>NC_064843.1:51950031-53200031 GCF_024166365.1 Elephas maximus indicus
TTTCCTCCTCCCTCCCACCCCTGGTAACCCCTAATAAACTTTGATCTCTACACATTTGCCTTTTCTTGTCTTTTTATATGTGAGGTCACACGATATTTATCCTTTTGTGATTGACTTATTTCACTCAGCGTAATGTCTTCAAGCTCCACCCATATTGTAGCATGTATCACTACTTCATTTCTTCGATAGACTGAGTAGTGATCTGTTGCATGTATATACCACATTTTGTTTATCCATTCCTCTGTTGATGGGCATTTAGGCTGTTTCCAATTTTTGGTATTGTGAATAGTGCTACCATCCATCCCAGACCCAGTGCTGGCAAGTCGATTCCGACTCATAGTGACCCTATAGGACAGAGTAGAACTGCCCCACAGAGTTTCCAAGGAGTGCCTGGTGGATTTGAACTGCCAACCCTTTGGTTAGCAGCTGTAGCACTTAACCACTATGCCACCAGGGTTTCCTACAATCCATCGTATTCTCTTAAATGGCCTTTCTACCCTAGCCTCACTCTCAGCACTTTTTGCCAGGATAAAATCATTTTCATGGTACCCGGAGTCATCCACCATTTAACCAAGACCTTAATCTCCATCTCTATACCCTGCTACTCTTTCCAGAGAGCCTGACCTCTAGCCTTACCAAAGCAGTCACTGTTTCCTAAATATGCAAAGGTCCAGCATGCCATGATGATATTGCACAAGCTGTTTCCTTTGCAACAAATGGCCTCCCCTAACTTTTCTAACTGTAAAATTCATCCTTCTTTCTAAAGCATGTTCAGCTTTCCAGGGGCCATGTCCTTAATGCTGCCCCTTTTATGGTCCAGCTCTCCACCCTACACCTTCTAACAGTATGTTGTACGTGTTAGTTCAACTGTTTGTTATCTCACGTATTTTCCTTTCTAATATTGATCTTCCTGGAGAGAGGGAACATTTCTTGATCTCTTTGACTCCTATAGAGTCCCATTTCACACAGAAGCTGCTCAGCAAATATTCATTAAAACTTAGAGCCGCTTGTCTGATAATCAATACCTCCTGGGGTTGTGACTTCCTTGTCATAGCATTGTGACCTAACTAATTTAAGAGAGAAATTTTATTTCTTAGTTGTCCCTGTTTTCCAAATCATAGATGACAAATTATGTAAAATCTAGTCAGCCACACAAACATTATCCCGAAATGGAATATTTTATGTGTCAAATTGCTGTCAATAAACTTGCTTGCCAAATTTATTTAGGCACTTTAAAGAAATTAAATATTAACTTAATTTTGTGTGAAATAATTGGATTCTACATTCTTAGGCACTTAAGTCTTATGAACTTGGACAGTTAATGCACATTTATGAAAGAACAGTTCTGTTGCAGGAAGATGCTGGTGGTTCTAATTTTCTTTCTCAGGGGTGAATCAGTTCATCTGGGATTTCAGTGCTGCTAAGTGCTCAGTGCACTAGCTCATAACCTCAAAGCACCTTTCTTTATGGGTTTGCCAATGGCTCTATGAAGATAAATGCTATGTGTCCATGTTCCTGGGAGGCAGTTTCCTTAAAAAGCAAAATTAGTAGTTTCTTCACTGCCCTCTGTCCTCAATCCTCACTACTTGGGAAGACTCTTGATAGGCCTGTAACTCGTAGCTTCCTCTAAATCGTATAAGCCTAAAATGAGAAACTAGCAAAATCTATTATTGTTGTAACCTTGTCTGTGACCTACACACTAGAAATGTCATTTGGCTCTTATCTGGAACAGAATCCACCAGGAGATCTCCCCTCGACCCCACCCCGGAGCCCTTCTGGGTTTCCTACAGACTGCCAATTTAAAACAACAACAGTAAAAATTAAACAAAACACTCATTCTTCAAATAAATGATTAGAAAATTCTAATTCCAAAGACTTTAGGGGATATCCGCCACCTGTCTGTCAGTTTGTTGTACTGTGGTTTGTGTGTTACTCTGATGCTGGTCGCTGCAAGCTATGCCACTGATATTTCAAATACCAGCAGGGTTACCCATTGATGGCCAGGTTTAAACAGAGCTTTTTTTTTTTTTCCAGACTAGGACTGACTAAGAAGAACAGCCTAGGTAACCACTTCTGGAAATTAAAACCGTATGGATCACATAGAAAATTGTGCTGAAAGATGAGTTCCCTAGGCAGGAAGGCACTTAAAATACACAGTGGCTTCAACAATGGACTCAAACATACCAATAATCATGAAAATGATGCAGGACCAGGAAGCATTTAGTTTTGTTGTACATGGGGTTGCCATGAGCCAGAGACAATTCAATGGCAACTAAAAATAAAACCTAGGTAATGTATTTTTAAGGAAATAAATAAATGTTGGTTTATTTGTGTTATATATAATGTTCCCAGAAGGCCAGAACTAAGTAGTTTTTTGGGAATTATTAAAATGTGACTTCCCTTATTACTAGTCTCCATTATTTTCATTCCTTTTTTTTTTTTTTCCTTCTTCTTTCTTTTATTCAATCTTCTGTATCAGTTGGCTATTGTCATGTAACCAACCAGCCCAAAACTTAGTGGTTTAAAATAACAACCATTTATTATTCATCATAGTTCTGTGGGTTGGCTGGATGGTTCTGCTGATCTCAATTGACTATCCATGCATCTGCATCAGCTGCTGGTTGACCAGAAGGCTTTACTGATTTTGACTGGGTCTTCTCATGAATCTATGGCCTTGGTTGGGACGATTAGACTGACTTGACTCTGTCCAACACATTTCATACTCAAGCAGGCTAGCGTGCCACATTTTCACAATGAGGACGGAAAATTAAGAGAGAGAATGGACATACACTCTTGAAGTCCAGGCTCAGAACTTACTCCCCATCTTTCCCACAACATTCTATTGGTCAAAGCAAGTCACAAGGAAGCCCTGATCCAAGGAGGACGGAAAATTAAGAGAGAGAATGGACATACACTCTTGAAGTCCAGGCTCAGAACTTATTCCCCATCTTTCCCACAACATTCTATTGGTCAAAGCAAGTCACAAGGAAGCCCTGATCCAAGGAGTGGGAAAAAGGCCCTTTTGATGGGAAGAGCTGTCCACACCTCTCTCCAGCGGTGTGGACACAGAAAAGGGTGGGGGTTGGGGCATTTGTGAAAGTAGCCTCCTGATCCAGGCTTTCAGATATGCAGTAACTTCAAGATTTTTAGTCTATAATGCTTGTCATTAAAATGCCAGGTTAAGAAATTATCTGAGAGGCATATTCAGAAAGATGAATGATTCTCAAGGATATATGCCCTGTCTATATGGAAAATGATGCAGGACAACTACCCCCCACCAACACATCACACACACACACACAAGCACAAACTCTCTAAAATAAACAACATGGGCATCAGCAAGTAGTTGGGAGAAACATGCTGTGTGTCAAGGGGAAATTCTCTCTGAAATTATTTATATAGTAACAATAACGATACTAACAAAGGACACCATAATAATATCTGCATACATTTATTTAACATTTACTATGTGCCAGGCTTTGAGCCAAAAACTTTAATTCATGATTTTGTTTACCTGAGGAAGGTTGTTGTTGCTATTGTCCAGTGGGCTATGACTCATGGCCAACGTACGTATAACACTGTCCTGCATTTTCACTGGCCCTCTACTCTAGCAAACATGATGTTGTTTTCTAGGGATTGGTCTTTCCTGATAATGTGTCCAAAGTAAGCAAGTCAAAGTCTTGTCATCATTACTACTAAAGAATATTCTGGTTATATTTCATCTAAGACTGATGTGTTCGTTTTTCTGACGGTCCACAGTATATTCAATATTGAGAAAGACACTGTTGCTATAAAACCAAAATACCAAACCCGTGAGTCAATTCCAACTCAACGTGATCTTATACGACAGAGTAGAACTGCCCCGTTGGTTTCCAACGAGCAGCTGGTGGATTTGAACTGCTGACATTTTGGTCAGCAGCCAAGCTCTTAACCAGTGCACCACCAGGGCTCCACTATTGCTATAAATCCCATTTTATAGATGAGGATATTGAGGCTTAAATGGGTTAAATAACATGCCCACAGTTTCCCAGTCATTGGATGGCACAGCCAGGGTGTGAACTTGCCTTTGCCTGACACAAAGCTGATGCTCTTCCCCACTACCTGTCCCCAAGGTGGCTTGCTCCACAAACAAAGGGTAAGATTGGCCTCATACTGCTATCCGCTGGTGGTTCTTAACTTTAGTTGCACACAAAAATCGCCTGCTTTAAAAAAAATACTGATGCCTGTGTCTCAACCCCAGAGATTCTCTACTTTTCCTGAGCATGGGGAGTTTAAAATCTCCCTAATATGCAACCAGAGTTAAGAACCACTGCACTATACCAATGCTGTGCAATGTGTTATTTCATGGACCAGAAACATTAGCATCATGTGGAAGCTTGTTAGAAAGGCAAATTTCAGATCTCTCTCCAGACATGCTGAGTCAGAATTTCTGGAGTGGGGCTCAGGCATCTGTGTTTTAAAAATCCTCCGGGAAATTCTGACATATGCTCAAGTTTGAAGAGTACCACTTTACACCAATGGTATTCACCTTGTGTATCAGAACCGACTGCAGAGATTCATTGAAACTAGAGATGCCTGGACCCCATCCAAAATCAACTGAAACTGCATTTTCACATATTTCCAAGCAATTGTGATGCACCCAGTGTTGAGAACAGCATCTTTATACTAAATAGACCGCACCGTTCTTTGCACCTCCAATGTATAGAGGTCAGCATTGATTAAGCCTTCATAGTTTTTCCCACTCTCACAAAAGACATAAACATCATGACCACAGAACTTTTGCTCTAAAAGAAAGATCTGGTTCTGAAACTGGAAAGAACACATTGTTTGATGAAAGTAGAGCCTGAACCTGCATGGTTCCAGGACCGACACGTTGGTGGGTGTCCCATCTATAATTAGTAGCATATAGTGTCAGAGGAACAGTGGCACTGTGAGCACTGGGATGAAGCCACTCGCAGCCGCTCCAGGACCCGTAATGCACATCTTAGGAGAAGCCTGGCTGCAGCCATTATCTTTTCTGTGAAGGTAAGGAGATAAATTAAATGCCCAAATATGACTGACTTCAAGATTAAACTTAGAGCTGAGTCCCAGCTTGGTCATTGGATCTCCCATGGCAAATAAGAAGTCACATTCTAATTCTTCCCAAAATTGCTGTTTTCACTTTCTGTTGGCATATCTGAGAAATACTGGCCCATTACTAACTGGCCTCTTAGCTCTGGATCCCAGAACAGGAGAAATTAGTTTCAGGAAATATACCTGTTGCAGGTTATCTGGAAACATTTTTAAAAATGTTTCTCGTAGTAATTTTTACTGAGCGCACTCCGTGTGGGACAGAATAACTATTCCATTAGAGAACATAGTATCTATATCAGCTTTGTTTTTAAACAAAATGCCTTTCAATTTCTATGCTCTTCAGTTAGGTTATGGAACCCTGGTGGTGCAGTAGTTACGAGCTATGACTGCTAACCAAAAAGGTCTGCAGTTCGAATCCACCAGCTGCAACTTGGAAATGCTATGGGGCAGTTCTACTTTGTCCTATAGGGTCACTATGAAACAAAATCGACTGGACGGCAATAGGCTCTGGATTTCAATTAGCTTATAAACCCATAAAAAACCCATCACTGTTGAGTTGATTCCAACTCGTAGCAACCCTATAGGACAGAGTAGAACTGCCCCATAAGGCTTCCAAGGAGCACGTGGTAGATTCAAACTGCCGACTTTTTGTTTAGCAGCTGAACTCTTAACCACTACACCACCAGGGTTTCCAATTAGGATATAGAAAATAACAAACATTTACCTAGGGTTCACAGAGTAGAAAGCATGGCCCTAAATCCTGTGGATAATCTATAACAATATGTGCATAATCGAATTTGCTACTTAGACAGGCAGTATCAATATCTCCTGGAACCTTGTTAGAAATGCAAATCTCAGGCCCCAACCCAGGCTGTTGAATCATTTTTACAAGACCCCCAGGGGATTTGAATGAACATTAAATTTTAAGAAACTTACAACAGGAGATGTGTTTCTGCCCTCTCAAGGCAGTTGAAAAGGCATTACTTACATAGATGAAAAGTTGAATCCTATTAAAAATATTAGTTACTGTTGTTAAAAAAAAAATGTTAGGTGCGATAAAATCAGTTCCTAGCAACCCAATGTGCCACAGAGAAATATTGACCAGTCCTGTGCCAACCTCATAATCGTTGCTATGTTTGACCCCTTTGTTGCACCCACTGTGTCAATCCATCTCATTGAGGGTCTTCTTCTTTTTCACTGACCCTCTTCTTCACAAAACATGTCCTCCTCCAGGAACTGTTCCCTCCTGATAACATGTCCAAAGTACATGAGACGAAGTCTCACCATCCTCAGTTCTAAGGACCATTCTGGCTATACCTCTTCCAAGACAGAGTTGTTCATTCTTCTGGAAGTCTGTGGTATATTCAATATTCTTCACCAACACTGTAATTCAAAAGCATCAATTCTTCTTCATTCTTCCTTATTCATTATTCAGCTTTCACGTGCATATGAGACGATTGAAAACATAATGGCTTGGGTCAGGCTCACCTTAGGCCTCAAGGTGACATCTTTGCTTGTTAACACTTTGAAGAGATCTTTTGCAACAGATTTGCCAAATGCAATGTGTCATTTGATTTCTTGGCTGCTGCTTCCAGGGTCCTTAATTATGGATCCAAGTAAAATGAAATCTTTGACAATTTCAATCTTTTCTTCATTTATCATGATGTTGCTTATTGGTCCCGGTCGTGAGGATTTTTTTCTTTTTGCTGAGGTGTAATCCATGCTGAAGGCTGTAGTCTTTGATCTTCATCAGTAAGTGCTTCAAGTCCTCTTCACTTTCAGCAAAGCAAGCTAAAAAAAAAAAATTAGGAATGGATCATAATGTGCTCTCAAGGATCTTGCAGCTTAGAGATAAATGTCACAAGTTAAATAATTGTTTAGGTCTATTTCCCTAGAAGCAAAGACTGAGAAAGAGATTTGGGTGCAGGTGACTTACTGGGGGAGGGCTCTCAGGAGAAGAGGAGTGACGGAAGCAGGATGAGGCAGGGAACGGAAGTGAGCAAGAGTGTCATTCCTTCTAGAGTCTAGCCATGCCTTGATCAAGCAGGGAGCCATGAATTTTACCAAAGAGTTGGCCCTAACTTGAGGCAAGGGAACCAGCCTTTTTTTAATATATATATATATAATTTTTATTGTGCTTTAAATGAAAGTTTACAAATCAAGTCAGTCTCTCACACAAAACCCATATACACCTTGCTACACACTCCCAATTACTCTCCCCCTAATGAGACAGCCCGCTGTCTCCCTCCACTCTCTATTTTCATGTCCTTTTTGCCAGCTTCTAACCCCCTCCACCCTCTCATCTCCCTTCCAGGCAGGAGATGCCAACATAGTCTCAAGTGTCCATCTGATCCAAGAAGCTCACTCTTCACCAGCATCCCTCTCCAACCCATTGTCCAGTCCAATCCATATCTGAAGAGTTGGTTTCAGGAATGGTTCCTGTCCTGGGTCAACAGAAGGTCTGGGGGCCATGACCACCGGGGTCCTTCTAGTCTCAGTCAGACCATTAAGTCTGGTCTTACGAGAATTTGGGGTCTGCATCCCACTGCTCTCCTGCTTCCTCAGGGGTTCTCTGTTGTGTTCCCTGTCAGGGCAGTCATCAGTTATAGCTGGGCACCATATGGTTCTTCTGGTCTCAGGCTGATGTAGTCTCTGGTTCATGTGGCCCTTTCTGTCTCTTGGGCTCATAATCGCCTTGCGCCCTTGGAGTTCTTCATTCTCCTTTGATCCAGGTGGGTTGAGAACAATTGATGCATCTTAGATGGCTGCTTGCAAGCATTTAAGACCCCAGACGCCACTCTTCAAAGTGGGATGCAGAATGTTTTCTTAATAGATTTTATTACGCCAATTGACTTAGATGTCCCCTGAAACCATGGTCCCCAGACCCCTACCCCTGCCATGCTGGCCTTCGAAACATTCAGTTTAGTCAGGAAACTTCTTTGCTTTTGGTTTAGTCCAATGGTGCTGACCTCCCCTGTATTGTGTGCTGTCTTTCCCTTCACCTAAAGTAGTTCTTATCTACTATCTAATGGAACCAGCCTTTTTTATAGTCTGAGAGAATCTTAGGCTATGCACTGCCCCGGGGCAGAAATGGGGGTATACACTCCTAGCCAAAGTGGCTTGCAATCAAGCTGACAGCATTCAACTGTGAGATGTTACCAGCCATCTGGGTGGTGGATACATCGGCCCTGTAAAAAGAATCTGACTGGGACACCAACAGCATCACTGGAATAACATAAGCTCAAAAGAAGAGTGCAAGGAATTAAGAAAATGGCTGTCATAGAATGTATATTTCTTTCAGTATCTTGTATTTGTTGAGAGGAAGAAGTAGTAGCTGTAATATGTGACCCGGAAACATTTCCAAGAAAAAGTGGAATTTAAACTGGACATTGAAGAATCTGGTAATCTTTCCCCTTCCAAAAACAGCATTTAATTTTCCCTTGAGAACTATTGCCTCCTCCATCATCAGCACATGTGGTTTTTGATAGTGACTATACCCCAGACTTCAGAGTCCCTGGGTGGTGCAAATGGTTAACATGCTCAGCTGCTAAACAAAAAGTTAGAAGTTCATGTACCACCAGAGGCACCTCAGATGAAAGGACTGGCAATCAACTTCCAAGAAGTCAGATACTGAAAATCCCAGGGAACACATTTCTACTCAGACACACATGGAGTTGCTGTGAGTCAAAATCAACTTTACCGCAACTGGAATACCCCAGACTTCAAGGCTGACCATATGGCTCAGACTGACCAATTGGGCACCCCACCCTCCTGACCACTGGACTTGTCTCAGGGATGGGGTCATGACCAAAAGTCTCAGGAATGAAACGCCCAGAAAACTTGTTCAACTGATGAGGAAAGCAGCATTGTCTCTTCTACTAGATTGTGGAGCTCAAGAGTATGGTCAACTGAGAAGGTGACAAAGTAGAAAGATAGAAGCAGAACTGTGATTACGTGAAGCATTAAGCCTGACCCACTCACCCCTTCTTTTTTCCTGGGACTCTAAGATATGCAAGCTAATAAATTCTTTTCATATATATATAATTTTTGCTTAAGTCAATTTGAGTCTTTTTTTTTGGTCTCTTGGAGTTAAAAGTGTTCCAGGATTTAGATATGAGTGTTACTTTTCCTGTTTTTAATATTCCTTGTGGTTTTAACATAACTTTTTCAGTCCCCTTTCCCCTTCTTACAAACTTTCCCCTTTGTTTATACTAATGCGGAAACACTATTTTTGTTTTCTTTAATTATATTCTATGTTCACATCACTCTTACAGCCAAACTGATAATGCATTCTTCCCAGTTATTTCAAAGCCTGATGTGTTTATTGAACTCATAAACTTAATAATAGATGAAAATAAAGTGAAAGCTAATATAAATTACTGAAAGATGATATTTCCTAATCTAATCTCTACTGAAAGGTATCCATTTATTTCTTGACATTATAAAGTAAAATAACCTTTTAAAAAATATATTTTCACAAGCAATGTCTAAAAAACTCTTATTCCTATATGAGCGGTATTCTTACAGACAAGCCAAAAATGCATTAACCCCCCCAAAAAGAAGAAAGCATTTAGTATTTTAAGACACTACAAATTTTTTACAATTTATTCCCAGTGTGAAAAAAAAATAAAGCAATCAGAAATACCTTATAGAAATATATTGAAAATAAATAAATATGAGTTGTCAAAGAATCCCTAAGAATTAACTTAGGATACACATTTCTAAAGTTTCTGTGGGCTTCTGAGTTTTTTTTTTTTTTTAATTGAACATTAGATGAAGGTTTACAGAACATACTAGTTTCTCATCAAACATTTAGTACATACATTGTTGTATGACGTTGGTTAACAACCCCACAGCATATCAACACTCTCCCTTCTCAACCCTGGGTCCCCTATTACCAGTTTTCATGTTCCCTCCTGCCTTCCAGTCCCTACCCCAGGGCTGGTGCACTTCTTTTGGCTTGTTTTGTTCCATGGGCCTGTTCAATCTTTGGCTGAAAGGTGAACCTCAAGAGTGACCTCACTACTAAGCTGAAAGGATGTTCGGGGACCACGCTCTCAGGGTTTCTCCAGTCTCTGTCAGGCCAGCAAGTCTGGTCTTTCTTTTGGAGTTGAAATTTTGTTCTATGTTTTTCTCTAGCTCTGTCTGGGACCCTCTATTGTGATCTCTGTCAGAGCAGTCAGTGGTGGTAGCTGAGCACCATCTAATTGTACTGGACTCAGTCTGGTGGAGGCCGTGGTAGATGTGGTCCATTAGTTCTTTGAAATAATCTTTCCCTTGTGTCTTTAGTATTCTTCATCCTTCCTTGCTCCTGAAGGGGTGAGACCAGCATAGTGACCAAGATGGCCACTCACAGGCCTTTAAAACACCAGACACTACTCACCAAAGTAGAATGTAGAACACTTTCTTTATAAACTCTGTTATGCCAGTTGAGCTAGATGTTTCCTGAGACCATGGTTTGCACAGCCCTCAGCCCAGAAATTCAGTCCCTCAGGGAGTTTGGATGTGTCTATGGAGCTACCACGGCCTTGCCTTGTACAGGTTGTGCTGGTTTCCCCAGTACTGCGTTCTGTCTTACCCTCCACCAAAGTTACCACTTATCTATTGTCTATTAAGTCTTTTTCCATCCCTACCTCTCCCCTCCCTTGTAACCATCAAAAATTTCTTCTTTTTGTGTATAAACATTTCCATGAGTTTTCACAGTAGTGGTCTCATACAATATTTGCCCTTTTGTGATTGACTTATTTCACTCAGCATAATGCCCTCCAGATTCCTCCATGTTATGAGATATTTCACAGATTTATCATTGTTCTTTAGCATTGTATAATACTCCATTGTGTGTATGTACAACAGTTTTTTTTATCTGTTCATTTGCTGATGGGCATCTAGGTTGTTTCCATCTTTTTGCTATTGTGAACAATGCTGCAATAAACATGGGTACGCATATGTCTACTCTTGTGACGACTCTTATTTCTCTAGAATATATTCCTAGGAGTGGGATTGCTGGATCATATGGTATTTCTATTTCTAGCTTTCTAAGGAAGCGCCATATCATTTTCCAAAATGGTTGTATCATTTTGCGCTCCCACCAGCAGTGCATAAGAGTTCCGACCTCCCTGAAGCCTCTGCAACATTTGTTTTGTTGATTTGTGCCAGTAATGCCAGGGTGAGATGGTATCCCTTTGTAGTTTTGATTTGTATTTCTCTAATGGCTAGTGATCAAGAATATTTCTGCACGTGTCTGTTGGCCGCTTGAATATTTCTGAGATTTCTTAAGGCAAAATTTCAGAATTGGTGAAAAACTGACAACTCATTGGTCACATGAATTTGCTTAATTTTCTTTTTAGTTTATTTTAGATTACTTCTCATAATAACCAAGCCAGTTGCTGTCTAGTTGATTCTAGGTGACCCCATGAATAGAACTGTGCTTCACAGAGTTTTCAATGGTTGACTTTATTTTTTAGAAGCAGAATGCCAGGCCTTTCTTCTGAGGTGAATTTGAGTAGACCAAACATTCAATCTTTCAGTTAGCAGTCTGGCGCATTAACTGGCTGCACCATCCAGGGACAGGTGCTCATCAAATAGACGCTTAACATCTTGCCGTTCTTTACCCTCATAACCACCTCTGAGCCTCCAGTGAGGAGACTCTGTTGAGGAATCTGGTGGGAAGTATTATTCTAACTTTCCCATGAACACATAACGAATAAATGGTAGAGATGGGATTCAGTTCCATGTCCCTCTGAGTCCAGACCCTGAACTAGTAACCACCCTACACCTTCCATTTCACACTTTATTATTATCCTGCCCTCTTGCCACACACCTCACCCTTCTGCATTACTTTTGACACCAGAACCATGAAGAAGTTAACGTTTACCTATAGTGTCCTTTCCACTTGAGTCGGCTGGGGAACTGAGAATATCGGCACTGGCAACAAAAGCAACACATCCTTTGGGCTTGCAGTAGGCTATGTCCTAGATCTGACTGGACCTTATCAGAGAGGAAGGGCTTCTTCCTTCTATAGTTTGGTAGGATTGAGATACTCCTGTGAAAGAATTAATCCTCGGCAGACCTCCACCTGATAAAAGCTCAATGAGATGTGGCATTTGGTGTTTCAGCCAGAGTTCCCTGGTTTTCCTTTCTCAGAGACAGGCTTGACAACACAGCTACTGCGCCAGACAGCAACTCACTGCGCTGCATCCCACACTCACCATTCACACTCGCCATCCCGTGCTTGTTGCTTCACACATCCATTTCCTTGTCTTTCCACACTTGTCCTTCCACATTTACCACTTCACACTTGGTACACACATGCAAGTGACTCTTTGTTATGCCTAGAACAGTTTGTGCATCTAGGACTGGATTAGCCACACTCTGACTTCTTGAAAAATACGGGACACTTACTCTAATGAATATAAGTCTTCAGAATAGGAGGAAGGACCAATGTTATCCTTCGTAAGCCAAGTATCTGTTTGGAAAATGTGCAATGGAAAATGCTATTCATATAGTATAATGAGCTTGTTTTTAGCCATTGACTTATAACATTTATTTTCAAAGACACTTGGTCCTGAAATTTTTAGATAACTGAATGTTGTATATTTTTTCTTACCTTCTAGAATATTCCAGAATATTACCGTATTAAGATGCACTATTCGTTAAGGGAAAAAACAAAAGTATACTTGATATATTTGGAAAATATGAGATTCAATGGTCTTGATTTGTCACTAAATATGTATTTGGGCAATATAGTGAAGGCCTCTACTATGTATATAGATGAAGGTCAAAAAGGAGCTTTATTCCAAACCCCTGAGCTGTACACATTTTCTTAGAGTTTGCAACAGAAATCACTTATTGTGTCATCCTGATATTTCTTGTTGGGACAGCAGATCCCTTACCTTCCCCTAGGGTGACCTCTCTTGGGGTTTTCACGGTTGGTATTGCCTCTTACCCCAGACAGGCCAATCAGCAATTGATTAGGGAATAGGTGTACAATCTGGACAGGATGCGTACCTGAATCAACCATCAGTTTCCTGAATTCTGTACAAAGTCACACCCACAGCACCATTTTTATTCTGAAAGTCCTAGATCATGGGTACCTTTACTGTACCTTTATAGGTTAAAAAAAAAAAGTCAGCAGTCTGAACGCTTATAAGGCATTATCCTATTTCATTAGTTCTCAAACATTAGTGTTCATCAAAATCTCCTGGAGGACTTGTTCAAACACAGAGTCAGATTCAGTAGGTCTGAGAAAAGGACCAGGAATTTGCATTTCTAACAAGTCCCTGGGTGATGGTGATTCTGTTGGTCCAGACCACACTTTGAGAACTACTGCTCTATGTGAATACTGTTCACAGCACAGGTGACACTGTCAGAGGGAGGCTAACACTGGTGGGGTAAGGTGTGCAGTTGATGATGGTTTCCCAGCTGAACTCACTGCTGATGAGGAAGTGAAATCTGCTTCCCCAGAAGAATGGGTTTGATTATTTCTTCCCCTTGTGGAATGTAAAGATCCATTCATATGTCCCTGAATTAGAAGCCATATTTCTAGCTCAGACCAGTTCCTTAAGCAGCATACACCATTGATTTAAAGCCAGCTTTGTTGTCTGACTGTCTGTCTGTGTCTTAGGAACAGTTTTTGGTGGCCAGAAGTCATCAGTCATGGGACAAGAGCTTTCCTAAACACTACACCAGACAACACAAATTGGGAAACCTCCAAACTGGACAATTAGTCAGGAAAAACAAACACCCTTTAGCAAAAGTCATAATAACCACATTGGGCTTCCTACTAATCATTTTACTGTATCATCTGTCTAAGGAAAGTTGGCAGGACTCAATGCCCTCTCAGGGTGCCTGCAGGAGACCAAGGGAGACCAAGTGGCAATGGGAGTCTCTCACTGACCTAAAGGAACCTGAAAAACAACTGTCTCATCCACCTTCTTTCCTACCTGGAGACTGTCGGTAACCTCAGCTTGCAGGAAACATCTCCATGGAGGTTGCTGGACATCAAGAGGCATATCCTTAGGCCAACACCCTATTTGCATCTGAGGTGCGTTGGGCCTGTTTATCCTAGAATCCTATTCCGTGTCAACAAAATTTTTATATTTTAAATTATTATTATTGTTAGTTTTGTTTTTATTATTGTGAATGTATTTTTCAGCCAACATTATATACTTTTAGACAATTGATCTCATTGAGTCCCTACAATCTGTAATTCTCTATATGCAAGGATTTAAAATGACCTGAGGTAACCCTGTCATTAAAGAACTGGTGGGGTGAGTGGTGCAGAAGACACATGAAGGGCATCCCCTCTACAAAGTGTCTAGCCTCAATCCACCTGGAATGGACTCTCCCACCCAGGTATCCCAATGGATGAAAATTGTCTCCTCATCTGTCTGTAACTCACTGCACTGGAATTTTCAAAGGCAAGGAGCAAATTCTTGTTTTATGCTCAGTGTCTATTACAGTAGACATTTCGTAAGTGCCTAATTGTTGAATGAAAACACATTAAGATATAAGGCATCATGTAATAAATGCATTGGCATAGATTTTAAGCATCTTAATAATTAAGAGGATAAGGCACTTCATACAGAGTGCTCAGGGGTAGCTTCTCCTAACATGAACTCTCTGTAAGTTTTAGATAAGAAGAGAGCTATTCTACATAGAAGGTACAAGGTTAACAAACACACAGTGATGGTAAGGCATAGCCAGAGCTCTGGGACAATGACTTACCCACCCACAGTGGAGATTTTATCACAAAGAGGTAGGAAAAGATGATGGTGAAAACCGTGTTAAGTTAGTCACATGGGTTATTTTGCTGGACCTTGTAACTATCCCATGAAGCAGTCATTATTATTGGCCCCTTTTTTTACAGATGAGGAAATAGAGGTTAAGAAAAGATAAACCTCTGTTTTATATCACACAGCGAGATGCAGTAGAGCTAGGCTTGGAACACAGTGGTCTGAACTTGTAACTACTATAGTATACTGTAGCCACCCATGTGAAATCGAACAGAGGCCTTCTGGACTTGAAAAGAACCATTGGTCTGAAGTCATTTCCTTTCACTTAAAGCTCAGTTGCATGATGAACCAGAGGCTGAAGCTGGAGATCAGTTAGAAGTTGGTATTCTATGGAGATAAAATACTTTCTTGACGGCCTGAATGGCTGTAGCTTGTGGAATAAGCTGGCCAGCACTAGAGATAAAAGTTGGCATATTAGGGTAAGAATCGACCACTATGGCAGTGATTAGGACCATAGAAGAAAGGACTGAGTGTGTTACAAAGATCTCTCTAGTACGTTAAGGATATGGTAACTGTATGGGTCTGCTGAGCCCATTATTGGTTTAGGCATAAGGGCATTTGCTCTTGAGAGCATTGTTTCACTGGTGAGGACTCTAACCTTCTCAGTGAACCATGCTTTGTGGTATTAGTAATGGACTTTGATTTTCCACTGAGTGGCAGAGTCACAGACATTACTGTGGGCTTCCTAAGCTCCTAGGCCAGTTTGACTTTATCCGTCCATGCCTGGCTGTGCACAGGTATCTGCTTGTTAGTTTCACTGTGAGACTATAGCTGAGCTGAATGACCTGGAAGCTCTCCATCAAAGGATCTGTATATGTACAGTGGGTTCTGTTGCTCTAACGTTGTGTCTGTTGTGGCAAGCACTATTCACCAGTCAGAGCTACTAGATGATTATAGACATGAGCATGACCCAAAAGGGAGCACATGGGACGAGTTTATGGTCATTCCTCAGCAGAAGTCAGACATCAATGGCACTGGGTAACAGGTGTAGGGAAAGAAGTGGTTAAGGGCAAAGGAACCACTGCAACATCAGTACCAGAAGCATCACATTTTATCTTGAAGCTGCAAAACCCCGGATATGTTCTGGAACAAGGAAAAAAAAAGTATTACCTCAAAAAGAAACCCCATTATCTATCACTTCCCTCTGTCATCTTCAGCCCTAAGCAATTGCTAATCTACTTTCTGCCATTTGGTATGCCTTTTCTTTCTTTCTTTTTTTTTTTTTTGGAAGCTGGGCTTGTTATATTGGTTATTAGGAACTGTGGTAAATAAGCATTTAGTGAGATTATTTAATTTGGCTAGGATATGGGCTATGTTTAATGTTTGCTGAATCTGTAGAAGATGCTGGAGGCTTCAAAGTCCTCTTGATTTTTATCTCCTTTCTTGTCTTTGACCTTCGCTAAGTACTTCTCCTCAGAGGGACTCTGCATTTGGTAGCTGTTTTGGCTGTAATTCACTGTTGTTATAGTAGAGCACTGTTGGTGTGGTTGTAAGGTATGGGGAAAATAATATTCAAAATAAATCTCAGTATCTTAGTAGTTCCAGGTATCTGGACTGTGACCTTCAAAGCATTCCTCCAGTGGTATAGTTATTCTTTTTCCCCTGCTTTCTACTTCTTTCTCTGGCTACAGAATTCTGAATCTATTTCCTTCAAGCCCTGAATCCAGTTGGTTTTATTCCATCTTAGTGAGATAGAAAGGTTAAAGGGGCTGGGATTGAGGAATACCTCCCGCCACCACACACACATACACACAAGCTGGGATAAGGCTTTCGCTGCATCTTTTCCTCTAGAGAGGTGGTCTTTGTTAAGGAGAATGCTGTGGGTGTATTTCGCTGTGATCAGTTCTACTCTGTAACACCTAGGGTCATGAGTCAGAATCGACTCCACTGCAATGTCATTTGGTTTTGAGTTCCTGTTCTTCTTCTACTTTGCCTGAGCCACAAGACGATCTTTCTCAGAGCTTTACCACAAGAATCTGGTGGGGTTTGTGGAGGTAAAATCCATGAAAGTGTGTCCCCTAGCCCCACCAAGACTGAAGCTTCTGGGAATTTCTCACTTTCAGGTAAGTCTACACTCAGACTCCAGCAATTTATCAAAATTACCATTTGCGTGTTCCTACCAACAGGCTGTAGTGGGTAGCTTCTGAATCAAGTCAGTCATCTGTGACCCTCTGGGTGTGCCTATTTCTCCAAAGTTGAAAGTAATCATTTGACTTGCAACTTCAGTTCTCGGGCCCAACAAAAGTCATTGATTTTTATTTTGTTCATTTTTTTTCTTGTTGTAATGATAGGAGTGGTGACTTCCAAGCTCCTTATCTGCCTGAGCTGAAACTGAAAGTGTATTTATTTTTAAACTCTAAATTTTGCATTTTGGAGAAAAAAAAAAATAAAAACCTGTATCTGAAGATCTTTGTAATAGCACATTGTTGTTTTCAGAGCCTGAATAGGTAATAGAGATATCCTCTACCTTCTTTCTACCAATACACTCCAGTCTGTCACCAGAGTGTGGCAACTGGGGTTCTCCATTCACTAGCTGGAGATAGCAACATTCATGAGCCAAGTATCTATACCTTGTTAAATGTTCATAAATCATGTAGAGTTTTCCAGAGCCCTGGAGCATCTCTGAGGAACCGAATGCCGTGTCTGAAGAAGGCTCAGATGAAAAAGCCAGAGTACAGGTACATTGGGGAAGGCAGCAGTAGGATGGCCACCTGTGTACTGCCTATTGAGCCATGCACCAATCTTGGTACTGGGATGGGGCCTCTCACCTCAGGTTGGCTATCAGGCCTTGGCTGAATGTTTATCCTCCGAGATCCTTCACCATGCTCACTGACCCCACTCTCCTAGGGTCAATTAAAGTCAGCATTTCCCCAATACTTAACTTCTTTTATTCCTCTCTTAGAGGGGTACAGCCCCTCATTTTGGATCTCTAAAAGTGGCTTGCCTGAAAACTTTCCCTCTTTGCCCCAACAATGCAGATCTCACACACACATACAAACACAGGAACTTTCCTGCCTTCTGTCATGGGTGATGCAGAGAAATAGATCACATGCCTCCAAAGTAAGTTATCGCCTCTCTCTAGACCATGGCCAATAAAAGAAAGAGAAATTTAATCTCTGGTAAAGTATCCTCCCTGTTGCATACAGTTTTATTTGCTAGTAATCCAGACACAATCCATGCTACTTATTGAAGTGCTCATCTCTTTCACTTTCTCCATCTCATGAGCATAGATTCCTGCCTATAGATAGCTTTGGTCATATATTAGCTTTTTCATCCAAAGCCATCCCTTATCAAAATTCACACAAAAGTATTAGCCAGGTAGTGAAATGTGTACAGAGGAATTATATCTCTAGCTCTGGTAACCATGCCTCAAAACAGCAGTCTGCAAACGTGTCCCACCAAGGCAAGAAATTCAAGACTACTACCCCAGTAGGCAATTACACACAGAGAGGACAAATGGGTATCTGTTCACGTGGAAGGGAAAAGAACAATAGTCAGTAGTTCTCTCTCAGCTAGAGTAATACGCTCATCCCAATGCCAATGTCATTCTGGATAAAATGCTCTTTGAAAGATTTCATAGAGTCAGTTGACTCAGTGGTGAGTATCTAGGTAGAGATGAGTAGAAAATGGAAGTAATTATTTCCCATGATCACTAAATACCATAGATATCCATGTTCTCTGTAAAGAAAAGCTTTACAACATAAGGATATATTTCCTCTAAAAAGAAGATGGGCATGCTTTTCAGATAAGTATTCAGTTCGTAACTCTAAATTTTATGCTATAAATAATAGTTTTTTCACTTGTCACCAGGATGAATAGAATCTTTCTTATGCTTATTTTTTTCTTAGAAAATAGACATAGAGGATGATGCATTATGTTTGTTCAGAACTGCCTTGTGCCAGTGTAGATGTTGAAAAGGCATCTATCCCCAACTTGAAACACTGACAATTTTCTACTTTTTAGCTGTCACTAGAGTGTAGGATAGACAGCAGGATAAGGGGCATATTTTCATTTCACACTTTTTCAAGTACCAATTAACTATTTGGCAGATCCTTCTCTTGTTTCCCTTTTCACTTTACTCATGGTTTGGCCATTTCATTTTTCATCATGTCAGAAAAGAGATATAGAGACGTAATAAAAATCAGAGTAATCAGTTTGATGACTGTTTAATATGTCTTGTAAAGGGCAGACAGGAATGGATTTTGAAGTTATTGACTAAAATGGAGACTTAGGAATATTTGTATTTTACGTGAGTCCATGTTCTTCTGCCTTTGCCCATTGCTAGCATGTGCCTTGCATACATAAGCAGTCAATAAATATTTATTGAATGTATAAAGGCATATATAATGTGTGAGCTTGTTCCAATCCCTTCTCTTCCCACATCTCACTTCTCTCTCTCTCTGTCAATACACACACACACACACACACGCATACATGCACATACATACACACATTCTAACATGCATCAGAATCACCTGGAGGGCTTGTCAACATTCACATTCATTGCTGGGCCCAAGACCAGGTTTTCTGATCCAAGTGTCCAGTGAAGCTCATGCTGCTAGTCCAGAGGGCCATGCTCTGAGAACCACTGCTCTAACATACCTCTTTTCCATGGCTTCTTTCCCTCTACTCCGGAATGTTTCTGTAGCAGACAATTTTGGTGCCCATGTCATACGCCCTTGGCCCCTCTCAGATTTCAGCCACAGCTATGCTAGACGGTTTCGTGCAAGACTCAAGCTGTCAGGTTTGTTCTTTTGCCTCAGAGCCTCCACCAAAGATGCTGGAGCCCACTCAGCACACTGCCCAGATGTACGGTGGAGTTAAAGGCTCTGGGGATAAAAGTTGAGGGATGAACATCCCAGACTTCTCTTTGTCAGGGGAGCCATCCTGAGAGGCTTCTCAGAGGTCTCATGGAATGGAGCTCACATTGCCCAAGGTGGTGATCTTGACTTCACACACTCATATTGGCCACTCTACCTTCTGTTTCTTTCTCTGCTCTTTCATTCCTGCTCCCTGCGTAACTTTCCGGTAAATTACCTGTTATTGTTTGTTGTCAACTGTCATCGAATTGTTCCCTGATTCATGGTGGCCCCATGCACAACAGAGTGAAATGCTATGCTGTTCTGTGTTATCCCCGATCGGTTGCAGATTGGATCATTGTAATCCGCAGGGTTTTCACTGACTGATTTTCGGGAGTAGATTTCTAGGCTTTCCTTCCTAGTCCATCTGAATCTGAGTGCTCCACTGACGCCTGTTCAGCATCATAGCAATGTGCAGGCCTCCACTAACAGATGACTGGCAGCTGTGCTTGAGGTGCATTGTCTGGGAATCAAATCCAGTTCCCATGCACAGAAAGTAAGAATTCTACCAATGAACCACCACTTCCCCTGTAATAAACTACCTATACCACTGTCTTTGTCCCAGGGAAAAGGAAACAAAAATACATTTCCTAAATTTTAGTAACTGTAAACTATTGCCCTATTTTCCTCACCCTCTTGATTATTTTTTTTTTCTTGATTATCAGCTATCTAAGACTCCATTTGCTCACCTCTTAAAAAAAAACAAAAAAAAAAAACTTATTGCCATCAAATCAATTCCAATTTATGGTGACCCTGTGTGTTACAGAGTAGAACTGTTTCTTTGGATTTTCTTGGATGTAATCTTTAAGGAAGCAGGTCATCAAGCCTCTCTTCCATGGTGCTGTTGGGTGGGTTCGAACCACCAGCTTTTAGGTTAGTAGTTGAGTGCAAACTGTCTGCCCCACAGTGGCTGCTTAAATTCTGAAAGAAAAGATGGTCTCTGTCTCTTGTTGCAGTTTACCAAACCCAGAAGATCTCTTTCTATGTTACAGAATCCATTTGCTTTTTTCCAGTTCCCTGTCTTCTCAATTCTGCAGGATTTGATGATGTTCACACTCCTTTGTTCCTGAAGCTCAGGTCGAGTGTCAACTCTACTTTGGTAATCCACTTCACTGCCGATATGGGCTCTCTAAACTTTCTAAAACTTTATTGTGCTTTCTTGGCCACATGTTTTACTTGTTTCCTTTTAGTAAGCCCCTTGGTCAGAGATTCCTAAACTTTCTAGATTCACAGCATCCTTAGTGTCTCAGTAATTTTTCACCATACCCTTTGGCCAAAGGGAATATTAACAGTTCAATTTATCAAGTTGTTATGCTCATACAATGTAATTAATATGAATGTGTTAACAATCAGTAGCCATTTGAAAACATGGCACACATAAATATGGTTTCAGTTTTACATAAGCATGATTACTAATGAGATGTGTGTGCTTGTTGGACACTGCACAACTTCTCAAATTTTAGGATCAGATCAGATTCTCACTCCCATGTCCCATACCACATTGATTTTCCTATATTTTTATCTAGCTTTGCAAAGATATGATGTCATTAAAAGGAATATAGCCCGATCTAATGTTGAAACTGTGAATTGTTTAGATTAAATAGTTTACATGATGTCCAATAGATTTCAGATACGGCTGTGATTCCTTTGACAATTCAGAATATTCATCAGTGCCCTTGTGAGCCTACAGCAGCTCTTTGGGGTGCCTCAGCAAGCGATTCGAAAAACATAGTGCTGAGAACACAGTAGGCATTCAGCTAAGAAACTCCTTTCCGGTCCCTACATGTGTAGCATAGTCTGATAGGTGCAAAGACTGCAACAGCCACCCTCCCTTCTTCTTTAGTCACAGAACTCTTACAGCATTTGATATATTCATGACAAGCTATACAGCATTATTTTCACCTTCTTTTCCATACAGATGGCCAATGAGATACAAGCAGAAGTCACTGAGTGGAGCTTTTTCGAAAGGTCTTAAAATAGGCTGACTCAGCTGGGAGTCAGGCGCCTTTGTCCTTGACCCTTCATCATCCTTTCTCTGTGGAATATGAATCCACTGGCTGGAGTTTCCACAACCAACTGCGATCATTAGAAAATCTTGAAGATGGAACTATGTACTAAGAATGTGAGAAACTTGTATCCCTGAACTTCCATATAAGTTGTGGATGCAACCCATTATAAATAACTTGGAACCCTCCTGCCTGACGGACATTTAGGTACTCTTCCTTGAAACATTTCATTTCACATTGTGGTTGCTTCTAGGTCCTACCTACAATTGCACAAAATCCCATCTTTACCATCACATTGTTTTCTCCCATCTCCATATTCATAACCAAGCCAGCTATTTAGAAACACTAACATGTAACTCCACCACCTATGGGCTTCCTCAAGAAATAGAGTCACAGTCCGCCTCTGTTTGGGGAAGTTATTATGAGGCAGTGTGGTGTCATAAAGGGTGGGTATTGTATAGCAGCAGATTCAGCTTTCCACCATCTCACCCTCTCCACTTTCTATCCATCCTCTACTAACTTCCAAAAGCCTATTTTCCTGACCTGTGGCTTTCCCACCAGCCACTGCCTCATGGGAACTATAGTCCAGCTCCCTATCCCATGTTCATTTTTTGCTATAAGAAGAAAAAGAAAGTGTAGTCAAAAGCAGGTTTGTATTGCTTATAACCCTGTTCACTGAATCAGGTCTTTTTTTTTTTTTTTTTTTTTTTAAGGAGCTATTTCTATAAGAACCATATGCCTTGTGTGCACATTTGAAGTAAGATGCTATTTCTTCAAGTCTCTAGCACAGCCGAGTGTCGTATGACCCATCACATGCACATTCAATCCCAGCTACATTAAAGCTGGCACAATTTCTCTGAAGAGAAATGTAACTCCAAAAAGCACTCTGATTATGGTATCATCCCACTCAAATGGAAATAATATCGGCAATTTATCTGCTGGGGATAAAGTTTAATGACTGAACTCAAATCTTCAGAGGGCATAATAAAATAGTGGAAAACATTCTGAAATGATCAGAATCACTGAAGGTGGGAGATATATATATATATATATATATAAAACAAGTCTTTTCAGTGAGAATTTGTCTGGAGAGAAAATTGTTTTAGAACCTAGAAAATGAGCTGACCTTATTAAAAGTATGTAGAACTAGTCTATGCATAGGCTGACACCTTCTTAATTGTCTTCTACATTTTCAGTATTACCTGCCCTTAAATAATTCTCTGGAAAAGAAGCATGATTTCAATATTCAAATAGTGTTGTCACTTAAATGTTACACAGGAGCTAATCAGCTGCAGTCACCCAACCAAAGAGACTTAGATAGACACTATTGTGTGGGAAGGAAAGAAAAGAATTAGAAAAATTCTATCAGTTAGCTTTTGCTGCATAACAAATGGCCCTAAAACTTAGTGGCTTAAAACAGCAATCATTAATTTAGTGCTTGGTTCTGTGGGTCAGTAATATGGGCTGGCCTCAATCATATGGCTCTTCTAGTTTCAGCTGGTCTCACTCTAGTGTCTTTGTTTAACTGTGAGGTACCTGAGAATGGCTGGTCTAAGATGGCCTTGCCTACAACAGTCTATTTCTGTTCCACTTTTTAAAACTAAAAAAAAAAACCTTCCACCAGACTGGAGAAACCCTGTGAGTATGGCCTCCAGACACCTTTTAGCTCAGTACTGAAGTCACTTCTGAGGTCTACTCTTCAGCCAAAGATTAGATAGGGCCATAAAACAAAATGAGGCTAAAAGGACACACCAGCCCAAGGGCAAGGACTAGAAGACAGGAGGGAAAGGGAAAGCTGGTAATAGGGAACCCAAGGTTGAGAAGGAAGGGTGTTGACATGTCATGGGGTTGTTAACCAATGTCACAAAACAATATGTGTGCTAATTGTTTAATGAGAAGTTAGTTTGTTCTACAAAACTTCATCTAAAGTACAATTAAAAAAAAAATGCTTCCACCAGGGTAGCCTTGGCTTGTTCTCACGGTGGGTCACAAGGTTGCAAGAGAAATAGCAAGAGCAAGGTCTCCTGGTGTCCAGTCACCTCTGTCACCTCTGCTGCACTCATTAAAACAAGGCAGCGTCAGCCTAGATTTAAGAGATGAGGGAATAGACGCTACCTCTTGGTGGAAAGAGCTGAAAGGGCACACAGCAAAGGGGCATGCATACAGAGAGGGGAATCATCATGGCCATTTTTACAAGCAATCTACCACAAAGATATTCCCCAACTTTGTGGTATTTACAATCTAAAAGAGAAAGTAAAAAATCCACTCAGGAAATTCTTTAGGAAAAACATCATCATCATCACCACAATTGCTATTAATTGATAACCAGTTATTCAAATTGTAAAGTCTCTCTAAAGAGACTTCTCATTTGTTTGCTCAATTGTGTCTCTATTCCACCCGCACCTGATCTTATGCCTGATCTCTTCCATCTACTTTCTTGCAGTTTTCTCAAAATCAGTGGTTGCCATCCATGACTTTAGTGTGATAGTTGCTGTATATGGAGGGTTTTCTTGGTATCTGAACTGAGTGGAGAAGTTCTACAACCCCAGGGATTTAATAAAAGGCCTGTATTCTTTACTGAAGAGACCATCCCTAGTGCATGGCACATATTTGTCCAAGAAAAAGAAAGCAACTTATAAACTCCTTTCACACTTAGATGAGGACCTGGGCTCCTATATGTCCAGACTGAAAGGGTAACTGCCACTCATCAGAAGTTTCTGTCATTGGGCTGCCAGGGAATAATTTTAGTAATGAAGCCCTTTTCTGGACTCAAACCAGTATGGGACTGCAATGCAGGTGGGTGACCTGGAGTATGTGTGGACCAGTATCGTCCAATGGAAATATAATGCAAGATGTGTAATTTTAAGTGTTCTAGTAGTTGCATTTTTAAAAAAGGCATAAAATTAAATTTAATAATATATTTTTAACCCAATATGTCCTAAATATTATCACTTCAACATACAACCAATTGAAAAATTGTTGTTGTTAGTTACCATTGAGTTGATTCCAACTCATGGGAACCCCATGTGTGCCAGGTAGAACTGCTCTATAGGATTTTCGATTTTGTGACTTTTGGAAGCAGGTTACCAGGGCTGTCTCCTGAGGTGCCTCCGGGTGGGTTCAAACTTCCAACTTTCCAGCTAGTAGTCCAGTGCTTAACCAGCTTTTGCCAACCAGGGACTCTAAACAAAGTATTAATGGGAAATTTTACGACCTTTTTTTTGTATTGGTTTTGAAATCAGGGGTGTATTTTATATGTATGGCACATCTCAATTCAAATTAAATGCATTAGAAGTGCTCCATAGCCACATGTTACTAGTGGTTGCTGTTTTGGACAGCACACTCTAGACCAACGATTCTCAAAGTGTGGTCTTTGGACCAGCACCATCAGCATCACCTGAGAGTTTCTTAGAAATTCACACTTAAAACCCCCACCACCACCCGCATCTACTAAACCAGGATCTCTGGGAATAAGGTGAAGCAATTTGTCTTTTAAATAGCCTTCAGATGACTCTGATGTATGATACAGTTTGAGCTCGGTGTTCTAGACTAGTGCTTCTCAAACTTTCTCTAATGAAGGACCAGGTTCTTGCTTCTTTTATTTCCAAGCTGTCATAGATCAATACTTCTTTGTTGCCATGCTTAGATGTTGTTACAATATCAAATTGCTGTAAAGGTTTTTGAATGCTTACTCTCAAGTTTTGTACTTATCTTGTCACAGATCAGGATTTTCTGTACTCACACCAGTCTGACCTCATTTTTCCTTTGATGGCAAAAAATATGTCATGGTCCTCTTTGTATGTGCAGTGTCTAGCTCAGGGCTTAGCATACAATACGTGAACAATAAATGCAGTCTGAGTAAAAAAAATGCATAAATCAGCAAATATTCCTTTGCTGTTGTTGTTAGGAACTGTTGAACAGGTTACGATTCATAGCAACCCAAAAAACAGAGTAGAACTGAGCCATAGGGTTTCCAAGGAACAGCTGGTAGATTCAAACTGCTGACCTTTTGGTTAGCAGCTGGTTAGCAGCCGAGCTCTTAACCACTATGCCACTAGAGCTCCAAATATTCATTGGGTGCTGTTGTTTGCTACTAAGTGGCCCAGTCTTAAAAGAACGTGTTATCATTGCCTAGAAAGTACCCATTTCTGTCCATGCATTTTTGGTTTTAAATTCTTGAAGCTACATGTCAGCCCAACTGGTTTAATCCTATACTCTTAGCTCTTAAATTATTTATAAAACAACATATGTTGTCCTTAAACTCTATTTGGTAGCTTATATGAAGACAGAAATTCCTTAGACACAGAGTGAGCTTGGCATTTCCACTAGCTTTAGGATGACCTAGAGAGCTTGCTAAGGACAGTCCTTGGCTGTCTCAGGGTCCTTCATCAAGACATGTATGTATTTTCTCATAAACAGATTTCATGTAGTTTATACTCACAGCTCCCTCACTTGACTCCAGTTTCTATGACAGCGTTTTTTTCTGCTGTAAAAGTACTTAATCTCTTAACTGCACGTGATGAATGTCCATCAAATATTCATAAAGTTTTCTAGAAATCTCCAAGCTTCCCTTCTGCCCCCATAAATACATCGGTAAAGGAAGAATCACATGTCGAGACGGTTCAGACTTCAGCCTGAGATACCCTTTGAAGTTACAACTGCAAAAATGTATATCACAGTTTAAAAAAAAACTTCATCTAGACAAAGGAAAGTTGGGCCTAAAGTGAGGGAAAACGTGAGCAAAAGGAAAAATTTTCAGACCCCAAAACTTTACCCACCAACCTGACCAACACAAATGGCGCATTTCAGTGGGCATGAATCCACATGGCTAAGAATATCAGTAAGAGAACTCCCAGTTTTTTACCCCCAATCATTTAGTGGGAGCCCTGGTGGCACAGAGGTTAAGAGTTGGCTGCTAACAAAAAGGTTGACAGTTCGAATCCATCAGCCACTCCTTGGGAACACTATGGGGCAGTCCTACTCTGTCCTATCAATAGGAATTGACTGGATGGCAATGGGTATTTTGGTACTAGGGACAGTGGAATGTGCTGTAGAAGCAAAAGTCACGATCCTTTATTTCGAGTGGTTTAAATCCTATTGAGGAAACAAACCCAAAATGACCTCAATGCCATGAAAACCAAAACCAAACCTGTTGTCCTTGAGTCAATTCCAACTTATAGCTACCCTACAGGACAGAATAGAAGTGCCCCATAGGGTTTCCAAGAAGCAGCTGGTGGATTTGAACTGCCAATTTTTTGGTTAGTAGCTGAGCTCGTAACCACTGTGCCACCAGGGCTCCTTCAATGCCACTATGTCTTCCTACTTCCTTTTTGTAAAATCCCTTCGGTGGGGTATGGCACCACCTCCTTTAAAACACTTCCTTGTCATCCCAATAATATATGGTGCCATGACCTGTTTTATTATTTAATTTTGTTATTGCTGTTATCACCACCTGGAAGTACATTAGGTAGGTAGGTAGGTGTTTAATTGGAGCCATTTCTGACTCTAGTTTGGCTAAACTAAAAAGCTGAGAATAGACCACCTGGTGGCAGATACTTGCATGTTCCAAAATGAGGGGTTAGACTACTGATGCATTACTTACAGACGAAATTGAGGAAAATAAACATATTTGTGGCCAAAGCCCAACACTTGCATTGCTAATTTTCTGTCTTTCCCACTGGAACATAAGGTCCCCTAGGCCAAGGACCTTATCTCTTTTATTCGTAATTGATTCCTTTGAACCTAGAAATATGTCAAGCACACTGTTGGTACTTAAAAAATATTTGTTAAATGAGTGAATAAATGGATAGTGGTGGATAGGAGACTAAAGACTCTTCTGCATATTTTCAGGGGGAGGGGTATCTTGGCTGAAATAAAAAAGAAAGTGTCATCGTTGTCTAGTGCTGCCATGATAGAAATCCCACAAGCAGATGACTTTAACAAACAGAAATTTATTTTCTCATGCTTTAGAAGGCTAGAAATCTAAATTCAGCGTGCTGGCTCTAGGGAAAGGCTTCTCTCTCTCTGTCAGCTATGGAGAATGGTCCATGTCTCTCATGAGCTTCTGCTCCCTTGTTTAATTTTTTTTATATCTCAAAAGAAATTAACTAAAAATACACCCTGCACTAATCCTGCTTCATTAACATAACAAAGACAGCCCATTCCCAAATGGGATTATAACCAGGAGCATAGAAGTTAGGATTTACAACACATGTTTTGGGGGGGGACTTAATTGAATCCATAACAGGAGGGGAAGAGAAAAACACTTAAATAATTCTGCCAAAAAGAAGAGACTGTGAATAGCACCTTCCCAGTCTAGCCATAATGTACACAGGCTTCAGTGGATCAGGTTCAAAAGCCACATTTAGGCTCTCTGTGTCTTAAGTCCCAGCTGCTCAAACGATATTCAGCTTATGTAACTAATTAGTACCACAGGAGCTTCCCTTCCTTCTTTGCATTTTCTCGTGTGATATTCTACTGCTAATAAAACTGTCAATTTTCTTTTACTTCAGTAAAAGGTCACACATAACAACAACCCCTTGGCCTACTAACAGCATGAGCCTTTATTAATATTTTAAATGTACACAGTGTTATTTATAAAAGGTCATATTTTTAAAAAGACATAAAATGGCCCTAATTCTTTTCTCTCACATTCTCTGCCCCCATCACAACCACTGTTCTGTTCAGCCTCAGAGAGTATGCTTATTGTAACTTGTGTTCAATCAGGTAGACATCAGGTGGGGTGTCAAGTAGGGTGCATAGCACAGGAGGTGCATGTCTTCACCATCCATCCTTCTCCCTTGGCTGAAAGTACACAACTGGCCATGATGGAATGATCCCTGAATAGAAATATTCTAAAGAGCAACCAGGAATCCCTGGGTTGCACAATGGGTTGAGCACTCCACTACTAACCTAAAGGTTGGCAATTTGAACCCACCCAGAAGTGCCTCAGAAAAAAGTCCTGGCCATCTGCTTCCTAAAGGTCACAGTCTTGAAAACCCTGTGGAACACAGTTCTATTCTACACACATGAGGTCATCATGAGTCCGAATCAACTCAATAGCAACAGTTTTTTTTTTTTTTAATATTTATTTATTTGATGAGCCAACACCAATAGTTCTTATAACCTTAATGATCTTCGTCCTTTTTTCCAATACTGTATTAGTTATGGAGGAAGAGTTTCTAAAAGTCAGGCTCTTGACCAAAGGAAAATGGCTGATTCAAATGTAGGACTTAAACTTCATGATATCCTATGCCTATTATCTGGCATCTAAGGAAAGGTTTCCTTTAACCAAGCTAAGAGAGATTGTTGTCAGCTTGTTCCCAAGGAGTCTGGGTGCAAACAGTGGATCTAACCTTTATGTTTCCAGAAAAGAATGGCTTCCAGTTGTTCCGTAAACAGCCTCCACTGGTAAACTCTCCTATAGTCACCAAGTAGTAACTGATCAAGAAAGCACACATATCACTAAACGGTAACCAGTTAACAAAGACTGTTTAAACCAATCATGTAAACCCACATATGTTATATTCACCAGTCACTGTAAACCCCCGTTTTTGTTAACCCACATTTGATTTTTACAAATCACTAATAAGCCAGTCAGAATACTATGCTGTTAGTTCTGGTGTAACTGTATAAATATTACATGGATGCCTGTAACTCCTTGGAGGACTGCAGTCTCACTTTGTGGACTGTGTGTTTCCCGTTTAAAACAGTCTCTTGCCTTCAGTAAACTTGGCTTTTGCATTTACGTGGTGTTACTCTTTGACATTACCTATTGCCAAGTAAAAAATTATCCCTAAAGTAAGCTTACTTAAACAACAAACACTTATTATCTTACAGTTTCTGGGAATCAGAATCCTGGGCATGTCTTAGCTCGGCCCTCTGGCTCAGAGTCTATCACAGTCTATCACAAACTCAACTAAAGGAGGATCTACTTTCAATTTCACTCACATGGTTGTTGACAGGCTATTGGACCGAAGTCCTTAGTTTCTGTCTGGATTTTGGCCAGAGTTTTCCCTCAGATCCTTGCCACATGGGCCTCTCCATGGGGCAGCTCATAACATGACTTTAGGCTTCCTTCAGACCAGGCAAGTGAGAGAGCAAAAGAAGAGAGAAAGATGGAAATGACAGATTTTTGTAGCTAAATCTTGGAAGTGACATCTCATCATTTTTTTTTCTCTATTCTTTTTGTTCTAAGTGAGTGTGAGGGAATCAATCTCAAATCAACTTTCTTCTGTTCCAGCTCAACTGCACGTGCAGTACTTGTTCCTCCGACCCTAACCACTCACAGTTAGGTCAGGTCTCAAAAGTTAAAGGATACAGTTCTCCAGACTTCCAAGTCTTCCCAAGACTTCACATGCCAACCACAAGTTTGGGAGTCCCCATGATACCTTCACTTCTCACTTGCTGTCTATACATTCATTGGTTTCCCATTACTCACTCAGGATGGCAACTATAAACTCAAAGTTCTCCAGGACCTCTCATTTCTGACCTGATGGCTCCAATTACTCCCTCAGGTTCAATAATTTGCTAGAATGACTCACATAACTCACAAATAAAAAATTATAGTTTTAATATAGCAAAAAGAATGCAAGTGAAGAGGCACATAGGGCAGGGTCTGGAAGGGATTCCTAGCACAGTTTTCATGTCCCAAAAAGGAACGCTCTACTCTCTCATGTATATCAATGTCTGTCACCAACCAGGAAGCCCATGGAGCTTCCATGTGCAGAGCTTTTTTTTTGTATGTGTGCTTAAGTGAAAGTTTACAAGTCAGTCTTTCATACAAAAATTTATACACACCTAGCTATGTTCTCTTAGCTACTCTCCCTCTAATAAGACAGGACACTTCTCCTCTCTGCTCTGTATTCTCAGTGTCCATTCAACCAGCTCCTGTTTACCTATGGCTTCTCACCTTGCCTTCGCAGCAGCTGCTCACTTAGTCTCATGTGTCTACTTGTGCCAAGAAGCTCACTCCTCACCGGTCCATGTGCAGAGCTTTAATTGGGGCCTCATTACATAGCCATGATTGATTGGATCATTCTCCAGTACTTCTCAATTGGGCTGATATCACATGGCAAATCTTTCTGGCCTGGGCAGTCTTCACATGAGACATATCATTAACATAGTCCTGGTATGGTTTGGTGGCCTCATCAAAGACACTTCAATCACTGAGGAAATTTCAAAGTTTTAGAGATTACTTTTCAGGACCAAAGACAAAGACCGATTGTCATTGTCCAATTGGGTAAACAGAATTGTAAACCCACAGTGAATCACTAGGTTCAGTCCATATTCAAGTGGAGGAGATTGGACAAAGGCATCAATACCAGGAGACAAGAGTACTTAGGACCCATTTTAAAGGCTGTTGACCACAAATATTGAGCATAGGTTTGCGCCAAACAACTACAAAATAAAAGTAAGCAAAGAAACAAAAAAGCTAATGACTATTTACTATGAGAAAGGTAGAATGCTAAGAGTTTGCATGTATGTTATTAATGTCCCCATTTTATAGATAAAGAAACTGAGGTTCAGAGACATAGCACAACTTGTCTGAGATTTCACAACTAGTCTGCGGCAGACCCTGACTCTTAACCACCACACCACAGACACTTAATCTGCACCATCTCAAACTCTGCTTCTGGATCAGTGAACAGTATTTACAAAGGTAGCTAGGTAGTACTCTCTCATCTGTGACTAAGGGAGTGTCAAATGATCTAGGTCACCCAGAAAGTGAACCATAACTTACTAAACAATCTTTTATTTTTATTTTGCTATGCTGGGCAGAATTGAGTCAGACATGGAAATTACCTTCAAGAAGCTACTATGCAATAAGGGGACTGATCTGTAAAAATAAATAAATAAATAAAGAGCAACATTATCAGTGATGACCTCTTACTTGGGGAAGAGACATCATAAAATGATTTGCCAACTCATTTTGCTTAAAACATGATTTCTGGCATGAACAATTTTATTGGAGTCTTACACTGCTCCTTGTGAGGACATGACTTGAAGTTACTCTATGCTTGGCTTTACTAAACCAGTAGAAATTACTGAAATGTAAAGAGGGTTCTTCAGCAGTTTAAATCCACTAGAATGACACATTTATTTAATTTTGGGGGTCACAGAACCATTCAGGCACTCAATAAAATTTGAGAAACTTCTCCTTAGACAAATTAAAATATGCACAATATTATTACAATGGCCGGGGTCATTGTGTTTCCAAAAGTTCAGATTAATTGACTTAATTAACCTTATAAATACCTTCATCGTCAGCGTTAAGATAAACTTAACAAAACATTTGAATTAAACATCAAGGTACAGATGTGACTTACTTGTCATTAATCAACTCTATCCTTTATATGCATCCTAGAAAATCCAGTTTAGAAGATCATATACCCATCAAGGAAGTAATATGTGGGGAGCAGAAACTCCTACCCCCGCCCAGCAGTGAGAAAGACCTCTGGTTGTCAACAGAACTCTACTTGATTTCAAGAAATTTTAAATCTACAATAATCAGTACTTTGTGGTATTGGCAGAGGAATAGACACATAAATGAAAAGAACACAATAGATAACCCAGAGATACCAAAAAAACCAAACCCGTTCCCATCTAGTCAATTCTGACTCATAGCAACCCTATAAGACAGAGTAGAACTGCCCCATAGAGTTTCCAAGGAGCGCCTGGTGGATTCAAACTGCTGACCTTTTGGTTAGCAGCCATACCTCTTAACTACTATGTCACCAGGGTTTCCCAACCCAGAGACAGAACTACAGAAATATGCCTGACTGAGTTTTGAACAGGTGCAAAAGCAATTCAGTGGAGGAAAAGCAGCATTTTAACAAGTAGGACTAGAGCCATTGGATTTCCACAGGGTAAAAAAAAATGAACCTCGACCTGTCTCATATCTTATACAAAAATTTACTCAAAATGGATCATGGACTTAAATGTAAAATGCAAAATTACAAAACATCTAGGAAAAAAAAATAGGAAAAATTCTTTGATATCTAGGGCTAGGCAAAGAGCTCTTAGACTTGACAACAAAAGCATAATCCCAAAATGAGAAATCGATAGATAACTTGGACTTCAACAAAATTAATTTTTTTTTTTTTTTTTGCTCTGTGAAAGAACGATTTAATAGCATGAATAATAGCATGAAATGACAAACTACAGATTGAGAGAAAATACTTGCAAACCACATGTCTGACCAAGGACTTGTATGTGGACTATAAAAGAAACTCTCAAAAACTCAGCAGTAAATTATTTAAAATTTTGATTAAAAAATAAATAAAAGACACCAAGAGAGATTTCAGATGGCACATAAGCACATGAAAAGATGTTCAACATCATTACCATTAAGGAAATACAAATTAAAGTCACAATGAGATACCTACCATTACACCCCTATTAGAATGTGCAAAACAGAAAATCGTGACACCACCAAGTGTCCACGAACACACAAAGAAACTGGATCACTCCTACATTGCTGGTGGGAATGAAAATGGTATATTTTTTAAAGCTGTTGGTGGTTCCTTTCAAAACTAAAAGTAGACTTACCATATGAATCATCAATTGCATTCTTGGATGTTTATCCCAGAAAAATGAAGACTCAAGTTCACATAAAAACTTGTAAACAAATGCTTATAGCAGCTTTGTTCATAATAGCCAAACACTGGGAATAGCTCAGTTGTCCTTCAATGAATGAATTATTAAGCAAACTCTGGTATATATATATATATATATATACACACACACACACTATGGAATACTGCTCAACAATAAAGAGGAACAAAATATTGATACATACAACCACTTAGATAAATCTCCAAAGAAATACACTGAGTGAAAAAAGCCAGTCAAAAAGTTTACATACTGTGTGATTCCATATATATAAAACATTCTTGAAATGAGAAAATTATAGAAAGAGATAATAGATCAGTGATTTCCAGGTGTAGGTGGGAGCAGGAGGGAACTGGGTATAGCCGTAAGAGGTCAAGATAGGCAATCCTTGGAATGATGGAAATGTTCCGTATATTATGTTAATATCAACATCCCAGTTGTAATATTGCTCTAAAGTTCTGCAAGATGTTACCACAGAAGGAAAGTGGGTAAAGGGTACATGGAATTTCCCTATATCTTATAACTGCATATTAATGTACAATTTTCTCAGAATAAAAGGTTTACTTTTTAAACATTGGTGAAAATTTATAAAAGAAAAAAAAATGGCAGTGTTATCAACTGTCAAGTCTCAACATTTTGTGCCACTTGACAACAAATTCAGAACTTGCCATGGCTAGCTTCAGATGGAGTCTTACAGAGTAGAGGTTTTGTTTTTCAATTCTTCTTGAAAGTAATGAACATAGAGAAGTTAGATATCCTTGAAATGACAGGGTTGTTGTTGTTAGGTGCTGTCGAGTCCATTCCGACTCATAGCAACCCTGTGTTGAACTAAACACTAAAGAACTAAACACTGCCTGATCCTGCACGATTCTCACAATCGTTGTTATGCTAGAGCCCATTTTGCAACCACTGTGTCAATCCATCTAGTTGAGTGTCTTCCTCTTTTTTTCTGACTGTCTACTTTACCTAGCACGATGTCCTTCTCCAGGGACTGGCCCCACCTGATAACATGTCCAAAGTATGCGAGACAAAGTCTTGCCATCCTTGCTTCTAAGGAGCATTCTGGCTGTACTTCTTTTTTTTTTTTTTCTTTTTATTGTACTTTAGATGAAGGTTTACAGAGTGTATTAGTTTCTCATTAAACAGTTAACACACATATTGTTTTGTGACATTGGTTGCCAACCCCAGGACATGTCAACACACTCCCCTTCTCAACATTGGGTGCCCCGTTACCAGCTTTCCTGTACCCTCCTGCCTTCTCGTCCTTGCCTTTGAGCTGGTGTACCCATTTAGTTTCCTTTTGTTTCATGAGACTTTCTAATCTTTGGCCAAAGGGTGAACCTCATGAGTGACTTTAGTACTGAGTTAAAAGGGTGTCCAGGGGCCATACTCTCAACGTTTCTCCAGCCTCTCTCAGGCGAGTAAGTCTGGTCTTTTTTTGTGAGTTAGAATTTTGTTCTGCATTTTTCTCCAGCTCTTTTCAGGACCCTCTATTGTGTCCCTGTCAGAGCAGTCAATGGTAGTAGCCAGGCACCATCTAGATGTGCTGGACTCAGTCTGGTGGAGCCTGTGGTAGTTGTGGTCCATTAGTTCTGACTGTACTTCTTCCAAGACAGATTTCTTCGTTCTTCAGGCAGTCTATGGTGTGTTCCATTTTCTTCACCAACACCATAAATCAAATGCATCAATTCTTCTTTGGTCTTCCATATTCTTTGTACAGCTTTCCCATGCATATGAGGCAATTGAAAACACCATTGCTTGGATCAGGCACCCCTTAGTCCAGAAGGTGACATCTTTGCTTTTTAATACTGTAAAGAGGTTTTTTTGCAGCACATTTGCCCAATGCAATGTGTTGCTTGATTTGTTGACTACTGTTTCCATGGCTATCGATTGTAGATCCAAGTAAAATGAAATCCAATTAACTTCCATCTTTTCTCTGTTTATCAAGATGTTGCTTATTGGTCCAGTTGTGAGGATTTTTGTTTTCTTTACGTTGAGGTGTCACCCATACTGAAGGCTGTAGTCTTTGATCTTCATCAGTAAGTATTTCAAGCCCTCTTCGCTTTCAGCAAGCAAGGTTGTGTCATCTGCATAACACAGGTTGTCAATGAGTCTTCCTCCAATCCTGATGCTGTGCTCTTCTTCATTTATTCCAGCTTCTCGATTATTTGCTCAGCACACAGATTGAATAAACATGGGGAAAGATATAACCCCAACACACACATTTCCTAACTTAACCCACACAGTATCCCCTTGTTCTCTTTGAACAACTGCCTCTTGGTCTGTGTACAGATTCCTCATGAGCACAATTAAGTGTTCTAGAACTCCCATTCTTTGCCATGTTATCCATCATTTGTTATGACCCTCAGTCAAATGCCTTTGCATAGTCAATAAAACACAGGTATTCTCTGCTTTCTGCCAAGATTCACCTGACATCAGCAATGATATCCCTCCTACTACATCCTCTTCTGAATCTGGCTTGAATTTCTGGCAGTTCCCTGTTAATGTACTGCTGCAACCTCTTTTGAATGATCTTCAGCAAAATTTTGTTTATGTGTGGTATTAATAACATTTGTTCGATAATTTCTGTATTCTGTTGAATCATCTTTCTTTGGAATGGGCACAAATATGAATCTCTTCCAATCTGTTGGCCAGGCAGCTGTCTTCCAAATTTCGTGGTATAGATGAATGAACACTTCCAGTGCTGCATTTGTTTGTTGAAACATCTCAGTTGATATTCTGTCACTTCCTGGAGTCTTGTTTTTTGTCGGTGCCTTCAGTGCAGCTTGAATTTCTTCCTTCATTACCATCAGCTCTTGGTCATATGCTACCTCTCGAAATGGTTGAAGGTTGACCAATTCGTTCTGATGCAGTGACTCTATCTATGTATTCCTTCCATCTTCTTTTGATGCTTCCTGTGTTGTTCAATTTTTTCCCTGTAGAATCCTTCAATACTGCAACTCAAGGCTTGAATTTTTACTTAAGTTCTTTCAGCTTGAGCAATGACTAAGCCAGTTTTTTGTTTTTTTGACTCCAAGGCTTTGCACATTTAATTATAATACTTTATTTTGTATTTTCACACCTCCCTTTGAAACCTTCTGTTCAGCTTTTTTACTTCATCATTTCTTCTGTTAGTTTTCACTACTCTACGTTCAAAAGCAAGTTCCAGGGTCTCTTCTGACATCAATTTTGATCTTTCTTTCCTGTCTTTTTTATGACCTTTTGCTTTCTTCATGTACGATGCCCACTATATCATCCGACAACTCATCTGATCTTTGGTCATTAGCGTTCAATGGGTCAAATCTATCCTTGAGATGGTCTCTAAGTTCATGTATGATATACTCCTGTGGGATCCCTTTAATTTTCTTCAGCTTCAACTTGAATTTGCGTATGAGCAATTGATGGTCTGTTCCAGAGTCAGCCCCAGGCCTTGATATTGAAATTCTCCATCATCTCTTTCCACAGATGTAGTAGATATGATTCCTGTGTATTCCATCTAACAAGGTCCAGGTGTATAGTCACTGTTTATGTTGTCCAGAAAAGATATTAGTAATGAATAAGTCATTGATCTTGCAAAATTCTATCATGTGATCTCTGACATCATTTTTATCACCAACATCATATCTTCCAACTACTGATCCTTCTTGTTTCCACCTTTCACATTCCAATCAACAGTAATTATTGGTGCATTTTGATTGCATGGTTGATCAATTTCAGACTGCAGAAGTTGCTTAAAATTTTTTATTTCTTCATCTTTGGGCTTAGCAGTTGGTATGTAAATTTTAATAATACTCATATTGACTGGTCTTGTAGGCGTATGGATATTATCTTATCACTGACATCGTTGTACTTCAGGATAGATGGTGAAATGTTCTTTTTGATGATGAATGTAAGGTCATTCCTCCTTAATTTGTCATTCCTGGCATAGTAGACCATATGATTGTCTGATTCAAAATGGCCAATGCCAGTCAATTTCAGCTCAATAATGCCTAGAATATTGATCTTTATGCATTCCATTTAATTTTTGATAGCTTCCAATTTTCCTAGATTCATACTTCATACATTCCACATTTCAATTATTAGTGGATATTTGCAGCTATTTCTTCTCATTTTGAGTCATGCCATATCAGCGAATGACAAAATTTTAGAAACATATAATGGATCTGTGATTTCCAGGGGTGGGTGCAAGCAGGAGGAAAGTGGATATACCTATAAAATGTCAAGATAGAGGATACTTGGAATAACGGAAATGTCCTGTATAGTAACTATATTAATGTCAGTATCCTGGTTGTTATATTGTTCTAAAGTTTTGCCATATGTTACTGCCAAGTGAAATTGGGTAAAAGACACAATTTTATTATTTCTTTTTTTTTTTAATTGAACTTTAGATGAAGGTTTACTGAACAAACTAGTTTCTCATGAAATAGTACAAACATTGTTGTACGACATTGGTTAACAATCACACAACATGTCAACATTCTCGCTTCTCAACCCTGGGTTCCCTATTACCAGCATTCCTACTCCCTCCTACATTCCAGTCCCTGCCCCAGGGCTGGTGTGCCCCTTTAGTCTTGTTTTGTTCCATGGATCTGTTCAGTCTTTGGCTGAAGGGTGAACATCAAAAGTGGTCTCATTATTGAGCTGAAAGGTGACTGGGTTCCACACTCTCAGGGTTTCTCCTGTCTCTGTCAGGCCAGCAAGTCTGGTCTTTCTTTTCAAGTTAGAATTTTGTCCTATGTTTTTCTCCAGCTCTGCCTGGGACCCTGTATTATGATCCCTGTCAGAGCAGTCAGTGGTGGTAGCTGGGCACCATCTAATTGTACTGGACTGAGTCAGGTGGAGGCCGTGGCAGATGTGGCCCATCAGTACTTTGGACTAATCTTTCCCTTGTGTCTTTAGTTTTCTTCATTCTTCCTTGCTCCTGAAGGGGTCAGACCAGTGTAGTATCCTAGATGGCCCCTCATAGGCTTTTAAGACCCCAGACGCTACTCACCAAAGTGGAGTGTAGAACATTTTCTTTATAAACTCTGTTATGCCAGTTGAACTAGATGTTCCCTGAGACCATGATCCCCACATCCCTCAGCCCAGCAATTCAGTCCTTCAGGGAGTTGGGATGTGTCGATGGAGCTACCATGCTCCTTGCCTTATACAGGCTTTGCTGGCTTCCCCAGTATCGTGTCCTGTCTTACCCTTCACCAAAGTTACCACTTATCTATTGTTTATTAAGCATTTTTCCATCTGCACCCTTTCCCTCCCTCATAACCATCAAAGATTGTTTCTGTTTATATGTAAACCTTTTCATGAGTTTTTACAATAGTGGTCTCATACAATATTTGTCCTTTTGTGATTGACTTACTTCACTCAGCATGATGTCTTCCAGATTAATCCATGTTATGAGATGCTTCACAGATTCATCATTGTTCTGTAGCATTGCATAATACTCCATTGTGCATATGTACCACAGTTTGTTTTTTATCCATTCATCTGTTGATAGGCATCTAGGTTGTTTTCACCTTTTTGCTATTGTGAACAATGCTGCAATGAACACGGGTGTACATATATCTATTTGTGTGACGACTCTTATTTCTCTAAGATATATTCCTAGGAGTGGGATTGCTGGATTGTATGGTATTTCTATTTCTAGTTTTCTAAGGAAGTGCCATGTCATTTTCCAAAATGATTGTATCATTTTGCATTCCTACCAGCAGCACATAAGAGTTCCGATCTCCCTGCAGCCTCTCCAACATTTGTTATTTTCTGTTTTATTGATTCATGCCAGTAACGCCAGGGGGAAATGGTTTCTCATTGTGGTTTTGATTTACATTTCTCTGATGGCTAGAGACCGTGAGCATTTCTTCATGTGTCTGTTGGCTGCTTGAGGGTCTTCTTTTGTGAAGCATCTGTTCATTTCCTTTGCCCATTTTTTAATTGGATTATTTGTCTTTTTGTTGTAGAGGTGTTGGCTTTTCTCGTCGATTTTAGAGATTAGACCTTTGTCTGATTTATAATAGCCAATTTTTTTTTCCCCCAGTCTATAGGTTGTCTTTTTACTCTTTGGATGAAGTCTTTTGATGAGCATAAGTGTTTAATTTTTAGAAGATCCCAGTTATCTAGCTTATCCTCTGAAGCTTGTGTGTTGTTGGTTGTGATTTGTATCCTGCTAAATTTTTTTTTTTTTTTTAATGCTTATAGCATTGATCCTATTTTTCCTTCTATGAACTTCATAGTTTTTGACTTTATATTTAGGTCTTTGATCCATTTTGTGTTAGTTTTTGTATATGGTGTGAGGTATGAGTCCTGTTTCATTTTTTTCAGATGGACTCCCAATTTTGCCAGCACCATTTGTTAAAAAGACTATCTTTTTCCCCATTTGATGGACTTTGGGCCCTTGTAGAAGATCAGGTGACCATAGGTGCATGGATTTACATCTGGGTTCTCAATTCTGTTCCATTGATCAATGTATCTGTCCTTGTACCAATACCAGGCTGTTTTGACTACCGTGGCTGTATAGTAGGATCTGAAGTCAGGTAGTGCAAGTCCTCCTACTTAATTCTTCTTCCTCAGTAGTGCTTTACTTATCTGGGGCCTCTTCCCTTTCCCTATAAAATTAATGATAAGTTTTTCCATCACTTTAAAGAATGTTGTTGGTATTTGGATTGGTATTGCATTGTATTTGTAGATCACTTTGGATAGAATTGTCCTTTTCACAATGTTGAGTCTACCTATCCCTGGGCATGGTATGTTTTTCTATTTATGTAGGTCTTTTCTGGTTTCTTGCAGTAGTGTTTTGTAGTTTTCTTTGTGTAGGTCTTTTACATCCCTGATTAGATTTATTCCCAAATATTTCATTTTTTTAGGGGCTATTGTAAACGCTATTGTTTTCCTGATCTCCTTTTTGTTGTTCTCTTTATTGGTGTATAGGAATCCAACTGATTTTTTAATGTTTATCTTGTATACTGATAGTCTGCAGAATCTTTCTATTAGTTGCAGTAGTTTTCTCATGGAGTCTCTTGGATTTTCTAAGTATAGTATATCGTCCACAAATAGGGAGAGTTTAACTTCTTCATTACCAATTTGGATGCCCTTTATTTTTGTTTCTTGCCTTATTGCTCTAGCTAAGACTCCCAACACAATGTAAAATGGGAGTGGTGATAAAGGGCATCCTTGCAAAAATGTCTCGTTCCTGTTCTCAAGGGGAATGTTTTCAGCCTCTCCCCATTGAGAATGATGCTGGCCATTGGTTTTTTGTAGACACCCTTTATTATGTTGAGAAATTTCCCTTCTATACCTATTTTATTGAGAGTTTTTATCAGGAATTGTTGTTGGAATTTGTCTAATGCCTTTTCTGTGTTGATTGAAATGATCACTTGATTCTTTCCTTTTATTTGTGTGGTGGATTATGTTGATTGATTTTCTAATGTTGAACCATCCTTGAATACCTGGTATGAATCCTACTTGGTCAAGGTGTATTATTTTTTTGATACAATGCTGAGTTCTATTGGCTATTATTTTGTTGAGAATTTTTGCATCTATATTTACGAGAAATATTGGTCTGTAATTTTCTTTTTTTGTGGTGTCTTTGCCTGGTTTTGATATCAGGGTTATCCTGGCTTCATAGAATGAATTTGGAAGTATCACCTCCTTTTCTGTATTCTGAAATAGTTTGAGTAGTACTGGTGTAAGTTCTTCTCTGAATGTTTGGTAGAATTCTCCAATGAAGCCATCGGGGCCAGGAATTTTTTGTTGATAGTTTGTTTTTTGTTTTTTTTTACCTTTTCAATCTCTTCTCTTGTTATGAGTCTGTTCAGATTTTCAACATCATTTTGTGTTAGTTTGGGTAGGTAGTGTGTCTTTAGAAATTTGTCCATTTCCTCTAGGTTTGCAAATTTGTTGGAGTACAGTTTTTCATAATAAACTGTTATAATCCTTTTTATTTCAGCTGGGTCTGTTCTAATGTCCCCCATTTCATTTCTTATTTGGGTTATTTGAGTTCTCTCCTGTTTTTCTTTTTTCATTTTGGCTAGTGGTTTGTCGATTTTGTTGATCCTTTCAAAGGACCAACTTCTGGTTTTGTTGATTCTTTCTATTGTTTTTCTATTCTCTATTTCATTTATTTTCCACTGATCTTTATTATTTCCTTTTTTCTGGTGGATATGGGTTTCTTTTGCTGTTCTCTTTCTATATGTTCAAGTTTTGTAACTAATATTTTGATATTGTTCCTTTTTTCTTTTTTGATGTGTGCATCTACTGTTATAAATTGACCTCTGAGGACTGGCTTTGCTGTGTCCCAAAGGTTTTGGTATGATGTGTTTTCATTCTCATTTGACCCTAGAATTTTCTTTTATTCCATTTTTCATTACCCAGTGGTTTTTAAGCACAGTGTTATTCAGTTTCCATGTAATTGATTTTTTTTCCCCTTACTCTTCCTGTTGTTAATTTCTACTTTGATGGCACTGTGGTCAGAGAAGATACTTTGTATTATCTCAATGTTTTGGATTTTGTTGAGGGTTGCTCTGTGGCCTAAGATGTAGTCTGTTCTGGAGAACATTCCATGTGCATTGAAAAAGAATGTGTATTTTGCAGCTGTTGGGTAGAGTGTTCTATATATGTCTATGAGATCAATTTGGCTGATTGTGCTCTTTAGCTCCTCTGTATCTTTGTTGAGTTTCTTTCTGGATGTTCTGTCCTTTACTGAGAGTGGTGTGTTCAAGTTTCCTACTATTATTGTGGAACTGTCCATTTCTGTTTTCAGTGCTGTTAGAGTTTAAAGTCTATCTTATCTGAGGTTAGTATCGCCACTCCTGCTCTTTTTTTGGTAGTCATTTGCTTGATTTTTTTTCCATCCTTCAATTTTTAATAAATTTACTTCTTTGTTTTTAAGGTGTTTCTCTTGTAGACAGCATATTGATGGATCTTTTTTTTTTTTTTTTTAAATCCATTCTGTCACTCTGTGTCTCTCTATGGGTGCATTAGGCCATTTACATTCAGAGTAATTATTGATAGGTGTGAGTTTATTGCTGTCATTTTGTAGTGCTTTTTTTTGTAGTGCTAACATTGTTCCTCTCCTCTCCTGTGTTGAGTTCCTTTTGTTTGTGGCTATCTTTTTCATTTATTTTGTTTTTGTAGATTTTGTTTTCATTGAGACTTTATATTTTTCTTCTGTATTTCGATGAGCAGGTTTGTTAACTTTCTTTGTGGTTACCTTGAAATTTACCCTTATCTTCCTAGGTTTGAACCAGTCTATTATTACTTGGTATCTCCTCGCCTTCCTCTCCATTATAAAATTATATACCTATACCATTTATTCCCTTTTTTATTGTTCTGAAATTGTTGTCATTACAGATTAACCTATCTGTTTCCCTGTTGCAATTGTTTTGGCTTTCGATAGTCCTTGAGAGTTAATTTCCTAGGTTGATATCTGGCTGGTACAATCTTGCGTTCGAGATTCAGGCTGTGGTCTGATGTTGTTTGTTCCCAGACCAAAGGGCTCCCTTTAATAATTCTTGAAAGTTTTGTTTGGTTTTTATATATTCCCTTAATTTCTGTTTATCTGGAAATGTCCTAATTTCACCATCATATTTGAATGAAAGTTTTGCAGGATGTATTATTCTTGTTTGGCAATTTTCTCCTATCAAGGTTTTATATATGTCATCCCATCGCCTTCTTGCCTGCATGGTCTCTGCCAAATAATCAGAACTTGGTCTTATTGTTTCTCCTCTGTATGTGACTTTTTGTTTTTCTCAAGCTGCTCACAGGATTTTTTCTTTGTTTTTGGTTTAGCGAGTGTGATTATGATGTGCCTTGTTTTTCTTTTGGGGTCTATCCTATATGGGGTTCATTGAGCTTCTTGTATGGTCAATTTTTCATCATTCATCATGTAAGGGAAATTTTCTGTCAGCAATTCTTAAATGATCCTGTCTGCGTTTTCCATTTTCTCTCCCTGTTGTGGGACTCCAATCACTTGCAAATTTTTGCTTTTGATTTATATCCCACATAATTCTCAGGGTTTCTTCATTTTTCTTTGTTCTTTTTCCTGATTTTTCCTCAGAGTTATAGCTAAGTGTTTGTCTTCAATTTCACTGATTTTGTCTTCCATCGTTTCAAATTTGCTCCTCAGTCCTTCCATGACACTGTTCATTTCTGAAATCTTGTTGTTTATCTTTTGGATTTCTAATTGTTGTTTTTGTATGATTTCTAGTTGTGAATTTATTTTGGCATTTTGTTCCTGTATTATTTTCCTGCATTGCTCCATTTTTTTGGTCTGTATTTTCCATCAATTTGTCTGTCTTTTCCATCAATTTGTCTATTTTTTCCTCATTTTTGTCTGCTTTTTGCTTCAACCTTTGGTTAGCTCTGAACATTTGAGATTTGAATTCCCTATCAGGTAGTTCTATTGCCTTTTCTTCTGGAAAGTCATCTGGTGTTTTATTTTGGATGCCTACTGGAACCATCCTGTCCTTTTTTTTTTTTTTTTTTTTAATGCATTTTGATATTTTCTTCTGTCTTCAGGACATTCAGTAGTTATTTTCTTGATTGTAGATTTGTTTGTTTTGTCCTGCCTTTTTGTTTTATTTGGTTATGTCTCAGCAGGCAGGCTGTGTGTTCTTTGTTGTTTGCTCATCTATAGTCATGATACTTTTCACCTCTTTGTCAAATGGGCAGGGCCAGTCATTCAGCTATGGTGCAGCAGGGCATGTCCAGCTGCACGGGAGGGGCTGGAATGGGTTGCTTGTGACACATACTAGGGCCAACAGGGAGGGCCAGGGATCAGTGCTGGACAGGTTCCAGTAGGCTGTGCCTGTGCTGCTCAGGGGTGCGATGTTCAGTGTACAGTGCAGATATGCAGGAAAGAGGGTGAGGTTGTGATGTGTGGAGCTAATGGGTATGAAAAAGAGGAGAGTAAGGAGAGAGGAACATGAGCCAAAAACAAACAAACAAACAACTGCCGTTGGAGTAGAGATATGAGAAAACAAGAAATAAAGAAAAAGAAAAAAAAACTAGATAAAAATTTGGAAACAAAAAGCCCCCAGGAGTCCCAGAGTCCCACTGGTGGGGCTCCTAAGACTGGGGAAGTGGCTCCCAGACTGCACAGTATAGCCTGGCTAGAGGGGATATAGATGTCACATGGCGTCAGGTATTCAGAAGAAAGGAAAAGAAGATAAGTGTAGAGAGAAGAGAATTGAGAAATGAAGAAAGACAAAATAGCAAAAAGACAGAGAAAAGAAAAAAAAAAGAAAGAAGAAAAGGAAAAAAGACATGTCCCCAGGGATCCCACCCAAGCAGCTGTGCAGATTGGTGGAGTGGCTCCTAAGCTGTGCAGTTCAGCCCTGCTAGAAGGGGCTCACAAACTGCAAAAAGAAAAAGAAAACAAAACAGAATAGAGCAAAACAAGGGGAAAAAAAGCCCCAGGCATCCCATCGGCGTGGTGTTGTGGGCTGGGGGAGTGGTTCTCCAGTTGAGCATGGCTTCAGAGCCTTTCAGGAAGAAGCAAAGATGTTATAAAGAACAGGTGTCCCAGAGAAAGATGGGGGAGGTGGTAGGAGGCACAGAAGAAACCAAAAGAGACGAAAAGAACAAATACCACCTCAGGGGCTCTGCCAGTGTCAGCAGGGTGAATCGAAGCAGCCTGAGGCCAAAGCAGTTGCCTCTTGGCCAAGAGACTGTGGCTGGTGTGAAGCAGAGGAGGCTGGAGTGAGGGAGAAGGAGGGGGTCAGGAAAGTGTAGATCATTTGTTATTGGGTGCTCTGTCTCCTACTGGAAACTTCATGAAGCTGCTTTCCCATACTCCCTGACCACCCATCTCTGACATGGGTGGAGTGAATCCAAGCTGCAGGGACACTGCACCTCCCGGCCGGCTGAGCCACTGCAGCCAGCCAGGAAGCTTAGAGGTAGTGCAACGGGGAAGAGAGTGGGGTTGGGAATGCGTGTATTGCTGGTTACTGGGTGCTCTGTCTCCCGTTGGGAGTTCCTCAATTCTGGTTTCTCGTGCTCCCTGTCTGCTGATCTGCAACAGGAGTCTACGATGGCAAATCCATGCTGAGTTAGCAGATGGGGCCCTCCACACATATCTCTCCTCGCTGTCTTCTGTCAGTTTCTTATTCCATTTGGTGCTCGGCTGAGTTCTTTTTCTCTTCATTTGACATTTCAGGTTCCAGGAATGACGTTTGTCTCTGTTTTACTTAGTTTTTCTGGTCTTTGCTTTGGAGGGATGATGTGGTGCTTCTGTCTACAGTGCCATGTTGGCCAGAAGTCTCTTTATTATTTCTTATAATTGCATATGAATATACAATTTTCCCAGAATAAAAGGTTTACTTTTAAAAAAATTGATGAAATTTTACAAAAGAAAAAAAAAATAGTGATAGTATTATGAACTGTGAAGTCTCAACATTTTGCACCAGTCTACAAATTTAGAACTACCCTTGACTTTCTCCAGATGGAATCCTGCAGCATAAACATTTTGTTTTTCATTCTTCTTGGAAGCAATGAATACAGAGAAGTTAGACATCCTTGAAATGGCAGGGTAGCCACACAAAACGACAACAGGAATCTAATAATCAACCTAGATATAACTTATAGAGACTAAAGTAACTGAATACTCTATTGGTATCTTCCACATTTTTCTTTCATAAAATACTAAAAAACTCCACTTAGCTGAAGAGTATACACATTTTTGGCAGCCACAGGACAACTGTTCAACCAGTTCTTCATTATTCTAGGCTATCGGGAACTGCCAACCCATATCATCAAATTATAGATCATCTTGGAAAACATTTAAGAAAATGTGGACATTGAGGCTAAGTGAAACTAAACGAGTAGGGGTTTTTGCTTGATGTTTTTGTTTTGACAATGAAGGGGAGCTCGAAAGGAGAAAAAAACAAATATATATATATATATATATAGGGTCACTATGTGTAGGAATCGACTCGGCGGCACCGGATTTGGTTCTGGGTATATATATATATGTTTTATTTAACCTAAAGGAGAATGTAAGGAAATAAGTTTCAGAAGAATTGTGGAAATGGCCAACTTATCCAGTTCAATCTAAGTGGAATATAACTAAGACGAGCCCCATTTTCTGTCTTTTGCCCCATGCTCTTGCCATATGCGATACTGTTTTTCTCTAGAGGTAATAGTAAGTTATATGTCACAGTTGGATTAACCTTATTTCAATTTCTACTGCCTCACATTGATGGAAAATTTATTTTAAAATGAGCATATGAGGAAAAAAAATTGGACCGGACAGCAGACAACCTGGAATCAAGTCTTACTACTGTTATGAATATTTTTATGAATTTGGGAAAGTCCATTATCTTTCAGAGCCTCAGATTCTTTGAATGGCCTTGATATATTGATTTCCTATCCTTTTTTTTTGTTGTTGTTAACTTTTATTGAGCTTCAAGTGAACATTTACAAATCAAGTCAGACTGTCACATATAAGTTTATATACACCTTTGATTTCCTATTCTTATAGCTCTTATTTTAAGATCATATAAAATAAAACAAGCATATGCAAAATGAAGTTGAAGACAACACCGTACAGAAGTAAGATATAGCTATCATTAAGTTATAATTGTTGCAATAGAAAAGGACCAACATCCAAGAAGAAATGGGTCTCCTGCCTAGGTATTCCTATTACAGATCATGTCTGAAATTCCACCTTGTCTCTATCTGCCATCTAAAGTCTCTCTGTTGTAAATCCCAATAAAACCTTTAAAAAGTAATTTGGTAGAAAAATGTTTTTGCTAACTGCCTTCTGCAATGATATGTCAAGAGGATTTAATTCCTCCTGTGTATGCTTCCCTCATCTTACAATGATGTTGAATACCCAAATGTCCCCTTCTGAATGGTTCTTCAAGCAGAACAGAGTTGGCCTCTAGTTGATGATCAATTTAACTCCTGGGCACACTAAAATATTTTTTAAAGAACTGCACTGAAATAAAGAAAAAGGAAAAGAAGGGGGGTATAAGTTTGTAAGAATTAGAGTTCTTGTTTTCACCCCTTTTTCAAGAAGATTCCAAGCCTGTTTTGTGAGCAATGTTTAATGAATGTGACTGCGTGCCTTGCTGCATCTGCCACCAATGTTACCCATAGCTGATGTGAGCCAAATTATGCCATCAATTATTAATCTAAGAGAAGCAATACCAGGATTCTGATATATAATTTCGCAAAAACAGTATGGACAGATGATGAACTATACCAGTTTGAAATACTAGAGGAAACATACAAGGCAAAGTGGATGCAATTCAAGGTAGCTTGTAATAAAAAATTTTGGAGAGATTATGAAAATGCTTTATTTTTTTGTATCTCTCCTCTGCCTGGGGCATAGCTATGGTGATGTCTAAGGGTTTTTATATCTGTGTCCTCCCTAGAAGAGTTATTAGTAAGAACATTCACTCCAAAAATGTGGAAATGGCTTCTATGAGTCTGTTAATGAAGTGATAACATTGACGACTTTACAAAGATAGAAGGTGGCAGTTAGAGTGCAAAATGAGAAAATCTCAAACGTATGTACTCCCAAAAAGGAGTGACATCTTCTCTCCTTAACATTTCTCTAGGACCTCATTCAAGCCCCAGCATTCCTCTAATGACACAGAATAAGAACCTTTTCCCCATAGATTGAAACAAAATCTATGCTGCCTCCTTTCATTGGTCCCTTGAATCTGCACAGAACAAGTCCTGTCATCTCTTTCACATACAGCCTTTCAAGTATTTGAAAAAAGCCACCACATTCCCTTCTGTTTACTTTTTTACTGCTATATAAAAATACAAAATTGTTTTTACATTATGATTTTGACTACATAAAAATACCTTTCATAAGAAAGACAGAGACACAAAAATGACATGGAAAGTATATGAATGATGTTCTTTTTTTTTCTTTTCTCTATTTTCCAAGTGTTTCCTAAGTTTATGAAATTGCATATGTAATGGAAAAAAGATATAAAAATGGAAAAAATATATATATATATGATCTTTCTCCTTAAAAATGTTAGAAGAAAGAGAAGCAAATAAATCTGTTAAATGTTGGAATCAGAAGAGATCATGTAATGCAACCTTCTCCTCATCTACATGGTGAAACTGAGGCCAGAGTAGGTGAGAGGTAAACCATGGTCACGTTTCTGGTTGGGACAAATCATGGAACTGAATCTGAGTCTTCTGAATCTCAATCTAGGACTCAATTTACTAGGTTACCTAGATTGACTTAGAGTAAATGTGTTTTTTTTTTTTTTTTTTTTTTCTATTTCCTTAGCTCCCTGCGGTTGGTATTACTTTAATTTCCTTTTTTTTTTTTTTTTCTGACATCCTGAAAACCTCCCAATATTTTTGTGGTTTGAGTTACAGAGATGTCTATTTCAATGACCAATGTCAAGAACGTTAAGTAATAACCAAAACTTTGCACCCAACCCCTATTTGTTCTGACTCATCGATCAGCCACGGATTTACAAACTCACATGTGTATCCTGAGAGACAAGTAAATACAGAGGTAAAATGACCTGGTTAAAAAAAAAAAAAAAAGAGCATCAAATATATAGTGATGCCACCAGCACCTTGGTGGGGATATCCTTTAGGCTCATGTTCTACACTGGCTCCTAGACTTCCCCAGTAAGGGTAACCTGCTCAGTGACACTCTCTCTCTCTTTCCTGCTCGCTTCCCCAAGCCCTTACCAAGTGCTTCCTGGGATCACTTCCAAAATAAGCTGCTGGCCCTTACAACTCTGTTTTGTAGCCTGATTCTTGGCAAACCAGTCTGTGACAACCCCATTCACATATAAGCACAGCACGAACAAACACACCTTTTACCTAAGGGTATGTTATCATGCATAAAGTTAGAAGTAATCCAGAAACCAGTTGGGGAATTGAATGTCTCATCTTTCCTCAGGCATGACTGAGCAGGACCCTGTCTAGATTCAAATCCCACTGGAACTTGCCTAGGAGGCAAATGACTAGTGGAAAGAGTTAAGCCCATCCATCCTCGCAGCATGTGCCTTGTTATCCTATCACTGACTTGCAGGTGCAGCCTCCTCCCACTGTACTATAAAACAGCTCTATTTACCAACTTGGATGGAAGGCAGATTTAGCTTGTCAAAAGAGTCATTAGAGAAGCCTCAGTGGGACTCACAGGAGTAAACACAGCCACACGCCTAGTTGTACTAAGTAGTGGCACTCTGCCTTCCTCTCCCCATGCAGGGTGCATCACTTTACAGTGATTCCCAGGCTGTTTCTCTGAAGTTTCCCGTTAAATACCTGGATTCAGAAGAGAAATGAGATGGCTTGCCTTTAAAAGGTGCTTTACTAAATCAGTCCAAGGGCATTACTAAAAATGTCTTGGCCTCTCTAAATAAGGAAGAAAAATTCACCTATGAAAATCCCAAAATGTGATGTTTCTGCCATAGTGCTTTGACAGGTATCCTCTTGAGGGAAGAGTTAGGAAACTAGACAGTTTGACCAACGCCTTAAATTATATACTGATGGTCTGGAAGACTATCTGTGGGTGATACTCCAAGCCTTCTTCAGCCTCTATGGCAGGACACTGAAGAATTAGAACATTACACTGTGGGGAAATCTGAAGTGGCCTGGGAGTGGCCTGGGGCAGCCAGAGAGGTCATGGGATACTCAGGGAGTTCACAGCAGTAGCTGCTTACCAACCTGTTAGTTTACTGAAGGATTTCAGTGTTTGATGATTGATTTGATCCATCCTGAGGGTAAAAGCAGTTGCCATAGAGTGAATTCCGACTCATGGCAACTCCAGATGTGTCAGAGCAGAACTGTGCTCCACGGAATTTTCAAATAGATTGCCAAGCCTTTCTTCTGAGGCACCTCTCAGGTGGTTCAAACTGCCAATCTTTTGGTTAGTAGTCGAGTGTGTGGCTTTTGTGCTACTCATGATGCCTACCCTGAGGGTGCCAAATGAATAGCTCCCCACAAGTAAGGCGGAGGTGTCTGGCCACAAGCGGGGTCTCTCCACTCTGCTTTCAGTTGGTGCCTTATAGTTAGCTCTGGGAAATACCAAAGACTGGAAGGTGCTGGAGTAACAAAAGCCAGTTCTTTCCCTTAAGGGAGGCAAAATGTGGGATACAATTTAGGCTCTAGATCTTCCCACAGGATGAGGTTGAGACTGGGATTTTTCCTAATATTGCACTCTTACTTGGCTTCTTCCCTTCCCTTTTCCTGCCCTGCTTCCCCCATACATACCCTCACCAGTTCCTTCTAGGAGCACGTAAATTCTGACCTTAGGTTCTGATTCTCAGAGATCTGTCTGAGAGATTCTCTAAGCCCCAGGTAACTTTAGCTCTGACTCCCAAGCATTCAATGTTTCCCTCTTCAGGCCATCTTATGAGGCTGCAGTGGTCCCTGTCCCACATTTTTGTTGTTTTTAGCTGCCATCAAAACAGCGCTTGACTCTTGGTGACTCCACACACAATGGCATGCAACACTACCTGGTCCTCCGTTATCACCACGATTGGTTATGGACTAGACCATTGTGATCCATAGGGTTTTCATTGGTTGATTTTCAGAAGTAGGTCAATAGGCCTTTCTTCCTAGTCTGTCTTAGTCTGATAGCTCAGCTGAAACCTGCTCAGCATCATAGCAACACACATCCTCCACTGACAGAGGGGCGATGGCTGCACATGAGATGTATTGGCCGGGAATCGAACCAGGTCTCCCCCATGGAAGGCTAGAATTCTATCACTGAACCACCACTGCCTCCATCTACCCCACCCTGGTTCTTACTTATTTGTGTATTCAGGTTTACTTTCTCAACCCAAGCTTGTGCTCTAATTCCAGAGGACATTGAGTCTCCAAGTGTCAGGGTTTAATTTTGAAAAATCACTGAGTCTGAATCTATTGCTTTAGCTATTTTTGTTCTGAATTATTACTGCTAAATTTCTTGCAAAATGTGGAACTGTTAGAACACATTGTTCCTTCACAACAAATTGGTTCTTCTATAGTTCCCTTACCCAATGTCTAAATATCTTTCAAAGTTGTGATGATAGTACTACTACTAACGATGACAAAAAAAAAAAATGATAGCTATCATTTATTGAGCACTTTTTATATCTAGGTCTCTGACAAAGATGTTCTGTGCATTACCTCATTCAGGTCTCACAGGAACACTTTAAGGTGGGTATTAGTAACCTCAATGCACTGTTGAGGATACTGAGGCAAAGAAAGTTAAGGAATTTGCCAAATATCACACTGCTGCCATGTAGAAGACCCTGGCTGTGGGCTCCAGTCTGTCTGGTAACAAAGACTGGCTCTAATCCCACTACTTCTTATGTCCCACATAGGAAGAGTGAGACATACCCTCCTGGCATTGGTGGGACTACGATAAAGCCCAGGTTACTTTCCCCAATAGTGAAAGCCCCTTAGGCTCAACAGTTCCTTGCCTTTTGTCTCCAGTTATCAAGATCCCTTCCCAGCAGCCTGGGGCACAAGTTGTCAATCTTCTGCCCTGCTGAAGCTCTGCTTTGTAACCTGCCCTTCTCCAATTACATCATTCCTTCATGTATCTTAAATAACTAGTCACTTCATTACCCTTTTTTCTGATATCCTCAGAAAGAGCCCTACTTCCACAAAAGCATTTCTGGCATTTAATGTAGAATTTACTAAAGCAATTATCTTAACTGTTTATTTAGGAAACAGTGTAGTATCTCTCTCAGGTATGGTCATCTTCCTCTCTCCATAAAATTCCCTTATATTCACTATTCTGCTGGTCCTCCTTCTTCTTTCTACAAAATTATTAAAATTATTTCCAGTCTTTAATGTGAGTGTAGAAGCCAGCCTGAAGTTGCCTTCCATGCCACAGCTATGCATCAAAGCCTTTTTCAGAAAAGCTAGCCTTTCCCTACAAATGAATTTCTTGTGTCTGTTGCTAAGAAGATAAATATGTTTTCCTTTACTAAATATATAAAGCCCTGAGGTAAAGCTAAGAAGAGCTATCTAAATTGGGCGTACAGAGCAGCCATTTACAGTCATCCTCCTGGTCCACAGCAAATGTAAATGAGAGAGGTGTATGACTTCGCCAAGTCAAAAGGAGTCCTGTCATTTCTATATTTTTGAGGTGTGCTCATGTATTAAGCAAATAAAGAAATATCAAGTCAAAGTTCAAAAATGGCGGTCAATTAGATGTGCACATACTGAAAGAAAATTTCAATAACTTTAACACACACACACAAATGTGTTACAATATAACGGTACTATTCATGAGACGGTCATAAAGGAGCCCTGGTGGCACAGTGGTTAAGCATTTGGCTGCTATCCAAAAGATCAGTAGTTTGAATCCACCAGCTACTCTGTCCTATAGGGTCGCTATGAGTCAGAATTGACTTGACAGCAATGAGCATTCACAAGACAGCCACAGGGTTTAGTTCTAGTAAAAAAAAAAAAAAAAAAAATCATTGAAAAATACATGGTGCATATTTTTATAGTGGTTTGATGTTAAACGTAGGTAAATCTGTACGATGAGTGCCTTTTCAATTACACCAGGATGTCTTCATGACTATATGAATGGTTTCACCTGGAGATAATGTCCATATCCAAATTTAAGATTCTTGGTAAACTTGAAGCCCTAATCAAATGGACCATCCTCTCCCTCACATACCCTACACTAAAATAAACTCTGAGTAACTATCAACCCAAACAACAAGACCTATTCTTATTTAGGTAAAATATCTCTTACATATAAACCTATTAATATATACTAGAGCACGCATATAAAACAGAACATTAAGGGAAAAATATACAACCTGGCTAAAGAAATGGAGAGACACATTAAAACAGATCAGCTGCTCTTAGGGCGGTCCCTAAGCAATGAATCAGTCTGTCCAATTATTGCTCTTATTCAATTTTGTAAACAAATAAACCATGAAAAACTCCCAACAAGCACACTGTCTTGCTGTGTGTACTGCATGTGTTTGTAGAATTATATCAGTTTCAAATTAAGGAAACAATCTGCAGTGTATAATCCAGACTGTGTGATATCCCAGGGGTTGATGAGGTGACATAAAACATTTGAGTTACTCAACAAGAAAGTGTCACATAAAAATAAAGTAAACGCACTCCCAGTTTGCCCCCATGCAACTCCTCTTCAAAGGAAATCAGACTATGCCCAAGCTTGTAATTTCCATTTTTTCCACTGGAAATGGTGAGTGGCATCTATGCTTTGTCAATGAAAAATTAAAACGGTAGAATTGCGTAGATGGTTAAGTGTCATCTGGCTCAGGTAGGGTGTGGCAGATACACTCCAAAGATAACGGGTATCAATTTTTTCCTCCCTGTATACACATGCTGCACCTCACATCAAGAAGGGAGACACAATTCCCCTCCACTAGAATTTGGTTTAGCCTTAGTGACTTCCTTGATGAAAGGAATGCAATAGAAGTGACATTCTGGACTTCTGAGGCTAGGTCTCCTGAAAATCCCATCTGAGTCTCTTGGGTGCTCCCTCTCTAAATCCAACTGCCATACTGTGGGAAGTCCAAGCCACATGGAGAGGCTACTTGTAGGTGTTCCAATCAACAGCCATGGATGAGCTCCCAGTCGATACCCAGAATCAATTGTCTGCCATGTAAATGAGCCGTCTTGAATTTCCAGTCCAACCAGGCCTTCAGATGCTTGCATCCTGATCCATCAACTTACCACAATTGCATGAAAGCCCAAAGTGAGAACAACCCAACTGAGCCCACTCAACCCACAAAACCTTAAGACATGCAAATGCATTGTTGTATCACATTTTTTTTTATGTCATTTAATTTTAGAGTGGTTTATTTCAAAGCAAATGATGACTGAATCATGAAGACATTGGCGTGAGGAGTGAGAAAGAGGTGGGGAGGGGTGAAAGACAAAAAAATTAGTCCCTGGAAGGTTTATCAAATAGGACATACCTCACACCAACATAAATTGAATATCAAGAGGGAGGCTGTAACCAAAGTTTGTGCATTTTGAAAAAGTTCCCCATATTCAGTGACTTAAAAAAAAAAATTTTTTTTTTAATTGGTGCAAGACAGAGTTGCATATTGCAAACTTTAAACGTTTAAATTCCCAGATAATTTTGACATTCTCTTTCAAACTAAGAAGCATTGAGCTCAACCTGCTCATTTTATAAATAGAAAAAGATAAGAGATGGTAAGTGATTCTATGAGGATAGAAATTATTCAATTCCTTTAAATGTCCCGAAGATATTTTTGAGTCAAATAAAGCTCGTCTTTATTTTATCCCATGAAATGTCACCTCTCCATATGGACTCTACATGTTTTGGTTTAAAACTTTAGGAGCTGCCTGAATAAACTCTTCCTTGTCATGCTTTTCACTTAACTAATTAAACATTAAATTATTTAAAGGAGTAATCTTTAAAATGAAAATGACTATCTCATTCCTTTACATAATTTCTAATCAATGCTATATCTTTACTTAAATTTTGTTAAAACTTTGCTTTCGGTTAAGAGGAGTAGGAAAACTTTTTCTGTGAAGGACCAGAGAGTAAATATTTTAGGTTTTGAGGGTCACATAAAATCTCGGTTTTATATTCTTCTTGGTTTGTATTTTTTTAAAACAACTTTTTATAAATGTTAAAAAAAAAAAAAAAAGCAAACTTAATTCTGGAGGTTAAAAAAAGAAGCTGTGGGTGTACTTGGCCTGTGAGCCATAGTTTGCCAATCCCTCATTTAGAACAAAAGCTTACATTCAGAATATACAGTATCGTGAGGAATTAATAGTGTTCCATGAATAAAAATAAATAGTGTTGGTCAAATATTATTTTGAAAATGCTGGATTAAACGAAGTTAAGCGAGTTTATTTCAGGACTCCTCAGAGCCTTTAATATATGAATATGTATTGTGAATCACCAAAGGGTAGATGTAATATTGAACATTTCCTAAACTTATGTTTAATTTTGGAAACGCCATTTGCAAGATTATCTTAAGGGGGTAATGTTTTGCATAGCACACTCTTGGAAACACACCTTTAGACTAAGGGAATAATTTCTGAGTTCTAAAAAATTTACTGAGAGGTATGTAAAAACTAATGAAAATGGGGCTAAAGTATCAGTTTCCTTTTAGTCCAAGAATCTGTGGGCTCTGCTTAGTGTGGTGCTGGTAGGAATTGTTTCCATATTGAAATCTAGCCCCTGAAGTCATCCTGGATTAAGGGCCTGTTGTATATTGCTGTGAAGCCTATCTTCTCACAGGAAAGCCCCCTGAGAGGTGTCTGCTAGCTTCTTGTAGACAGTGAGTGCTTAGTTCAGTCCAAAAAAGCATAGTCTACATTCTGGAACCAACTGCCAACTTAGAAAATTACTTCACTGACCAGAAAGGAGCTAAAATCAAAGTCATAATTTCCTTCTTTCTTTTTTTTGTTTTTTAATGTGTTTGACAGCTTCAAAATAGAAACTAATAAAAATGTGATTTTTCACCTGATGTGATAAAAGTCTTAATAAAAGAAGAATTAAAGTCATTGGTTAAGATAAGAAATTTGAATGACTTCAGGTTTTTGTTGCCCAAGGAATTTCTTAACCCCTTTACTTGGGGGTTACTGATATTTTGCTCTTCCAACAGCATTTATATTTCTTTCCAGCTCTTTGTCACTCAAGTTATAGGCTACTATAGTAGAAAAAACAGGGGTTCATACCGCAACTGCTATGTGACTGTGGGAAAGTCATCTAGCTTCAATGAGCCTTGGTTACTTCTTTGTGAAATCAAAGTGATAAAAGATTAAAACATTATATATGTAGAGTTTTTATCACGGTATTTACTCAGTCGTAATTAAAAATTATTTTTGTCTTCGCTCTCTTTCTTTCTCTGCCACCAATTACGGGTTTGTACAACACACTTTCAGTAGGACAGAAACAGATGCTGGGTATGAGCCCAGGGATGGGATGGTAAGTAGAGGCAGCTTTGGCTATGAAGGGTCAGTTTTCTACATTCACAAAGATGTACCAAAGATTTGTGAAGAAGGTCCACAATTAGAAATCCCCAAAGTGGAGACAGTGAGTTTGAGAACGATCGATGGTGGGGAGATTGGTCTCTGTTGAACAAATTTCACAGGGGCAACACTCTAATTTTGTGAGCTATGCAGCATCTTAAAAGTTTCCCACTATCTCTGAAAACCTTCCTTGCCTTTTCCTGTCACTCAGGCGTTTCTGTTAATTTCCATTGTTGGGAGGTAGAAGCAACCCATACAGTCAAGGTACTCTCCTATGCTTGGCTTAGCAATTTTGTGGTGCATATTTTAAATTTAATTTAGTTAATTCTTTAAAAGTTCACCAGGGGAAGTGTGTCGCTCTGAGGTACATTAGGGCCACTACGAGTCGAAGCCACCTGATGGCACCGAACAACATATATATATAGAGAGAGAGACAGAGCAAAGATGTGCACGATGTATAAAAAATAATTTTGCAACTCTAGTGAGAGACAAAAGAATGGAAAGCTTTCTGTTTTCTTAACATCATAAAAATACTAAGCACTCTTGGGTTACCTATGAATTGAAACCTATCCAAATTAAGAAAAAAAAAAAAGGCATTCTATTTGGACCTATAGAAATTCATTTTAAACCTCATATGGAAAAATAAGCAAGCAAAAATAACCCTGAATGTTCAGGGGAGAGAACAAGGAGAGAAACGTAGGTCCAGCAAATATAGAAGCTTATTATAACAACCACAGTAATTTAAACGGTGTGGCACTGACCTACGCATAACACAAAAAAATAGTAGGACAAGTCCAGAAATATCCATAGATACATGGCAATTAAATATGTAATGAAAGCAACATTTCAGTTCAGGGGGTGGGGATGGGAAGGACTATTCAACAAATAATATTGGAACAGCTTAATAGCCTTGTGTGAAAAAATTGTATATATATCTTAAACTCTATTCCTTAACTTTAAAACAAAATAAATTTCAGATTGATAAAAATATTTATTATAACAAATAAAAACAGAAAATTACTAGAAGAAAATACAAGAGAGCAATTTTTATATAATCTTAAAATGGAAAAAACCTTTCACTGTGATGAAATATCTAGAGAGCTTAAAAAGAAAGACTTGCAAATTAAACTACATAATTTGTTCTCGTGGAGGCACTTATAATTTTTTTACTCTACATTTATGGCCACTGAAACTAGAGCCTAATTTTATAATTTGTTTGTTTATAGTTGTTGTATGTTTGCAATAGCACCTGTCTTTGGTGGTCTTCAGCATTACTCAATGCTGAGCCCTTGATGGAAAATGCAACCCCCAATTTTGCTATTCCTTTGGAACCTTTATTCTGTTTGCTGCCAGCTCATTTCCTGTGGTGGCTTCCTTAAATATCTCTTGGTGAAAGGGGGAGAAGGCCTGTGTAATTCCTAAATTTTGGGAGAAAATCCATGGTCCAATGAGATGTAAATACAGCCATTACTTGCAGTTCCCTGGCACTATGAACAACCTTGTGCTTTCTTGGTATTTGGCTTAGTTGTCTTAGCAAATAATTACACATTTACTTTATATTTGTATCAGACAACCAGCACTTTATGGATCACTAAGTCTTGGGGAAACATGCCAAACAGCCTTCTTAAATCAATATGAAAATGTAATTTGTAAAAGTCAGCAGTTTCAACCAGAGTGGGTATTGGGATATAGACAGTAAATCTGAAAATTTGAGGTGAATAAAATTTATCTGGAGTTCATAGGTGTTTCGTTCACTGCCTGATACTCACCAAATGTGTGTGAAGCAAGCCCCAAGTCACATAGGAAAGCTGAGTGCAAGATGAAGTTTGCATATGCAATGCTTCTGATTCCTCAACAAATGCTAACCCCCAATGGTTTTGGATTACAGGTGAGGAGCAAAGAATGGGTAGAAGAGATACTTCTTTTCCTTTCTCTTCTATGCCAGTATTAGTTCCAGAGTGCGGAGGCAATGTATTGTAGATAAATGTGTCAGAAATGGCCAGACTCTTCAATTAATTGGAAAACAAAAAAAAATAAAATCATAGCTAACAAATATTGGGTTTACGTCAAGATTCCTTGGTCCCGGTGTTTCAGATAACTATCCTCCTTTATCCCTGGTCCTTTAACAAGCATCCACCATGTAGAGCGATTCCTGCTAGGTGCTGGGCACCACACTTGATTAAAACAACGTGGTCTCTGTCTTCTAGTAAGTTACAGTCTGATGGTGGAGACAGACACGGAAAGAGCTCCTAAGGAACCATTCACTGGTGGTTTGTTCTACGCATGATGGTGGTACAAAAGTAGGTGTGATAGGATTTGCTTGGGGGTGGTTATGGAAGGCAACAGATAAAGTAGGTAAGCTGACACTTAGAAAATAAGTAGCCATTTGATATAGAGAAACATCTACGGCCAAGAATAAACAACTATTGAAGGAACCTTTTGGTTGGTCTGTTGGAAAAATGCCCACGGCGCATGTGCAGAAATATCAGGAAGTGAGGTCAGAGGGGGCGGGGCCAGAATGAGATCTCTGATCAGATCTGCACCGGCGATGACAGAAGGCTAAGGAAGCACATGGAGTTTGCTTTCTTCCTTGTTCGTTGCCAGGTGGTGACAAACGTGGCAGGGGTTCTTTGTTCCCCAGTTTGCTTTCCAGCATATTTGAAGTCATTACATTTGATATGAGATGCCATCTCACAGGCCCATTCTTTAGTTGTCACCTGCACTACCTGGAATCTTTAGCATTTGAGGAGGAACCTGTAAACGCCATCTTGCACTCTGCTTCCCTGTGTGACTGCGGGCTTCACACGTATTTGGTGACTATCAGGCAGGGACTGAAAACCTATGACCACAGAACGAATTGTACTCACCTCAAATTTTCTCATTTGCAGTCTACATCACAGCACTCTATGATTGAAACTGCTGACCTGTATAAATTACATTTTCACATTGAGTTAAATAAATGAATCTGCTGATCATTTTTTAAAAATGCACATTCGGCGCTTCTGTTAAATGTGGCAATTTCTGCAAGCCCCCATTTTAATCATCGTTTCTGAAAATCTGTGAATCTTTGGGATGGAGTTACTCAAGCAGGTATCCCACGTTGTATGAGCTTGTGTGCGCGCGGGCGCAGGCGCTTTTATGTGTGGGGGCTATGCGTTGTACTGCCTCAGCATTTTTCTCAGCACCTAGAAAATGGGTTATTTGCACATACCCATTGCCATCCAGTAGATTCTGACCCATAGCGACCCCCCAGGACAGAATAGAACTGCTCCATATGGTTTCCAAGGAGCAGCTGGTGGATTCGAACTGCCGACTTTCTGGTGAGCAGCCAGACTCTTAATCGCTGCACCGCTAAGGCTCCAATTTATACAAAAAAAAAAAAAAACTATTGCTGTCGAGTCGATTCCAACTCATAGTAGGGATTTAACAAGTTGAAAAAACGAAACACACACTGTTCCAGTAAACTAAGGTCATCATATTGAATTAAATATATATAACCACCTGGAGTCAGAACTAGCCATTAAGGGGAGATCTCCACAAGAAATCCACTTAACACCTGCAATGAGAAATAGGTAATTGGGGAACTATTGAAATCAGTTTTAACAGGAACAAAAACAAAAATGAATTTTTTTAGCCTGGAAACTGTCATTTGAAAGCCATCATTGTGATCTCATTTTCCCAAAAAACTATAGTAGACATTCACAAGCAGTTGCTTGCGGCTTCATTGAGACTAAGGACACCATGAGAAAGAGACAAGCAAACGATAGTATCAGTTTCTCCCAGGTACTCTAGCTGCCACCTGCTGCAAGCCTGGAAACCAGCTGACTTGTAAAAGTCTGGCCAAGCAACTAAAAACTGGCCAAATACCGTCTCTCAGGAGTTCTGCTGAGTTCAGCTAATGCAGTTTTGCTCAGAATTAAAATCAAATTTTAGACTGTCCATTAGGAGATAAAGAAGCTAACATATCTTAAACCTGTTGTGTCATCCTCCTGCCATCATCCCCCGCACTTTCCTGGCCAACATTCCTTTAAGGTGATAGGAAAAAAGTCAGCATTTATTGCTTCAGGTGCTGAGCTCAGACAAAACTTCTTTTCCTTTGTCCACCAGGGTGCTTTTATATTTGGAAAGAACTCTACCTGAAAACGCTGAATTAACTTGTCTGTTCAGTTTCCATTTTCTTGTCTGTAGAGACCTGTATGCTTACTCTGTCTTTGTTAGGCTCTGGTTCAAAAGTTATCTGAATGGTATAATAGAATCATTGCCTCGTCCTGGGTTACATTGTCCAGTAAAATGCTATTGAAACATCAGGAAAAACCTGAAAAACATAAAATTGACCTCTTTCACTTGATTACTCTAATGCTATTGCAAAAATATATTATCATATTGTTATGGTAGCCAATTATATCTTTACAAGGAAACCCTGGTGGGACAATAGTTAAGAGCTACTGCTGCTAACCAAAAGACTGGCACTTTGAATCCCCCAGGCGCTCCTTGGAAACCCTATGGGGCAGTTCTGCTCTGTCCTATAGAGTCGCTATGAGTCAGAACCGACTTGACGGCAGTGGGTTTCATTTTTTTGCTTGTAAATTTCCAAAGGGTGTCTTAAGAAGATAATGACACTATTTTCCAGACCAAATATAATAAAAAATGCTTGCAAAGAATATGAATTTAAACAAGTTGTTCTTCTAAAGCTTAATTTTTTTTAACAAATGTTTCATACAAATGTGAATTTCTTACAGTAGAGTCTAGCTGAAGAGTAATGCTATATTCATTAAAATAATGTGAAAATTTAAAAAGGTATTAATGTATATGGGGCAGTATTTTTGTCCTCCAAAACCCAAACCAAACTTGTTGCCATCGAGTCAATTCCAACTCATTGCTACACTGCAGGACAGAGTAGAACTGTCCCTTAGGGTTTCCAAGGAGCAGCTGGTAGATTCGAACTGCCGCCTTTTTGGTTAGCAGACAGGCCCGCTTTAAGTCGGAATTGACTCGATGGCAATGGGGCTTTCTGTCCTCAGTGCCTAAAATTACATTTAGTGATTTGAATAATATTTAAAAATACATCTTTACCTGTTGTACTGAACATAGACCAAATACTTTCATTAGAAAGCATTATTTCAGAAAAAAATTCAATTTGGGACATTTCTGTTTGATCAGCCTTTTCCATTAACATACTAGGACCTCTACTTACCTTAACAGATGCACTTACTTTATGATTAGTATGTGGCAGGCCTTGTCTCAGGTGTTTTGTTTACGTTCATGTCAACCTTTGAGGTAGAGGTAGTGCTATTATTATTTTGCCCGTTTTCTAGATAAGGATATTAAGGTGTAAAAGATTTCAATAGACAATAAAATCTGTCATGAACAGCAAGAGGCCTGACTAGGAGTCATACCCAGTCTCTCTGGCCTTAGCTTGTGCTCTGATCCACTCTAATAACCGTCCCTAGTTCAAACGCAGCCTTGCGAAGGAGTGACCCATGGCCATCCGCACTGGCACCTCCAAGTGATGTAAGGAATAGCTCAGCGGATGAGGCTAGAGTTTCCAGGACTCTGGGTTTCTTAGACCAATAAAATATATACTTTTTTACATGGTAGGCATAGGGTTTATAATTTGTTTTATGAGAATAGTTACAAATAAATACCCATCCGTTATCACTATAATTCCATAAAAGAGAGAAAAAAAGACACCACAGTTTAGTGCTGGCCCATAGACTCATTTTCAGAAACTTCTCAGCTAAGTTTTACAGTCTTCATTTTCTTTTGCTTTCTGCCCCTCCTCTCCCCTCCATCTCTTTTTCTCATCCCTCTCCTTCTCACTCTCTCCTATTCCTCCCTCTCTTCCTTCCTCCCTCCTGCTCCTTCCTCTCTCTTCTTCCTCCCTTTCCCTCCTCCCTCTCCTCCTCTCTGTCTCTTTCTTCTTCCTTTTTCACCCTCTTCCTGCTTTCCCCTCTTTTCTCCTTCTCCCTCTCCTCCTCCCTCTCCTTCTCCTTCTTCTCCTCCTATTCCCTCCTTCTCCCCCTCCTCCCCCTCTTGTCCTTAGCTGGCCCACCAGTGATGATCATCAAAGATATAGTCAAATAGAGGCCGACAGGAAGAAACAAAGGAACAGGTCCTGGAAAACCTGTGTGCTGAGCAACCATTCTGTAGGTACTTTAACATTAATAATGGTAAATTGACCCAATTACTCTCCCTTAATACACAATAAAGGTGAAATATTTTTGCCAAACCTGTGATATCTTTTTTAACTCCCTCTGCTTTATCTTTCTATCACAACCTCAAGTACTTTCCTGAAATTGGTTCATTTGCCACGACTTCACCGTCCGTCACAGACCCAGTAGGTGCCTATTTACCTCTGCTCTGACCATTTCAATACCTCCCACCCTAACATTCAACTGTCAGTACCTACATCTCTTAGCCTGAGCACTTTCTGTCACCACTACCTCGCTCTGTGTGCTCACAACGCATTCTGGAGCAGCCATTGACCAATGACTGATGGAGATGGTGTTTTAAATACTCCAGACTCTTTGTCCTTCCTGTGGGGTAACAACGCTGAGGAATATTCTACACTATTTCCTAGAAATACCCAGTGGGAGTAAGCTCCAGTTGTTTTCAGTGGTAACTTGCTTAATTACCTACAGTTTATGAGCTTCCTTCCTCCCATGTCTCAGTGTTTCCTGGGATTTTCTTCCCAATAAATCACTTGCTCTTGAATCTTTATCTTCTAACTTGGGGAAGCCAAATTAAGATACTATCTTCATTGATTTCAGAGCCCCTGGTGGCCTCCTGCCAGTGATATCAGTAATTACTAAAATTAAGTCCCTAGAAAATTAGTGCCATAGCAAAATAATTTTGCTGCCTTCTTGAGAGAGTTGAACAGAAGTCTACAGAATAGACTAGTACTTATACTGGTCTCCCTGAAACCATGTACAAATCACTGCTCTTATCTGAAAAACTTACCATTGCCTCTTGATTTGACTTTTTGTTGTTGTTGTTGTTCAGGAACTAGACAAGGAACCAACCTGAGAACATTTAGTTAGACTCTGATGTTGGCAGATACGAAACACTCTAGCTGTCTTAAGGTAGTCCTGAAAGGTCAACAGGCATTTCAAAAAGTAAGTCTGGTGACTGTGAATATAAATTAATCCTTAGAGCAGTTCTAATTCTGTGCAGAACAATGCATAAGAGACCTTTCACAAACCTTGAATCACTGCCCTTCAAAGTTGAATTTTCCTGATAGGTAGAAGCTATTTTGATCTACAACAACACTGATTATTCTTTTATAAATAAGCAAAATGGGTGTCCCATCTCTGGATGCACTTGGTTATGCAAGAACTTAATTTACAATACCCTTATTAACATTCGCTACTGCTTTGTGAATGGGACTTTCAAAATCTTTTGCCCACGTGAAACTGGATACATCAATCGAAATTTCACCTTGGATTGCTAAGTTTGAAAAAGTCATACATTATCTCATCTCTTTTGGTTTTTCAACTACATGAAATAAATCTGAGATAGTTTAATTGGAGTAACAGAAGTCCCAGAGGATGCCCAGTAAGAAAAAAAAAATACAAATCTTCCCTTTTCTCTTGACCAGCATCATTCAGTTTGTATTGTCTTTGGCAATTCTCAATATACAATGTGTTTCTTGCACCTGTAAAGACTAATATCCCATTCATTCAAACAACTGTATTTCTTGCCATTTTATCCACTTAATTGGCCACTGACCAATTCTTTTACTACCGACCTGAAACTCCCTTAAAACAGAATATTTCCCCAAAAGAAGTGAAGGCTGAAACACAAACAGAAACCTGTACACCAATGTTCGTTGCAGCACTTTCAACAATACAATAGCCAAAGGTGGGAACAACCTAAAAGTCCATCAATAGAAAAATGGATAAACAAAATGTGGTATATACACACAATGGAATACTTGTTGTTGTTGGGTGCCATTGAGTCAGTTCTGACTCATAGCAACACTATGTACAACAGAACAGAACTCTGCCTCGTCCTGCACCATCTTCACAATTGTTGTTATGCTTGAGTCTGTTGTTGCAGCCACTGTGTCAATCCATCTCACTGAAGGTCTTCCTCCTTTTTGCTGACCTTCTACTTTACCAAGTATCGTGTCCTTCTCCAGGGACTGGTCCCTCCTGATAACATGTCCTAAGACCCTAATAGGAAGTCTTACAATCCTTGCTTCTAAGAAGCATTCTGGTTGTATTTCTTGTGAAACAGATTTGTTCACTCTTCTGGCAGTCCATGGTATATTTAATACTCCTCATCAACATGAATGGAATACTAGTGATCTATAAAAAAGAAATGAAGTCCTGATGCATGCCACAATATAGGTGCACCTTGAAAATATGCCAAGTAAAATAAGTCAGTCACAAAAGAACAAATATGATATCACTTATATGAGATAGGAAAATGTACAGAGACCACAGATTATTAGTGGATACCAGGGGTGAGAGGAAGGGGGAAAGGGAGAGTTTCTGCTTAAGAAGCATTGAGTTTATGTTGACGGTGGTAGAATACTTCGGAAAGGATAGTGACAAAGGTGGCATAACTTGAAGAATATAATCAATGTCACTGAATTTTCCATGTGGAAATTTGGGGGTTGGCCTATGTTTTCTTATATATATTTTCACCACAATAATAATAATTAAAAAAAAGAACAATTGCCACATCAGTAAGGGGTCATTCTCTTTGTTAAGGAATAGAGGAGAACAAGTGAAGCAACATTGCAAACCTGCAGTAAAACTGGAAGGATGCAGGCAAAAGAGCAGAGCACAGGCACGGCCTCTAATGCAAACTTTACTCCTGAAGTTAAGACACAAAGGAACTAAAACAGAGCTTAACACAGATGTGCCTTTATTCCTAAAAAGTCTGATTGGCACCCAATCCTGGTGTAGGCATTGTGCTTTCTCTGTTTGGAATGGAAATTCACAGATTATAATGTAATAAACTGCTAAAGGACAATTTAGGAATATATGACTGTGTTAGTGACAATGTGGGAGCAAAAGAACTGTTAAATGATTACTCTTCATCTCAGTAAACCATTTTCCCACAATTGTTCTAAATTCAAATTGCTCACTTATGACAAGTAAGCAATACTTTTGAACAAGTTTTGTTCTCCTTTCTAAAACTCTATTTGAGATTGTGATTAGCTAAATAGATCCTCTGACTCAGGTGAAATTACCTTCTGTTATCCTTGACATTAGAGGAGTTGGAGAAAAGAGGCTTCATCTTCCGCAGTTGTCAGAGGAGAAAAACAAACCGTTTAAATCTATGATGAGTTACTAGCTAGAATTTGTTATAATAATTACAATCTTTTGTGAAAATCAATTAAGCGTGAGGCTTTTTAATTTGCTATCTCTAATGCTCATGTTAACCAAGCAAGGTAGGTGTTATTATCTTTTCGTCTTAGAGAGAAACCAAGACTCCAAGAGGTTACATGTCCCAAAATCCAACAGCTGATAAATACTGGAGATAATATTGGAAGCCAAGTCTTATCGGTCCTGAAACCCATGCTCGATATATTACCAACCGAGAGTTTTCAAGATTTAATGAAATGAAAACTTACTTGATGTTCTGGTATATAATGCAGATAAAAAGAGGAGATGCTGTAGTTAAACTGGTCCAAGAAAGCCTGGGGTCTATTACTGAGATTTCTTCCACATTTCCCAGTCCTCTCTGCAGCAGCCCTAGACACATTTATGGAATCTCGGAGCTCCATGGAACCTCTGCATTAGGTCTTCCATTTCAGCAACATCCCCTACCATAAACATCATCGTCCTTACAGTATATCATGAGTCACAAACTCAGGTTACCCATAGGTAAGCCATCACCTTGCTTCAAACACAACTTGACGACACCTTTGAGTCAGCAAACATGGGAAGTTCTTTTTCCTTCCCTGCTATGAGCTTTAGAGTCATAGGTCTCTGTGGACCACCGTGGCTGTTTTTTCATTGAGTTTTAATTTCTGAATCCAAACTCTTAGCTCAGAATATTAAAGAAGAATATTATTAATAGGCTATGTAAGCATGAGGATGGAATACAAGGAAACACATCAAATACATCTGTGGAAAGAGACAATGGATAAGCTCAAGATCATCAATCAGAGCAAGGTCAGGGGCTGACTGTGGAACAAACCATCAATTTTTCATATGTAACTTCAAGTAGACACTCAGGAAAATTAAAATAAGTCCATGAGAGCCAAAGTATGACCTTGAGTATATCCCCCCTGAATTTAGAGACCATCTCAAGAATAGATATGCTGCAATGAATGTTAATGTGGGAGGACATCAAGGATATCATACATGAAGAAAACAAAAGGTCATGAAACAGAGAAGAAAGAAAGAAAAGAACAAAATGGATGTGAGAAGATACTTTGAAACTTGCTCTTGAATGTACAGTAGATAATGTGAACTGAAGAAATGGCCATGTAAAAGAGCTGAACAGAAGATTTCAAAGGGCAGCTCGAGAAGACAAAGTATTCTAATGAAATGTGCAGAGACATGAAGTTAGAAGATCAAAAGGGAAGAATATGTTCAGCATTTCTCAAGCTGAAAGAACTGAAGAAAAAATTCAAGCCTTGAGTTGCAATACCGAAGGATTCTACAAGAAAAAAGTTGAATGACACAGGTAGCATCAAAAGATGATGGAAGGAATACACAGAGTCACCGTACAAAAAAGAATTGGTCAACATCCAGCCATTACAGGAGGTAGCAAATGATCAAGAACCCATAGTACTAAAGGAAGGAGTCTGAGCTACAATGAAGGCATTGGTGAAAAACATGGCTCCAGGAATTGATGAAATACCAATTGAAATGTTTCAACAAACCGACGCAATGCTGGAAGAGCTCATTGGCCTATGCCAAGAAACTTAGAAGATAGCTACCTGGCCAACCAACTGAAAGAGATGCATATTTGTGTCCATTCCATTCTCATATAACAGAATACAGAAATTATTGAACAATATCATTAATATACAAGTAAAATTATGCTGTAGATAATTAAAAAATGGTTGCAGCAGTACAATAGGAAACTGCTGGAAATTCAAGCCAGATTCAGAAGAGGACATGGAACTGAAGTTAGATGGACATTGGCTGAAGGCAGAGAATAGAAGAAAGGTGTTGACCTGTGCCTTATTGACTATGCAAAGGCATTCGACTGTGTGGATCATAACAAACTATGGATAACATTGTAAAGAATGGGAATTCCAGAACACTTAATTTGTGCTCCTGCAGAACCGGAACATAGACCAAGAGGCAGTCATTCGAACAGAACAAGGGTATACTGTGTGGATTAATATCAGGAAATGTATGTATTGGGATTGTATCTTTTCCCTATATTTATTCAATCTGTATGCTGAGCTAATAATCTGAGAAGCTGGGCTATATGAAGAACAGCATTAGAGGAAGACACATTAACAACCTGTGTTATGCAGAGGAAACAACCTTGCTTGCTGAAAGAGAAGACTTGAAGCACTTGCCGATGAAGATCAAAGACCACAGCCTTCAGTATAGATTACACCTTAACAAAAAGAAAAGAAAAATCCTCAGAACTGGACCAATGAGCAACATCATGATAAATGGAGAAAAGATTGAAGTTGTCAAGCATTTCATTTTACTTAGATCCACAATCAACACCCATGGAAGCAGAAGTCAAGAAATCAATGTATTGCATTGGGCAAATCTGGTGCAAAAGATCTCTTTAAAGTGTTAAAAAGGAAAGATGCACCTGACTCAAGCCATGGTATTTTCAATTGCCTCATATAAATGGGAAAGCCGGACTATGAATAAGGAAGAGAGAAGAATTGTTGATGTATTTGAATTACGGTGTTGGCTAAGAATATCCAGTATACCATGGAGTTGCAGAAGAACGAAAAAATCTGTATTGGAAGAAGTACAGCCAGAATGCTCCTTAGAAATGAAGATGCCCAGACTTTGTCTCAGGTACTTTGGACATATTATCAGGATGGGCCAGTCCCTGGAGAAGGACGTTATGACTGGAAAGGTATAGGGTCTCTGAAAAAGAGGGAGACTCTCGATGAGATAGATTGACACAGTGGCTACAACAATGGGTCAAGCATAATAATGATTGTGAGGATGGCTCAGGACCAGGCACTGCTTCGTTTTACTGTGCATGGGGTCCTTAGGTGTCAGAACTGTCTCAATAGCACCTGACAACCACAACGACATGTAAGCACATGGTAGTCAAGAAAAAGGCAACAGAACGATCTCATTTAACAAACAAACATGGTTCAGTGCCTAGAAAGGTGACACTACTGATATTTTTGTATACTTTATAGCCATGGGTGGTATAAAAAACCATACATACTCTGTATTTTGAAGTATAGCCTATATACATACATATAACAAGTATATACCTAATATTCCACTGTGTTTCTCTATGTATTAAATATAAAATTAGAAAAGCTATCTATCTTCCAAGAAATTCTCCCCTAGCAATGTTGCTCAGAGCAGAATGATGTTATTTTAAATTCTTCCCTCAATAGAAGAATAAAGAGTTTGCTTCTTCAGGGTGTGTATATTTATACCAGAGCTTAACTGGCATTTTCATCGCGGTGTTTATGAATCATAACGCAGTTCCACTGCAGTCCCTGACACACTCATTAATTTGTTCCCAGCGGCAGTTCATTACCAACATCACAAGCAAAACACGCGCTTTCCCTGGGCCCTAAGGGTCCACCCGCAATTAAGCAGCCAGGGCTGCAGACCCCCCAGAGCAGAGCCAGCCAGCTTCACCTCCAGCAGCAGGCTGCAGGCAGCTGCCAGCAGACAGTAGGAACGAAAGCCATCCCTGTTGTGCCCGGTGCCTCCGTGCCTCTGAGTGCTCCGACACAGAGCAGACATTTCTTCAAAACGATAGGATCTTGCTGTCTCGATGATGAGCCTTTTCTCATCTAGGCCGTTCTGTTTCCCGTAGAGCGACGGCTCCGCATTTTCAGTGCAGCGAAGACATAGGAGCTTTCGTTTCCTTCCACAGTGATTCTGCTTCATGTGCTGACCCTTCACGGCAGTGGGGACTTCCACGCTCTGAGTTAGAACTCTGTCCCCAAACCCGTGCATGAAATAGGTCCACAGGCTCCACTGGAAAAAATGGCGTCTTGGTGTATTTACCCCTTCAGAGAAAGTCCTGGTGTAAAAGGACTCTGTATTTTTGTTTTGTTTTCTGTGTGTGTATGTGTGTGTTTAATTTTCTTGTGGTAAAGTATATATAACAAAAAGTTTGTCATTTTGACCATTTTTAAGTGTGCATCACATTAATTACATCCCCATATTTTGTAACCATTGGCCCTATGGGTTTCCACAAGTTTACCATCACCCCAAACAGAAACTCAGTGCCTCTTCCATAATAGCTCATTCCCCGCTCCCCAAAGACCCTGATAACCACTAATAAATGGTGATTTCTATGCATTTACCTATTCCAGGTAGTTCATACACATGGGGCCATACAATATTTGTCTTGTGTGCCTGACATTTCATTCAGCAGAATGTTAAAAACTTTGATACATCAGAGGACTTTATCAAGAAAGTGAAGAGACAATTACAAAGTGGGAGAAAATGGGAACCACACATCTGATAAATATGTATCAGAATATATAAAGACATTCTGCAACTCAACAACAAAAACACAAACCACCCAATCCAAAAAAAAAAAAAATGGGCAAAGGACTTGAATAGATGGTTCTCTGAAGAAGATATTCAAATGGCTAATAAGCACAAAAGATGCTAAATGTCACTAGTCATTAAGGAAATGCTAATTAAAACCACAGTGAGCTACCACTTCACACTCGCTATGATGGTTAAAGGAAACCCTGGTGGCACAGAGGTTAAGAATTCAGCTGCTAACCAAAAGGTAGGCAGTGTGAATCCATCAGACACTCTTGGAAACCCCCTGGGGCAATTCTACCCTGTCCTATAAGTTCACTATGAGTCAGAATCCATCTGAGGGGAACTTTTTTTTTTTATGGTTAATATCAGAAAAAAGGAAAATAACAAGTGTTGCAGAGGATGTGGAGAAACTGAAACTCTCATTCATTACCGGTGGGAATGCAAAATGGCACAGCTCCTGTGGAAAATAGTTCAGTGGTTCTTTAAAAAGCTAAACATAGAAATGCTATATGGACCCAGAAATTTTACTCCTGGGTATATACCCAAAAGAATTGAAATCAGGTACTCGAACAGATACTTGTACTCCAATGTTCATTTCAGCATTATTCACAATAGCCAAAAATATAGAAACAACTCAAGTGCCCATCAATAGATGAATAGATAAGTAAATTGTGGTATATGAATAAAACGGAATGTTATCCAGCCCTAAAGAGAAAAGAAACTCTGATACATGCTATGGCATGGATGAAATTTGGAAACATTATGCTGAAAGAACTCTGTGTTTTAACAACATGCTAGATGGGGAAATTTTTTTTTTTCCCAAAAAAGTTGCCTATTATTTTTTTGTTGATGTCAGCAATTTCCCAGGTCCCCCAGAGCAGCTGTGCTAAATAGCAGAAAACCCAAGTCCTCACCACAACCACCCTTTGTGATCTTTGGGCAGCTCAGTAAGTACTTCTGAGCTTCTCCTTCCTTATTCATCCTGTGTAAATATTTATTTCTGCTTCGCATGGCTGGCCTGGTCATTGGAAATTGTGGGTGGGATATGACATGGGGAATAGCTTCAGTACTGAAGAAGGTCATTAGTGGTAAAGTGTAGAGATAGAAGGTTTGCCTTCAAATCCTAGCCCTCCTAAGCTAGAGAAACCTGGTAGCTTTCCAGCCTGAGCTGTTTCATCTACAAAATCTGGATAAGAAGATCTACCACACTAGGTCCTTGTGATCATTAAATGAATCAATAAATTGATTAAATGATCAATAGGACACATTTTGTTCAATTTTAAAGAGAAGTACAAATGTGTGTTTTATCATTATCCTAGAGCAGAAGAACGTGTCTGTCAGTTTGTTGGACTGTGAGGGCTTGCATGTTGCTGTGATGCTGGAAGCTATGCCACCGGTATTCAGATACCAGAAAGGTCACCTATGGAGGACAGGTTTCAGCTGAGCTTCCAGACTAAGACAGACTAAGAAGAAGGACCCAGCAGTCTATTTCTGAAAGGCATTAGGCAGTGAAAACCTTATGAATTGCAGCGGAACATTGTCTGATATAGTGCTGGAAGATGAGCCCCCCAGGGTTGGAAAGCACTCAAAAGATGACTGGGGAAGAGCTGCCTCCTCAAAGTAGAGTTGACCTTAATGACGTACATGGAGTAAAGCTTTCGGGACCTTCATTTGCTGATGTGGCACGACTCAAAATGAGAAGAAAACAGCTGTAAACACCCATTAATAATCAGAACCTGGAGTGTAGGAAGTATGAATCTAGGAAAATTGGAAATTGTCAAAATGAAATGGAATGCATAAACATCAATATCCTAGGCATTAGTGAGCTGAAATGGACTGGTATTGGTCATTTTGAATTGGAAAATCATGTACTCTACTGTGCTGGGAATGACAACTTGAAGAGGAATCGTGTCGCATTCATCATCAAAAAAGAACTTTTCAAGATCTATCCTGAAGTACAACACTGTCAGTGATAGGATAACATCCAAACGCCTACAAGGAAGACCAGTTAATATGGCTGTTATTCAAATTTATGCACCAACCACTAGAGCCAAAGATAAAGAAAAAGATTTTTATCAGCTGCTGCAGTCTGAAATTGATCGAACATACAATCAAGATGCATTGATAATTACCGGCAATTGGAATGTGAAAGTTGGAAACAAAGACGAAGAATCAGTAATTGGAAAATATGGCCTTGGTGATAGGAACAATGCTGGAGATGGAATGAGAGAATTTTGCAAGACCAATGAGTTCTTCATTGCAAATACTTTCTTTCACCAACATAAACGGCGACTATATACATGGACTTCGACAGATAGAACACACGGAAATCAAATTGACTACATCTATGGAAAGAGACGATGGAAAAGCTCAATATCATCAGTCAGAACAAGGCCAGGGGCCGACTGTGGAACAGACCATCAATTGCTCATATGCAAGTTCAAGCTGAAACTGAAGAAAATCAGAGCAAGTCCACGAGAGCCAAAATATGACCTTGAGTATATCCCACCTGAATTTAGAGATCATCTAAAGAATAGATTTGGTGCATTGAACACTAGTGACTGAAGACCAGACAAGTTATGGAATGACATCAAGGATGTCATCCATGAAGAAAGCAAGAGGTCTTTGAAAAGACAGGAAAGAAAGAAAAAACCAAGATGGATGTCAGAGGAGATTCTGAAACTTGCTCAGGAACGTTGAGCAGCAAAAGCAAAAGGAAGAATTGACGAAGTAAAAGAACTGAACAGAAGATTTCAAAGGGTGGCTTGAGAAGGCAAAGCAAAGTATTATAATGACATGTGCAAAGAGCTGGAGATAGAAAACCAAAAGGGAAGAATGCATTCGGCATTTCTCAAGGTGAAAGAACTGAAGAAAAAATTCAAGCCTCAAGTTGAAACAGTGAAGGATTCCATGCAGAAAATATTAAACGACGCAGGAAGCATCAAAAGAAGATGGAAGGAATACACAGAGTCATTATACCAAAAAGAATTAGTCAATGTTCAACCATTTCAAGAGGTGGCATATGATCAGGAACTGATGGTGCTGAAGGAAGAAGTCCCAGCTGCTCTGAAGGCGTTGGCGAAAAACAAGGCTCCAGGGATTGATGGAATATCAATTGAGATGTTTCAACAAACAAATGCAGCGATGGAGGTGCTTAGTTGTCTATGCCAAGAAATATGGAAAACAGCTTCCTGGCCAACTGACTGGAAGAGATCCATATTTATGCCTATTCCCAAGAAAGGTGATCCAACCGAGTGTGGAAATTATAGAATAATATCTTAATATCACACACAAGCAAAATTTTGCTGAAGATCATTCAAAAACGGCTGCAGCAGTATATTGACAGGGAACTGCCAGAAATTCAGGCCGGTTTCAGAAGAGGATGTGGAACCAGGGACATCATTGCTGATGTCAGATGGATCCTGGCTGAAAGCAGAAAATACCAGAAGGATGTTTACCTGTGTTTTATTGACTGTGCAAAGGCATTTGACTGTGCGAATCATAACAAATTATGGATAACATTGCAAAGAATGGGAATTCCAGAACACTTATTTGTGCTCATGAGGAACTTTTACATAGATCAAGAGGCAGTTGTTCAGACAGAACAAGGGGTTAGTGATTGGTTTAAAGTCAGGAAAGGTGTATGTCGGGGTTGTATTCTTTCACCATACCTATTCAATCCATATGCTGAGCAAATAATCTGAGAAGCTGGACTATATGAAGAACGGGGCATCAGGATTGGGGGAAGACTCATTAACAACCTGCGTTATGCAGATGACACAACCTTGCTTGCTGAAAGTGAAGAGGACTTGAAGCGCCTACTAATGAAGATCAAAGACTACAGCCTTCAGTATGGATTGCACCTCAACATAAAGAAAACAAAAATCCTCACAACTGGACTAATGAGCAACATCATGATAAACGGAGAAAAGATTGAAGTTGTGGAGGATTTCAGTTTACTTGGATCCACAATCAACAGCCATGGAAGCAACAGTCAAGAAATCAAAAGACGCATTGTATTGGGTAAATCTGCTGCAAAGGACCTCTTTAAAGTGTTGAAGAGCAAAGATGTCACCTTGAAGACTAAGGTGCACCTGATCCAAGCCATGGTATTTTCAATTACATCATATGCATGTGAAAGCTGGACAATGAATAAGGAAGACTGAAGAAGAGTTGATGCCTTTGAATTGTGGTGTTGGCGAAGAATATTGAATATACAATAGACTGCCAAAAGAACAAATCTGTCTTGGAAGAAGTAGAACCAGAATGCTCCTTAAAAGCAAGGATGGTGAGACTGTGTCTTACATATTTTAGACAGGTTGTCCAGAGGGATCAGTCCCTGGAGAGGGACATCATGCTTGACAGAGTACAGGGTCAGTGGAAAAGAGGAAGAACCTCAATGAGGTGGACTAACACAGTGGCTGCAACAATGAGCTCAAGCATAACAACGATTGCAAGGATGGCTCAGGACCGGGCGGTGTTTCGTTCTGTTGTGCATATGGTCGCTGTGAGTCGGAACTGACTCGACGGCACCTAATAACAACAACAGAGCAGAAGAGGGTGAGTGAGGCCTGGTGACCTAGGAGCCAGCCTCAGACACTACAGGCCATCTGGAAAACATAAGAAGGCCTTCTCCAAAACTTTCAACTCCTTAGAGCGGTGAGGACTCTGGGTGTAGATAGGAGACTAGTAATGCTTAGAACGGAGCTCTTCCAGGGGCCTTGGCCAAAACTTGGAGTAGGCCCTGACTCCTCTCTCGGGCCTAGCACCCAAGTCATTGGCAAGTTTGGTCAGGCCATCTTCACAATCGGCTACTTCTCGCTACCTGCACAGCTTCCATCACAGTCCAAGCCACCGTTGTAATCTCCCCAAACCTCTGAAAGAGCCCCTTAACTGGTCTTCTTGCTTCCAACCTTGCTTCCCTGTCCCTCCCCCTCACAGCAACCAGAGTGACCCTTGTAAAACATTAAATCAGACAGCACCAGTCTCCTGCTCAAAACCTCCAAAGGCTTCAAGCAGAGTAAAATCCAAAATCCTTACCATACCAGAGGGACCTTGGTGATCTGGCCTCTTGCTGCCTCCATGAAGGTATCGTCTTCTGCTCCCCCACCCCCACTCCCAGCTCCCTTTGCCCCAGGAACACCTTCCCCTTGCTCTCCTGGGAACAAGATGCCCCTGCCTCAGTGTTCTACAGCCTGAACCACTCCTTCCTGGGAAACCCCAACAGCGCACGTCCTTCCTTCACTAGGGTCTACTGACATATCACCTTGCTAAGAAGCCTTCCCTAATGCCCGTTCTTACCATCCTACTAAAATAATGCATGTGCCTGCAAGCACATCCATATACACGCTTTCACATATGCATGAATACATATGTGCATTTACTTTCCATCACCTTACCTGCTTCATCTTTCTTGATTAATAGCTGCTTATATAAAAGGTCTGGGTATATAAAACAAACAAACAAACCCATTGCCATCAAGTCAATTCCAACTCATAGTGACCATATAGGACAGAGTAAACCTACCCCATAGAGCTTCCAAGGACTTGAACTGCGGACCTTTTGGTTAGCAGTGGTAGCTTTCAACCACTACACCACCAGGGTTTCCACCTGCTATACAAAAAAAAAAAAAAAAAAATAGCCACTCTATTTTTCTTTTCACTGCTAATTACCATATAAACTTTCTAAGAACACAGATTTGATTCACTACTCGATTCCCAGTGTCCAGAACAGTGCATGGCATTTAAAAAACAAACAAACAAAAAGGTTGCCTTGTAGTCAGAAGTAGATCACCAGTCCTTTCTTTTGCAGCACCTCTGGGTGGATTCTGCCACCAACATTTGGTTAGTAGCTGAGCATTCAGCCCTTTGGAACATCCCAGGATGCCTGAATGACCTATAAAAAAAAATTCAAATTCATTGCCATCTAGTTAATTCTGCCCCATAGAGTTTCCAAGGAGCACCTGGAGGATTTGAACTTCTGATCTTTTAGTTAGCAGCCGTAGCTCTTAACCACTATGCCACCAAGGTTTCCAAATGGCCTATGGGTGTTTAATAAATACTTGTTGTAGAAACAACAGTATGAGTGGATTAGTTCAGATATTGGAAGTATCATTTAGAGCCGTCAAAGAGGACATGATGAAGCTATTAAAAAAAATAGTTAATGGACTTTGATTATGTTAAAGGTAGCTATGGCCTGGCAGGTTCGAGAGACCCTCCCACTGAAGAAGTAGCTGCCCCACAAAATTCATTGTGAAGCAAAGAGGCTAAGTGAATAATTTATAGGCCGCCTATGTTTTTCTCTATGCCAGTATCTATGCACTTTCAATATTGTGTCCCTTTTGCTTCCTCAGGTATTTCTCAACAGCAATTTCATGCCATACAGAACATGCACCGAACAGGTGAACTTCCATCTAGGGTATAGTTTCCTTGCTATCCATGTGGAGAAAAATATAAACAAAGCTAAAATAAAGCCTCCTTTTGGAGGCTGAGAACAGCTAACAAAAAAGCAAGAAGAGCGAGCCGGCAAAACTTAGGAAATGAAAAAAATAAACATCCCTAACTCATTCTATTTCAAAGTTGTATAATGTTCAATAAGATGTATGGATCATAATTTATTCAAGCCTTCCCTTCTTGATTCATTTTCAGCTTACTTTCCATATCCTTCCTCGGCAAAGCAGCAATAAATGCTCCTTTGCATATGCCCTTACCTTCTTGTGATTTTATTTCTGTAGATGAGATTCCCAGGTAACTTTCCCAAATATGACAGCAACTTACTCTTCCACCAGAATTCATGACAGGGTCCCCTCACCACCTCCCAAAAAAGCTAGTCTCACCAGCGTTGGACGAGGTACTCTTACAAATCCCATAACTGAAAAAATAGTAATTCATTTTTTTAATTTGCATTTTCCTGAATGAGGTTGAACTTCTTTTTCTTAACTTATTCGCCTTTTCTAGTTCTTCTCTGAATTAACAATTTATACTTAGTGGAGTTATTTGTCTTTGATTTGGTTTTTGTCAACTGGAAGTTCTTTGAATAGTAGGACCGATAATCCTTTTCCTACCATTTCTATTGTAATTACGTTAGCAATCTATATAGTTTACACTTTCACTTCAGTAATTGTGTATTGGAAACCCTGGTGGTGTAGTGGTTAAGTGCTACAGCTGCTAAAAAAACGGTCAGTAGTTCGAATCCTCCAGGTGCTCCTTGGAAACTCTGTGGGGCAGTTCTCTGGCCTACAGGGTCGCTATGAGTCGGAATCGACTCGACGGCACTGGGTTTGTGTATTTGCCATACTATTTTTTATTATTTACATAGTCAACTATCTCTATATCAAGAGTCCCTGGATGGTACAAATAGTTATCACTGGACTATTAGCTGAAAGATTTGCAATTCATACACACCCAGAGGCACCTCAGAAGACAGGCCTGCTGCTCTGCTTCTAAAAGGTCACAGCCTTGAAAACTGTATGGAGCAGTTCTACTCTACACACATGGGGTTGCTGTAAGTTGGAATGGACTTGACAGCAACTAACGATAGCAACAACAATGATCTCTATTTTACACTGGTTTCTGAGATCCCAGCCTTGCTTAAAAAAAGCCTCATTATCCCATGAGTATGAAAAGATTACCTTATAATTTGTTCTAATATAATCAAACATCTTTTTTTTTTTTTTAGCTCTTTAATCCCTTTAGAATTGGTTTTTGACTGTGAAGTGAGGAAGAGATCTCATTTTTTTTGTTGTTGTTTTTTCTATATGGAAAGCAGCAGCCAAGAAAGCAAATAACGCATTGCACTGGGTAAATCTGCTGCAAAGGACCTCTTTACAGTGTTGAGAGATGTCACCTTGAAGGCTAAGGTGCGCCTGACCCAAGCCATGGTATTTGCGATTGCATCATATGCATGTGAAAGCTGGACAATGAATAATGAAGACTGAAGAAAAATTGAATTGTGGCGTTGGCGAAGAATATTGAATATACAATGGACTGCCAAAAGAACAAACAAATCTGTCTTGGAAGAAGTACAACCAGAATGCTCCTTGGAAGCAAGGTTGGAGAGGCTGAGTCTTACATACTTTGGACATGTTGTCAGGAGGGATCAGTCCCTGGAGAAGGGCATCATGCTTGGCAAAGTACAGGGTCAGAGGAAAAGAGGAAGACCCACAATGAGGTGGATTAATACAATGGCTTCAACAATGAGCTCAAGCATAACAAGGATTGTGAGGATGGTGCAGGACTGGGCAGTGTTTCATTCTGTTGTGCATAGGGTCACTATGAGTCGGAACCAACTCGATAGCACCTAACAACAACATATGGAAAGCAATTATTGTAGCATGATACAGCCAATAAACTATTCTGAATCAAATTCCATCTTGGACATATGATAAATTATCATATATATCTGGATATTTCTATTTTCCCAGGATGGAAGCCACTTTTCTGAGAGCCATTAAGGTCAATTGAAATAAAATATAATGTACTGAAAGAATCTGCCAAGCTATTGGTCCATATACTTTGCCAAACCTTTCAACCCGGAAGTTCTCTAACTTCATCTTATGCTAATTTAAACTACTTGATCAGACATCCATTGGATCCTTACTATGCAACACTCTTCTAAATACTTGTTACAGATTACTTCTTTTAGTCATCTTAATAACACTGTAAGGTAATGAAAAAGGAAGACAGGAGAATTGGTGCATTTGAACTATGGTGTTGGCAAAGGGTATTGAATATATCTGGACTTCCACATGAACTGACAAATTGGTCTTAGAAGAAATACAACCAGAGTGTTCCTTAGAAAAGAGGATGGTGAGACTTCAGCTTGTTTATTTTAGACACATCATCTGGAAACACCAATTAGGAGAAAAGGACATCATGTTTGGTAGAGGGTCAGCAAAAACAAGAGAAACCCTCAATCAGATGGATTGACATAATAGCAGTAACAATGGACTCAAACGTACTAACAATCGTGATGATGGCACAGGAACGGCCAACATTTCGTTCTGTTATGCTGACTAGATGGCAATTAACGACAACAATAAGGCTAGTTATTATTTCACCCTCATTTCTGAAAATTAAAGAGTGGAGTTATTATTTCTCCTCATTTCTGAAAATTAAGAGTTGAGTTGCCCAAGATTACAAAGATGATAAATGATGGGGCTGGGATTTGAAACTTCTGGTGTGACTCCAGAGACTGTACTCTTAACAGCCAGATGGTACTGAAGATGTTTCCTTACTTTTGTATCTTAAACACTTAACTTATGATAACACAGAAGATATAGAGTGAATTTTTTTGGACAGAATCAAATTGCATTCTTCTTTGATAATCCATTAAGGAGCCCTGTGTGGTTCAGTGGTTAAGTCAGCTGCTAAGCAAAATGTCAGCAGTTCGAATCCACCAGCTGTTCCTTGGAAATGCTATGGGGCAGTTCTACTCTGTCCTATAGGGTTGCTATGAGTCAGATTGGATTAGAATACATTTATTTCTATCTACCATCTCAATGACCTATGACTTCTTTCATGTACCTGTAAAGATTCCATCGCAGGATATACTAAAATTTAAGTGTGAGTTGAACTTGGATACCAGAATAAAGATTCAAATTCTCACAATTGGACTAGATCATTGGCTTAAAAGAAAGAAAAAACAAACTTCTTTATGACTATATCGTCTTATAACATTAGGAACTAATGACTTGGAATAAGTTGGCTTCATGAAAACCCTGAGTAATTTTAAAACAGGGCAATTTCAGTAGCTGCGAAGGAATAGCTCTGATTTCTGCTCGATAATCTTCTTCTCACCAGGAAATGATTGAAGACAAGGAGATAGCCTCTCATTAATTCTCTATTAACTATTTTAATCAGGATTACATCACAGTCTCACTTGGAGCTAGAACAATTGCTAGCAGGCTCTGGCGCTCAAATTCATTAAGCTGACAAGGTGGAATGATCTCGACAGCCAAAGGGGTCATCCCTGTGCCCCTGGAAGCTACATTTGGTGGAAACGTGACTTCCTCATTTCTCAGAGTCCTGATCTCCATTTTTGGTTTATTATTACACATCCTTCAAAAGCCTGGCACAAATGGTTTCTTTCAGTGAGTTTTTGAATGGTTATGCTATGGCTGGAAGTGCAGAAGGTCATTAGCAAGGGCATACAGAGAGAAAGAAGTCAGCAGGTGAAACCACTCCTGCACCAAGATCAAGCCCCCATTCAGCATAGAGCATGGGGTATTCCCCACACCAAGGTCATAGAAGATTCAGCGTCTTCGCTTCCAGAACTTCAGGAATCTGTTGTCTTTCTGGGAGTCTATCCTGTCCCAGTGAAAATCATCAATCTAGTACACAGCCCTGTGGCAGAGATTCCTCTGTGATGAATATTCCAGCTTTCACTGTACTCAACTAATAGCCACTCAGAGACCCACCTATCCCCAAATTTTAGTTCATGAAATAAGGATAGGGTACAGCCCCTCAACTTCAGTGTGCCACGCATGACCCAGGCCTGCCTGACCAATGACTACAGGAATCGGCTCAGGGAAAAGTTCATGTGGCCTAATAAGAGCCTAAGACAAACAGGGTTTTTCAGGAGGTCATGTGGTACAGTAATTAAGGGCACAATCTCAAGGGCCCAGCTGCCTGAGCTTAAATCCCCACTTTGTCATTTAATAAATACATGTTTAAACCACTATTCTCCACTTACCTTGACCTTGGGAAACATTATTTAGCCTTTTGATACCTTTGTTTCACTGTTTATAAAATAGGAATAATCTAAGTATACTTCCTCTCATAAAAAAAATGTAAATATTAAAGGAGTTACTTTATGGAAAGAGCTTATGTATTAAATGGCAGGTTTAAAGCTCAATTCAAGTATTAGCTATTATTTTTATCATAATTTTTCCCTGAGGCTTCTAGGACAGAAATTCTTACTCCTTTCTATGGAATTTGGATCCAGGAGAATAAAACATCTGGAACTTTCGTAGTCATTTTAGGCCTGTGAAGGGAAAAGTTGTCTGAAAATAAAGTGAACATGGAGGTAAGAGAAGTTAAGGGACATGTAGAAACTGAAAACTAGTCCTGATGACATTGTTTGAGGCCCAGATCAAGCTGTGCCTAAAGCAATCCCTTCCCCATGACTTTCTCTTTTTTCTTAGGCCAGTTTGGCTTGGGTCTCCTGGAACGTTCATGTCAATAAGTCTTTGCTGCTTCTCTCCTTATGGTGGGGTTATGAAGAGCACTGGACTGACTAGAATCTTCATGGTACATTGAACCAAAGTCCAAGTACGAAGCTGTTCTTCCATGCTTATATCTCTCAAACTAAAGAGCCTGACAGCTGATGGAGACAGAATATGGGTTTTTGAATATAAAACATAGTTGCCTGGACTTCCATTCTTTTAAGTCTGGAAGAATAATATTTCACAGCACCCAAAACTACATGAATTGGTTGGTGGGGAGAATACATGCTGATGAGCTAAAAAAAAAAATAAGCTACCTACATGGGATTGAAAATCCTGGGACAAGGAGCTCACCACATGGGTCATTAGTGTAGACTATAATGCCCTGCAGGAGACATGTAGACCTTTATTTTCTCTCAGAGGGTGGGAGGAGAAGAGGCAGACAGGCCTCCTCTGGACCAATTCAGGGGTCATGGATACAGTAGGATAGGTGTGGGTGCACATGAACGAATCTGCTCAGAACTCCAGAGCTTTGCTAACATCTCAACAACAGCTCACGGAACTCAATCTCATCCTTGTCCTCTCTGGACTACAAATAACTCCACTCACTGCCCTTGAATTCATTTCAAATATCTCATTTTTTATTTCTTTACTCATGATGTTGCCTTGACCAGAAATATGCATGTGTGAGCTCTCTCTCTCTCTTTCTTTCTCTCTCACACACACAGCCCACTCTTCTCTGGTTTCTAAATCTTTTAAGATATGTTTCTCCTTATTTAAGTCTCCTCCTTCTATTCAGGAATTAGAACCTTCAGCCCTCAAAGATCCTGACTTTTTATGAAATTCCATCCATTGAATTTATATTTCTTCAGCAGCACATATGGGTTGTCATTTCTAGGTGTCAGCTCATAGCAACCCTATGTACGACAAAACGAAACACTGCCCCATCCTCTGTCATCCTCACAATCCTCACGTATAAGTTAGGCACTATTTTATGCAGACACCGGAGATACAGCAGTGAAAGCACAAGGTCCCTCCCTAATGGGTGCTCATCCTATTTAAGGACTATCTTCCAACCCCGCCTGCCCCCCCAAAAAAAGGAAAGCCCTGACTTGCAGCGTTTGCTAATTGCCATGGTGTAAACTCCCACCACGGCTTACTTCAAGCTACCAACACGAGTGAACTCAGAGTTGGGTGGAAATATGCAGTAGCAGACCATTAGGTAGTATTTCAACCATGCAGATACAATAGATGTGAATAACCTCAAGTGCATGGATGAAAGTGAAATATAATAAAGCAACTAGGAAGTGACAAGTTTTGAATATTTACTACCTTTGTTTTCAAAACAATTCATTTAATTATAAATTTGTTTAATTTAATTTTAATAATAGCCATATTTTAAAATCAGCTCTCAAAATTCCAGGAAATTTAACAGTTGGCTCTTACAACCTGGTATAAGCTGGATATAGCACACCATTGTCCCTTCTCTAATGGAGCTGAACTTCTAGAAGAAGATACTGAGGAAAAATAAATAAATAAAACAACCAACAATATAAAATAAATATGTAATAAAATGTTTGAAGGTAATAAATATTATGAAAAAATAAAACAGGACAGGGATTATATTATTTTAGGTGGAGTGAGCAAGGAATGCCTCACAGGAGAGATGCTCTACACTTAACTGAAATAAGGGAGTAAGCAATGAGAAAATCTAGAAAGCCCATTCCAGGTAGAGAGAAGAGCATGTGCAAAGTTCCTGTGGCAGATGTGAGCTTTATGTATTCAGAGAACAGCAAGAAGGCCAATGTGGCTAGAGTGGCAAGCACAAGTGAAGGATGCTAGGATCATCAAGGTCCAGGTCCTATAGAGCCTTGTAAGCCATAGAAAGGATTTGCTATTTAAATCCGAAAAGGCTAAGAAGCCACTGAAATGTTCTGTCTAGGGAGTGTTGTGGTTTACTGTATGTTTTAAATTATCATTCCCAGCTCCTGTTTAAAAATACAGGCTGCAGAGGTGAAGTGTGGCAGAGGTAACACCGTAAGTAGGGAGACCAAGGAGAGATGCCAGGGGGAGAATATCACCAAGTTCAGACAAGAGATGGTGGTGGCTTAGACTGGTTTGGCAGCAATGGAGGTGGAGTAGAGTCACTTGGACCCAGATATAATTTTGAAGGCAGAGGCTTCCTAATGACTTAGGTTTAAACTGAAGGGTTATGAAAAAGAGAATAATCAAGAATGACTCATATTTTTGGCTTAAGCAACTTATGGAATGTCGATGTCATTTATCAACATGATGAAGATGAAAAAGGAGCAATTAATTGTGGGCTGGAGGTAAGAGGAGTCTGTCATGGATTGAATCGTGTCCCCCAAAAATGTCTGTCAACTTATCTGAGCCATGAGCCCCAGTATTGTATGATTGTCCACCATTTTATGTGATTTCCCTATGTGTTGTAAATCCTACTACTATGACGAAAAGAGACGGATTAGTGACATTTAAATTAATGAGATATACAAGTTTAGATAGGGTCTTAAGCCAATCTCTTTTGAGATATAAAAGAGAGAAGCAAGCAGAGAGACAGGTGGACCTCATACCACCAGGAAAGCAGTGCCGGGAGCAGAGCCCATCCTTTGGACCTGAGGCACCTGCACTGAGATGCTCCCAGACCAAGGGAAGACTGATGACAAGAACTTTCCTCCAGAGCCAAAAGAGAGAGAATGCCTTCCCCTAGAGCCAGAGCCCTGAATTCAGACTTCTGGCCTACTGGACTGTGAGAGTAAACTTCTCTTTGTTAAAGCCATCCACTTGTGATATTTCTGTAATAACAGCACCAGGCAACTAAGACAGAGTGAAATATTTTGTTTTGTTGTTAAACATATGCATGGAGATGTTAAGTTGGCAGCTGGAGTTCAGGAAAGAAAACAGATCTGGAGATGCAAATTTGGGATTTATCAGCATGTATGTGGTATTTAAGGCGATGGGACTGGATTAAGACTGTGTAAGGAGTAAATAAAGACAAAGGAGAGAGGAAGTTTGCAAGGGCACTCCACTATTTAAAAAAAAGGGGAGGCTACCAAATGGATTTTTATAAGGAATGACCAAACACGTCGAGTGGTGTCTCTTTTAGTTTCTTAGTGCTGCTATAACCGAATTACCACAAATAGATGGTTGTAACAAACCATAATTTATTATCTCACAGTTTGGGATGCTAGACATTTGAATTCAGGGCACCAGCTCTAGAGGAAGCCTTTCTCTGTCAGCTTTCGGGGAGGTCATTGTTCCTCAGTTGTTGTTTCTGTTCCTCGGTTCCTTGGCAACCTTAATGTGGCATGGCACCTGTCTTACCCCATCTGTGCTTGCTTCTCTCTACACCTAATCTACTCATTGTATATCTCAAAAGTCATTGGTTTAAGACATCCCCCACACTGAAATGGTCTCATTAACAACAACAACAAAAAAACATATTCCCAGATGAAATTATATCCAAATGTATAGGGGTTAGGATTTACAACATATAATTTTGGGGGGCACAATTCAATCCATAACAGTGTCCTAGAATCCAAATAAAGGAAATGATATCTAGAGTGCTCAACTGTGTCAAACACTAATGAAAGCCCATTCCAGGTAGAGACAAGAATTGAGCATTGATTATTGGGTGTGGCAAGATGGAGGTGGGCCGTGACTTCAGCCAGAGCAGGTTTGTCCATTAGAAATACAATGTGCGCCATGTATGCAATTTTAACTTTTCTAGCAGCCACTTTTAAAAAGTAAAAATAAACAGGCAAAATAAATTTTCATTATATTAAACTCAATGTTTCCAAAATATTGTCATTCTCACAATATTACGTTGTCAGGAGGGATCAGTCTCTGGAGAAGGACATCACACTTGGTGAAGTACAGGGTCATTGGAAAAGAGGAAAACCCTCAACAAGGGGGACTGACACAGCGGCTGCAACAATGGGCTCAAGTATAACAACGATTGTAAGAATGGCACAGGACTGGGCAGTGTTTAGTTCTGTGATACATAGGGTCACTATGAGTTGGAACCAACTCAACAGCACCTAATAACAGCAACAACACAATATTATGATGTTTGGCCTTGACAATTCGTTACTTATGTTTGAAAGATAAATGTTATTTAGTGATTTTTTTTTAATTATACTTTTTCCTTCATGTTTTACCTTGAAAATTTCAATTCTAATACTTTTTTTTTTTAATACTTAGTCCTCATTGAAAAATCTCTGTTGATCTTATTCCTTATAATCACACCTCCAAATTCTGTGAAAAACTTTAGAGACATGGTCTCCTGCCCACCTTGCACCAAAATATCACAGTTTGTGGCAATGATGTTCATTCTTTTGGAAGGAGCATGAAGTTAAGACCCCAAGATGAAGTGAGCAGTAATGGGGCAGTGAGACACTCATCTCTCTCTGATCCTGGCACCATATCTCTCTCTCAAGATCTCATCAGAACATGGTTTATACACAAAAGCCCAAGTCCCATGTTTACCATGCATGACAGTAAATTCTTAACTGATACAGCCTCTTCATTCTCTTCTTTATAACAATGCAGAGTCCTGGCACCCACCTTTCCATTGAATTGCTGTCAGAGAAGGCTTTGCCCAAGGTCAGCATAACAAGCCTCTGTACCAGCTCCTACAGCTGACTTTAATACATTCGGAGGATTTATGTCAGAAGCCAGCCTCTAAAGATTGACCTGATTATCGTAGGTATTTGGCAGATACATTAGCATTTCTGTCTGTGCAGACCTCAACACCCTATTAGCTATTCTGAGAAATCATTTCCCAGTGGGGGAAAATGCCAATATGGGTTAAGGATTCCTTACTGCCCACCACATGCAATAACAGAGAAACCTCTATTGCTGACGGCATGCAGAATTTAGCCCAGGTGGCAGATCACTTTGACTTCTAATGAAGATGAATACACTGGCATAAGGATTTCAAAAAACAACATTGGAGCACAGAAAGAAAAAGCCTGGGCCTCTGTGGGATACACCTGTGGAGGTCCACGCGAGTAATTTTCTTGGAACAGAGTGAATGGTGTTCTGCAACTCCAAAGAACATAAACCCTGTCCCATCATCCAGGATCCATCCCAACAGTACCTGCAGGGTAAGCCTCCTTTACAAAAGCTGCTGTCTATGTGCAAAACGCTACTGAGAGGGAACCACGGTGTTGATATAATTCAGAAGAGAGTGGAAAATGGGAAGACAAGACGAACACTCAGTTTAAAAAAAAAAGTCATTTTAACTATTTGAACAGAAATACAGAGCTTTTCGAAGGCCCAAAGATGATAACTGATCATGCTTGTTTTGCTGACTTTAAACGTGTTTTATAATTATAATTATCAAGCAATAAGGCTAATGTTTAATTCTAGCCACTCAATTCCACAAAGGAAGTAGAGACAGCTACGACAGTAATAGTTCTATGGCTAGTACAAATATGGCTCCCAAAAAAATAGTGGTTAACTTTTTCCTCAACAGTATCAAATAATCATCCATTACACTAAGGAAGAACTAAAACACCCTGAAGTGGTGCCTTCAGAAGGTAAATTAGATTTGAGAGTCCTCTGGCTGCCCCTAGCATGGTGCTATGCACTCTTCAATGACCTTTTCTCCCCATGGAACCCTAAGCAACTAGAAGGTGAAGGTGAGGTCCATTTACTGTTTTTCAATATATTCCACAACTCCCAGCACATTGCTATGCACAAAGTCTATCATCCCAAATATATCTCACATGGAATTACTCTTGTAATTGTGGAAACTGCCCATAGGATTTATAAGAAATATGCAGATGTGACTCTTTATGGTGGAGCATTTATCAAGGTTTTCCTCCCCATTCATTCTTAACTCAAGATTTCTATTTATGACACTGATCATGACCATGAACATTGTCTGTTCATGTTGATATTGGAGATTCTAAAGGATGTAAGGAGCTTTGGCAGTTTGCACTTGAAATTGCTGCTTTCTGCAATAAAACCCACATGCTCTAAGGATGGGTTCAGGAACACATCCAGCTTCCTCTTTTGCAAAAAATGAAGAGGCAGTTATGACAAGCTGATATTTGCTACGTGCTTCTAATCAAAAGTAAAAACTTAGAAAAATTTATTCTCCCTTTGGCTTCAGGGCAATGTAGCAAAATACAGGAAATGCATTTTCTTCTATTTCAGATTATCTTAGGAACTCTGACACCCATTTCAGCAAATGCGTATTGAATCCCTACTGTAAGTAAGATGAGGTGCTAGACATTGAAGTGCATCCAGATAGCAGAGCTCCCAGCCTTATACAATGAGCAATACGGTAGGAAGAATAAGACATGAACTCATATAACTACTGTACAAGGTCATTTGACAAAATATGTTTTTGAGCAAAAGAAAACTGACTCAAAAGTGGATATACTATATGATTATATTTACCTAATGTTCTAGAATAGGCAAAACTAATCTATGGTGAACAAAAATGAGAAAAGTAGTTTGTTCTGGGATGTAGGGTGACTGGGAAGGAGTGAAAAGCACTTTCTGTTTTCCATTTAGATATGGGTTTGGGCTCATGAGTATATTCATTTATCAAAGTCATCACATGATCTACTTCAGCTTTTTGCATTTCATCATGTGTAAATTTTACCTCAAAAGGAAGGTATAAATACTGAACTCTGGTTAATGATATGCTGCTGAAATATTTAGGAATAAATATACTAAAGCCTGCAAATCACCTTGAAATGCATAAAACATAAGATGGATGAATGGATAGAGGATGGATGAATGGATGGTTAGGTACTTGTTAAAGAAAATACAGTAAAGTGTTAGTGATAGAGAATAGATGGGGTTTACCACAGTTCAGAGTCCTTGGGTAGCATAAACAGTTAACACTTTCGACTGCTAAAGGAAAGGTTGGAGGTTTGAATCCACTCAGATGTGGAAAGGTGGTGATTTAATTCTGAAAAATGAGCCATTGAAAACTCTATGAGGCTCAGTTCTACTCTGACACACATGGGGTTGCCATGAATTGTAGTTGACACAATGCCAACTGGTTGGTTATAAGGGTTCACTGAGCAATTATTTCAATTTTTCTGTATGTTTGAAAGTTTTAATAATAAACATTAGTGGCAGAAAAATTTTCCTACATGGGGAGAGATTCTGAAATGGTCCTTGAAAAAACAAGCAGGATTTTGACTGGTATAAACAGGAATAGAGGCGATTCACAGCTGACAAAATAGTGAAAGCAGAGGTCTAGAGAACTGAAAGATATGTTCAGGGAACAATAACCATTTTCACATGGTAGAACAGTAAAGATAAAGGGTGGGAGGAGAGGTTAGGAATGTGGTGGGGGTCACACTGTGGTGGACCTTTGAGGTACCTGGGAAGTCCTATATCAACGGAGACAATGGGCAGCCACCATTGAAGTTTTCTGAGGAGAGGATGAGTGGGATCAGAGTTGTCATTTAAGAAAGGGGCTTGAATTGTGGGAGGAAGCTAGGAGCAGGGAGAACCATGAAGAAGTGACTACTGACAGTCTGACCAGGGAAGGAGATAGAGGAGCTGGAAAGGAGATGATGCTGTGGAGATGAATCAAGTGCAGGCTGGGGGATGGAGTGGTTGGTCATGGGGCCTTGAAAGTTAAGGAGGCACACAAAATACACAATGGCCACAATAATGAACTTGAGCATACCAACAATCATGAAAATGGCACAGGACCAAGCAACATTTTCTTCTACTGTACATGGGGTCACCATGAGTCAGGGCCAGCTACATGTGACTATCTAAGTTTAGATACAATTAACTAAACAAAAACCAAACCCAGTGCCATTGAGTCGATCTCAACTCATAGCAACCCTATAGGACAGGCTAGAACTGCCCCATACAGTTTCCAAGGAGCACCTGGTGGATTCGAACTGCTGACCCTTTGGTTAGCAGCTGTAGCACTTAACCACTACACTAACAGGGTTTCCAATTCACTAAAAGTAAATGAAATTTAAAAATTCAGTGTTTCAATTTCTCTAGCTACATTCCAAGTGTTCAGTAGACACATATGGCTAGCGCCTATCATATTAGATGGCGTAGATCTGGAACTTCCCCATAGTCACAGGTATTTCTATTGGGCAGACCTGAGCTAGCAATTTGGGAGAGACCTCAGACTTCTGAAACCTAATGTCTGTGACAATTTTGGGATTCATTTGCATAGACTTGTCAGCAAAATTTAAGCAAAAGATAACCCTATTGAAGGAGAAAGTGAAGGGAGAAGAAATGCAATTAAGGACAGACACTTGGAGTGGTGTTGCTTACATTAAGGGTCAAGTAACAAAAGGAAGACTCTAAAAAGAAGGGTCAATCACAGGCTTGATAGGAGAACTGCGACAACATCCAAGAGCCTGAGGGATGCTCTAGATCTTTAAGCAAAAAGAAGAGGTTAACTATGCCAAGTGCCTCAGACAGTCATGTAGAATGAGAACCAAGCTGTGACTATTGAGTTTGGTAGTTCAGCGATCGATGGCGATCTGAAAGAGGTTGTTATCTTTGTTTGGAGACCTGAGGCAAAGATTTGGATGAAAGTGGCTTAATTGGAAGGTAACCCCAAGAAGCATGGCAAAAGGGTGTGGAAGTGAGGTGGGGAAAAAGAGGAGGCCAATAAAAGGTACATTAATGAGCAGGTTACCATTGTGGGCAATTGGGGCTCAATCCTGCTAAGGAACTTCTGAGAGAGTATATAAAACACAATTTAGAATTTTCCCACTAAGAAGTCACAACTCATTTGTCCACAATCCATGTATCTCTTTGGATAAGAGTTGTTCCTGGAGATGTTAACTCTCCAGCAATTGTGCCTGCGTCTTAGGGCCAAGCAAGCTCCTATAGTCACAGAAAGCCACCAATCTAAGAGATCCGGTGCTAGATGTAGCAAGGCATTGCAATGTCCAGGAACTGTCCCCCAAAGCTGTAGATCATGTCTGTGGGTGACTGAGAGAATTATGGGGTCACTAAGAGCTGGACTATATGAAGAAGAACGAGGCATCAGGATTGGAGGAAGACTCATTAACAACCTGCATTATGTAGATGACACAACCTTGCTTGCTGAAAGTGAAGAGGACTTGAAGCACTTACTAATGAAGATCAGAGACCGCAGCCTTCATAATGGATTGCACCTCAACATATACAAAACAAAAATCCTCATAACTGGACCAATAAGCAACATCATGATAAACGGAGAAAAGATTGAAGTTGTCAAGGATTTCATTTTACTTGGATCCACAATCAACAGCCATGGAAGCAGCAGTCAAGAAATCAAAAGACGCACTGCACTGGGTAAATCTGCTGCAGAGGACCTCTTTAAAATGCTGAAGAGCAAAATGCCACCTTGAAGTCTCAGGTGCGCCTGACCCAAGCCATGGTATTTTCAATTGCATCATATACCTGTGAAAGCTGGACAATGAATAAGGAAGACCAAAGAAGAATTGACACCTTTGAATTGTGGTGTTGGCGAAGAATATTGAATATACCATGGACTGCCAAAAGAACAAACAAATCTGTCTCGGAGAAAGTGCGACCAAAATGCTCCTTAGAAGCAAGGATGGCAAGACTGCATCTTACATACTTTGGACATGTTGTCAGGAGGGATCAGTCCCTGGAGAAGGACATCATACTTGACAGAGTACAGGGTCAGCGGAAAAGAGGAAGACCCTCAGTGAGGTGGATTGACACAGTGGCTGCAATAATGAGCTCAAGCATAACAATGATTGTAAGGATGGCGCAGGATCCGACAGTGCTTCATTCTGTTGTGCATGGGGTCGCTATGAGTAGGAACCAACTTGACAGCACCTAACAACGACAACAAGAGTTGGATTTAAGTAGATAAGAACAGAAAATGAGTTTCCCCTCGCCTTGACAAACAATGGCCTCCAGATGTTCAGGCAGGATATCCAGATGCCCCAGAGGCTTCCTAGGTATCGGATGGATGCCACCTCAACCCACCAGGCACTTGTGCCTGCACTTCTTCTAGGAGAATTCTAAAGCAATCAGTAATTCTGTCCAATTAATCAGAAATTTTATTTTATTTGTTTAAATCACTCCTTTACCTCATATGATTTATTCTAATGGAGTTTGGTCCAGAAAATAAATTGGAATGTCAGGCACTATGTTCATGCTCCTTCCATGTCCAACTTACTCAGTGTTACCTGCCAGATCTTTCTCTTTCTATCATGAGAGGTTATTTCAGTCTCCTTCCAGCTAGACTTTCAGCAGGCCCATTCTGTCAATATATTGGACAACCCATGAGTCGGAATTGACTCGACGGCAGTGGGTTTGGTTTGTTTTTTTTCTGAGTCCCAGCAACAAAGTGTTCTTTTCTCCCCAAACAGGCTTCTCAGCCTTTCTGGAAATGTATTTCTAGGCAAGCTCTCCTCTAGGCACATCTAATTCCCATTTAGACTCAAGCTAGGGCTCTTACAATGAAGAAGTGGAGGAGACTGTAAATTAATAGGAGAGATAGGATGGTAACTGCAGATGAGAAACAGCAGCAAGCAGGGCAGAAAACCAGCAGCAGCATAGTCAGGAGACCACCAAGAAATTGTGTGGTGGGCTTCTCATGCCGAGCAAGAAGGCCGAGTGCCTTCAGGCAGGAGGCTTCCTGGAGGCCAAGGGCCAGGGAAAGGCCTGCCTGTGGCCACGGCCAAGAAGCTGTCCTGACCAAAGAACTGTATCATGAGTCATTCCTGATTCTGAATTGTAACTGTTACTTCCCTAATAAACCCCACAACTGTGAGTATGGTCTGTGACTTCTGTGTGGCCATTGCAGCAAATTATTGAACCTAGCAGAGAAGTAGGGAGCGCCATGGGAGGAATGGCTGGTATCAGAATTGGTAAAAAGTTTGGAGGGTGGAGGTATACCTGACTTCTACTTCATAGCAATCAGTCTTGGGCTGTTGATGCTGAAAGTGATTCTCCCCCCCTCCCCCCCCCCCGCTTGTGAAGTTAAATAAGGAGGTCTGATTCTGCCACCACGCCATTTTTATAGTAACTTAAAGAGTTGTCAGAATTGAGAAGTATTTTTAGTAGACATGAGAATTTTTTTCAAATAGGAGGCTAATAGAAAAGATGATGTTGACGATGCAGTATCTGACACTTCTGGCTAATATCTATCAAACATCAGCAAATTGATTCACGTGTGGCCACTACATCCTTTATTATCAATCTAAAGATTTGATTATCAATTTTCCTCATTATAGCTTCTCATCTTGCTAAAAGAATGTTTTTTAATATCAGTGATGAAGCCTGACCTGATAATTCAGAAGAGAAACAATTGCCATTTTCATTCTTCTCTTGACACTCACCAACACTCTACCAAGTGCTAGCATTCCCAGAAGATGACCTCAGTCACAACCCAAGCCAAACAGCCATGCGGTATGCTGAAGGGCATATGACTGAAGCATGGAACATTGGACTGGTCTTGTGTTTGTCTGTAATGGTCCAAGTGACATATGACCGATCTGTTCATTTCACTTACATGGTGGATTAATTGCAAAAATGTTTCTAAGTCCCCACCCTCCTTGTATTCACATTTTTGACAATGTGACCTTGCCATTCATTCCATCAAGAGGTAGAGTCTCTCCTCCCTCCTTTTGAAACTCATTTGATCTTGTGACTTGTTTTTGCCAATAGAATACTATAGAACAAATGACGTGCCTGCTGTGAACCTAAGCTTCAAAGTGCCTTGCACACTTCCATTCACTCTCTTGGACCTCTACCACTACTCTGTGAACAAACCCAGGTTATCCTGCTGGAGGATCACCCCAGCTAACATTCACGAATGTGGGTGAGGCCATCCTAGACCAGCCCAAACCTCCGACCCATCAACTGGCAAAAAATACATGAGTGAACCCAGCTGGAGTCAGAAAAATCTCTCAGATGCCCTGCAGACTCAAAAGCATTAAAAAAAAAAAAACTTAAGCTGCTGAGTTTTGGGGTGGTTTGTTAAGCAGCAAAAGCTAACTGATATATCTTTGGGGCTCAGATTTGGGATCTGCAGAAAAGTGAACTAAATGAAATAACTTCTGAGGTCTTTGTGTTTTGTTTTATTTTCTGTAGCTCCATCATTCCATGTTTTATACCTGAAAAGAGAAACTTCAAAATATTGATTTTGTGTGCACTAGAGAACTGAAGGGCATTAGCAGCACCATATGTGCACATAAACACCCAGGTACTTGGGGACATATACGTGGCACACAGTGGGGATGAGGGGTGGGGAGTCTGCTCAGTAGCACAGGATCAAGAGAACCTGGTTACCTGCCATATGAGAGTCCATCCTTACTCTGGCCTGGGCCTCCCTTCAACCCTCTCCTGACTGCATATCTTCTTAGATTTTATTTGAGAAATGCATTTTGATTGCTTGTATTGATTTTATACCCAAATCTCTCCTTTTCAGAAATGGACAATACTATTTTAAGCCTTAACAATTGCTAGGGATTTGTGTGGTCAAATGGATTATGCCTGTAGAGAAATCTTTTGACTTTCTTTAAAAACAAAACAAAAACTCCCTACTGTTTACTTAATGGAACAAGATGACCTCCACCCAAAATCTCTCTCAGAGCACAAATAGTATGTATAATGGTATGGAGTTCTATTGATCTGGCTGGAGGCAGTGGTGGTTCAATGCTAGAATTCTTGCCTTCTCTGCAGAAGACACGAGTTTGATTCCCTGGCAATACACCCAATGCACAGCCACCTGTCAGTGGAGGTTTACATGTTGCTATGATGCTGAATAGGTTTCAGTGGAGCTTTCAGACTAAGACAGGCTAGGAAGAAAGACCTGATGATTTACTTCCAAAAATTAACCAAAGGAAACACTATGGATCACAACGGTCCAATTCAAAACCAATCATGAGGATGGTGTAGGCCTGGACAGTGTTTCATTCCATATGAGTTACCATGAGTCAGGGGTTGTAAAAATGGTGTGGGGGCAGTGTCTGGCCTCCTCTAACTTCACAAGGGAGAAGGAAAGTCAAGATCAACAGCCCAAGGCTGATTCCTATGAGGAAGAGATTAGACATGCCTTCTCTCTCCACCATCTTTACCAATTCTGACACCAACATTTCCTCCCACAGCACTCTCTACTTCTCTGCTGGGTTTGCAAATTAATTGCAATGGCCACGTAGAATTCACGGGCCATAGTCGCAATGATGGGGTTTATTAGGGAAGTAACAAGTTTCAATTCAGGCTCAGGAACACTCAAGATACAGCTCTTCCATCAGGACAGCCTCTCCACAGCTGTGCTCTCCGGCATGTCTCTCCCTGGCCCTCAGCCTCTGCCCAAAGGCACTCAGATTTCTCTCTCCATAGGTGGGGAAGCCCACCACAATATCTTCTGCTGCCAGGTCTCTGCTGGTGGGTCTCTGCTGCTGGGTCTCTCCTTCCTTGGTGATGGTGGAATACTCTTTTCTGCCTCCATGGTTACTCATTTCAAGCCCAGCAGGATGGCAAAAACTGACCAATCCCCTTGGTGGGCTACAATTACCCTATCTGCACAGTTTGGCCCAATCACCCGGGTAGGAGTTATAAGACCATGGAGAGAAAGGCCACACAAAACTAATCCATTACACCACACGGGCCAACTCAATGGCAGCTAACAACATTGACCCAGCTCTGAACACATTTATATGCTAAACCTGCCTCCTTTTTTCTGAGATGAGCCACTTAAAGGCACCAAAATACTAAGTTTAAATTTTGGTCACTCACTAACTGTGTGAGTTGGGACAAGTTACTTAGCCTCTCTGAATATTATAAAGAGATAAGAAAAATAGAAATCACATGGACAGCACTGGGTTTGGGTGTCAAGTCTTTATTCACAGTCTCAGCTCATGTTGAACTCTTTCTTCTTATTATTATTTATTCAAAAAAATTGTACTGAGTGTGAGCTAGGTCCAGGAATACAGCTGTTACCAGAATCGTCCCCGCTACATGGACAGAGGTACAGTGAACAATACAGTACAAGATTAAACTCATCCTGGTGTGTTTGGGCACGCTATAAGACTATAGAACAGGGATGAGATAGGGAAGGCTTTCTGTATGGATTCAATTGTGTTCCCTAAAAGATATGAAGTGCTTACCCATAGTATCTGTGAACGTGACCTTGTTTGAAAATAAGGTTTTTGAAAATGTTATCAGCTGAGTTAACATGAAGCCAAACTGAAATAGGATGGTACAATACAAGTGGTGTCCTTATAAAAAGAGGAGAAGAAAAACACAGATACATGGAAGAAAGATGGCCATGCTATGTGACCACAGAGGCAGAAATTGGAGTAATGCTGCCACAAGCTAAGGAATGCCTGGGGCTACCGGAAACAAGAATACTCCCCTAGAGCTTTCAGAGACGGAATGGCCCTATTGACATGCTGAATTTAGACGTCTAGCCTCCAGAATTACAAGACAATAAATTTTTGTGGTAGTTTGTTATGGCAGCTCTTGGAAACTAATACTCTTCCCAAATAGTGTCACTGAAACTGGGAGGGAAGTGGAAGCAGGTGCTAACCCTGGGCTGGAAAGAGGCAGGGCCTATTCCAGCCTCTGAACTCCTGACTTAGCTTTATTTTTTCAAACATGTTCTCTGTGCTTTAAGTATATTCTGTCATACAAAATTTTCTAATAGGTTCTCTTGGCTTGTTTCCTCAATTAGATTTTACACACACTTGAGACAGGACTCATGTGTTACACTTAAAAAAAAAAAAAAATTTTTTCCAAAGTTTAACACAGGACCAGCCAAATATTAAAAGAAAAAAAATATTAGCACTCAATAAATAATTGATTGGTTGAGAACAAGACAGTTTATATATACTCATTACTCTTGATTTATATGACAACTCACAGTGTCCTACAAACCAATTACTATTTTTCCATGATAACTTTAAAAGTATAATATACATACAGAAAATAGCACGAATCATGAATTTACAGCTCAAAGAATTTTATCAAACACATCCATGTAACCAGCACCCAATTCAAGAAGTAGAAAAATTCGCCAGAAGTCCCACTGTAGCCACTTCCAGTCATTACCCTTGAAGATAACCATTATCTTGACATCCAGCAGTAGGTTCTACCTGGCTTTTTGAGTTTATATACAGCGTGTACTTATTTGTGTCTGATGTCCTTTACTCAACATTTTGTTTTTGAGATTTACACATATTGTTGTGGGTAGTGGTAGTTTGTTCATTCTTATTGGTGTATAGTATTCCATGGTGAGAACATACACAACTTACGTGTCCATTTCCTTTTCACGATCACTCGGGTATGCTCCTCTGAACATTCTTATAAACATCTGTTTGTGAACATATGCATGCATTATTGTTGGATATATACCTAGGAGAAGAGTTGCTGGGCTTTAGAGTATACATATTTGCCCTGTTTTTAGAAGATACCGACAAAAAACTTTCCAACTAATTGTACTAATTTATGCTTTCACCAGCAATGTGCTTAATGGTTTTGAAAATAAAGGCTGTTTTTGAAAGTCAAGATATTTCTAGAATTCACCCCATTATAGAAGGGAAGAAGTTAGGTTCTTAGTTCTGAGTGGTTGGAAGGATACCTATACACACACAGATGTGTGGACTTATCGCAATCAACTCCTCAGTTCTCTTAGTCCCATCCTCATGTTGGTAACTTCTGGTAGAAAAATGCAGCATAAAAGTGAGTGTTGTCCAAGATGGAATGGGTTTTTAAAGAAGTTTCCTCTCCTTTGGTGTGACTTAGAAAGTCAGGCCCTTCATCCATCATGTCTTCCATTTATTCCATTAAGAGGAAAAACGTTTACTTCTGGGAGGTGGAAAGATAAAAAAGTAAACAAGCTGGAATATCAGAGGCAAATACATATGTAAAATTTCCTACATTTGTGGAGCTTCTTTTTATCCTGCCTCTTCTTCAATACCTTCAGTTAGATGTCTGAACTCAACCTCTCTCACCTGAGGCTAGGGTCAACCTATGCCTCAGCGTGGGCTCCTCCTCCCATAGTACATTGTGAATGAAGAAATTTCTGGCTCAGAGAAATATTTACTGCCACCAGCAACTTCTTGTTGTGGGTGCTCCATGTCAACTGAGTTAAGAACACAACCATTTATTAAGGAAGATGCTATTCTGTCAAGAACAGTATAAATTATATATGTTGGCTTTGTGGCTCTTGGATTTTACAAACACGTACTTGAAATTCATACTTTTTTCTTGGACTCTTGCACACAGTAAAAGCAGGCCCCTGGATGGCACAAGCAGTTTGCTCTTGACTATTAACCTGATGGTTGGCAGTTCAAAACCACCCAGCACTGCCGTGGAAGAAAGGCCTGGCTATCTGATACTATAAATATTACAGTCAAGAAAACTCTATGGAGCACAGTTCTACTCTTTCACACATGGGGTTAGCATTGAGGAATTGACTCAATGGCAGTGAGTTTTCAATGTATTTGTACACAGTAGAAACTCAGGGAGTTATCATTGCACTGAGGCCTTGCCCTTCACACTTGGGAACCAGGTTTATAACATAAGGACTTCAGTTGGATGCACTACATCTGCCCTTAACCTTCTGAGCCCAATGCCTCCTCAGTAGTCTCAACACATACCAGAGTGACTGGCATAAATAGGGACTCAGATAAAATGATTTAGAAAAATGATAGCTAAATGGAAACCCAATTGATGAGCTGTTTAAATAGTCTTCCTTTAGCCACGATGGTATCTGGCATTCAGCCTTCAGTTATAACATGGACATGGGCATATCTCCATGCATATATTTTAAAATAGAAGATCAATGCAGGAAACACTACACCTATTACAAAGACTCCCTCTCAATATTGTGTCAGGCATGTTTTTCTGAGCAACATATACACAAATTACACAGGCATATATAGAACTCTGAAGGAATGGATTTTTTTCCAATTAACTTCCCTCCACTAACCAACAGAACCACCTTACTCATACCCCAAAATGATCATATACCAAAATTACCATTGACATATTTAAAAGTGATAATATTATCACACGCAATTCAATCAACTTCACCTCAGGTTTATTGTTAAGGGATGCAAGGACTGACCATGCTCCCTGACAGATTCTAAAGACATTTTGGTTTGGGATTATGGGAAAGAAAACCAAAAATCAAAGGCTTCCTAGGATGCCATCTCTGGAAAAATAAAAATAAAAACATGCCTTAATTTGGATTCTCCCATTTCAACATTCTATTTGAAATCATCCTTTTTCACCACACAGATGTTCTGTAAGTGAGTAGCCTCAGTACTTGTTCAAATCAGACCCAGAATCATTTCCCCCTTTCAAGTTTTAATGCTGTGTTTTCCCTTTAAGGTGACTGTAGATTGTGACGGTAAAATAATATACAGAGCTTCAGCATAAGCACAGTTGTACTGAAATCACGCTGCAGGGGAGCACAGAGGCCCCAATCCCCAAGATTCCTTATTAGTTTGCCATGAGTCATTGACCACCTATCGCCTCTTTTTCTAACCTTGTTTTGCAATGTGATTTGTCCACGCTTACTTATTAAAGATATTACATTATTTACAACTTGTTCATCGACACCCTGTCTCTGAAAGTGACAGAAAAACAATATAATTTGTTGTCTTTCCTAAACATCTGAGGAGAGAAAAAGAAAATATTACGCAAAGCTTCCTGAAATTTGCAAACGAGGCAGGATAGAATCTCTGCAGAATTTATAAAGTCTGTCCGATACCTTTGATCTTCATGTATTACAATCCCCACCCCCATCCCCCTTCCCCAGTGACACTTTCAGTATTTTACTGTGATGGCCGAATGCACAGCTCACAATTTTAAACTGACAAATCTAGGAGCATAAATTTTAGATGCTTTTTGCAAAGCAGCAAGGCTGAGGACAGACTGTACATTCAGGGTATCATAGCCTGTTCTAATTCATGCCATTTCCGCACACTTTTCTCCCCCTTGGAGGCTTTTGGGGCATATTTCAAACAAATATCAGTGCTTTGTGTTTATGCCGTGTAATAAAGAATATCTGGGTCAGACTGCAGGAGAATATCTGTTTTCCAGATCATCTCGGTTACGGAAAGAAAATGGATTCCATTTTGAGCCCAAATACAAGAACAGTTCCACAAATAGTCATTTAAAATCTGATCATTTGGGATTTCCTAGGGGACTTTCAGCTATCTATTGTTAAAGTGGGCTCCATCCCTAGGTGGATGCAGTGTGATGGGACAAGCAAGGAAAGGATGGCTCACCTCCAGACTTTTCCCTCTTTCCCCAACACATCTGTGTCCTCCAGCTCTATTGGAGCCCATGGCATTTAACCATGAAAAGGGTAGATTAGAGAACACCATCATAAGATTTATGCACTATTACAGTGTCAGTGTCCCTGGGAAGTATGAACCACTTTTCGTGGCAATGGCTTAAAGTAGTTGAAAACTAGATTTCTTTTAGAGAAGACAGGAAGGCACTGAACATTGTGGCATAGCCTGGGATGGCAGACTCAGTGGTTGGCACCTCAGTGAGGAGCTGTGAGTGGTGAGAGTACAATGAGTTTGGATGACATAGATGATGAGTACCTGGCCATGTTGCCACCACTTCTCCTTCCCATGCCCATGGAAGCCATTCCAATCAACCATGGCACTCCTTTCCTCCAAGAGTAATGTCCTCAGACTCCTTCTCACACTCGAGGCAACCACTACCGCCAGTGGGAATTGGCATACAGTTGAAGTTATATACCACCTGTGGTCTGCTAGAGGCATTGTCAAAAAGGCATAGAGAAATAATGAGAGTGAACCTGAAAGCAAAAAAGCAGGGAAAAGATATGGAACTGGGCTTAAAATCCATCTTTGCATCTTCATTATTAAAAGCCTGTTGCCATTGAGTCGATTCCGACTTGTAGCAACCCTGTAGGACAGAGTAGAACTGCCCCATAGGGTTTCCAAGAAGCAGCTGGTGGATTCGAACTGCTGACAGCCGAGCTCTTAACCACTATGCCACGAGGGTTTCCTCTTCCTTATTGGGTAATGCTAATAAGAACACTGACTATGATAGTACTAAGAACTACTATTTATTACATCCCTTCTATGTGCCTGGCATTCTGCTGGTGCTTTATAAGTACATTTGTGCATGCTTATTAAATGTGAGGCTCTAGAGTCAGACTGTCAGAGTTAAAAAAGTTTACATAGAGACTTCAGGCTTTAGTCCCTTATTTGTAAAATGGGGATAATAATGATCACAATCTCATTGGTTGGTTGCGAGGACAAAAGGGATAATGTATCTACTACCCTTGGCCTATTGCCTGGCTATTAATCAATGTTAGCTTACTCCTGACACGTGACCAGAACTCTATAAAAGATTGCTATGTAGTATGGTTATTTCATAAAATAAAAATCAGGTTGTTTCCTATATTTTTCTCCTTCCCTTCTTCTCTCATGGTACTTTGAGAGCAGAAGTTCTTTTCTCAGCCACACCAAACAGGGACAATCATTTAAAGATCTATGTGTGTGATGAATACTCTATTTACTATTTTTTTTGTTTTCCTCTTCCAGAGAAAAGATATGGCTGGGGCTGCTTGAACTAGAAAGAAAATTCATGGAAGGATTAGATACACTCAAGAAATAGAAAATGAACCATCCACTTGATATCCAAGACCTAGAGTAGAAGAAATAATGAGGATGAATTTTCCTGGATGGTCATAAATGCCCATGAACAGACAATGGGAAAATTGGAGTCCTTTTATGGGAGATAGTTGCAAGAAGGGATAACTGTACCCCCTCCTTCTCCTCTTCTTTTCATGCCCCAACAAGATGGCACAAACAGCTTTACTACAAGTGAGACCATGGTGAACTCACAACTATGGCTATGGCTATTATAAGCCATAACCTGTAAGAGTGTCATTCGATAGAAATATAATATGAGGAGGGCCAAGACGGTAGAGTAGTCAGACACTTCCAGTGGTCCCTCTTACAACAAAGACCTGAAAAAACAAGTGAGTTGATTATATATGACAAGCTAGGAGCTCTGAACATCAAAGGCAAAGTTAAGAAATCGGACTGAGTGGCAGGGGAACGGAGAGATGGTCCAGAAGCAGTGAGGAGTTGCTGGACCTCACTTGGTACTTGGTGGGAACTGGCATCTTGCAGGCCCTATCCTCTGGCATGACCGCAGTGGGTCTGGTGGTACCCTTTGGGATGTGTTTTTCACAGTGGGAGAGAGCGACCAGCACAAAGTCAACTCATGCCTCCAGAATCAGTGAAGAACAGTGCTCTTGGCAAAAAATAAGCACTTGCATCTAGTTAACTGCGCCAACCAAAAAATCCCCTTTCAAAAGAACTCTCTCCCATTTACCTGGTCCTTCCTCCCTCTGCTCCAGCTCCCGAGCTGGCTTCAGTGGTGGTCACTTTCCCTGGCCCTGAAAAAGTTCTGCTGCATGTCCTTAGCCATTCTCCTGGCCTTGGAGAAGGAACAAATTAACAAATGGGGAAAATATAATCTGCCGGCTCCCCTAAGCTGGGAACTCAGGACAGAAGTGAGTCCTTTGCCTAGGCATATGCAAAAGTGGACCACAGAATTTGAATGCCTTTCATCCCTGCATGGACCTCTGTGGGCCCATTTCAGCAGCTTAGGCCCTTGTTTGCACAGTTCAACTGTGTGTATTCCTGAGGTCTGACTTAACTGTTTCAGCTGTGCAGTGGAGAGATAGGTTTTTGATATTTGACACTGCTTTGCCTATTAAGCAGGGTCCTCACCTACCCAAATTAGAGGCCTGAGGACTGGTGGTTCCACCCACGTGACCTAGCCACCCCCAAGAGGGTAAGGGGTGCCTCCTAGTGCTTACCACCAAAGCACTGGGTGTCCATGATCTGGCTGCACAGCGCATCCACCTGTGTGCTCTAGGGAACAGGGATGCACTTTCCTCACAGACATTTGGGGGACAGTCGTCAGCCCCCCGCCTTGCTCAGAGCATCACCCCTTGCTGCAGCTAGATACCTATGCCTACACCAATCATCCCTCTCCTCTAAGACCGTAGGTGAGAGCCTGCACCACACACTTGGTGACCAACTACCTGAACACCTGAGCTGAATCCATACAAGAAAAGTGAATGGGCTTCTAGGCTTATATAACCAGTAACAGCTCTAGCCATCTGGTGACAGGACGTTAGAACTTCGAAGGTGTAAATAATCAAACCAAACTAGCTCAAGCCTATTTTGGCATATCAAAATAAAACAAAACAAGAAGCTAGGACACAGTAAGCAAACATAAAATAAATTAATACAATAACATATTGATGGCTTAGAGACAACAGTCAACATCAAATCACATAAACAAGCAGATCCTCTTGGCTTCAACAAGCTCCCAAAACAAAGAATCAAGGAATCTTCTGGACAAAGAGATCTTTCTGGAATTACCAGAAGTAAAATACAAAAGATTAATATACAGAACTCTTCAAAGGATCAGGCAAAATGCAGAAAAAGTCAAGGAACACACAGATAAAGCAATGGAGGAAATTAAGAAGGTTATTCAAGAGCATAAGGAAAAATTTAATAGCCTGCAAGAATCCATAGAGAGACAGCAAACAGAAATTCAGAAGATTAACAATAAAATTTCAGAATTAGACAACTCAATAAAAAGCCAGAGGAGTGGAATTGAGGAAATGGAAGTCAGAATTAGTACAATTGAAGATAAAACACTTGGCACCAATATATTTGAAGAAAAATCAGATAAAAGAATTTTAAAAAATGAAGAAACCCTAAGAATCATGTGGGACTCTACCAAGAGAAATAACCTATGTGTGATTGGAGTACCGGAACAGGGAGGAAGAACAGAAAATACAGAGAGAATTGTTGAAGATTTCTTGACAGAAAACTCCCCTGATATGAAAGATGAGAAGATACCTATCCAAGATGCTCATCAAACCCCATACAAGGTAGATCCCAAAAGAAGTCTGGCGATATTATAATCAAACTTACTAAAACCAAGGAGTTTTAAGAGCAGCTAGGGATAAAGGAAACGTCACCTACAAAGGAGAGTCAACAAGAATAAGCTGAGACTACTCAGCAGAAGCCATGCAGGCAAGAAGGCAATGGGATGACATATATAAAGCCTTGAAAGGAAAAAAAAAAAAAATTGCCAGCCAAGTATCATATATCCAGCAAAACAGTCTCTCAAATATGAAAGCGAAATTAGGACATTTCCAGATAAACGCAAGTTTAGGAAACTTGCAAAACCAAATAAAAACTACAAGAAATATTAAAGGGAGTCCTCTGGTTATAAAATCAGTAACTTCAAATAACAACCCAAGACTAGAAGACAGGACAGAGCAACTAGATATCAACACAGGTAGGAAAATCACAAAAATTAATCAAGGTAAACAACGCTTAAAATAGGGAAACAGCAATGTCATTATATAAAAGATGATAACACTAAAAAAAAAAAAAAATCAATAAAGAGGGATTAAAAAAATGTAGTCATAGATCTTTTATATGGCGAGGAAGTGAAGGTGATATAAAAAGAATAAAGGTTGTTTTAAACTTAGAAAAATAGGAGTAAATAGTAAGATAACCACCAAGAAGATTAGCAATCCTACACATCAAAATAAAACACAAGAAAAACATAGACTCGTCAAAAACAAAATCAATAACAATGAAAAAGAGGAAAAGACAATACATAAAAAAAAAACCACTCAGCACAAAAAATTAAGTGGAAAAAAGAAACTGTCAACAGCACACAAAAAAACATCAAAATGACAGCATTAAATTTGTACCTATCCATAATTACCCTGAATGTAAATGGACTAAATACACCAATAAAGAAATAGAGAGTGGAAGTATCTTAGTCATCTACTGCTGCTATAACAGAAATACCATGAGTAGATGGCTTTAGCAAGGAGAAATTTGTTCTCTCACACTCCAGTAAGCTAGAAGTCCAAATTCAGGGTGCCTGCTCCAGGGGAAGGCTTTTTTTCTCTCTGTCACCTTTGGAGGAAGGTCCTTGTCATCAGAATTGGTTTGGTCTGGGAGCATCTCAGCACAGGAACCTCAGGTCCAAAGGATGTGCTCTGCTTCTGCCACTGCTTTCTTGGTACTATGAGGTTCTCAACTCTCTGCTTGCTTTCCTTTCCTTTTTATCCCTTGAGAGATAAAAAGTGGTGCAGGCTACACCCCAGGGAAACTCCCTTTACCTTGGATCAGAGATGTGACCTGGGTAAGAGTGGTGTTACAATCCCACCCTAATCTGCTTTAAAATAAAATCACAATCACAAAATGGAAGGAAACTGCAGAATACTGGGAATCATGGCCTAACCAAGTTGATATGCACATTTTTGGGGGGATATAATTCAATCCATGACAAGTAGAATAGATAAAAAAAACATGATCCATCTATATGTTGCCTACAAGAAACACACCTTAGACTTAAAGACACAAGCTAAAATCCAAAGGATGGAAAAAATATACATCAAGCAAACAACAATCCAAAAAGAGCAGGAGTGCCAATATTAATTTCTGGCAAAATAGACCCTAAAGTTAAATCCAACACAAAGGATAAGGAAGGACACTATATCATGATTAAAGGGTCAATATAGAAGGAGGATATAACCATAATAAATATTTATGCACCTAACAACAGGGCTCCCAGATACATAAAATTCTATCAACATTGAAAAGTAAGATAGATAGCTCCATAATAATACTAGGAGACTAGGGTGTGCCTTATTTGTGAAAATGTATCAACCTGTACGCTTATAGTACGTATGCTTTTCTGTATGCGTATTATACTTCAGCAAAAAAGTTTTATAAAAAATAAAGGAAAATTTCTAGAATGCTCCATGTTTATGTCTAAGTATCTATGACCAGATGCTTATCTCACCTAGTAGATTTGGGAAACTTGAAATCTGACCCCCGCCCTACACTTCACCCCATCAGCACTCCCAATCTTTCCATTTAATAATTTCAAACAGCCCAATGCCTCTGTTGGCCATAAGAATAGCTCAGGAAGATGTTTTCTGGGTGATTAAAAGCACAGTTTATTAAAATACCTCAGTGGACATTTAGGGCAGCAGTTACATTGAGATCACTCAAGTCCCAAAGTCCCAGTGAAGTAGCATTAGAGTCTTTGTTGTGTAGAATATTTCTTCCTTTCTCTCCTCAAATTCAGAGTCTTCTGGGAGGCTCCCAAGAAAAGTTCTGCACCAGATATTTTGCACAAATAATGCAATAATTATTATAGAGAGAAACGTAAAAAACAGCATTGAGAAAGGAGAAAGGAAGCAAACTTCAGCTTCAGGGTTTTATAATCTTAGCAACTTCCTAACGAGAAAGAAATGTAAACTTTCCTGTTGACAATATTTAGGAGATCTCCCACCCCAGTGGAAGCCTCTCCAATGCTAAGGCAATCCTGCAGGGGTGCGATCTTGGAGGCTTTCAACCTTGACAGGGCTTGATAAATTTATCAAAGAAGGACAAGGAGCCGGTCCTTAGCCTTGTAAGAGAAAATTCTACGGTGGTGGAATAATATTGTAGAGAATATACTGCCTTGCACTTCTCCCTTATCCTTTTTCCCAAGATTATTCCCCAAACCCCAGGAATTAGGTCATTTCTCCCTCAGTGTTATCATTGCCTTCACTTTCAAAACAGAGCTTGGCGGAGATGGTGGGGTGGCACCACTGAGCGCTTTTCCACCTGCGTATCAACCAAGATCTGTTCTAATGCATCCATCTGATGTCCGCCATGATCCTGGTAGCTCTCCATGGCCAGTCACAAGATTGATGCCTGTGGGTGGGCAAGCAGAAGGCCTGCTGAGTCCCTTGAGTTAATAAGGAAACATGATTGTGGCTTGCCAGGCCTTGAAAATAGGAAACTGGAAGACCTGTCAGAGTTTCAGAGTTTCATCATTAAATAAAAATTGAAGGCCTGTTCCCCAAGGCTGACAAAGCCCATCCTATGATGGTTGGAAAGATTCAGGACTAGTCCTTACACACCTACCTCTTCACCTGTAGCAGGTCTTATGACTCCATCAGCATGAAGGTGTCTCCTGACATGTTGGAGCTGGACCCACCCACCATGCAGTCTTACCATCAGTATGATAATCATTAATGAGGAGACAATGGCCTCCCTGGATCAGCCCTTCCAGATGGTGGTGATGGGCTGCATGGAGTCCCCAGCCCAGGTGAACCTTGTCCTGCAGCTGACTGAGAAAGTGAGGAGTCTCATGGAAAAAGAGTGGACGCTTGACCGCAACCAGGACATTTACGGCGTGCTACTTCTGAGACCAGAGGCACAGCCTTTGCAAAAACAAAGGCTGTGTGCACTGGGGTAGCTGCTGACAGAGCAGTTTCATATATCCTATTTGTCTCTCCATCTCTGTCCTCATGGCCTAGACCACTCAACCTGCGAGTCCTAAATCACCATGATCTTTATTTTCCCGTTAAAGGTCTATTTACAGTTGGGATATAAAAAGGAAAAAAAAAAAAGAGCTCTTTCCCCATGGAGTCCATTACAGAGGGACTAGTGTTATAAAATATAGACATCAAGGGATCTGGCTTGAGCTGTTCAGATGCTACAACTTACAATAACAAATTTGCCTGAAGATCTTGTCTTTAAAGTATTCTACTTTTTAACAGCTTTAGTGAGTTATAGTTGATATACAATGAACTAAATATATTTTAATTATGCAATTTGATATGTTTTGACATATGTAGACATCCGTGAAACTCACCACAATCGAGATAATGAGCATATCCTTCAACCCCCAAAATTTCCTCCTGGCCTTTTAAAATTTCTCCGTCTAGCTTTGTCCCCAGACAAACACTGATATGCTTTCTGTCACTATAGATTAGTTTGTATTGTCAAGAATTTTACACAAATGCAATCATATGTTACTGTACTATATGATTTGAGATTTATCCATTTTGTTGCATTTACCCATAATGTACTCCTCTTTATTGCTGAGTAGTATTCCATTGACCAATATGCCGTCATCCTCTTCCCCCGTCACTCCCCTACCTCTTCACCTACAAAGAGGCCTTGAAGCCCATGGCACAAACTACAACTTTGAGAGAAGTCTCTGGTAGTTGTAAGAATGAAACCCTGCAGAAAACCCCTGCAGAGGAGCCCAGGTCCTGATCTCAACAACTGACATAGCAGAAGATAAAAAAATAAAGCTTTCTCTCCTGCACCCAAAGTCCAGCTAGAATCCCAGTTATTTTAGTGATACCAGCGTGGGGCAGCAATGACATCCAAGTGCTCACTCATGTTAATCCCAGCACGGGGATCTGCCACAGTATGAAATGTCTACCATAAGAAGTAACAGAAATCCATGAATCAATAAGAATCCCCAGAATTGCCTTAGAAATGCTGCATTGATTAAATTTACCCTGAACTAGCTGGGATTAATAGCTCTCTAACTAGAAAACAAGCTTATTTTTATATTTATGTCTATATTTGGAAACCCTGGTGGCGTAGTGGTTAAGTGCTACAGCTATTAACCAAAGGGTCAGCAGTTGGAATCCACCAGACGCTCCTTGGAAACTCTATGGGGCAGTTCTACTCTGTCCTATAGGGTCACTATGAGTTGGAATCGACTCGACGGCACTGGGTTTTACTGGGACGTCTATATTTACATTGATGCTGATGTCTATGTCTATATCATTTATATTGTCTGTTATGAATTGGATTGTGTTTCCCCAAAATGTGTGTCCACTTGGCTAGGCCATGATTCCCAATATCGTGTGATTGCTCACTGCTTTGTCATCGGAAGCGATTAGCCTATATGTTGTAAATCCTACCTCTATGATGTTAATGAGGCAGGATTTGTGGCAGTTATGTTAATGAGGCAGGACTCAATCTACAAGATTAGGTTGTGTCTTGAGTCAATCTCTTTTGAGATATAAAAGAAAGAATCAAGCAGGGAGACAGGGGAACTTCATACCATCAAGAAAGTAGTGCCAGGACCAGAGTGCATCCTTTGGATTCAGGGTCCCTGTGCTGAAAAGCTCCTAGACTAGGGGAAGATTGATGACAAGGACCTTCCCCTAGAGCTTACAAGAGACAGAAAGGCTTCCCCTGGAGCTGGATCCCTGAATTCGAACCTCTAGCCTCCTAAACTGTGAGAGAATAAACTATGGTTTGTTAAAGCCACCTACTTACGGTATATCTGTTATAGCAGCACTGGATAACTAAGACATTGTCTATATGATCCATATTGTCTATATCATCTATCTCATCTACACCATCTATATCAACTATCCCTATACCTATCTATCCATCTATCCATAGATATTTACATTTATATATATATCCTATCCTAGTGCCATTGAGTCCATTCCAACTTGTAGCAACCCTATACGACAGGGTAGAACTGCCCTATAGAGTTTCCAAAGAGCACCTGGTGGATTCGAACTGCCAACCCTTTGGTTAACAGCCGTAGCACTTAATCACTGCATCACCAGGGTTTCATATTCATATACCCACCCCAGTCCTGTTGAGTCGATTCTGACTCAATATATATCAGGGCTTTGAACCAGTTTTTCCTGGTTCAGTCATGGCTGAGAAAGCAAAACTGGAGCAGACCCAATTTTTTAAAATTTGGGTGATCCAAAAAAAATAACCTTAACGGGAAAAATTACAGGTCAAAGAGCTACTAGAAACTTAATCTCTGTCTTAGAAAACAAGGCAGTGTATGGGTTGCACAGCAACCAAATCTCTTGTCTGTTAGATTTTGAGTAGAGTTGAAAACACTGGTGCCCTGCTCAAAGATGGTGGCCCACCACGCAGCTTTGAATGCGTGTAGCTCTCCACGGTCCTGTCAGTAATCCAGTCTCATGCAGCCAGCTCATAAAAGGGCTCACTATGCTTCCTCTGAGTCTTCCAAAACTAAGGACTCTACCCTTAATTTTTCCTGTTCTAGTTATCATTCTGGATCACCCAAATTTTAAAAAATAGTCCGTTCTGGTTTCACCTCACTGGCCATGACTGAACTGATTTTAACAGGTTCAAGCCCTGATATATACATATGTATGTACATATGTGGAAACCCTGGTGGTATAGTGGTTAAGAGCTATGGCTGCTAACCAAAAGGGTGGCAGCTTGCATCAACCAGGTGCTCCTTGGAAACCGTATGGGGCAGTTCTACCCTGTCCTATAGGGTTGCTATGAATTGGAATAGACTCGATGGCAATGGTTTTTTTTTTGGGGGGGGGGCATATATTTACATCTTGCACACCTGAGAGTTTAGCTTGTAAGAGTCATGCCTGCTGAATTAAATGATTTGGTGAATATCCCTAAATTATTATATTCTGGATGTTGATTCCTAATAATAAAGCTCATGAGATACTGATATGGAAAGTCAAAAAATGAAATCAATTTTAAAATTTCTATTTATATTTGTCTACTTTGTTTTTATAATAGCTGCCTCCCTTGTTTCCCTGCTTATACCTCACCCTCCTGCCTTTGCACAAGAGTGAGGTGGGTCCTGTTAAGCTCCTAATTAGATTATGTCTCTTTTCTGTCCAATATCCTCAAATAAAAACCAATATCCTTACAGAAACTTCCAGGTATTGCATGATCTGTCTGCTCATTATCTGCTTTCTCCCCTGTCTCACTTCAGCCACTCTGGTCACTGCAGCCTTTTTGCTTTTCCTGGGACACACAGGCATGTTCCCAACTCCAGACTTTTGCACTGGTGGCTCCCTCTGCCTGGATTGGATTGCTCTTCCACAGTTCTCCCCACACCTTGGTCCCTGACTTCTTACAGGCTTTTAAAAGTCAAAAGTCTCCTTCTCGAGACAAGCCTTTCCTGGCCATTCTAGCTAAAATTTTAGCCTCTACCACTACCCATACCGCCCCCCCCCCCGCCAAAAGTATATAATTTACTGCCTCAATTACCCACTAGGATAAGTGCTCTAGGAGGCTGTTGATTTGTGTCTGTTTCAAGCACTATTTTATCCCCAGCAGGTAGAATAGTGCAGGACATAGACTGGGATCTCAATGAATATCTGTGGAATGAGTATTGGGGAACTTATTTTTCAGGAAAACTGGTTCCCTGTGATCATCAAGGTTTTGTGCATCCACTTAGCTGAGTCATGATTCTCAGTGGTTTGGCAGTTACGAAGTAGCTTGGAAGTCATATAATAATGTAATCACCTTCATGATGAGAGCTGATGTAATATGATCACCTCCACGATGGGATCTGCTGTAAGCAGGCAATCAGTTGAAAGGGGATTTTGGGGGGGTATGGCCTGCATCCAATCTAGGTGGACTTTCTGGCAAGGCTCTTGAGATTTTGCCAGCTTTGGATCCCGCAGCTGGCTCCTGTTCATCTGACCTCCAGTTCTTAGGATTTGAACTAGCAGCTTACTTTTTGATCTTGGGATTCGTCAGCTTCTGTGGTCTGGCTCTTGGGTTTGTCAACCCCTGCAGCTACGTGAGTCAAGAGAAGCCTCCAACATGACCCAGGGACTTTGGATTTCCCTGCCTCTACAACTGCATGAGCCATTTCCTTGATATAAATCTCTCTCTTCTCCAGACCAGCTCCCCTCTGCTGGATAAAGTCTTTCTTTAGATATATGAGTGTGCTTAATCAGGCTTCAGGCAGATCTTGCTACTCTTGCTACCACTGCAATGCATACATTATCTTTACCATCATAATTAGAGTTTAATTCTGAAAAACCCAAACCCATTGCCGTCTAGTCCATTCCAAACCATAGTGACACTGTAACAGAGTAGAGCTGCCTCATACGGTTTCTAAAGCTGTAATCTTTACAGAAGCAGACTGCCACATCTCTATCCCGTGGAGCAGCTGGTGGGTTCAAACTGCTGACCTTTTGGTTAGCAGCCGAGCAATTAACCACTGTGCCACCAGGGCTCCTTTAATTCTGAAAAGGCCTTATTAATTTCAAACCTGTGTAGGAATATCATTGTAGCTCCCAGAGAGCATATCCTGTAAGTACCAAGAGATATACTTGCACACAACAATATAGGGAAACATACACAGGGTTAATGAAAATAATAATAATAGTGATACTGCTACTACTAGTAATAATGACTGAATTTAATCAGTTCCAACCATTTGCCAGGAAGTGTTCTATCCATTTACATGTATTAATTTACTTAATAACAATAATCCTGTGGCGGGGGTTGTGAGCGGTTGCCATTTGAGTCGATTCTAACTCTTGGCAGCCCCCTGCATTCCAGAGTAGAATGTTTCCATAGGGTTTTGTTGGCTATAATCTTAAAGAAGTAGATCGCCAGATTTTTTTTCTTTTTTTCTGTGATACTACTGGGTGGGTATGAACTGCCAACCTTTAGGTTAGCAGTTGACACTCTTATCTAACCCTATTTTACAAACAAAGAAACTGAGACATAGAGAACTTAAGTAACTTACTAAAATTGCATACTAGTGAGGAGCAGACCTACTGTAACATCATGTATAATAATGACAATTTAGCAGCAAAAAATACAGGGTAATATTTAACAAGCAGCCCAGTAACATAAATTGCTACATAAATCAATTTGTAAATCAAAACACAAAAGGAAAAACATGTCCTTTTATCATCTAACCAAACTGAATTATATGTGTAAACAAAATCATAAAACTGCTCATTAAGTGATATAAGTTATAGCACAAATCATTCATCAAATCAACCTCATATTTCCCCCAAATCATTTGCTGATTCCAGACACTGATGTGTGATCTTCTGAGTGATGTGGCCCTCTACAGTTGAATCTGTGTGACCATGAGGTGACTGGAGGAGTTGCATAAAACTCCCACAACACTTTCCTTATCACATTGAGAGTCACAAGGTCCAGGTACCAAAGCTTTGTTGCAGCCACAGGATAGCTGCGTGTGTACCTGGAGGCTCACATTACTGACATGCCCAGTACTCAAAGAACAGTGACCTCAGCTCCCACCTAACACATTCCCAGCCAGTGCCTCCCGCCCTGGCCCTACCTGTGACCCCAGAGCATGCGGGACTGCCCTGCAGCAGGGCTGGAGTGGTGCTTATGGTAGTTGTTGTCTCTAGGGATCACCGGATAGGGCAGCTTCACAGAGAGAAAAGGGTCTGAAAGATGCACACAAAACTTGGTAACAGTGGTTACCTCTGGAGATTAGGGAGCTGGAAAAATGGGCTTCAGGCCCATCTATAAAGTTTTAGTTTTTTTGAAAAGGATATGTTTTCACGTACTAATTGCCTTAATGAAGCTAACTAGTTAGGTAGGGAAAGATAGATTTTTTTTTTTTTTATTTAAACATGACTATCCTGCCTTTAACACTAACTCTTTCCGTAGACCCACATTTTCCTTCTGTATCTAAAATGCCTTTCTATTATTATCCAGATGACATTTTAACTTTGGCTCACAGTATTAAAAGGTTCATTGCTGTACTCAGTTACTGATTCATTTAAAAACATTTTTAATGAGCACCCACTAAGCAGGAGACCTCGGTTCAATTCTGGCCAATGTACCTCATATGCAACTACCTCCCACCTGTTAGTGGTGGCTTGTGTTGGTGTGATACTAAACAGGTTTCAGAAGAGTTTTCACACTAAGACAGACTAGGAAGAAAATCTTGGTCATCTACTTTCAAATACAGCCAATGAATAACCTATGGATAAAAAATGGTCTGATCTGCAACCAATCATGGGGATGGCACAGGACTTGGCAGAGTTTCATTCCCTTGTGCTTAGGGTCAACATGAGTCAGGAGCTAGCTCAATGACAGCTAACAACAACTACGTGCAAGGCACTGTGCTAGGTCATGTGAGGAATAAGGACTGAAAAAACAGACATTATGCCTGCTCACCATATAATGAATGGAAATGGAGGGGGGGTGGTTACCAGTGGGATTGAACTGAAACTCACACATGAGGTCACCAGAAAGGAGAAATAGAGATGGGTAAGTGTTCAGGAAGGAAGCAGGGACTTGAACTCATAGGACACTGCTGGTAGGTCAAAGATTCTGACCTTCTTCAAAGAACAATGTGGAGCCACTGATGCATTTCCAACAGTTGAGCAATCTGATTAGATTTGTGTTAAAAAAAAAAAAAAATCACAAGGGCAAGTGGGTTTGAAAAGAGCAGCCTATACCACCCACGTATGGTTTTCCAAGTCTCATAGGAACTTTCAAGGGATTAAAATGTAATAAAAAGGGTGGAGCCAACACACTGTTATAGACAGAAGCATCGTGTAGTCCCTTTGTAGCAAAGACTTGAAATACTAAGTAAAACAGATACAAATGTCAATCCTGGAACCCTAAGCATCAAACGAAGGGATAAAAAACTAAGTCAAGCACCAAATGGAAGAAGAAACTAACAGAAAACCAAGAGAGCTATGGAGTGGAGGTCCCCTGCTAATTAACGTGGCACAGCTTCACCATCTTGGAGCATAGCCAGCAACAACCCCAGACAGGAAGTACGGGAAGGCAATTGCAAGGAGCTACCAACAGTAGACAGAACACCTGGTAACCAGAGATACATACTTTCCCACCCCAACCCTTCTGCCCTGTACACTGCCTCTGCTGCTTTCCAATGGGCCATGGTCTCTCAGCTGGAGAGACACCGGCTTACTGCCACCCCAGGTCTACTCCTCCCCCACCAGTCACCTTTCCCAGCACCATTTTTTTTTTTCTCTTTCCCTTTCTCTCTTTTCCTTCTCCCTCCCACCTAACCCCTGCATTGCCTCTGCCCCTTCCTGATGGGCCACGTGATGCCACTCAACAAGAAAGATACTAGCTCGCTGCCACCCAGGTTCCATACTGCCCCAAATGGCCAGTTTCCTTAGTGCCATAATTTTTTTTGTATCTTCTCTATCTTTCCCTTCCTTCCTTTCCTTTGTTCCACCCACCTAGTCCTGTGCATTGCATCTGCTCCTTCTAACAGGCCATGCTGCACCACTTGGCTAGAAAAGAGCCACTGGCACATGACCTCTCTAGGTATGCCTCACCCCACCCACCGTCTCCTGCCTCACTATTTTTTTAATTTTGTTTCTCTCTCTTCTTTCTCCCTTCCACCCAGCTCCACCCATTACATCCTCTTCCTTCCCTCCTGCCTCTCTGCATCATGCACCAAGTGCTGCACCCCTGAGCAGCACCAGCCAGACCCCCAGATTTCTGGATCTTGCACTGTGCCATCCCTGACCCTACCCTGCCAAATGTCATGCCCCATGTGGGACCAACATGTACCTCCAGATCCCAGGCCCCACCCAGTGTGCCCCCAGCCTCACCCTGCTGAATGAAATGCCCCAGTGGGGAATCAGCATAGACTTCTGAACCCCCAGCCGTATTGCAGCCCTGGTTCATTCTGCAGACAAAAAATTCATCCATGCCTCTCACCCCCCAGTGGACCTGTCTGCTGCACCACAGCTGAGCAACCAGCCCTGTCCACCTGAACAAGATGGTAAGAACTATTGTGTCCACAGACGAGCAAGCAACAAAGCATGTCCAGCCTGCCTGCCCAGACATAACCAAATAAAACAAAAAAGCAGGATGAAGCAAACAAACCTACAAACAATAGATAAAGAAAATAATTCCTGAATGTCTCAGAGACATCAGACAATATCAAAACACATTAAAATAACAGAACAGGATGGCTTCAGTAAACAACCAAAGCAAAACACCAGATGACCTTCTAGGAGAAGAGAATGCACTGGAACTACTTCATAATAGTGAATTCAAAAGTCTGATATTCAGTGCTATCCAAGAGATTAGGAAAGAGATCAAGGAAAACACAGGCAAAACTAAGGACAAAGTAAACAAAATCGTGGAAAATACAGACAAAATCAGGGAAAACACAGACAAAGCAATGGAAGAATTCAGGAAAATAATAAAGAACAAAATGTCAAAATAAATAAACAATCATAAATCATACAAAAGCAGCAATCAGAAATCCAAAAGACAACAAAAATTTCAGAAATGAACAACACAATACAAAGTTTTAGGAGCAAATTTGAAACAATGAAAGACAGGATCAGTGAAATTGAAGACAAATCCATGGATACCACTTTGAGGAAAAACCAGAGAAAAGAATGAGGAAAAATGAAGACATCTAAGAACTATGTGGGATACAAAAAAGAGCAAAAATCTGTGTGTGATCAGAGTTCTACATCAGGAGGAGAAAATGGAAAACGTAGAGATCATTGAAGATTTGCTGACAGAAAACTTTGCTAATATCATGAAAAATGAAAAGCTGACTATCCAAGAAGTTTGACAAACCCCATGTAGGATAGACCCCAAAAGAAAGTCATCAAGAGACATTATAATCACACTCACCAAAATCAAAGACAAGGAAAGAATCCTGAGAGCTGCTTGAGAAAAACAACAAGTCACATGCAAAGGGGAAACAATAAGGCTAGGCTCTGATTACTCAGCAGAAACCATGCAGTCAGGAAGGCAATAGGATAACATATATAAGACCTTGAAATTAAAAAAAAAAGAAAGAAAAAACTGTCAACCCTGAGGCCTGTGGGGTCCATGGTCTCAGAGAACATCTAGTTCGATTGGCATAACATAGTTTATAAAGAAAATGTTCTACATTTTACTTTGGTGAGTAGCATCTGGGGTATTAAAAGCTTGTGAATGGCCATCTGAGATGCTCCACTGGTCTCACCCCATCTGGAGCAATGGAGAATGAAGAAAACCAAAGGTACATGGGAAAGATTGGTCCAAAGGACTAAAAAGACCACAACTACAACAGCCTCCACCAGACTGAGTCCAGCACAACCAGATGGTGCTCAGCTACCACCACTGACAGGGATCACAATAGAGGGTCCTGGACAGAGCTGGAGAAAAACATAGAATAAAATTCTAACTGACACACACACAAAAAAGGCCAGACTTCCTGGCCTGACAGAGACTGGATAAACCCCAACAGTATGGCCTCCAGACACTCTCTTAGCTCAGTAATGAAATCACAGCCAAAGATTAGATGGGCTCATAAAACAAAATGAGACTAAATGGGCACACCAGCCCAAAGGCAAGGACAAAAGGGCAGGAAGGGACAGGAAAGCTGGTAATAGGGAACAGAAGGTTGAGAAGGGGAGAGTGTTGACATGTCATGGGGTTGGTAACCAATGTCTCAAAACAATATGTGTGCAAATTGTTTAAAGAAAAGCTACTTTTTTTCTGTAACACTTCATCTAAAGTACAATAATAAAAAAAAGAAGCAATATTAAAAAAAAAAAAAATTGCCAACCAAGAATAATATATCCTGCAAAGCTGTCACTCAAATATGATGGTGAAATTAGGACATTTTTAGACAAACAGAAACTAAGGGAATATGTAAAAACTAAACCAAACTTACAAGAATTATTAAAGAGAACTCTTTGGTTAGAGAACCAACAACATCAAACTACATCTGTAATCTAGGACACAGGACAGCATCAGCCAGATATCTCCCTAAGTAATAAACTCTCAAGGATAAAACAAAACTTAAAGATTTAAAAAAGGGAACGAGAGACATCAATCTGTCAATGACATCAATGTGAGAACAACAAAAGGGGGAATAAATAGTATAGGTATAGAACTTTCAAAGGAAGGAAAAGTCAAGGCTGTATCAGGTATTAAAGACTGGGCCAATGTTAGGAAAACAGGTAAATTTCAAGGTAACCACAAAGAAAGCTAACAAACCTACTCATCAAAATGAAGAACAAAAACAAAGTCTCGGTAAACACAAAACCTACAAAAATGAAAAGAAATGCCACAAACAAAAAGAATTTAGCACAAGAGGATAAGCAGAACAAAGAAAATGTCAAAACCATCAAAAGACTACAAAATGACAGCAATAAATTCAAACCTATGGATAATCACACTGAATGTAAATGGCTTAAATGCACTGGTAAAGAGAGTGACAGAATAGATTAAAAAAAAAAAAATCATGACACAACAATATGCTATCAAGAAGAGATACACCTTAGAAAAAAAGACATAAACATGAAAATCAAAGAATGGAATAAAATATACCAAGCAAACAGCAACCAAAAAAGAGCAGAAATGGAAATGCTAATCTCAGATAAAAGAGGCTTTAAGGAAAAATCCACCATAAAAGACAAGGAAGGACATTATATAATGATTAAAGTTACAATCCATCGTAACAACATAACCATAATAAACAAAAGAGAAATTCCTCAATTTTTTTATACAAAACCAACAGACAATATCGTTCTCAACAGACAGAAGCTGAAAACATTCCCCTTGAGAATGGGAACAACACAAGGATGCCCTTTATCACCACTTTTATTTAACATTGTGGAGGAAGTCCTAGTTAGAGCAATAAGGCAAGAAAAAGAAATAAAGGACCCTCAAATTGGTAAGGAAGAAGTAAAACTCTCCCTAATCACAGATGGTATAATCCTATACATAGGAAACCTAAAGACTCCACAAGAAAACTATTGGAACTAATAGAAAGATTCAGCAGAGTAGCACGATAAAAGATAAACGTACAAAAATCAGATAGATTACTATACACCAATAAAAAGAACTATGAAAAGGATATCAAGAAAGCAATACCATTTATAATGGCCCTAAAAAAATAAAATACACAGGAGTAAATCTAACCAGGGATGTAAAAGACCTGTACAAAGAAAACCACAAAGCACTACTGCAAGAAAACAAAAGAAACCTCCATAAATGGAAAAATATACCAAGCTCATGGATAGGAAGACTCAAGACTGTGAAGATGTCAGTTCTACCCCCCCCCCCCAAAGAAACCTGTTGCCATTGAGTTGATTCCAACTCATACAGGCTCCATAGGGCAGAGTAGAACTGCCCTATAGGATTTCCAAGGAATGTCTGATGGGTTCAAACTGCTGACATTTTCGTTAGCAGCCACAGCTCTTAACCACCACACCACCAGGGTTTCAATTCTACCCAAAGCAATCTACAAATACAATGCAACAGCATTCTTTAATAACATGGAAAAACTAATCATTAACTTTATATGGAAAGAAAAGAGGCCCCAGAGAAGTAAAGCATTACTGAAGAAGAAGAACAATATAGAAGACCAGGCACCACCTGGACTCAGAACTTACTATATACCTACCGTAGTCAAAACAACCTGGTGGTGGTACAACAACAGACACGTTGACCAGTGGAACAGAGTCAAGAACCCAAAAGTAAATCCATTCAACTATGGTCGCCTGATCTTCAGCAAAGGCCCAAAATCCATTAAATGGGAAAAGACAGTCTTTTTGACAAATGGTTCTGGGGAAATTGAATGTTCATCTGGAAAAAAAAAAAAAAGGCAACAGGGCCCATACCTTACACCACACAAAAAAACTAATTCAAAATGGATTAAAGACCTAAATATAAAACCAAGAACTATAAAGATAATTGAATAAAACATAGTGTCAATGCTATGGACCCTGATACACAACATAAATAGGATACAAACCATAATTAACAATACACAAACACCTGAAGATAAACTAGATAACTGGAATCTCCTAAAAATTAAATAATTATATTCATCAAAAGATTTCATTGAAGAGTAAAAAGAGAACCTACGGACTGGGAAAAAAAAAATTTGATATAACAAATCTGACAAAGGTCTAAACCTAAAATCTACAGGAAAATCCAACACCTCTAAAACAAAAAGCAAATAATCCAATTAAAAAATGGGCGAAGGATATGAACACGCATTTCACCAAACAAGACGTTCAAGTGGCTAACAGACATATTAGGAAATGTCCCCGATCATTAGCCATTAGAGAAATGCAAATTGAAATTACAATGAGATACCATCTAACCCTGACATTACTGGCACTAATCAAAAAAACAGAAAATAACAAATGTTGGAGAGTCTGCAAGGAGACTGGAACTCAACGCTGGTGGGAAAGCAAAATGGTACAACCATTACGGAAAACGTTATGGCGCTTCCTTAAAAAGCTAGAAATAGAAATACCATATGATCCAGCAATCTCATTCCTGGCAATATACTCTACAGAAGTGAGGGTCATCACATGAATAGACATATGCACACCCATGTTCACTGCGGCATTATTCACAATAGCAAAAAGATGGAAACAATCTAAATGCCCATCAACAGATGAATGGATACACAAACTATGGTACGTTCGCACAATAGAATACTAAGCAACGATAAAGAACAATGATAAATCTGTGAAACATCTTGCAACTTGAATGAGTCAGGGGGCGTTATTTGGAGTGAAATAAGTCAATCACAAAAAGGATGAATACTATATGAGAACTCTTCTAAAGAAAATCATGAAAAGGTTGACACACAGAAAGAAACAATCTTTGATGCTTACTAGGGAGGAGACGGTGGGGGAGGAAAAAACACTAACAAGACAATATATAAGTGGAAACTGTGGGGAAGAGTAAGACAGCACACAGTGTAGGGGAAGTCAGCAGAACTTGACCAAGGCAAAGTCATAGAAGCTTCATAGAAACATCTAAACTCCTTGAGGGACAGAGTTACTGAGCTGAGGGCTGGGGTCCATGGTCTTGGCAGAAATCTACCTCAACTGGCATAACAGTTTATAAAGAAAATGTTCCAAATCCTATTTTGGTGAGTAGTGTCTGGGGTCTTAAAACTTATGAGCAGCCATCAAAGATACACTTACTGGCCCCACCCCATCTGGAGCAAAGTAGTGAAGAAAACCAAAGACATAAGGGAAATATCAGTCCAGAGGACAAATGGATCACAACTACCACAGCCTCCACCAAACAGAGTCAAGCACAACTAGATGGCGCCTGGCTACTACCAGTGACTACTCTGACAGGGGCCACAATAGAGGGTTTTGGACAGAGGTGAAGAAATGTAGAACAAAATTCAAAATCACACACACACACACAAAAAAGGCCAGACTTACTGTTCTGACAGATACTGGAGAAACCAGAGAGTACGGGCTCCAGACACCCTTTTAACTCAGTACTGAAGTCTCACCTGAAATTCATCCTTCAGCCAAAAATTAGACAGGCCTATAAAGCAAACTGGAAACCCTGGTGGCATAGTGGTTAAGTGCTACGGCTGCTGACCAAAGTGTCAGCAGTTTGAATCTGCCAGGTGCTCCTTGGAAACTCTATGGGGCAGTTCTACTCTGTCCTCTAGGGTCACTATGAGTCAGAATCGACTCGACGGCACTGGGATAAAGCAAACACGTGTATTTCTACCATGTATATGAGACTAAATGGACACATGAGCTCAAAAGCGAAGAAGAGAAAGCAGGAAGGGACAGGAAAACTGGACAAGTGGGAATTGGGAACCAGAGTTTGAGAAGCGGGGAGTGTTGACACCTTGTAGGGTTGGCAACCAATGTCACAAAACAATTCATGTATTAACTGTGTAATGAGAAAATAGTTTGCTCTGTAAACTTTCACCTCAAACACACACACACAAAAAATTTTTAAATGTAATAGAACACAGTCAACACCAACACTCTAATCTAAATGATATAATCTTTAATAATTAGGAAATGATGAACAAGGAACAATTCTCGTTGATGGAAAGCCAGGTGACAGAGGTCACCACACAGCTATCACAGAATCATAGTAGTCCCCCACTCCATCCTGAATTTTTCCTTTATAATCAAAAGATAATGTAAATGGAAAAAAAAAAAAATCCCATTTTAACTTAGTGTTTGTTTTATCATATGTAGGGATGTGACTAATTGCTCCTTCCTGTGCCCCCCTCCGCCTGCAAAGCTTGCCTGCTGGAAAATTCTCACCCGCAGTGCCTGCCTGCCACTGTGATGTGTGAGATTCTTGTTCTGTGCATTCTCACAGGCATTAGTCTACAGGTTTTTACTATAAAGATCAATTACCACGATCTTTATTGGCAGTTATTCACTCACCCCAATTTCTAGTTCTTTGGACCTTAACGTTAAATGTCTTTATTTTCTCTTCAGTAACTCGGCTTATTACCGTTCCCCTTTTTAAGATGAGAGGATATTCCAGTAAAGGAACTAGAAAGACAGCTCTCTGAGAGAGCTATCCCAGTGAAACAGAAATAATGTGCTTTTATAACGTAGCTGGCAGATAAAACATTGTGCTCATTTTATAGTAAACGTCATACTTAAAACTAGAGGCATTTGCAGCTCTGAGGGGCAATAGGTTTCATTCCTTTACCCAAACGCAGCATGCATCTTACATGTTTCTCTTTAATAAGGAAACCATACTGTCTTGCTAAATCAGCCATAGCTGGAAAGCTGAAGTGAACAAACATACTTCTGTATTTTATTGCTTATTTCCATTTTCATTTTACAAGGTTTTGAAGAGGTGAAGGCAGTGTAAAGATGAAGGGTGCTGAGTAACCACTGACAACCTTCCTGTGTTCCTACAACTGTAGTTTCTAATAAAAGTCTATTTGAGGCTGATCCCAGCATCCTCCTGCCTGAGCACCCTGGTTTGCAGTCACAGCCATGTTAGGACATGCTCAAAGTGGTGCCAGGTGAACAGGTGGTAGCCAAGGCCAAGGACAGAGTCTCTGGAAGCAGGACCAGCTCCATAACTTGCAATACCCATTGCAACATGGAAATATGGGACTGTTTGGAAATTTTTAGGAATTTTAAAATGGAAATAGCAGAGCATTAAATCTAGCAAAGGGCACTTCTAAGCATGGGTTCTTGTGTAACAAGCCTGGAAGTGTATGTACAAACCCTGTGCAGCCTATGTAGGTCAGGTCTTTGCAAACAACATCTGAAGGCAAGGGACTAAGAGTGGTCCACTGGTAAGGAAAGCTTTACACCAACCAGTCTTACTTAAGCACCACGTTCTGCCTCAAAGCTTTAACTTATTTTTCTTAGTTTTTTTGGTTTTTTTCCTAAACAAGCCGAGATTTTAAAATATTACTACCTGTCTGTCAGTTTGTTGTACTGTGGTGGCTTGTGTGTTGCTGTGATGCTGGAAGCTATGACACTGGTATTTCAAATACCAGCAAGGTCACTCATGGTGGACAGGTTTCAGTGAAGTTTCCAGACTAAGACTAGGAAGAAAGACATGGAAATCTACTTCTGAAAATTTACCCCTAAAAATCTTATGGATCACAACAGAACACTGTCCAATAAAGTGACACAACAAAGAACTCAAATTACCAGTGACTACAGTTTTTTTTTTTTTTTTTTTACAGTGGCATAGCGGTTAATAGCTATGGCTACTAACCAAAAGGTCGGCAGTTCAAATCCACCAGGCACTCCTTGGAAACTCCGTGAGGCAGTTCTACTCTGTCCTATAGGGTTGCTATGAGTCAAAATTGATTTGACGGCAATGGGTTTGGTTTTTTTTTTTTTTTTTTGATGGAAATGACAACCCTGTGTTCTGTTACACGTAAAGTCGCCATGAGTTGGAGCCAACTCAACAACAACTAACAAGTTTTCCTTTATGTACATGGGAGGCAGAGATCAGGAATACTTTAAAAAGTAAACAGGGCTATGATCTAAAGCTATTTATTTCTTGTGACAACTAACTCATGTGGGGAAGGGGAGAGGGAACAGGTTGAAAAATAAGGATTTTCTATGATATTAGAAGGATAAGGCCTCTCTCAAAACAGCTGTTTGTCATGGCAAAATGGTGACGAGAGCTTTTCTTCAGCATTTCTGTTCTGATTTAGAAAAGTGAAACAGAGGGTAGCTACTCAGAGGGAACTTCAAATGAAATTGTTGAACTTGGACCTCAAGTAGAAGCATCAAGAAATGATCTGATGAGGGGGGTTTGCTGGGGTGTCAGAGCACCACACCCCAATGCCTAGGAGAGGGAGCAGGCAAGAACGCACAGCTCAGAGGAAGCTCCAATCATATTATAATATTATATTTATAGCTTATTGAGCACATAAGCTGTCCAGACCTGTACCAGGCCCCTTCCATAGGTGATTCTATTTAATTTTTCACAGCCAGCTCCCATGGCAGGTATCCTCACCCTCATTTTGCAGAGGATGCAACTGAGGTCAGAGAGGTCACAGAATTTGTCTGAAGTTGTACTGCTATTAAATGGCAGGCTCCGGTCTGAATTTTCACAGGACGTTTTCTGGAAAAACTGTGCAAATGAACAAGGTGGCGATACGTGAGAGGAATGGTAGACTTTAACAACTGTAAGAGTTAAAAATACGATAAACTAGGAGAAGACTTAAAGTTTAATGACAGATAAGTTTGACATTAGTCCTTACATCTTCAATATTTTTGAATTGATATTTATGTTTTCTTGCATCTTTTAGAAAGAGTTTTATAAGTTATTTCTTAAAGGCTCGTATCTCAGTGTTTCATCAGAAGAGAAGCTGTCCAATTTTTTGGAAGAAAATTCTCCATTTAATACCAACTCAAATGCTAAACGTGTGTAATATTTGTAACCCACAGGAGGCAAAGTAAGGGTGTTTCCAGGAGGACGAAGGGGCACGTAGTTGATGTTCAGTAAATGCCTACTGCAAGAATGGTGATGTAATGGGGGAAAGAGTATGAAGATGAATGTGGTAAAAAGACTACACAATTTTTTTTTTTTACTGTCAAACTTGTTAGCATTTAAATTCAATATTGTCAATTTAGACTTCTAAACAGGTGTCTGCATTCTAATAAGGACGTTCAACCAAAGATACGGCCTCAGTATTCTATGAACTAACCATTGCAGGGGATTTGCACTTTATGGTAACTCTGTCCATCTTAGTAACAACTCTGAGTGCTCATTACAGTTGCTTCGTTTCTGTGAATCATTTCCATGCACATGAGCTAAGAGTTCTGAGTAGCAGAAGAATTTCTGTCTTGTCATATTGTGAGTTTCTCTCCCATCCCAAAAGGGAGCCAAGAGAGGTTAAATGTCCATGCCCTCATAATGATCCAACAAGGGGCCTCAGAAACACCATGAAGGGAGGTGAAGCAATGCCTCTCCTCTTCACAAGGCCTCTCTCTCTCTGCCACATTATATCTTTAAAGTTGGCTCAGGAACCCAGCACTAGACCAGGCTCCCCTCAGAGTCATTATGAAGGCGCCAACACAGTGCCTGGGACACAATGTGTACCCAATAGGTGCTGAATGGCCTCCTGCAGCAATGGCCTATACACTGGCCCCTCTCTTCACCATCTACTTTCCCAAAACTAGAGTTTGTGTCCTATTTCCTTGGGTTTGTGTTCCCAGGGAGCTGTCACATTGAAAAAGGAACTGACAAACTAATCCCCGCTGAAGTGTTAATTGTTGACAATAGCATAATACGTCACCTGCTTTCTTAATCATCTAGTGCTGCTATAACAGAAATACCACATGTGGATGACTTTAACAGAGAGAAATTTATTTTCTCAGCCTAGTAGGCTAGAAGTCCAAATTCAGGGTGTCAGCTCCAGAGGAAGTCTTTCTCTGTTGGCTCTGGAGGAAGGTCCTTGCCATCAATCTTCCTTTGGACTAGAGGCTTCTCCTTGCAGGAACCCTGGGTGAAAGGATATGCTCTGCTCCCTGCACTGCTTCTTCGTGGTATGAGGTCCCCCAACTCTCTGCTTGCTTCCCTTTCCTTTCATCTCTTGTAAGATAAAAGGTGGTGCAAGCCACACCCCAGGGAAACTCCCTTTACCTTGGATCAGTGATGTGACCTGAGCAAGGGTGTTATACCCCACCCTAATCCTCTTTAACCACAGGCAGAGATTATGATTTACAACATGTAGGAAAATCACAAAATGGAGGACAACCACACAATACTGGGAATCATGGCCTAACCAAGCTGACATATATTTTGGGGGGACCTAATTCAATCCATGACACCTGCTAGGGGATACTTGAATTTTGTGGGGGTCTTAGAAACAGCCAAGTCTGACCTACCATATAGCTCAGTGTCTGTTTCATGGATGATAGTTAGTGAAATATTTTTATAAGCTAGCCAAAGGAATAAATCTCTACTTGTGGGATTTTAAGCACCTTAACAAGTCAGGTAGAGATGTTGTTCTTGGATAAAGAAGCTTTCCAACTGTAATTCAGATCCCACAAAGAGCTAACTACAATGCTAACTCTACACGTTGGTCAGAAAAGTTCTGCCCTGCATCTAGATGGAATTCTTTCCAGCTAAATCCTTTCCTATGCTGCTTCATGGAGAGTGAGAAAAATGCAGTGTTTTCCTTAATACAAAAACTTTCATGTGTTTGAGGATTATAGCACAGGGGCGGGGGGGGGGTGTGATTTATTATCCAAGTGAAACATTTACCCACCAGACTTTCTTCTATGAAGTATATGGAGCAATTCAAACATATAAAGCTAATATTGTTTCAAATTAACTTGTGCCACATATTTAATTGTTTATGCCTTTCCAGTAATTTCCAAAACAAAACCCATTGCTGTTGAGTCAATTCGGACTCAAAACAATCCCACAGGGCAGAGTAGAACTTCCCCACGGATTTCCAAGGCCATAATCTTTACAGAACTGACTGCCACATCTTTTTCCAGCAGAGCAGCTAGTGGACTCAAACTACTGACCTTTCTGTTACTAGCCAAGCCTTAACCACTACACCCAAGGATCCCTGGTGGCAGTGGTTAAGAGCTTGGCTGCTAACCAAAAGAGTCACCCACTGAGCCCAGTGGTCAAGACGCTTTGTAGACATGAGAAAACGCACCTAATCCTCAAGGAAATCCTGGGAGACACTACTATAGTTACATTGTTGGTGGTCACCCTGGAGTCTATGCGACTAGTAGACTAATTTGCAGATGAGGAAACTGGAAAACAAAAACATTAAGTAACACCCTGTTACAGACTGAATTGTATCTCCTATAAAGATACATCGAAGTCCTAATCCACCAGCACCTGTGAATGTGACATTAACCAGCACGTGTTAATGAGTAGGTCACCATCACAGAAGGGGGACTCCACCCTGCAGGAGACCTCAGGGACACATGGGACCAATAAGCTGTCCCAAGTGTGGGACATGAAAGCCAGGATATTTAACCACCAACTTCCTGTTCCTGGTTATTTGAGGGTACTCCTAGGGGCACTAACACCCTGGCACTTTGGGTCTATGCCCCCACACAGGCTGAGCATGTTTCTAGGGGCAGAGGAAGCCCTGGGGCAGAGACATAGGTGCTGGATGAGGAAAGGCAGCAAGCACCAGGGCACAGGGGAAGGGCAGTGACAGCATGCACAGAAGAGTGCAAGGGGTAGGTACAAAATTCTGCATACTCTATCATTTAGGAGTAGTTACGTATGTCTTTCGAGTACAAAAATGACACCGGCACACCCCTGTGGAGACATTCCCTCCTCCTAGGCTTTCACTGTTGCTGGTTCTTAGCATTGCTCACATCCAAGAGTATGACGAGTAACAGCTAAGAGTGTGAAGGGGTAATTCGTTCACACAAATATTTACTGAGCACCTAGATGCACCAGGAACTCTTCTAGGCACTGGGACATAGCAGTAACATTGCCTCACGGAGCCTCTGTTCCAGCAGGAATACAAAAGAAAAAAAATTAACGTAATTAATAAGTGAATTATATTGTGTGCTAGAAGGTTAGTCCTACAGGAAATAAAAGACAAGATAAGGGGGGTGGAGAGTGCTCTGAAGTTGACATAATTTTAAAAATATTATGGTCAGGGTGTGCTGCATTGAGAAGGAGACATTTGAGTAGAGATTGGAAGGAGGTGATGGAGTGAGTCATGCAGGTATCTGCAGACAAAAAGAATGTTGCAGGCTGGGGTGGGAGGAAACAGCTGGTGCCAAAGCCTGGAGGTGGGACTGTGCCAAGTATGGCTGAGGAGAGGGGAGAGGGTGGCTACGTGGCTGAATGGAAATAATCACGTGGGCGAGGGAAGGAGATGAGGCCAGAATGATAAACCTGGGTCAGGTCCTCAGGCTTTATGGGGCATTAGAAAGACTTTGATTTTAACTCAGAGAGGAAAGGGAGTCATTGGAGGAGTGGTGTGGCGGGGGTTTTAAGGAGATCACCCAATCTGTGGGGTGAGAACAGACTGGGGGGAGGGAGGTTGAGGTGAAAACAGCAGGAGGCTACTGCAGCAATCCAGGCAAGGGATAAGGGAAGATGGGCCAGGCTGTAGCAGTGGAGATAGTGACCAGAATCTGGCTGTAGACAGGGTTTCATGTTACATACAGATCAAGAACCTCAGCCCAGAAATGCAGACAGCCAGAGTTACTTCCCAAGGACACACAGTTGAATGAGTAGGTGCCAAAATAAAATGCCCAGAGTCGATTCCGACTCGTAGTGACCCTATAGGACAGAGTAGAACCGCCCCACAGGGTTTCAAAGGAGTGACTGGTGGATTTGAAATGGTGACTTTTTGATTAGTAGTAGCAGCTCTTAACCACTGCATCACCAGGGCTCCTCCCCATTTCTGTGTCCCTGACACCAACTGAAACCTTCCTTCCAAAGATGGAGGCAAAGGTTTCAGGTCATAGGGCCTCAATGGGAGGGGCCAGGAGGAGGAAACAGAAGATACAAGCGCCTCTGCTGGGCTGCTCCCTAGCACAATGGGCTCCTTCTCCGTTGAGAGGGTGACATTTTTCTTAATACTGGTACCCAGTCCCAATTAATAACTATGTTCTCATGGAAGGCTTGCACAACAGACTTTCCTTTTAAGTAAAATCATGGAGTTTTTTCATGACAGTGATGGTGTATGTACTGAAGAGAACGTTCCTGCCACAATGAGTAACACAGTCTGTCCCCTCACTTCAGTTATTACACTGACATTTCTCACAAAAGTACCTTCTGCTCCTCTAATAACGTCTATAAAGCTATTTGGCTGTCAGCAGTAAAGCCCCTTGGGTAATCTCAAAACCCTAAAGAAATGAAAGCTTAGTTTCCCATGCTTCTCACAATCTATGTGATATCAGTCAGGACCCTTTGCCAACAACACCTCTTTTTGTTTTATAAAAGAACACTCAAACAAGTACCTAAAGAGTGGTACAGTTATTTTCCACACCTATGGAACTGAACAAAGGGGACTGGCTGTGAAATGAAGCCAAAGCAATTTGGAGGCAAAGCCATTTCCTCTCCCCCATTTCCTGGCACTGTTAAGTGTCTCTTCTCCCCTCTTGTTAGACACATGTAATTGATGGGAGCACCAATTAATCAAATATACCTTATATTTGGAACAAGAATGCAAAGTGCACAATTGTTTTCTGAAATATCATATGTGACTCATTTGGTTGTTCATAATCCAGTAAAAGAATCAGTTTGTACTCCCTGAATGTATACCTATCAGTTACCAGGAGAAGTATCCAAAAGCATGCTGAGAGACAGGAAGTGTCTGAACTGACTTAAAGCCAGCTTTGTTCATTCCATAAAGCTGCTCATTCAGCTTTCATGGTAACATTAATATAGAGCTCATCTATGCCAAGTATTATTTTAAATATTCCATTTTATTCCGAAGATTAAGTTCAAGCTCTCTCCTTCCCAACACTGGTAACAGAAAAATAAGCTTAAGCCTAGCATATTTTTATAATTAGTCTTTCTTATTGCTGTGTTTATCACTGACACCCTTGTTACTACATTATTTTCCAGAGGCTAGGAAGTAAGCAAATGGTGTCTTTCTCAAGTAACGGAACACTGAATCTGGTGCTCCTGAAATCTGAAATCACACTTACTTCCCTAAGCACAAAGAATAAGCTTCCATCATTATCTTCCACCCTTCACTCACTCAAGACCCCTGAAAAAGGGTTCAAAGAAGATTAGGTGCCTCACATTTGTTACCTCTGCTGATAGGAGATGCTCTTGGGACCAAGTAATGCCACTTCTGCTTGACTAACTCCTGATTAGGAGAAAGAAAGCCAGAAAGACTCAGAGAGAACGTGCTAGAAAATGATGACATACCCAGTCGCAAGAAGAAAAGTGATTTTTGACAAGACAAATTCATGAATATGAGGGGGCAGAATCTGGCTTAGCAACTGACATGTTTACAGGAAGATGAGATATTCATGCCTGCTTAAATACTTGTGTGTGGTTATTAATAATCCCCAAACAAAACAAACTCACTAGGCATATTTTTCAGTCACAGTGAAATCAAGTCACTGCATCATCAGGCAGAATAACACACAAAGCTTATCTTAAGCCACAGGGCATTGTAAGTAAACAGCCAATCTTGGACTTGGGTGAGAAATGGCACTGCTCTGGTTCCCAGTGCCTGCATCCAGGAACAGGCAATGGGAGAAGGAAATAAATTAGATCACAGCCCAGGTGGTATGGTTATTCCGTTGGGCAGCAGGGTGAACCCCAGAAGAAAGCATGTGCCATGATTCTGCCAAATCCCAAGAGAGATGGTCTAAAAAAAAAAAAAAAAAGAGAGATGGTCTACTTTGCAGTAAATGCTTCCAATAAGATAAATCTGTGATTCAAGAATGGAGGAGAGAGAGGGAGAGAAGATTTCAAGAGGTTCATTGAATATCTGTGGCTTTCTATTCGAGTTACTTTGTCACTTCTCCTGTCCTCACGTCGGCTTAACAGATTATTTGCTCATCCCTCCATTTGTGATCTACCTTTTCTCTCAGCTTCCTTTTTATTAGAAAGCTTAAAAGAAAGTATATTATCTGAACTGGAGTGTATATTCAACCATCACCACTTCGAGCAAACTAGTGGAGTGCTAAATGATTGTTTATGTTGGGTAGGAGCGTCTAGGCACTAAAGATAACCCTTGACAATGGAACACTATAGGTCACTACAACACCAGATGAGGTCCATCTACCAGCATCATCACTGTCACCTGGGAGCATACTAGAAATGCAGAATCTCAGGTCCGCTCAGACCTGCTGAGTTAGACCCTGGCATTCAGACAAGATCCTTAAGTGATTCTTGGGCATAGCCAAGCATAAGAAGTAGTGTTCTAGGTTACATGGGATCATTAGACTCCAGAAAGATATCTTCGAAAACATGATGTTGGAAACTGCAGAAAGCAAACTTTTCCAACTTGATCTTTTGGCCTTGGAGGAACCTACTTATTTCTGTTATCCCTCTAGCTTACTAAATGGCTGTATCTCTCAGGAATCTTTTGCATTCAAAGGACAGAAATATATATATATATATATATATATATATATATATATATATATATAGGAAAATAATTTAAAAATGAATGAAAGGAAAAGAAAAATAAACTGGCTAAAGCAAAAACAGGAATATATTGAGTCACACAACACAATGTCCACTGGTGTGTGACTTCAGGTATGGCTGAACCAAATGCTCTCACAAAGTAGTAGGGAACATGTCCATCAGCAAGTCCCACTTGCATCCTGACTGTTTTGCTACAGTAACAAAGGAGCAAGCCTCTTTCCAATCATTTAAGCAAAAATTCTGGGACTCCCTCTAGGAGAACGGATTAAGCCATGCATTCATCTCTGGAACAATCACAGTAAATCTAATTGGCCAGGTCACATGCACACACTTTAGCCAATGGAATAAGGCCAGTCTCGCTCAAACCCCATAACCTCTGAGGGAGGAAGATATGATTTCCCAATGGAAAATCTAGATGTTTTTACATGAAGGAAAGGGGATAGGTGCCAACGGGCAACTACAAGAGGTCATAGTACTTTGGTATCTTACAAGTTTATATTTCTGAAATCGTTTATGAGATCCCCCTTTGTGTCAGGCAAATTGCCAGGAACTATAGATTACTCCAAGATGAATAGTCTCAGTCTTCAAATAGAGAGAGACAGAAGGCTCCTAATTGTTGTGCAAGGCTAAATAGCAGCACAAGCCACATACTAAGGATTAAAGAAGAAAGAGTGATTAATTCTTTTTTGGACACATGGAATGGCTTTTTGAGCTTGAAGAATGCTGGGCTTCTAATACCTGAAGCCCACTGAAAAGAAAGAGTTAATATTTGGAGTCAGGCAACTAAATCTTAGAGCTGAAGAAGTGAATCAGTGGGTGATTGGAACCAAATTGCAAAGGGCATCTGTGAATGTAAATTTGCTAAAAAGTTCAGACTTTATTGGAAGAGAGGCATCTAATAAAGCGCTGAAGAGGGGAATGACATCAGAGAGAATTTTAAGAAGGTAATCTTGGCAAGAATTATAGGAGGAATACAGCAGTAGATGAAGGATGAGTTTTGTGTTCTTAATGTCCCTTCTGATGAAAAAATTAAGACTCATAGTCTGGATAGATTTATCTATACCAACTTCAGCTAGCCATCACAGTCCTCAAATAGAAATAGACTAGCTATTGGTTAAAAGAGTTGTTTATTGGAAAAGAAAAGGGAAAGTTAGTTAAAAGTGAATACTTAGTGACCTGTAAGTTGATTGAATAACAAATCAGATAACAAATTTTGAAACAACAAGCCTGCTTTAAACAACTGCACATCCAGCTGCCGTGGATTCTATTTAAATAGAGGGCTGCCCTATACTCTTTTTCTTAAAGTGTAATAACTTGTTCTGGTCTTAATAAAAAAAAAAAAAAAAACCCTAAAACTAAAACCAAGGGAGAAAAGGAGGATAAAGTGGAGAAATAAAGGGAGGAAAGAAAGAAGAAGGAAGGAGGGAAGAAGGAAGGGAGGGAAAAAGGAAGAAAAGAGAGGGTGACAAGAAGGGGGGAAAGAAAAGAAACTAAGGTGAAGGAAGAAAATGAAGAAGACAAAGGAAGGAAGGAAAATAGAAAGGAATGAAGAAAGGAAAGAATAAGTAGGTGGGGGGAATGGAAAAGGGGGAGAACAAGTTAAAAGGCAAGTAGGAAAGTGATTTAACTAGTATGGTGGGGTTCTCATCATTTCTGTGAATTGATTTTCCATCAAAGCAAACTTTAGACAGCCGTTAAACTTGTGAAGTCAGATGTCAGTAGAAGTTCAACCTTCCTCTGTATTTGAGCTTCACACCCAAAAGTTCAGACAGTGGTCTACAGTGAATTTTGAACATTTTTTGAAGGTGACACTTGGGAAAGGACAGTTTCATAACAGAATGTGAGGTATATGCTCCAGATCCTCCGAGGGGATGCCTGGCCTTCTGCTGAAGGGGACCTCTTTAGAATGTGTTGGCATTTCTTTGAGCTTTCATGGGCACTGAGTTGGCCTCTCCCCTCTGTAGGGCCTCTAGCCACTCCTAGGGTGAAGGTTCCCTGCCGCCCAGTGAGCAGCATTCCAGGCAGTGCTGATCTCCCCAAGTAACTAGTCAGTGCGAGGCTAGAGATCAAACACAGACCAGAAATATCACAGAATAAATAATGGGTCCATCCATTCTAGAGGGCATTTCCAAGCAGAACTGTCTCATCCCCACCCCAGCGATGATTCTCAAAATGGACGATCCTCAAAGAGATCCCCTCATCATAATAAACAATCAATCCCCTGTACATTCTGGAATCATCACCGCTCTCCAGTTCCGTTCTGTTGTGCATAGGGTCACTATGAGTTGGAACCAACTTGATGGCACCTAACGACTACAGCCAACGCTCTTCAGATTCTGACGTGTGTGTGTGTGTGTGTGTGTGTGTGTGTGTGTGTGTGTGTTGGTCAGACATCTTCATTTCACATTTCAACCCTTGAGCTTGACCTTTCGTTTCAGTTCAAAAGGGATGGGCCTGAGTGTGTACAGGCCCTATGTGACCAAAAAAGAAAAGTTACCTACTTGGCCAAAAGTATCTCACTTTCTGGAAAGAAACTGGAAATGTCTGCAAAAATCTTAAACTCCATATCAAAATACTTTCTAATATATATTCTAAAGTATATTTTCTAGTATATACTTGTCTTAGTTATCTAGTGCTGCTATAACAGAAATACCACAAGTGGATAGCTTTAACAAAGAGAAAGTTATCCTCTCACAGTCTGGGAGGCTAGAAGTCCAAATTCAGAGCCCAAGCTTTAAAGGAAAGCTTTCTCTTCCTGCCGGTTTTGGAGAAAGGTCCTTGTCATCCTTCTTCCCTTGTTCTAGGACCTTCTCAGCACAGGAACCTCAGGTCCAAAGGACGCACTCTGCTCTTGGCACTGCTTTCTTGGTGGTGTGAGGTCCCCTGTCTCTCTGCTCGCTTCTCTCTTTTATGTCTCAAAAGAGATTGGCTCAAGACAAAATCCAATCTTATAGATTTAGTCCTGCCTCATTAACATGACTGCTACTAATCCCATCTCATCAACATCATAGAAGTAGAATTTCCAACACACAGGAAAATCACATCAGATGACAAAATGGTGGATAATCACATAATACTGGGAATCATGGTCTAGCTGATACACGTATTTTGGGGGAACACAATTCAATTCATAACAATGCTTCTACTTATATTTTGTTTACTTATAGCTTTCCTTCACTATCTCTCTTGGTGGGTTAATATCTTCATTCATGTTCCATTACAGGCTAGTGTGTTTGAAGTTTGCATATATGTGAACCCTATGTGTTTGTATGTGCACATGTATGTGTAGTGTATGTCTATGTGGTGAATGTGTATATGGAGTATATATGTTCATGTATGTACCTGTATGTTGTATTTGGGGGAGTGTGGGATGTGTATTTGAAGTTGTATGTATATATGTATTGTGTATATGTCTATGGGAGCCCTGGTGGCCCAGTGGTTAAGAGCTCGGCTGCTAACCAAGAGATCAACAGTTCAAATTCACCAGTTGCTCCCTGGAAACCCTATGGGGCAGTTCTACTCTGTCCTATAGGGTCACTATAAGTCAGAATCGACTCGAAGGCAATGGGTTTGGTTTTTTGGTTTATATGTTTGTGTCTGAGTGGTACATGTGTGCATTTAAGTGTGTGCATTTGTGGATGGTGTGTGTGTATATTGTGTATGGAGGACCGTGGGCTGTGTGTATGTATGTAATGTGGGTGTGCGTGTGTGGTTTACGTGGAGTGTGTGTGTGTTCGTGTATGTATATTTGGGGGAGTGTAGGGTGTATATGTAAAAACTGTGTATGTGTCTGTGTGTTCACACTTGCGGGTAAATGAATTTCTTGCTCGTGTTCTGACCTAATAAAAAGACATTGCAATAATACAAGAGAAATATCCTCTATTCCATATAAAATCTGCGTTTGAACTAAATTTTGAATACTTGTTTTCTTACACAAAGCAATTACTCTATTTAATAGCCAAAGGCAGCCATCTTGGTCTTTTGAGGAAAAGTCCAAAATAATATGTCCTAAAAGCTATTTCAAATTGGAATGGACATATCCTCTTTAGTTGTCCAAGGGGATGACAAAAATAGTTGATGATGTGTTATTTTAGGAGAAAACGTGCTAAAATATTTCTGACAGTAGCAACAATAAAATACTAATGAACCAAAGGAACAGATGGAAATTGAAAAGCATGTGCAATGTCAAAACCCAAATACAGTAATTTGTTAAATTACAGGGTTTCTTCCCCTGAGAGAGTATCTGCAGTTTGCTGATAACTCATCAACAACCGGGATTATTACTGTAACACAGCAACGCCATTTTCCTTCTGAAATCTGAAAAACTAATTAATTATATAGCTTTGGTTACTAGGTTAGAACCAAGCTTTGCTGTCCAGTTTCCAAAGACTGAACTTTCTAAATTGTCAGAAGAAGAACAGCATTTTCTTAATTGTCTGCTGACTATTGTATATGGTTAAAAAGCCTGCCAGAAGAGAAATGCCTCATAATAAATTCTGGTTGCTGTTTTGACCATTCAGAAAGGCTCTCTTCCCACAGCGTTTTAAATTCTCAAGCCACTTGGACTTCCTCATTGAACAGAAATGAGTCGTGTTGAGTTGCAGGTCTAAAAACAATGTGAGAGTCAGCACTATGAGTGAAAAGCAAAAGCTTTCCACTTTTAAGAAGGGTTTTTTACAATAGTGTTGGCTGGGCTTACAAGGCTAGGTCAGTGATGGAAAAAAAAAATACTGTCCTCTGTACTGGAAACCAAAGACCCCAGTCTATTTCTTAATATAAAAGTGAGATTTTAGAAGTGTCCTGAGCATAGAATAATGGGAAGTAATGGTCTGTTCTTTTTCAAAGAAAGGAATCTCTTTTGTTTTATGTTTTCCCAGAAGTAGTTGAATTCAGGAGGCCCCAGTGAAAACCGCAAAGGAGCAGAAACTTGCTTTGAGTCTCCCATGGATTCCAAGGCCTCTCCTTTCCTCACCACATCTTTTCACCATACCCCTTCCCCATACCCCCGCGGGACGTGGTGATTTCCTGCTGCCAGGGAAACAAACCCTTGCACATTGCCAGTGAGAGTGTGAACTGATGTAGCCAGACGGAAGAGCAGCTTCTGTATCTACTAAAATTGCAATCATGCAAATCCTATGGCCCAGCCAGTGCACTTCTCGGTATTTTACCCAAAGAAACAACCATTCATGTGCACCGGAAGGGTTGTACAAGGGTAGCCAATGCAGCAGTGTTAGTGAGAGTGAAGAACTGGAAAGGACCTGTATGCTTATTAATAATGTATTGTCTGTCACTTGGATTATTGAATCATTTGCAAGTATTCATATAAGATGGATTTATATTTGTGACATCAGATCTCTAAAACACAGTGTTGAACTGAATAAAATCAAGCAACAGAACAAAATATGAACATAATACAATAGTATATTTATGTAAAATAGTGCCTGCACACAAGTACAAAACAGCATTATACCTTTTACAACAATGAAATGAAATATACAGGGAATGATCAGTAATTCCTTTCATTGGATGATATAATTATTTTCTGAGGAGGGGCTGGGTGTGGAGATGATAGTCAAGATGAATCAAGGCTTACCTCAATGGTTATGCACTCTTTCTGTTTTGGATTCTTCATCTACAGTATGGGAATTATAAAAAATATCTACATGATAGAGTTGCTGTGGGATGAAAGAAATTAATAAAACAGGTAACACTATGAAGTGTTTACTTGGTGTCTAGTAACATTCTAAGGCTTTATCTATATTGGAGTCCCTGGATGGTGCAAACGATTAATGTATGTGGTTGCTAACTAAAAGGTTAGAGGATTAAGTTCACCCAGATGAACGTTAGAAGAAAGGTCTGGTAATCTACTTCTGAAAAACCAGCCACTGAAAATCCTGTGGATCCTAGCTCTACTCTGACACACACATGGGGTTGTCAGGAGTCAGAAGTGACTCCACAGCAGCTAGTTTATTTTTGCCTACATTACCTCATTTAGTATGAAGCAGGTAGAATTATGATGTCCAATCTACAGGATAAGAAACTGAGATGCAGAGAGATTAAGATAATTTACCAATGGTCTTATAATTGGAAGTGGTAAAGCCAAGAATTTAGACCAGGCAAACCGGCTCAAGAATCTGGTTCTTAATCATCACACTAATTCTTGTAAAGTACTTAGAGCAATGCCTGGCATGTTATAAACACTCAAAAAAGTGAGCTGTAATGTTTTGATTTTTTTTCAAGAATACAGTATTTATGGAAAGTTTGTGCAATTAAAATTAAATAAGAATAAACAATACAGGGGAAGTCAGCACAACTGGACTAAATCACAAGCTAAGAAATTTCCTGAATACAACCAAACACTTCCAGGCACAGAGTAGCAGAGGCGGGGGTCTGGGGGCCATGGTTTTGGGGGTCATCTAGGTCAATTGGCATAACAAAGTTTATTAAGAAAATGTTCTGCATCCCACTTTGGTGTGTGGTGTCTGGGGTCTTAAAAGCTTGCAAGCCACCATCTACAAAAAAAAAAAAACCAAACCCACTGCTATGATGCATTAATTGGTCCCAACCCACCTGGAGCAAAGAAGAATGAAGAGCACCAAAGACACAAGGAAAATATGAGCACAAAAGACAGAAAGGACCACATAAACCAAAGACTCCATCAGCCTGAGACGAGAAGAACTAGATGGTGCCTGGCACCCACCAATGACCACCCTGACAGGGAACACAACAGAGAGTCCCTGATGGAGCAGGAGAAAAGTGGGGTGCAGAACTCAAATTCTAGTAAAAAGATCAGCCTTAGTGGTCTGAGACTGGAAGGACTCCAGAAGACATGGCCCCCAGACTCACTGTTAGTCCGAAACTAAAACCATCCCTGAAGCCAACTCTTCAGAAAAAGATTAGACTGAGCTATAATTTTTTTTTTTTTTATAAGACATAAGATGATTTTTACCAGCTTCAGCAGTCTGAAATTGATTGAACATGCAATCAGGATGCATTGATAATTACTGGTGACTGGAATGCAAAAGTTGGAAACAAAGATGAAGGACCACTAATTGGAAAATATGGCCTTGGGGATAGAAATGATGCTGGGGATCGTGTGATAGAATTTTCAAGACCAATAATTATTTCATTGCAAATATCTTTTTTCACCAGCATAAATGGCAACTATATACGTAGACCTCACCAGATGGAATACGCAGGAATCAAATCGGTTACATCTGTGGAAAGAGACGATGGAAAACAGTCAGAACAAGGCCAGGGTCTGACTGTGGGTCAAATCATCAATTGCTCATATGCAAGTTCAAGTTGAAACTGAAGAAAATTAGAACAAGTCCACAAGAGCCAAAGTATGACCTTGGGTATATCCCACCTGAATTTAGAGACCATCTCGAGAATAGATTTAACGTGTTGAACACTAATGACCGAAGACCAGCTGAGTTGTGGAATAATGTCAAGGACATCATACGTGAAGAAAGCAAGAGGCCATTAAAAAGACAGGAAAGAAAGAAAAGACCAAAATGGATTTCAGAAGAGACTCCAAAAGTTGCTTTTGAATCTCAAACAGCAAAAGGAAGAAATGATGAAGTAAGAGACTTGAACAGAAGGTTTCAAAGGGCAGCTGGAGAAAACAAAGAAAAGTATTATAATGACATGTGCAAAGACCTGGAGATAGGAAACTAAAGGGAAGAATGCATTTGGCATTTCTCAAGGTGAAAGAACTGAAGAAAAAATTCAAGCCTCAAGTTGCAACAGTGAAGGATTCTACAGGGAAAATATTAAACAATGCAGGAAGCATCAAAAGAAGATGGAAGGAATACACAGTCATTATACCAAAAACAGCTGGTTGATGTTCAGCCATTTCAAGAGGTAGCATATGATCAGCAACAGACGGTGCTGAAGGAAGAAGTCCAAGCTGCACTGAAGACACTGGCTAAAAACAAGGCTCCAAGAATTGATGGAATATCATTTGAGATGTTTCAACAAATGGATGCAGCGCTGGAAATGCTCACTCATTTATGCCAAGAAATTTGGAAGACAGCTACCTGGCCAACTGACTGGAAGAGATCCATATTCCAACTGAATGTGAAAATTATTGAACAATATCATTAGTATCACAAAAACCCAAAAAAACTAAACCCACTGCTGTCGAGTCGATTCCAACTCATAGCGACCCTATGCAGCAAAATTTTGCTGAATATCATTCAAAAGTTGCTGCAGCAACATATTGACATAGAACTGCCAGAAATTCAGGCTGGATTCAGAAGAGGACATGGAACCAGGGAGATCATTGCTGACGTCAAATGGATCCTGGCTGAAAGTGGAGAATACAAAAAGGATGTTTACCTGTGTTTTATTGACTATGCAAAAGCATTAGACTGTGTGGATCATACCAAGTTATGGATAACATTGTGAAGAGTGGGAATTCCAGAACACTTAATTGTGCTCATGAGGAACTTGTACATAGATAAAGAAGCAATTATCCAGATAGAACCAGGGGATACTGCATGGTTTAAAGCCAGGAAAGGTGTGCGTCAGGGTTGTATCCTTTCTCCATACCTATTCTATCTGTATGCTGAGGAAATAATCTGAGAAGCTGGACTATATGAAGAAGAATGGGGCATTAGGATTGGAGGAAGACTCATTAACAACCTGCATTATGCACGTGACACAACCTTGCTTCCTGAAAGTGAAGAGAACCTGAAGCACTTACTGATAAAGATCGAAGATCACAGCCTTCAGTATGAATTACACCTCAACATAAAAAAAACAAAAATCCTCACAACTGGACCAATAAGCAAGATCATGATAAATGGAGAAAAGATTGAAATTACCAAGGATTTCATTTTAGTTGGATCCACAATCAACACCCATAGAAACAGCAGTCAAGAAATCAAAAGACGCATTGCATTGGGCAAATCTGCTGCAAAGGACCTATTTAAAGTGTTGAAAAGCAAAAATATCACCTTGAAAACTAAAGAACACCTGACCCAAGCCATGGTATTTTCAATCCCGTCATATGCATGCGAAAGCTGGACAATAAATAAGGAAGACTGAAGAAGTATTGATGCCTTTGAATTGTGGTGTTGGCAAAGAATATTGAATATACACCATGGACTGCCTCAAGAATTAACAAATCTGTCTTGGACGAAGTACAAGCAGAATGCTCCTTAGAAGCAAGAATGGTGAGACTGTGTCTCACATGCTTTGGACAGGTTGGCAGGAGGGGTCAGTCCCTGGAGAAGGACATCATGCTTCGTAAAGTAGAGGGTCAGTGGAAAAGAGGAAGACCCTCAACAAGATTGATTGACACAGTGGCTGCAACAATGGGCTCAAGCGGAACGATGACTGTGAGCACGTGGCAGGACTGGGCAGTGTTTCCTTCTGCGGTACATAGGGTCACTATGAGTCAGAACCAACTCGATGGCACCTAACAACAACAACATAAGACATAAAATGGTACTTGTGAAGAGTGTGTTTCTTAGCTCAAGTGGATAAAAAATACAGGAGACTAAATGGGCCGCTCCTGTCCGGAGGCAAGATATAGTTATAGCTGATATATACACGCAAGGTATACAATGTCTTCCTTTTCCAACACCTCTGACAACCATCTCCTCTTTCACCCTGGGACACTTTGACTCTGGATGGAGATAATATGAAAAGAGTGCCTCCTATCGCTATTGTTGTTTATGGCATCACTCTCTTCCAGTCAGTGAGTAATGCTGATGGAGTAATCTTTCTAGAACCTAGTTCTGCTCCTATCATTCCCCCAGTCTAAAGTCTTCAGTGATTTCCTCATATGAGATAAAGATGAGGCCCCTTTAGCCTAGCCCTCAAGGCCTTCTCCAATAACAATTCTCTATACAAATAATAACTCTCTACACAAAACTTTTTTGTCTAACCACTTGTCTGTTCATTTTCTCTGCATGGTTGCCTGTGTGCTTTTGTTCTCTCACTTTGCTAACAGGTTTTCCTTTGCTGTTGTTTTGTTTTGTTTTGAAATCACTTCCTGTGTTCAAAGCACTCTTTTAGGCACAGAGAAGAACCTATAATCCTCTATTTCCAATCTCCCCAAATTTTCTCATAATAATAATATAAAAGAAATCATTCGATCTCTAAGAACTTATCAAGTGACTATTCTGGGCATAGCATTACTAGGCTAGTTAAGACAGACATATCCACAGGTGATCGCCACAGTGTGTGACATGCGCAACAATGGAGACAATACTGTGGGCTCATCAAGCCTGTAAAGGAAACCCTTCCCCCCATGTGGGGTGGTTAGCAAAAGGTGTCTGATTAAGTAGAAATACCTAACTTATAAAACAAAATCAGCAAGAAGCACCAGTCCAAGTCAAAAACTTTGGTGTAACCCTCCTTTCGTCTTAGCGCCTTTCTCCCCACTTTCTGCCAGATATTTCTAAATATCTCACATCTCCCTGCATCATCTCAACATATCCACCTCTGCATTATTTCACACACTCATTGTCTCTCAGCAGAATTTCTGCAGTAGCCTTCCTCACTGACTTCCCACCCCTTCAAGAGCATCCCTCACCACTTTTTCCTCTGCATTTTCCACCAGAGTAACCCTTTCAAAATGCAAATCAGGCCACATTTCTTCCCTGCATACCTGCAGTGGCCAAGCCACCCACTCCGAAGTGAAGTACAAAGTCAGCATAGCTTATGAGTAAGTCACCTCATGGCGAAACCTTCCTCAAGCTTCGTCTCTCTTATTGTTCCCACACAGCTCCAGCCCTGCCAGTACCTGTTCTCCGATACTTGTGCGCATTTTCACAAGCAGTTTCCTCTGCCTAGAATGTTGTTCTATCACCCACCTACTTCGCTCTCCATTTTTGCATATGGTTAAATTTTATTTACCTTTTGAGAATTCAACTAAAACTTTAATTCCCTTTTGAGTCTTCCTCTCTTGAGGCACCCCCTCTTTGACATGCACCTCGCCTATACCAAAAATATATACGCGCTCGTACAATTAACACACCTGAGTCCCTTGAGATTATCATATTCTTTACTAAGCTCTCACAAGCTCATCATCTGTTGTTAGTTGCCATAAAGTTGGTTCTGACTCTTGGCAACCCCATGTATAACAGAATGAAACATTACCCGATCCTGCATCACCTTCAGGATAGTTGGCATGCTTGAGTCCATTGTTGCGGCCTGTGTTGATCCATCTCATTAAGGATTTCTTTCTTCACCTTCCCTGGGCCTACACTCTACTAAACATGATATCCTTATCTAGCAATTAGTCCCCCCTGACGATGCATCCCACATAAGCTACTCAAAATCTGACAATATTTTGTGAGTCATAGGGTTTTCTTTGGCTAATTTTCAGAAGTAAATCATCAGGCCTTTCTTCCTAGTCAGTCTTGAAGCTCCATTGAAACCTGTCCACCCTAGGTGACCCTGCTAGTATTTAAAATATTGGTGGCATAGCTTAAAGTATCATAACAACACACACCACCACCACAGCACAAAAAACTGACAGATGGGTGGTAGACCATCCACCTACCTATCTATACAACTTTACTAATTATTTGCCCCCATGGAAGGTCCCAAGTCTTTGAGCCTGTATTAGTCACACAAGGCTAGGTTATACTACAGAAACAAATTGATCTCTGAATCTCTAAATTTATTCGGAGGTACACATTTAAGTCAGGTTTTATTTTCAGAGCACAACACAGATTCATTTCACACTTATGGACTGATCCATGGATCAGTGGGGGTTCTGCTCCACATAGTCACTCAGGAATCCAGGCTTAGGAGGTTTCATCTCAGCACGTGTTTCCACACTTTCACTTTCACTGGTGGAACTGCTATTTGAACAAGGCAAGTAACTCTCCAATCCATTCTTTTAATGACAATATTATGTACCTCTCTAATCAAACACATTTAAATTGGGATGTAGAAAGGGAATTAATATCTACTGAACAATATGCAAAACATTTTGCATCTCTTATTTAATCTTTATGGCAATGTTAACAGAAAGATATTATTATATCCATTTAGCTATAAGGCAACAAAGGTTAAGTAAATTATCAAAGATCGTGTAGCTAAAAAAAGCCAGGAGCAGGATTCAAATACAAGTCAGCTTGTCATCTGCCCAAGAGATCACTTAGGAAATAGCACTTAATGATTTAAAAAAAAAAAAAAAATTTTTTTTTTTTTTTTTTTAATGATTAGAGGGGAAAAAAAAACCTTTTACTGTAAAACTCAAAGGAAGTAAGGGACTGCCAACATGAAGAGAACCAGTGAGGGGGGAGATACCAAAGAAAACCACCTCTTCAAGAGTTTGCTTATAAAATCATTGCCCATTGAAAGCCTAAAAAAAAAAAAAATGAAAATTACATTTGCGTTACAAAGGTGTGACACATTAAGCATCAAGTAATATGATATTTGCAGTAAGCATCAGGAAACAAGATATAGATATATGTAAATATTTGATACCAAAAAAAAAATCCAAGCCCACCGCCATCTAGTTGATTCTGACTCATAGTGACATTATAGGACAGAGTAGAACTTCCCCATAGAGTTTCCAAGGAGCGACTGGTGGATTTGAACTGCCGACCTTTTGGTTAGCAGCCATAGCACTTAACCACTATGCCACCAGGGTTTCCAAATATCTGATAAAGTAACTGAAAATTTCCCTGTTGAATGAGGTTCGAGTCAATGTTTCCCAATTTCTCAAGAAAAAAAAAACTAAATCCATTGCCATCGAGTTGATTTCCACTTATTAACGACCCTATAGAGAATTTAATACTTTCAGGCACAAGTCCCTCATTGCACATTTTAACCATGTGACATTTTTTAATTCTTTGTCATTTTAAAATCTTTTGGTGTTTTAAAAAAATCACCTAAGATGGCAATTGTGACCAATACCCTTTTTCTAGTTGCTTCTGCCATTTTTTGAGGTTTTAGAGAATTTGTTTTTAGACCTTGGTTTTTTTTGATGAAAATGGAAAGCAATTCGGCCCTTTTTTTTAGCCTTCTATGAATTATTGTGACGGAGGGAAATACACCCAAATCTCAATGGGTGGCTAAGAATTTGTTATTTCCTAAATAAGAAATTGGATTTTTCCTCTTCTGCAAAGATCTCACAGGGCACTTTGTCAAAGGGACCATTCGCAGCCTTTTTTTTTTTTTTTCACATTACAGTGTGTGCTTTATTAACAAAAAAATCTGATAAACAAATAGGCCCTCTCTTAGTCACAGAGATCTGATACTCTTTTAAGAATCTAAGAATTTTGGTTGTTCTTTTGTTTTGTTTTGTTGTTATTAAAGCACCTTGGAATATAAATTGAAAACTAAAGAACAATAAAAAGAAAAATAATATCTACTTCACCTCTGCACAGATTTCCCTTCTCCAGACAACGCTCACTGCAGTTTTAAGGGGTGTGCAGCAATCTAATTGTTTTACTTGATTGCAAATCACAGGACATGCAGAGAAGATGAGTCTAACTCAGGAAATGTATTATTCAAATCCTTAAATATGCTTGCATGGAAAAAAAAAAAAGAGAAATGTCACTGTACCCATACGGGAAAGAATGAAGGAGAGAGAGCCTCTCTTGGGCAGGATCCCAGAGATGATCTTGATTGTGATTCTCATAGGACTTTCACAAGAGTGTGGTTAGCCCAGCAGGATTTCTAAGGACTTAGGTTGGTGGGGGGAGGAGGGCGGGGAGGTGTGGATGGACATTCTAAAATGAGAGCAGAGATTTCATAAACATAGATGGAAAAGCATTGCTTCCAGCTGTGTATGTGGAAGCTGTTATTGTTATTAGGTACTGTTGAGCCTGTCCTGACTCATAGCGACCCTATGTACAACAGAACAAAACATTGCCCGGTCCTGTGCCATCTTCACAATAGTAGATATGTTTGAGCCCATTTTTGCAGCCACTGTGTCAACCTAACTCGTTGAGGCTCATCCTCTTTTTCATTGACCCTCTACTTTACCAAACATGATTTCCTTATGCAGGGATTTGTAGCTCCTGATATCATGTCCAAAGTAAGTGAGACAAAGTCTCTCCATCTTTGCTTTTAAGGAGCATTCTGACTGTACTTCCTCCAGGACAGATTTATTTGTTCTTCTGGCAGTCTATGGTATAGTCAATATTCTTTGCCAACACCATGATTCAAATGCATCAGTTCTTATTCAGTCTTCCTTTTTACTGTCCAGCTTTCACATGCGTATGAGATGATCGAAAATATCCTGGCTTGGACCAGGCACAACTTAGTTATCAAAGTGACATCTTCATTTTTTAACACTTTAAGGAGGTCTTTTGCAGATTCACCCAATAAAATATGTCATTTGATTCTTTGCTGCCACCAGGAGCATTGACTGTGGATCCAAATAAAACGAAATCCTTTTAGCCACGATCCATCTGGCGTCAGCAATGATATCCCTCGTACCACATCCGCTTTTGAACCTAGCTTGAATTTCTGGCAGTTCCCTGTAGATGTATGCCTGCAGCCATTTTTGAATTACCTTCAGCCAATTTTGCTTGCAAGTGATATTAATGATATTTTTCCATAATTTCTGCATTTCATTGGCTCACCTTTCTTTGTAATAGGCATGTATATGGATCTCTTCCAGTCAGCTGGCCAGGTAGCTGTCTTCCAAATTTCTTGGCATAGACTAGTGAGTGCTTCCAGCATTGCATTCATTTGTTCTAGCATCTCAGTCGGTATTCTGTCAGTTCCTGGAGTCTTGTTTTTCCCACCCCTGTCCTCCACTACCACTCCCAAGGCCCCTGGCTAACCCTGCCAAGTCCAATATTCTGCACCTATCCTAGATCCAATCCCCACTGACTGATGCAATGAGTCCAACCTCCAGATCTGTAGTTCTGACTCTTTCCATCTTTTTTCCAGCAAAATAAATTTCTTTGGGGTCCCATCTACCATAGCCTTGTGACTTGATAGTCACAAACTACCCCAAAGAAGCAGTTGAGGCCACATGATAAATGGCCAAGACTCCTTCCCCTCTATGTCATAATTTACCCTCAGAAGATAATGCCTTAACATAGAGAGGTGGCTGGGGTGAGAATTCCTGTCATTATAACAGCTACCAGGAGAGTTAGGCATTCATTTGAAGCTTTGTGTATAACCCACATCACATCATATAACCATATGCCCACATACTAAGCCTGTGGGTGGGCCTGGCCTTGAGTCCCACCTAAGAGAAGAATGGTTTGTCATAAGGTACCAAGGCTGCTGGCCTGCACTGCAGACCTGCATGCCCTCAGTGTAACGAGGGGTACACCAGAGGCTCCCACCCTGATGCTTGGGGTTCAGTGTGTCCTCTCCCCTTTAAGAATCAACATAGCCACAAACCTGCTCTTGCCAGCTCCCTAGACAGACTTGCTAACCATGGGCCCTCAGGCTAGTTGTCTCCTTGTAGAATGTATCATGCTTCCTAGAAAGTCACGCATAGTGAGAGTACCAGTGCTATTTCCATAGAAGCCAGTAGCCATGGAGTCGATTCTGACTCATGGTTATCCCATGTGTCAGAGTTGAAATGTGCTTTATAAGGTTTTAAAAGACTGATTTTTCAGAAGTAGATTGCCAGGCCTTTTTTCTGAGGTACCTATGTGTGGACTTCAACCTTTCAGTTAGCAGCTGAGTGTGTTAACTAACCATTTGTACCACCCAAGCACTCCATTTTCATAGGAGGGTGCTTGTTTTCATGGAAAGAGCAAGAGTTTTTAGTCAGACAGCATTTGTGCAAAGCTAGGCTCTGTCTTAAACTAGTAATGGGATGATGGACTAGTGTCTCAAAGTCTCTGAGCCTCAAGTACTATATATGTATAAGTGAGAATAACCTTCACTACCTCGTAGGTGATTATAAAAATTAAATATGATGATAGCTATGAATGTTCCTTGCATGTTGTGAGTTCTCAAAGTTACTTTTATTTTCTTGCTAGAAAAACAAGCCCCCCTAACATTCTGGTATAAAAGAGAGCATCTTGAGATCTAGGTTGGGCACGCTTGCTTTCTCTCTCTCTCTCCCTCTCTCTCTGTCCTTCTCTCTATCCCTCTTATTTTCGACTTAAGTATTTTTCAAAAATAATGCATGGAACAGGAATAAAATCCTTCCTTGGGAGAGACCGTGAGTGACAGCAATGTGCTTTATCAGGAGCAAAGAACTCCCCAGTTCCCCAGCCTTGTCCCCTACACTGGTCTTCACCATTGCTCTTTTTTCTGTTGTATTTGTTCATTTGCTATGTGTCAGACTCTACTGCAAATTCTGCTTTCACTCCTGCCCAAAATGATCATTTTCTCCTTCCTTGCTCCCCTATCAACTCTCCTATTCACTCCTGATGTCGATTGAAAACTTATCTCTGCCTCCCCAGCCTAAGCATCTTAAGTTCAATCTTCCACTGCTATGATTTTTCTTCAGCATCTGGGTTGTTTAACTTACCGCGTGCTACGGGGGATACACACGTGCAGCAGGTTCCGGGATAAGTGGAGGAAACACTGAGCCAAATAAAAAAAGTATTCAGGTTGTCATGTAGTTGGTAGTGTTATTTTCCTTAAGACATCTAGCCCTGAAACTTTGCTGAAAGTTAAGTGTTTTTTTTTTTTTTAACATTTTATTGAAGCATAACATATAAGCAGAAAATAAATGTGTGTATGGTCTTTTATGGTCTAACTAATTTTCACAAATTGAACATACCTGTGTAACCAGTCCCCAGGTCAAGTGAGATAATATTACCAGAACCCTTTGGTGGCACTTTCCCGTAATTATCTCCTGAAAGGCAACTCCTATTTTGAGTTCCAACAGCATAGATTTGTTTTTGAATTTGATATGAATGGAATCATACATGATGTCTGTCTGGCTCACTGAATATTATGTTTATGAGGTTCATCCATACTTGTGTATGTTATCGTAGTTCATGTATTCTCAGTGCTGGACAGAATTTCATTAAAGAAATATGCCACAATTCATTTGTCTCTTCTATTGTTGATGAGCATTTGGGAGGCCTCCAGAGCAGGGCTCTTACAAAAAATACCATATGAAGATTCTTGCACATTTTTTTTTTAATGTACATGTGCATTCTCTTGACTACATATCTAGGAGTAGAATATTTGAATCACAGGGTAAACTCATGTTCAATGTTAGTAGATTGCCAAACAATTTTTGTTAAAGTGGTTGAGCTATTTTACACTCCCACCATCGTGGTATAAGAGTTCCTGTTGCTCCACGTTCCCAGCAACACTTGGTGTTACCTATGGTGCTTTTGTTTTGTTTTTAATTCTTTTATTTATCTCTCTTTTTTTTTTTTTCATTCTGATGAGTATGTAGTTATACCTCATTATGGTTTTAATTTGCATTTTCCCAATGACTAATGAAGATGAGCACCTTTTCACATGCATTTTCTCAAGTTAGGTACTGCTAGGTGCACAGGTGTGCTGTACTATAATCGTGCCAACCATCTCCATAGTTACTAATGGACATAATAGCTACTAAGAGACAAAAAGTGTGTGCTTTTGAGGGAGATGATTGCCCCCTGAGAGAACCAAAACATTTATTGTCTATCTTAGAGGGATAAAGGAGGAAGGAATGTTGACTGACACCAGTAAATCTAGAATAGCCAATCGGGATATTGTCATGCACCCTGAGCACGAGACAATGAATAATGTCTGTTGCTCTCAGGGTGGCCTTCTCTTTTATTACCCACTTCACCTGCTCTCTTTCTGTACATGCTGTTTTGCAAAAGTCATTGTAGCTTGCTGGTATAATGCTTGTAGCTTGTCAGTAAAAAGGGGATGGGAGTTTCTTACCCATGGTGCATGCTCGGATGCCATCATAATATCTCACCCTGGGACAGGAGCCTAACTTCAGGAAACCTTGGCCAATGATGATGTTTCCTGTTCTACTCATCCCTTTCTTATTCATTCTGTAATAAATGCCCATTGTGTATCTGGTCTGTGCTCTGCTCCTTCGCCCTAAGAACTTGTGAACTTGGTACATTGCAGGTATCCTCTTTCATGAAATGTCTATTAAAGACTTTCGTGTATTATTTTAATTGAGTTACTGTCTTTCCTTATTGATTCAAAGATTTAAGATTTTATATAAGACTGGAGTTGGAGAGTTGGCCACACTTTGATGAACTTCTTTACCATTTGTCCTGACTTTAAAATAACTATGGACACTTCCAGTTATCACTAATTACGTCCAGATATCACTAAATGTGTCTCAAGTTTGCAGAAGTTTTTCTAAATAATGTAATTTTATTCACAAAGGTGCACCCTATAGCATTTTTAGAAGAAATGAATAGACAGTAGGAAACCTACTTTGGGCTCTTTCTCAAAACAACTCTGTGACCATAGGCAAGTATTTTACTTGCCTTCAATTGCTGGTATTCCCGTTGGAAAAATTAAAAGGTTAGTTCTGAGGTCTTCCAGCTTTAAGATTCTATAAAACACCAATAGGGCATACAGTTGGAAGGTGTGGGAAACAGGAAAAAAGGAAGGCTATAAAACCTTAAACTAAGTTGGTAACCTCTGCTCTTAACCAAAAAAGACACCAAACACTTTATTTTACTTGTAAGTCTTCCATAGTATTATATGTCTTATATTTTACTTGAATTCTGAGTTTTTCATATAAAAGGAGTACAAATTTTGTACATACCCTACAAACTTATATATTGATGTGCCCCAAGATACATGCATTTTCAGTAGAGAAAAAAAAAAAAAAAACTAGAAACAACCTAAAAGCCCATTTCCATTAATGGTACAAGGTTTAGGTAAATTGTGGTATGTTCATAAAAAAAAAAAAAAAAGTGCTAAATAGTAATGAAAATTATTGACTACAGTTATATGGAACAAGATGGGAGACTCTTAAAAACCAGATGCAAAAGGATACATTCTACCTGATTCCATTGATATAAAGTTCAAAAACGGGCAAATTTGAATTACATAATTTAGGGATTGTTGAAATATAAAGAAAAGCATAGAATGGATTGCTTACAATAGTGGTTACCTCTAGGAGGATGAAGAGGGAAGAACAGATATGTGAGCACTTTCTGGGTGCTGACAGTGTTCTGATTCTTAACGTGGCATTAGTTACATGGTATAAGCTTTGCAACAAATCTGTACACTGTGATGATTTATTAAGAACTTATTATATGTGTTTTATTTTACAATATGAAAGATAATAAACACATAAGTACTCAATAAATATCAATGATTATTATATTGAAGATATAATAATTCCACGTGTATTTTACCTTGTACTTTACAAAGTGTTTTTCATGAAAATTATCTCATTTCCACTGCAGCATTATTATTATTTCTATTTCACGAATGAGAAACCTAAGCCTTGGTCTTGACATAAAACAAATAACCAGGAAGAATCAGAGCTGGAACTACAGCTCTAGTCTTCTGGCTTCAAATTCCATCCCTGTTTTCCGGCTCCCAATCTGCCATGTTGGTTCATGGAAGGAGAGTGAGTTAAGAGTCTGACTAACTGAAACTCCATCCATAACTGATACTGTCCAGCTGCAAAACCTGAGACACACTTCTTAATGTGTGTGTGCATGTGCACACGTGTGCATGCACACAACTTGGTTTTCCCATCTCTCAAAGGGGATGAAGATTTCCTACTTGCCACAGAATTGTTGTGAGGATAAATTGAGATGATAGAAATGAACACATATAGAAATATATAAAATGCTAAACATATTCATTGTGTGTTATTTTTCTGTGCTTTTACATATACTTTGAGCCTGAGCTGATTATATAAAAACTACCATATATTTCAATAGTCTCTCACTCCTTTTCTAAATTCTCCCACCCATCTACCCACCAAATGAATGAATAATAAAGAGATTAGTATAATTAGAAAATTTAGACATTAAGTCCAAATGTAACCAAGCTGCATGTGCCCAACACAGTCGAATGTAATTGGAATCAGCAGAACACATACACCTTTCCTTCACTGAAAGCTGACAAAATGCTTTCTCGCTGGCTGCATCAGCCTGAGAGTAGTTAATGTACACAGTCTGGGGAATTAAGCTTACAGCCTGCTTTAACGGAAAACAAACTCTAGGACTATCTCATATGCCTTCTGATGAAGGGACATCCATTGGGAAGATTACATCTGTTATCTAGGAAAGTCCATTTACATTGGACTTTTATAATCTGACAACAGAAAAGGTACATTTAGGTACATTAATCTACTCTTTTAAAAAGGAAATGGAAACTCTACAAATTTGTCCATTATACTTGCCAAGAATCTAAGGTGAGGTCAAGACAAAAGCAGATTACTTTTGCTGGTTCTAATAAGAGTTTATTGCTAGGTCTGCAAGCCAGGTCTCCTTCTGTGAGTTTTTGAATGGTTTTGAGAGCTGGGCTATTCTTAGAGTATTGAGAAAGAGCCTTATCTCACACCATAGGAAATTCAAAGATCCCCACAGCTTCAAAAAGCCAGCCCCACTAAAAGCCAGGGTGGCTACTGATCACAAATACATGTCCAATGTGGGGAATGTAAGAGGAACCCTAACAGGCACAGACACACAGCTCCCAATGTGACATATTAGAAACAGCATCCAAAAGGATTCTCCTGTGGCTTTGGGTATTTCCATGACTAAATAACTGCCTGAGGTATTATTGGAGTGTTAGTGAGTTACGGTTGAATTCTTGGTTGCAAGCTTCAGACAGTAACCCTGGCTAATTTAAACAATAGAGAATTTATTGATAAAATATTAGGTGCTCAAAGAATCTGTAGGGGGCTGAGTTTTAGAGGAGATTGGAGCGTCTAAAGACAGTGACAGACAACAGAAAGGAAAAGACATAGCAAAGATCTCCTTTATGGAAAGTCCTAATCAGAACACCATCTTTATAATGTATGACCTCCAACCACTACATTCTTGGGTCATTGGCTCAGGACTTAAAGTCCTAGGAGAGATCATCTGATTGTCTAAGCTTGAGTCATGGGTGCCTCCCAAATAAAAATAAACCTATTAGGAAGAGACAAAGAGAGATGGAACATGGCCCTGCTGAGCTTCAACACTGGGCATTTATTTTTCTTGCTCATAGGTCTGAGAGTGGTTTTGCTTCAGGCTGAAGTTTGGCTTGGGTTGGCTCCAGGCCATAGGTCAGGTTCAAGTCTAATCGAGGCATCTCCACTTCCTCCTTGGACCAAGGGTTACCCTGGGAATATTCTTCTCATGGCAGACCACAAGAGTGCAAAAGGGCAAGCTTCTGCTCACCTCACATCTGCTCATATTCCATAGGCCAAAGTCAATTCTTAAACTCAAATTCAGTAATATGCAAGTGTAGTCTACCCCAATAGGGAGGAGGAAGAGAATAAATAATATTGGCCTAATCATCCAATCTAATATCGATTCTGAGGAAGCACTCTCTACCCATAGGTCCTAGCCACCTCATTTACATCACCTCAAAACCTACATTTTGTGTCTGATCCAAATCCTCACCTAAAAATTTATGAAAAGTAACTTGGTCCTTGTTTCTGGAGGATACACATTAATTGTCCCTATGTGTATCTCTCAATTCCCAGTCCCACATTCTTGGCAAATTATAAACATGTTTTATTTCCACTCTTAGATGATGAATGCCTTGAGGACAAAGCATGCGTCTTCATAAAAAGCCCAACAGAGTGCTTGACTTGTAGTTGTTTTAGTTAAATTGCTGAATAACAAAAGAGTGGATCTTACTGGACTTTGGCCAGGCATTGCTCAGATGGGGTCCCCCAGCCTGTGAGGACCCCAAATAGGCATGGATGGCCCAAGGCAGAACCAGTGGGTATGGTCAAGGTTTTTTTGTTTTCATTCACCAAAGCATGAAGGAAAGACAAGTAATTTGCCCCTTCAAACTCCATGTCTAGCTCCTTGCCTCCATCTACCACCAGTCAAGGGTGAGGGCAAGTGAGGGGAAGACCTAAACCCATGTTCAAAGACTTTCTTCAAACCTCATCTCCTTTGTACTTCTGTCCTTGTCATCTGCATCATCAGCATCTTTGTCTCTAATATCTAGCAATTGTTTCCTCCATCTTGAAGACACAGAGCAAGCCCTCAAGAACTGTACTACAGTACAGTAGTACTACTGTACTACAATTGTCGACATTCAACAATTTCAGGAGGGAGCGTATAGTCAAGAACCAATGATACTGAAGAAAGAAGTCCAAGCAGCAATGAAGGTGTTTGCAAAAAAAAAAAAAAAAAAAAAAGGCTCCAAGAATTGAAGTAATACCAACTGAGATGTTTCAATAAATGGATGTAATGCTAGAAGTGCTCATTCATCTATGCCAAGAAATTTGGGAGACTGCCACCTGGCCAACTGACTGAAAAAGAGCCATATCTGTACCAATTCCAAAGAAAGATAATCCAACAGAATGTGGAAATTATTGAGCAATATCATTAATATCATTATTATATTGAACAATACCATTAATATCACATGCAAGTAAAATTATGCCAAAGATAACTCAAAAAGAGTTGCTGGAGTATATTGACAGGGAACTGACAGAAATTCAGTCCATATTCGGAAGAGGTTGTGTAACAAGGGATGCCATTGCTGATGTCAGATGGACTCAGACGAATCCTGGCTGAAAGCAGAGAATATAAGAAAGATGTTTACCTGTGTTTTATTGACTATACAAAGGCATTCTACTGTGTGGACCATAACAAATTATACATAACATTCCAAAGAATGGGAATTCCCAAACACTTAATGGTGCTCATTTGGAACTTGTGCATAGAACAAGAGGCAGTAGTTCAAACAGAACAAGGGAATTCTGCATGGGTTAAAATCAGGAAAGGTGTGTGTCAGGTTTGTATCCTTTCACCATACATACTCAGTCTGTATACTGAGCAAATAATCTGAGAAGCTGGACTATATGAAGAACATGGTACTAGGACTGGAGGAAAACTTATTAACAACCTGTGTTATGCAGCTGACACAACCTTCCTTGCTGAAAACGAAGAGGACTTGAGACACTTCAATATGGATTATACCTCAACGTAAAGAAAATAAAAGTATTCACAACTGAACTGTCTTAGGCTGGGTTCTCTAGAAAAGCAAAACCAATAAAGTATATAAATATATATATAGAAAGATTTATATCTAGGAAATGATTCATGCAGTTGTAGGGGCTGGGAGTTCTCAATTCTGTGGGTCAGGCTGGAGACTTTTCCTGACTCACTTATCTTCAGGGGTTGGCAAATCCAAGATCAGCAGGTAAGATGGCAGGCCACTGGCTCACAGGCTATGGAGGCTGATGAAACCCAAGATCAGCAGGTAAGCTGTTAGCTCAAGTCCCAGGAACTGGAGGTCAGATGAATAGGAGCCAGCTACAGGATCCGGAGTGAGAAAAAACCAGCAAACTTTGCCAGAAAGTCCACCTATATTGAATGCAGGCCACACCCCCAAGGAGCCCCCTTTCATCTGATTGTCTGCTCATAAGAGAGCTCATCATGGAACTGATTACATTATATCAGATCTCATTATGGAGGTGTTTACGTCATTACATAGCTGCCAAATTACATCATAGCTGCCAAAACACTGAGAACCATGGCCTAGCCAAGTTGGCACACAAACTTAACCATCACATGGACCAATAAGTAGCATCATGGTAAACGGAGAAAATATTAAAGTTGTCAAGTATTTCATTTTACTTGGATCCACAATCAATGCCCATGGAAGCAGAAGTAAAGCAATCAAATGACATATTGTGTTGGGCAAATCTGCTGCAAAAGACTTCTTTAAAGTGTTAAAAAGCAAAAATGTACTTTGAGGACTAAGATATGCCTAACCCAAGCCATGGTATTTTCAATTGCCTCATATGTGTGTGAATGCTGGGCAACGAATAAAGAAGACCAAAGAAGAATTGATGCCTTTGAATTATGGCTTTGGCAAAGAATACTGAATACACCACAGACTACCGGAAGAACAAGTAAGTCCATCTTGGAAGACGTTCAACCAGAATGTTCCTTAGAAGCAAGGATGGCAAGACTTCGCCTCATGTACTTTGGATATCTTATCAGGAGGGACAAGTCCTTGCAGAAGGACATCATGCTTAGTAAAGTAGAAGGTCAGTGAAACAGGGGAAGACCCTCAGTGAGATGGACTGAGCCAGTGGCTGCAATAATGAGCTCAAACATAGCAACAATTGTGAAGATGGCACAGAATTGGGCAGTGCTTCATTCTGTTGTACATCGAGTCACTATGAGCCAGAACCAACTTGATGGCACCTAACAACAACAACATGAATAGCATTCTTTGCCAGATACTATGCTAATCATTTTAACATGAATTGTCAAATTTAGTCTTACACCTACCACATTCAGCAGCAGCTATCACCATTTGTGACATTTGTCACTCCTCGGCTTGGCAGTTTCACCCTGCCTTTGCTTGTTTTGCACTATTTGCCTTGTTTGATAGGTGAAAACTTGTGTGGGTTGAAACTGAAATTTCAGGAGTAAAACGGCTTAAATTCAAATCTTACATGCAATATGTGTGTAACCTTGGACAGGTTACTTAACTTCTCTGTGCCTCAGTTTCCTCACCTATAAAGCATTAATAGTACATACCTTATAACTACTACCCATCTGTCAGTTTGTTTTACGTTGGTGACTTACGTGTTGCTATGATGTTGGAAGCTATAACACCACTATTTCAAATACCAGCAGGGTCAGTCACTGTGGACAGATTTCATCAGAGCTTCCAGACTAAGACAGATTAGGAAGAAAGATTGGCCAATTCACTTCCAAAAATGAGCCAATGAAAGCCTTATAAATCACAAAAGAATATTTTTCTACCTAGTGCTGGAAGATGAGCCCTGTAGGTTGAAAGGCACTCAAAACACAAAGAGGCCACAGCAATGGACACTAGCGTACGAACAATCGTAAAGGTGTTATAGGACGAGAGTTTTGTTCTGTTGTACACAGCGCCTTCACGAGTTAGAGCTGACCGCATAGCAACTAACAACACCCTGTGACGGTGTTGTGAATACTGAATGGATGCAAGCACTCAGACAAGTTCTGAAACATCATAAGCACTCCACAAATATTAAATGTTTGCAAAGGCCATAAGACACTAAATCCATCTCCTAGACTTCTTGGACCATGGCCTAGTCTCTCTCATCCAGGAAGTAATCCACACAATTCAGGCCAGTGAAGATTGGAATGAGGTCTGTGCAGCGGCCCATCTATATGGAAGGTCCACTGCTCACTCCCTACATGACCAAAAAAGAAAAATATCCCTTAGGATCTTCCTTGTGTTCTTCCCTTGCATTAGAGTATTTTTCTCTGTTCTACCTCATCAACGCCTGACTAGCAAAAAAGCTGGATCGTGATTATAAGTTTGATAGCTTAAGCTAGTTTTATGTATTTTTTTATTATGAATTTGACTGTTCAGAACTTTTGTTCTTAATTTTGGACATTTATGTCTCATTTTCTTTATGAGAAAATCTAGGAATTATTGTCCTAATGTCATAGTTAGTGATATTAAAATAAATGACAAGCCATGAATTGGGGAATTAAAACCGCTAATAATTGGATTTTAGAAATATAAAAACTCTGGATTCAGCGAACTAGCACGAGTTTAATTTAAATGTCTAATTAAAAGTTATTTGGAGGCACAGCATACACAAACTGCATTGCAGTCTTCCATGGCTGAGAAGGAAATTTAACTAGAAGAGAAACTGGAACTTCATGAAGAAATGGGACTGGGATGTAATCTTTAAACAAAGTGCTCCATTTTAATCAAAGCGTGTGCAACTCTGCATCCTGTTCCCAATGTATACAAACATGCAGTCCCCCAGTGCTTAAAAACTTGTCAGTTGTTTAACAGCAGAGCAACCATGCTTCAAGTCAAAGAAAGAAATGATGATATTCCAATAGAGGAAAGAGCTTTTGTTGGCTGAAGTGCTATTTATCCAAAGTTGCCGGAAAGCTATGGAAGAAGAAAAAGAAGAGCATTTGTGATTGGAAAAGTCAAGATTAGAACTGGTTTGACAGGAACAAGCCTGCCAGTCAACAAGCTGACTCATAGGAGGGCTATTCATGGCAGAGGGCTATTTAGCACATTGTCAAATATGACTCTAAAAACTCAGCGTGATCGTTAATACAAATAGCAAATGAACAGTGACATATTCAGATTGCCTGCATAGTGGTGGTGGTAGGGTATGCACAGTCGGGCAAAAAAGAACTCCATCGCAGTGTGTGAAGAACAGAAATTATCCAGAGCAAAATTCTAGAACTGGATTTGCTTTGAGAGGTTTACTAACTGTGGCACTATCAACTCATCACCGTCACCTTTGAGTCTCAGTTTTCTCATCTATAATATGCAGAACAATAATTGTGCCTAGTTTGCAGCCTTGTTGTGAGAACTGAATTGCTATTAAATTGGTTAAGATGAGTAAGACAATTAGGGCATTGGCCAGGAAAGCTGTAAGTGCTCAATAAAACAAAATATTGGCTGTTATCATCATTATCATTGACAGATATTTTTCTCAACTTAGGAAATATTAGATATAATCACTGGTGTAGGTATACCAGGTACCACTGAGTCAATTCCATATAACCAAAGTAAACCTAAATGCTAAACTGAACCCCTTTAACAGGGTTAGTAAAATTGTGCTTTTGTTTTTGGATGATACACTTTATTTGTCTGAAAATGTCTCCTATGGGAGAGGCGGGGCCAAGATGGCAGAGTCATCAGATGCTTCCTGTGGTCCCTCTTACAACAAAGATTCAAAAAAACAAGTGAATCCATTATATATCACAATCTAGGAGCCCTGAATATCCAAGGCAAAGTTGAGGAATCTGAGCAGCAGGGAAGGGAGAGATGGTTCAGAACCAGCAAGGAGCTGCCAGACCTGACCCAGCAGAAATCAGCACCTGGCAGGCCAGATCTGCTGGAGTGAATGCAGTGAGGCAAGCAGTGGCATTCAGGGTGTATTTTCCACATTGGGAGAGAACGAGCAGCAGAGAGTCTACTCATGCCTCTAGAATCAGCAAAAAAAAAAGCTCTCAATCGGCAAAAGATAAGCACATGCATCTAACCTACCAAGTGGATTAAAAAAAACACCTTTGGGAAAAACCTCTCTCCTACTTACCTGTACCCTTCCCACTCTGCACTGGGCCTGAACCTGCTTCAGAGATAGCAGAGTCACCTAGGCCAGAAGTAGGGCTTGAGTCATTCTCCCAGAGAACAAATTAACAAACAGGGAAAAAATAATCTGCCAGCTCCCCTAAACTGGGAATTCGGGGCAGAAACAGCTTCTTTGCCTAGGCACAGGCATATGGGGTCAACAGACTTTGAATGCCTTTCACCCCTGCATAGACCTGTGTGGGCCCATTTCAACAGTGTAGGTCCTCATTAGCACAGTACAACAGGGTATATACCTGAAGTGTAACTTCAACTATTTCAGCTATATGATGGAGAGGCAGGTTCATGATATCTGACACCACTCTGCCTATTAAGCAGGGTGCTCACCTACCCACATCAGGGGCCTGAGGACTGGTGGGTCCACCCACAACACCAAGCCACCTGCAACAGAGATCCAAGAATAAGTGTTGCCTCCCACCCCTTATAGCCAACAGCATAGGGTGCCCATAGTATGGCTGCAAAACCCAACCACCTACGTGCTGTTTGGAACAGAGACGTGCTTTCCTCACAGACATTCAGGGGTGGTTGTCAGTCCCCTGATTTTCTTAATGCATGACCCCCTACTGAAACCAGATACCTGTGCCTACACCACTACAACCCTGCTCATCTAGGACGGTAGGTGAGAGCCTGTACCACGCATGTGGTGACTGACTACTTGGATACCTGAGCTGAATCCATACAAGAAAAGTAAATGGATTCCTGGGCTCGAATACCTAATAATAGTTCTAACCACCTGGTGACAGGATGTCAGAACTTCAAAGGCGCCAATAATCAAACTAGCTCGGGCTTATTGAAACAAAACAAAACAAGAAGATAGGACACAGTAAGCAAACATAAAATAAATGCAATAATATATTGATGATTCAGAGACAACAGTCGATATCAAATCACATAAACAGGCAGATCATAATGACTTCAGTAAACTCCCAAAACAAAGTTTCAAGAAATCTTCAGATGAAGAGAACTTCCTGGAATTACCAGAAGTAGAGTACAAAAGATTAATATACAGAACTCTTCCAAAGATCAGGAAGGAGATCAGTCAAAGCATGGAACAAGCCAAAGAGAACACAGACAAAACAATAGAAGAAATTAAGAAGATTAGAGAAAAGCATGATGATATATTTAACAGGCTATGAGGATCCAAAGAGAGACAGCTTACAAAAATCCAGAAGACTAACAATAAAATTTCAGAATTAGACAACTCAACAGAAAGTCAGAGGAGCAGAACTGAGGAAATGGAAGTCATAATTAGTGAGTTTGAAGACAAAGCACTTGACACCAACAAATTCGAGGGGAAATCAGATAAAACAATTTAAAAAAATGAAGAAACTCTAAGAATTATGTGGGACTCTATCAAGAGGAATAATCTATGAGTGATTGGAGTACTAGAACAGGGAAGGGATAAAAGAAAATACAGAGAGAATTGTTGAAGATTTGTTGGCAGAAAATTTCCCTTATATCATGAAAGATGAGAAGATATCTATCCAAAATACTCAATGAACCACACACAAGGTAGATCCCAAAAGGAAGCCACCAAGACATATTATAATCAAACTTACCAAAACCAAAGATAAAGAGAGAATTTTAAGAGCAGCTAGGGATAAACAAAAAGTTACTTACAAAGGAGACTCAATAAGAATAAGCTCAGACTACTCAACAGAAACCATGCAGGCAATAAGGCAGTGGAAGGATATATATAAAGCCTTAAAGGAAAAACAAAAACAAAAACAAAAAAAAACTGCCAACCAAGAATTATATATCCAGTAAAGCTGCCTTTCAAATAGAAATTAGAACATTTCCAGATAAAAAAGAAGGTAAAAAGAAGTTAAGAAGATTTGCAAAAATCACACCCAAACTACAAGAAATACTGAAGGGAGCCCTCCAGTTAGAAAATCAATAACATCTGATAATGACCCAGGACTAAACACAGAACAGAGAAACCAGATATCAACACAGATAGTGAAATCAAAAAAATAAATCAAAGATAAAATGCTCAAAACAGAGAAACAGATGTCATTATGTAAAAGATGATGACATTAAAACAAAAAAGAGGAACTAAAAGTGTAGTCATAGATCTTTCATACGGAGAGGAAGTCAAGGTGACATAAAGAAATAAAGGATTGGTTTAAACTCAGAAAAATAGAGGTAAATATTAAGGTAACCACAAGGGAAACTAACAATCCTACACATCAAAATAAAAAAGAAGAAAAACATAAAGACTCAGCAAATAAAAAATCAACACCAGTGAAAAAGCAGAAAATACATGAAGAAAAATGACTCAGCATAGAAAATGAAGTTGAACAAAGAAACTGTCAACAAAAAGAGACATCAAAATGACAGCACTAAATTCATACCTATTAATAATCACACAATGTAAACAGATTAAATGCACAATAAAGAGACAGAGAATGACAGACTAGATAAAAAAAAAAAAAAAAAAAAAACACGATCCACCTATACGCTGCCTACAAGAGACACACCTTAGACTTAAAGACAGAAACAAACTAAAACTCAAAGGATGGAAAAAATATATCAAGGAAACAACAATCAAAAAAGAGTAGGAATGGCAATATTAATTTCAACAAAATAAACTTTCAAGTTAAATCCACCACAAAGGATAAGGAAGGAAACTATATAATGATTAAAGGGTCAATATACCAGGAGGACATAACCATAGTAAATATTTATGCACCCAGTGACAGGGCTCCAAAATACATAAGACAAACTCTAACAACATTGAAAAGAAAGCTAGACAGCTCCACAATAATAGTACGAGATTTCAACATACCACTTTTGGTGAAGGACAGAACATCCAGAAAGATGCTCAATAAAGACACAGAAGACCTAAATGCCACAATCAATCCACTTGACCTCATAGACATATACAGAACACTCCACCCAATAGTAGCCAACTTAATTTTTTCCAATGCACATGAAACATTTCTTAGAATAGACCACATATTAGGCCATAAAGTAAGTCTTAACAGAAGCCAAAGCATCGAAATATTACAAAGCATCATTTCTGATCATAAAGACATAAAAGTAGAAATCAATAACAGAAAAAAGCAAGGAAAAAAAGTCAAACACATAGAAACTAAACAAAACCTCAAAAACTACTGGCTTATAGAAGAAATTAAGGACAAAGTAAAGAAATTCATAAAATCAAGTGAAAATGAAAACACACCCTACCAGAACCTTTGGGACACAGCAAAAGCAGTGCTTAGAGGTCAATTTATAGCAAAAAATGCACATATCCAAAAAGAAGAAAGGGCCAAAATCAAAGCATTAACCCTACAACATGAACAAATAGAAAGAGAGCAGCAAAGGAAGCTGTCAGGCACCAGAAGGAAGAAAATAAAAATTAGAGCAGAATTAAATGAAATAGAGAATACAAAAACAATTGAAAGTGTTATCAAAACCAAAATTTGGCTCTTTGAAAAGATTAATAAAATTGATAAACCATTGGCCAAACTGACAAAAGAAAAAACAGGAGAGGAACCAAATAACCAGAATAAGAAATGAGATGAGAGATATCATAACAGACCCAAATTAAATTAAAAGAATCATAACAGAATACTTCGAAAAATTTGTTAATTTGAAAACCTAGAGGAAATGGACAAATTTGTAGAAACTCACTACCTGCCTAAACTAACACTGAGGCAGAACAACTAAATAAACCTATAACAAAAGAAGAGACTGAAAAGGTAATTTAAAAATTCCCAACGATAAAAAAAAGTCCTGGCCTGACAGCTTCACTGGAAAATTCTACCAAGCTTTCAGAGAATACTTAACACCACTACTACTAAAGGTATTTTAGAGCACAGAAAAGGATGGAATACTCTTGAACACATTTTATAAAGCCAACATTTCCCTGATGTCAAAACCAGGTAAAGACACCACAAGAAAAGAAAATTACAGACCAATAATGCATCATGAACATAGACCCAAGAATCCTCAAGAAAATTCCAACCAAAAGAATACAACCAAAAAAAAAAAAAAAATACAACACATGTCAAAAAAACAATTCACCATGACCAAGAGGGGTTCATACTAGATATGCAGTGACGGTTCAACATTAGAAAAACAATCAGTGTAATGAATCACATAAACAAAAGAAAAGTCAAGAACCACATGATCTTATCAATTGATACAGAAAAAGGCATTTGACTAAGTCCAACAACCATTCATAATAAAAACTCTCAGCAAAATAGGAATAGAAGGGAAATTCCTCAACATAATAAAGGACGTTTATACAAAGCCAATAGCGAATATCATCCTAAATGAAGAGCATCTGAAATCAATCCCCTTGAGAATGGAAACCAGACAAGGATGCCCTTTATCACCACTCTTATTCAACATTGTGCTGGAAATTCTAGCCAGAGCTATTAGGCTTGAAAAAAAAATAAAGGGCACCCAAGTTGGTAAGGAAGAAGTAAAAGTACCTCTATTTGCAGATGATACAACTTTAGACACAGAAAACCCTAAAGAATCCACAAGAAAATTACTGGAAATAATAGAACAGTTCAGCAAAAATCAGTTGGGTTCCTCTGCACCAAAAAAAGAGAATGCTGCAGAGCAAATCGCTAAATCAATACCATTTACAATAGCCCCCTAGAAGATAAAACACTTAGGAATAAATCCAACCACAAATGTAAAAGGCCTATACAAAGAAAACTAGAAGATACTACTGCAAGAAACAAGTGACCTACATAAGTGGAAAAACATACCTTGTTCATGGATGGGAAGACTCAACATTGTAAAAATGTCTATTCTATCCAAAGCGGTCTATAGATACAATGCGATCCTGATCCAAATTTCAATGGCATTTTTTAATGAGATAGAGAAACAAATCACCAACTTCATATGAAAAGGGAAGAGGCCCAGGATAAGTAAAGCATTACTTAAGAAAAAGAACAAAGTTGGAGGCCTCACACTATCTGACTTTAGAACCTATTATACCACTACAGTAGTCATAACAGCCTGGTACTAGTACTACGACAGACATATATACCAATGGAACAGAATTGAGAATCCAGACATAAATTCATCCACTTATGAGCAGCTGGTATTTGACAAAGGCCCAAAGTCAGTCCATTCATTGGGGAAAAGACAGTCTCTTTAACACATGGTGCTGGCATAACTGGATATCCATCTACAAAAAAATGAATCAAGACACATACCTCAGACCATGCACAAAAAAACTAACTCAAAATGGATCAAAGATCTAAATATAAAATCTAAAACAATAAAAATCATGGAAGAAAAAATAGGGACAATGCTAGGAGCCCTAATACTTGGCATAAACAGTATACAAAACATTACTAACAATGCACAAACACCAGAAGAGAAACTAGATAACTGGGAGCTCCTAAAAATCAAACACTTATGCTCATCCAAAGACTTCACCAAAAGAGTAAAAAGACGACCTACAGACTGAGAAAAAAATTTTGGCCACGAAAAAACCAATCAGTGTCTGATCTCTAAGACTTACAACATGCTGCAAAACCTTAAAAATGAAAAGACAAACAACCCAATTAAAAAATGGGCAAAGGATATGAACAGACACTTCACAAAAGAAGACATTCAGGTGGCTAACAAATACATGAGGAAATGCTCACGACCATTAGCCATTAGAGAAATGCAAATCAAAACTGCAATGAGATACCATCTCATCCAAACAAGGCTGGCATTAATCCAAAAAACACAAAATAACAAAGTTGGAGAGGTTGTGGAGAGACTGAAACACACACTGCTGGTGGGAGTGTAAAATAGTACAACCACTTTGGAAATCTACTTTGGCTATTCCTTAAAAAGCTAGAAACAGAAGTAACATAGAATCTGCAATCCCACTCCTTAGAACATATCTTAGAGAAATAGGAGCCCTCGCATGAATAGATATATGCATGCTCATGTTCATTGCAGCACTGTTTACAATAGCAAAAAGATGAAAACAACCTAGGTGCCCATCAACCAATGAATGGATAAACAAATTATGGTGTATTCACTCAATGGAATACTACACAATGATAAAGAACAAAGATGAACCCATGAAACATCTCATAACATGGATAAATCTGGAAGGCATTATGCTGAGTGGAATTAGTCACAAAAGGACAAATATTGTATGAGACCACTATTATAAGTACTCAAGAAAAGGTTTAAACACAGAAGAAAACATTCTTTGATGGTTATGAGGGAGGTGCACTCACTAACTAGAGAGTAGACAGGAATTATTTGAGGTGAAGGGAAGGACAAAACACAATATAGGAAAGTCAGCACAACTGGACTAAACCAAAAGCTAAGATATTTCCTGAATACAGCCAAATAGTTCGAGAGACAGAGTAGCAGGGGCAGGTGTCTGTGAACCATGGTTTCAGGGCACATCTAGGTCAATTGACGTAATGAAGAGTATTAAGAAAACTTTCTGCATCCCACTTTCGTGAGTGGCCTCTAGGGTCTTAAAAACTAGCAAGCGGACATCTAAGATGCATCATTTGGTCCCACCTCACCTGGAGAAAAGGAGAATGAAGAACACCAAAGACACAAGGAAAATATGAGCCCAAGATACAGAAAGGGCCACATAAACCAGAGACTCCATCAGCCTGAGACCAGAAGAACTAGATGACGACAGACTACCACCAATGACTGCCCTGGCAAGGAACACCAGAGAGGCCCTGACGGAGCAGGGGAAAAATGGGGTGCAGAACTCAAATTCTAGTAAAAAGACCAGACTTAATGGTCTGACTGAGACTTGAGAGACCCCAGAGGTTATGGCCCCCGGTCTCTCTGCTAGCGCAAAACTAAAATCATTCCCGAAGCCAACTTTTCAGACAAAGGTTAGACTGGACTATAAGACATAAAATGATACTGGTGAGGAGGAGTGTGCTTCTTAGCTCAAGTAGATTCATGAGGCTAAATAGGCAACTCCTGTCAGGAGGTGAGCTGAGAAGGCAGAGGGGGACAGACGCTGCTTGAATGGACATGGGAAATACAGAGTGGAGAGGAGGAGTATGCTGTCATACTATAGGGAGAACAAATAGGGTCACACAACAATGTGTGTACAAGTTTTTGTATGAGAAATTGACTTGAATTATAAACTTTCACATAAAGCACAAAGTTGCTGTTGTTAGGTGCTGTGGAGTCGGTTCCAACTCATAGCGACCCAATGCACAACAGAACAAAACACTGCCCAGTCCTGTACCATACTTACAATTGTTGTTATGCTTGAGCTAATTATTGCAGCCACTGTGTCAACCCACCTTGTTAACTGTCTCCCTCTTTTCCGCTGACCCTGTACTCTGCCAAGCATCATGTCTTTCTCCAGGGACTGATCCCTCCTGACAACATGTCCAAAATATGTAAGATGCAGTCTCGCCATCCTTGCCTCTAAGGAGCATTCTGGCCTCACTTCTTCCAAGACAGATTTGTTCATTCTTTTGGCAGTCCATGGTATATTCAATATTCTTCGCCAACACCACAATTCAAAGGCGTCAACTCTTCTTCAGTCTTCCTTATTCATTGTCCAGCTTTCACATACATACGATGTGATTGAAAATACCATGGCTCGGGTCAGGCGCACCTTAGTCTTCAGGGTGACATCTTTGCTCTTCAACACTTTGAAGAGGTCCTTTGCAGCAGATTTGCCCAATGCAATGCGTCTTTTGATTTCTTGACTGCTGCTTCCGTGGCTGTTGATTGCGGATCCAAGTAAAATGAAATCCCTGACAACTTCAATCTTTTCTCCGTTGATCATGATGTTGCTCATTAGTCCAGTTGTGAGGATTTTTGTTTTCTTCATGTTGAGGTGTAATCCATACTGAAGGCTGTAGTCTTTGATCTTCATTACTAAGTACTTCAAGTCCTCTTCACTTTCAGCAGGCAAGGTTGTATCGTCTGCATAATGCAGGTTGTTAATGAGCCTTCCTCCAATTCTGATGCCCCGTTCTTCTTCATATAGTCCAGCTTCTCAGATTATTTGTTCAGCATACAGATTAAATAAAAAATACAGATTAAATAGGTATGGTAAAAGGATACAACCTTGACGCACACCTTTCCTGACTTTAAACCAGTCAGTATCCCCTTGTTCTGCCCGAACAACTGCCTCTTGATCTATGTAAAGGTTCCTTAAGAGCACAATTAAGTATTCTGGAATTCCCATTCTTTGCAGTGTTATCCATAGTTTGTTATGATCCACACAGTTGAATGCCTTTGCATAGTCAATAAAACACAGAGAAACAACCTTCTGGTATCCTCTGCTTCCAGCCAGGATCCATCTGACATGAGCAATGATATCCCTGGTTCTACGTCCTCTTCTGAAACCAGCCTGAATTTCTGGCAGTTCCCTGTTGATATACTGCTCCAGCCTTTTTTGAATGATCTTCAGCAAAATTTTGCTTCCGTGTAATATTAATGATATTGTTCCATAATTTCCGCATTCGGTTGGATCACCTTTCTTGGGAATAGGCATAAATATAGATCTCTTCCAGTCAGTTGGCCAGGAAGCTGTCTTCCACATTTCTTGGCATAGATGAGTAAGCACCTCCAGCGCTGCATCTGTTTGTTGAAACAGCTCAATTGATATTCCATCAGTTCCTGGAGCCTTGTTTTTCACCAATGCCTTCAGAGCAGCTTGGACTTCCTCCTTCAGTACAAATGGTTCCTGATCATACGCCACCTCTTGAAATGGTTGAATATCGACTAATTCTTTTTGGTATAATGACTCTGTGTATTCCTTCCATCTTCTTTGGATGCTTCCTGTGTCATTTAATATTTTCCCCATGGAATCCTTCACTATTGCAACTCGAGACTTGAATTTTTTCTTCAGTTCTTTCAGCTTGAGAAATGCCGAGCATGTTCTTCCCTTTTGGTTTTCCATCTCCAGCTCTTGGCACATGTCAATATAATTCTTTACTTTGTCTTCTCGAGAGGCCCTTTGAAATCTTCTGTTCAGTTCTTTTACTTCATCAATTCTTCCTTTTGCTTTAGGTGCTCAGCGCTCAAGAACAAGTTTCAGAGTGTCCTCTGACATCCATCTTGGTCTTTTCTTTCTTTCCTGTCTTTTCAATGATCTCTTGCTTTCTTCATGGATGATGTCCTTGATGTCATTCCATAACTCGTCTGGTCTTCGGTCTTTAGTGTTCAATGCGTCAATTCTATTCTGATGGTCTCTAAATTCAGGTGGGATATAGTTAAGGTCATATTTTGGCTCTCGTGGACTTGCTCTGATTTTCTTCAGTTTCAGCTTGAATTTGCATATGAGCAATTGATGGTCTGTTCCACAGTCGGCCCCTGGCCTTGTTCTGACTGAGGATATTGAGCGTTTCCATCGTCTCTTGCCACAGATGTAGTCAGTTTGATTTCTGTGTGTTTCATCTGGCAAGGTCCGTGTGTATAGTTGCCGTTTATGTTGGTGAAAGAAGGTATTTGCAATGAAGAAGTCATTGGTCTTGCAAAATTCTATCACTCGATCTCTGGTTTTGTTTCTATCTCCAAGACCATATTTTCCAACTACTGATCCTTCTTCTTTGTTTCCAACTTTCGCATTCCAATTGCCAGTAATTACCAAAGCATCTTGATTACATGTTCAATCAATTTCAGACTGCAACATTTCTTCATCTTTGGCCCTATCGGTTGGTGAGTAAATTTGAATAATAGTCATATTAACTGGTCTTCCTTGTACTGTGGGGGCTTGTGTGTTGCTGTGATGCTGGAAGCTATGCCACCAGTATTCAGATACCAGCAGGGTCACCCATGGAGAACAGGTTTCAGCTGAGCTTCCAGGCTAAGACAGGCTAGGAAGAAGGACCCAAAAGCCTACTTCTGAAAAGCATTAGCCAGTGAAAACCTTATGAATAGCAGCGGAACATTGTCTGATACAGTGCTGGAAGATGAGTCCCCAGGTTGGAAGGCACTCAAAAGATGACTGGGGAAGAGCTGCCTCCTCAAAGTAGAGTTGACCTTAATGATGTAGATGGAGTAAAGCTTTCCAGATTGTTTTAATTACCACTGCTGTGTTTTGTATGATAGTAAACTGTGAAAATGGCCTCTGGTTGTTTCGGTTGCTTAGCTTATTTTAAAAAACAAAACAAAACAAAAAAACACTTGCTTGGTGTAAAAGGAGGTGCTTATGACCTGGAGATCTATTGATTCTCTCATTTATTCTTTAGGAAGAGAAGCGGAACTGAAGATAAAGGGCAATTCATCTGCCATGTTCACCCATTTTGGCTGTGGAGATTTTTCTTAGTTTACACTCTGTATGTAGAGTGTGTTTGTGGTGGGAAGACCTGGGACTTTGTCTTTCATGAGGAAGTCTTTATCCTGAAGTCACACCATTTCATGGACCTTCATTTGCTGATGTGGCATGACTCAAAATGAGAAGAAACAGCTGCAAACATCCGTTAGTAATCAGAACCTGGAATGTATGAATCTAGGAAAATTGGAAATTGTCAAAAATGAAATGGAACACATAAACATCGATATCCTAGGCATTAGTGAGCTGAAATGGACTGGTATTGGCCATTTTGAATCGTACAATCCTACAGTCTACTATGCTGGGAATGACAACTCGAAGAGGAATGGTGTTGCATTCATTGTCAAAAAGAATGTAAAGCACAATATAAAAATTAAAAAGTCCCCTATAATTAAGGGATCAAAATTAAAAATGGAGTCTTCCATTTTTTCAGTAACCTCCTGTCCTTTCCTTTCCTCTCATTTTCTAGACGCCATCAGTTTAGTTTGTTCTTCATTCATTTTTAAGAACAGTATTGAGCTCCTTTCATGCTCCAGGCACTGAGCTAGATTAAGTTGCTAAGAGATGCTGATTATGGAGTTTAAAGATTCTCTGTTATGACTGGGAATAACCAGTCTAGTTGCCATCATGTCGATTACAACTCATGGTGACTCCACATGTATCATAATAGAACTGTGCTCCATAGGGTTTTCAATGGCTGATTTTATGGAAGTAGATCACCAGGCCTTTATTCCAAGGCATCTCTGGGTGAACTCGAATCTCCATCCTTTCTGTTAACAGCTGAGCAAGTTAACCATTTTCAACAATAAATACAACAATCTACAGCACATTAGCACATGTAAACACACATACACACACATTAAACAGGTTTTGTTATTAGCTGCATGTTATACAGGTGAACAAACTAAGCCTTAGAGGAGGGAGTGCCCTGCCTTTAACCTCAGCAAGTGATAGACTCAGTGCAGGTATTGCAATATCGAATCAGTATTCACACCACTGCGGGGCTGCTGACATTCAAGCAAGGGCTGGCCTTCTCTTCCAATCCTCACTTTTCTCTGGACTGTTCAAGAAACAGTTCAGAGAAATGGTGTGACTTCAGGATAAAGACTTCCTCATGAAAGACAAAGTCCCAGGTCTCCCCACCACCAACACACTCTACATACAGAGTGTAAACTAAGAAAAATCTCCACAGCCAAAATGGGTGAACATGGCAGATGAATTGCCCTTTATCTTCAGTTCCGCTTCTCTTCCTAAAGAATAAATGAGAGAATCAATAGATGTCCAGGTCATAAGCACCTCCTTTTACACCAAGCAAGTGTTTTTTTTGTTTTGTTTTGTTTTTTAAAATAAGCTAAGCAACCGAAACAACCAGAGGCCATTTTCACAGTTTACCATCTAACAAAACACAGCAGTGGTAATCAAAACAATCTGGAGCTAGGGAAAGATGGAAGAGAAATCTGTCACCACAGAGAATATCAAGTAGAAAAAAAGGGTCCTAGGAAATGAAGCAGGAAAATTGACGATTCCTTAGAATTAACCCCAGAGTGAGGGGCAATAAAAGGGTTAGGTAGAGATTGTTGCTGGGAGAAACGTCAGCTTCATTTGAGAAGCCCTTTGAACAACTTTGAAATGGTGCCCATGATTTTTTTCATCTTTTGCCAAGGCCAGAAAGGGATTGCATTTTGTTTTCACAAAGGGGAATTAACTGCTTCATGGTAGAATTCTTGCCTTCCATGTGGGACAGACATCCAGGTTCAATTCCCAGCCAATGCACCTCATGAACAACCACTACCACCCATCTGTCATTGGCAGCTTGTGAGTTGCTATGATGCTGAACAAGTTTCAATGGACCTTCCAGACTAATAGACTAGGAAGAAAGGCCTGGCAATCTACTTCCAAAAATCAAACAATAAAAACCCTATGGATCGCAATAGTCTGAACAGCAACAGAGGTTGGGGGTGGCACAGGACCAGGTAGAATTTCTTTCTGTCTTACATGGGCTCTCCAGGAGTTGTGAGCTGACTTCAAGGCATCTAACAACAACAACAACAATTCTTTGATTAGACTAACTCTGGAAAAGAATGACCAGTATATCTACCCTGGATCAGCCTAAAATCAAAGATCAAAACAAGTAAACCCATATCCTTTTTAAGTTTTGGTTTAACTTGATCTGAAGAATAGTGTAAATCTTTCAAATGCATTGTTAGTCTCCTTTTCCTTGTTCTGAGGTATTTCACCAAACCCCCACCCCACGGATTGCATCCTTTCACCTCTGACAACCCTGTAAGAGAGCTGGTCCTCTGCTGTTCTCCTTCATCCACTCTGCAGGAATGATTTTCACAGAGAGCCACAAACCACATAACCCAGTTGAGAGTTTTTGGTGCTCTGGATCTCACCCTTAATAGTTGTCTTATAGGAACAATTTCACAGAGATTTGTGAATTCTAACATAATAGCAAAAAATAATCATTGGATTTGGACTTATTGCCACCAAACTCACTTTCTTGTCATGATTGTTAGTTAAAGGACATCAGCTGGATAATATGCCAACAATAATAGCAACAACATCAATCATAATAATAGCCAATCTGTTCTAAGCGCTTTGGAGTAAATGTTTGGTATGGATTGAACTGTGGCCAACAAAAATATGTGTTAAATTCCTGACCCTTGTAGCTGTGAATGTGATCCTGTTTGGAAATACGGGTTTTCTTTTGTTATGTTTTCTTATGTTATGTTTCTTTTGTTATGAGGTCATATCAGTGTAGGGTGGATCCTAAACCTAATCACTTCTGAGTTTTAAAAAGACCAGAACAGACACAAACACACACACACAGTGGGAAGACAGATGCCAAGTGTTATGGATTGAATGGCGTGCCCCTCAAAATGTGTGTCAACTTGACTTGGCCATGATTCCCAGTATTGTGTTATTGTCCACCATTTTGCATCTGATGCGATTTTCCTATGTGTTGTGTATCCTGCCTCTGTGATGTTAATGACGCGAGGTTAGAAGTAGTTATGCTAATGAGGCAGGACTTAATCTACAGGATTAGGTTGTATCTTGAGTCAATCTCTTTTGAGATATAAAAAGAGAGAAGCAAGCAGAGAGATAGAGAGACCTCCTACCACCAAGAAAGCATAGCTGAAAACAGAGCGTGTCCTTTGGACCTGGAGTCCTTGCCCTGAGACACTCCTAGACCAGGTGAAGACTGATTACAGGGAACTTCCCCCAGAGCTGATGGAGTGAGAAAGCCTTCTGTGATGGTTAAGATTGTGTGTCAACTTGGCTGGGCCATGATTCTCAGTGTTTTGACAGTTGTACAATGTCATGATCACTTTCCTATTGAAATTTGATAAGGGATCACCCCCATAATGGAATATGCTGAGTGGTACTGGTAGGGGTGGGGCCTGTAGTGGTTCACCGTCCCCTCAGCCTTCATCTCTCCACCTTCTGCCACCTACTTCCTTCCTGCTCACCTTGCAAAAAGGTTGTTGGCTTGTCCTGGAAACAGCAGCTGTCTCTTGTCTGACCTCTGGTTCTTGGGACTTGAGCTAGCAATTTACCTGTCCATCTTGGAATTCACCAATCTTCATGGCCTGCGAGCAAGAGTCCTGTTCCCTGACCTGTGTATCTTGGGTTCACCAGCACCTGCTGCTAAGTGACTCAGGAGAAACCTTGCGGTTTTGCCTGCCAACCTTGAGGATTCCTTGATTATCACAACCTGTGAGTGGGATCCCTGCTCTCCAACCTGCTCTTCTTGGGTTCACCAGCTTCTGCAACTCCACGAATTGGGAAAGGACCCTATCCTGATCCAAGGACTTGAGATGTTCCAACCCCTAGAATTGTGTGAGCTGTTTCCTTAATATAAATCTCTCTCTATATATATGTACATGTTATACACGTTACTGGTTTTCCTTCTTTAGAGAACCTTCCCCTGTAGCTGGCTCCTTGAATTTGGATTTCAGGCCTCCTAGGCTGTGAGAGAATATATTCTGTTTATTAAAACCATCCACTTGTGGCATTTCTGTTACAGCAGCACTAGATAATTCAGACACCGAGGAATATCAATGAACGCCAAGAAATGCCAAGGATCTCTAGCAGACTCCAGAAACTAAGAGAAAGGCCTGCAGAAGTAATCTACTCAGACAAGACACTGATTTGGACTTTTATCCTCCAGAACTGTGAGAAAATAAATTTCTGCTCTTTAAAGCCACCTACTTCTGGAACTTTTGTTATGGTAGCACTATGTAACTGAGAAAATGTTGTCATTTCAATCCTCAAAGCAACCCTATTAAGTAAAGGCAACTATTACCTCCACTTCACAGACAAGGAATACCCATCTTGGTTTGAAATGGTGAGTGGTATCCAAAAAAACTAAAAGTTAAAATTTATTATTACCATCCTCCCAAAATTTGAATAATTTAATTTGCCATAAAATATATAAGCATAGCATTGGGCGTAGGCTACTAGCATCTGAAGTGGGAGTTTTCCAATATTTAGAAATTCATTGGTTTTTTTCAGAGGGATAGTGAATGATCACTTTCTACATTATCTTTGTCGATTTCCATTTTGAAACATCTTTAAAAAACAATGACCCTAGTCAGCTGTCTTAGTCTTCTAGTGCTGCTATAACAGAAATACCACAAGTGGATGGCTTTAACAAAGAGAAATTCACTCTCTTACAGTCCAGTAGGCTAGAAGTCCAAATTAGGGCACCAGCTCCAGGGAAGGTTTCTATCTTTGTTGGCTCTGGAGGAAGGTCCTTGTCATCAGCCTTCCCTTGGTCTGGGGGCATCTCAGCACAGGAACCTTAGGTCCAAAGGATGCACTCCACTCCTGGCACTGCTTTCTTGGTGGTATGAGGTCCCCCGTCTCTCTGCTCGCTTCTCTCTTTTATATCTCAAAAGAGATTGGCTTGAGACACTACCTAATCTTGTAGACCTCATCAGTATATCTGCCACTAATCCATCTTATTACATCATAGTGATATGATTTACAACACATAGGGAAATCACATCAGAAGATAAAATGGTAGACAATTCATACAAGGGAATCATGACCTAGCTAAGTTGACAGATATTTTTGGGGGACACCATCCAATCCATGACATCAGCAGAAAAACTCAACATCAACACTAGATACAGAAGTTGGAGAATAGAAAATTAAGGGATGGAGCTGGAAGAATATGTATATAATATTATATAATATTTTTAGATACATTTTCTGAAATTTCTTTATAAAACAAACAAAACAAAGGCTAAAGAAAAACAAAAGAGAGTATTTTTCCCCTAAGAAATTTTATTCACTTCTGAAATAAGGAGTTCATGCCTCTAAACTTTTGAGTTTACAGTAAATGCCTATCAAAATGTATCTCTTGGATATCTGCCTCCTGTGCATAACTGTTCTCTGTGGTGATTTAGAAATGATCTGCTGTTACCACTGGCACTATTCAACCTCTGGCCACCTAGGCTAGAACCAAGAGAAGTGACCCATTCAGGGAGCATCAGGCTGTGCTGGTTACCCCAGACTGAAAGATCAAGAAGCCAAGGAGGAAAAAATGAGTCATGACAAATACTGAGGCCAGTGAGAGCCCAGATGCAAAGTGGGGCAGAGGCAGGGAGGGACACAGTTGTGGAATAAGAACAGTTCAGGAGCAAATCTTTCAAAGATGAGAGTCTAACCATGGGGTCTAGTGTACACCCATCGGGCTGGGTGTACTTGAAAAAATCATAGTCTTCAATCATAGAGACAAAAGCTGTAACAGCCTTACCACCACCATCATCTCTCAAAGGGGGTCATCCTGACCTCTGCATTGATAATTATTTCAATAAACCAATAATTATTTTAATAGACCATATTCTAAGCTGGAAGTAACTGAACACATTTTGTGACCATAGAGACAACCATAAGAACAGTGTCTGTAAGTAGTAATAGTAATATCAGTGATAGATCTAACATTCTAACCACCATTTATTAAACACGTCACCCAACAATAGCAGAATGTGTACTCTTCCCAAGCTTACACAGAACATATGCCAAGATAGGTCACATCTTGGGCCATGAAACAAACCTCACCAAATTAAGAACTGAAGTCATAAAGTCAAATGAAATCAAACTAGAAGTCCATAATAGAAAGGTAACAGGAGCTTTTCCAAATATTTGGAAACTAAACAACACAATTCAAAATATTCCATGGATCAAATAAAAAGTCCCAAGGGAAATTTAAAAAAAAAAACATACTGAACAATATGAGATATTCCACTGTCACTGAGTCAATTCCAATTCATAGCGACCCTGTAGGACAGAGTAGAACTGCCCCATATGGTTTCCAAGAAGCAGCTGGTAGATTCAAACTGCCGACATTTTGGTTAGCAGCTGTGGCCCTTAAACACTGCAATATGATATGAAATATGGCATATCAAAATTTGTGCAACACTAATAAACTAATTCTGAAAGGGAAATTTATAACATTAAGAGCATACATTAAAAACGAGGAAAAGTCTCAAATCGATCATCTAAGCCCCTGCCTCAAGAACCTAGAAAAAAGGGGGCACTGAGCTGCTGATAAGGGTGAGAGAAAAATCTGAAAAAAAATAATGGTGATAGTTGCACAACATGATGAACACAATTAATGTCACTGAATTATCCATGTGAAAAATGTTGAAATGAGAAATGGTTGTTACTTATAAATTAACCAAAATAAAAAAGTATCTAGAAAATGAAAACAAAAGCAAGCAGAAGGTAAGAGATAATAAAAAATAAAAGTAGAAATCAATGAAATAGAAAAATCAATAAAACAAAAAACTAACCTTTGTAAAGATCAATAAAATTAACAAATCTCTAACAAGACTGACAAAAAAAAAGAGACAAGAAACAAATTACTAATATCAGGAATGAAATGGTGTTTGTGATTACAACCACCAAAGGTAGTAAAGAATACTGCAAACGGCTCTATACATGTAAGTATGATAACTTAGATGAAAGGGAAAAATTCCTCAAAAAGCACGACCACAACTCATCTGATATGAAATAGATAATTTGACAGCCCTGTAGCTATTGAGGAAGCCCTGGTGGCGTAGTGGTTAAGAGCTAAGGCTGCTAACCAAAAGGTCGGCAGTTCAAATCCACCAGGGACTCCTTGGAAACTCTACGGAGCAGTTCTACTCTGTCCTATAGGGTCACTATGAGTCAGAATCGACTCAATAGCAACGGGTTTTTGGTTTGTATAACTATGGAACAAACTCATAGCTCATAGCAACTCATAGCAACCCTATAGGACAGAGTAAAATTGCCCCATGGGGTTTCCAAAGAGCAGCTGTTGGATTCAAACTGCCAACTTTTTGGTTATCAGCTGAAGGCTTAACCACGGCACCACCAGGGCTCCTCAGAATTGACTCGATGGCAATGAGTTTGGTTTTTTGGTATAACTATTGAAAAAATTCACCTAATAATTTAAAAATCTCCCAAAACAGAAATCTCCAGACTCAGATGGCTTCACTGGACAATTCTACCAGATGTTTAAAGAAAAAATATTACCAATTCTATACAATCTTTTCCAGAAAATAGAAGAGGAGGGAACACTTCCCAATTCATTTTCTGAAGCTAGTACTACTCACTAAAACTGGACAAAAACAGTGCGATGAAGAAAACTATAGAGCAATATTCCTCATAAATATACATGCAAAAATTCTTAACAATACATTATTTTGGCAGTTTCTTAAAAAAAAGTAAACATGCAACTACCATATGACCCAGTGATTATATACCTGAGTATTTATCCCAGAGAAAGGAAAAATTATGTTCTCAAAAAACACCTGTACATGAATGTTTATAGCACCTTTAATCATAATAGTGAAAAACTGGGAAAAAACTAAGATGCCCTTCAATGGGTGAATGGTTAAACAAACTGAGGCACATCCCTCCCATGGAATATTAACCAGTTGCCTTCGAGTCAGTTTCCACTCCTGGTAACCCCATGTGTGTGAGAATAGAGCTGTGCGCTCCCTAGGGTTCTCAATGGCTGAGTTTTTGGAAGTAGTTTGCCACATCTTTCTTCTTAGGCACCTCTGGGTGAACTCAAACCTCCAACCTTTCTATTAGCAGCTGAGTGGTTTGATCTTGGCACCGCCGATACTACTCAGAATAAAATACGTACACATAACATCCTAAATGAATCTCCAGAGAATTGTTATGAGTGAAAAGGAGCCAATCCCAAAAGGCTACTTACTATCATGGATTGAATTTTGTCCCCCCAAAATCTGTGTCAACTTGGTTAGGCCATGATTCCCAGTATTGTGTGGTGGTTCTCCATTTTGTGATCGTAATTTTATGTTAAAGAGGATTAGGGTGGGATTGAAATAACCTTACCAGATCACATCCCTGATCCAATGTAAAGGGAGTTTCCCTGGAGTGTGGCCTGCACAACCCCTTATCTTATAAGAGATAAAAGAAAAGGGAAGCAAGCAGAGAGTTGAGGACCTCATACCACCAAGAAAGCATTGCCAGGAGCAGAGCACATCTTTGGACCCAGGGTTCCTCCACAGAGAAGCTCCTAGTCCAGAGGAATATTGGTGAGAAGGTCCTTCCTCCAGAGCCAACAGAGAAATAAAGCCTTTCCCTGGAACTGACACCCTGAATTTGGACTTCTAGCCTGCCAGACTGTGAGAAAATAAATTTCGGTTTGTTAAAGCCATCCACTTGTTGTGTTTCTGTTACAGCAGCACTAGATAACTAAGACACCTACTATATGGTTTCATTTATATAATATTCACTAAATGGCAAAGTTGTAGAAACTAAGAATAGATTAGTGGTTGCCAGGGGCTAAGGAAGAAGTGGAAGCAGAAGGGACATGGTCATAACTATAAAAAGCAACATGTGGGATCCTTGTGGTGATGAAAATACTCTGAATCTTGACTGTATCAATGTCAATATCTAGTTGTAATATTCTACCATGGTTTTGAAGGCGTTACCATTGGGGGAAACTTGGTAAGGAGTACATGGCATATCTCCCTCCATTTATTACAACTACATGTGAATCTACAATTATCTCATTTAAAAATCTTAAATTAAACTTAAAAAGTTCAATTTAAAAAATCAACATGGGCTTGTAGGTCATAGTTCTGCAGCTACTCTTAGAAATGTACAGGGTTAGCTCAACCACAAATTGCTGGAGGAAGCTGTTTCTCTTTGAGCTTTCTTGGTACATGAAGCTGATATTTTAGGATCATCCTCCAGACTGCTCATACTCTGGTATGCCTTCCAGACCCTGTAGGTTCTGACTCACAATTTTATTTTGACCCTTCCCTCATCCCAAATTCATTGAAATTCCTATTTTCCACACAAATAAAATTTTAAGAATTATGAGACCCTCAAACAGTGAGTAAATATAGCTGCACATATGCTACAACCGATGGCTCATATGTCACAGTTTTTACCTCCAAAGTTCTTCTACCTGGTAAATATATGAGCAAACATGTCACCAACAAGTATGTGAAATGGGGAGTAGAAGACAGCAGGTTTTGTTGGGTTATGGGATTACAGAGGATAGAAGAATAGTATTCCAGGAAGTTCCAACCGGGGACCAATTTGTAACACCCATTATATGAACCAAATAATCCTTATATTTTTGACAGGGGAGAAAGTCCTCAAACCCCTTTAAGAATCTAATTAAAATTTTGGATCCTCTCCCCATGAAAATGCATACATACACACATGTGTGTTTTCCATAACCACTAATAAAACCATTTTCTTTGACTCTGTTTTAGAAGAATATTCAAATGCTAAAAATGATCAATGTGCAAGTAGTAAACACTAAACACATCTCTGAAATTCTTGAGCCTATGATTGCCAGATTCAATTGAAGGAATATTAGGGACACTTGTTAATTATAAACAACTCCATTCTATTGCATAGTTTTCTTCCCATATTCAAATTACTGATTTTCCTTACCTGTTTAGGTTCCTTGAACACCCAATAGACTTAGTAATATGATATCTTCTCATTGCATCATGTATTTGTCGATTTTTGCCACAATAATGCTGTATAACAAACCATTCTGAAACTCAGTGGCTTACAACACTAGCATTTATTTTTGTGATGGTTAATGTTATGTGTCAACATGGCTAGGCCATGATTCTCAGTATTCTGTAATTGTCCTCCATTTTGTGGTATTGTGTAATTATCCTCTATTTTATTTTTTGTAAATCCTAAACCACTGTATGATAATGAGGCAGTGTGGGGTGTATCTTGAGTCACACCCGTACTAAAGGGTGTGACACAAGTCACAGCCTTACTCAAGTTGCACCCTTATTCAAGTCATGCCCTTACTCAAGTCATACCCTTACTTAAGTCACCACCTTACTCAGGTATCTGATATAAGGGGAGTTTCCTGGAGGGTGTGATCTACATCCAAAATATATGGATGCTCTGGCAAAGCTCATACTTGCTCTAGACTCTGCATCTGGCTTGTCATCATCTGACCTCTGGTTCTTGGGACTTGAGCCAACAGCCTCCTATCTGACCTACCAATTCTCAGATTTACCAGTCCCCACAGCCCCATGGGCCAGTAGCCTGACATCTGACCTGCCAATTTGGGATTTGTCAGCCCCTGCAACCACGTGAGTCAGGAGAAGCCTCCAGCTCAACGTTTGATCCACAGATTTGGCACTGCCAGCCTCCACAACCAAGTGAGCCATTTTTTTGAGACAAATCTCTCTCTTTCTATATATATATGTATATGCTTCATTGGTTTTGCTTCTCTAGAGAACCCAGCCTAAGACATTTGGTACCAGGAGTAGGACTTGAACAATATGAACATATGTTCATTGGATGTATGTCACACCCTTAAGGAAACTCCCCTTTCATCAGATACTTGAGTAAAGTGTTGACTTGAGATCTAGATACAAATTTACCTTCCCTACACACAATGCTTCTGCCAAAACTACCATTCATGGAATCACAGAATACCTTATCCACCATCAAGTCATCCCACACAGCATCACCTCAGATCAAGGGTCTCACTTTACAGCAAATGAAGTGCAGCAATGGGTCCATGCTCATGGAATTCAGCTGGCTTGATAGAATGATGGAATGGTCTTCTAAAGACACATTATGGCACCAGCTAGGTGGCAGTACTTTTCAGGGTTGGGGCGATGTTCTAAATCAGGGTTCAACATATGCTGCTGTTTCTCCCATAGCCAGAATTCATGGGTCCAGGAGTAAAGGGGTAGAGATGGGAGTGGCACGATTCACTATTACCCTTAGACATACTCAGAAAAATTCTGCTTCCTGTCCCCTTGACCCTATGCTCTGTGGGTCTAGATGTCTCACTCAGTTCCAAAGGGAAGAATGCTCCCATCTGGAGATGCAACACAAATCCCTTTGAACTGGAAGTTAAGAATGCCACCTGGCCACTTTGGGCTCCTCATGCCTCTGCATCAACAGGAAGAGAAAGGGAGTTATCATATTGGCTGGTATGATTGATCCTGATTACCAAGGAGAAATTGCACTGGTATTGCATAATTGAGGTAGAGAAGAATATGTCTGGAATAACCACAATCCCTTAAGGTGTCCCTTAGGGCAGTACCATGCCCTGTGATTAAAGTCAGTGGAAAACTACAGCAACCCAATTATGATATGATTACTAACGGGCCACATCCTTCAGGAATGAAGGTTTGAGTCACCCCACCAAGCAAAGAACAGCAACCAGCTGAGGTGCTTGCTCAGGGCAAACAGCATATAGAAAGGGTGGTAGAAGAAGGTATTTTAAAATACCAGTTACTACCACGTGGCCATTTGTAGAAATGAGGACTGTAATTGTTATGAGTATTTCTTCCTTGTTTTATTATATGTGTATGTTTCTAATGTCTCTTAGTAGGAAAAAGGCACCCTGGTGACACGGTGGTTAAGAACTTGGCTGCTAACCCAAAGGCCAGCAGTTCGATTCCACCAGCTGCTCCTTGGAAACCCTTTAGGGTAGTTCTACTATGTATTATAGAGTCGCTGTAAGTCAGAATTGACTCAACGGCAATGGGTTTGGTTTTGGATGTGTGTGTATATAAAATATTTTTGCTATCTTTTCTCCTTTATTCCATCACTTATATAAAGTGTAAACAGAGCTAGTGTGTTTTCAGTTGTACACATGCTAGTTGCATCATGTTAGGTGCAAGTATGATTTTATAATTGTCTTTATTTAGAGATTATGTACGGTTTAAGGAGATGTGTACAGGTGTCAAGTGACAAAGGGGTCGACTGTGATGGTTAATGTTATGTGTCAACTTGGTTAAGCCATGATTTCCAGTATTGTGTAACTGTCCTCCATATTGTGATCTCATGTAATTGTCCTCCATTTTGTGGTATTGTATAATTTTCCTCCATTTTATGTGTTTTAAATCCTAAGCCTCTATATGTTAATGAGGCGGAATTAGTGTGGGGTGTATCTTGAGGCATGCCCTTACTAAAGGGCGTGACTCAGGTCACATCCTTACTCAAGTCATGCCCCTACTCAAGTCACCACCTTACTCAAGTCACCTCCTCACTCAAGTATCTGATGTAAGAGGAGTTTCCTTGAGGGTGTGGCCTATATCCAATACAGATGAATGCTCTGGCAAAGCTTGCTTTTCCTCTGGATCTTGAATCTACTTCATCATCATCTGACATCCAGTTCTTGAGACTTGAGCCAGCAGCCTGCCATCTGACCTGCTGATTCTCGGATTTCCCAGCCTCTGCGGCCCCATGGGCCAGCAGCCCCTTGTCTGACCTGCCAATTTGGGATTCATCAGCCCCTGCAACAATATGACTCAGGAGAAGCCTCCAGCCTGACACCTGGCCCACAAATTTGGGACTTTCCAGCCTCCACAACCATGTGAGCCATTTCCTTGAGATAAATCTTCATTGAGTTTCCTTCTCTAGAGCACACAGCCTAAGACAATTCTCATGCTCACAGACCTGTAGGTTAAATACATTTGACTGATCCTGGCTAGACGCAGCCAGACTCCATATTAGATGGGCATCACTTGAGTTTGGGTCTGCTCTACATTTCTGTTATATCCTTAGACCAAAGGATATCCAGGAAGTGTTCTCATGACAAATAAAAAGAGAATAAAAGGTAGAACAAACCACACAAGCCCAGTTACAGCCTCTACTTGCATCCTATCTGCTAATATTCTATTGATTAAAGCCAGTCCTACATAAGTGATCTGAACATCGGTGGGGTGGGCAAAAATGTCTACAGTAGGAGATGAAGAGGTAAGCACTGATCCAATATATCATACACCACAAACATTCTTTCATCATTCCCTCAAAGCAATAAAGATGCTCTACTGATATTTCATCATATTCAAATCCCTATGCAAACTGATAAAAAAATATTGTTACTACTGAAACCATTTTCTCTGATGTGACTATGTTTTACAGAGGAGTTTCTGAACTTTGGCACTATTTAAATTTTTGACAAAATAATTCTTTGTCATGGGGAGCTGTCCTGTGCATTATAGGGTATTTAGAAACATCCACTAGATTCTAATAGCATTCCCTTCACTCCCCAGTCAAGATAATCAAAACTCTCTTCAAACATTATCAAATTTCCCTTGGGGTCAACATTGCCAGCATTTGAGGAACATTGTTTCAGAAGAATGGGCAAACATTCAAGATATGATGATATGTATTGTCAATTGCCAAATAACAAATGCAAGTAAAACATTTTTCTATATTAATATAAATAAATTTACATTCCAATAAACTTGACTGGGTGTCTTTTACAAGGCGAGCATTGGCTTGCTGTTTTTGTTGGTTGCCATCCAGTCAATTCCAACTCATAGCAACCCCTACTAACTGAAAGATTGGCAGTTCGGATACATTGGCTAACCACCCTCAAATCTTTATAACTAGTCTGTCAGATGGGTATTGTTATCACTGATGCTAAAATTGAGCTTCAGCTAAGTGAATTGCTCCAAGACCCAAAGATAAAAAGAGGGGAAACTGGAATTTGAACAAAAATTCATACCATGTATATATAAGAATTCCTGATTATTACAAACTGTACCATTCTATTCTGTTAGGTATCTCTTTTACATTAAAATTTGTAATATCCAAGAACTTGATAGAAAATGAGCCAACATTTTATGTAAGATTTTAATTGAGTAGTCTCATTCACATCACAAATGTTAAATGATAAATTACTCATAAAGTCTTCAGTTACTAAGAATGATAGTTATATCATATGCACATCACAAAAAGTACTTTTCTTATAAACTATACCCACAATCATCATAATCAAAAGCATAATTTTCAGGTGGAAATAGCAGTGATTTACCATTTCAAGTTGATTTGTAGAAACTATCTCAAATTCAAAATTCACACACAAGTGAATCTCACTCTGGAATATGGACTCCTGAGGAGCTACAGAGTCATCCTTGATTTCTCTGTTTTTTACCAGAACTCACATCCAATTCATTAGTGAATCTTATTGGATCATCCTTCAAAACATATACTCGGTCAGTCAATTTCTCATTGTGTCCACCATTACTGCCCTATTCCAGGCCACCATCATCTCACTCCTAAAAATCCGTTGCCGTCAAGTCAATTCTGACTCATAGTGACCCTATAGGACAGGGTAGAACTGCCCCATAGTGTTTCCAAGGAGCAGCTAGTGAACTGCCAGCCTTCTGATTAGCAGCCAAACTCTTAACCACTGCACCACCAGGGCTCCATCTCACTCCTAGATGATTACAATAACCTACTGAATCTTCTTCCACCCTTGTTTCCTACACACTTCACTATACAGCAGCCAAAGTGAACTCGTGAAAATGTAATTCAGTCAATGTTCAAGCTCCTACTTACAACTTTTAAGTGGCTTCTGTTGGGGATTGAATTATGTTCCCCAAAAACGTGTGTTGTAAATCCTAACCTCTATGCTGTGATAATAATCCATTTGGGTACAGGTTGTCTTTGAAGCCTTGGTGGCACATTGCTTAAGTGCTCAGCTGTTAACTAAAAGGTTGGTGGTTCAAACCGAACAGCCGCTCCTCAGGAGAAAGAAATAGCAGTCTGATTCTATTAAGATTACACCCTTGGAAATCCTACGGGGCAGTTTTACTCTGTCCTGCAGGGTAACTATGAGTTGGAATTTTGTGTTTATCTTTGTTATTTTAATAGGGCAGGATTAGTGTAGAGTGTGTTTTTAATCAATCTCTTAAAAAGAAAAAAGGAGCAGATTAGGACAAGCATGTAAGCAGAGATGGGGGAAGACAGATGCTACACTACAGGGAGATGACCAAGGAGCCAAAGAGTAGAAGTTGAAGAGACAAGGACCTTCCCCCAGAGCCAACAGAGAAAGAAAGTCTTCCCCTATGGCAGCCCCTGAATTCTGCAAAGAGTGCTCTAATAGAGTCCACTGAGGGACCCCATAGTGAGAAGCCCCAACACTGGTTTGGTGATTGAGAAAAACTTTCTGGAAGACTTCTTTGAGTCCATAGATACATAGGAGTGAGCTTAGTGAATGGCAGTGAGAGAATGATCCAGAACAAAAAGCTGGAAGTGAAAGAGGCCGCAGAAACTAACTGCAATTATTCCTTATGGCTGAAACAGTGTTTTAGGTTGTGAGGGAGCAGAGAGAAGAGGGGAGACAGAGAAGTAAGAGGGTTGTGATTATGAACTACCTCTTAAACCTTCTGAGTGGGAGCCCTGGTGGTGCAGTGGTTAAAGCAATAGACTCCTAACCAAAGAGTCAGCGGTTCAAGACTACCAGCCGCTCTCCAGGAGAAAGATGTGACAGTCTGCTTCTATAAAGATTTACAGTCTTGTAAACCCCATTGGGTCACTATGAGTGGGAATCAACTCAACAGCAGTGGGTCTTTGGAAGCCCTTTGAAAGAATTTGGACTTTGTATTTTTGGAGCTAGGAGCCTTGGTGCACAGTGGTTAAGCCTCCGGTACTAATTGAAAGGTTGGCAGTTCAAATCTACCAACCCTTTCTCAGAAGACAGACGTGTCAGTTTGCTTCCAAAAAAATTACAGCCTTTGAAACCCTTTGGGGTACTGTCCTATAGGGTCAATATGGGACAGAATCGACTCAGTGGCAATGGGTTTGTTTTTGTTGTTGTTGTTTTGGTGGGGGAGGGAGCTATGAAGAACTGGTTAAAATAGGGAGTAATATGGTTAGATTTGGAAACCCTAGTGGCGCAGTGGTTAAAAAATATAGCTGCTAACCAAAAAGTCAGCAGTTTGAACCCACCAGGCACTCCTTGGAAACCCTATGGGGCAGCTCTACTATGTCCGTTAGGGTCGCTATGAGTTGGAATCAACTGGATGGCAACAGGATGGTTAGATTTGCATCTAAAGCCATCACTTCAGCTGCAGTGTGTTAATGGAAGGATTGAGGATAGAAGTTGGGGGCTACTGGAAAAAAACCTAAGCTAGAGGAGATGGAATCAGGGAGACAGAAAATTGGAAGGATATTATTGGGTATAAACAAAGGTCTTGGCAAGTGATTGCAAGGGAGACAGAAGAGTCTAGTATGACCTCCAGGTTTTTAACCCTGATCCATTTTCTAAGACAGGGAACCCAGAAGAAGAAACAGTTTTGGTGGAAAACATGGAGTTAATGGCTCAATACTTCAGTGAGATTCTAAACATCCCGCATGGGACTCTCATTGTTTATGGCACTTTTCAAATTCTCAAAATTTTACATCAGCCATTTCATTTCAGTTCCCCAGCCCTCACACTCAAGAGACCATGTAGAGCCAGCAAAACACATGGTGTCAGACAGGGAAGCACAGAATTGAAATGCCACACTTACCGCTTTAGGACCCCACTTAGGCACTATAGGGTTGCTATGAGGCAGAATCGACTCCGCCGCAACTGGTTTAGTTTGGTTAGGAGCCATGGTGTCTTCGTTCCTTAGAACTGTTATAACAGAAATACCACACATGTGTGGCTTGAACTAACAGAAATTTATTTTCTCACAGTTTAGGAGGCTAGAACGCTGAATTCAGTGTGCCAGCTCTAGAGGAATGTTCTCTCTGTCTCTTCTGAGGAAAATACTTGCCTCTTTCAGCTTCTTTTCCTTGGTTCCTTAGCGATCTCCACGTGGTATCAATCTTTCTGTATTTTTACTTGCTTGCTTCTATGCCTAATCTACTCCTTTTGTATGTCAAAAGTGATTGGCTTGAAACACACCCAACAATGATATGGCCTCATTAACATAATAAATAAAATCCTATTCCCAGATGGGATTACACCCATGTATACATTGTTGTTGTGTGCTGGCCAGTTGATTCCCAATCATGACACTATATGTCACATGTATTTAGGGTTTTTTTTTTTTTTTTTTTTTTTTTTTATAGGGGTTAGGATTCTCACACATACTTTTGGGGGACATAATTCAACCCATAACTACTGGGAAAGCCATTCTTCAACACCACACCTCTCACTCCATGGACCTTAGCTGGACTACCATGAAGGTCAACCAAGGCTACACATTTCAAAATGCTCTGAAACACAGTAGAAGTCCAAAATGGCTGTATTATTATTACATCTGAGAAACATCTGTAACCTAAAAAAAAAACAGCAATTCAAGCCATGAGTCATCTTCTCAGTCTTATCATATCCTTTTGGTTCTTTCCTTTCATAGTTTCTAAATCAATCTGAGATTATTCTTGAACCTGGTAGGTGGGGCTGTCCTAATTTGCTTGGCTTTGGAGATCCAGTTTATTTATTTTCTGCAAGGGGTAGCTGTATTTGGATGGATAAGTGATGTGGCTATTTGTCCCATAATATTAAGTATAACTCACTGACAGCTTCATCTCTTTGCTGTGGATATTGAAATGTAGGGTCTTGTCAAACACTGCCTGCACTTTCGCGTCCTATATTTAATGCCTCCCATTACCCCGCAGATACACATTAAGGTGATAGATTCAGTGTCAACTCATTTTATTCATCACCTCTGAGATGGGCTGTTAAAGAACCACAATTGTCAAATTCCTTATATTTCTGTCGCAAACCAAATATTCTGGAAAAGGTCACAAAGAGCTGACATCTGAGCATTTTCTTTCTGGAGGGGAAATTTTGAAAGTTGCCATTTGTCTAAATTTAACACAATTATCAAATCTAAGAGTAAATATTTTCCTACTAATAAACAAAGTATATTATAAGGAAATTTTAGATCACTATACTCCCTGGGGGAAACCCTGGTGGCGTAGTGGTTAAGTGCTATGGCTGCTAACCAAGAGATCAGCAGTTCAAATCCGCCAGGCGCTCCTTGGAAATTCTACGGGGCAGTTCTACTCTGTCCTATAGGGTCACCATGAGTTGGAATCGACTTGATGGCAGTGGGTTTGGTTTTTTTGTTTTTTTTTTTTGCTTTATAATCCCTGTGTAGCACAAACAGTTAAGTGCTGGACTACTAGCCGGAAGGTTGGTGGCTCAAACCCATCCAGAGGTAACTTACTTAGAAGAAAGCCCTGGTGATCTTCTTCTGAAATGTCATAGCCTTTAAAACTCTCTGGCCCCGGTTCTGCTCTAACACAATGAGGTCACCATGAGTTGAAATTGACCGCACAGCAACTGGTTTGGTTTTTGGGTAATTGATTACAGAGTGGTGAAGTGGGATAGGAGGAGAAGTATAGTTATAACTTATTTTATCTCAAATGAAATTTAAAGTAACATACAATTCAAGGAACTAAAATGGAAGATTAAAATATCTACACATAAACATCAAAATTTCATGGTAGGGTTGCACAGCCCATTATTGTAATTGTTGTTAACAAGCTGTGTATCTGTAAAAAGTTGAAGTGGCAAAAGTTGTGTGATAGATATGTCTACAACAATGACCAAAAAAAACCCCAAAAACTGTGGCTACTGAGGCTGTGTCATGGATTGTCTGTGGGCTCCCCCACCCCCAAATGCCTGTGAACTTGGCTAGGTCATGATTCTCAGTATTGTGTGATTGTCCACCATTTTGTCATCTGATGTGATTTTCCTATGTGTTGTAAATACTACCTCTATGATGTTAATGAGGCAGAATTAGAGGCAGTTATATTAATGAGGAAGGACTTAATCTACAGGATTAGGTTGTGTTTTAAGTCAATCTGTTTTTGAAATATAAAAGAGAGAAGCAAGCAGAGAGACAGGGGACCTCACACTACCAAGAAAGAAGTACAAGGAAAACAGTGCATACTTTGGACCCGGGGAAGACAAGAGCCTTCCCCCAGAGCTGACAGAGAGAGAAAGCCTTCCCCTGGAGCTGGTGCCCTGAATTCAGACTTCTAGCCTCCTAGACTGTGAGAGAATAAATTTATCTTTGTTAAAGCCATCCACTTGTGGTATTTCTGTTACAGTAGCACTAGAGGATTAGGACAGAATTTGGTACTGGAAGTGGGGTGCTGCTCTAACAGATATCTAAAATGTAGAAGTGGTTTTGAAACTGTAAATGGATAGAGGTGGGAAGAGTTTTAAAGTACCTAATAATAAAAGCCTAGATTGTCTTAAAAAGACTGTTGGTGGAATAATGGGCATCAAAGACAATTCTGGTGAGGACTCAGAAGGAAGTGAATAGAGCTGTTACACTGGTGACATAACAGATTTCAAGAAGCAACAGCAGAAAAATGGTAGCAGTAGAACCAGGAGACCAGTGCAAAATGGTGCTAGGCTGGACTCACTGAATGAGAGAGCTGAGTGCCTTTGCACAGGACGCTTCCTGGCAGAGTAGGGTGACTCCAAGCACTTATCAGTGGAGCTAGGCTCACTGACTTACAGAGCAAGAGAGCTGAGTGCCTTCTGGCCAAATTTTATTGGCCAAGTTGGGTGCCTCCAGGCACTTATCGGTGGAGCTAAAGAGCTTTGAAACACTTGCCACAGCAGGGCAGACACAGATGGTGAGGTCTGAGGGGACAAGAAACCAGGAAGCAGAAGCAGAAAAGACAGGGAGCTTAGGAAAAAGAGCTGCCTCAGTCTCAAAGGGTAGTGCTATTAACTGTGGGGTCTCAAATGGTGGGGCCATCACTCAGAGGGACTAGGAGAATGGGGCTGCCCAAATTTGAGGGAGAAGAATTGCCATTCCAGTGGGCCTGGAAGGTAGAGCTGAAGCCCAGGGCTGAGGTGCCTCCACTCAGAATCTGGAGAGTGTGGCCAATACCTAGAGTCCGGAGGACAGGGCCATTGTCTAAATGGTCTCAGGGAACAGAGGATTGTTTTCAAGCATTGAGGGCTGATGTAATGTGTTATGCTGACTTGATTTGTACCTGTTATCCCTTATTTTCCTCCAGTTCCTCCTATTTGTAATGGAAATGACTACCTTGTGCCTACCCATTCCACCATTGGAAGCAAATAGCTTGTATTCTGAATTTCACAGATGAAGAGAAATTTGGGGATTTTGGACTTGGAGTTGACTTAAGACTTCTGCTCTAATATGATGGGATGAATGTGTTTTAAATGTGCCAAGGGCATGAATTATTGGGGGCCAAAGGGTGGAATTCATAGATTGAATTGTGTCCCCAAAAATTGTCTGTGAACTTGGCTAGGCCATAATTCCTAGTATTGTGTGATTGTCCACCATTTTGTCTTCTGATGTGATTTTCCTATGTGTTGTAAATTCTACCTCTATGTTGTTAATGAGGCAGGATTAGAGGTAGCTATTCTGGAATAGACTCAATGGCACTCAGCTGGGCTGGGCTGTTAACAAGGCATGACTCAATCTATAAGATTAGGTTGTGTTTTAAGTCAATCTCTTTTGAGGTATAAAAGAGAGAAGCAAGCGGAGAGACAGGGGGACCTCATACCACCAAGAAAGCAGTGCCAGGAGCAGAGTGCATCATTTGGACCTGGGGTTTCTGCACAGAGAAGCTCCTGGACTAGGGGAAGACTGATGAAAAGGACCTTCCTCTAGAGCTGACAGAGAGAGAAAGCCTTCCCTTGGAGTTGGTGTCCTGAATTCAGACTTCTAGCCTCCCAGATTGTAAGAGAATAAATTTCTCTTTGTTAAAAGCATCTACTTCTGGTATTTTTATTACAGCAACACTAGGTAACTAAGACAGAATTTGGTACCAAGAGAGTGAGGTACCATGTTAACAGATACCTAAAATGTGGAAGTGATTTTGAAACTGTGAATGAGTAGAGGAGTCAGGAGGAAATGAGGAGAGCTGTTACACTGGACATGTTGCAGATAGCCTCCTAGGCTGTGAGAGAATAGATTTCTCTGTTAAAGCCATCCACTTGTCATATTTCTGTTATAGCAGCATAGATAACTAAGACAGGCTGCTTATGTATAACCAAAAACATCATGGGATTTGGTTCTTTGGTTTGGAGGATTAGGGTCATGTTTTCATGGGACATTCCAGTTGATTGGCCTAAGAACATGTTTAGTGCTTTTGTTCTACCTCCTACTTCATTGTGTAGTGCCTGGGATCTTAAAAGCTTGCAAGTGGCCATCCCAGAAAAGGCACAACAATTGGTCTTTAATAGCCTGGAAGAATAGACGATGAAGGAGAATTGGAAATAGGGGGAGAATATGAAATATGTGGTTAATTGACTCCATGAACAACTGCCTCCTTTGCCATCAGACCAGAAGAATTGGATGGTGCCTGGCTATCATTACAGAATATTTTGATCAAAGATTCTATAGGGAATCATTATCAAAACCAGAAAATGCAGGACAAAATTTCAAATTCTTAGATTCCAGACTTCCTAGAGCCATGAACATTGAATGAACCCCTGAAACTATTGCACTGAGATAACCTTTAGATCTTAAACCAAAAACACCCCCTAAAGTCTTCTTAAAATCAAATAGTCTAGCTTAACTAGTAAAAAATGTCTGCCTTGAGCATTATACTCTTTTAATAACTGTTTGTATGGGATCAGATTGATAATAACAGATTATCTTATCAAGATTAGATAGGAACCTTAGAGGACAGTGAATTTATGTTAATGGGGGAGGAACAACTCAGAAAAAGATGGTGAGAGTGGGTGCACAACTCAAAGAATGTAGTCAGTGTCCCTAAATGGCACATGTAGAAACTGTTGAATTGGTGTATGTTTTGCTGTGTATATCTCAACAGCAACAAAATTTAATTTTGTTTTTTTTTAATTACAAGATCCTAAGTATCTTATAAACAAGTCCTCTAAAACAAAGAATCTGAAGCTTGTCACTGTATTCCATGTTATTTCTGTAGGTTCCTACCCACTGTTTAAAATGACCTAGGCATATGGTACATAAGAGAACCTAAGGGAATTAGTTTATCATCTGTCACTCATGAACCTATAGCAGAAGCAAAATTAGAAGCATAAAAACGGTTTCATCAGAGACTGCGCAATTGTTAAGTGTCAGGCATGATGGATCTTTGCAGGAGACTCAGGGCAAGACAGAGACTGTCATCACATAGCTATTGATCAGAGTGAGGATGTACTTGAGAGGGAAACATGACATTCCAAAAAGTAATGATCAGCTTTTATTTCAAGGTGCCCAAGCAAAGAATGTACTCCTTTTCCAGTATCTACATGGAAAGGAAACTAAATATCACCTAGCCCTGTCTCTTCACTATGTAGAGGAAGCATCTGAGGACTGAGAACAGGACACTGAGCCAAGGTCACACAGCTGTTTAGTGGCTTTGCTAAGAATAGAACTCAGGGCATCTTGAGTCTTTGTTCAGCAATCTTTTGTCCTAGAATAAAACTCTCAGACTCTGCTAGAATAAAACAAAAGGACTTATTGAAAGCTCAAAAACATCTGAATGGGGAAATATGAGGTCCCAACCAATGAAACCCACAAATCCAAGGGTGGGCAGTTTCGCCAGGATAGATATAGGCCAGGCTCAGGGACTAAGAGTACAAAATATTCTGATTGGCTCCAAATGTAAGCTCTTCTGATTGCCTATTTTTGGTAAATCATTAAGGATTCTTTGTGGAAGAACACGCACAGGCAAGTTCCCTTTCTGCACATTAGTTAATCTACTTTCAACTACATTCTTTCTGAGGGCAAGCTGTCCCTCCCTTGTTTACCCACGAAGAGTCATGGGTCGCCTTCTCAGAAACAGAAGCAGAGCCTAGGACAAAATGGAATCTGCCTCTGACTTTAAAGCAGCTCTCTACTTTGGTCAAGTGCCTTGATTTTAGGGCTCCTGCCCATAACATCCAGGGTAAACTTTTCTCCTGCAATAACATTCCTGACTCCCAACTTTATTTGCTAAAAGTGGCTTTGGGGCAAAGGCCAGGCCTGTTAAACAAGATTAATCGCTAGGGGGCCAGGGGCTATTGGTTCCATCCAGCTGGAGGCTGTCCTTATACATGTGAATAGGAAGAAGACAAGATTACATTCTCAGGAATGCAGAAGCAAAAGCTTGTAACAAAATGGACTAGGTCCTGGTCCTAGACCAACTAATCCGTTGCCTTGAAGTTGATTCTGACTCATAGTGATCCTATAGGGCAGAGTAGAATTGCCCCATAGAGTCTCCAAGGAGCTCCTGGTGGGCTTGAACTGCCAACCTTTTGGATAGCAGCTGTAAGCTCTTAACCACTACACCACCAAGGTTTCTGATCCTAGGCCAGCTACTCTAAATATACGAGGCTCCTCTGTTCTGAAGCTCCTATTCACTCTCCACTACCTGTGCCTTATGGGTTACGCTCACTGAACATCATGTGTGATTAAGGCAGTTTCGGAGCTGCCACAGGAATGATTTAACATTCTCTGTCCTCATTTGGATCAAACAAATCAACTCATCTTTATCAACCTGTTGGTTGTCCACTAGGAATTTAATATCACAAGACTCCTTCATGTCATTCCTCTCCAAAGATGACACCTCTTCAAATGCACAAGCGTACTTGAGTGGCTGTCTTTCCAGGCACACACCTGTACCTTCTGTTCTAGCTGCCCTTGATAGACTTTATCTCCACTGGCAGGCACTTCCTACTTCCAAGAACACAATAAATGTGTTCCCTTTTCCTCTGTGGGAACAAAGGGCTCTGCAGGCTTGCCTCCTGATGTTTCCTAGCAGGCCATAATGTTTTAGATTATAGTTTAGTATAGGATCAAACTAATTTTTCTGTCTTTAATGTACATTGTTACCCATTGTGCAGCCAGGTTTCAGCTCTTGGGCCGTATTGCCTTGTCTTACCTACTTTTTTTTTTTTTTACCTACAGGGCACTCAAAGAGCCAGGACTAGGGCCAGCATTTGGTGACAGGGTAAAACCAAAGTGGCCTGGGAAGAATGACCATCCCAATGCATCACAGCTATTAAATCCTGCTATTGCAACTTCAAATATTCTGATTAATCCTGCAAGTACATCATTAAATAGGTCTTCATTTTTGTTAGGTGCTGTTTCCAGAAGGTTATAGCCTTGAAAACCCTATGGAGCACAGTTCTACTCTGAAACACACGGGGTCACCATGAATTGAAATCCACTTGAGAGCTACTAAAACAACAACAACCATTTCCTTTTAAATACAAATATTTCTAAAACGGTTAACACATCAAATTCCTCATTTAGATGATCAGATTACTTTTCTCCTGGATAGGAGCTAGAAGGGAATTAAGGACTCTGGCCCCAGGCAGGGGTGGAATAATTACTTTGATGACCTTAAACAAACCCAACCCTGTGAAAAAAGGACAACAAGCTGAGGGGCCAATGATTCTGCTCTGGGGAATTGGCTCTATGCGGTCTTCTCTAGGGTGATAATAACCATAATAATCATCATAATCATTAAAGCAGCTAATATTTATTGGGGGCCTATTACGTTTCAAATGGTTAGCTGAGAGCATGTTACTGTTGAGGCCACAGACTGGGCTCTACAGAGTTTTAAGCCTTCACTTCTGGCCCTTGCTAGGTTGTCAAAGGATTATGAGCAGATCATAGTACATGCCTCTTGCTTTCACCTCCACAGGAGGTGGACTGATTCTCCCCTTTGTGGAATTACCAAGATAAAAATGTATTAGTTGCAAACACATTTACTTATTAAGTTGGTATGAATTTACATGCTCAACTCAGATACAGATATAGGAAATACCACTTTCTCTAAATATTGTTAAAACAAAAATCGTATTAAACTATTGATAGCAATTGATTGAAGTTTATTTAATATATGATTTGCAAATTGGAGTAACAGTTCAACTAAGAAGTCAAAATGTTCCAGAAATGAAAGAACTTTAAAAAATTCTTACACCCCATTTTATTGAAATTTCCATGGAAAAGGGCTGGAACAACACTGATAAAACAGTGTGTGGTCAGGAAGGATTTCATACAGTATTGTCTTGAAGAACAACTAAAATAAATAAAACATAGCCCTGTGGTCTGACCTTTGGAGTCTCTGTTTCTCAGAACTGACTGCACAAAGATAATTCTTCAAAAAAGCCCAATGCCTAAGGCAAAACGGTCTTCACTCAGCTGCTTCCTAGGCTATTGTTTGACAGTCTTCTCACGGCTTAAGGTTCAAAAGGGCATCTAAGGGGAATGGCCTGGGTGGTTTACACCAGCCTCCATGGACCCCAGAAACCTGGATTCCAGGATAATTAAAACTTTTTTCTCAATCTCCTCCCTTTTGATCAGGATTCTGCTATAGAATATTTGATCAAAACATTCAATAATGGTAGCCTGGCGACCTCCAATTTCTTCTGGTATCGTGGCAAAGGAGACAGCCATTAATAGAGGCAATAAGACATGGAGTCTAGTTCCTCCTCTGCCTGGCTCTCCTTTTTCTCTGCTGATCCAGATGAATGGAGACCAATTGTTGCACCTCGGATGGCAGCTCACAGGCTTTTAATACCTCAGACACTACATGATGAACTTGAAGGTAGAACAGAAACATTAAGAACAATATATATTAGGCCAACTGACTAAAATGACGCACAAAATCAGAACCCTACATCTTTGGACCAAGGAAACAAATCCAATGAGGTGTCTGGTTGTGCATAAGCACCATCAATAACTGCTTTTCATGTGTCTCAGCAGCAACTGCGCTCTGGAAGACTTTAGATTGCATATTACTAATGCAGGCCTATCTATTACTAATACAGGCTTAGCGTTGTATATCTATTAAGCCACCACTCCTCCTTGGGAGACTAGAAGGAAATCTGATGCTATTCTATTTTGTGAAGTTATAGCCTGAAATTTAGATACTTCTCTGGTTATGGTCTTTACAGCTTTTCTAAGTTTATCAACAGAAATTTCCAACTTGAAGATTACAATCTTTACATTCTTACTATTTCGTTTAAAGTAGGAATCAGCTATTTCAGTGACTAATAGCACTGTGATGAGATCTGATATAATGTGATCACTTCCATGATGGGATCTGCTGTGAATAGCCAGTTGAAATGGAGTTTCCTTGGGACTAATATATGTGGACTTTCTGGGAAAACTCACTGGCTTTTGTTCTGCTCTGGATCCTGTATTTGGCTTGTCAGCATTTGAACTTCAGTTCTTGGGACTTGGGCCAATAGCTTGCTATCTCACCTGCCAATATTAGATTTGTCAGCCTTCATAGCTGTGAGCCAGCAGCATGCCATCTAACCTGTGGATCTTGGATTCATCAGCCCCTGCAGCTACGTGAGTCAGCAGAAGCCTCCAGCCTGACATCTGATGCCTGACCCACGGACTAGGGGCTTGCTAGCCTCTACAAACACGTGACCACGTGAGCCAGTCCCTCAAGATAAAAATAAATAAATATATATATATATATTTATATATATATATATATGGTCACTAGAAGTCAGAATCAACTCTACAGCTACAGGTTTGTTTTTTTTGGAGATATATATATATATCTTTGCTTCACTGGTTTTGCTTCTCTACAGAACCCAGCCTAAGATAGCCATAATCCTTAGAGAGAAAAGATCTTTAGATATAACATATAATAATCTTATGGGGCAATTCTACTCTGCCTTATAGGGCCACCATGAGTCAGAATTGACTCAACAGCACACAATAAAAACAATTTTTTCAAGCCCTTTTCCCTTCCAAAGTGAGAAGAAATCTTTTGTGACTTTTCAAGAAGTTTCAAAGTTGTCGGGAGTTTATCATAGGTCACTGAGAAACAATAGTTGGAGAGTTATTTCACCAAAACAATAAAAGATATTAAAGGTAAAAAAAACAGCTTTTTCAATAGCCATGAGGCTTGGTTTTCAACATGAACTCAGTAACTTATTCTAACGATACGCTGAAGATTACACAGAGAATAAAGTTAACTCTTCAATCTGGTAATTAATGAAAACTTTGTCATTTTAACAGAGAGAAACTGAATGTTTAGCTTGATATATTATTTGACACTAAAGCTCTTTAAAATCTCATAAATTAACCCATCAAACGTTAGCCATGACAGATAAAAACTTTGACCACATCGAATAAATTCTCCTTTTTCATAAGCCTTTTAAACTTTGTCTTTGTCACATATGTCTTATAGTACAACCCCTTCAAGGTGACAAAAATGAGCATATTCATTGTTGTTGCTCTTGTGTGCTGTTGAGTCAATTCTGACTCATATAGCGACACTGTAGTACAGAGTAGAACTGCCCCATAGAATTTCCTAGGCTAACAAAAAAAAAAAAAAAATTTTTTTTCTTTTTTAATCTTTATGGGAGCAGATCGCCAGGTCTTTTCTCCCAAGGAATGGCTGCTGAGTTCAAACACTGACATTTTGGTTAGCTGCTGAGTGCTTAACCAATACACCACCAGAGTGCCTTTAACACATTTATTAGCAGATCCAAATACATACATATATAATTTCTCTGGCATAAAAGTCAAAAAGTATATAAACTTAAATTATAATGTATATCCATCCATTAACTAATTTAATATCAGCATGTGTATGCTATTTTTGGTGAGAGCCACAAATTCACCAATCTGTGGGCTAGCTCTAACAGCAGGCTCGTAGGGCCTATGCCTGTGTTCTACTTTATAATTTTCCTTTTTACAATGATCAACAACGGCATAATGCTCTTAAAACAGCACAACACAAAACAAGGCAACACATACACACAAAATGTAGCCTCTGCAATTCTAAGCTGCTTTCAGTAATGTCAACCCATTTCTACAGAAAGGAAAACGGGTTCTAGGTCAGGCTTATTTGCTTGGCAGAGTGTCAGATGGAGGAATCTCAGACACTGTGCAAAAGCTGATCACCGAACAGAAATTTCCCAAAAAGGAAAGAAAAGACAACACAAATGGGAACTTATTTTCCCAAAGTAACCACTGAAATTCCAAATCACTTCAAGTATATTTAGCTTTTTTTTTCTTTTGCACATGAGCCCCAAGCCAGTGTTCTAGTAGGGGGAAGCTGTAAGCTCACCTTTCTTAGACGCTCAGGATCCTATCCCTCAGGTTGAAACTTTGGTTTCCCAGGACCAAATGAAATTTCTAGCAGGGAATCTGCCGTGGGTTTGATCACTGTTTTGTTCCCATGACTTTTTATGGCTTAAAAATGTCTCTGAGATTCCTTCATAACAACCATGGGAAACCTAGTTCACTCTCTGCTACAGACTTAGTCTTTTACAACTTCCATCCAATTTCAAGTACACAGTCAAGCTACAGTACACAACGCGGAACACAAGATCTGAGAGTTAGTACCACAGCCCTGGAGAGATTGGAGAGAAGCAGGGAGCAGAAAGGAATGCTTTATGGCCCCAGTTCCCAATTTCCTCTAAGGATTCAGGGGCACGGAAAGACATCTTCTAGGTCCCACTTCTGACAACATTTTCTGTTGAAACAAAAACCGTATTAAGTCAGTAATAGAAACTGATGTTTATTTAACACATGATTTGCACATCAGGTGACATTTCAGGTAGGGAGTCGAAATAGTACCGGGGTGAAAGAACTATCAAAAATTCTTATATTTTGTCTTTTCGACAGTGCCACAGAAAAGTCCTGAACCATATGGATAAAACAATCTGTGTTTGGAAAGGATTCCATACAATATTGTCTTGAAGAACAATTAAAATAATTATTGATTTACCCTAAATCATAGCTGTAGTCTGATCTTTGGAGTCTGTTTCTGGATAATTCTTCAAAAGAGCACAATGCCCAAGGCAAAATGGTCTTCACTAAGCTGTTTGCTAAGCTATTGTTTGACTTAAAGGTGGCTTTAGGAAACCAGTTTTCTCATGGGTCAAGGTTCAAAATGACATCTAAGGGCAATGGCCTGGGTGGGTTACCTCAATCTCTATAGATTCCAGAAATCTGGATTCCAGGAGTATTAAAACTTTTTCTCAGTATTACAACTTAAGCACAGATTCTGGAGCCGAGTTGCCTAAGTTTGAATTTTGGCTGTGGAATCTCAGTTTCCTTAGACCCTCTCAGAAGTTCTTTGTGAAGATTAAATGAGTTAACATATGTAAAGTGATTAGAACGGTGGCTGGCACAAAGGGTCTGTAATATCACTGATTTTTTGCTATCATGATCCCACAATGTTGGTAGAACATAACTATGTAGAGGCATGGCATGGCAAGGGACTGGGAGGGTAGGGGGACTTTGCACTCAGGTTATTGTAGAGAAGGTCTTTGCCTTGGTCAGGATGATTCTTCAAGCCAAATGGCCACGGTTGTGTATGAGCCACTCTGGGGACCAAGCAGCTTTCCTGCAAGGCTGTGCATAGGTTTGTCCCCTAAATGTACCATACAGCCATATTCTCTTTGGAGCTTTGTTAACTTCCAGAACATTCCTGGGAATGCTATTGCAGTCCCTCCCCCCACTCTTTCTCTCCTCTCTCAATTCTGGACCAAGGAAAACATTTTGCTAGTCTGAAGATGAAAACAAAGCTCTAGTTTTCTTTTTTTTAGCTGCAAATCTTCAATTTCCCCTTAGAGTGTAGGATTTTAGAACACAAAAGCCTGGGAGATATTCAGACCATTTCAAGTTTCCTGAGTCCCGCTTATACCTCCGTCCTCTAGTGCGTTAACAATATGCATGGCTAGAGGGAAAGGGGGAGATGAGTGAAAGAAGAAAAAAACAACAGAAAAGAAAAGTGAATATCTTTATATATTACCCTGCCCCCCTTAAACAAGAGGATGTGTCTTAAATATGTGATGAGAACACCAGGCCGGGTCCCCATTTTCTGCTTCTAAAACCCTGAACGCAACCATCCTGCCATTACTGTGCTTTCAGCCTGTGTCCATTACCTGCCCCTTAAAAAAAAAAAAAAAAAATGTGGCTGAAAAGGAAATCAAAGACTGGGCCTTGAGGGAGCTGAGGGGATGCCTGCATCTAGTTTTCATTCCTGGTAGAAGCCAGTGATGGGTCTTTGTAGGCCTGGGAATCTAACTTCTCATAGTGGCCCCTGAGCACTGAACCACATAATCAACCACTCTTCAGCAAATAAGGAGGAAGCACGGACATCAGCTACAGACTGGACTTCAATCAGGCCTCGGTGTTGCTGCCTCCAATTCTTACCTCACAAGTAGTAAACAGGCCATTCCTTGCATCATGCAAGAAATAGAGTCCAAACCAAACTAGCCTTTGTTCTTTATTTTCTGCTAAGATACATCCCATATATAGTAGTTGTTAGTTGCCATCGAGTCGATTCCAATTCATGGCAACCCCATGTGTGCAGAGTACAACTGCTCCATAGGGTTTTCAAGGCTGTGATCTTTCCTAAGCAGATTGCCAGGCCTGTCTTCTAAGATGCCTCTGGGTGGGTTCAACTATCAACTTTGGGCTAGTAGTCAAGCACTTAGCCATTTATACCTCCTAGGGACTCCTATGCACATACATACATGCACACACACATATCTTTCTACTATAAATCATACATATGATGGAGGCTGAAGACCACAGGACAGGAAGTGAAAGAGGGAAGATGGCTGTAGGGTGAAGAAGAGCAAGAACAAGCTGGAACCCACAAGCACAAGCTGGAAGCGACAAGAATAAACTGAAACCTATGTCAGTTCTTGTTGCCTTTGAACTTGGTAGTGTGATGTCCTACAAACATGGGGGCCCTCTGTCACAGAACTAAACACACATACATGGCCCATGAGCCTGAGAAGCTGCAGGAGGATCATGGGGAGGTGTAGGCCCTACCATTGCTTCACACCAACAAAGTGAGTTAGCATATCAGTGACAATGCATGAAAACTGCAAAATGGCTGCTGCTTCTCTTCCATGCTTCAATCCTCACACAAGATTATCTTCGTGATGCACAATGACTGGTGTCATCAGGTAACAATGCACACTCTGTTTAAAATGAAAGTAAAGAGATTTATTGAGAGCAAAGGTAGCTTGAGCCAGGGACACACTGGATCTCATAAAATGATAATCAGCAGGCTGAAAAGCTGCAGTCACGTGGGCATAGTTATAGGGCTGAATCAGGAACTTGCTGTTAGGTGCCATGGAGTCGGTTCTGACTCATAGCTACCCATGTACCACAGAATGAAACACTACCCAGTCCTGCACCATCCTCACAATTGTTGTTATGCTTGAGCCCATTGTTGCAGCCACAGTGTCAATGCATTTTGTTAAGAATCTTCCTCTTTTTCCCTGACCCCCTGCTTTACCAAGCACAATGTCCTTCTCCAGGGATTGATCCCTCCTGATAACATGTCCAAAGTATGTAAGATGCAGTCTCGCCACCCTTGCTTCTAAGAAGCATTCTGGCTGTACTTCTTCCAAGGCAGATTCATTTTGTTCTTTTGGCAGTCCACGGTAAATTCAATATTCTTCACCAACACCACAATTCAGAGTCAATTCTTCTTTGGTCTTCCTTATCCATTGCCCAGCTTTCACATGCATAGAAGGTGATAGAAAACACCATGGCTTGGATCAGGCACACCTTAATCCTCAAGGTGACATCTTTGCTTCACACACTTTTGCAACCAATTTGCCCAACCAATGCAATGTGTCTTTTGGTTTCTTGACTGATAGTGGTTAAGTGCTACGGCTGCTAACCAAGAGGTCAGCAGTTCAAACCCGCCAGGTGCTCTTTGGAACTCTATGGGGCAGTTCTACTCTGTCCTATAGGGTCACTATGAGTCGGGATCAACTCGATGGCACTGGGTTTGGTTTTTTTGGGTTTTGATTCCATTGGTATCGATTGTGGATCCAAGTAAAACGAAATCCTTGAAAACCCCAATCTCCTCCCCGTTTATCATGGTGCTGCTTATTGGCCCAGTTGTCAGGATTTTTGTTTCCTTTATGTTGAGGTGTAATCCATACTGAAGGCTGTGGTCTTTGGTCTTCATCAGTAAGTGCTACAAGTCCTCTTCACTTTCAGCAAGCAGGGTTGTGTCATCTGCATAAGGCAGGTTGTTAATGAGTCTTCCTCCAATTCTGATGATCTGTTCTTCATATAGTCCAGCTTCTCGGATTATTTGCTCAGCATACAGATTGAATAGATGTGGTGAAAGGATTCAACCCTGACACACACATTTCCTGACTTTAAACCACTCAGTATCCCCTTGTTCTATTCAAACTACTGCCCCTTGATCCATGTACAGATTTCTCATGGGCATGATTGAGTGTTCCAGAATCCCTGTTCTCCCCAATGTTATCCATAATATGTTATGATCCACACAGTTGAATGCCTTAGCATAGTAAATAAAACACAGGTAAACATCTTTCTGGTATTCTCTGCTTTTAAGCCAGGATCCTTCAGACATCAGCAATGATACCCCTGGTTCCATGTCCTCTTCTAAATCCTGCTTGAATTTATGGCAGTTCTCTGTCAGTATACTGCTGCAGCTGCTTTTGAATGATCTTCAGCAAAATTTTGCTGGCATGTGACATTAATGATATTGTTCTATAATTTCTGCATTTGGTTGGATCACCTTTCTTGGGAATAGGCATAAATATGGATCTCTTCCGGTGGATTGGCCAGGTAGCTGTCTTCCAAATTCCTTGGCATAGATGAGTGAGCACTTCCAGCCCTGCATCCGTTTGTTGAAACACCTCAGTTGGTATTCCAACAATTCCTGGAACTTTGTTTTTCACCATGCCTTCAGTGCAGCTTGGATTTCTTACTTCAGTACCATGGGCTCCTGATCATATGTTACCTCCTGAAATGATTGAACTTCGGCCAATTCTTTTTGGTGTAGTGACTCGGTATATTCCTTCCATCTTCTTGTGATGTTTCATGTATCATTTAATATTTTCCTGAATCAGGAACTTAGCTTATATTATTCTGATTGGTAGGAGAGCAATCAGTAAAGTGGATGGTGGGGTATGTCGAAACAGGGCTTTGTACACTCACATAATTTCAGAAGTGCATGCTCAAAAGGGGGTCACAAAATGATTGATGGGGGCCAGAGTCTGCTGGTTCTGCCCAGCCAGAGCTCTAGGGTCATATGCATGTGAATGGGAAGAAGTTAGTCGGATGGTTCCACCCAGCCAGAGCCCCAGGGCCATATGTGTATGAAGTCAAGGTTACATTCTCAGAAACGCAGAGCAGAAGTCACAAAATGGAGTCCAGCCTACACCTGAGCCAGCCATCCTACGCATGCCAGGCACCTCAGTTTTGGAACCCTTGTACACTGGAAACATACAGAAAAATATGCTCTGAAAAGTGTAATTCAGCCCAACCCTGTTGACCCATTACAAAATCATCACACTCTGCCATTAGGCTGCATTCCCTGGATACAAGAATTCTCTTACTAAGCCAAAGATAAGGCAGATTCAGAAAGAAAATCCTAAGAAAGTGTGCATGTACCTGTGTATGTATACACCCACCTGTGTGTTCTTCTGTGCAAGTGTTTGTGCACACATGTGAATAGATTGGGCTATGAAAGAGTAGGGTGCCTTGCAGTAGGCATTCCTGATCACCATGGTGTTTTACATCCATTGTTTCTGTGCTTCACAAGATCCCTAGGTGAACAGGATAGTATTACAGTCATTCTGATAAAGAGACAGCCTCAGAAAGGGCAAGCATCTACAGTACAAAACTGGTATTTTAACGCACTTCTCTCTGATCCCATATTTAAGATCATAACTATATGGCCACTTGCCACTTGATCCTCTCTTACTGCTTAAATCCAAAGAAGACTCACTGATGGGTGATGTTATGGACTTAATTGTATCTCCCCAAAATATGTGTTGTAAATCCTGACCTCTATGTCTGCCGTTATAATTCAATTTGGGAATGGCTTGTCCTTATTATTTTAATGGGACAGAAATAGTGTAGGGTGTATCTTGAGTTAATCTCTTCTGAGATATAAAATGGATATAAACCAGGCTGATTAGGGAGAGAAGCAAGCAGAGATGGAGGAAGAGAGCTGCCAAGCCACATAAAGACCACCCCGGAGCAGAAGCTCATAAGAGACCAGGACCTCCTCCAGAGCCGACAGAGAAAGAGCCTGCACCTTGAATTCAGACCTCTAAACTGTGAGAAAATAAATTTCTTTTTGTTAAAGCCACCAATTTATGGTATTTCTGTTATAGCAGCACTAGAATTTGGCACTGAGAAATGGTGGTGTTGCTCTAACAGACACCTAAAAATGTGGAAATAGTTTTGGAATTAGGTAATGGGTAAAGGCTGGAAGAGTTTTAAGGTGCCTAATAGTGAATAGTGAATTTTAATAGTGAAAGCCTAGATTTTCTGGAGGAGACTATCGGTAGGATTACAGAGGTCAAAGGCAATTCTTATGAGGGCTGAGAAGGAATTGAGAAGGGCTATAGAGAAAGTCTCTATCATCTTAGAGAATATGTACGGTGCCGATGACAGAATGATGTTAGAAATGTGGAAATGAAAAGTGCTTCTGGTGAGGCTTTAATAGAAAAAGGTGAACACGTTATTGGACAGTGGGGGAAGGCGAAGCTTTTTATGCCACGGCAAAGAACTTCTCTGAGTTATGTTCAAATGTTTGGTGGAAGGTAGAACTTGTAAATGATGACCCTGGATATTTGGCTGAGGAGATTTCTAAGTGTCTTAGTCGTCTAGCACTGCTATAACAGAAATACCACAAGTGGATGGTTTTAACAAAGAGACATTTATTCACTCACTGTCTAGGAGGCTACAGGTTCAAAATCAGGTTGTCAGCTCCAGGGGAAGGCTTTCTCTCTTGGCTCTGGAAGAAGGTCCTTGTCATCAATCTTCCTTTGGTTTGGGAGCATCTCAGCACAGAAACCTCAGGTCCAAAGGATGCTCTCTGCTCCTGACACTGCTTTCTTGGTTGTATAAGGTCCCCTGTCTCTCTGCTTGCTTCTCTCTTTTATATCTCAAAAGAGACTGGCTTAAGACACTATCTAATCTTGTAGACCTCATCAATATAACTGCAGCTAATCCACTTTATTACATCATAATGATAGGATTTACAGCATATAGGGAAATCACATCAGAAGACAAAAGGGTAGACAATCATACTATCATACAAGGGAATCATGACCTAGCCAAGCTAACTGATATTTTAGGGAGACACAATTCAGTCCATGACACTATGCAAGATTTTAAGTGGCTGTGTGGTTTCTCCTTGCCACTTATCGTAAAATGCAACAGGAAGGACATGGACTTAAAAATGAACTGTGCAAAATGAAAACAAAACATAAAGATTTGGAAAATTCTGTTGTACAAATTAAGGACACATGTCCTAGAATCTTCACCAAGGATGTGACTACACAATCTTTTGTTAAAGAGATTAACTCTGTGACTGATGTATCTAACCAACTACCACAACAGAAAACCCATCAGCTTAGACCGAAGGGGACAAAGAAAGAACAAAAGGAAAGAAAGAACACTGTCTGCCTCTTGGAATTCTACAGGCAGAAAAGAGGCCAAAGGAAATACATCTGTTGTCCTCCAAGAAAAGGAAAGGACTATCCCTGGAACAGCTTGGAGGCTGAGCAGAACTGTTGGAAGGAGCATGGGAAGCAGGGCTGCATTGGTTTCAAAGAGTGGAGTCATGGCCTCCTAAGTTAAAAAGAGTCAGATATTCACCAACTCAGTTCTGGAGTGTGAGGTTGCCATTCATGAGTGCCAGGGGACAGGGCTTCCATGCCCAAGGAACAAAAGAACAGAGCCTACTGGGGCTGAGGGGGTGCAGTCACCAGTCAGGTGGATTAGGGGAATGATGCCACCCAAAGCCAAAGGAGCAGAGTTGCCATTCCAGTGGGCCTCCACCCAGAATCCAGAGCACTTGGCCAATACCCAGAGCCTGGAGGGCAGGGCCATTGCCCAGTTTGGAGGACAGGGCCATAGTCCAGAGAGTCCCAAACAGGGGATTATTTTCAAGACTTGAGAGCTAATGTAAATTGTTCTGCTAGGTTTTGAACTTGCTGGGTGCCCATTATCCCTTCTTTCTCTCCAATTTCTCCCATTTTTAATGGAAATGTCTACCTGTGCCTATTCCAACATTGTAATTTGGAAGCAGGTAACTTGTATTCTAAATTTCACAGGTTCACAGATGAAGAGGAATTTTGCCCCAGTATGTAATATGCCTAAAGTCTTACCCATATTTCACGTAGATGATTCAGAAGATGAGATTTTGGACTTGGAGTTGATTTAAGACACTTGAAATGATGTGGTGGGGTGAATGTGTTTTGCAGGTGGCAAGAATACAAATTTTGAAAGTCCAAAGGGTGGAATGTTATGGATTGAATTGTGTTCCCCAAGAATATGTGTTGTTAATTTTAACCTGTATGTCTGTGGTTATAATTTCATTTGGAAATGGATTGTCTTTGTTATGTTCATGAGACAGAATTAGTGTAGAGTGTATCTTGAGTTAATCTCTCTTGAGATATAAAAGAGTTATAAACCAAGCTGATTAGGAGGAGAGAAGCAAGCAGAGATGGAGGAAGAGAAATGCCAAGTCTCAATGAAAATCAGCCAGGAGCAGAAGCTCAAAGGAGGCAAGGACCTTCCTCCGGAGCCAACAGAGACAGAAAGCTTTCCCCTAGAGCTGGCACCTTCAATTCGGACTTCTAGCCTTCCAAACTGTAAGGAAGAAAATTTCTGTTTGCTAAAGCCACCTACTTGTAGTAATTCTGTTATAGCAGCACTAGATAACTAGGACAGGTGTTTAAAAAAAAGATTATAAATATGGATGTGAGAACTTCAGAGTTCCTGGCCTCAAAACTCTTCAGAGTCTGGAAACACCTATTGTTTTATAAGCCTTCATCCTGTTCTGGAGTTTGCTACCACCTGGAAACCACAATTCAACCAATTTCTCAAAGGGGATGATAACTATGAAGTCCCTGGGTGGTGCAAATGGTTAAGTACTTGGCTACTAACAAATGTTTAGTGATTCGGACCCATTCAGAGATGTCTCAGAAGAAAGGCTTGGTGATCTGGTTCCAAAAAATTATAGACTTGAAAACTTGATAGAGTGCAGTTCTACACATGAGGCCGTCATGAGGTGGAGTTCATTCGATGGCAACTGGTTTGGTTTGGGGTTTCGGTTGATGATTAGTGTAACTGTCTGTCAGTTCATTGTACTGTGGTGATTTTCCTGTTGCTATGATGCTGAAAGCTATGCTACTGATATTTCAAATACAAGCAGGGTCACCCACGTCACCCATATTGGACAAATTTCAATGGACCTTCCAGATTAAGATGGAGTAGGAGGAAAGTCTTGATGACCTACCCAAAAATTAGCCAGTGGAAGCCCTCTGGATCACAACAGAAAATTGTCCAATATAGTAATGGAAGATGAGTAGTGAAGGCACAACACAATAACTGCAACCACGAACTCACACATACCAACAATCATGAAGATGGCAGAGGCTTGGCAATGTCTCCTTCTGTTATACATAAGGTCCGCATGAACGGGAGCTGACTCGTGAAAGCTAACAACATCGTGATGACTGTATCACTCGGGGTCCTGGCAGGACACACATGAAAACTCAAAGTAGTAATAGAAGATGTGTAATAAAAGGACTATTTACAGAGGTGTGGGCAGGTTTAAGGGAGCCAGCAAGGGTGAGCACAGCACCCAAGAATCAGCAGCAGTAGGAAGCTGACACCACGTGAAAAGGCTGGGGTAAGAAATGGCCTTATAGAAAGCTGGTGAGAACCATAGCAGCAGGACAGAACCACCCTCCTGCAGCTACAGCTGTGGATTTAACCTCTTTCTTCCCACCTGATCATCGCCTACCAGTGCCTCCCTCTAATGTACCCAACAAGAAATCTGAGGTTCGGGGTGTCTAGGGGATGTTGTCTGTAGAGGAGAGATCAGCTTCCCAGGGCAGGGCAGAGAATGGATCAGAAGGAACAAAGAGAGCTTATTGGCCTTCTCAGATTGGTTATTTGTCTTGACTTTGAGAATCATCACACATAAATGACTGAAGAGGACATGGTGGCGACATGACAGAGCTACAGGAACATGTGAGGTAGTCACAGCAGCAAAGAGCAAGATAGAAGGACAGGGTGCCATCTGGCATAAACCCCCTTCCAGCAGTAATGTAACATACTTTGTTGTACTTAGCTGCCATTCAGTCAGTCCCCGGCTCATAGCAATCCCATGCACAATGGAACAAAATGCTTCCCAGTCCTATGCCATCCCCATGATCAGCTGCATATCAGACCTTTGTAATCCATAGGGTTTTCACTGGCTGACTTTTTGGAAGTAGATCGCCAGACCTACTGTCTTAGTCTGGGAGCTCTGCTGAAACCTGCTTATCAATATGCAACTTCCACTGCAAGACAGGTGGTGACTGCACATGAAGTACGCTGGCTGAGATGCAAACTCAGATCTCCCTCATGGGAGGCAAAAATTCTACCCGTGAACCACCAATGTCCCTGTAAGGTCCCTTACAATGCTGAAAACAGAGACCAGGGCCATCTCTAAATTTTAAATAGCAATTGAGAATGTGTGGTCTCTGCACACTAATATAAACTTTATTTCCCTTTTGCTCCAAGGCTGTAGAAACCCTCAGGGAAAATGCAGTATAAGAAAAGTTTTAGGCTCTTGAGTCACCAGCCAATCTCCGGGCAAATATCTTCACATTTCAGAATTGTGACAAAGCAGTATTATTTTTGTGCATACACACATAAAGAGAGGCATAAAAATGCACAACATAAAAATAGACCTGTGGCATATTAGCGATGCAATTCATCTACAGCATTATTCAACCTGTACTCTTGTTCATCTGCATTTCACACCCTTGGAGAGAAGATCTAGAAAAAAGAAGGTGGGCAGAGTAGGCTGACATTTTTAGCCTTTGAACAATGGATGGAACCTGCCCAGGGAAGAAGCCATTTTCCCCCAGGTAAATCGGGTGCCGCAGGAGAGAAAATATTCCTTCCAGACTTATGAAGGCAAAAGGGGGATTATAGGGAGTAAAAATACAGAAAAGTACACTAGGTGTTAATAAAAGAATAATTCTGCCCTTCCCCCAGCTCAATCAGAGCTATCAGTACTTAATCTCTACCCTTCCTGAATACCCCACCCAGCAGGAAGACCAAAGTGAATTAGACCTTCAAGGGTTCGCAGGAAAAATCCAGCTAAAGACTTTGTAGCAGGTAGTACAATTGTAAAAATTGATTTTGAATGTCACAATTCCCACCCTTCCCTAGGCTTACATATTTATTTGACTTGTCCCTGAAGGCATCTAGGCTGATTATGGGATTCTGGATTAGAAGGAAGTGAAATGGGTTGAAAAGAATCATAATGTCAGCTATTATCATTACTATGTTTTGTTGAGTGTAGAAATATATTATGGACCTAGGAATAGAAAAGAAGTATATAAAATGGATCCTCCCCACAATAAACATATTATTTTTTTTTGAAAGATTAGGCTTTACAGATGGTATGATTAGTGATGAAAATATCAGTGATCCAGAAAGCCAGCCAGCACTACTGATTCTATGTCCTTAAAGTACCTGGAATATGTCCAGTTCTCTCCATCCCCACCGCACTACCTCAGTTCAGATCAATATCCTTTCCTTAGATTACCCCAGCAATTTCCTTCTCCTAAATCTATCCCTTACTATTTGTTTTCCACAATCCAACCAAGTGCTCAAAAAAATTCAAGTTGTGTCAGTCAGGGTCCAGCCAGGAAGACAACCAACTTATCAAAAAACCAAACCAAATCCATTGCCATTGAGTCAATTCTGACTTATAATGACCCTATAGGACAGAGTAGAACTGCCCCATAGAGTGCCTGGTGGATTTGAACTGCTGACCTTTTTGGTTAGCAACCATAGCTCCTAATCACTACACCACCAGGGTTCCCACAACAGTCAATCACAGGTATACCCTTTTATTGTGCCATGTGACATTGATTACTCTGTATTGCAGATGCTCAATTTTTTTTTTTTTTTTTCAGGGCTACAAGCCACTTTCCTGGATAATTTCTTTTCCATCTCCTCTGTCCAAATCAAAAAAATCCTCTGTGGAAATCAAACCTGCACTGATTCAAGATATGTAAAATGGTGTCAGTAGAAAAGTAAAGGAAGTCATACTTTTAACTACATCTGTGGTTTTTTAATTATTTTAAACTTTTCCTGAGTGTCTCTATTACATTTCAACTAAAAAATTAGCTGAAAAGACCTAAAATCTGCACGTCACCTTCTACCATTCATCCTACTGTTATTACCAGGAGTTAGTCCCAAAACGAGACATGCAGCAGGCTGGGAAGATTTGCTTTGATTCCAGCCTCTGACTCAATCCTCTTTCTGCTATAAAGTAGGGCAGCAACATAGAACAGCAGAATTGGCCTCCTTTATTCCACTCATTCCTGTGAGTTCCTCTCATTCCAGAAGGACCAGTGCCAGAGATGCAGGTCTGTGTGGTCTCCCTGCTGAGTTATTCTCTGGCCCTCTGTCAAAGTTAGGTAAGAGGAATGACTGAAAAAGGCTAAACCGCATTCTGGCCTATGCTTTCTGCAAATGCGTAGTAATCCTCTTTCCTAATGTATTGATTAGAGACAAGCAAAATGAGATCAGATAGTCAATTATGATGATCAATTTTTTAATCAGACCCAGGAGCCTCATATCTGCTAAGATTCACAGGACTTCAAACCCATTGCTTCCTGTGTGTTTTCTCAGTGTCCTCCTATATCCCCTTGAGTTTCTAAATGTATCTTTCCTTCTCCTGGCTCATGACCTCTCTGCTTATTTGACCCCTTTCCCTTTCCAACATCGATTTTGCACCCAACTGCTTTCTCTATTTTGTTGTTCACCTACAACCTCTGCACTGAAAAAATCATGGACTAGAAGGCAGGAGAATGGACGATTTGAAATTGGTCAAAAGGAGCCAGAAGATAGAATATCCTGGAAGTGGGAGAAAATGAGGCCAACGCTCTCTCTAGATGGCAATAATATTTTAGAAAAACAGGCTATAACTTAGGCTGTGTGAAGGCAGGTCTTGTCTTTTACTATAAAATTACGGACATCTGCTGAGAGTCAAATCAATTGAAGTTGGTCCCTCTTGAAACAAAGACCTTGTGCAGACTCATTTTTATAAAAATATTTTTAATTAATAGATGCCTTCATCAAACATGAGAAGAATTAAGCATTAACACTCACCAGAGACCCTGAAATTAGATTGATTATCTGCATCTTAATTTGCTTTTTTGACACGACTAATTTATTTTTAATAGGTCTGTAATTTAACTTTATCCATTTCTTATTCTGTTTGGCAGACTCAAATGCCTGCAGCTCACCAGTCAGCTTCTGTAAACTTTAGGCACTACTGTCTGCACAGTATATTAATTTTTAAATTATCCAGCCCAGTATGAGGAAGAATATCAATTAATTTCCATATCAGAGTCAGGTTAACACCCCTCCCAGTAACTGAAATGAAAGAGAAGGCCAACTGTAAGGATACTGTAGACTAAAGATAACTCTTTGAGCCATCCTAATTGACCCCAACTAGTCAAAAAATTCTCAGTCTTAGATCAGAATCTGCTGGCTTTGAAATATCTTCTATTTGAATAAGTGGCATGATATAAATATTTCAAGGGAGATAAATGTTCCTCTGTTGGCACCTGTTATCCAAGAGCGACTCATGGGATTGTGGTGAATGGAGGGCAGGGGCCTTTGACTGTTGTGTTCGCTGACGTATCTCAGGAACCTAGAACAGTACCAAAACATGATAGTCACTCAATAAATACTTTTTGAATAAATAAATTGTGAACACTAGATGAAATATAAGGCAAACACTACTGATGCTCCCCAAAATTGAAACAACTTTGATTCAAGATGTGTAAAATGGTGCCAGTAGACAGAGAATGGTTTTCAGAAGGTAAAAGAGACAAGCAAAGTCAGACAGAAAAAAAAAAAGAACTAACTAAGTTACCATGGCAAATGCATGAAAATTAGAGAAGTCTTATACCCTTGCTAGGGATAGTTTAGAAACATTTGTTTGTCAAGGATATTGTTCCCACACAGGTATTTACCTACAATATATTGGAAGGTGTGAGAAGAACCATGATATAGCCTATTTGGAGAGAGTAATCATGAGTCTGGACTAGGAAAACTACATGTAAAGTACTGCTTCAATTCTGAGCTCTGCAGTTTTAGCAGGTCATTGCAAACAGGAGGCTTCCAGATGAGAAGATCAAAAAGGGAGGATTATGGAAGGAAAGGTTGCATGATCTGGGGCTCTTTAGTCTAAAGCAAATATCTGAAGGGCTGATGACATATGTGTTGCCCCAGAGAGAAGAAATGGATCAAGGAAAACAGATATTTGGCTCAGTACAAAAATATTTAATGCAAATGAAAGCTCTCCAGGGACTGCCATTGTAGGTCAGTATTTCATACTTCTCAACTGAACAGCTGTATTAGCCTCTTTAATAGCCTCCCCACCTTCTAGTTTCACCATCCCAATCCATCCCGGCCACTAATGCCAAACTGGCATTTCTAAAGCACAGCATCAATGACACACATCCAAGTTTAAGAACTCTTCAATGGCTCCTAACTTCTCATTTTTGCACTAGGTCCAACTTCAGCAGCTAGATATTAAAGGACACCCATAACAAGGCTTCACTTTACTTTCCCAGGGATTTTCCATTACCCTACATGCCCTTTTTCTCCCGGCTAAAACAAGACAACTCACTCTTCCTCAAACCAACATTAAACTTGCAAGCATCAGCCCTCGTTTCTCTCTCTGTGTGGCATGTTCCCTTAGCATCACAGGTTGTCCAAAGTCTGCCCACCTTTCAAAGGACCGTTTCAATTCCATCCCATCTGTGATGAGATGAATACTTCATTATTCTGAAAAGCCCAACAGAATTTCTCCCAAGATTGTCTTCATTTTGTAAAACCCCTTGCTAACTAAGGGGATTCAAAAGAACCCTAAACAATAAAGAGGAATGGTTAAGTGTCACTGCATCAGGAAAACAAAAAAGTTAAACTACAGATTTTTTTTTTTTTTTGCCTGATTTGGAGCCGTGAAATGAATAAGAAAAAGAGTACAGTTGAAAAGATTTATGTAGAATACAAGCAGAACTATGAGATTTGCATGCCAAGATCACTGCTGCTGAGTGGAGAATAAATAGAGAGGAGTTAGGGTGTGGAGAGGGAGGAAAATTGAATCAACCCCAGGTGATGATGGTGATGGCCATGTCCAAAGGCGTGTTAGTGCAGGTGGCAAGAAATGGTATGATCCAAGACACTTACTAGACAGATCCATCAGAAATGCTGAAGATTGTATGTGAGGAGGAGAGTGAGGGATATGAGCAAATCATGGGTGAACTCCTAGATTTCTGGCTTGAGCAACTGGGTGGCTTGTTGTTAGAGCCAATACTGAGATCTGCAGTACTGGAGGTAAGGTGGAAATCAAAAGTTCCACTTTGGCAAATTATGGCTCATAGGTCTGTGAGATATCCAAATGGAAATATCAAAATGGGTGGTTTGGATAAGTAAGGCTAAAGCCCAAAGGAAAGATCTAGCTTGGAGAGATCAATTTGAGAGTTATCATTATAAAGATGCTATTTAAAATTATGATAATGGATTAGAATCATTTAGGGAAAGGGAAAAATGAAAGAGAATAAGTGCTGGCCCAGTTCTTAGTCTTCATTGTTATAATTAGTTGCCTTGGAGTTAGCCCTCACCTCATGGTGACCCCATGCACAAGGGAAAGAAATGCTGCCCGGTCCTACATCATCCCTGTGACCGGCTGTGGATCAGACTGTTATGATTCACAGGGTTTTCATTGGCTATTTTTTGGAAGTAGGTTTCCAGACCTTTTTTCCTAGTCTGTCTTAGTCTGCAAGGTCTGCTGAAACCTGTTCGGCATCATAGCAGCACACAAGATTCCTCTGATTCAAGGGCAATTGCTGTGCTGAGGTGCATTAGCCAGGAATTGAACCTGGGTCTCTCTCATGCAAGGTGAAAATTCTACCACTGAACCACCAATGCCTCCCTTAGTCATCGGGAACACCAAAATTGAGTTAAATGGAAGAGGGATCCTGAAATAGGGACAAGAAATCCAGGCAGCTGGGAGGACAGGAGAGCACAGGAAGGAGTAACATTGCTGCAGTCAAGACTGAACACTCGCCCAGCAGGAAAGAGTGCTAACCAAGTCAAATGTTACTGAGAAACCAAATAACACAGGAACAAAAAAGTCCACTTTTATCTCAGTAAAGCTATTTCATCCTTTTGAAGGCAGGAGGAGATTTAATGCGGAACCCTGAGTACTGGACTTGGCCTTTGATAGGCAAGTGGACTCTTCCTCTACAGTAATAAGAGAAAGACGAAGATGAATGTCACTTAGAGAGAGTAGCTGCCTGATTCGCAGCACAGCATAATGTCCCCATGGGCAGCAGCTCTCTGAGATAAGAAGCCACTAATAATCTCACTCACGCTCCTCAAACACCTGCAGCCCCTTAACCCTGAACCCCAACAACAGTATATCAGAAGGCTTTTCTGAAAACCAATTTGTGGATGGGTTCACAGCATGTAAATTTCTTGAAGAGATAAACAACGCTTTCCTCATCTCTTCACTTTCTCAAGTCCCCAACATAGTACCAAGCTTGGAGTAAGTCTTCCATTTGTGTTTTTCAATTGGTATCATGGATTTTTTTTTTTAATTGCTGAAAAGTTCCTCACACCTCAAGCATATTATAAAATATGGGAGAAAATTAGTAAAGAAATTAACCTATAAATATGCTGTCTTTCTAACTTACAGGAAAATTCTCACACAAGCTAAAGAAAAATGAAAGGTTCTAGTTACGTGAGAGACGTGGTTGTCTGATAGATTATTAGATAAGTTCAAAGCTTAGCTCAGTATTTCTTCTGAACTGAACATTGTAAGTGGAACAAGCCAAGAACCAGAACACCTAGTGTTTTCAGGAAACATACTTTTAAATCAATTACTCCAGAGCCCTAAATGGCAATGCTCGCATACAGTACAAGGGTCTGACAAGAGTAAGTCTCATACAGAATAACTAATGGTAACCTTTAATTTAGAGTATATCACTGGTTATAGTCTTGTTGTTGTTTTTAGGTGCCATCAAGTTGGCAGAACAAAACACTGCCAGGTCTCATGTCATCCTCACAATCCTTGCCATATTTGAGCCCATCGTGGCAGCCACTGTGTCAATCCATCTTGTAAAGGATCTTTTATTTTTTGCTGACCCTCTGCTTTACCAAGCAAGATGTTCTTCTCCATGGACTCGTCCCTCCTGACAACATGTCCAAAGTACGTGAAGTCAAGTCTTGCCATCCTTGCTTCCGGCTGTACTTCTTCCAAGAAAGATTTGTTCGTTCTTCTGGCAGTCCACGGTATATTCAATATTCTTCATCAATGCTATAATTCAAAGGCATCAATTCTTCTTCAGTCTTCCTTATTCATTGTCTAGCTTTCACATGCATGTGAAGTGATTGAAAATAATATAGATTGAGTCAGGTGCACATTAGTCCACAAAGTTATGTCTTTGCTTTTAAACACCTTAAAGAGGCCTTTTGCAGCAGATTTGCCCAATGCAATACAGCGTTTGATTTCTTGACTGCTGCTTCCATGGGCATTGATTGTGGATCCAAGTAAAATGAAATCCCTGACAACTTCAATATTTTCTCCCTTTATCATGATGTTGCTTTTTTGCCCTAGTTTTTATAGTCTTACAAGTGCAAAATAATCTTGGAATTTATAGAGAGGTTTATGTAAAATATATGAGGCCAGAGGAAAGAGGAAGATCTAGGCAGAAGGCTAGAGAGAACTAAGAAAAGGAAGAGACCAAGCAAGCAAGAGAAAGCTATTTTAATGATGTTTTAAGTAAAGTAGAAGGGTGAGAAACCCTGTCTAAGTTGGAAAAAGGAGCCAGGGACATCTGAGAATTGACCAAGAGGCTACTTTAATTGCTAACCATAAATCACACACCTTGTGTTTTCTGTGCAAACTAACTTTCATTTTCTCAACTCCTTGCTTTTTTGAAAGCTGGTAACCTGAGCCCTCATTTCCTCCAGCCAGAATAAGGCAACCTCTTTGCTGTGGTTTCCCAGGATCTTAACAGCAGAGGTTCCAGATGGCACCTTTGGTTCTACCATGTGCTCAGGACCATTTGGAGCCTGTTTTGCCAGATGGGTTTACAGGCTCCATGGAACACTGAGAGCCATCTAACCTACACCTTTTAGAAGAAATCATAGAATCTACTGAAAATATATGCAATAGAGAGTATATAACCTTCCTTCCAGAACCCACAAGTGCCCTATTCGAATTCATTCATTTTACAAAGAAGACAAATGAGGCATAGAGATATTGAGTTGGAACAGGTCACACAGCTGGCTAGTTGCAAAGCTGAGGCCAGAATTCCTAATACAGCATGATTCCATAGGTAAATTTTTCACTTGACCTCAATTTCTTCGTCTGTGCATGGGGGTAATAATGATCAGTTTGCTGAATAGTGGCGGACAACATAAACGATGTATGTAAATACTCGGCGTAGTGATTGACTTGATACATAGCAGACATTCAATAAAATATACTCTCCCTTTTTACCATTCATTGCCACTCACTACGTGATGCTTTACCAAGAGCTACCAGACAAAAACATATTACATCAAGCGCCCAGCTTTTTCCAGTGTTAAGGATACCTTGAGTAGGTTATTTTCACAAGTTTATCATTAATATTGCAAATGAAAGATGTTTCCCTATCTTCCATCTAAGTTAAATAGCATTAAATAGCTTGGAGTCTCTTTATGTTGCCTCTTTTATTTCTTAAAATTTTTTATTGAACTTTAGATCAAGGTTTACAGAACAAACTAGTTCCTCATCAAACATTAGTATGCATGTTGTTCTGTGACATTGGTTAACAACCCCACAACATGTCAACACTCTCCCTTCTCAATCCGGGTTCCCTGTTACCAGCTTTCCTGTTCCCTCCTGCCTTCCAGTCCCTGCCCCAGGGCTGGTGCACCCCTTTAGTCTTGTTTTGTTCCATGGGTCTGTTCAGTCTTTGGCTGAAGAGTGAACCTCAGGAGTGGCCTCAATACTGAGCTGAAAGGGTATCTGGGGGCTATACTCTCAGGGTTTCTCCAGTCTCTATCAGGTCAACAAGTCTGGTGTCTCTTTTTGAGCTAGAATTTTGTTCTACATTTTTCTCCAGCTCTGTCCGGGACCCTCTATTGTGATCCCTGTCAGAGTAGTCTGTGGTGGTAGCCAGGCACCATCTAGTTGTACTAGACTCAGTCTGGTGGAGGCCGTGGTAGATGTGGTCCATTAGTCCTTTGGACTAATGTTTCCACTACGTCTTTAGTTTTCTTCATTCTTCCTTGCTCCTGAAGGGCTGAGACCATTGGAGCATCCTAGATGGCCACTCACAGGCTTTTAAGACCCCAGACGCTACTCAACATAGTAGAATGTAGAGCACATTTTTTATAAACTCTCTTCTGCCAATTAAGCTAGATGTTCCCTGAGACCATGGTCCCCACAGGCCTCAGCCCAGCAATTCTGTTCCTCAGGGAGTTTGAATGTGTCTATGGAGCTACCATGGCCTTGTCTTGTACAGGTTGTGCTGGCGTCCCCAGTACTGTGTACTGTCTTACCCTTCACCAAAGTTACCAGTTATCTGCTGTCTATTAAGTGTTTTTACATCCTCATCCCTCCCCTCCCTCATAACCATCAAATATTGTTTCTTTTTGTATCTAAACCTTTCCATGAGTTTTTATAGTAGTGGTCAGACAATATTTGTCCTTTTGTGATTGACTTATTTCACTCAGCATAATGTCCTCCAGATGCATCCATGTTATGAGATGCTTCACAGATTCATCATCTTTCTTTAGCATTGCGTAATACTCCATTGTGTGTATGTGCTACAGTTTGTTTATCCATTCCTCTGTTGATGGGCCTCTAAGTTGTTTCCATTTTTTTGCTCTTGTGAACAATGCTGCAATGAACATGGGTGTACATATATCTATTTGTGTGACAACTCTCATTTCTCTAGGATATATTCCTAGCAGTGGGATTGCTGGATCATATGGTATTTCTAGCTTTCTAAGAAAGCATCGTATTGTTTTCCCAAAAGGTTGTATTATTTTGCATTCCCACCATAAGACTTGCGATTTCCTCGCAGCATCTCCAACGTTTGTTATCTTCTCTTTTACTGATTCATGCCAATAATGCCAGGTGAAATGGTATCTCATTGTGGTTTTGATTTTCATTTCTCTGATGGCTAGAGATCATGAGGATTTCTTCATGTGTTTGTTGGCCGCATGAATGTCTTCTTTGGTGAAGTGTCTTCATTTCCTTTGCCCATTTTTTAATTGCATTATTTGTCTTTTTGTTGTAGAGGCGTTGGATTTCCTTGTAGATTTTAGAGAGTAGACCTTTGTTGCATCTTAAATTAAAAAAAAAAAAAAGTTGCCATCAAGTTGATTCTGACTCACAGCCCTATAGGACAGACTATAACTGCCCCATAGGGTTTACAAGGAGCTGCTGGTGGATTTGAACTGCTGACTTTTTGGTTAGCAGCTGAGCTCTCAACCACTGTGCCACCAGGGCTCCTGCTTCTTAAATACTGCTTTGAAAATACGCCTTCCCTGTGTGCCTTCTCATTTAGTTGTGATATGTTTAGGAGGTTCAACAGGCTCATGGCTGTTAGACTCTCAGGGGCACCCTTGATATGACCCACTGTCCCTACTAGAAGGGAGATTGCTCCTCTCCAGATGAGAAATGAGTTTTCTTCCTTCTCTCTATAACTCCTCAGGGTCCAGAAGTCTGAATGTTTAGTGATGCTCAGTAGCCATTTGGACCTGCTAGAAGCCTGAATATTTCTGTGTAGTCATTGGGATAACAATAAGGTGATAAATATGTCTAATATCTACAGAATTTGGCAGGAAAAAAAAAAGAAGAAGAAAAGAGAGGTGAAGTGGATAGGCACTAGAGAAATCACAGTTCTTAGAAACCCCACAAGGTACAGAAACTCAAGTTCCTCTGACTCTACCAGGTTACTTTCCTCTCATATCTGGAATACAGAGTTCTCAAAACCTTGGTCCTCACTTTGGTTTCCCTCTAAATCCTGCCCACTACTATCCTACTGTTTTTAAATACTGAAAAATATAAAGGATGATTAATATGCTGAAGAAGGAAACATTAAAGAATTCTTGCAGAGTTTTTCCAACTTAAGCTTTTTTTCTATGAGGAATCCCAAAAGCTGCGTCGCAGGGATTCCAAGCACAGAAAATCCCCCGGAGACAAAAGTTAATTCATTCTCAGCTTAGTTGGGAATTAAAAAAGAAGAGAAAGAAGAACATTTTACAAGGTTATTGAAATTTTATGGATGGCATATTGGCTTCAGGTATGTCTGGTTTTCATCTAACTTGAAAAAGGCTTAGATTTCAAAAATGAAACTATGCAAATGACTAGTCAGTCATTTTGTGTAAATGCTTTAGACTTTAGATGTTACTGTGAAAAATAAAGTAAAATAAAACAGCTTTAGTACAGCCCCAGTAAGCTTGGTCCATGGACAGCACATTAAATCCTGAATTACATACTTTACCAAACCCTTCCTAATGAGCCATCCAGCTCTCTGATGTGTATAATATACCTTTTTAAAAATGCATGAATGCATATTCTACCCACAGGTTTGGATGGCTCCTTTGGGTTTTTTAAGTTTTGAAGGAGTCCATCAGTCTCCCAGGTATGACATTCTGTGAAAGCCTTAAAAACGAAAATTCAGAAATTAGAAGCTCAACATACCTTAAAGGAGAGTAGTGTATCAGCCAAAAAACAGACGATACAAAGACAAAGTCGATGAGGCATCTGTCTCCCTGAGTTTCTTGTCTTTTTTCAGTTTGGGTCATAACCCTTAAAAAAGTAACTTCATTCCTTCTAATCTATTATAAAACTTTGGCTTGCTTTGCTTATAATCAGAATCCACTAACTTCCTCTAGCTCTCATCTGTGCTGCTGGTGTTAACGGCCACTAATGGATGCTGGCATGAGTTGTAGAGACTTAACAACAGAGATAGGATTTCCAAAGCACCAGATGGAGTCCCTGTTGGCTGCTCAGCAAAGAATGTGGACGTTGATGCATCTCGACCTAAGGAAGTTGGTAAATCAGAAAAAGGAAATACTTGTGAGTAGAGAGAACAAATCACAAGAGGGACTTACAAAGAAGAAGCAGATATAACCTTCCCTCCAGGAAAGAACAAGAAGTAAGCAGTCCGTGGCTTAGCAAGCAAAAGGAATCAGGTAGAGGGTGAAGAGAGGGAACATGGAGGAAGAAAGAAACAAGGGGGAAAGAAAGCAGCATTAGCAGAGAGCCTTCATTATGCCAGGGACGCCTCTTGCATTCACAGACATCTCAGTTTCCTCGTGACTCTAAAACAGACACCACAGTGGGTTTCAAGAATAGAAATTAATTTCCTTACAGTCCTGGAGGTTAAAAGTACAAACCAGAGTCTTGCCCCATGTGTTTATGTGTGCCTCTGCATCTATATCGTTCTTTATATAACTAGGAAGTGATTCGTTTTAGGATCCACCTTACACCAGTTACACCGGTATCACCTCAATTGACTAATTGATTACATCACATTAGATTACATCACATTAGATTGCATTACAGCAAGGTAATTACGTTCCCTTACTACTCCTGCTACCTGGAGCGGTCAAGTGGACTCCTACTCATGGTGATCCCACGTATGTCAGTGTAGAATTGTGCTCCATTGAGTTTTCAATGGCTGACTTTTTGGAAGTAGATCACCAGGCCTTTCTTCTGAGGTGTCTCTAGGTGGATGAAAACTTCCAACCTTTTGGTAAGCAGCCAAGCACATTAGATGTAAAGTAATTACACTATATGACATGACATGACATGACATGACATGACATGACATGACATGACATGACATGACATGACATCGCATCCACAGGTGTATGGGTTAGGATTCCAATACATATTTTGGGGGGATACAATTCAATCTGTAACAATGGAATTGCTTCTAATAGAGAAGAAAACTGAAGTTGAGAAATGTTCAGAAATATACTCAAAATCACATGGTTAAGAAGTAGCGGTGTCAGAACTCACATTCAGGACTAGGTGACTCTAAAGCCTATAATCTCCAGCCCTTCCCTTGGCTACTGATGGATGTAGCAGACCTGAATCCTCAGGCTGTGAAGACAAGTGAAAGAGGGTAGAGAACCCAACCTAAGACAGAGGGCATGGCCGGAAACTTCTGTCCAAGATGGCTCGATTGCCCACCTACGCCAAGTTTCCTAAACTGTTTAAAAAAAAAAAAGGCTTATTTCATAAGGTTTTTGTTATAAGGATTGCAAAAGTTAATATATGTAAAGCACAGTGCCTGGCATGTTGAAAGCTATATATCAGGGGTAGCCTATTATCATTATGTCCCTGCTTAATGATTCACCTCAAATTACATCTACTTGAAGAGGTTTATATTATGAGCCTATACTGTGAGGAAACCCTGGTGGCGTAGTGGTTAAGTGCTACGGCTGCTAACCAAGAGGTCAGCAGTTCAAATCCACCAGGTGCTCCTTGGAAACTCTATGAGGCAGTTCTACTGTGTTCTATAGGGTCGCTATGAGTCAGAATCGACTCGACGCCCGTGGGTTTGGTTTTGTTTGGTATTCTGTGTGTACCAATCACCACATGAGAGGAGCTGTTTGTGGTATTTCAAGTTTCTATAGGCTCTACACAGATTTTTTTTTCCTCCAACATTATAGAAATAATAAATTAAGATGGGCTAGGTATGACTTGCGTTGTAGTGGTTAAGTCCTATGGTTGCTAACCAAAAGGTTGGCAGTTTGAATCCACCAGGCACTCCTTGGAAACTCTATGGGGCAGTTCTACTCTGTCGTATAGGGTGGGTCACTATCAGTTGGAATCAACTTGACAGCAATGGGTTTGTTTTGGTTTTTTTTTAGATACGACTTGAGCAGGCCAAGATGGTTACAAAATTGCAGACTATGACCCAAATTTGGTAAAGTAGGACCGGAAAAGCATGTTAATTGCAAAAGTTCAGGTCTAACATAGAAATACATTTCTCATCTCTGTGTGATTCAGATCTGTAAAGAACTAACATAAAGTCAATCTCAACACTGACGGAGGAGCAAAGGGAGAATGAACTCGTCTAATCTGTTGCCACCATTTGACACTACTGGACTTGGTAGCTTAGAAAGCTAACTTGTCTGGTGTGTCATAGTCAAGCCTGCACTCCATGGCTGCAGGATCTGAACACAGTGCTCTTTCCACTATGCCAGTGTCCCCCAGTAGAGTTGGTGGTCACACTAAAACACATTTAAGCATGACATAGTCTCCTAGCAGTCACCAGCATGACAGTACAGGTTTTTCATGTCATCAGTCAGCAGACCACCTGATATCAGTCAATAAAGACATTTCTGGCCTCCAGGATCATCCTTTCCAAGAATGCTCAGAGATAGCCGAGAGGTGCGTGGCTCTCTGTCCACAAACTGCCTGCTGAGCAATGACTTCTGTCTTCAGCATCACCCATGCCTAGATGGTAAGTTGCGGGAACGGGGAGAGAGGCCATGTACCTTTTGCCAGCTGCAATGCTACTGCCTTTTGAGTATTCAGCCCCCTCAGAGCACCCACCAATCTGGAAACTTCCACTCACCTCCCCTTACCAGCACCCGGTGCCGTCGAGTTGATTCCGACTCATAGCAGCCCTATAGGACAGAGTAGAACTGCCCCATAGAGTTTCCAAGGAGCGCCTGGAGGATTTGAACTGCTGACCTTTTGGTTAGCAGCAGTAGCACTTAACCACTTTGCCACCAGGGTTTCCCACCTCCCTTTACCCTCCCCTAATTTTTCTTCACTTTTGGCCACCATACTTCCTCTTCTCTAAAGAATAATGATTAAAATTTGAGGTGAAAAGGAAAGTAAAATAGAAGCTTTTTTCTTTCTTTTCAATGTGTTTTTCAAATCCTAAATCCTGAACAAAGGTTAGCCCAAGCCCATTCCCATGGAGTCGATTCCAACTCATAGCAACCCCATAGGACAGAGCAGAACCGCCCCATAGGGTTCCCAAGGGGCGGCTGGTGGATTCAAACTGTTGACCTTTTGGTTAGCAGCCGAATTCTTAACCACTGTGCCACCAGGCCTCTGGACATAGCCTAGGAACTATTTTTTCAAGTTGCCTCATCCTCTCCAATATCACTTTGTTCATAGCTGTACCTTCATCAAGACACCATGTACCTCATTCCCTCCATGGTGTGGTACTGTGCAGGGCATTATGGCTGATCAGAGAGCCCCAAAACATAGTCCCAGCTGGTTGAGAAAGAAGGAAAAGCAGCTATGAGGATTGTATTTGTAAGGCTGACCTGATATAAATGCAAAATTCTGACACAAAGGATCCCAGGCTAAACAGAGTTATGTTAAAAAAAAAAAAAAAAAAAAAGGAGGAAGAAATAACTTCCTTAAAGTAAACTCCCTGATGTCAATGGATTAATTGAAATTCATTGTAATTTCAGAGTCTGCCTACGTGGGGGTGGTGGTCCTCACTTGGGCCCTCAACACAGCTGGCTGGCCCTGCCTCAACCTTCTGGGATATAAGGCCTGTTAACATGCTCTTGGTCTCTGCCACTCAGAATGCTTTCCTGGGTTCTGAGAAGGTCACTGAAGTCCAGATGAAATTCTGATGCAATTATTCCCTCTATCAGGGAGGATGTTGCTCTACTTGTTGTTGGTTATCTTCCAGCCAGTTCCACCTCATAGCGACCTCCTGTGTGCAGAGTAGAACTGCTCCACAGTGTTTCCAAGGCTGTGACCTTATCTGTTTGTTCCACCCAGGGACAGGACTTTAATTACAAAGGCCTCTGGGACCAGCAGTTCAATGACATTGATTAATAGGGTAGAAATAACAGAGAGAAAAGGTACCTAAGGAAGCACAGAGATTTTGGGAGGATCCATGAAGGCAAGAGAGATGTGGAAAGATGCAGAAAGGAGAGGCCAGGACCATCCAGAGAAACTTCACCTAATAGTTAAAGTGACCTTCGACTTTGCAAGGGGCACCGAGTAATTTTCCCACTTGCTTTTTGCCACTCACAAGTCTTCCCTGGGAGGAGCTGGTTTAACTCTTCCTGGGATTATTTTATCCCCACAACACTCCCAATGCCAATCATCATTTCAAGAGTAGGTAGGTCTTGAAAGAAAAGGGAATATTGGCTGAATTTTTTGACAGTGATATTCTTTTGACTTTGGTTTTACTTGTTTGTTTTTTCTCAGTTTAGTTTAGATTAAGTTTTAGTTCTTTTGGTTTTCCCTTTTTTTTCTTAAAGGTTTTGAAGGCCAGCCCAGCCCTGTTCTGAACTATAAAAGATTGATTTAATTAACCTTTCACCAACTGATTACTTTCAACCTTTTTGTTGGCACATTGGGGAAATGTCTTAGTGGTTAGTAATTAAACATATTGAGTATACCTTCACACTTCTTTGAATTCTTGGACCCCTGAACTAAGTTGATTAAGAGGAAAAAGGGGAAGTTTCTATTGAATTTATTCTTGAAAGTGACTAGGGGAGACTACAAATAAAATCTGAAAAAGAGAAGCTGCAACCTTATTATATAATCTGTCTTTGTACCAGAGGTCGTTGCCCGGGGCCATTTTGTAAAAATAATGATAGCTAAGATTTACTGAGGGATTATCACATAATAAAAGCCTTGTATGTGGCATCTGAATTAACTCTCAAAATTCTATGAAGTAGATATGAATTCCAATCCCATAAGACAAATAAGAAAATTAAAGCCTAGAAGTCAAGCAAATTGCCTAAGATAACAAAATTAGTAAGTGCCAGAGGCAGGGCTTAGTGCCAGTGCTCTGACTCCAAAGACAATAATAAAAGAATGTAACTTGGGCTCTCTTCCTCTTGGATCTCTTGTTCTGGGAGAATCCAACTGCCATGTCGTGAGAACACTCAGGCCACCTATGACACAATGCATTGAATCTCAACAATATTGGCTTGATCTTGATGCAATTGTGTATTTGGAGTTGGAAAGGACCTAAAAAGCCCACTTGCAATTTCGAAGTACACCGTTGTTTCCTCACAATTCCTTGCTACATTGGTTATTTATTGTTGCCTACCAAATCGCCCCAATCATTTATTATCCTACATAGTTTCTGAGGATCAGGAATCTAGGAGGGGTACAGCGGGGTACCTCTCATGAGGTTCCATTCAAACTGTTGGCTGTGGCTACAAGTACCTCAAGGCTCATTTGGGGCTAGAGGATCAGTTTCTAAGCTTGGGCACACAATTGTTGCCAGGTGTCAGCTCTTCACTGATTGTTAGCCAGAGACCTCATTCCTTCCCACACGAGCCTCTCCACAGGAGGTCTGAGTGCCCTCATGGCATGGCAGTTGCGTTCCCCTAGACCAAGAGATCTAAGAGGGAGTCTATTGCAATCTTTTACAGTCTTTAGACCAAGAGATCTAAGAGGGAGTCTATTGCAATCTTTTACAGTCTAATTTCAGAAATGATACACCATCACTTCTGTCATAGTCTATTGAACACACAGATCAATTCTGGTACAACGTGGGAGAGGACTACACAAGAGTGTGAAGAAACAGAGATCATTGGGGGCTGTCATAGATTGAATTATGTTTCCCCAAAATGTGTGTATCAATTTGCCTGGGCCGAGATCCCCAGTATTATGTGGTTGTCCTGCATTCTGTGATTGTAATTTTATGTTAAAGAGGATTAGGGTGTGATTGTAACACCCTTACCAGGTCACATTCCTGATCCAAAGTAAAGGGAATTTCCTTGGGGTGTGGCCTGCATCATCTTTTATATCTCACGAGAAAAAAAGGAAAGAGGAGCGAGCAGAGAGGGGGGACCTCATACCACCAAGAAAGCAGCACTGGGAGCAAAGCACGTCCTTTGGACCTGGGTCCCTGAGCAGAGACGCTGCTAGTCCAGGGGAACATTGGTCCTCTACCAACAGAGACAGAAAGGATTCCCCTGGAGCTGAAACCCTGAATTTGGGCTTTTAGCCTACTTTACTACGAGGAAATAAACTTCTCTTTTTTAAAGCCATCCACTTGTGGTATTTCTGTTATAGCAGCACTAGATAACTAAGATGGAGGCCATCTGGGATGCTGGCTACCATATTTTTGTTAGACCCATCAAAGGTCCTAGGGCATATGGAAACCTAAATAAACTAAGATCTAGAAAGTAACAGGCTTTTTCTAAAAGAGAACAGACTCAAGGCTGCCTTCCTTCCTGGCAGAGTGGCAGGAGGAAGAGGACTCCTCTATAGTCAGACATCTACTTCACAAAAAATATTAAAAGAAGCTTTTCATGCTGAAGAAAAATATCAGATGGAAGCTCATATCCATAGTAAGGAATGAAGGATACCAGAAAGAGTAAAAGTATGGATAAATATAAAATATTTGTTGTTGTTAGGTGCCGTTGAATCATTTCCAACTCGTAGCAACCCTATGTTCAAGAGAACAAAACATTGGCCAATCCTTCGTCATCCTCATAATTGTTGTTATGCTTGAGCCCACTATTGCAGCCACTGTGTCAATCCATCTTATTAAGAGTCTTCCTCTTTTTCTCTGACCCTCTACTTTACCAAGTATAATATCTTTCTCCAGGAACTGATCCCTCCTGATATGTCCATTTGTTCATTCTTTGGCAGTCCATGGTAAATTCAATATGCCTCACCAACATCACAATTCAAAGGCATCAATTTTTCTTCAGTCTTCCTTATTCATTGTCCAGCTTTCTCATGCATATGAGGCGATCGAAAACATCATGGCTTGGGTCAGGCACACCTTAGTCTTCAGGGTAACATCTTCACTTGTTAACACTTTAAAGAGGTCTTTTGCAGCAGATTTGCCCAATGCAATACATTGTTTGATTTCTTGACTGCTGCTTCCATGGGTGTTGATTGTGGATCCAAGTAAAATGAAATCTTTGACATTTAACTTGAAATATTTGTTAATTACCTCATATTATATTACATTTCTTTAAAAGTCTATTAACTACAACAAAATATGACAAATGTATATTGTAGGGTTTATAGCATATTACAGTGAAATAAATGACAACTTGCACATAAAGGGCAGAAGGGAGGTCAATGGAAGTACAATGGTGCAAATTACGACAGTATGTGTGAAGAAGTAGAATGTCGTGTGAAATAGACTGCGATAATTTAAAGGTGGACACTATAATTTAGAACTACTATTTTTAAAACTACTTAAGTCATGAGATAAAAAAAGAATACTGAAAAGAAATACTCAATTCAACCAAAAGAAGCCTGGAAAAGTGCAAAAAAGAAAAGATAAACAGATGGAACAAACAGAAAACAATTATCAAGATGGCCTACCTAAACCCAAATGCATCAATAATTAAATTAAATTAGGCTAAAAAATGCTCCAATTGTAAGGTAGAGAATATTAGACAGTACAAAAAAAATCAACACCCAATTCCTTCTGTCTAAAGAAAAAAAGAAAAAACCAAACCCACTCTCATCAAGTCAATTGCGACTCATAGAACCTTTTATGGCAGAGTAGAACTGGCCCATAGGGTTTCCAAGGCTGTAAATCTTTACAGAAGCAGAGTGCCACATCTTTCTCCCAAAATGTGGCAAATGGGTTTGAACTGCCTACCTTTCATTCTTTAACCACTGCGCCACCAGGGCTCCTCTTCTGTCTAAAGGTAAAAAAAGAGGCCCCTTTAAATATAAAGACACAAATAGGCTGAAAGCCAAAGGAGGGAAAAGGATATAACATGCAAAGGTAAACAAAGGAAAGTTGGAGTTGCTATAGTAATATCAGGCAAAGTAAATTTCAAGGCAGAAAGCATTACAAGAGATAAAGAAGGACATTTCATAAGGATAAAAGGAGAAATTCATCTGGAAAACACAAACAATTCTAAATAATCAATGTACCTGATAACAGGATTCAAAATACATGAAACAAAAACTGACATAACTGAAGGGAGGAACAGATAAATTCACAGTAGGAGTCAGAGATTTCAACACTCAGCGCTCAGCTATTGATAGAACCACCTAGGAGAAAATACTGCAATGCATACATCTAATAAAAGACTTGTATTCAGAATATATCAAGGACTCTTACAACTCAATAAGACAAAAATCCAATTAAAAAAAAAAACTGGCAAAGAACTTAAACAGATACTTCTTGAAAGAAGAAAAAGGAATGGGCAATAAGCACATGAAAAGATGTCATCACTCATCCAGGAAAGGAAAATTAAAAGCACAATGAGCTACCACTACGCACCCACTAGAAAGGCTGACATGTACAAGACTGGCAACACCAACTGCTGGCAAGGATGTGAAAGAACTGGAACTATTATACGTTGTTGATGGAGGACAATATGGTATAACCAATTTGGAAAACAATTTGCCAGTTTCCTATAAGGTTAAATGGTTGTTTATGTGTTAGCTGCCATTGAGTTGGTCTCTGACTCACGGCAACCCCAAGCACAATGGAACAAAACACTACTAAGTCCTGTGTCATTCCCAGGCCTTTCTTCCTTGTCTGTCTTAGTCTGGAAACTCCACTGAAACCTGTTCAACATTATAGCCACACATGCCACCAATGACAAATGGGTGATGGCTGCTCATGCGGTGCACTGACCAAGAAACGAAGCTGGGTCTCCTGCCTGGACAGTGAGAAACGTACAACTGAGCTACCATTGACTTCCACAAGTTAAATGTATACCTACCTTAAAACCAAAAAAAAAAAAACTCATTCCCGTTGAATCAATTCCAACTCATAGCGACCCTGTAGGACAGAATAAATTGCCTCATAGAGCTCCCAAGGCTGTAAATCTTTACAGGGGCAGACGGTCAGATCTTTCTCCTGTGGAGCTCTGGTGAGTTCAAAACGCCAGATTTTAGGTTAGCAGTTGGGAACTTAACCACTATACCACCAGGGCTCCTATACCTACCTTATAACCCAGTAATTCCGTTTCTAGGTAGTTTACCAAGGAGAATGAAAACCTATGTCCATAGTAAACAGCTTTACTCATAACAGCTAAATTTTAGAAACAAGTCAAATGTCTATCACCAGGTAAAGGTCAAAGTAGAAACAAACTGCAGTATATTGTGGTATATTCATACAATCGAATACTTGTCACTAATAAAAAGAAACAAATTACTAATACATACAACATGGATGGGTCTCAAAAATCATTATTTTGATCAAGAGAAGTCAAATCCAAGGACTCCATGTTGCATGATTTCATTTATGTGAAACACAAGAACAGGAAGAGCTAAACTACAGTGATAGAAATCAGAAAGTGTGGAATTGCTGAACAGAATTTCCTGAAGTAATGGGAATGTTCAATAGTTTGTTTGGAGTGGTGATAACACAAGTGTATTAGGATTGTCAAAACTAAATACTTCCAACACTTAAGATCTGTTCATTTTATTGTATGCAAATTATATCTCAGACAAAAAAAAAAAACTTAAAAAAAAAAAGGACCTTGAAAGCCTCTACATATTGCAACGATAATGCCAAATAACAATCAACCATAAAACTCAGTGGCTTACAACAGCAAATATTCATTTCTTGCTCAAAATGTGCAGTTTAGCCTGTAGTCCTGTGGGTCTCATCTTACCTCAAGATCAGCCACCCAGGGCAAGGCAAGCTCGTCCAAAGCAGAGCAGTGAGCAGACCCAGCAAAGACTCTTAGAGCCTCAGCTTGTAACTAGCACCTTGTTATGCCGACTGTCCTATTGGCCAAAGCAGGTCACTTGACAAAGCCCACAGCCAATGGGGCAGGAACAATACTCCACTCCCAGGAAACCATGACAAGAGTGAGGAGGGAAGGAAAAAACTGTGAGCTTACAATACTATCTCAGCTTCCAGTTAGTGTAAGAAAAAGCCCAAAACTAAACCCATTGCCGTCGAGTCAATTCCAACTCATAGTGAACCTATAGGACAGAGTAGAACTACCCCACAGAGCTTCCAAGAAGTGCCTGGTGCATTCAAACTGCTGACCTTTTGATTGGCAGCTATAGCACTTAACCACTAGGCCACCAGGGTTTCCATTAGTGTAGGAGGTGGTGGAGGGGGCGGGGAGGGAGAGGTCTCCTGACTCTTAGCCCAGTGCCTCTGCTAAGGACCAATCTGTCTGCAGGTAATCTAGGAGCCAATAAACCCAGCCAGCCCCAGCTGTATTTGGGAGGAAAGTTCCAGCATATCTTCACGTCCCATAACAGAGAATTGTGATGAAACCAGAACAGCACGATGCTGCACACTGAGCTGAGGTAGAAAGCCTCACCCTGGCATTTCTGCTGTTTGCTCCCCACACAGTTGGGCGTCTACCTCTGGAGAGCAGCAGAACCCTCCACTTGCATTAGGAAAAGCAACATCTGCTCATAATGGAAAGAAATGCAAGACAGCCATCTAATGGATCCTGGGTGTCATAGCCCTGCTTTCCGCTTCCCTGGGAACATCTGAAGTAGATAAAACACAAAGAGATGTTCTGTCCTGCTTTGGTGGTTTGAGTTTGTACAGAGGTGTCAGCAGTGCAGACCGGCACTCCAAGAGCTAGAGGCAGCAGGGGGATGAGCTCTGTCACTGGTGTGGCTAATAGCACGTGACAGGTGCTCTTCAGCTTTTGCAGAGCAGCATTACCTGCTTGAGGCCGCTCAGTATAAGCACAAAAAAAGAGACAGGGGATAACCCTGTTCCAGAAAAATGGAAAAAAACCTAAGGCCAATCTTCACCTACCTACATCTGGTGGAGACCAGGGCTAAAGACAGGGTCTAGCCATTTCTGCCACATATGCTTACATACGTCATTGTTGTTAGATGCATCAGGTAGGACCCCAACTCATGGCGACGCCGTGCACAACAAAATGAAACACTGCCCGATCCTGCACTGTCCCCATGATCAGTTGCAGATGAAGCCATTGTGACTCAGTTGTGATTTATAGGACTTTCATTGGCTGATTTCCAGAAGTCGATTGCCAGGCCTGTCCTCCTAGTCCACCTTAGTTTGGAAGCTGCACTGACACCTGTTCAGCATCACGGTAACACGCAAGCCTCCGCTGGCAGACAGGGTGGTGGCTGCACGTGAGGTGAATCGCCTGGGAATTGAACTTGAGTTTCCCAAGTGGAAGACAAGAATTCTACTGCTGAACCGTCAATGTTCCTCTGACTAAAGTAAACAAACGAACAAACAAAAATTTGCTGTCAAATTGATTCCACTCATGAAAACCCCGTGTGTTTCAGAGAAGAACCGTATTCCATGGGGCTTTCATGAATGCAGCCGTTCAGAAGCAGGTCACCAGGCCTTTCTGGATGGGTTTGAATGGTCAGCCTTTCCATTCGCAGCCCAGTGCTTAACTGTTGTGCCACTCAGGGCCTCCTCTGCTTACACACTATTGTTGTTGGGTGCAATCCGGTTGATTCTGTCTCCTAGTGACCCCATGTGACAAAGTACAACTGTCCCATAGGGTTTTCTTGACTGTAATATTTATAGAAGGATATTGCCAGGTCTTTATCCCACAAAGCCGTTAGATGGGTTCGAACTGTCAACCTTTCAGCAGTCGAGCTGCTTAACTGTTTGTGACTTCAGGACTCCTGCTTATATAAACCTACCAAAAAGAAACTCCAACCTCTGTGCTTTGCTGAAGCAAAGTAAACAATTTTCTCCCTACAGTGGACATAAAGTAAGCCTGACGGTAGACATAAAGAGCCTCTAGATGTAAATTCCCTTTCCACAACGTTATGGACTGACTTAGGCAACTTTCAACATTCATGTAGTACGCCAGTCAACTGAAGAATTGTTCCAATCCCGTTCACCCTTCCAACAAACAACAACTGCTCATCTGCTATGTGCCAGGAGCTCTGCTAAGCTCTGGTGACAAAGCTGCGAATGAGAAAAGCATGGTCCCTTCCTTTCTATGGCTTATGAACAAGTAAACAAGCCAGGCATTGACTAAGCCCTTGAAAGTGTGATGGGAGTTAAGAAGAATTGCACAAGGGTCTTCCGAGTGGAGTCTTGTGTCTCATGAGCCACAGGGAAGATTCTCACTTTATCGCAACGACAGTGGGGGCCAGTGCAAGGGCAGCTCTGTGCACCACTTGCTTTGGCTGCCGTGTTTTTCTTGAAAGCTGTGTCCTTCAGAGACCTCCAACCCACTCTGTGGGGATTCAAGCTAGAGAGCATTTCAGTGCACTTAACGTTTTACAATTGCAGTAAGTGGGAAAAGTGAGGCATATGTTATCTCTGGCCACACCCCACAGAGGTTAGAAATAGCTTTCAGAGATCTCAGGGGAGTCTGGCTAAAGTGGGAAGTAGTCCTAGAGATGACATCCCAGCCATTCATACACTCTCACTTCATTGCCTGGACTTTCCCAAGACTGAGAAGGAAAAATGTTCACATTCTGGATGATGCTCTCTGCCAGGCCACTGGGTTGGCTGAGCATTGCCAAGATGTCTCTGACAATCACCAGAAGAGAAGAAATGTGGATTCTTGGTTACTGTGCTGGCTGGGCACCTAGCCCACAGTCTCATGTTCAGAAAATGGCTTAAAAGCACCATCTCCTTCCTAGTTTTTCATTAGTCAAATAAGAGAGTGAATCTGAAAGTCTGGAGCTAGCTGACATTTGTAAAGCATGGCGGGAGCCCTAGCAATAAGAAAAATAAAATAAAAAGCCATTTCCTACAGAAAACACAAGTGGAAAAATATTTTCTAGTTTCAATCATTTTTTCTTCAGAAGGCTTTTCCAGGAAATAGCCTAAAGCCAGGATCACAAAAGAAACTTAGCAACAGTCTTTTTTTTTTTTTTCTCTCTCTCACACCTAGAATATTCTATCATTAGCCAGATTTGGTATTTAGATAGCAAAGTGTTCTTTTTATAAACAAACAAACTCATAGCTTAGGCATGTTTCATTTTACTCCCTAAATGTGAAAAGGATTGCACTGGTCAGGTTTTGAGAGTGATTTATATTGACAGGCGTAGAAAATGAAGGGGGTGGGAGGTTGGTGCAGAAGCCTCAGAGGGGCTTAGGAGTTAACTCCAGAACCAGTGGAATTGATTGAGGTAGATTTAGTTTCTTCTAACTTGTGGGAACTCCATCAAGAGAGGGCATTTGGGGAAATGAATCTTATAATTTGTTCCCAGAGCAACCCAGGATGGCAGTTTTGCCCTACAGCTGAAACTCAGCCATTCAACTCAGAAACACCAGCCCTTCGGGGAGAGGCCCATCGCGCCACCAAGATGGTTTATTTTCCTCCAAGTACTGCTCCTGCCTCGGGCCAGAAGCTGGGTCCTCACAAGACAGGTACAGGACAGGTCAGGGGCTGGGGTTTCCCAGCTCCCTCTCCCTGCCCTCAGCTCGCTGTGTGTCAGCAGTGTGGGAGAAGCCCTCAAGGTGATTCATTATGGCTGCCATAGACTGACCCAAAATAAATTGCAGTTTCCCTCACTTCTGCTTAAAGAGTCCAGGCCAGCCTTTTAGTCTGATGTCAGAGAGGCTAAATACAAACACACACACACACAGAGTCATTGTCTGCATCCTCCTCCTCCCTCCTTTTTTCCAGCAAATACTGAGGGAGCCCCCGTGTGCTCTGGACACTTAATCTGGAAGTCAAGTCTTTAGTCTGGAGTCATGTGTGCAAACAAGTTCTTAGGAGGAAGTGACTGGGATAAGGGGAAGAGGTTATAAAAGATTTGAACTGCTCCCAGCCAGGTGAAAACCCTGGAAGATCTTTAGGAGGATTCTCCCAGGTGCTTGGGACCAGGTCTCAAATCATTCCAAAAGTCTCTGAGCCTTTTTTTTTTTTTTCTTTTCTCATTTGACTTTGTTTTTAAAACAAGGGAAGACAAAGGGAGGGCAGTTTAGTCTACGAAAAAAAGGACAAAAATTTTTTTTTTCTTTGGTCATTTCTTTGCTGGTCAGTGCCTGCCTTCCCTTTTGATAGTACCCTCCTGCCCTTGGATGGAAGCTGGCTAGCCTCAGGCCTCACCATGTGTAGTAGACTGAATTATCATATCACTCCCCGCCCCCATATTTTTCCATGCTAATCTCTGGAATCTGTGACTCCTTTACCAGATGCAGCAAAATGGACTTTGCAAGCATAATTAAATTCATGACCTTGAGTTGGGGTGTTTGCCCTGGATTATCTGGGTAGGCCCAATATAATCATAAGGGTCTTTATGAAAGGGAGGCAGAAGGTGTCAGAGTCAGAAGATCATGTGATGATTGCAGCAGAAAGAAGCAAAGACAGAGGGATTAGATGCTACACTTCTGGCTCTGAAGATGGAGACAGCGGCCACAAGCTAAGAAAAGTAGGCGACCTCTAGAAGCTGGAAAAGAAAAGGAAACAAATTCTTCTCTGAAGACTCCGGAAGGCACATAGCCCTGCCAACACTTTGATTTTAGACTTTCGACCTTTAGAACCTCAAGAAAATAAATTTGCATTGTTTTAAGCCACCTAGTTTGTGGTGGTTCAAAAATCAATAGGAAATAAACAGGAAACTAATACACCATGTTAGTGCCAAACAACCTGGATTCCAGTTGCAAGCCTCTTCCCCTCTTTCTAGATGAGATTCTATGTCAGCTTAAGACTACTCAGCTCCTACTTGTGACACCCCAGTAGTGACCAAGTATTGACCTCTAACTATCTTCTTCCAACAGCTATCAAGCAATGACTAATGAAAGTTGGTGTGTAAGTATCCTAGCTCCATTCTCCTCTCATGGGATAACTCTGAGGTATATGTTCACACAGACTCGCAAAGTTTCCCAGTGGGATTTTTAAAGAGGAAGAACACTCTTTAAAAAGCAGGAAGGAAACTGCTCTGAAAGTAGAATGGCAAAGAACCATACTTGATACCTATGAGCCTAAGTAAAAATGGATTTCCCGTGTTTTTCAAACAGAAAGTTCTGGAGCATTATTCCGCAGTATTTCTGCTAGTATCAATTTCTTCCGTAGAAAGGACAATGTCTAGGCATGGCCATGTGATTACACTGTGAGGGACTGGCTGACTGAGCATGGGAATGTGGCTATTATGAACATGGGAGAATTGTTTTGGGTGCTCGGAAACAGGTGCAAAAGAAGACCTACTCTTCCAATTATACATTGATTAGAAGTGATGAGGATCCCTCGTCTATTGCTCTGGGTAGACTCCTGATGGGCTGAGTCCAGGATATGTAGACCTTGATCCTTGCTGTGAGAAATATAGTAGGAGAGAAAGGCACAGCCATTAGTCTCCAGAAGTTTACAGCCTCATTTAGTGGTTTAAGGATAAACAATAGGATGTGTTGAAATGAGTGAGAGTAATATTTAGATTCTAGAGAATGGGTTTCTAGTTCTAACTCTGTCACTAACTGTGTAACCTGAGGGAAGAACCCTCACCTCACTGGGCCTCCTGTCTCCTTGATTGTCAAATGAGAGGATTGGATAACATCACCACTCTTGGCCTTTGGCTATAGAGGAGCATCATTCTTGCATGACCTGGGGCTGAAGTTGTGGTGGTTGTGAGGAGCTGTCAAGTTGGTTCCAACTCACAGTGACCTTACGCACAACAGATGGAAACACTGCCTGGTCTTGAACCATCCTCACAATTGCTGTAGGGATGGAGATGAGTGAACATATTCCGCTTTGGCCTATGTAACTGGCTCCTCACCATGTCCAGCCTCCAGTAATCTTGGAGTTTGAACTTGGGAACCCAAATCCTTTTCTTCCAACATGAAATGTAGGCCAAAGGAATAGAAGCACAGCTCAGAGCTTAATTTTACTTCCAAATAACTGGTAAACCAGTGTTGTAGGTAAATGTACTGAATTTAAAAGGGGAGAAAGTCAAAAGAACACCTTATTCTTCATTAGGTATAAAATTAAAATATCTCTGCTCTCTCTAGAACGCAAGGCCATTTGGTTTCTTACAGCTTCTTTAAAAGAAATATATTCATTTTGGGGATATTTAAGCTTACTGCTTCCCATAAGACTGCTACTTCTTAGGATTCTAGTTAAAATCTCTAATATGCTGAACTAATTCATTCAGCAAATATTTTTCAGCACTTGCTATATACCAGACACAGTTAAGGAATGGCAATACAATGCCACACAAAATATAATCCCTCTTATTAAATAAATAAATAAAACCACATCTGTTCATTTAGTCCATAAGTACATTCTGGACAACCGCTATGTGCTAAAAACAGAGCTAGCCACAAGGGAAGCAAGAATGAATGAGACACAATTCTTGCCTAGGTAGCTTCCAGGCTAGGGACCAAAAGGGTCAACAAAGATGAGCTATTCCAATACGATACAGAGATAGATTTATAAACTCAAAGAAGTGGAAGTTAGGAGAGGTCAATGCTATGCAGAAGGATGGGAAAGGCTCCAGAGGGCTGACTTTCCAGCACAGGTGTAAGGACTCGTACATACCCAGATTGACAGAGAGTGGGTTGGGGTGAGTTTGTTGGGAAAAATTCTAGGCAAATGCAACTGAAGTGTGAAAAGGCATCTGTTTCCTTAATGAGGGTGCGAAGAACAAACGTGTATCAGGGAGAGGGAAAAGGAAGACATTCCAAGTAAAACTTCTTCTCTCCTCTCTTCCCAAGAACATAAAAGCATTTCAAACAGCCCCAAAGTGGATGAAAAATTCAATTTACAGACATAAAATATTGACGCGGTCTAGAAAGGAGAGTGCAGGGGCTACACTTGGGAACTTTGGCATACCCGGATCTGGGTATAAAACCCACGTTAGCCACTTCCTAGCTCCTCAGCCTTGGGCAAGCTACTTAACCTCATTTATAAAACTGGGTCAATAAGATGATTACCTTCCTTATTATTAAAGGAGAATTAAATGAGAACATGATTATAAAAGCATCTACTAAGTGATCAGTAAATACTAAATTTTTAACCTCTTACAATGAGTAACTTTTTTGGCCCCAATGACAAATGCTTATAGTTATTAAATGTGTAGAGTATTATTTCGGAATTACACATGCTTATTTTTACACCAGGAGCACTGGTGGCGCAACGGTTAAGTGCTCAGCTGCTAACAGAAATGTTGGTGGTTCAATCCGACCCAGCAAATTCATAGAAGAAAGACCCAAAGACTAAAAAAAAAAAAAAAAAATGCAAACAACTATTCTTAAAACTGGTCCTGGTCTAAATTCCTGGAAATTTCACACCTATTTCCATTAAAGTATCATGAAAATGATGAACACTGATGTCATGTTTCTCCTTCTCGAGTGGCAGTATTTGTAAGTAGACATTCTTGTTAGATAAACCCCGTTTCTGTTATAAAATCCCGGAAGTTTATAAAATGGTTCAGTGTAACTTTGTATGATTTTATACTTGATGGAGTAATGCATGTACTTAATATGTTAACTCCTCATTCATCATTTACAGTAATGTGATGCTGGGCACGTGACCTCACCTCTCTGTGCCTCTTTTACAAATGTTTAATACCGAGGTCACAGGGCTGCTGTGGTAATTAAATGACTTAATTCATTTAAAGCACTTAGGACACTGCTTGGCATATAGCAAGTTCTCAATAAATGTTAGGTATTGTTATTACATAATACTATTCTATATTATATGTAGAATGTTAATACATTATTATTATTATTACAAAATCTTAGAAATTCATCCAAAATGGATGGTAAACCATAGTAAGAACCCTAATGATTATTGACTATGAAACTTCTTGTATTAGCTATCCACTGCTACATAACAAATCACCCCAAAACTTAGTGACTTCTTAAAACAACAACAATCATTGATTGCTTCTCCCGGTTTCTGTGGGTCAGGAGTTTGGATTTGACTCAGCTGGGCAGTTCTAGTTCAGGGCTTCTCAGGAAGCAGCAGTCAGGCGTTAGCTGAGGCTGGGTCATCTCAAACCACTGGGAGGGCTGCCGCTGGAGCAGCTAGGGCTCTGTGGAAAACTCTCCCCATCACTAGGTGGTCTCTCCACAAGGTCTCAACAGCATGACATCTTCAGGCAGCCAGACTTCCCACACTCAGTTCTGAGTTCCAAAATCTTATGAAGACAGAGACAACTGGGTGAAAGCTGCATCACCTTTTATAACCCAGACTTAGAAATAACATAACATCACTGTCATGGATCGAATTGTGTCCCCCCAAAATATGTGTCAACTTGGCTAGGCCATGATTTCCAGTAATGTGTGATTGTCCACGATTTTGTCATCTGATGTGATTTTCCTATGTGTTGTAAATCTTACCTCTATACATTACAGGATTACAGTTGGTTACGTTAATGAGGCATGACTCAATCTACAAGATTAGGTTGGGTCTTAAACCAATCTCTTTTGAGATATAAAAGATAGGAGTGAGCAGAGAGACAGGGGGACCTCATACCACCAATAAACAAGAGCCAGAAGAATAGCAGTCTTTTGGACCCAGAGTCCCTGCCCTGAGAAGTTCCTAGACCAGAGAAAGATAGATGACAAGGACATTACCCTAGAGCCAAAAAAGAAAAACTTCCCCTAGAGTTGGCACCCTGAATTGGGACTTCTAGCCTCCTAAACTGTGAGAGAATACATTTCTCTTTGTTAAAGCCATCCACTTGTGGCATTTCTGTTTTGGCAATACTAGATGACGAAGATAATACTTTCACCACTCTTGGTTGGAGCAGTCACAGACCCACCCAAATTGAAGGGAAAGGGACACAGTCCCACGTTTCTGTGAGAGGAGTGATTATCGTGTTGGAAAACTATACATATGGGATGGGATATACATATATGTGTGTTTATAAATAAAAATATATATTTATATATATATATATATATATAGTTGCTGTTGTTGTTAGGTGCTGTGAAGTCAGTTCCCACTCATAGAGACCCTATTTACAACAGAATGAAACACTGCCCAGTCCTGTGCCATCCTCACAATCATTGCTATGTTTGAGCCTATTGTTGTAGTCATTATGTCAGCCCATCTCTTGAGGGTCTCCCTCTTTTTTGCTGACCCTCTGCTTTACAAAGCATGATGTCCTTCTTCAGGGGACTGGTTCCTCCTGGTAACATATTCAAAGTAAGCAGGACAAAGTCTCACTATCCTTGCTTCTAATGAGCATTCTGGCTGTACTTCCTCCAAGGCAGATCTATTCATTCTTCTGGCAGTCCATGGTATATTCAATACTCTTTGCCAACACCGTAATTCAAATGCATCAATTCTTCTTCAGTCTTTCTTATTTATTGCCCAGCTTTCACATGCATATGATGCAACTCAAAACACCATGGCTTGGGTCAGGAGCACATCAGTCCTCAAAGTGACATCTTTGCTTTTCAATACCTTAAAGAGATCTTTTGCAGCAGATTTGACCGATGCAATTTGTCATTGGATTTCTTGATTGATGCTTCCATGGGTGTTGATTGTGAGTCTAAGTAAAATGAAATCCTTGACAACTTCAATCTTTTCTCTGTTTATCATGATGTTAGTTATTAGTTCAGTTGTTTGGATTTTTGTTTTCATGTTGAGGTGTAATCCATACTGAAGGCTGTGGTCTTTGAACTTCATCAATAAGTGCATTAAGTCCTCTTCACTTATTTAGTCTTCCTCTGGTCCTGATGCTACTTCTTCTCATATATATATTTATGTATGTATGTATGTATATACACTCATACTCATACATACACTGGGCACTGGGTATGTATATACATCTTTGGAAATTATAACCTGTTACCTTTTCTCATTGACAGGTATGACACATACCCTGGCACCACCACAACTACCTTAGTTGACTTGGAAAAAAATACAGAGATATTGAGTCCTGGGGCGTGTAATTCCTTGAAATCAGAGACAAAATCGAGTTGTGGATTCTAAGAATGTTGGCCTATGTTTAAATCCCAGGTCTGTGACTGTGTGACTTTGGACGAGTTATCCCATTTCTTTGTGCCTTCAGTTTTCTTACAGGTGAAATGAGGGTAATGATGACACTCACCTTATTATTAGCTGTGAGAATAATGGAAGTCAATATATGCCAATGTTGAGAAGAGTGCCTGTAGACTGTAAACACTCAAATAGGTGAGGTCAGCTATTATTACAATTACAGTTGTTACTATTATCATCAATTATAATCATCATCATCACTGAGGGACACTTCTTGTGGCAGGCAGCTTTGTGGTTGATTTTGACACAGTTTGGTGCTCACTGCCAGGACTCCACCTCAGCTTCTCTTTGCTTTCCTGCTTCAATGTTTTCTCTGGAGTCCAGAAGTCTGCTCAGACACACTGAAGCAAGTTTATGCCCCTGAAGCAACCCTCAACCAATGGCATACCTTCAAGTGATTCCCCTCTAGAGAACACATTGCTGAGGTGTCTTGGTTTGGGTTCCCACGGAAATAGTATCTGAGGCACAGGCTTATAAAATGTTATTTTTTGGGAAGGCCATTCCATGAAGCAGGAGTGAGGGAGCAGAGAGAGTGAAATGAGACAGAGAAAAGAGAGACTAATAAAAGGTTCATTATTTAGCCAGTTACTGTGCTGGGTAGCTCGGGCACCAAGGACTCACACAGAATGTGATAGAAGATGGAGCATTTATACCTAACGACTCCTCTATGCCATTGGTGAGGGTTGTCCCAGGAGCATAAACTTGCTTAAGTGTGTCTGAGCAGATTGCTGGACTCCAAAGAAAATGCTGAGGCAGGAAAGCAAAGAGAAGCTGAAGTAGAGCTGAGCAGTGGGCACCAAACTATGTTGAAATCAACCACAAAGCTGCCTGCCACAAGAAGTGTTCCAGTGCAGCCGCTGAAAACTGGGCATGACAAGCCTCCATACCAGCTGCCACGAGTGGCTGCTGCCTGCTGGGGATGCTCAGGACTGGCCGTGTGCCATGATGAGCACAGACTTATGCCAGTATGAGCAAGGTGTGGGGTCTAATAGTGAGCAGAGCAGACATGGCTCCTGCCTCTGTGACGCCATGGGGCTGGGTTGGCAATGGCCATATTTCTTTCCGGTGTGTCTTAATACATCTAATGGCCAAAATTCAGGGCCAGGAGGGCTGTATCTTTGTGTGTTCACATAACATGGCTAGAAGTGTTTCTGGCACATAGTATTCACTCAATAAATATTTGCTAAGTGAATAAATGAACAGACCTTCAAAGGCCCAATATAAATCACTGGTACTTACTGAAGGCTTCCTTATTCCCCTTCCGATAGGTGGTGAAAGAAGGGTCCACCATCACAGCCTGTAATACAGATGAGAACTATTTAAAGACTGCCTGAAGAGTAACTCATTAAAAAAATACTCAAGGCTCAAATGTCTCCCTGTCCCCTGAACTGAGCAATCTGGCTGGAGCTGCCCTCCATGGGCAGAGGGACTCCTTCACTCCAGAGCACTGAGCATACCAGAAAAGGAGCAGTGTTAATTGAATGCCTGACCCGGCCTTAGTTGCAGTGTCTGGTTCTCTCTCAAGGCTCTGAGGAGAGCTCTGAAGGCCAATTTGCAGGCTGCTGCTTGGGGGCAGGTATGCGGCTTTTCTGCCAGTTGCAAAGGTCAGACTTAAATTGGGGACTGACTTGGTTCTGATCTCATTCTGCCTCTCTGTCTACCAAGATGTCTGGCCTGTGCAGAGGCCTGAGGAGAGAGATGCTAATGAGCCCAGCTCTGTGCTTGGTGTTTCACTCTGCACTGCACTGTCACCCAGAAGTTTTCTGGGTCCTGAAGAGCAGGGCTACAGCATTATTAAAGGAACCAGGGGAAAAGGCCATGTGCAGGGGGAGCAGAAAGAGTCCCGAGTCTCCAAGTGTGGAAAAGAGTAGAATGAAATGGAATGAATCCCTGCAATCAATGGCAAGTGGAGCCAGGCCTGATATTGGCAGGTTATATGCAGGCCATGTACAATATATCTGTCAGCTGAAGATTTTCAGCACTTGGAAGAGAACAAACCTATAGGCAGACACACACACACACACACACACACACACAAAACAAACTCATTGCCATCAAGTTGATTCCAACTCATAGTGCTCCTATATGCAGACACAGATACAGAGAAACAAGACCTACACCCAGAGAGGGGAACGCTCTACTCACTCAGAGCTGAGGAAGTTTGTGTCAGCTCTGGAGCAAATGAGGCTGAGGTAGCTAGAAGCAGACCACTGGTACACATTTGAGGAGTTCATCAAGCCTCCCCCTTCCCCTCTTTAAAAACAGCAGAAGGCTTTTTACTATGTGGGAAAAAAAGGCAGGGTAAGAATTGGAGAATGAGCATGACAATCTCAAGTGGTGGTCACTGAGTCCATTCCAACTTGTGGTAACTTCACGTGTGTCAGAATGGAGCTGTGCTCCACAGAGTTTTCAATGGCTGACTTTTTAGGAGTAGATCACGAGGCCTTTCTTATGAGGCACCTCTGTGTGGACTCGAACCTCCAACCTTTCAGTTAGCAGCCATGACAATCTTAACTACAGGAAAACTCTATTTTTATAAATAAAACTAAATATTTCTAGAAAAATGAGAAATCTTGGAATATCTATATAATTTCTCTGACACTACCCAGAAATGACAGTGCAAACTGATGACACACAATATTAACGAAAAAAAAAAAAAAGCTGCTGTCAAGTCAATTCTGATTCCTAGCAACCCTATACAGAACAGAGTAGAACTGCCCCATAGAGTTTCCAAGGAGCACCTGGTGGATTCGAACTGCTGACCTTTTGGTTAGCAGCCATAACACTTAACGATTACACCATCAGGGTTACCACACAATTCTAATGCCTACCTAATTTACTGTAGTAATCCCACACCCAGATTACTTGAGAAGAATGAGATTCTTAGTATTTGCCCTAATAGGCAAGATCAATTGGGGGGAGGGAGGGGGAAGGGTGATCCAAAATGGCAGACTTGATCAAACAATATATATTTGATTTAGGTATCCTCTCAAATTGGCAAATGACTATGGATGTGTTGGATGAAAAACTCGTACCTTGGGGGTTGGGGAACTAACTGAAACCAAAGTGTGAAAGAATCAGAAGGTACAGCCTGATCTTCAGCTCATCTGTGACTAAGAACATTGCTTCCTCTGAACCTTTCACTAGGTTAGTGGTTCCCAAACTCTTAAGAGCCATGGGGTCATTTTTTCAAGTGTTTGCTTAGCTAGCAAATTCTACCAAATATTTAAGGAAGAATTAATACCAATACTTCTCAAATGCTTCCAAAGAGGGAGTCACATTTCCTAACTCATTCTAGCAAGCTACTACTGTCCTAACACCAAAGCTAAACAAAACATCACACACAGTCAAAGAAAATCACAGACCAATATCCCTTATGAATATAGATGCAAAACTCCTAAAAAAAAAAAAAAAAAAAAAAACTAGAAGATGAAGCCAGCAGCATATTAAAAGGATTATGCACCATGACCACTGGGACTTATCCCAGTAACACAAGGGTGGTTCAACATTAAAAAAAAAAAGAAATTAATAGAATAAAATAAATTAACACCTTATTAACAGAATGAAGAAAAAGTAAACATACAACTATAGACACAGAAAAAGTATTTGACAAAATCCAACACCCTTTCATGATAGAAACACTCAATAAACTAGGAATAGAAGAGAAATTCCTCAACTGATAAAAGATGTCTACCAAAAACTCAGAGCTAACATCATACTTAATGGTGAAAGACTGGAAATGCCCCCATATAGATCTGAAACAGGGCTCTGGGGGCGTAGTGTTAAGAGATTGGCTGCTCAGATACCTGTGCCTCTTCTAATCATCCTTATGTATGTAGCCCTGCCCATCTAGGACTGTAAGTGAGAGCCTGCACCATACACTCAGTCACTGACGACCTGGACATCTGAGCTGAATCCACACAAGAAAAGTAAACAGACTCCTGGTCTCACATACCTAGTAGCATCTCTAACCATCTTATGACAGGACATGAAAGCTTCAAAGACACCAATAATCAAAGTAGCTCACACAATGAGCCTATTTGGGCATACCAAAACAAAACAAAAAAAGAAGATAGGACACAGTATGAAAACATAAAATAAATAAATGTAATAACTCATTGATGGCTTGGAGACAACAGTCAATATAAAATCACTTAACGAGGCAGACTATAATGACATTAGCAAGTAACCAAAACAAAGACTAAGAAAAGTCTGAGAGGAAGATAATTTCTTGGAATTACCAAAGGAAGAATTCAAAATATTAATATGCAGAACACTTCAACAGATCAGGAAGGAGATCGGGCAAAACATAGACCAAGCCAAAGAACACACAGACAAAGAAACAGAGGAAATTAAGATGGTTCTACAAGAATATAATGACAAATTTCACAGGCTGCAAAAATCCATGGTGAGACAGCAAACAGAAATCCAAAAGGTTAACAATAAAATTTCAGAATTAGACAACTCATTAGAAAGTCATAGGAGCAGAACTGAGGCAATGGAAGTCAGAATTAATGAGGTTGAAGATAAAACACTTGACACCAATTTATTTGAGGAAAAACCAGATAAAAGAGTTTTAGAAAATGAAGAAACCATAGAAATTATGTGGGACTTTATCAAGAGTAATAACCTACAAGTGATTAGAGTACCAGAACGGGGTGGGGGCGGGGGGAGAATAACCGAAAACACAGAGAGAATTGTTGAAAATTTTTTGGCAGAAAAGTTCCCTGATATTGTGAAAGATGAGAAGATATCTATCCAAGAAGCTCATCAAAACTCACACAGGGTAGATCCCAAAAGAAATCAAGACGTGTTATAATCAAACTTGCCAAAAGTAAAGATGAAGAAAAAATTTTAAGAGCGTCTAGAATAAATGAAAAGTCATCTACGAAGTAGAGTCAATAAGACTAAGCTCTGACTACTTAGCATGCAGGCAGGCAGTTAATGGGATGAAATACATAAAGCCTTGAAGGAAAAAAAAAATTGCCAACCAAGAATTATGTATCTAGCAAAATTCTCTCTCAAATATGATGGTGAAATTAGAGGATTTCCAGATAAACAGGAGTTAAAGGAATTTGTAAAAACCAAACCAAAATTATAAGAAATACTAAAGGGAGTCCTCCAGTTAGAGAGTCAAAACATCAGATAACAATCCAAGACCAAAACACTGGACAGAACAACCAGATATCAACCCAGATATGGAAGTCACAAAAATAAATCAAAGCTAAAATGCTGAAAATAGGGAAAGAGAGACATCAATATGTAAAAGATGACAACATTAAAACAGAAAAGAGGGACCAAATAATATAGTCATAGAACTTTCATATGGAGAGGAAGTCAAGGCTGTACCAAGAAATAAAAGATTGCTTTAAACTTAGAAAAATGGAGGTAAATATTAAGGTAACCACAAGAGAAACTAACAATCCTACACATCAAAACAAAAAAGAAGAAAACCATAAAGACTCAGCAAATACAAAATCAACAGCGATGAAAAGAAAATACATAAAGAAAAACAACTCAGCACAGAAAATTAAGTGGAACAAAGAAACTGTCAACAACACATACAAAAAAAAAAAAAAAACATCAAAATGAGAGCACTAAATTCATATCTATCAACAATTACTCTGAATGTAAACAGATTAAAGGCACCAATAAAGAGACTGAGAGAGGCAGAATGGATAAAAAAAAAAAATGATCTGTCTACAAACTAAAACTCAAAGGATGAAAAATATATATATATCAAGCAAACAACAATCAAAAAAGAGATGGAGTGGCAATATTAATCTCTGACAAAATAGACTTTAAAGCAAAATCCATCACAAAGGATAAGGAAGGGTACTATATAATGATTAAAGGGGCAATACATCAGGAGGACATAACCATAATAAATATTTATGCACCCAATGATACAGCTCCAAAGTACATAAAACAAACTCTAACAGCATTGAAAAGAGAAACAGACACCACCACAATAATAGTAGGAGGCTCCAACACACCACTTTCGGTGAAGGACAGAACATCCAGAAAGGAGCTCAGTAAAGACACAGAAGATCTAAATGCCACAATCAACCAACTTGATCTCATAGGCATATACAGAACACTCCACCCAACAGCAGCCAAGTATGCTTTCTTTTCCAACACATGTGGAACATTCTCCAGAATAGAGCACATATTAGGCCACAAAGCAAGCCTTAACAGAATCCAAAACACCTAAATATTACAAGGCATCTTTTCTGACCATAAAGCCATAAAAGTAGAAATCAATAACAGAAAAGGACAAGGAAAAAAATTAAATATGGAAACTGAACAACACCTTGCTCAAAAACTACTGGGTTATAGAAGAAATCATAGACCGAATAAATAAATTCACAGAATCAAGTGAGAATGAAAACACATCCTAACAGAACCTTTGGGACACAGCAAAAGCAGTGCTCAGAGGTCAATTTATAGCAATAAATGCACACAACCAAAAAGAAGAAAGGGACAAAATCAAGTCATTAACTCCACCATTCGGACATACAGAAAGAGAGCTGCAAAAGGAGCCCACGGGCACGAGAAGAAAGGAAATAATAAAAATTAGAGCAGAAATAAATTAAACAGAAAATAGAAAAACAATTGAAAGAAATTAACAAGACCAAAAGCTGGTTCTTTGAAAAGATCAACAAAATCAATAAATCATTGGCCAAACTGACAAAAGAAAAACAAGAGAAGAAGCAAATAACCAAAATAGGAAATAAGATGGGTGATATCACAACAGACCCAACAGAGATGAAAAGAATCATAACAGAATACCATGAAAAATTACACTCCAATAATTTGAAAACCTGGAGGAAATGGACAAATTTCTAGAAACACACTACCTACCTAAATTAACACAAACAGAGGTAGAACAACTAAATAAACCCATAACAAAAGAAGAGATTGAAGAGGTAATTATAAAACTCCCAAAAACGACAACAAAAAGCCCTGACCCTGATGGCTTCCCTGGAGAATTCCACCAAACTTTCAGAGAACAGTTAACACCAGGACTATGGAAGGTATTTCAGAGCATAGAAAAGGATGGAATAGGGAGGAACCAAGATGGCGGGTGGAATAGACAGGCGCTTCTGGCGAGCCCTCTTACAACAAAGATCCAAAAAAACAAGTGAAACGAGTATATTTATGACAAGCTAGGAGCGCTGAACATCAAAGGCAAGCTTAGAAAATGAACTGAGGGGCAGGGGGAAGAAGAGACAGTTCAAAAGCAGAGAGGAGTTACCAGGCCTGAATCATGGGGAGTCCTCAGGCACCATTCCTGGAGCGGTGGTGGCAGCGGGCAGGTGCTAGCGTTCAGCCGCAGTTTCCTCAGGGAGAAGCAGCCAGCCACACAGCCTACTCACACCTCGGGAACCAAAGAAGAATGGCGCTCTCAGCAAAAGCTAAGTACTTACTATATTTTACCCCGCAACCCCCTCCTCCCAAACACTTGGAGAGACAGAGTAGCAGGGGTGAGATTTGAGGACCATGGTTTCTGGGGACATTTAGGTCAGTTGGCATAGCAAAGTTTATTAAGAAGGTGTTCTGCATCCCACTTTGGTGAGTGATGTATGGGGTCTTAAAAGCTTGCGAGCAGCCATCTAAGATGCATAAATTGATCCCAACCTACCTGGAGCAAAGGATGATGAACACCAAAGACAAAAGGAAAATATTAGCCCAAAAGACAAAAGGGCCACATAAACTAGAGACTCCATCAGCCTGAGACCAGAAGAACTAGATAATACCTGGATACCACCAATGACTGCCCTGACAAGGAACATAACAGAGTCCCTGACAGAGTAGGGGAAAAAATGGCATGGAAAACTCAAATTCATGTAAAAAGACCAGACTTAATGGTCTGACCGAGACTAGAGGAACCCCAGAAGACGTGGCCTCCGGACTCTCTGCTAACCCAAAACTAAAATAATTTCTGAAGCCAAGTCTTCAGACAAAGATTAGACTGGACTATAAGACACAAAATAATATTCATGAAGAGTGTGCTTTTTAGTTCAAGTAGATACGCGAGACTAAATGGGTGGCTCCTGTCCTGAGGCAGAATGGGGGCCGGGGCAGAAAGGGATAGGAGCTGGTTTGAATGGACACAGGAAACCCGGGGTGGAAAGAGAGAGCATGCTGTCACATTATAGGGATAGCAACTAGTGTCACATAACAATATGTGTATACATTTTTGTATGAGAAATTAACATGAGCTATAAACTTTTTTTTTATAAACTTAACCTAAAGCACAATAAGTAAATTAAAAAAAAAAAAAAAGATTGTTTACCAAAAGGTCAGCAGTTTGAATCCACCAGCAGCTCCTTGGAAACCCCGTGGGAGGCAGTTCTACTCTGTCCTATAGGGTAGCTATGAGTCAGAATCGACTAGATGGGAACTTTTGTTGTTGTTGTTGTTGTCGTTTTTTCCAACATCTGAAACAAGACAAGGATTTCTGCTATCATCACCTGTGTTCAGCATTGTACTGAAAGTTCTTGTTAGAGCAGTTAAGGAAGAAGAATAAATAAAAGGCATCCAGATTGGACAGGAAAAAGTAAAACTATTCATAGAAGACATGCTCCTAATCTAGAAAACCCTAAGGAATCTGCAGAAACAACTATCAATCAGAACAAATCAGCAAGTTTAGCAATGTTGCAGTGTATAAGATCCATAAACAAAATTGGTTGTGTTCTATATACAAATGAATTACAAAAAAAAAAATTCAATTTACAATTGCACCCAAAAGAATACAATGACAAGGCAGTTGATACGGTGCAGTAAATTATTTAGGTACACTAGGAGTAAATTTAATCATGCACCAAAGACTACAATTCAATAACTTTGCTGATTGCAGGACAGTGTAGGTATACTAGAAACCACTGGATTGTACACTTCAAATTATCAAAATGGTGAATTTTATGTCACATGAATTTAATCTCAATTTAAAAAAGATATATTCGTAAACTAGAGTTTACATCAAGAAAGACTGAGAGAGAAATCAAAGTAAAGGCAAGTCTATTTTAGGAATGAGGAAAGGTGATCAAAGTAGTTGAGAGTAGAAAAGCTTATTTAAAATGCCCTGACTGAAGAGTTAAGCCCAATTAATAGTCTTGCTCATGCCCATCCAAGCCATAGTGCTGGTTACGTGCTAATTCTTCTTTTTTCTGGCGCTCATTTGACTGTTAAAGACTACAGAGGATATCGGAATTAAAGATCAGAGAATGGAAAATTCTCTCATCTTTAACTCTCAATTCTTCCTTACTTTTAACATGATGACTTTTCAATAGACGTTCTATCCCTAAGCACCTCTGCTTTCTCTTCTTTATTATGAATAATTCACTCTTTTTAGCCTAAAGTTATCACTTTTCACTGGCATTCATTTATTTTCTTTTGTCTCCTCTAGGAGGGACAAGTGTTCATTACGCATGTTTCATCGATGGGCAAACACCCCCAAACTATGACCATAATACTAAAACCTATTGCCATTGAGTCTATTCTGACTCACAGCAACCGTGTAGGGCCGAGTAGTACTGCCCCATAAGGTTTCCAAAGCTGTAATCTTTACTGAAGCAGACTGCTGTATCTTTCTCCCAGGGAGCTGCTGGTGGGTTCAAACCACAGACTTTTTGGTTAGCAGCCAAGTACTTTGACTACTGGACCACCAAGGCTTCTCTATGAACAAAAGGAGAGGAAAAGTCTTCAGTATTGTGGTCAAGTAAGACCAAAAGCAAAAACTAACAAAAAAGTTTTATAGCTTGCTAGGCCATGGGAGACACCAATTTTCACGAATTCATCCATGTTAACCCTTTAAGCCCACAGGGAATTTAAAGTTCTACCAACTGAAAAATTCCCACAGTTTGGAAAATAGACTTCTCATCCCAGGGATTAAAGATTCTATCCTCATAAAAGGGTTTCTGCGTTCATTAGATTTCAGAAAATTGGACTTTTTTTTAAGACAGCGTTATGAAAACACACTTGACTGAGTAAAAGGGTAAGTCTTGTTTTACTAAAAAACAAATTCAGGTCCTAAAAAGTTAAGATAGGTCCCAACAACAAAATTAAATATACTTCAGTCACATACCTTGTGTTTTTTATGATAAGCTCCTTTCCCCACAGGAAAAAAAAAAAAAAAAAAAAAAAAACTTCAAGGTACTAGTTATCACATCCATAAAACATGACACCATAATTCTCAAAGGGAGCACTTCAGAACTGAAAATTCTGATTTCTTAACGAAATTAATTCAAGAATATTTACTGGCTATGAACCACCTCCTCTGATCTTAAGACCCTAGAGAAAACATGAACAGTAACCATAAAATCTCCCTTTTGTTTCTCAGTCCCATCCTTTTGAAATTACCTGAGCTCTTAAAATACTAACCTGAGTGACCCAATGGGAAATACAGAGAGAAATCAATCAACTATCATTCCAGTTTTAATAAGAAGCCCATGTTTGGTGTCACTGTTATTGATAAAACCCCTTAAGTTAGGGGATAGAAAGATTGTCTTGTCCCTTCCTCTTTCCCAAAACGAAGTAAACATGTTTCATAGTAGATCCTGTGTTTTGAAAAGGGTTGCCAAGCTATTACCAGCCAGTCATTATTCTTGCATGAAATCACTTGAAAGTGGATGGAATCTGTAATGATTTTCAAACAAAAAAGGAGTAGTTGTCATTTTAAAAGATATTTCTTTGCATCGAATTCTTGATAAAGCCAGAACTTATCTATTCTCCATTAGGAAATTAATGTCTGAAGACTCTTAACTTACCCAAGACTTGCAACTATGACTCAACACACAGTGGCTTCTTTCAAAAGAATGTTCTAGCAAGCAGTAGTACTGGAGCGATTTCCTCAAAAGACAGTATCTTTTTTAAAAAAAAATTAGCATGAGTTAATTCTTGCCTCCCATGCAGGAGACTCAAGTTCAATACCTGGCCAATACACCTTAAGCACAGTCACCACCTGTCTGTCAGTGGAAGCTTGTGTGTTGTCATGATGCTGTACAGGTTTCAGCAGAGCTCCTAGACCAAGATGGACCATAAGAAAGGCCTGGTGATCTACTTTCAAAAACCAGCCACTGGAAGTGCTATGAATCACAATGGTCTCATCCACAACTAATTACGGGAATGGCATAGGAGCAGACCATTGAGCATGGGGTCACCATCAGTGTGGGACTGACTCAGTGACAACTAACAACAATAACAAAGATCTCAGAAGGTGTGTTCTTATGCAGAAATGCATTAGCCCTGAAACGGATCTAATGCTCTTTTTTGTTGTTGTTTTTATGGTATATGTGGAGAGTGGAAGGGGTCCAAAGAAAGACAAGCGTAGTGAAGGAAGGTGGAGAGACAAAAGGAAGGGAGAGGGACCAAGAGGAATAAGGTGCAACAGGGAAACGCAGCAAACACTTTAAGTTGATGCATTTCATCTGTTAAAATCACAGCCCTCTTTAACAAATGAATATGATGAGCAATCTGATAATTTTCTTTAAGGAAAATATAGTTTTGCTTTCCTTAACCATTCTAAAAAGAAATTTTTTTTTGTGGAGGGGACTGCGCCAAAGTGCAGAATATCAGCATTTTCCTTACAGGAAAAAGTTGGCATCAAATACTACTAAATAAATATTTAATTTTGGAAAATAAAATAGTTGTGCTCATGCACACACATGTATATACATACATATACACACAGACACCCCTAACAAAATAAACAAAAGACCCCTCTTTTTCCTTGGCTTTCTTATGTGTGGTCTATCAGCTGTGGGACATGATGGGTATGAGAAAAAGGCGCCAGACCTCAGGGACAACTGTCAAATAAGACAATATATCCAAAATTATTCAGAATCAACAATGGAAAGCTAATATCATTAGTTATTGTTTTAGCGTTTTAGGGTATCAGACCCTGAGACAAGAATTCAAGAGCAATTAGTTTATTTGGGTAATGGAGGAAGCACCAGTAGAGGAGTGGGGAAGGGAGGCAGAGAGAAAACACCACAAATACAGAGTTTGTTGTCAAACCAGCTGTAACCAAGGGTGAGTGAGCAAAGTCTAGGAACTGGTACAGAACACCAAAAGAAACAAATATCGAGAAAAAAACAAACTCATTATAAAGTCAATTCCAGCTCATGGGGACCCCATGTGTTACAGAGTAGACCTGCTCCATGGGGTTTTCTTGGCTGTAATCTTTACGGAAGCAGATCGCCAGGTCTTTCTTCTGCAGTGCTGCTAGGTGGGTTTGAACTGTCAAACTTTACGTGAATTAGCCCATCTGAAGGAGACGGAGCTGGAGAATTAATACAAGAATTCCCATAAGTGATTGGTTTGATTGAGAGCTCCAAGACAGAATCTATTTGCTGCACCAAAGTGACAGCCTTCAGGAAGGATCACCCACTGTTCTTCCAACTATTTTTCTTTCCATTCTTTGAGGAAGGAACAGTAGGTGCATTTAGATCCCATCCACGCCACGACCAAACCCAAGCTCCCTTCCCTTCTGCCTACCAACACCACACCTTGAAAATTGCTTTGATGTGGGTTGGGAAAAGGGCATTCTGGGAAGCAGCTGCTGGTCTTGGAGGGGAGATTGGATATACCTATCTACTTCCCTTGGCCGCCTTCTGCCTCTGCCGCAGCATCCTTGCTTAACGCTATGTTGGCAGTGGCCACATACAGAAATAGAGGTTTATAGACTCTATCTAGCATGGCCTAGGAAGCCTGCCCAGCCCCAGTGTTCCTGGGAGACCTCAAACCCAGAGGGGTGAATTTAAGCAAAGCTGGCCCCACCACTGGATCCACCCTCAGCTCAGGAAGAGATCTCAGGCACCTGATCCATTACTCTTTGCATCTTCCTTCCTTGCTTTTACCACCATCTTTTGGGCCTAGAACCAGTCTTTAAACTTTCCTTTCTTCTACTCTAGGAAATTAACTCTTCTATCTGAGCTTTTCTCTCTCTCATTGTGGGTTATCTATCTCCTACCCTAGCCGTCATTAACGAAGGCGACGTCTTCTCTACTGCAGAAGAAATTCAATGATGTGAGTCCTCTGGGTTTAGAAAATCCCTCCAGCCTAAGAAAACCTGATTCTCAAGGCTCCTCCCTTGCATAAGGGATGAGAGTGAGGAGGAGGAGCCTCTAATTCATGCTCAAAGTTGAATATTAATTTTTTTCTTTAAAGATCTGCTTCATTTATCCTAATTTCTGTCCTCCCAAGCCCCCCACCACCCCACGACCTTCCAACTCCTCTAAAGTGATAAACAAAAAAAAGGTCTCGATAAGAAGATAGAGAAGCTCACATACCTAGAAACGTACTATAGAAGAGCACGTTCATCTCTTTCAAACTATTAATCCTAGGAGACACAAAATGCATTACTGTGAAATACACCGAGAGTGAGTTTAGCATATTTTCTCAACACCCCTGCAGTAAACAGAACCAGCTCTAATTCATCAGCTTTGGAAATATTGGGTTAAGTAACTCTGAAAACAAAAGAGAGAAAAGAGTGCCTTGCATTTATACAGTGCTTTATAGTTTATGGAGCCCTGTGGCACAGTGGTTAAGAGCTCGACTGCTGACCAAAAGATCAGCAGGTGGAGTCCACCAGCCACTCCTGGGAAATCCTACAGGGCAGTTTTACTCTGTCGTATAGGGTCGCTATGAATTGGAATTAACCCAAATGCAACTATATATATATATATATAGTTTACAATCTGAAGCACGAGGTGCTCAGGGGCACAAGTTGGTCCCTGGAACATTTTCACACTCCCCCCATTCTTAGAAATACCTGCTGTCACTGACAGGGGACTCAGACTAAGTTCCATTGCACAGGCACAAAAAGGGGCTGCCATAATTCTGGAAACCTGTGCTACAATTATGGAGCCCTGGTGGCGCAGTGGTTAAGAGCTCAGGCTGCTAACAGAAAGGTGAGCAGTTCGAATCCACCAGCCACTCCTTGGAAACCCTATGGGGCATTTCCACTCTGACCTATAGGGTCACTGTGAGTCAGAATTGATGACACCAGGTTTTTCAGGTGCTACAATTACAACTAGCAAAAAGGGACTGGCGTGCCTGTGTCTGTGTGTCCATCCACTCTGCTTATCCATGTACCAAAGAAGAAGGAGGAAAACACCGAAAACAAAAAGCTCACAGTTCATACTTAATTCAATTACCAAAGAATGAGATTAATAATCTGGAGATGCACAAAATAAGAGCTTGGGTCCTTAAACCACATCCACTCCAATTCCAGCTCTGCACCTACCTGCTTTGTGACCTGGGGTGGACCACCCACCCCTTCTGATAGTCAATTCTCTCATATCTCATTGATACTACCTCATAGGTGGTTTTGTGGGGCTTTGTTGTTGTTGTTGTTAGGTGCCGTCGAGTCAGTTCCAACTCATAGCGACCCTATGCACAACAGAACAAAACACTGCCCGGTCCTGTGCCATCCTTACAATCGTTGTTATGTCTGAGCTCATTGTTGCAGCCACTGCGTCAATCCACCTTGTTGAGGGTCTTCCTCTTTTCCGCTGACCCTGTACTCTGCCAAGCATGATGTCCTTCTCCAGGGACTGATCCCTCCTGACAACATGTCCAAGGTATGTAAGACGCAGTCTCGCCATCCTTGCTTCTAAGGAGCATTCTGGCTGTACTTCTTCTAAGATTTGTTCGTTCTTTTGGCAGTCCATGGCGTATTCAATATTCTTCGCCAACACCACAATTCAAAGGCGTCAACTCTTCTTCGGTCTTCCTTAATCGTTGTCCAGCTTTCACATTGTGGGGCTTATATGCGGCAATGTAGAAAAAGCCATTAGCACTATGCCTGGTTGCCTGGCACTTAATCAGTATGCAATGAATGTTATCCTATGTTGAGAACATGTATTGGACACCAGTTAATTGGCCATTTTTCTTCCAAATTATTTTAGGAAAAATGAAAACTGCAAATTAAAGTTAAAATATTCTGTCCCTTGAATTTTGAAATTATGAAGATACTGTTCTTCAAAATGATAGGAGAAAAGCACTGTTTGACTTAGGCTCCCCTCCCAGCTGTTCTCAGGTGGCATCTGCGTTGGTCTGGTGGTGAGTCCACCAGGATGCTGAGGAAACAACTCTTGTCCTCAGTTGGATTTTCAGTTACCCCAGATTTATAATCTGATCTCTAGAAGCCCAAGGCTGCCTAGAACACAAGTGTCTTCGCGAGGTTATTTAAAGGAAGTCTTTGTCCACCTGTCCCCAAATACCCACCAAACCAACCAAAAACCAAAGCCCTTGCCATCACGTCCATTCAGACTCCTAGCAACCCTGGAGGACAGAGTAAAACTGCTCCATAGAGTTTCCAAGGCTGTAGATATTTATGGAAGGAGACTGCCACAGATTTTTCCCACGGAGCAGCCTGTGGGTTTGAACCACCAACCTTGCAGTTAGTAGCTGAGTGCTTAACTACTGTGCCACCAGGGCTCCTACATACCCACAACCACCCTATATATTTCTTGCAGGCTGACAATCCCCTTTTAAATCCAAGGGTTTTCTATTCTCTAGAGTTCCCTATCTGTTACAATGCAAATGTCCCTGGGAGAAACAGTAACCTTAACGCTAATATTTCAAGACGAGCCATAGCAACAAAAGCTAGCAATTTCTTGGAAGTCCAGGTTGTAGGAGAGGTGTATGTAAGATAGGGAAGAAGGAGTGGGGAGAAGGGCAGCAGACGGGTGGACTGTCTAGAGGGGGATAAGTCCCCTCACATAGATGGGTTATGGAAGTAGATGGGTCACAGTTTAGACCCTCCCTGAGCTTTGAACTAAACTTGTTAACCTCCCTACCCCACCGTTTATGTTTCCTTATTCATAAATCAGGACTAAGAACGTCTACCTTACTAGAGGAGTCAATGGGTGGTATAAATTGTTAACATGTTTGGCTGCTAACCTAAAGGTTGGAGGTTCAAGTCCACTCAGAGGCATCTCAGAAGAAAGGCCTGGGGATCTACTTCTGCAAAATCAGCCACGGGGGCGTCTAGGGTCTTAAACGCTAGCAAGCAGCCATCTAAGATGCATCAATTGGTCTCAACCCACCTGGATCAAAGGAAAATGAAGAACACTGAGGACACAAGGTGATTAAGATCCCAAGAGACAGAAAGGGCCACATGAACCAGAGACTACATCATCCTGAGACCAGAAGAACTAGATGGTGCCCGGCCATAACCGATGACTGCCCTGGCAGGGAACACAACAGAGAAACCCTGAGGGAGCAGGAGAGCAGTGGGATGCAGATCCCAAATTCTCATAAGACCAGACTTAATGGTCTGACTGAGACTAGAAGGACCCCGGTGGTCATGGCCCCCAGACCTTCTGTTGGCCCAGGACAGGAACCATTCCCAAAGCCAGCTCTTCAGACATGGATTGGACTGGACAATGGTTTGGAGAGGGATGCTGGTGAGGAGTGAGCTTCTTGGATCAGGTGGACACTTGAGACTATGTTCGCATCTCCTGGCTGGAGGGGAGATGAGAGGGTGGAGGGGGTTAGAAGATGGGGAAATGGACAGGAAAAGACAGAGTGGAGGGAGAAAGCGGGCTGTCTCATTAGGGGGAGAGTAATCGGGAGTGTGTAGCAAGGTGTATATGGGTTTTTGTGTGAGAGACTGACTCGATTTGTAAACTTTCACTTAAAGCACAATAAAAATTATTTTAAAAAAAAATCAGCCACTGAAAACCCTATGAAGCACAGTCTTACTCTGACAAAAATGGAATCACTATTAGAATCAACTCGACGACAACTGCTTAGGGTGGCTTTAAAGGTTAAATGAGATAATGTGGAGACTTGACTTGTTGCCCCAGCACTGGAAGAGAGTCCTGGCTTTAGAGCCTAAGGGGCTACATTCAAGACTTCATCTACCACTTGTTCCCTGTGTGACCTCAGGCATTACTTAGCTGTCTCTTCTGTAAAATGGGAACATTTCTGCTATCCTATCTGGGTTTTTTGGGGTTATCAGAAAGAAGATAACTTATAAGATGCCTCGTGTTAACTTCTAGTTAGGAAACTACGCAAACCACTCAGGTCTATTACATCACACTAGTCATTAAAAGAAAGAGATCATCAATTTATATTAGGTAAATGGATTATTGATTTGAAATAAAATTAGTCATAATTAATATTATTATTATTAAAAATATAAATATGTAGTCGTTATAATATTATAATAATAAAATCTTTATTAAGATAGTATTGAAGAAGTTTGGCATATAATAAAAAAGGAATGAAGAAAAAGTGAGCGTGACATTAAAAAGACTCCTGTTCCCTGATCTCAGTCTCCTCTTCTTCCCCACCCCCAAATCATCCTTAAAGGCCATTTCTTAGTGAAATGCTGTTTCGTCCTGAGCCACAAGATGTCAGTCTAAGCTCAGCCATCTCCACATTTTTCTGGGCCTCAGATCAATTTCTTCCCTTTCCCTTCTTTTCTATTTTGGCTGTGAGAGATGAATAATCCTTTGGGTTGTGAGTGCCTGTTGTTGTTGTTAGGTGTGGTCCAATCAGTTCCGATTCATAGCAACCACGTGCACAACAGAACGACACACTGCCCGGTCCTGTATCATCTTCACAATCATTGTTATGTTTGAGCCCGTTGTTGCAGCCACTGTGTCAATCCATCTCACTGAGGGTCTTCCACTTTTTTGCTGACCCTCTACTTTACCAAGCATGATGTCCTTCTCCAGGGACTGATCCATCCTGATAACATGTCCAAAGTGTGTGAGACGAAGTCTTGCCATCCTTCCTTCTAAGGAGCATTCTGGCTGTACTTCTTCCAAAACAGACCTGTTCATTCTTCTACTAGTCCATGGTGTATTCAATCCTCTTTGCCAGCACCATCATTCAAAGGCATCGATTATTCTTTGGTCTTCCTTATTCATTGTCCAGCTTTCACATGCATATGAGGGATGCATATATAAGCACTAATAAATGTTGTTAGGAGCTGTCAAGTCGCTTCCAACCCACAGAGACCCTATGTACCACATTGTCCATGCTGTGCCATGCTCAGGATTGTTGTTACACTTTAGCCCATTGTTGCAGCCACTGCATCAATCCATCTCATTGAGAGTCTTGCTCTTTTCCACTGACCCTGTACTTTACCAAGCATGATGTCTTTCCCTAGAGACTGATCTCCTCTGACAACTTGTCCAAAGTATGTAAGACACAGTCTCACCAACCTTGCTTTTAAGGGGCATTCTGGTTGTACTTCTTTCAAGACAGATTTGTCCATTCTTTTGGCCTTCCATGGTATATTCAATATTCTTTGCCAAAACCACAATTCAAAGGCATCAATTCTTCTTCAGTCTTCCCTATTCATTGTCCAGCTTTCAAATGCATATGATGCAATTGAAAATACCATGGCTTGGGTCAGGTGCACCTTAGTCTTCAAGGTGACATCTTTGCTTTTCAACACTTTAAAGGGGTCCTTTGCAGCAGATTTGCCCAATGCAATGCGTCATTTGATTTCTTGACTGCTGCTTCCATGGCTGTTGTTAGTGGATCCAAGTAAAATGAAATCCTTCACAATTTCAATCTTTTCTTCATTTATCATGATGTTGCTCATTGGTCCAGTTGTGAGGATTTTTGTTTTCTTTATGTTGAGGTGTAATCCATACTGAAGGCTGTGGTCTTTGATCTTCATTAGTAAGTGCTTCAAGTCCTCTTCACTTTGAGCAAGAAAGGTTGTGTCATCTACATAAAGCAGGTTGTTAATAAGTCTTCCACCAAACCTAATGTCCTGTTCTTCTTCATATAGTCCAGCTTCTCGGATTGTTTGCTCAGCATACAGATAGAATATGGTAAAAGGATACAACCCTCATGCACATTACTCTTGACTTTAAACCATGTGGTATCCCCTTGTTTTGTCCAGACAACTGCCTTTTGATCTATGTACAGCTTCCTCATGAGCACAATTAAGTGTTCTGGAATTCCGATTCTTTGCAATGTTATCCATAATTTGTTATGACCCATACAGTCGAATGCCTTCACATAGTCAATAAAACGCAGGTAAACATCCTTCTGGTATTCTCTGCTTTCAGCCAGGATCCATCTGACATCAGCGATGATATTCCTTATTCCACTTCCCCTTCTGAATCTGGCCTGAATTTCTGTCAGTTCCCTGTCGATATACTGCTGCAGCCTCTTTTGAATGATCTTCAGCAAAATTTTACTTGCATGTGATATTAATGATATTGTTCGATAATTTCTGATTTGGTTGGATCACCTTTCTTGGGAATAGGCATAAATATTTATCTCTTCCAGTCGGTTGGCCAAGTATCTCTTTTCCAAATTTCTTGGCATAGATAAGTGAGCACTTCCAGTGCTTCATCCATTTGTTGAAACATCTCAGTTGATACTCCGTCAATTCCCAGAGCCTTGTTTTTCACCAATGCGTGCAGTGCAGTTTGGACTTCTTTCAGTATCATCGGTTCCTGATCTCATGCCACCTCTTGAAATGGTTGAACATCGACCAGTTCTTTTTGGTATAACAACTCTGTGTATTCTGTCCATCTTCTTTTCATGCTTCCTGCATTGTTTAATATTTTTTCCTATAGAATCCTTCACTATTGCAACTCAGTGCTTGAATTTTTTCTTAAGTTATTTCAGCTTGAGAAATGCTGGGTGTGTTCTTCCATTTTGGTTTTCTATCTCCAGCTCTTTGCATATATCATTATAATACTTTGTCTTCTCAAACTGCTCTTTGAAATCTTCTGTTCAGCTCTTTTACTTCATCATTCCTTCCTTTTGCTTTCTTTAGCTGCTTGATGTTCAAGAGCAAGTTTCAGAGCCTTTTCTGACATCCCTTTTGGTCTTTTCTTTCTTTCCTGTCTTTTTAATGACCTCTTGCTTTCTTCATGAATGATGTTCTTGATATCATTCCATGACTCATCTGTTCTTTGGTCATTAGTGTTTGACAAGTCAAATCTATTCTTCAGATGGTCTCTAAATTCAAATGGGATATACTCAAGGTCATGCTTTGGCTCTCATGGATATGTTCTAATTTTCTTCAGTAACAATTGATTAACTTGACCTCTAGTAACCCCCAAAGGGACCCTGCTAACAGCCTTCTCTACAGAGTCACTGGATGAACCACGTTTTCCTCCTTTGCAATCTCCAAGCCTGGGAAGGCACTTTCCTCTCTCAGGCCACATGTGTTGCTTGCAGTCTTCTGTACAAGGACACGAACTTGGTGTCAGTGACCTGCCAGAGAGAGCGCTGCTCACCTGTATCCAATGAGGTTGGATGAACAGCGCTTCAGGTCTACTTCGGCAGCTTTGCTATATCTTCAGGGTTAAAAACTGCCTTCTCCCTGTCAGTCTGCCCTCCTCAGTGTCAGAAGGATCCTCTGTTGTGGGTGCAAGATGCTCATATGAATCATGTTCTCACCGTAAAACCACAAAGGCAAGAAGGGTGGCTTTTCCTGTCTGATGGGTTTCCACGAGGGCACAGAGCTTCTTCCAGACTGTTCCCCACCGCCAACCCCACAGCAGACGTAGGCTTACAGATCACCCTGGCCATAACCTAATCCCCTGTCTGTCCCTGGAACAGTCACCAGCGAAAGGAGTGAGGATGCCATGATTGGTCTAGCTGGTCATGTCCATCTCCTGGACCTGGGGAGGAGCTACTTCCCTGAGTACACTACTTTGATAGAGCTTAATTACCCTGGGGCTGACTTTCTAGACCCTGTAGTCATGAACCTAAACTCAGGATACAGCCCTGTCTCCCAGGGGCTGGGTAAGCACTAGTCCAGTTGTTACTGAACTTAGGGAGGTCTGCTGTGTGCTAGAGATTCTTTCCAGCAGAGTCAACTAAACTGCCTACTTTTGCTGGAGGAGGAGGAAGAAATAAACACTGTTGTGTGTTGTAGTTAAGGCAGGGAATGGGGCCACATGTCAAGATCCCTGGGTTCAGGAACCTGCTGTACTCAGACTCCTGAGCCCCCAAGTCCCTTCTGCATTCAGGGCCTAGTTCCTTCAGGGAATGCAGACTGCTGCAGAATGAGCAGCACTGCACAGAACTGAGATGGGCCAGCCCCTCCTTACCTCCTACAGTGCCACTGGGATACCAGAGTTAAGGGAACCAGTAATTTCCCACAAGATTACCTTCTATGCCCACTTCCTGTACCTTTCTGTGGAACTGACCTTTGAGGATAAAACACTCAGAAAGAAAAGGTAATCTGAGGAATCTCAAAGAATTGTTCCTAGGAAGGAAGGACCATGCCTTAAAACAGGAGACAAGTTGATATATTGTTCACAGTACGGGATTGTCTATCAAAAATACGTAGGGCAGTGGTACACACCAATTTCAAGATCTTGGTCAACTCTGGAGGAAGGAAGAGAAAAGAATTGGGAGTGGCTCTTGTTTTCATATATAGTGCTTTTTCTCTTAAAAACCACTTTTTTGCAGAGAGGAACATACTGCTGGGATAATGATGAATCATGAATAGTGACAGGACCCTCAGTGCATACCCTGCTGGGGGCTGAAGGGCTAAATAACTCTACACACCACAGGGGACCAGGTTCCCTGCAGGAATCAACTCCAGGAATCAACCCCTGGTACCACTTCTGAAGGTCCGTTGGACAATGGTGGACAAGAAAACAACATAAGGCTTGAGCGATGAGCCTTCCAGCTTTCCTGGGAGCTGATGGTCAGTGGATAAGAAATTCAGTTACATTCAGAGCAACTTTAGGCTCCACTAGGAACAACTCGGGCCTTGGAGACTTTCCACCACCCCCTTTGCTTCAGCCTTGCTCTTAACCCACAACTCTGTCCAAAAGAGAAATGTCACATTTCAGAGGAGCTCTGCAAAGGCTGAACTGTACAGTTGCCTATTCCATTGCCTTCACCTTGTCCAGCCTCTCCCAGAGAGGGGAATTCAAGCAAGGAAAGGTTATTGAACCCTCTGTATGGGGAAGGAGAGGGAAAGGCCAGGTTATCTCTGGGATACTGACCGTGGTGTGAAAGGAAGGAGACCCTGGAATCAGAATGCCCTAGTGGTGACCACCTCCTAGCTCAGCAACTTGAGGCAAGTGTCCTACTTGTCCCTGTCACTCAGTCTTCTTTTTGGTAAGCAGTGCTAATAACAGTACCTATTTCAGCTTTGTTGTGAGATTAGAATCACAAAGGATTCAGAAGTGTGCACAGAACAGTGAATGTTCAGTATCCAAAAAAAAAAAAAAAGAAAACTTGCCATCGAGCCAATTCCAACTCATAGCAACCCTATAGGACAAAGTAGAACTGCCCTATAGGGTTTCCAAGGAGCCCATCAATTTATATATATTAGTTCTTGTCATTTTTACTATCATTTACCAAATACTCTGATTTTGAGGAAGATGTTTTCTCTGAACCTTAGAGGTTTCACCCTACCTCAGAACACAACCCCACGTATACCAATGTTCATAGCAGCACTGTTCACAATAGCCAAAAAGTGGAAACAACCCAAGTGTCCATCAACAGATGCATGGATAAACAAAATGTGGTATGTCCATACAATGGGATATTAGTTAACCATAAAGAGGAATGAAACTCTGATACATGCTATGATATGGATGAACCTTGAATACGTTATGCTGAAAAAAGTCAGATGCAAAAGGATAAATATTTTATGATCACACTTATATGTAATATCTAGAATATGTAAATACACAGAGATAAAAGTTTATTAGGAGTTACCAGGGGCTGGTGGGAGAAGGGAGTGAGAGTCCTGAGTTTCTGTCTGTGGTGATATAAAACTTTTGAAATGGATAGTGGTGACGGTTGCACAACATAGTGAATATAATTAATGTCACTGAATTGTACACTTAAAGATGGTTAAAATGGTAAAATTCAAATTAAAAAATTACCTCAGGGCCCAAGAAAGTAATTGATGAAGCGATAGTACAAGGACCGTCTACTGAAAACTTGAAATACACTTCGAATTTTCCTCACCTCAGTTTCACTGACATGGACAAGGGATTCTCAACCTGATCTGTGTATCAGAAAAACTTGCAGAGGATTTTTTTTTTTTTAATAAAACTATTTTTAAAAGAATGACACTATCATAGACATCTAAATAGGTAATGTTAACTACACGAAGGAAACAAACCATAATAAGCAGTTCAGTCAGCAGGAAGCTATGACTCGAGATGATCATCTGTGGTAACTTCGGGTTTTTATTCCATTCACAGTCCTGGAAGCGTGTCTCTAGTTGAGTATACAGGGTTGTTCCCATGGGAGAGTTCTTTATTCTATGCTGTAAGCGCTCTCCAGCCAGACCTCCAGAAACAGACCTGTAGCTAAACAAGTGGGGTTTATTGCTCATTTCAATGACAGAGAATACCGTGGGAAGCCATGGGGTTTTCAGTGGGAGCGTGTCAGAAAGGACTTATAGGATTTGGGCTTGAATTAGAGGGGAAGGTTCAAGGAAGTGGATCTTTTTACTAGATTGTATGCTGTCAGAAAGTGGGGGCAATTCTGTTGAGTAGACTCTGACTCTTGGTGACCCACAGAGCAGAACTGTGCTCCGTAGGGTTTTCAATGGCTGATTTTTCAGAAGTAGATAACCAGGCCTTTCTTTCAAGGTGCATCGAGGTAGACATGGATCTTCAATCTTCTGGTTAGCAGCCAGGTGCGTTAACCATTTGTACTACCCAGGGACTCAAGATGAGAGGGACTGAGGCTAAAGATGTGATTGGTAAGGCTGGGACACACACATTAGCCAGGAGATAGGAGGGTTTGTTCACTTTCGTGACTCAGAAAATGCTTGTGTTTTTGTCTGTGTTCAAAACATGATTATGAAGTGGTCTTGTTTTTGTCTTGATCTACCAGGGTCACAAAATGGTCTTGTCTGATGTTGGTGTTCTGTGAAATTATGTTCAGCAGAAAAACACCTTGACAGAGCTGGGAGTGCCTGGTCAGGTCCCAGCAACACTGGAGCCTAACAGATAGTGCCAGGCCAGCTCCCAGGGGGCATGCATTTCTCTTTCAGTCCCCACTTCAGGCCAAGGATTGACAAAGTCAACGATCATCACCAGGTGGTTGTTCAGAGAATTCTGTATGTAGGTGAATTAGGTGAACTAGGGTTAGCTTCTCTTGCTCTTTTGTTTTAAGATGAGCTGTTGAATTGTCTGATATGACAATGGCCACACAGTAACATTTAAGACTGAATGGTAACCAGAAACTGTGGTTAGTAGTCCTTTTAACAGGGTTAGAGATAGAGGCCTAGATTACCAAACCCAGGCAAGGAAAACATGTCCTAGAATACAGCTGGCTCTGTTGCAGAGAGCCAGGTGATTTTTTTCTTCTTTTAGCCTAATGACAGGTTGTTTCACTTGCCTGTAGTGTATAGGAATAACAAGAAGGGTTTGCTATAGTACAACCACGCCCTCTTGTCTATTCAGATTAAACTAAGGGCTTTGTGATTATCCATGACAACTCTGGGTACTGAATTATATTTAAACTGGTTTTGTTGGGCTTGCAGAACAGGCATTGCATCCTTTATGACTTTCAGGGTCAGAAATAAATCCTAGGCCATATTCTCTAATTGTATTATCTGGACTCTGGGAGTTGCCACTCGTACAGTGTGCATGAAGAAAGAGCCAGTTGTCCTTCATGGGAGTTCTGCAAGCATACTGTGCTTGCCTATTTGTTGACATTTTTTGTTTAGGGGAAAATGCTCCACTGGAGAGCTGGTAGTTTTAAATATCTGGAAGTCTCTAACAATCATTCTGAACGCACAGGATTACTTAGTACGTGGCAGGTAATACATATACTACCTATCCTTGTATTCAGGCTAAGTCTGATGATCACACATAAGGAGCAGTATGCTAGTGGGATCTGAAGTGTACTGGGATTGTAAGTATTATTTAGCAAAAGAAGTGAGCCAGTTTTTTGTCCCTCAAGGAGTAAAACTGTAAAACATCCCAGAATGATCTGACTATTGTACCAAGAACAGCCCAACATTAGCCCCCATTCAGGTAGGTTTTTCTGAGAGAATTGTAATGATTTGAGCAGAAGCATTTTGTTTACAAAGGTCTAGGTTCAATCTTTACAAGACTAAATTGGTTATGCGAGAGAAACTCAAATATCAGAAAGAGTTGTAGAAGGAAATTTACCACCTTAACTGTTTAAAGGAACAGCTATTAAATTTTTGTCAGCAACTGGATAAATTAAACTAGAAACTATGGTCTGAGAAAAACACACCAGAGTGCTTTGTTTTTTCTTAAATGGCAGACCATGTTGTTGTTGTTGTTGTTAGGTGCCATCGAGTTCGTTCCAACTCATAGCAACCCTATGCACAACAGAATGAATCACTGCCCAGTCCTGTGCCATCCTCACAATTGTTGTTATGCTTGAGCGCATTGTTGCAGCCACTGTGTCAATCCACCTCGTTGAGGGTCTTCCTCTTCTCCGCTGACCCTGTAGTCTGCCAAGCATGATGTCCTTCTCCAGGGACTGATGCCTCCTGACAACATGTCCAAAGTATGTAAGACGCAGTCTCACCATCCTTGCCTCTAAGGAGCATTCTGGCCGCACTTCTTCTAAGACAGATCTGTTCATTCTTTTGGCAGTCCATGGTATATTCAATATCTTCACCAACACCACAATTCAAAGGCGTCAGCTCTTCTTCGTTGTTCCTTATTCATTGTCCAGCTTTCAAATGCATATGATGTGATTGAAAATACCACGGCTTGGGTCAGGTGCACCTTAGTCTTCAGGGTGACATCTTTGCTCTTCAACACTTTGGAGAGGTCCTTTGCAGCAGATTTACCCAATGCAATGAGTCTTTTGATTTCTTGACTGCTGCTTCCATGGCTGTTGATTGTGGATCCAAGTAAAATGAAATCCCTGACAACTTCAATCTTTTCTCCGTTGATCATGATGTTGCTCATTGGTCCAGTTGTGAGGGTTTTTGTTTTCTTCATGTTGAGGTGTAATCCATACTGAAGGCTGTGGTCTTTGATCTTCATTAGTAAGTGCTTCAAGTCCTTTTCACTTTCAGCAAGCAAGGTTGTGTCATCTGCATAACGTAGGTTGTTAACGAGTCTTCCTCCAATCCTGATGCCCCGTTCTTCTTCATATAGTCCAGCTTCCCATATTATTTGTTCAACATACAGATTAACTAGGTATGATGAAAGAATACAACCCTGATGCACACCTTTCCTGACTTTAAACAAATCAGTATCCCCTTGTTCTGTCCGAACAAGTTCCTCTTGATCTATGTACAGGTTCCTCCTGAGCACAATTAAGTGTTCTGGAATTCCCATTCTTCGCAGTGTTATCCATAGTTTGTTATGATCCACACAGTCGAATGCCTTTGCATAGTCAATAAAACACAGGTAAACATCCTTCTGGTATTCTCTGCTTTCAGCCAGGATCCATCTGACATCAGCAATGATATCCCTGGTTCCACGTCCTCTTCTGAAACCGGCCTGAATTTCTGGCAGTTCCCTGTCAATATACTGCTGCAGCCATTTTTGAATGGTCTTCAGCAAAATTTTGCTTGTGTGTGATATTAATGATCCAAAAAACCAAGCCCACGCAGTTCTACTCTGCCCTATAGGGTCACTATGATGACATTAATGATATTGTTCTATAATTTCCACATTCGGCTGGATCACCTTTCTTGGGAATAGGCATAAATATGGATCTCTTCCAGTCAGTTGGCCAGGAAGCTGTCTTCCATATTTCTTGGCATAGACGAGTGAGCACCTCCAGTACTGCATCTGTTAGTTGAAACATCTCAATTGATAGTCCATCAATTCCTGGAGCCTTGTTTTTCGACAATGCCTTCAGAGCAGCTTGGACTTCTTCCCTCAGTACCATCAGTTCCTGATCATATGCCAGCTCTTGAAATGGTTGAACATGGACTAATTCTTTTTGGTATAATGACTCTGTGTATTCCTTCCATCTTCTTTTGATGCTTCCTGCGTTGTTTAATATTTCCCCAATAGAATCCTTCATTATTGCAACTCAAGGCTTGAATTTTTTCTTCAGTTCTTTCAGCTTGAGAAACGCCGAGCATGTTCTTCCCTTTTGGTTTTCCATCTCCAGCTCTTTGCACATGTCATTATAATACTTTACTTTGTCTTCTCGAGACACTCTTTGAAATCTTCTGTTCAGTTCTTTTACTTCATCATTCCTTCCTTTTGCTTTAGCTGCTTGACGCTCAAGAGCAAGTTTCAGAGTCTCCTCTGACATCCATCTTGGTCTTTTCTTTCTTTCCTGTCTTTTCAGTGACCTCTTGCTTTCTTCATGGATGACGTCCTTGATGTCATTTCATAACTCGTCTGGTCTTCGGTCACTAGTGTTCAATGTGTCAAATCTATTCTTGAAATGGTCTCTAAATTCAGGTGGGATATACTTAAGGTCATATTTTGGCTCTCATGGACTTGCTCTGATTTTCTTCAGTTTCGGCTTGAACTTGCATATGAGCAATTGATGGTCTGTTCCACAGTCGGCCCCTGGCCTTGTTCTGACTGATGATATTGAGCTTTTCCATTGTCTCTTTCCACAGATGTAGTCAATTTGATTTCTGTGTGCTCCATCTGGTGAGGTCCATGTGTATAGTTGCCGTTTATATTGGTGAAAGAAGGTATTTGCAATGAAGAAGTCATTGGTCTTGCAAAATTCTATCATTTGATCTCCAGCTTTGTTTCTGTCACCAAGGCCATATTTTCCAACTACTGATCCTTCTTCTTGTTTCCAACTTTCACATTCCAATCACCAGTAATTATCTATGCATCTTGATTGCATGTTTGATCAATTTCAGACTGTAGCAGCTGATAAAAATCTTCTATTTATTCATCTTTGGCCCTATCAGTTGCTGAGTAAATTTGAATAATAGTCATATTAACTGATCTTCCTTGTAGGTGTATGGATATTATCCTATCACTGACAGCATTGTACTTCTAGTTATAAGTTGTACTTATAACTAGAAAAATAAAATTATCCAAATACAGAAGGGTTTCAGTGAAGCATCAGAACTTAATGTTACATGAATTTCCTCCTAGCCATGAACAGGCTGGAACCTCAGACAGGTAGACACACAAGGGGTCTCAGATGGCCTGACCCTAGTCCAAGACATGAGTGGCCTTCAGCGAACTTTGATTTCTTTCAATGCCTCACAGGCAAAGGCCCCAAGGAAAACAACTGTAATTGAATAAGTTGGGCTTATTGACTTATTAAAATGAGGGAGAACACACACCATGGTTTCCCATGTGATGTCTTAGTATGCAGGTGTTATAAAGGACTTCGTATAGGATTTGAACTTTCAAGAGGTATTTTCGGAAAGGGTTCAAAGCAGCAGGGCTTTGCTCTGAGTTGGATGCTGTCAGGAAGTGGGAACAATTCTATGATTGGGTGTCTTAATAAGTTTTATGCAGAAGGTGAGAGGAAGAGAGGATAAAACTGATTGCTAAGGAGATAGTAGTCACCAGGTGAGGTGGATATTTGGTCATTTTTGCAGTTTGGACAGTTTTCATATTTTTTTTCTGTGTTCAGACAGCATTATACAGTGGTCTTGTTTTTTTCATGATTCATCATGGTCACAGAGCAGCATTGTCTGATAATTATGTTCTGTTTATGTTCACCAGGAGAACAACACTGCCTAGCTGTGAGTGCCAGGCCAGCTCCCAGCAACATCATGACCTAACCCCAGATGTCAGACGTTTCTTTTCTCTTTCTCAATGTGAAACTCCAGGCATGACATTTTTAAGGATATGACCTAGCAGGACTCTAAGATGGGCTGGAGGACCATCAGATTGCCGCTGGTGAGAAGAGGGTCTAAATGGACTATTCGCAGGTGAGCCCACTCCAGTTGGTGAGGTCATGCTGGGCACTTGAGGGAAACCTGACTTCAGGAATCAGTGTGAACAACATGAGCCCTTATTTTAGAAGAACCTAGGTTGCTTGGTGGAGCCCCGGCGGCACAATGGTTAAGCATTTGGCTGCTAGCCAAAAAGTCAGCAGTTCAAATACACCAGCCGCTCCTAGGAAACCCTGTGGGGAAGTTCTACTCTGCCCTATAGGGTCACAATGAGTCTAAATCAATTCCACAGCAAGGGGTTTGTTTGTTTTTTAGGTTTCTTGGGGTTATGGGTGTGGCCACAACAAAGCCCAGCTCTGACAGTATTATTTTAGTGAGCACTTTTTTTTTTAAGTGTGGTAAATATATCTGTAACAAAACATTTGCCATTTCAACATTTGTCTCATGTATAACACAGTAATATTGCATTCATCATGTTTATAACCATCTCCATTATTCATTTCCAAATGTTTCCATCACCCTTAGCAGAAGCTCTTAATGAGTACTTTTGATGACTCAGTAGGTCATTCATTCCTCAGGTAAAGACACAAAGAAGCCTTAGATTTCCAGAAGATGACCTTGCAAGTTGGGACATCTTTGATGGGTGGTAGGAAATTTCCCCAATTTCAATGTGGGTGCCAAACACCCGCCTTGGCTTGGATGTCCTCTTTGTGAAAACATTCAGTGAATTTATGTCTCTGGACTTAGCCATCAAAGCCAAGCTATCTGATGGTTTATTTTCTAAGGACTTCTCTCACGTGACCGCTTTCATTCTACCTCCATGAAGAGCTTTTTCTGCCACCCAAGCTGTGATGAAAATGTTGTTGTTGTTGTAGATCTTCTGGTGCTAGATCAGACAATGTTTCACCGTTATTCCTAAGGCTTTCACTGGCTAATTTTTTTTTTTTCAGAAGTAGACCGCCATGTCCTTCTTCCTAGTCTGTCTTAGTCTGGAAGGTTAGCAGAAACCTGTCCACCACAGGTGACCCTGCTGGTATTTGAATACTGGTGGCAAAGCTTCCAGCATCACATCAATGCACAAGCCCTCACAGTACGACAAACTGACATACTAGAGCTTAAGAGTATCGATATGAAATTTGTAGGACCTCACAGTTTTGTGCAATTTCTCCTTTAATTCTTAAATTGTCTTTCTACTTTTTTGCCTCTTTTGATATATGTTTTTTTTTTTTTTTATCTCACAAATTTTTGACATGCTGTGCAGGAACTTACAAAAATATTATAATCTGGTATTTCATTAAAAATTACATGTATCTCTCTTGAGATGTTATTTATTTTCTTCTCAAATTGTTGTTCAGAAACTTTGTATCTTTTCTTTGCAATAAAATAGCAATAACTGTGTCTGGAACTCTCCCCTTGTAAAACATATGTGTGTGACTTACAGATACATAAGTGGCTGCTGTTTTTCCTCTTTTGAGAAATGACCCTTATCTATATTAGCCTTTGCTCTCTTCAGAGAGAACCTTCTTGCGGATTCATTTTGTGATTTTTCGGGGTTTCATGGCATTAGTTTCTTCTGGTGGCTGAGAAGTGACTAGCAGGGTATGTTCTTCCTTTGAAGGCTGTTTGTATAAGATCCTGAGGCCAAAGTCATTGCCAGGGCAAACTATGTCAGGAAAGAGGTCATGTTTTTGAGGCCCCTCTGTCAGACTCTGCAACCTCTTTTCAAGAATCTGAAATGGCAACAACTTTGTAATATTCTCATATACAGGTCCCAGGGGCCCTATGTCCTCAGATCCATCTTCAAAATGGCCTTGCTGAGAAGCTTTAGTTTTTTCTCTGATAGGATGCGTATCTCATCTGCATAGAGATCCAGAAAAGTCAAGTGGTCATTCCTGCCATACTCACAAGGACTTTGAAGCAGCTTTGGGGACTCTAGGTGGATGGGATCTGATGAGGAGGATCAGCAGGTAAGTCAAAGTGGCTGGATGGAGGGACTGACGCCCGACCAAGTTACACTAAAGTCCAAGAGCAGGACTGAGGCAGCTAGGACCAAGAAGAGGAGAGAAGCTGGAGGGGGTGGGAAGCTGGAGATCATAGTCTGAATCTGAGACCTGGGAAAGGATGTAGGGCAAGCGGGGGGCTCTGGGAGAGGACCGTGTGAAGGAGGTCATGATGCAAGGGGCCCAGAGGAACAGCAGGAGCCAGAACACCATCTTTTGGTGCCCATCCTCTCTCTGTCGCATGCAGGCTGTGGCAACCTGTCTTTTATCAACCCCCTTCCCTTTTGCAGCCAGTCCTTAACCTTGCTCTTGGTGGGTCACAATGGGGCCCTTGTGACCTCACCACCAATCCCCCTCACACACACATTTGTGATTCCGTTCTCTGCCTCTATCCCAGAGAGACCCACCCAGCCACAGTCCTTGTCTCCTTCCAGCCCTTGTTTCCTTCTCACTCATTCCACCTCCTTCTTTCCAGTGTGGAGCCAGACGTCTCATGTTTTTAGGAGAAAAAAAATTGAGGCTCAGAAATGGCAACAATCCCAGTTCCCAAGGGTGACCTGGAGCCTACCCAGAAACGCTGAACAGGAGTCAGAGACTGAGGACTGGCCCATTGCTTCTGATTCCGCCCGCAGCATTGACACCACTCCTTTGAGGCTCCACTCTGTGCACCGCAACTGGGGTTTCCCTGGTGACAGTAAATTAGCCTCAACTGCCTTGGCCACCTCTGCTATGTCCTCCCCACTCCCAGTCTTGTTGGGTGCTCAGGAAATTAATAGCCTGGGTGTGCAGATGTGGTGAGCAGAATCAGGGAGAAATGGAGATCCCCAAGGTGAGAGGCCAGGCCTTGGGTAGGGGAGGTTTGGGGGTTTGGACAAGTAGAGGTGAGGGTCTGAGATCTAGGCGTAAGGGCAGCAGCCACTGGGGGAACAGCTGGCTGGAGCCTAAGCAGCTTAGATTGGGGAACAGGGGCAGAGGAGTGGCTGAGGAAGCCCAGATGTCCCTGCATTCTCAGGTGCCAGCGCTAGGAACCACAGAAGAAAGACACATGGAGGAATCAGGAGGGGCTCCTTCTATATACAAAACATGTTGTTGCCGGTAGGGCTTAGGATGGAGCCCACTTTTATCAAAGTTTTTATATACATATAGACTGAAAAGTCAAAGAATGCCTTTAAGGCCTCTTGAGAATAAGCAACTCTCCTGTCCCCATTGCCTGTTCCTCAAAAATCTATCTTGTAGACTGAGTCCTGCCTCACTAACACAGCTGCTGCCCATCCTCCTTCATTAACATCATAGAGGCAGGATTTACAACATATGGGAAAATCACACAATACCAGGAGTCATGGCCCAGCCAAATCGATATACACATTTTTGGGGTGACATAATTCAATCCATGACAGTTTATAAACATTTGTTTTCAATTACTGTACTTATCCTGGACTTACACCAACAGACAGTGAGATTCTAGAAGTTAGTGATGATATTTAGTTAATTTTCACAGCCTGTACAAATCATACCATTGCACAGACTGTACTTTGTATTCAATAAATATTTATTAACTAGAATAAATGGTGATACTATTGTATATTATATTCATGTTAAGTCATGATCTTCTACAGCCAAAAACTCCTTTTACATAGATGTCTTTCTTTGGGTTCAAATCAAGATGAAGTTTGGTAGTTTTTGTAAGAATTATTTTGAGGGTATCTTTTGTTAGCAGTGGGAACTCGGCAGCAGAGAGTTGAGTTAATCAAAGGGTCTGTTCAAAGCATGTTATTAGCACTGGTTTTTCAAAGTCCACTCCCCTGTTTTGTTTTTCCAACTTTCCACCCCCTTTTTTTCTACCTTTCCCCAAAGGAAATCATTATAATGTGTTTAATATATTTTCTGTATGAATTCTTTACAAGTACGTAGTGTTATAATGTGTACATATGTTTTGATTTTAGTAAATGCTACAGCCTTAGTTACCTAGTGCTGCCATAACAGAAATACCAGAAGTGGGTGGCTTTAAAACAAAAAAATTATTTTCTCTTAGTTCATAGGCTATGATGTCCAAATTCAGGTGCGGCTCTAGGGGGCGGTCCTTCTGTGTTTGTAGTCCAGGAGTTTCTTGGTGTTCCCTGGCACTCCTTGGAGTCAGTCTTTCCTTTGTGTGTCTCTGCATCTATTTTAGTCTTTTTATAACTCAGAAGTGATTAGGTTTGGATCCAGCCTATGCTAGCATGACCTCATCAGCTTAACAAAAGAAAACAAGGTCATATTTCCAACAGGGTCATATTTCCAAGAACCAGTTGCCATGGAGTTGATTCTGACTCATGGCAAACCCATGTGTTTGGGAGCAGAACTGAGCTTCATCAGGTTTTAAAAGGCTGTGGTCTTTCTGAATTAGATTGTCAGGAATTTCTTTCAAGATGCGTCTGAGTGGATTCGAACTTCCAACTTCTTTGGTTAGGAGAATAACCCTAAACCATTTTTGCAGTCCAGAGACTCCTATTTATAGGTACAGGACTTAGTATTTCAACACATATTTTAGTGAGGACACAATTCAATCCATAATAGCTACTGAGTAATATCTCCTTTTGTTTCTTTCTTTTTCAGTCTCAACTCTTTCTCCAGACCACTCCAAAAGCATGGCTTTTGCCTAACCTCTTTGGTATATTGTGTCCTTTTCTATTTAAAAAAAAAAAAATTAAACTAGATAACCCCTTCCCCCCAAATCAAATCCATTGCCATTGAGTCAATTCCAACTCATAGTGACCCTATGGGACAAAGTGGAACTGCCAAGGAGCACCTGGGGGATTCGAACTGCTGACCTCCTTTTGGTTAGCATCTGTAGCTTTTAAACACTAAACTAAATTGGGGGGGTGGGGTCAGCAAATTATGGCTGGCTGCCAAGCCAAATCTAACCTGCTGCCTTTATGTGTAAATAAACTTTTATTGGAACACAGTCTTGCTCATTCTTTCATGTATTGTGTGTGGCTACTATTCAGAAACCCATGATCTGCCAAGTGAAAATGCTTACTCTCTGGGTCTTTACAGAAAAAGTTTGCTGACCACTGAACTAACTGATCCATCATGACTCTAAATCTGGTTTTCTGAAATCTTCCTCTTCTGCTGCCATTCCTGCTAAGGGGAATTTGAAGAAAAGGAGGAAGGCAAACAAGCCAACATTTACCATGACTGCAGAGATTTTCCAAAGGTAACTTTCCACTTCAGAAAACAACCTGCTGTCACGTGACAAAGCCCCAGAACTGACAGAGCTGGTCCATTATTTGAAATGCTCCTTCAACACTCTGCTTGTTAACTCTTCTGGATTGTATCGGTTTGAACAATTAAGTCACAGTATCTAAGACTGCAAAACTGCTTTTTCAGTCAGTCCCATAACTAATGCTGAGTGAAAAAAGAAGCTAGTCTCAGTGAGAATTGTTTCTCACCCTTGGTTACTAACAATGTGCCCTGCTTTAATTTTTTAATATTAATTCTCTATAACAATGGTTATCTATATTATAAATTATTATAAAAAGCTCTAGGCTTTAGGGGAAATCATTTAAAATCATAGCAGACACAAACAGTTTGCAATTATTGTAGGACTGGTAGGGACAGATGACCCTAAGATCTTAGCACAAAACAGAACTCTTTCACAGCACTCTTAATCTTCTGTGGTTTATAACACTGTATAATTATTATTATTTGCTCAAAGTAATTATTATGTTTTTGTCTTTCTGTGCTGGTCCAAGCAGTGTCTCTCATTGGGGCAGTTTGAGTCTTTACTCAGTTTATAGGGATAAATCAGTGTCCAGTACAGTGTTAGGCACATAGGGTAACTTAGTAAATATCTGTTGAATGAATGAATGGGATATAATGGGTGCTTTAGAACCCCAGCCCTCTAGTAACTTGAAATGTAAAAGAAAATGTTGACATGGGTATTTGGTGATGGTCATCCATACGTACTATGTCCAGACATAAAGGACAGTGAGTTATCACAGGAAAAAAATCTGCATAAGGGCCACAGGGATGGGGAAGGGAGGCAGAGAATGACAAAAAAAAAAAAAAAAAATCAATGATTAGCTTTGCTGAATTCTTATTTACACTCATTGGTGTAATTATAATTTGCTTCATTAGTAAATGCTTGCTACGTCAATTTCCACAGTGAACTTGTATTTTACTTGTCTATAATTCATTAGCAACAGTTCAAGCTGAATCAAGACTTTGTTATACACGATTTCTTATATTCAAGTCAAAAGCTCTTACAAAGTAAACAACTATCCCAATAAATACGTAAGTAGAGGCCAGGTTCGTGCAAATGCTATTTATTCTTTACTTTTGCTATCTGTTTTTTATTTAGTTGTACAATATATAACATTTACCAAAAAGACATAAAGAATGATACGGCGAATGCCCATTTACACCCCCTCTAATTAAACGAAACATTTATAATCTAATTTAAAATCCAGCGATCGCATCACTGACAACAACCCTCTTCCTTCCCATTAAAGGTCTTGACTTAGGGAATTATGACTTCAGTATGTTTCTTTATACTTTTCTACATATGTATTCATCCCTAAAAATATACCATATTCCTTGCATACTTATAGACTGTTGCTGTTGTTAGGTACTGTGATCATTAAGGTTGAGTATCAACTTGGCTGGGCCATGATTCTCAGTGGTTTGGCAGTTATGATATAGTTTGACAGCCATATGATGATATGTCTTAGTTATCTAGGGCTGCTGTAACAGAAATACCACAAGTGGATGGCTTTAACAAAAAGAAATTTATTCTTTCACAGTCTAGTAGACTAGAAGTCCAAACTGAGGGTGCCAGCTCCAGGGAATAGCTTTCCTTTTCTGTGGGCTCTGGAGGAAGATCCTTGTCATCAATCTTCCCTTGGTCTAGGAGCTTCTTAGTGCAGGAACCTTGGGTCCAAAGGACACGCTCTGCTCTCTTGGTGGTATGAGGTCCCCATGTCTCTCTGTTCGTTTCTCTTTTTTATGTCTCAAAAGAGATTGACTCAAAACACAATCTCATAAATTGAGTCCTGCCTCATCAATATAACTGCCACTAATCCCATCTCATTAACATTGTAGAGACAGGATTTACAACATATAGGAAAATCTCATCAGATGACAAAATGATGGACAAAGACACAAACCTGGGGATCATGGCCTAACCAATTTGACAGATATTTTGGGGGGGAAACAATTCATTCCATGACATGAAGTGATCACTTCCATGATGAGATTTCATATAATGTGATCATACCCCCATGATGAGATCTGCTATGAGTAGCCAATCAGTTGAAAGGGAGTTTCCTTGGTGGTATGGCCTACATCCAATATAGGTGGATTGTTTGGCAAAGTTCTTGGGCTTTTGCTCCCTCTGGATACTGCAGCTGGTCCCTGTTCATCTGACCTCTGGTTCTTGGGACTCGAGCTAGCAGCTTACCTGTGGTCTTGCCTGCCGATTTGGCATTCATCGGTCTTCACAGCCTGTGAGCAAGAGCCCTGCTGTCTGATCTGCCAATATTGAGTTTGCCAGCACCTGTGGCTATGTGAATCAGGAGAAGCCTTGAGCCTTATCTGTGGATTTCAGACATTCCAGAATCTACAATCGCTTTAGCCATTTCCTTGATATAAATCTCTTATATAAAGAGATATTTGGAAACCCTGGTGGCATAGTGGTTAACAGCTACATCTGCTAACCAAAAGGTTGGCAGTCTGAATCCACCAGGTGCTCCTTGAAGACCCTATGGTGCAGCTCTACTCTGTCCTTTAGGGTTGCTATGAGTCAGAATTGACCACAATAGGTTTGTTTTGTTTTTTGTTATATAGATGTTTATATGGTTTACTTGTTTTTGCTTCTCTAAAGAACTCAGACAGGTGCCACTGAGTTAGTTTCAACTCGTATTGACCTTACGTAAAATAGAAAAAAATGTTGCTTAGCCCTGTGCCGTCCTCAAAATCGTTGCTATGTGTGAACCCATTTTTGCAACCAATTTGTCAATCTATCTTGTTAAGGATCTTCCTCTTTTTCACTGACCCTCTGCTTTATCAAGCATGAGTTCTCCGGGGTTTGGTCCCTCCTGCAAACATGTCCAAAGTCAGTGAGATGAATTCTCGCCATTTTCCATGCTAAGAAGCATCCTGGCTGTACTTGTTCCAAGATAGATATTTGTTCTTCTGGCAATGCATTCTTTATTCTAATTCAATATTCTTTGCCAACACCATAATTCAAATGTATCAATTCTTTTTTGGTCTTCCTTATTCATTGTCCAGCTTTTGCATGCATATGAAGCAATTGAAAATACCATAAATTGGGTCCAGTGCATCTTAGACCTCAAAGTGACATCTTTGGTTTTTTAACACTTTAAAGAGGTCTTTTGCAGAAGCTGTGCCCAATGTAATATGTCTGATTTCTTGAGTGCTGGTTTGATAGGCATTGATTGTGGATCCAAGTAAAATGAAATCCTTGACAACTTCAATATTTTCTCATGATGTTGCTTATTGGTCTGGTTGTGAGGACTTTTGCTTTCTTTATGTTGAGGTGTAATCCATACTGAAGGCTGTGGTCTTTGATCTTCATCAGTAAGTACTTTAAGTCCTCTTCCCTTTCAGCAAGGAAAGTTGTGTCATCTGCATATCACAGCTTGTTAACGAGCCTTCCTCCAATCCTGGTGCTGTGTTCTTCTTCATATAGTCCAGCTTCTCAGATTATTTGCTCAGCATACACAATGAATAAGCATGGTGAAAGAATACAACCCTGACACATACCTTTCCTGATTTTAAACCACACGATATCTACTTGTTCTGTTTAAACAACTGTCTGTTGGTCTATGTAGAGGTTCCTTACGAGCACAATTAAGTATTCTGAGATTCTCATTCGTTATTCATAACTTGTTACAATCCACACAGTTGAATGCCTTTGCATAGTCAACAAAACACAGTTAAACATCTTTCTGGTATTCTCTGCTTTCAGTCAAGATCCACCTGATATCAGCAATGATAGCCTGAGTCTCATTCCTCACCTGAATCCAGTTTGAATTTCTGCCAGTTCCACATTAATGTACTGCTGCAACAGTTTTTGAATGATCTTCAAGTAAAATTTTACTTGTGTGTGATATTAATGATTTTTTTGATAATTTCTGAGTTCTGTTGAATCATCTTTCTTTGGAATGGGCAGGTATATTGATCTCTTGCAGTTGGTTGGCCAGTAGCATTTCTCTAAATTTCTTGGCATAAATGAGTGGGTTCTTCTAGCACTGCATCTGTTTGTTGAAACATCTCAGTTGGTATTCTTTCAATTCCTGGAGTTTTGTTTTTCACCAGTGCCTTCAGTGCAGCTTGGACTTCTTCCTTCTTCGGTACCATCAGTTCTTGATCATATGCTACCTCCCGAAATGGATGAACATCAATCAATTCTTTTTTGGTGCAGTGACTCTATGTATTCCTTTCATCTTCTTTTCTCACTTCCTGCGTCATTCAATACTTTGCCCATAGAATCCTTCAATACTGCAGCTTGAGGCTTGAATATTTTCTTCAGTTTTTTCAGTTTGAGAAAAGCCGAGTATGTATATACAAACACCTACCAATATGAACCAGTACCCATTCCCAACAGCATCTTATAACTTTTTTCCTATGACCTGGGGCATGGAGGGTGGGGAAAGAGGCTTTAGAGCCCACAAATAAGATGACAAATCCAACAGCAAGAAACAAAACTGTTTTAGTTTGGGATTACTCAGAGGCCAACCTTGAGACAAGAATTTGAGTGCAATTAGTGTATCTGGAAGGTGACGGAAACAGCAGCAGGGCAGTGTGAATGTGAGACAGAGGAGGAAAAGCCCCCCATAATGGATATGGAATCTTGCCAGTTATCCCTGGAACAAATGGAGCTCAATCCCAGTGGAGAGCCTTGGGAGTCAGTGTAGAACACATGCCTCAGATTATCCCTCTTGAGGAGTAAGAGAGCCAGGATTGCAGCTCTTGGGGTGTTAATTCTCCAGCACTTCCAGTGTCTTCCAGGAGCAGGCAAAGCAAGGCTCACTCACCAGAAGCACCCAGGTCTGGTGATGTAGGTATTGGTAGTTGGAATCTATAGGTGTGCATATAAGAGGTGTGAGAGAGGACATTGGATGGGCACCAACACTGTTGGCTACAGTAAGGTAGGACTGAATATAAAGAAGTAATTATCTTACTGCTACTTCGTATTGCAACACAAGCTATTTTATAGGTACATCACTTCATGTGGCAGATTATTAAGCTTCATTAATCGGGCCAATTACATTTTAACATTGCCAACCCTGCTTTCTTTGGACCTTTCAGCAAGATATCAAACACTGGAAATATCATGAATTATGGACATGCTTCTACTTTTCTTTCCAAAAATAGATCCAGAATCATGAAGCACTGTCTTGGAAATGCAGCTTGTGAAAGACTCAGACATGCAACATCTCCTTTTGTCTCACTGCAAGGCCGTGGTGTGGGAAGATGCCAGGACTATATCATGGGTAGGAAAAGAACCTGAGTGAGTCTACGGTTCACCCAACATCCTAAGAGGTATGGACTTGACCCACTTTCTTCTTTCTTTTTTCTCCTTTGCACTATAACTTGCTATAAACATTCTTAGTATGTCTGTAGTAGACATACACAACCATTTCTGTTCAGTACATACCAAGACAGAATGCCCTAGGTCACTAGAAATACATATAATTAGTAGCTACTTCCCTGGGAACAATAGAAAGTGAGGAAAGCTGTACCTTTACAGAGCAGAAAACAGGTAGACAGTGTCACAACCCTTGTCAGACTCTTGAGAGAGGCACATGGCTCACTGAGGACAGAATTCAGGCTGAAGCAGAAGAGATAGACATTTTTATTTTCAAATCTTAAAGCACCTTCACCAGAAGAAGAGTTTCAGCAATCACAGAACAGAGTTCTGCCTGGAACAACCTGAGCTTCATTCCATTTCAGGGCACATCACAACATCCAAATTCACTATAAGCAGGTCCCACTATATTTAGTTTTTCTGTTTGGAAATGTTACATCTAGATGACTGGTTCCCAATGTCTCTTTCATTTTTTAATTTGACATTAGGCTTTCCTCTGGAAAGAGGAGACTATTTTTCATAATTTGTATCTCTCTTGAGCTTTTTGGGTCAAAGGTCATAAGCTGGGAATGGGCAACAAACAGCAGTAGAAATATTATCTCTGTTAGGTTTGCTATGGGATTCTGGAGTATCTGAGCTTCGTGTTGGGTTGTATTTTTGTATTTGGTCCTGTTTTAACATCCAGTGGTGCTGCCTTTTTAAGGCTACTGCCAATTTAGTAATGATTTTAGATAAAGTTGATTTAAAACTTCTAAGAATATTGGAAAACTTATTTCCAAAAGTTTATCAAAATAACAATAAAATATATTAAGAATGTGATTCAACTACTATCACATTTATAATGATAGTATACATATACTATGATGGCTAAATCTGTTTTTTAATTGGTTTCACCTGAAATTCTTCTGGAGAACTTAATCCTCTAGAGAATATTAAATACACAACTGGACTGAATTTTTGCTATAGCATCACTACCACTGTATTTGGGAGTCTTCCAGGTTAACAGATTTCTGACCTGCTTTAACAAAAACACATGAAGAAATTTACACCTTTACACACACTACACTCAAATGTGTGGTGAAAATGTGACATCATAAAATTTTGTTTCTCACAAGTGCCACCTGGTGGCTTATATGTGGGTGTGAATATGCATGGAGTTTGATAGGTGTTGGATTTTTTTAAGTAGCCTTTTTTTTGTTGAAGAGTAACACAAAGAAATGGGTAAATATCATAAACATATTGCTGCGTGAAGCAAACATACCCATAATGTCTTAGGCTGGGTTCTCTAGAAAAACAAAACTATTGAAGTATATAGAGAGAGAGAGAGAGAGATTTATCTCAAGGAAATAGCTCACACAGTTGTGGAGGCTGGAAAGTCCCAAATCCATGGGTCGGGCACCACACTAGCCAGCTCACAGGGCCATGAAAGCTGGTGAATCAGAGCACATGATAGGCTACTGGCTTACAGGGCTATGCAAGCTGATGAGTCCCAAAATCAGCACGTCAGACAGCAGGCTGCTAGCTGCTCAAGTCCCAAGAGCTGGAGGTTAGATGATGATCAGCTGGATGCAGGATCCAGAGCTCTTGAGCTTTGCCACAACATCATATATATTGGATGCAGGCCAGACCCCCAAGGAGATTCCCTTTTCAGCTGATTGACTGCTCACATCAGATCACAAAATGTGGAATGATTACATCATTACTTAACTGCCATATTACACCATTACATAACTGCTAAACTATATCATTACATAACCTGCAAACTACTGAGACCCATGGCCCAGCCAAGTTGACACACAACCATCACACATGAATTCAGCACCCAGATCAAGAAATAGGACATTACCAGTGCCCCAGAAGCCCCTGTCCTGTGCCACCTTCCTGTCACCACACCTGGCATGGACAGTAACTGGTAAAAATCCAATTTGGTAACCTTTATCTGATTCAGTCATGTCTGTCAGTTTGTCAAACTGTGGTGGCTTGTGTATTGCTGTGATGCTAGAAACTATGCCACCAGTATTCAAATACCAGCAGGGTCACCCATGGTGGGCAGGTTTCAGCTGAGCTTCCAGGATAGGACAGATGAGGAAGAAGGGCCCAGCAGTCTACCCTGAAAAGAATTAACCAGTGAAAACCTTATGAATAGCAGCAGAACATTGATATAGTGTTAGAAGATGAGCCCTTGAAGTTGGAAGGCATTCGGAATTCGACTGGGGAAGAGTTGCCTCAAAGTAATGTCGACCTTAATGACGTGGATGCAATCAAACTTTTAGATCTTCATTTGCTTATGTGGCACGACTCAAAATGAGAAGAACAACTGCAAACATCCATTTTTTTTTTTTTAACTTGGATCCACAATCAATACCCATGGAAGCAGTAGTCGAGAAATCAAAAGATGCATTGCATTGGACAAATCTGCAGCAAAAGACCTCTTTAAAGTGTTAAAAAGAAAAGATGACTCCTTGAAGACTAATTACTTCATATGCATGCAAAAGCTGAGTTATGAATAAGGAAGACTGAAGAAGAATTGATGCCTTTGAGTTTCAGTGTTGGTGAAGAACATTGAATATACCAGGGACTGCCAAAAGAACAAACAAATCTGCCTTGGAGGAAGTACAACGAGAATGCTCCTTAGAAGTAAGGATAGTGAGACAACATCTCACATACTTTGGACATGTTATCAGGAAGGATCAATCCCTGGAGAAGGATATAATGCTTGGTAGAGTAGAGGGCCAACAACAACAACAAAAAAAGAAAGACCCTCAACAAGATGGATCGACAAAAGAAAGATCCTCAACAAGATGGATCGACAAAAGAAAGACCCTCAACAAGATGGATCGACAAAAGAAAGACCCTCAACAAGATGGATCGACACAGTGCTACAACAATGGGCTCGAGCATAACAACGACTGTGGGGATGGTGCAGGACTGGACAGTACTTCGTCCAGTTGTACATATGGTCGCTATGAGTTGGAACTGACTCAATGGTACCTAACAACAACAACATCTGATTCAGTATCTTAAACTGTGCATAAAATGGATCACTAGGTAAAATGCACAATCTGTCAGATTCCACCACTTTCTTCCTTTCCTCACCTTAGCAGCATAGCATCTGGGTGAGGAGAGGTGTGGACAGAAGTGGCTTCATGGGCCCTGGCGAAGGAGAGTCTCACATCTGCATTCAGAGTCCATGATGGTCCTGGGACAAGGGTCAGTGCTCACCCTGCTGTTGTTCAGATGCTGCTGGCTCCTGTGTTAATCACTTACTACATAACTGAATAGTATCCAGCTTTTATCCCTACTGACTGGGCCTCACGACAGTTTGGGTGGTGCTGTGAAGCCCTTCCAGTATACAGTCGTGGTCCTAGTCCAGAGGTTCACCCCAGGGTCTTGCAAGATGAGGCGTCTTTCTCCTCCATAATGACCCCTTCTGGCAGTATCCTAGACTAGTCTCCAAATTACCTCTATTTCCCGGCTTGAGGGGCATGTAGGAACATCTGGGTCCCATCCATGCCATCCAGAAACCGTTGTAGCTGTTTAAATGCATAAGCTGTTTAAAATAAAAAAAGAGATTTATTGAGAGAAAAGGCAGCCTGAAGCCAGGGAGACACTGACTCCCACAAAGTGAAAATCAGAGCTCCAAGGTGGTGAAGCTCCAGAGAGATTTTTATAGAGTGAGAACAAAGAACTTAAAGTACATTGTTTTGATTCGAAGTAACAAACTTTGATCTGTGCAAGGTGGAATCATTAGAAGTTGGGGCTCAAAAGGGATTGGTTTATCAGGGGTATGTGGGAATTCTGGATTGGGGGCTTACATTTTATTTCAAAGCTTCTTGGGAACAAGCTGAAGATGAGCTGTTTGTTTTAAGGCTCCTTGGGGAAAACCTAATGACATTCTGATTGTGCTTAGTGAGGTAAGATAATCGAGGGCAGGATATCTGGGAGCCGAGTTTTTGCTGTCACTAGTTTAAAGAATATATGTGTGCTTTATTGATTCGTTACTACTTGGTGATCTGTGTGCTTTCAAGGGGGTCATAAGGCAGTCACAAAATGATTACATGATAGATTCTATGGAAACAGAGTGTAAAGATTAACTTGCTTCAGGGAAAGATCTTTTGAAAACAATTTACACAAAGGGTTTGATAACTCCCTCCCCCCTCTGGAGCCACAAAAACTGCTTTTGATATTCCGTAGCCTAGCTATGGAGAAAAACATTTCCTTGGCTGCAAAGATTAAATGTTGTTATGGCGAAAACAGAAAAAACAAAATGGAGTCAGGTGAACAGCCTGAGCCAGCTTTTTCAAATACACCCTACCTCAATTTTAAAAGCTGTTACACATTCCCTTCTTTTGATCAAGGATTTCAAGATAAATTCTTTGATCACTTTATCAACCACCATTGAAAAGAGTGCCTTCTTCTGCATGGACTTCAAGCACGCAATTGTTTTGGATGGCTGCTCATCTTCATGAGCCTTTAAGACTCCAGACGCCACTTATGTTTGGTCATGGCTTGCTTTGGCACCCTCTGTTGATTTGATGTCTTCACCATGCCATAGCTTTAGCCTTTTGCTTCTGTGGTCTTTTTACATTAGGATTAATGTAGGGCAAAGCTATATTATAGGAATAACCTGGCTTCTGAAGGGCCAGCTCAGAGATTGAGCTCGAGTCTGTCTGAAATATGAGTGCTTTCAATATACATTAGTCTTTTCATAGATATTACATTGTGTTTTGAGTTATAACATTTGTAAAGCATTTCATACAACAGTTAATTACTCTTAATAACAATAACTATGATAAGTACCAACAAATCCATAAGTAAAACAGGGAATCCAAGATCCCACTCTCTTCGGTGACCAACTGAAAACATCAAGAAAAGGAGAATCGGGCATAGGCAGCATATAGAGACGAGCAGCTTTCTGAAGGATTTGTCTAATGTCTTCTTCCACTTCTCGTGTATTTCTCCATGAGCAGCAAAAGGTGTCAGTGATGGCACAGACTCCTCCTCACTGGGCCAGGAGAAAAACAAGAACTATTCTGTTACCTAGTACAACTTTGGCCAGGGATTTTTTAAAAAGTTTGAGGGTGGGGGCTTTCATTCTATCAGCAACATCACTACCTATATTTTCCATGGTAGCTGATAGATTATGAATAGATCTTTCAAGCTCAGGGATACTATAGACTGGTAGGAGGGCTTGGAGGAACATCCATCCTTCTCCTGATTCTTCTACTGTAGGATTTTTATCTGACATAATAATTTATCTGTGGGGTTGGGAGAGGAGTTTTAAATGATGTGTCCAGTGTATATTTTCATTATAAGAATGGAAAGTTAATGGGACTCTAAGGGTTCCTAAGATGCATTGGTCATTCATACTCCATATATCTAAACAAGGTGAGGTCCAAGTAAAAGGTTTAACTTCAGAATTTTTCTCTAAATATTTTGATCCTCCACATAGGAACACATACCCATAAGGGGAACATATCACTTCCATTCTGGTTCAAGTAAATGGAAAAGAAATAGTCCAGTTTGCTTCTTCAAGCAATTTTTCAGTAAGGGAGTCATTAGACAAGCTTCCTAATTCCAATTTTTCTTTAAGACAGATCAAATTGGGGCTTCTGAATATTGATAATTACAAAAATCTACTAAAGCAGTATAAATACCTGTTGTTGGCAACAGAAGGTATAGGACGTCTATCACTATGAACAACACTGGGACGGGTGAATACATGGGTGAGATAAAAGCAAGGCATTGAAAGATAAACAGGGGAATTAGAGGCATGCCATGGCCTGATGCTGATGGCTTGTCTGCCAATGGCACTAGCATTCACAGTGACAACAGGTATGAAGTTATAGTTTAGGTGATGTCTTGTTGGTTTGGTGTATTATTAGATTTGTTTTTTAATCTAAAACAATCATTTTTAAAACATTTGGGTTTCTTGAAATAAAGATAAACATTAGTCCTGGATCCATTGCTGTTTCTATGGTCTCTTTTTTAAAGTGAGATTTTCTCCCTTGGCTGAGTCTGTATTTGCTGCAATTATAAGACCATCAATTTATTTGTTTTAGCACTTTGTTTAGTCTCTATAGTTTAAGCTAGTTCATGAGTTAAACCAGTCAGTTCAGCAATCAGAGCTACTTTCCAATCTAATCTATCCCTCTTGGCTAAAGCTGAGAGTTCAAGATTTAGGCCTGGTATAAATGCTGCATTAAAAGCCCCGAAGCTCCCAGGGTCACTGGTCTAACCCAGAATGTTCAACAAATTTTTGACATAGTCTATTTGATAATCATAAATGGTTTCATGCTTATGTTCTATACAGGAATGAGTTTTTGTCCACTCTACCATGGAAGGAAAGCTTTGCTAGTCCTTTTTTTTTTTTTTTTTTTTTTTTGAGCTTCTTTAAGTATTTCCTCAGTAGTATTGTTGATATCTAAAGCAAGACTGGCTTGAGCCTCTTTCCAGTTTACATTTTCCAACCAAATTTGAGCATACCATGGGCTCACTAGTAGATGCACCAGTTGGTATAAATTAGGCAGCCTAGGTTGGTAAGCTTCAGTGAGAATTTTAAACTCTGCAGTTCCAATCCACCAGACACTCTTCGAAACCCTATGGGGGCAATTCTGCTGTCTAATAGGGTCTCTATGAGTTTGAATCAACTCAACAGCAATGGGTTTTAACAGGTTTTAGAGCTATAGCTGCTAACCCTTTTGGTTGGCAGTTTGAATCCACTAGGTGCTCCTTGGAAACCCTAAGGAGCTGTTCTATTCTGTCCTATAGGTTCGCTATGAATTAGAATTGACTTGACAGCAACAGGTTTAGTTTTGGGCTTTTTTTTTTTTTTTTTTAAGCAAATTTATAAGGATCCTTTCACATACCTGGAAAATCTTAACAATTCTATGTAATTCAGTCTGAGCCCAAGGAACAAAGGACATGCTAACTTCTTTAGGGTTTTCTCTAGTGCTGACATTCAAGCTACAGGGTGGATTTTAAAGGGCATTTCAGGAACAGGTTTAGGTTCAACTTTTTCTAAAAATTCCTTAGGCTAATAAAGGAGTTCAGGTAACGTATTTTCAAGGAATAGAATGGTAAGGAAGGATAAAGAGGGGTGAATGTTGGAGAAGCAAGTGGAGGAGGAGAGACAGGAGCTGGAACAGCGGTCAAATGAGCTATAGAGCTCTGGCATTGTGATTCTTTGATTTGTTTAGCCTATTTGGAGATAGTTTCCTTCAGGGAGGCAAATTTACTGTTTTGATGTCACTTGGAAGCTTCTAGGTATCAACGAAAAAAGACATCTCATTTTGTTTGCTTTATTTTGGATCCTCTAGATTCTTATTTACACAAAAGTTAGCTTATTTAAATCAAATGATCCCCACAATAGACATTTCTCTTCTAGATTTTCCTTGATAAGTGCATGTCACTATATTGCCAGAGTCACTATACAAAATTGAACTGAGACCATAATGCTTGGCCATATGAGCTGCAGGAGTTCCTGAAGGGGGTCCTACATCAGTTTTGGAAGTGGCATTCCCCTTCATACTAAGAAACTTGCAAGTATTGGTGGGATTAATTTATTACCCTCTAGCATGCAAATGTTTTATCAATCAACAGGATGTCATCAATGTAATAGATCAGTGTGAAGTCTTGTGGAAGGGAAAGGTGATCAGTGTCCGTGTGGACTAAATTATGATATAGCGTTGATGAACTAATATACCTCTGAGGTAGGACAGTGAAGGTGTATTGCTGACCTTGCCAGCTGAAAGCAAACTGCCTCTGGTGTTCTTTCAAAACCAGAATAGAGAAAAAAGCATTGGTCAACTCAACACCTGAATACCAAAAGATGTATTAATTTTGCTCAATCAATGAAACCACACCTGAAACAGCAGCTGCAATTGGAGTCACCATCTAGTTAAGTTTTTGATACTCTATTGTCATTCTCCAAGATCCATCTGTTTTTTGCACAGGCCAAATAGGCACACTGAATAGGGATGTAGTGGGAATCACCATCCTTGCATTCTTCAAGTACTTTATTGTTCCACTGATTTCTGCAGTCCCTTCTGGAACACAGTATTGCTTTTGGTTTACTGTTTTCCTAGGTAAGGGCAGTTCTAATAGCCTTCACTTGGCTTTTCCTACCATAATAGCCCTGACTCCACTTGTTATGGTTTCAGTGGGGGGGGGGGGCGTTCTACAGGTTGCTGAGAATATTTCAATTACGCATTCTGAATCTGAGTAAATCACTACAGGAAGGTTCAGGAACTCATTGGATTCTCTGTGAGAAGAACCTGAGCTAAGACTCCTTGAATAACCCAACCTCCATATGCCCCACTCTGACTGGTGAGCCAAGTGACATTTTGGGTCTCCTGGAATTAGTGTCAATTCAGAAACAGCATTCAGTAACCCCCCCCCCCCAAAATTCTGATTATTTCCTTTTTTCCCAATGGAAAAGGCTATGGATTCCTTTGGGAAAGGTTGGGAGAAAGATTCACAGTATAAATTTTTGGCAGTGTAGTAAGGTTCTTCCTCAAGGGGACTCAGCCACTCAGCCTCACCCCACTCAAGGGGTTGTGGATCCGTAAACTGGCTCAAGTCTGGGAAATAACTGAGGGCCCATGACTCTCTATTCTAGCAATTCAAGTTATACAGCCATTCACTTGACCTAGAGCTCTTCCACTTGTATAGATCAAGTAAATATTTAGAAAATTTCCTATGTATTTCACTTCTAGGGACACCATGATTAAGTAGCCAACTCCATAAGTCCATACAAGTCACACTATTCTGATTATTGCCTTAACTCTACTGTCCATTATGTAACCACACCCGCCTTGTCTTTGTTGATTGAGTGCCTCCACTTGGCCCCTACCACCACAGGGTCCAATCAGCCTTATTGTAGTTAAGTGTCTTAATTCAGTTAGGACAGTTCCTAGTGTTAAATCTGACTTAAATAAAATAGCAATCACAGAAGGCTTCAAGGATGTTGAGACTCCCTTCACAAATTTGTTCCTTACCCTTGTGGTGAAAGGTGTGTTCTCTGGGCACTCCATATGGGTCTGTGGATCTAACCTGATAAATCCTCTCTACCATGCCAATTTCCCTAAGCCTTTGGATACCTTCTTCTACAGTATAACAAGGCAGATCTGGTACTTCAACTTGATTTAGTGTAGGGCACCATATAATCCATGCTTCAGTGGCCCAACCAAGTAAACTATTAGATCTTTTCCTAACTTCTCAAGCCGAAACATTGAATGAAGAATCTGTGCTTAGTGGGTTCATGTCAATAAACTCAGAATGATCCATCTCTGTTTCTTGCACCGTTATTCCACATCCTTAATAGTCATTTTGGCACATATTCCCCAGATTTCTGCTTGTACATACCAGATAATCAAGCAGTTTTTTTTTGTTTTTTTTTTTGAGTGTAGCGTACCTCCTCCTGGGTCACACTTTGTACTTTGCCTTTTGGGGATCGCTGGGATTTAAGTCTATTTATATGTCTAGAAGCAAAAATATGTTGTGAGGATGGGTCCTGGGAATATTCAGCAATGTTTTGTAAGGTATCTACCTCATGCAGTGCCCTAGGTGCTGTCCAAAAATCAGTTCCTGCTCATGGCTACCTTATGTACAACAGCACAAAATGTTGGCTGGCCCTGTACCATCTTCATGACCGTGGGTAAGCTCAAATCCATTGCTGTGGCCACTGTATATTTTGAGTGGCCTCCAACCTAGAGTGCTCATCTTTCAGCACTGTATCAGACAATATTCTGTTGTGATCCATAGGATTTTTATTTGCTAATTTTTGGAAGTAGATTACCAAGTCTCTCTTCCTAGCCTGCCATAGTCTGGAAGCTCTGCTGAAACATGTGCACTATGGATGACCCTGCTGGTATTTGAAATACCGGTGACATAGCTTCCAATGTCATAACAACACACAAGTCAGCACAGCACAAAAACCTGCAGACAGGTCTTGGCCATTTTTTTTTTTAGTTAAAAATACATTTAAATCAACAATTATAGTTACATATTACTTTTCTCATAAATAGTATTTAAAAGACAATTAAATATCATAAAATCTGAAAAAGTAAAGTGGTCTTTATTTCTTACCTATTATCAGGACACCCTCTTCCTACTTATTTGCCAGTCTGCAGGAATAATTTTTTAGTGATGCTCCTATTTCATGCTGAGCCACAAGATGTCACTTGAAGCTCAGTCATCCTGCAATTTTCAACTACTGGGAGGGACTTTTTTTTTTTTTTTAAATGACCTGAAGGAATTTTGAGATCCTTTTAAACCCTGGTGATGTGATGTAGTGGTTAAGTGCTACGGCTGCTAACCAAGAGGTCAGCAGTTCAATTCCGCCAGGCACTCCTTGGAAACTCTATGGGGCAATTCTACTCCACCCTATAGGGTTGCTATGAGTCAGAATCAACTCGACTGCAGTGGGTTTGGTTTTTGATTTTCAAAACCCTTAGGACCAAGTACAGAGACCACAGCAGTAGCTTACCCTGGAAGCTCTTCATGGAATGAGACCCCATATCTGTATTGCTCTGAGCAAATGAATAATCTTTCAGACTGTGGGCATCTAATAAATAAAAACCAGTTTCCATCTAGTTGATTCCCAACTCACGGCAACCCCATGTGTGTCAGAGTAGGACCAAGCTGATTTTTCAGAAGTAGATCACCAGGCCTTTCTTCCAAGGTGCCTCTAGGTGGACTTGAACTTCCAACATTTTGGTTAGCAGCCAAGTGCATTAATCTTTTGGACCACCCAGGACTCCACCTAATAAATAATGATTAATTAACTTGATCTCTGCTGATTTCAAAGGGATTTGCTAACAGCTGTTTCCACAGAGTCATGGGCTGAGCTGCCTTTTCTTCCACTGAATCCCTAAGCCAGGATAGACATTTTCCCCTCTCAGGCCAAGAGTGTCCACTAGAGCCTCCTGTGCAAGGTCAGATACGTGGTGTCTGTAACCTACCAGAGAGAGTGTTGTTCACCTGCATCCTATGAGGTCTGGGTGAAGGGTGCTTCAGCTCTGTCATGTCTTCCAGGTTAAAACTGCTTTTCTCCAGGGGAGCCAATGTTCAGGAAGCAATGAGCTTCTGTTTATGGTGATAGAAATTTGGCAATGAATATTGGTGATGGTTGTACAATATGATTAGTGTAATTGATGTCACTAAATTATACTTGTGAAAAAAGTAAAATAAATGGGAAAAATATATTTCCCCCCTTCAGTTGACTTCCTCAGTGTGTCAGGCGGACCTTCCCTTGTGGGTACAAGATGCGAGAATCATGTTCTCACCACATAGCACAAAGGCAAGAAGAACAGCTTTCCTCTCTGGATTTTCCAGAGAGCAGAGAACCTCTTCCAAACACTCCCCAGCAGACATACACTTACAACTCACTGGCCAGAAATCTATCTCTTACTGTCTCTGGAGCAGTCTCACCAGCAAGAGACGTGGGGGTGCTATGATTGATCCAGATGGTTAGATCCATCCCCTGGGGTACATTGCTGCCCCATACCTGAACAAAGATGGGTTCCGTTGTCAAGGCTACTGGGGAGGCAACTAGCAGAATCTACCTTACAGGATAAAAGACTGATTTGAAACCACAAGACCTGACAAAAATACTTGTGATAACACACTATTCTCAGTTAAATCAACATAAAGAAAAATATTCTGTGCAGGTAGCTTATCAAAGTGAGGACTTATCTTTTAATATCCTCCTAAATTTTGTGTAGCTGTATTGACTACAGCCCTGGTGGCGCAGTGGCTAAGAGCTATGGCTGCTAACTAAAAAATAAAGTTCAGCAGTTTGAATCCACCAGTTGCTCCCTGGAAACCCTATAGGGGCAATTCTACTCTGTCCTACAGAGCCACTATGAGTTGGAATCAACTCAACGGCACAACAGGCTTATTTATTTATTTTATTGACTACCTAGGGTGGTACAAACTGTTAATACACTTGGCTTCTAACCAAAAGGTTAGTGGTTTGAGTCCATTCAGAGGAAACTCCGAAGAAAGGCCTGGTCATCTACTTCCAAAAAAAAAAAAAAAAAAACCAGCCATTGAAAACTCCACGGAGCAGAATCAACTTGATGACAATTTTTTTTTTTTTAATTGACTACTTGCAAGGGTAATTTGTGTAAATTTTGATTATTTTAAATCCATTTTTGGCTGGTTGAGTAAGTCTCAGATTGTGAGTTAGAAACAAATGATTATATATTTCTCACATTATTACTTTCCATGAAGCTCTGCTGGATTTCCCAGAGGGAAGTCTTAAGCAGATCCCCTAACTTTCAACTACCATGATTCTGTCCATTTTAAAACTTTAACCTCATTTTCTATTTAAATCTAATCTCTCCCCTTCGAGCAAAGGCTTGACCTTAAGAATGGGTAGGAATGTAGTCTGCTCTTTCCTTCCTTTTCCTTCTTCACCAGTGCCTTGGAGTTGGCAAAGTAGAAAGACACATACCATCTCTAGAATCCCTCTTTCTTCTAGCCTCCAGTTCCACTGAAGTTGAGTGAGGAAAAGGGATCAGGGAAAATAATAACGGCATTTTACTTTACTAGACAAGCTTGTTATCCTCTCTCCGAAATTGTTGCTGCTTCTTGAGCTGCCATGGACTGGCCACCAAAAGCTAACTCTCACGGGCTGTGTATGACAGTGACGTCACTAGGGTTGGTGTTACCCAGTGTGATAACTCATGGTGTCACCCCGCATGTTAATTACCACAATATTGTAGCTAAAACAGCAGAGAATTTGACAAAATCAGTGACTATAAAAACAATGGCAACAATGAAAAAAACAGTGCATGCTTGTAGAATATACAGATAAAACCACGATTCAAAGTGTCATTCCAATTGGGTAATAATGACAGCTGTGACTGGAGCACATTAGAAGGTTCAAAAAGTAAATTAGCATAGAGTTTTACTCTTGCAGGTGTAATGATGGAGCTCTGGAGGCACAATGGTTAAAGTACGCAACTGCTAATCAAAAGGTCAGTGGTTCAAAACCACGAGCAGCTTTGTGGGAGAAAGCTGTGGCAGTCTGCTTCTGCAAAGATTACAGCCCTAGAAACCCTGTGAGGTCACTATGAGTCAGAATTGACTCGATGGCAGTGCTTTTGGTTTGGTTTACTTAAGCTGGGTTTACAAATGTTTTATTGTTATAAGTACAGGAATATTTTTATAAAACATAATAAATTTCTTCTGAAACTCTGCACAAAAATATTGTAGACAGTCATTTTGGTGGTACCTCCTCTGACAGTGTCACCCAGCACAGTTAACACCCCCCTGCACTCCCTAGAAATGTCACTGGTATATGGAAAACTTTTTGAGAGTCTCACAGGATCTTGTTACTGCACAATTTGCTGATGTAATGGCTCCAACTCAACCTCTTTCCACCTTCCCAAATGCAGTGTGATAGATCAGTTTCGTGTGGCTTTTCTCTCCACAGTCTCGTTAACTGCCTGCCACCCTAGTGATTAAAAACAAAAAACCCTAGTGATAGGGCTGTGCAAATAAGGTAATTGTAACCCACCAAAGGGACTGGTCATTTTTGCCATTCCACTAGGCTTAAAATTAGCCATCCCAGGGTTGGGAAGAAAGGACATCGCCAAGGAAGAAGAGCCAAAAGTGGAGCATGTCCCTTGGATCTGGGATCCCTGTGCTGGGAAGCTCCTGGAACCAGGAGACCAAGAGAGAGAGCTGTAACACGGAAGATGGTGAGAAGCAGTGGCAGAGAAACAGTGGCAGGAGAGACCAGCAGGAGATGGCTTGGTGGAATTCCTGGTCCACTGACTGAGAAAGCTGAGCGCCTTCGAGCAGGAGGCTTGCTGGCAGAGTTGGGTGCCTTGGAGCACTTGGTGGAGCTAGACTTGCCAACTCACAGAGCTAGAACTGAGTGTCTTCTGGCTGAGGCTTAGTGGCCAAAAGGGATGCCTCGAGGCATTTATCAGCAGAGCTAAAAGAGCTTTGTAACTCTTGCCCAAGCAGGGCAGAGGCTGAGGGCCAGTGAGGCATGCTTATGGGCAGAGCTGAGAAGGGGCTGTCCTGATGGAAGAACTGTATCCTGAGCATTCCTGAACCTGAGTTGTAACCTGTTATTTCCCTAATAAACCCCATCATCATGAGTATTGTCTATGAGTTCTGTGTGGCCATTGCAAAGAATTATTAGACCAAGAAGAGGAGTAGACAGTGTCATGGCAGGGACGGTTGGTGTCAAAACTGGTCAAAATGTCAGAGAGAAGAGGCATGTCAGACTTCCATCTCATAAGAATCAGGCTTGTGCTGTTGCTCTTGATTGCCCTTTACCTTTGTGAGGTTAGAAAAGGTCAGACACGCCTGCCACACTATTATTACACCTATCTTCCATTCCTGGTGGAAAACCCCACACACTTGTTACTTGGTAGGCAGCCTTTGCCTATTAAGCAGCTTTCTTCTCTGGAGAATTGACAAGCTAACTCAAAACTGGTTCCTCTCTGGATGACTTCATCTCTTTGCATTCTAACTGTGGCTTCAAAGGATAAAAGACTGTGTAAAAGACTTTGCAGACATCTGCATCATTGAGTCCTGCTCTCTACCCAGCCTTCTTTCTTTTCCTCCCCCTCTTCATCAGACTCTGGGGAGAGGAACCAGCGTCCATGCTTTAGGAGATGTCCATCTGGGCATGACATTTCCCTTTTGCAGGACTCTCAGTCATTATGGGTGATTCACTTAAGACTCTATCATTTGCCTTTGGAGGTGAGAAAGCACCTTTATCATGAACACTTGCTTCACCAGCCTTACACCTACACTTTCTATAAATCCCCTCAATTATCTCAATTCTTCTTTTATAGCCTGAGTAGGAGCACTGAGGTGACTATGAGGATCGTAGGGATGGTGTGCCCCTCTTGATAGGCTCGAGGCAGAGCCTGGCTTCAGTGGTTTCCATTTTAGAAGGAGAGTATTTAACTCTTTTTTGTTTCAAGGACCAGTTCCGGGTGATATGGAAAGTGGTATTCCTCAACATATCTTAAATTTTACATTGATGATCATTATTAAAGAAAAAATTTAAGGTTGATTTGTGGATCAATGTGCAATACTGAGTACTTTATTTCCTCTCATTGTCATAACAAGACCATGATAAATGAGGAAAAGTTGAGTACAGAAAACATGTGAGTAACTTGCTTATGACCTTACAACTAGTAAATGGATCAGAAACACAGGTCTGTCTGGTCCCAAAGCCCATACTTACACTACTTCACTTCTACTGCTTTCCATATGAAATGCTATATGATAAGTGGACCTGATAGCCTCTTTGAATAATTAGTTCTAAATGAGCCCACTGAAAAGCTATATGAACAAAACCTCCCTGTATAGTATAGATATCTTCTTCTGGGAGGCTATAACAGATTCTCCAACCACCGCATCTTAGTTATTTACAGCTGCCACATGGCAGGCCCACTGGTGAGAACTGCCAAGTTAGAACTGGAAATAGAGATGATGGCTGTTAATGGTGACAAAACAGTGAGCATCCAGGACAGAGCTGAACTGAGTTTCTAGGTTTGGATAACACCATTAATAAAAGTCCAAAATAAAAAAACACCTTTATCATTAAGCCGTTTGTTATGGGTAAAATATAAAAAATTGACAAGCTAACTCAAACCTGGTTGATCTCTGGAAAACATTAATAAATCAATATTAAATCTATTGCAGTTGTTATTAGTGTTCTCACCCACTTCCTACCTGCCCCCAAGTAAGGTTGTATAAAGTTTCCAAGATTCTCATCTCATTGGATTCACCACTCCTTTCTTATAGCAAACATCTTATAATGCTCCTCTTACAATCTTGAAATAAAATTCATAGATTACATTGTTAACGGGAACTCTAGGTCCTGTTCGGCACCACTCATCACAGCCAATAAACAATGGGTTGAGGTGGGAGATCAGAAAGGCAGCTTTACTTCATTGCACAAGGAAAGGAACAGTCGGGGCTGATGACTCCAAGACTGCTCAGTGAGGGCGAGAGGGAAATTATTTTTACGGGATTTACAAGTGGGAAGTTCATACAAGTTACATCAGCAACATTCTTAATCATATGCAGGCACAATGAGGTTTACATATAACTTCATGCATCTCACGTTCAGAATATAGCAGTTAAATGCCACCCAGAGGCCAGAGAGTTAATATGCATTGGCCACTTAATGAGCTGAAAGCTTACCCAGAATGTCAAAATGGCACCTAAACTGGATCCTACCAGTTTCATCTAGTTAAGGAAAAGGGAAGCAGGATGCTAATGTAAAGCTACAGGGCATGTCAAGCAAGCTGTATGAGGCAGTGGAATTTTCTGCAGCCTGGGAACCTCTGTCTTAACAACCTACCTAGATGTAACATTTTTTAAAACACCAGTATATTTTCTAAACTTCAATACAAACGATATGTAAAATAAATTTATGATAAAGCAACATGTACATAAATATACAAATGCTCAAGGAGTATTTAGGAGATGTAATGAAATGATCTAAGGATTGCATCTATACATATAATTCTACAACTACAAAATGCAGACTGGTCCAGGTGTGCAGCAGTGTAGTTTCAATTACCACAAACACTGTTGCCTTCAAGATGTTATTTTCTAAAATGATAAAACACTCTCAATAAAGTAGTAGAATCTTCCCTTGATTTATATGATGGTTTAAACCACAAAAAACCAAACCCAGTGCCGTCGAGTTGATTCTGACTCATAGCAACCCTATAGGACAGAGTAGAACTGCCCCATAGAGTTTCCAAGGAGCACCTGGTGGATTTGAACTGCCGACCCTTTGGTTAGCGGCCGTAGCACTTAACCACTACGCCACCAGGGTTTCCCATATGATGGTTTATCTCTGGACAATTCAGTGTATATTAAAATTATGACAAAAAAAGATTTGTGTTTATATCCTATAGAGTTAGATTTTAAGCTTGGAAAATTATAACCAAGTTTTCAACTTCATAAATGTTTGGAGGCCATGGGAAATACATGGCGCACAGACCTGTGCATTGTAGGATGACTAGCATCCAAGATTCCACCCACTCAATGCCAGCAGCACCAACCACTCTTCCCAATAATTAAAAACAAACAAACCCACTGCCATCAAGTTGATTCAATTCTGACTCATAGTGACCCTGTTGGACAGAGTAGAACTGCCTCATAGAGTTTCTAAGTCTGTAACCTTTGCAGGAGCAGACTGCCACATCTTTCTCCTATGGAGCAACTGGTGGGTTCAAATCACTGAGAGTTTAACCACTATGCCACCAGGGCTCTCCCCTCCCCCCTGCCCCGCAATCATTTAGACAACCAAAACTGCCCTTGAGACTTTCAAAGCTCCCTCTAGGAGGCAGTACTGTACTTGTTGAGAACCTGAATCTTAGAGCAAACTTGGCCCAGTCAACGTTGGGCCCTAGTGAGATGCCACCAGATCAAGCCAGCCTGGTTCCTGAAACCTGAAACCTTTAGGATTTCAGGCCTGGGAAACTTTACCAAGGCTGATAACCCCAGAGTACAACCGTCCTATGTGCACCTCATAACCATACCCAACAAAGCAGAATTTGTAGCCTCCAGAGGCCTTACATTTATTCTCCAGTCAAGAGGAGTTTGCTGATCTTTCTCAACGGCAATTTCCCTTCACCATCACTTCCACTTCTGCTAAGGACACTATCATGGATTGAATTGTGTCCCCCCAAAATATTCATCAACTTGGCTAGGCCATGATTCCCAGATTATATGATTGTCCACCATTTTGTCATCTGATGTGATTTTCCTATGTGTTATAAATCCTATCTCTGTAATGTTGATGAGGTGGGATTAGAAGCAGTTAGGTTAATGAGGCAGGACTAAATCTACAAGATTAGATTGTGTTTTTTTTTTTTTTTCATAACTTTTATTAAGCTTCAAGTGAACTTTTACAAATCCAATCAGTCTGTCACATATAAGTTTACATACATCTCACTCCCTACTCCCACTTGCTCTCCCCCTCTTGAGTCAGCCCTTTCAGTCTCTCCTTTCTTGACAATTTTGCCGGCTTCCCTCTCTCTCTATCCTCCCATCCCCCCTCCAGACAAGAGTTGCCAACACAATCTCAAGTGTCCACCTGATATAATTAGCTCACTCTTCATCAGCGTCTCTCTCCCACCCGCTGACCAGTACCTTTCATTTCTGATGAGTTGTCTTCGGGGATGGTTCCTGTCCTGTGTCAACTGAAGGTCTGGGGAGCATGGCCACCGGGATTCCTCCAGTATCAGTCAGACCATTAAGTTTGGTCTTTTTATGAGAATTTGGGGTCTGCATCCCACTGATCTCCTGTTCCCTCAGGGGTCCTCTGCTGTGCTCCCTGTCAGGGCAGTCATCGATTGTGGCCGGGCACCAACTAGTTCTTCTGGTCTCAGGATGATGTAGGTCTCTGGTTCATGTGGCCCTTTCTGTCTCTTGGGCTCTTAGTTGTCGTGTGGCCTTGGTGTTCTTCATTTTCCTTTGCTCCAGGTGGGTTGAGACCAATTGCTGCATCTTAGATGGCTGCTTGTTAGCATTTAAGACCCCAGATGCCACATTTCAAAGTGGGATGCAGAATGATTTCATAATAGAATTATTTTGCCAATTGACTTAGAAGTCCCCGCAAACCATGTTCCCCAGACCCCCGCGCTTGCTCCGCTGACCTTTGAAGCATTCATTTCATCCCGGAAACTTCTTTGCTTTTGGTCCAGTCCAATTGAGCTGACCTTCCATGTATTGAGTGTTGTCTTTCCCTTCACCCAAAGCAGTTCTTATCTACTGATTAATCAATAAAAAACCCTCTCCCACCCTCCCTTCCTCCCCCCCTCGTAACCACAAAAGTATGTGTTCTTCTCAGGTTTACTATTTCTCAAGATCTTATAATAGTGGTCTTATACAATATTTGTCCTTTTGCCTCTGACTCATTTCGCTCAGCATAATGCCTTCCAGGTTCCTCCATGTTAGGAAATGTTGCAGAGATTCGTCACTGTTCTTTATCGACGCGTAGTATTCCATTGTGTGAATATACCACAATTTATTTACCCATTCATCCGTTGATGGACACCTTGGTTGCTTCCAACTTTTTGCTATTCTAAACAGAGCTGCAATAAACTTGGGTGTGCGTGTATCTGTTTGTATGAAGGCTCTTGTATCTCTAGGGTATATTCCTAGGAGTGGGATTTCTGGGTTGTATGGTAGTTCTATTTCTAACTGTTTAAGATAACGCCAGATAGATTTCCAAAGTGGTTGTACCATTTGACATTCCCACCAGCAGTGTATAAGAGTTCCAATCTCTCCTCAGCCTCTCCAGCATTTATTATTTTGTGTTTTTTGGATTAATGCCAGCCTTGCTGGTGTGAGATGGAATCTCATCGTAGTTTTAATTTGCATTTCTCTAATGGCTAATGATCGAGAGCATTTTCTCATGTATCTGTTGGCTGCCTGAATATCTTCTTTAGTGAAATGTGTGTTCATCTCCTTTGCCCACTTCTTGATTGGGTTGTTTGTCTTTTTGTGGTTGAGTTTTGACAGAATCATGTAGATTTTAGAGATCAGGCGCTGGTCGGAGATGTCATAGCTGAAAATTCTTTCCCAGTCTGTAGGTGGTCTTTTTACTCTTTTGGTGAAGTCTTTAGATGAGCATAGGTGTTTGATTTTTAGGAGCTCCCAGTTATCAGGTTTCTCTTCATCATTTTTGGTAATGTTTTGTATTCTGTTTATACCTTGTATTAGGGCTCCTAGGGTTGTCCCAATTTTTTCTTCCATGATCTTTATCGTTTTAGTCTTTATGTTTAGGTCTTTGATCCACTTGGAGTTAGTTTTTGTGCATGGTGTGAGGTATGGGTCCTGTTTCATTTTTTTGCAAATGGATATCCAGTTATGTTAAAAAGGCTATCTTTTCCCCAGTTAATTGAAACTGGTCCTTTGTCAAATATCAGCTGCTCATACATGGATGGATCTATGTCTGGGTTCTCAACTCTGTTCAATTGGTCTATGTGTCTGTTGTTGTACCAATACCAGGCTGTTTTGACTACTGTGGCTGTATAATAGGTTCTGAAGTCAGGTAAGGTGAGGCCTCCCACTTTCTTCTTCTTTTTCAGTAGTGCTTTGCTTATCCGGGGCTTCTTTCCCTTCCATATGAAATTGGTGATTTGTTTCTCTATCCCCTTAAAATATGACATTGGAATTTGGATCGGAAGTGCGTTAAATGTATAGATGGCTTTTGGTAGAATAGACATTTTTACTATGTTAAGTCTTCCTATCCATGAGCAAGGTATGTTTTTCCACTTAAGTATGTCCTTTTGAATTTCTTGTAGTAGAGCTTTGTAGTTTTCTTTGTATAGGTCTTTTATATCTTTGGTAAGATTTATTCCTAAGTATCTTATCTTCTTGGGGGCTACTGTGAATGGTATTGATTTGGTGATTTCCTCTTCGGTGTTCTTTTTGTTGATGTAGAGGAATCCAAGTGATTTTTGTATGTTTATTTTATAACCTGAGACTCTGCCAAACTCTTCTATTAGTTTCAGTAGTTTTCTGGAGGATTCCTTAGGGTTTTCTGTGTATATAATCATGTCATCTGCAAATAGTGATAACTTTACTTCTTCCTTGCCAATCTGGATACCTTTTATTTCTTTGTCTAGCCTAATTGTCCTGGCTAAGACTTCCAACACGATGTTGAATAAGAGCGGTGATAAAGGGCATCCTTCTCTAGTTCCCGTTCTCAAGGGAAATGCTCTCAGGTTCTCTCCATTTAGAGTGATATTGGCTGTTGGCTTTGCATAGATGCCCTTTATTATGTTGAGGAATTTTCCTTCAATTCCTATTTTGGTAAGAGTTTTTATCATGAATGGGTGTTGGACTTTGTCAAATGCCTTTTCTGCATCAATTGATAAGATCATGTGGTTTTTGTCTTTTGTTTTATTTATGTGATGGATTACATTAATGGTTTTTCTGATATTAAACCAGCCTTGCATACCTGGTATAAATCCCACTTGATCAGGGTGAATTATTTTTTTGATGTGTTGTTGGATTCTATTGGCTAGAATTTTGTTGAGGATTTTTGCATCTATGTTCATGAGGGATATAGGTCTATAATTTTCTTTTTTTGTAATGTCTTTACCTGGTTTTGGTATCAGGGAGATGGTGGCTTCATAGAATGAGTTGGGTAGTATTCCGTCATTTTCTATGCTTTGGAATACCTTCAGAAGTAGTGGTGTTAACTCTTCTCTGAAAGTTTGGTAGAACTCTGCAGTGAAGCCGTCCGGGCCAGGGCTTTTTTTTGTTGGGAGTTTTTTGATTACCGTTTCAATCTCTTTTTTTGTTATGGGTCTATTTAGTTGTTCTACTTCTGAATGTGTTAGTTTAGGTAGGTAGTGTTTTTCCAGGAATTCATCCATTTCTTCTAGGTTTTCAAATTTGTTAGAGTACAATTTTTCATAATAATCTGAAATGATTCTTTTAATTTCATTTGGTTCTGTTGTGATGTGGTCCTTCTCATTTTTTATTCGGGTTATTTGTTTCCTTTCCTGTATTTCTTTAGTCAGTCTAGCCAATGGTTTATCAATTTTGTTAATTTTTTCAAAGAACCAGCTTTTGGCTTTGTTAATTCTTTCAATTGTTTTTCTGTTCTCTAATTCATTTAGTTCAGCTCTAATTTTTATTATTTGTTTTCTTCTGGTGCCTGATGGATTCTTTTGTTGCTCACTTTCTATTTGTTCAAGTTGTAGGGACAGTTCTCTGATTTGGGCTCTTTCTTCTTTTTGTATGTGTGCATTTATTGATATAAATTGGCCTCTGAGCACTGCTTTTGCTGTGTCCCAGAGGTTTTGATAGGAAGTATTTTCATTCTCGTTGCTTTCTATGAATTTCCTTATTCCCTCCTTGATGTCTTCTATAACCCAGTCTTTTTTCAGGAGGGTGTTGTTCATTTTCCAAGTATTTGATTTCTTTTCCCTAGTTTTTCTGTTATTGATCTCTAGTTTTATTGCCTTGTGGTCTGAGAAGATGCTTTGTAATATTTCGATGTTTTGGACTCTGCAAAGGTTTGTTTTATGACCTAATATGTGGTCTATTCTAGAGAATGTTCCATGTGCACTAGAAAAAAAAGTATATTTTGCAGCAGTTGGGTGGAGAGTTCTGTATAAGTCAATGAGGTCAAGTTGGTTGATTGTTGTAATTAGATCTTCCGTGTCTCTGTTGAGCTTCTTACTGGATGTCCTGTCCTTCTCTGAAAGTGGTGTGTTGAAGTCTCCTACTATAATTGTGGAGGTATCTATCTCGCTTTTCAATTCTGTTAAAATTTGATTTATGTATCTTGCAGCCCTGTCATTGGGTGCGTAAATATTTAATATGGTTATGTCTTCCTGATCAATTGTCCCTGTTATCATTGTATAGTGTCCTTCTTTATCCTTTGTGGTGGATTTAAGTCTAAAGTCTATTTTGTCAGAAATTAATATTGCTACTCCTCTTCTTTTTTGCTTATTGTTTGCTTGATATATTTTTTTCCATCCTTTGAGTTTTAGTTTGTTTGTGTCTCTAAGTCTAAGGTGTGTCTCTTGTAGGCAGCATATAGATGGATCGTGTTTCTTTATCCAGTCCGTGACTCTCTGTCTCTTTATTGGTGCATTTAGTCCATTTACATTCAGGGTAATTATAGATAAATAAGTTTTTAGTGCTGTCATTTTGATGCCTTTTTATGTGTGTTGTTGACAATTTCATGTTTCCACATACTTTTTTGTGCTGAGGCGTTTTTCTTAGTAAATTGTGAGATCCTCATTTTCATAGTGCTTGACTTTATGTTAGTTGAGTCATTACGTTTTTCTTGGTTTTTATCTTGAGTTATAGAGTTGTTATACCTTTTTGTGGTTACCTTATTATTTACCCCTATTTTTCTAAGTAAAAACCTAACTTGTATTGTTCTATATCGCCTTGTATCACTCTCCATATGGCAGTTCAATGCCTCCTGTATTTAGTCCCTCTTTTTGATTATTGTGATCTTTTACCTATTGACTTCCATGATTCCCTGTTATGTGTATTTTTTTTTTAATTAATCTTAATTTGTTTGTTTTTGTGATTTCCCTATTTGAGTTGATATCAGGACGTTCTGTTTTGTGACCTTGTGTTGTGCTGATATCTGATATTATTGGTTCTCTGACCAAACAATATCCTTTCATATTTCTTGTAGCTTTGGTTTGGTTTTTGCAAATTCTCTAAACTTGTGTTTATCTGTAAATATCTTAATTTCTCCTTCATATTTCAGAGAGAGTTTTGCTGGATATATGATCCTTGGCTGGCAGTTTTTCTCCTTCAGTGTTCTGTATATGTCGTCCCATTCCCTTCTTGCCTGCATGGTTTCTGCTGAGTAGTCAGAACGTATTCTTATTGATTCTCCTTTGAAGGAAACCTTTCTTTTCTCCCTGGCTGCTTTTAAAATTTTCTCTTTATCTTTGGTTTTGGCGAGTTTGATGATAATATGTCTTGGTGTTTTTCTTTTTGGATCAATCTTAAATGGGGTTCGATGAGCATCTTGGATAGATATCCTTTCGTCTTTCATGATGTCAGGGAAGTTTTGTGTCAGGAGTTCTTCAACTATTTTCTCTGTGTTTTCTGTCCTCCCTCCCTGTTCTGGGACTCCAATCACCCGCAGGTTATCCTTCTTGATAGAGTCCCACATAATTCTTAGGGTTTCTTCATTTTTTTTAATTCTTTTATCTGATTTTTTTTCAGCTATGTTGTTGTCGATTCCCTGGTCCTCCAGATGTCCCAGTCTGCATTCTAATTGCTCGAGTCTGCTCTTCTGACTTCCTAGTGCATTGTCTAATTCTGTTATTTTATTGTTAATCTTTTGGATTTCTACATGTTGTCTCTCTATGGATTCTTGCAACTTATTAATTTTTCCACTATGTTCTTGAATAATCTTTTTGAGTTCTTCAACAGTTTTATCAGTGTGTTCCTTGGCTTTTTCTGCAGTTATCCTAATTTCATTTGTGCTATCATTAAGCATTCTGTAAATTAGTTTTTTATATTCTGTATCTGATAATTCCAAGATTGTATCTTCATTTGGGAAAGATTTTGATTCTTTTGTTTGGGGGGTTGGAGAAGCTGTCATGGTCTGCTTCTTTAAGTGGTTTGATATGGATTGTTGTCTCCGAGCCATCACTTGGAAACTAGTTTTTCCAGAAAATCGGCTAAAAAAAAATGCAGTCAGATCCCTATCAGAGTTCTCCCTCTGGCTCAGGCTATTCAGATGTTAATGAAGCCGCCTGGGGAGGGTGGGGGAGGGAACAGAGAGATAGGAGAGTAGCACCTCAGAATATAGCCAGAGTTGCTTGTCTTGCTTGGAATGACTATTATACCTGAGATTCCCGCGGGGCGCGTCACCTATGTGTGCTGGCTGTGTGGAGATTGCCCCCGGGGGGTCTGGCCCGCTGGAGTCACGGTCAGATCCTCCGCTTCCAGCCCCACGCCCAGCGTCAAGGCTCCCCTACTGGGACGGTGCACTCTCGACTCCAAAATCAGTCACTGCCTCCCGGGGACTTCTCGTCCCTCCAGCCGCGTGGCTGTGCCGCCTCCGAGAACCAGTTGGGCCTCCTCCCGGGGTTAGTTCAGATGGGTGGAGCAGGTCCCCGTGCTTGTGCTGTGACCGAGTGTCCCAGCTGGGACGCTGTTCTCCCCGCTCCAATACCAGTCGCTGCCTCCCATGGACTTCTCCTACCGGCTGTGTCCCACGCCGCCCGCGTGACCCGGCTGGTCCCCTTCTCGGGGTTAGTTCAGGGGGGTGGAGCAACTCTCCGTGTTTATGCCATACCTGCGTCCAGTCCAAATCCCTGCGGGACGGTTCCCCAGCTCAGATGCTGCTCTTTCTGCTCCAAGGCCAGTCACTGCTTCCCGGGGACTTCTCCTACCGGCTGCGTCCCATGCCGCCCATGGAACCGGCTGGTCCCCCTCCCAGGGTTAGTTCAGGGGGGTGGAGCAGCTCTCTGTGCTTGTGCCGTACCTGACTGGTATGCCGGCTCCAGGCTCTGGAAACAATCGCTGCTTCCCCGTATTAGTTCGTTCTCCGTCTCTAAATCTGTGTTTGTTGTTCAGGGTTCGTAGATTGTTATGTATGTGATTGATTCACTTGTTTTTCCGTGTCTTTGTTGTAAGAGGGATCCGATGTAGCGTCTGCCTAGTCCGCCATCTTCTAGATTGTGTTTTAAGGCAATCTCTTTTGAGATATAAAAGAGATAAGCAAGCAGAGAGACAGAGGGACCTCATACCACCAAGGAAAAAGAACCAGGAAAATAGCACATCCTTTGGACCTGGGACTCCTATGCTGAGAAGCTCCTCTACTGGGGAAGATTGATGACAAGGACCTTCCCCCAACGAACAGAGAGATAAAGCCTTTCTCTGAAGGTGGCACCCTGAATTCAGACTTCTAGACTCCTAGACTATGAGAGAATAAGTTTCTCTTTGTTAAAGCTATCCACTTGCAGTATTTTTGTTATAGCGGCACTAGATGACTAAGGCAGACTCCTATCCAATCACTTCAACAAATCAAAAGAGCAGTGGATAGAATATGGTCCAGAGAACCCTGAGGTCCCAGAGATACTCTCAGATGGTCTGACCCGTGGTGAAAACTCTTTATATGATACTACAAAGACATTATTTACCTTTTGTTTTGTTTTCTCAGGAATATTCTATGGAGTTTTCCAGAGACTACAAAACATGTGATATCACAATATAATGAATGCAAAAGCACAAACAAGGATCCAGATGCAAAACTGTCAAAGCCACCAACAGATAAAACCCAAGTGAACAAAAGCTCTTTGGGGTTTTCAATTATTTTTAATAGTGTCAAGGGGTCTTGAGACCAAAAAGTTTGAGAACTTCTGGCTTAGCCTCTCACAAGACAGAAAGAAATGTTTCCTTTCAACAGTTACTGTTTCCCATGGGGACACAAGCCACTGAGGCTAGAAAACAAAGATCCAGAGTGTTGGGTCCTTTCCTATAATGATTTGGAGAAGAGAGAAAACAAACAAACAAAAAACAGAAAACAAAACTCAAACTTAAACCACAGTACATATTCTTGCCAAACATATGTATCAGATAATGTACAAGACAAACCAAAGAAGAGTGTAGGGTGTATTTCATTGTCCATACTTAGATAAAATCCACTTAAAAAAAGAGTGGCCACCACTGATCATAAACAGCATTCACAATTCCCACTGACAACTCAATCAACTTACTCATTCCTTCAGTTGAGAGTTTCGAGGGCCCACTCTGAATGGAAGAAATGGGATAAAAATTATTCTCACTTTCAAACCAACTTGTAGCTAGGAAGGACCTAAAAGCATATAAGAAATAAGTATAATACAAAGCTGAAAGTGAAACGTATTAAAATAAATGCAAAAACCAAGTTCTAAAGGAATTCTGGTGTGCAATTTCATGTTTGGAGGAGTAGGTGTTAGAGGAAGTTACAGTTGGAACTAAGTCCTGGAGAATGGAGAGGATATGGAGATGAGAGATGCCAAGGAAGGATGTGAGGGGAAAGAAGCAGCATGAAGAAAAGCAGACAGGCAAAAATCAGCTAGGAGTTTTGGGGAACAATCACCTATAGCTGCTTTGGCTGGAATGCAGGGTGTGTGGAATATAGGTATTAGAGACTGGGAGATAAAATTAGAAATTAATTAAGGGTCAGATTTAGAGAACCTTCACTTATCAGGCAAAGCATTTGATTGGGAAACCACTGAAAGAATTTGAGCTGAGTAATTATTTGACTAGAGTTGGCCTTAAGACAATGAGCCCAGGAGCACAGTGTAGAATCAATTAGAGTGGTAGAAAGAGAAGAACTAAACTAAGAGATAGGTAGGACAATTAGGAAACTATTACAATTACCGTGGAGAAGTTTTAGAAGCCCTGAATTGAACAGTTCCAGAGGAAATGGAGATACGTCAAAGATATTGCAGAAAACCAAAAAGCCAAACCTATTGCCATTGAGTCAATTCCAACTCATATCAACCCTGGTATAATTAACATAACTTGTCCATTAATAGAATGTAGAGACAAAGTATGTGAGGGAGTGAAAGCAAGGTCAAGGTTTAAGGAAAATAAATACAGTGACAGAAATAGACATAGAGATGGATTAAACATGATCTGAATACAATGATGACAATATAGGAAGCATGCATATTTTCAAAAAATATAAAAATAATGGGAGACTTGTAAAGTAGGTGCCCCATATAGTCTAAAAATAATATTGATAATACTCATTTGCATTCTCAGTACAAATCAAAGAAGATACTGAATTTTTAAAACTTTGAAATAATAAAGAGAATATTCTGACATTGGAAAAGGTAGCATGAAAATCAAAGAGGTTATTGCTAGTAAAAAAAAAGTGAAAGGAAGCAGTTTGAAGGCTGCAGAAATAAATTTAACGAAGTACTATACAAACATGAGAAATTTCCAGTTTTAGAGGGAAAGGATGAAGAAAAAAAAATTATGAGAAAAAAAGCAAATTAGATAGATTAAATGAAATGGACAAATTCCTGGAAACACATAAACTACCTAAATTGTCTCAGGAAGAAGTAGAAAATCTCAACAAACTTATAATAATTGAAGAAATTAAATGAGAAATTAAATGAGTAATTAAAAAATCTCCCCACAACAACAACAAAAAAGCCCTGGACCAGATGGCTTCACTGGAGAATTCTACCAAACAAGGAAAAATTAGTACCAATTCTTCTCAAACTGTTCCAAAATACAGAAGAGGAGGAAAAACTTACTAACTCATTCTATGAGAGCAGTGTTATTCTAACGCTAAAACCAGACAAAGGAAAAAGAAGACTACAGTAAAATATGACTACAGGATAATATCCCTTATGAATATAGATGCAAAAAGTTTCAACGAAATAGTAGTAAAATTAACCCAGGAGGCTATAAAAAGGATTATAAACCATGACCAGGTGGGACTTATTCCAGCATTCAAGGTTGATTCAACATACAAAAAGCAATCAATGGAATACACCATACTGTTAGAATGAAGGAAAAATAAATAAATAAATAACATGATTATCTCAAAAAACAAGGAAAAAGCACTGAACAACATGCACCACTGCTTCCTTTTTTTTTTTTTTTCATAATAAGAACAAAAAGCTAACAATAGAAAGAAACTTCCTCAACCTAATAAAGGGCATCTGTGAAAAACCCACAGTCACAATCACACTTGATATCATACTTAACAGGAAGAGTTCCCCTAAGGTCAGAAACAACAAGGATGTCCACTCTTATCACTTTTACTCAGCATTGCACTGGAGGTTCTAATCAAAACAATTCTCCAAGAAAAAGGAATAAAAGGTATCGCATTGGAAAGGAAAAAATAAAACTATCAGTTGTAGATGACATTCAGGATTTTATATACAGAAAATCAAAAAGAATCCACAACAAAATAATAAACTATTGAGCTAATAAACAAGTTTAGCAAGTTGCAAATTTCAAGATCAATGTGCAAAAATCAGTTGTATTTCTAAACACTAACAATTAACAATCCAAAAATGAAATTAAGAACACAATTCCATTTACAATAGCATAAAAATAAACTATTTAGCAATAGAATTAACCATACACTGAAAACTACAAATATTGTTGAAAGAAATTAAAGAAGATCTAATACATGGAAAGACATTCCATGTTCATGGGTTGGAAGACAATATTGTTAGGATGACAACATTTTCCAAATAGATCTACAGATTCCGTGTAATTCCTATCAAAATTCCAGCTTCCTTTTTGTATAAATAGACAAGTTATTCCTCAACTGCATATGGAAATGTAAGAGGCTTAGAATGGCCAAAACAATCTTGAAAAAGAACATAGTTGAAGAATTCACATTTCTCAATTTCAAAACTTACTACAAAACTAGAGTAAACATGAGAGTGTAGTACCGGCATAAGGATAGGCACATAGATCAAAGGATAGACTTGACAGTCCAGACTGTGGTACTGGCACAAAGATAAACACATATTAATAAAATAGAGTCTATAAGTAGATTCCTACACAAATGGCCAATTAATTCTCAACAAAGGGACCAACCAATCCAATGGCGAAAGGCGTCCTTTCACCAAATGACTCTAAAATGTATCATAGACCTATGTGGAAATCTAGAATTACAAAATTTCTAAAAGAAAATGTTTTCAGTCTTGGGCTAGGACTCCAAGAAAGATGAGCCATAAAAGAAAAAAAAAAACTTTTAAATAATATATATTACGTGATTCATTTACATAAAATTCTAGAAAAAGTAAAACTAATCTGTAGTGACAGGAACTACATTAGTGGTTACCTGGGGCCAAGGATGGAGGACATTGACTGGAAAGGAATATGAAGATAATTTTTGGAATGATGGAAACATTCTATATCTTGATTGTGGTAACATTTGTTGCTGTTGTTATGTGCCATCGAGTCATTTCCAGCTCATAGTGACCCTATGTATCACAAAATGAAACACTGTCCGGTCCTGCGCCATTCTTAGAATTGTTGTTATGCTTGAGCCCATGGTTGTAGCCACTGTGTCAATCCCTCTCGTTGAGGGTCTTCCTCTTTTCTACTGACCCTCAACTTTACCAAGCATGATATCCTTCTTCAGGGACTGATTCCTCCTGACAACATGTCCAAAGTATGTAAGACACAGCCTTGCCACCCTTGCTTCTAAGGAGCATTCTGGCTGTACTTCTTCCAAGACTGATTTGTTCATTCTTTTGGCAGCCCATGGTACACTCAATATTCTTTGCCAACACCACAATTCAAAGACGTCAATTCTTCTTCAGTCTTCTTTATTCATTGTCCAGCTTTCACATGCATATAATGTGATTGAAAATACCATGGCTTGGGTCAGGCCCACCTTAGTCTTCAGGTAACATCTTTGTTTTTCAACACGTTAAAGAGCTCCTTTGCAGCAGATTTGCCCATTGCAATGCCTCTTTTGATTTCTTGACTGCTGCTTCCATGGGTGTTGATTGTGGAACCAAGTAAAATGAAATCCTTGACAACTTCAATCTCTTCTCCATTGATCATGATGTTGCTTTTTGGTCCAGTTGTGAGGATTTTTGTTTTCTTTATGTTGAGGTGTAATCCATACTGAAGGCTGTAGTCTTTGATCTTCATCAGTAAGTGCTTATCAAGTCCTCTTCACTTTCACCAAGCAAGGTTGTGTCATTTGCATATCATAGGTTGTTAATAAGTCTTCCTTCAATCCTGATGCCACATTCTTCTTCATATAGTCCAGCTTCTCGAATTATTTGCTCAGCAAACAGATTGAATAGGTATGGTGAAAGGATACAACCCTGACATACACCTTTCCTGACTTTAAACCACTCAGTATCACCTTGTTCTGCTTGGACAACTGTCTCTTGATCTATGTACAGGTTCCTCATGAGCACAATGTTATCCATAATTTGTTAAGACTCACACAGTCGAATGTCTTTGCCTAGTCAATAAAACACAGGTAAACATCATTCTAGTGTTCTCTACTTTCAGCCAGGGTCCATCTGACACCACCAATGATATCCCTGATAACACATCCTCTTCTGAATCTGGCCTGAATTTCTTGCAGCTTCCTGTCAGTATACTGCTGCAGCTGCTTTTGAATGATCTTCAACAAAATTTTCCTTGCATGTGATATTAATGATGTTTGATAAAGTCCACATTCAGTTGGATCACCTTTCTTGGGAATAGACATAAATATGGATCTCTTCCAGTCAGTTGGCCAGGAAGCTGTCTTCCAAATTTCTTGGCATAGACAAGTGAGCACTTCCAGCACTGCACTGGTTTGTTGAAACATCTCAATTGATATTGACAATGTTTGTATATGTATATATATATATGTCATGATTTGTGAAATTATACAATAAAATGACCGTGTTTTATTGTATGCAAATTAAACTTTAATAAACTTGACTTAGAAAGAAGAGAAAAAAATGAACTCTTTTTTTTTAAATGAGTAAAAGACCTGTCTCTCTGCTTGATTCTCTCTTTTAGATCTCGAAAGACATTGATTTAAGACACAACCTAATATTTTCAGTTGAGTACTGCCTCATTAAGATAACTGCCTCTAATCCACCTCATCAACATCAGAGAGATAGGATTTACAACACACAAGAAAATCACATCAGATGACAAAATGGTAGACAATCACACGATACTGGGAATTATGGCCTAGCCCAGCCTATAGACATTTTGGGGGGACACAATTCAATCCATGACAGTCACTATGTCATTTTTTTAAACATGTTGCTGTAAAAAATTGGCATAGCATACTTTGGAAATACTTCATAGTGGAGGGCACAGCTGGCAAATAAACATAGAAGGAACGTATTATAGTAGTTTTGTATAAAGTTTAACTTGACCATATGACCCAGCAATTTCACTCCTAGGTACTTAGGAGAAATGAAAACATATGTCCATCAAAAGACTTATACAGGAATATTTATAGTAGCCTTATTCATAATATTGAGAAACCAAAAACAGCCCAAATGTCGATCATCAAAGAATTGGATAAACAAATTGTCATATATTGATAGAATATTACTTAACAATAAAAAATAATGAACTACTATACTATAACATCATCAAACCTCAAAATGTAATGTTAAGTAAAATAAGCCAGATACAAAAGAATATTTCTTGCATGATTACATTTATTTGAAATGGAACCCAAATACAGGGGAAACTAATCTATGGTAATAGAAATCAGATAGTGGCTGATGAGAGAGGAAGTGAAGAGACAGGTGATGAATGACCTGGAAAGGTAGATGAAGAAACTTTCTGGGTGGATGCAAATGTTCGGCATAATATTTTGGGCGGTGGTTACAGAAGTTATACAACTGTCAAAACTCATTAATCTGAACACACAACACAAGCATTTTCTTTATGTTAATCATATCGTAGTAAAAAAAAAAAAAAAAAGGACAACTGAAAATGTAACAACTACCTTCCCTTCCTCAAAAATAAACCAAATGAATCAAAACACTTGAAGATGCTACCTGAGGAATCAAACAAAATAAATGAAAAGAGTGGAAATGATGATTGAAAAAATCTTAGTGGTGAAATATGAAAATCAATAAATCCTATAATAATGATAAAATAATATACTTTAAATTTTTTAATTAATGTAACTATTTTTGTAAGAGATGACAAGTTAAAAAATTAATACTTTATTAATGGCCTATATTTCAAAAAGTAGATTGTGACCAAAACTTCTGAAAAAATCAGTGAGGAAAGATAAAACGGGTGTGTTTAAAAGGAAAAAAAAAAGTAATACGAAAGACATTATTTTAGTCTTACTACTGAAGCTTAAGAAAATTAGACCAAGTCCACGAGAGCCAAATTACAACCTTCAGTATATACCACCTGAATTTAGAGATCATCTCAAGAATACATTTGACATGATGAACTGCCGGGGGCCAGCCTCAGCAATGAACAGGGTTACCAGAGGAGGGGTAGAGTTCGGCGAAAAAAGAATGAGAGGTAGTGTGTCTTATATTTTCATTTTGCAGAAAAGGAAGCCTCTCTTTATTTTTTACATGGTCTTTTATATCATAAGCTTACAAAAGCATAACATCGCATGATCAATAAAGGGGCAGTACAAGATATAATCATAAACATCATTTCCCAGAGACATAATTTTCCAAGTGACACATAGTACAGTTCCGCATACACACACAAGTACAATGAGTTTTTGTTTAATTGAAGAGAATATTTTGTTGATATATTTTTACACAAAGTAACAATTGACTTCATACTGCTTTACACTTTATGCTTAATCTTGCAATTCCTTCCACAGTTTTTATAATAATTAATCTTTTTGCAAAAACCATTGCCACATAGGCTTTGTCCATTTTGTCCAGGGTGGCCAAATTTTTGAAGTCCAGCCACTTTGGGTTACGTCATATTGTCCACGATTATGCCAAGGACAATTAGCCCAATCTCTATACCCAAAGACCAGTCAAGCGCAGCAGTGAGCGGGGTAGACGAGAAGGTTGACCTGTAATTGGCTGAGAAATTGGCTGAGAGAACTCACTGCCTTTTGTTTTTCCACTTTTATGGGATCATGTGTGGGTGGTGGTTTAAAAACAAAAGGGCCTCGGTAAATACCAGGATTCCACCATCCTGTTTTTGTTTTCCATAGTCGAGCTATTTGTTTTTCCCCTAAGACAACTTCATGTTGACCCCCAAGTAATACACGGGCTGTCCCTACCCGGGATTTCACCAGGGGATTATGAGTAGGACGCCCCCCGTCCAAAGGTCCCTAAATCTATAATGGAATTTTATGCTTATACATTCTGCTATACACAGGCTGAAAATGAAATAGAAACATAACACAGATGACAGAGATATTCCTGACTTTTCAGGAATTCTTCAATGTTTATGCTGGGGGCAGTGGGTGCAGAGAGGCTGCCCTTGCAGCCTGGCTCCTCCTGACTTTTCAGGGATTCTTCAATGTTTATGCTGGGGGCAGTGGGTGCAGAGAGGCTGCCCTTGCAGCCTGGCTCCTCCTGACTTTTCAGGGATTCTTTGATGTTTATGCTGGGGGCAGTGGGTGCAGAGAGGCTGCCCTTGCAGCCTGGCTCCCAGCATCTCCCCCTTTTTTATTTTTTAATTTCGCTAGATGAAGATCTGAAGCCACCTTTTGGATAGCTTGATTTAAGATTCGGAAGATGACTGGAAGAAAGAACAACAAAATTAAGAATAAACATAAAGAAATACCCGTGTTTAACAGAATGTTTTTAAGACTATGCTTTTGAATAAAGGAATTTAAGGAATCAATAAATTGGCTGTTTGAGAAGAGGAAAAATCTTTTTCTGCATTTGTAATATCTTGTATTTCCATATGTAATTTGTCAATATTAAAACTCAAATCGGAATGATTCCATATGCCCTGGATATGATTTTTGATTTTTTCCCAATTATGTATGGTAGTATTTACAGGCAGTGGAGTAACACAAATCCATTTGAAACTTACATGGCATCTCAAAGTAAGTCGCACTTTGAGATTAGTGATTTCTTGTCCTATATATAGAATTGCTTCTTCAAGGGCATTAACTTCTTGTTGTAATTTTCTATCAATGGCTTCTTGTGTGGCTAAGGCTAAAGTAATATTTTTACTTAAATTATTTACATAGTTTGCAGTATGAATCTGTTGTGTTAACGCCATAGCAGAAAGTGAAAGAGAAGTTGCTAAAGCTATGAGAGCGGAAATCCCCAGTATTAAAGCTGCTACAAACCGTTTGGCTCGAGATAAAATAGCAGAAGCTTGTTTTAAGGCTTCTAGGCCTGAATCATCATACCAATCTTCTTATAAATGTACAGGAATCATAATATATTTTGGCTGTTGTAAAATCATCATACTTTCGACAGGAAATGCAGGGTTTATACAACTGGTCAGTATACAATCTTCACAAGAACTAACATAACGTGTTTTCTTGTTTTCTATAACAATACTAGAGTGATTGTTGCGGCTAATTAATAACACATATGGAGCAGGTACACAAGCTTGAATATCAAAACTCTCATTATTAAAAGGACGGGACAAAGTGACATTGCCGGCAGCAGTTGCCAGTCTCCACAAAGATGGATGTATGTTACCCGTGAAGGTAGAAAGAATAGGGGGAACCCATCCATTTATATGCCAACGATTAACTTTTTGTGGGAGAGGGACTAAGGTATCTTGCCAATTAAAACGATATCGAGCTGATTGTAAATATTGACGATAATCATCTTCAGGATTTAAAATACTACAATCAATAAGACGTGCAGACATTTCAGGCAAAGCATATACAACTTGTGAATTATACATACAATTTCTCCAAATAGGAAATCCTTTTGAAGGGTCAATCATAGCCCAATCTTGATTGCTCTTAGAATCCTCAGGAGGCGACTTATCACAGGTAGGAAAAAGAGGAGTGTGTACTTTTGGGATACCTTTAAGAAAGTCAGTTTTTTCTGGAAGGATGAGGCGTAGAGCCCATAATAATCTGTAAGGCTGTTGGTTTTAATTTCCATTAGGTGAGTCAGTAATCATTGATTTAAAGCCAAAAGGAATACAGCCAGGGATAGTTTTTTGCAAATTTCTTAATTGAATACAAATAGGAGGATTATCTGACATACCAGAATAGGAATAATTAGAATTAAAGCCCTGAGGGTTCCAAAATATGGTTTCGCCCCCCAGTAATGCAGAATTATTAGTAAATACAGAGGGGGAAGGATCTTCCCAGGTGACGGGATGAAATATAGGAGGTTTTGGGACATAAGCCCAATGTATATCAGCCGTAACAACACATACCTGGCAGGAAATGATAGCGAGCATAGCCACAAAAAGAGTACCCGCATTTACAGAAATATGTTGATCCACGGTTAAGGTGTGAGCCAGATGAGTAAGTTTTTTGAGTTGGCCCCAAGTTGGGGGCTCAGCCGCAATGGTTTGATGGGTTCTTGAATAGGGAGTATGTCTCCGGCTTCTCCACCGCACTTTGTCTCGAGATGAAGAGTTGTTGAGGTTTGTAGAGGGTTGTATAAAGTCAGCGAGAAGGGGTGGAGTAGAAGATGAAGAGGAGGAACTAGAGACAGGCGAAAGTGGGGGTGCAGATGGAGCATTTTCAAGAGACAGATTTCTCAGAAGAGTCGTGGGAGGTGTTAGGTTTGTGAGCAGTGAGGGAGGAAGTGTTGGAGGATTTTTGGTGGTTTTTGGGTCTTGCATGTCTGATGAGTCTGTCGGGTATCCACAAAGGGGAAGTTTTGTCCTGTAGGAAAACACAAGCATAGCCTCTTCCACAAGAGATTAATGGGTCAGGTCTTTTCCATTTTCCATAACAAGAAACTACCCCCTGGTAAGCAGGTTTTTGCCAGCTGATACCAATCATAAGGAGTCATCCAGCTGGTTGACAGAATATCTATTAACGACAATGTGTATGGAGACAGGGGTCCATATTCTTTGCAGGCATTTTTAACCTCCTTGAGGAATTTATAAGAAAGAGGAGTCCATTCTGCATCCTCATCAAATTCCCCGCTATAATGTACTGGAAAGCACAAAGGGAGGGTAACGTCTCCCTCAGACAAGCCTTGTTTTAAGGCTGCTTTGATTTTTGATTTTCCTGCCAGAGAAGGAGGTGGGGGAGGTAAAGGTACTCTATTTCGAGGAGTAAAGGTCAATGATTTAACCTCATACTTTGGAGGCTGTGACTCAATTTGCAACTTTCGTAAAGGAAGAACAATATCCTCATCTTGATGATATCTAGCAGCCTCCTCCTCTAGATCGACTTGCTCCTCCGGGCTCAGAGTGTCATTCGTGACTGGATTAGATAGACCAACAAAGGGAGGGGCTGAAGGGGTAGACGCTACAGAAGGATGTTTCTGAAGCAGAGGTGTTTCTTCCTCCTCTAAAGTGGGGTCAGAGTCAGGATTGTCTAGTACTTGGAATGCTTTAACAGAATCGGGAGTTGGGTCAAGAGTATCTCTGATAAGCATCCATAGTGCAAAAGCATCAACAGGCACCCCCTCAGGACCACATCTAGTATAATATTTTTGTAGCTGTTCTCCCACAGCTTTCCATATGTCCAAATTAACCGAGCCTCCCTCTGGGAACCAGGGGCATTGTTCCTGAACAAAATGTAAAAACCGAGCTACTTGGCTTCTAGTCACTGCGGTTCCCCTTTTTTTGAGCATACACGTGATGATATCAATAAACAGTTTCCTTTCTGCAGAGGATATTTGTCCCATAGTGTTTTTCTAGTATTCTCCTGCTTATACAGGGGTCTAACAACTTCTCATATGTTTTGCCTATCTTTCCTTTCCTATCCCCGTCCTCTCTAACGACGGGGTGGCTAAAGGGAGCTTTTCTCCTTTCTTATTTAGCTCTAGGCAACAGCCCTATCTACCCCGAGACGACAATGCTTACCTTCTGGTCCCTGTTCAGGCGCCAGTTGCCGGGGGCCAGCCTCAGCAGTGAACAGGGTTACCAGAGGAGGGGTAGAGTTCGGCGAAAAAAGAATGAGAGGTAGTGTGTCTTATATTTTCATTTTGCAGAAAAGGAAGCCTCTCTTTATTTTTTACATGGTCTTTTATATCATAAGCTTACAAAAGCATAACATCGCATGATCAATAAAGGGGCAGTACAAGATATAATCATAAACATCATTTCCCAGAGACATAATTTTCCAAGTGACACATAGTACAGTTCCGCATACACACACAAGTACAATGAGTTTTTGTTTAATTGAAGAGAATATTTTGTTGATATATTTTTACACAAAGTAACAATTGACTTCATACTGCTTTACACTTTATGCTTAATCTTGCAATTCCTTCCACAGTTTTTATAATAATTAATCTTTTTGCAAAAACCATTGCCACATAGGCTTTGTCCATTTTGTCCAGGGTGGCCAAATTTTTGAAGTCCAGCCACTTTGGGTTACGTCATATTGTCCACGATTATGCCAAGGACAATTAGCCCAATCTCTATACCCAAAGACCAGTCAAGCGCAGCAGTGAGCGGGGTAGACGAGAAGGTTGACCTGTAATTGGCTGAGAAATTGGCTGAGAGAACTCACTGCCTTTTGTTTTTCCACTTTTATGGGATCATGTGTGGGTGGTGGTTTAAAAACAAAAGGGCCTCGGTAAATACCAGGATTCCACCATCCTGTTTTTGTTTTCCATAGTCGAGCTATTTGTTTTTCATGTTGACCCCCTAGTAATACACGGGCTGTCCCTACCCGGGATTTCACCAGGGGATTATGAGTAGGACGCCCCCCGTCCAAAGGTCCCTAAATCTATAATGGAATTTTATGCTTATACATTCTGCTATACACAGGCTGAAAATGAAATAGAAACATAACACAGATGACAGAGATATTCCTGACTTTTCAGGAATTCTTCAATGTTTATGCTGGGGGCAGTGGGTGCAGAGAGGCTGCCCTTGCAGCCTGGCTCCTCCTGACTTTTCAGGGATTCTTCAATGTTTATGCTGGGGGCAGTGGGTGCAGAGAGGCTGCCCTTGCAGCCTGGCTCCTCCTGACTTTTCAGGGATTCTTTGATGTTTATGCTGGGGGCAGTGGGTGCAGAGAGGCTGCCCTTGCAGCCTGGCTCCCAGCAATGAACACTAATGATTGAAGAGCAGAGGAGTTGTAGGATGACACCAAGAACATCATACATGAAGAAAGCAGGAGGTCATTAAAAATACAGGAAAGAAAGAAAAGACCAAAATGGATGTCAGAAGAGACCCTGAAAGTTGCCCTTGAATGTCAAGCCACGAAAGGGAAGGGAAGAAATGATGACTTAAAAGAGTTGAAAAAAATGTTTCAAAGGGCACCTTGAGAAGACAAAGCAAAGTGTCATAATGACATGGGCAAAGACCTGGAGATAGAAAACCAAAAGGGAAGAACACATTTGGTATTTCTCAAGGTGAAAGAACTTAAGAAAAAATTCAGACCTAGAGTTAAAATATTGAAGTGTTCTAAGGGGAAAATATTAAACGACACAGGAAGCATCAAAAGAAGGTGGGAGAAATACACATAGTCACTGAACTGAAAAGAATTGGTTGATGTTCAATCATTTCAGGAGGTAACATATGATCAGGAACAGATGGTACTGAAGGAAGAAGTCCAAGCTGCACTGAATGCATTCACGAAAAACAAGACTCCAGGAATTGACAGAATACCAATTGAGATGTTTCAACAAATGGATGCTGCACTGGAAGTGCTCACTTATCTATGCCAAGAAATTTGGAAGAAGGCTACCTGGCCAACTGACTGGAAGAGATCCATATTTATGCCTAGTCCCAAGAAAGGTAATCCAATCAAATTAGGGAATTATCAGACAATATCATTAATATCAAACACAAGTAAAATTTTGCTGAAGATTATTCAAAAGTGGCTGCCGCAGTATATGGACAGGGAACTGCCAGAAATTCAAGCCAGACTCAGAAGAGGACATGGAACATTGCTGATGTCAGGTGGATCCTGGCTGAAAGCAGAGAATACCAAAAAGATGTTTACCCATGTTTTCTTGACTATGCAAAGGCATTTGACTGTGTGGATCACAACAAATTATGGATAGCATTGCAAAAAATGGGAATTCCAGAACACTTAATTGTGCTCATAAACAGCCTGTACATAGATCAAGAAGCGGTAGTTGGAACAAAGCAAGGGGATACTGTGTGGTTTAAGCAAGGAAAGGTGTGCATCAGGGTTGTATCTTTTCACCATACCTATACAATCTGTATGTTGAGCAAACAATCCCAGAAGCTGGACTATATGAAGAAGAACGGGGCATCAGGATTGGAGGAAGATTCATTAACAACCTGTGTTATGCAGATAACACAACCTTGCTTGCTGAAAGTGAAGAGGACTTGAAGCACTTGCTGATGAAGATCAAAGACTACAGCCTTCAGAATGGATTACACCTCAATATAAAGGAAATGAAAATCCTCACAACTGGACCAATAAACAACATCATGATAAATGGAGAAAAGACTGACGTTGTCAAGGATTTCATTTTACCTGGATTCACAATCAACACTCATGGAAGCAGCAGTCAAGAAATCAAAAGAACACACTGCTTTCGGCCAATCTACTGCAAAAGACCTCTTTAAAGTTTTGAAAAGCAAACATGTCACCTGAAGACTAAGGTGCGCCTGACCCAAGCCATGGTGTTTTCAATCGCCTGGTATGCATGCGAAAGCTGGACAAAGAATAAGGAAGACAGAAGAAGAATTGACGCCTTTGAATTGCAGAGTTGGCAAAGAATATTGAATGTACCATTGACAAATCTGCCTTGGAAGTACAACCAGAATGTTCCTTCAAAGCAAGGATGGTGAGGACAAGTCTCACGTACTTTTGACATGTTATCAGGAGAGATCAGTCCCTGGAGAAGGACATCTTGCTTGGTAAGGTAGAGGGCCAGTGAAAAAAAGGAAGACCCAAAACAAGTTGAATTGACACAGTGGCTGCAACAGTGGACTCAAGCATAACAACAATTGTGAGGATGGAGCAGGGCTGGGCAGTGTTTCATTCTGTGGTACATAGGGTCGCTATGAGTTGGACCCAACTCAATGGCATCTAACAACAACAAATGAAAAAGCCAATGGTACGCTTAAATACCATATTTATACATTTAAAAATAATTATACAATGAAGTTCATGGTTAATGAAATTTGCTTTGATTTGGTGGCATTTATTTCTCACAGTGAAGTACTATGTACTTATAAAAAAAAAGTGCTCTTCTATCTGTTGGGTAGATAGAAATCACGTGAAAAAAAAAGGATAGCATATCTTCATGTAATTAGCTTAGGAAACAAAATTAAATTACTATTTATCATTTCTCACCCATTCAGCTCTAAGAAGTGTGTCCTTAAAAGTAATCTGTTTGAGGAGTCAGCAATTGGGTTTCATGTTAAAAACAAGATAAAGATCTGTGGAATCTGTCACTGATGTGATTTGGTTGGAGAGTCAAAGTGAGCTAAACGTAGTTAAAAGTCCACTTAAGAAGGAATATACAACCTTGCATTTTGTATAACACATATGCCTCTCTCTAGAAGGAAAGGTAAGCTATTACCTGAAGGTGTGTTTTCCGGTAATAAGCAAATAGAGAAAATAGTAGTTTGGGGTGGAAATTAGATACTGTTTAGAAAGTTGATAGAGTGGACAGTGTCACACACAGTGCAAGCCCTTGAAATTCAATACAATGATTTGGGTCTTCCTAGCTCCCCACTCCAGACACTCCTTAATTCTCTGGGCTCCTGCTGCTTTAAGAAACTAGAACGTGGTTACCGAAAACATGGTTACGGGCAAATGACTGAGTAAATTGCAGTAAATCCCTACAAAGGGTATTGTTGTTGTTAGGTGCCATCGGGTAGATTTCGGCTCATAGGAACCGCATGTACAACAGAGTGGAACACCGCTCGATCCTGAACCATCCTCAAAATGGTTGTTATGCTTGAGTCCAATGTTACAGTCATTGTGTCAATCCATCTCATTGAGGGTCTTCCTCTTTTTCAATGACCCTCTACTTTACCAAGCATTATGTCCTTCTCCAGGAATTGTTCCCTCCTGATAACATGTCCGAAGTATGTGAGACAAAGGCTAGCCATCCTTGCTCCTTATGAGCATTCTGGCTGTACTTCTTCCAAAATAGATTTGTTCATTCTCAGGCAGTCCATGGTATATTCAATATTCTTCGCCAACACCATAATTCAAAGGCATCAATTCTTCTTCAGACTTCCTTATTCATAGTCCAGCTTTCACATGCGTATGATGCGATTGAAAATACCATGGCTTGGGTCAGGCACACCTTAGCCCTTAAAGTGACATCTTTGGTTTTTAACACTTTAAAGAGAGATTTTGCAGCGGATTTTCCCAGTGCAGTATGTCGTTTGGTTTCTTGACTGCTGCTTCCATGAATGTTGATTGTGGATCCAAGTAAAATCAAATCCTTTATACCTTCAATATTTTCTCCATTTGTCATGATGTTGCTTATGGGTTCAGTTATAGAATTTTTGTTTTCTTTTTGTTGAGATATAATCCATACTCAAGGCTGTGGTCTTTGACCTTCATCAATAAGTGCTTCAAGTCCTCTTCACTTTCTGCAAGCAAGGTTGTATTATTTGCATATCATACATAGTTAATGATTCTTCCTCTAACCCTGGTGCCCTGTTCTTCATACAGTCCAGCTTCTGGGATTGTTTGCTCAGCATACAAATTGAATAAGTGTGGTGAAATGATACAACCCTGACGCACATCTTTCCTGACTTTAAACCACGCAGTATTCCCTTGTTCTGTTTGAACAATTGCCTCTTGGTCTAAGTACAGGTTCTTCAGGAGCACAATTAAGTGTTCTGGAATTCCCATTCCTTGCAATGTTATCCATAATTAGTTATGATCCACACAGCCAAATGCCTTTGCATAGTCGATAAAACACAGGTAATCCTCTTTCTGGTAATCTCTACTTTCAGCCAGGATCCATCTGACATCAGCGATAATATCCCTCATTCCATACCCTCTTCTGAATCTGTCTTGAATTTCTGGCATGTCCCTGTCAATGTACTACTGCAACTGTTTTAGAATTATCTTCAGAAATATTTTATTTGTGTGTGATATTAATGATATTGTTCAGTAATTTTCATTTTCTGTTGAATCATCTTTCTTTGAAAGGGGTACAAATATATATCTCTTCCAGTTGGTTGGCAGGGTAGTTGTCTTCCAAATTTGTTGGCATAAATGAGTGAGTACTTCCAACGTTGCATCCCTTTGTTGAAATATCTCAACTGGTATTCTGTCAATTCCTGGAGCTTTGTTTTTCACCAATACCTTCGGTGCAGCTTGAACCTCTTCCTTCAGTACCATCCATTCTTGATCGTACACTACCTCATGAAATGGTTGATCATTGACCAAGTCTTTTTGGTTCAGTGACTGTGTATTATTTTCATCTGTTGATGCTTCCTGTGTCATTTAATATTTTCTCTGTGATGCTTCCTGTGTCATTTAATATTTGCACATTTCATTATGATACTTTATATTCTCAAGCCACCCCTTGAAATCTTCCGTTCAGCCCGTTTCCTTCATCATTTCTTCCTTTCTCTTTAGCTACTCTACATTCAAGAGCAACTTTCAGAGTCTCTTCTGACATCCATTTTGGTCTTTCTTTCTTGTATTTTTAATGACTCTTACTTCCTTCATGTATGATTCCTTGATTTTATTCCACAATTCATCTGATCTTCAGTCATTAGTGTTCAGTGTGTCAAATCTATTCTTGAGATGGTCTCTAAATTCACGTGGGTTATACTCAAGTTTGTACTTTAGCTCTCGTGGACTTGTTTTAATTTTAACTTCAACTACAAAGGGATATTAATCATTAAATATTAAAACAAGTTAATTAAACCCATACTGACATTGTACACTGTTTATAAGTAAGATAAAGTAAGTCACAAAATAATGTGTTTTTTAAGAATTTATTTTTGTACCAAAAAACCAGAAGAGCAAAAAACCCAATAAGGATATGAAAATAATGCAGCAAAGGCATACTAGAAGAGTTAATAATAATCAGATTTGAAAGGAAAATAATTGGTAAAACTGTTTATATTGTATATGGCAACTTATATGAGGAAACTTGCTTGGGAAATGTATAGCCTATAAGGGAATGCTCAGGAAAGATGAGCTAAGTTGGTTGGGTGAATGAATGAATAAATGGGCTAATGGACAGAAGGGAGAACGTAAGGTTCATCCATGTCGATGCATGTAGTTCTTGTTTATTAATTTGTACCACTGAGGTTTTAGTAAGAGTCTAAATTGCCTTGATGAGTCTATTGGATTGGGTGATTTTGATAAGGATTCAGAAAGAATTGAGAGCTAAGAGAAAAGCTTCTATCATCATGAACAGAATGTTGCTAGAAATGTGGGCATTAAATGTCTTCTAGCGATGTATTAATAGAAAATGATCAACATGTTACTGGACACTTGAGGAAAGGACATCCTGTTATAAAGCACAAATAATGTGAAAAAACATTCAAAAGTTGACAATGAACTTGTCTGAATTATGTTTGAACATTTCATGGAAAGTATAACTTGTAAGTGATTAACTTGAATTTTTGTCTGTGGAAATTTCTAAGCAAAATCGTAAAGGGGTGGCTGGTTTCTCCTTTCTGTTTATAGTAAAATGTGGGAGGAAAGAGATAGACTGAGAAATAAATTGTGCAGAAAAGACTCAGACTTTGAAGTTTTAGAAAATTCTTTTGTAAAAACTAAGAGACTGTGTCCTGGAAAGGAGACCAGGTTATGGGTATAAACCCTGCCAACTTAGGCTGAAAGGGTCAGAGACAGGATTAAATGAAGGAAAGCTGTCTGCCTCCTGGAATTCTACTATCAAGAAATGGATCAATGGAGCTACTTGGTTACAAACATCTGTTGTCTTCCAGGAAAAGGAAGGAACAGTACTAGAAGCAATTCAGGGATCAGCAGGACTGTCAAAGAGAGCATGGGGCCAGGGCTGCCAATTCCTTGGTTTCAAAGGGTGGAGTCACCACCCCTAGGTTTCAAAGAGTTGGACTACCATCTAGGTTTCAAAGAGTGGGATTACCACCACCTTGGTTTCAGAGGGTGCAGCTGCCCTTCCAGTGGACCAGAAGAATGAAGCCATTACCCAAAGTTGAGGGGGTAGGGCTGCTGTGCCAATGGGCCAGGAGAACTGGGCCTCCCGGGAATAAGGGAACACAGTCACTGTCCCATTGTTCCTGGAAAGTGGGGCTGATGCCCAGGGCCAAAGGGCTCCATAAAGAATCTAGGGAGCATGGCCAATGCCAGGAGTCCAGGGGTCAGGGCCATTGCCTAGATATGCCTGGAAAACAGGATTATTTCCAAGCATTGAGAACTAATAAGATTTGCCCTGCTGAGTTTTGGACCTTCTTGGTGCTTTTTTTCACTTATTTTCTTCCAATTTCTCCCATTTGGAATGGGAATGTCTACCTTTGTGCTTTGTTCTACCTTTATACCTTATTCTACCATTGTACTTTGGAAGCAGACAACTTGTAGGTTGATGGAACACACTCAGAGTCTCAACCATACTTGGTTTAAATGATACAGACGTTGAAATTTTTGGACATAGAGTTGATGCTCAACTGTATTAAGACTTTTGGGAATGACATCATAGGGTGAGTATGTTTTGCACATGGGAAGGACATGAATTTTGGGAGGCTAAAAGGTAGAATGTTCTAGATTGAATTGTGTCCTTTAAAATTACTTGTTGAATTTCTAAAACCTGTACCTGTAAATATGACCCTGTTTGGAAATAGATGTTTTCCTTTGTCATGTTAATGAGGTCATACTAGAGAATGGTAAGTCCTATACCTAATCACTTTTAAGGAATATCTTATAAAAAGCAGAATAGGAACAGAGACACACACACAGGAGAAAGGCAGACGTCAAGGAATATCAAGTAATGCAAAGGAATGCCAAAGAACATCAAAGAACTCCATCGAATGCCAAAAAATTCCCAGGGTTACTGACAAGGAAGGACCCTCTCCTGGAGGTGATGTCCTGATTTGGACTTCTAACCTCCAATGTGTGAAACAATAAATCCCTGTTCTTCAAAGTCACCCACTTATGGTATTTTTTATTATGGCAGCACTAAGACAGTAAGGAAAGTCTCTGCACTTTGTTCTTCTTCAAGAGTGTTTTGGCTATTTTTGACTTTTTATTCCATCATATAATTTTGTAATTATCTTCTCAAGTTGTATGCCTGGAAACTCTTTTGGGGTTTTGTCTGTAATTGCATTAAATCTATAGTTCAATTTGGGAAGAATTTAAATCTTTGCTATATGGAATGCAATCTTTCTATTTAAGAATATTGCACATCTGTTCATTTTATTTAGGTTTTTAAAAATATTCTTCAATATATTTTTTAAAAATTTTTTCACAAAGGGATTGTATCTTTTATTTGATTAATTCCTAAGTACTTTATATTTTCATGTTTCTTTTCTAAATAGTCTTTTTAAAAACTGCTTCATCTAATTGATTGCCGCTGGTTTACGGAAATTAATTTTGTATTTTTATTTGTATTCAGACACATTATAATTCTCTTATAATTTTCAATATGTAATTAAAATTTTATTTAGATATTTGATATAGACAATCATACCATATACAAATAATGACAATTTTGTTTAGCCCTTTCAGCTATTTATACATTTTATGTATTTCTATTATCCTACTGAGCCATTCAAGATCTACAGTGTTGAAAATAAGTGATAATAGCTTGCATTTTTTTCTTGTTCTTAATCCTAAAGGACATGCTTTCAACATATCAACATTAAATACTGTTTGCTGTAAAATTTTTTATAGAGGCCTTTTATCAGATTCAGAAAATTCCACTCCATTTCTAGTTTGCTGAGAGGCTACGTTTGTTTGCTTTTTGCATTATCATGAACAGATGTTGAATTTTGTTACATGATTTTTCTACACAGATTGAGATGATCAGATATTTTTTCTCCTTTAATCTACTAATGAGATACCTCCCAGTAATGATTTTTCTAATAGCAAACCAAACTTTAATTCCTGGGATAAACAAGCCTGGTAATAATAAATACAATGTTGATATTTTACTGGGTTTAGTTTATTGATATTTAGTAGAGGATTCTTTGTGTCTCTGTTGGTAACTAAGATGGACCTATAATTTCCCTTTCTCATAATGTTTTGTCAGACTTGTATATTAAGTTTATGCTAACATCGTCAATGAGTAAGATAGTATTTTCTCTTTTTTCTATACTCTAGAATAGTTTTTATAATACTGGAACTACTTACTCCTGGACTAATGGAGCTCATTGTAAATTTGATTACGAATGGGCCTAGTGCCGATTGATTTTCTGTATGGAAAGACTACTAAGGACCAATACAAATCCTTTGATGTTGTCATGAATTGAATTTTGCCCCCCAAAAATATGTGTATCAATTGGCTAGGTCATGATTCCCAGTATTGTTTGATTGTCCATCATTTTGTCATCTGATGTGATTTTTGTAAATCCTGTCTCTATGATGTTAATGAGATGGGATTAGTGGCAGTTATGTTAATGAGGCAGGATTTAATTTACAAGATTAAATTTTGTCTTAAGCTAATCTCTTTTGAGATATAAAGGAGAGAAGCCAGCAGAGAGACAGAGGGACCCCTACCACCAAGAAACAAGAACCAGGAGAATAGTGTGTCATCTGGACCCAGGGTCCCTGCACTGCGAAGTTCCTCTGACAGGGAGGACTGATGACCAGAACTTTCCCCCAGAGCCCACACAGAGAGAAAGCCTTCCCTGGGAGCCAATAGTTTGAATTTGGACTTCTAGCCTCCTAGACTGTGAAAGAATAAATTTCTGTTCATTAAAGCCATCCACTTGTGGTATTTCTGTCGTGCAGCAGTAGATGACTAAGACAGATGGCTATAGGAATATTCAGATTTTCCCTTTGATCTTGGGTCATTTTGTATAACTTGCATTTTTTAGGAATTTGTCCATTTCAGCTAAGTTTTCAAATTAATTACCATATAATTATTTTATATTCTGTGATCGTTTTCCTGTTATCTGCTGGTTTCTCTTTATCCCTGGAATGCACTTTGTGATTTTTTACTGTGAGCTGCTCATTTTTGTGGAAATTTTATCCTTGGGAATTTTTTAATGTGAGTTTGATTTTGAGGTTTCACAGAAAGGATATGCATTTTTACTTGCCAAGTGCTTCTGGGCATCACTAAATTGGTACCACTTCACATTAAATTATGTGATTAAAATTTCCAGACCACAAAGGCAGTGTGAATTTGGATTAAAACCCATGTAAGAGCTGGCTTGTGATTATGCATTTTTAGAAGAATTTTTTTTTCTCCTCCAGTAACAAGATTGAAAAAAGGAAGTTTCTGTTTTGTTTTGTTTTTTGTTTCTAATGTCACCTTTGTCAGGTGAGGTTTCTTTCTAGTTTCACCTTACTTTTGAGGGCGCAGCTCTTAAGGATTCTAGGATTATGAGATTACCTAATATTCTCCTACTTTGTTTGGGCTCTAACATTTACCTCTTGTATGCTGTATCCCATAAAGCCGAATCAGAAGCTCAAGTTCTCCAAAATTCTCAGAAACTCCAGGGTAACTCCAGTTGTGGCACTCACCTACCTCACAAGTTTCCTCCCTTCACTTGTTTGGAGGTTACAGATTTTTTTTTTATGCCATCTTAATGAAGCACATAAACAATTTTTTTTAGAAAACACTCCATCCAACATTTTCACTGGGAGGGTCAATCAGCTTATCTTATCTAGTAACCAGCCCAAGCCCATTTATTTAATCTTTACTAAATTGGTCAACATTTGCCCAATAGAAATTTCTGTGATGAGAAAAATGTTTCATATTTTCACTGTCCAATATGGAAGCCACTAGCCATGTGTGGCTATTGAGTACTTGAAATGTGGCTCATGTGACTGAGGAACTGAATTTTTAATTCCACTTAATTTTAACTGGTCTAAATTTAGCCATATTCAGCTGGTGTATACCATACTAGTCAGTACAGAACTTGACTTTTTATCACCCATTGATAGTGCTGATACAGAAATGATCTTTTGAGGCATAATGGTTAGAATTACATGTAAGCCAAGAAATGAGATTATTGGCTATAAGACTCAGAATGCCATAGTCAAAGGAAAAGTAGTATGAAGGGAAGTTCAAAAGACAGCCAGTCTTCTGCCTGGAAATGCTAAACTTCTGGCTTCATTTTCTTTTTCATTTTTGTAAAGAGGAATTTCTGGATGTGAAGCCACCTGACTACATCACAGCAAAGGGTTTAGCATAGTCTGTGTGATTGCATAAGCCACAAACAGAAACAGAACACAAGAAATAGCGCAAGGCACTCCCCCAGAAGGTTCATTAGAATAAATCTTACCTCAGCTGCAAGGGCCTTGCCTACCCGCCCTAATGATTCAGCTCTGACTCAGACTAGTTCTTGAGTCTAGGCCAAATCCCAGTAGTACTCGCAGCTGGACTCTCACTATACAGTGTTTCTTTGTTGTTTTCATGGCATTGGACCTCTACTTGGAACTTCAGGGAATCAGCCATTCAGCATCAGGCCCATCCACAGAGGGACCTCTTCCAAAACTGTCGCTACAAGACACATTTCCTTTTAGAAATATGGGTGTGTATTTAAGTCATTCTTCTTTGCTGAGGTACATTCCGCATAGGATAGGCACAAAGTACTGGGCCTAGGGTCCGGAAAAACTAGTTCTTACCCCAGTGCTACCATTAGCCAGTTGTGCACTTCCTGTACAGGTTACACTGTTCTGTGCCCCAGTTTCCCCAACTGCAAAAGAAGGTTGGACTACATTAAGTTTGAGATCTCTTCCTGCAGTCCAATTTGGAAGGGTTGAGTTACCTAGAACTGACCCATGTAAACAGGTAGGAGATGGAACAAATTGATCGTCTGTTTCCATGCTGCTAAGTCTCATAATAGGTCAATTTCAGCAGAAGAAAAATGAACCATAAGCTAGTAAATGGACACTTGATGATGAAAGTCATACTGGTTAGGGACACTGGGGACACAGTCCTATGTCCAGATTACCCAATTTATCACAGTGCATCATGAGACTTTCCTCAATGACATAGAAAAGCAGCACTAAGGTGATGGGCCAATAGGGATTCAGTAGGTCAAGGGCTCCTCCCTTCTTGCTACATCTAGAGTTTATCAACCTGGCCATGATGGATGGCAATTTTGAGCTCTCAGGTTCTCTATAGACGTCTTCCCTCCATACTGATCATTGTGAATCCTGTTTCTCACTGGTCCTTTACATTTCATCCTCAATAACCTGTTTTCTAGTTTGAGAAAATTAAACACCTCCTCATAGTTCCTGAGAGTGTTACCAGGTCATTTCCTGGAGTTTGTGTCCTCTGTTTCAGGATAAGATTTTATTTCCCACTAACATGCATTTCGCTTCCATAAATGGAAACTGCATTGCATCTACAGGGTATCTAAAAAGTTGGAAACCATAAAATGAATTTATTTTAAAACAGCATGTTAGTTACATTTTCAAAAAATATACAGTAAATTTAAAACAGTGGGTTTAATTTTTCAGACTGGAAAAGGTACAAAAAATACGCCAGAGTATCCCAAAAGCCTGAAAACATAGGTGAAATAGTATATATATATATAGTCTATTATACAGATGGAAATACTGAGTCTGAGAACAGTTAAGAGCTCAGAGTTGGTACGGAGCAGATCGAGAAACATAATTCAAACTCATATTGGTCTGCCTCCAAAGTATGACCCTAATACTCCCCACATGTTTTCTCCTTTTCAAAGTGGGGAACTGAGAGCTTGACATAACTAATGCCATGATGAACCTATAAGTTTTTTTGCCTGCCTTCTTTTTTTTTTTCTCCTTTCCACATACATTTGTTAATGACTTTGTTTTGCCCAATCCTGCCACCTGTGACTTACAACCCCCACCCCCCACAGGAAGATTAGAACCCAGATACCTGGCATGTATATCTTAAGCCTGATAAGGAGATGTCCAGCATGTATCTATTTAGTCTGATAAAGAGTCTCTTGTAATTATCTTGTAATGAATAATTCATCCGGCCATGCCATCTGTGGGCTACAAAGACACTTCTAACCTTTGTAAAAAATCATATATAAACTCTAATTTGAAAATGCCTTTTGGGGCTCCATAGAGACAGCCTGTGTTGCTGTCAGATTGTTCGTTGGTGGACACCTCCTAAATAAACTTTCTCTCTCTTTCTGACTTGGAATACATTTCATTGGCTCAACTGCTCCAGGGCATGGACCCTAATTGGGCAACCAAAGCTACATAGCTTGTCTCATATTAGGCATAGCACCTCAAATCATAACCAACTCTGTAACACATTTATATGATTTTTCTCATTGGAAGCTTGTAAATAACAGTCCAAGACACCCACCTTGGATGAAATGGCCTAGACTCTTTTAATGTGTGATAGAGGAATTGAGTTAAGCTTTGGTCACTTGAAGAAAAAAAAATTCATTATCTTTTCATTATTTTTTAAAAAAGTTTTCTGAAAATATCAGTGTACTTTTCAAAAGGAAATTTTTATTCTGAAGCCAATTCCGTGTATAATGAATGTGCTTTCATTCTGTGACATCAAATGTATGTGCAAGTCAGTGTCCTCTGCTTGAGGTAGAAAACTATTTATAAGGCGTCATCATGTCTAACTTGTTCGAAGAACACATGACACTGTACGCTGAACAGCTATAACGATATGGATTTAAAGACTCATCAAATGTCTGAGCTGAACGGACGCTTAGAATAGGCCAGTCCAACCTCCTCCCTTCACTGATGAGTAAACTGAGTCCCATCCATTCATTCATTCAACAGTCCTTTGTTGAACACCTCCTGTGTGCCTCCTGCAGGTTTCACTGCAATGGGTGAGAAAAGCGTGAATCAGCTCAGAGAAGTCAAATGATTTTCCAAGATCACTCGAGAGTCTTTGCCAGATCTCGGATAATGACAGCTGGGGCAATGGTGATCAGAATGCTTAGGGTTTAAATGTAATAGCACATATCTGACATTATTTATGAAGATGCTTATGGCAGAAGGCCCTGTGAATGCAAACTCAGTGAGTATCGAGGGAAGGAAGTCTCGGGATTGTTTTTAAACAGTAAGCTCTAGGACTTCAAAGAAATATTTCCAACTTTATATAGCACTGCCACTTAGGTTACTAAAACCAAACCCATTGTCATCTAGTCAATTCCTACAGAGTAAAACTGCCCCATAAAGTTTCCAAGGAGTGGCTGGTAGATTAGAACTGTCAATCTTTTTGGTTAGCAGCTGAGTCCTTAATGACTGCCACCAAGGCTTAGGTTAGAGAGAAATAATTTGATGGAATAGTTCAGCATTCAGCATAGTATTCTTCAGAAAAAGGAAGGCTTTAGGGTGGTATGGTGTCTAAAAAGTACAAGGTGGGTTGCCTGAGGCTCTCTAGCCATCAGATATCAAAAGTCATTTCTGCCCTGGGTGGAGCCAGTTGCTCTGCACCTACATCTTTCTCTCCTCCACTCTACTCTGCAAGTGAAATCCAAGGGCACTCCTGCCTGAACAGACATTGAATTACGAATGAAATCAGGCCTACTTGTGGAAAGCAGGACGTTAAGGTGGAAAGTAAATAAAGAAAAATTCTCTTCTATGCCACCTCCCTGACAAGGCAGCGAGTCCACAAATGAGAATGGAGAACACTGAAATGTGTAATGGGAATCTTCCACACTTCTAGTTGTGATGGGGAGAAGCGCCCCAGGATATCACTGATCCTCCAAGGGACATTTAGCCTCTGGACAGAACGAATTTGCCCTTCAAGAAGAATGAGGTCTTAAAGAGCCTAAATTGTTGTCATTTATGCCTCCCAAGGCTGCTCACTATTAACTAAGGGGTGGGGGCTATAGCTGGGTAACTTCCTTTGATTGTTTATGACCCCAAGAAGGCTGCTTTTGGACTTTGGAATGCTTTCAATGATTGAAAACCAAGTCTGTGTAGAAGAGACCCAGTTAGAATCTAAACTGTATTTATTTTAAAGACTCATATGTATCTGGACATGACTGGGTGGCTTGTGAGGTGGGAACACTAAGGTATATTTAATGGCATTCTGGGGAAGTCTAAGCCAAGTTCAGGAATGATGGGTAGTGCCATAGGAATGTGACAATAGGGTAGATGGAAATTTCAGTGCAACCCTCAAATACATTGGAGACCTAAGGGAGGAAGGAGATACTAATAAAAGAGCAAGTAAAGAACTACAGTCTCCTTCAGTAAACTCTCCATGATACTAGGACAGAACAATTGGTAAACAGTATTGGGGCCAGTAGGGCCAGGAATTGAGGCCCTTGATATCATGGACCAGCTGCCTCTGGAGAACACTGGCAGGCACCGGGGCAGTGGCAGTACCAAGGGTAGACAGGGAGACATTAGCATCAGGAGTCAAAATGTTAGGGAAGGAAATGGGGAATACCTGTCCTCACACATCCCCTTCTCCAAGATAAGAATTATTACTTGAAGTATGCATGTGAGAAACCTGCAGTGGCATCCCAAGAAGATTCAGGACGAATCTGAGAGGAGTTGTCATTCTTGCAGAGGGGTTGGGAGGTACAGCCAGAAAATACTGTTTAATAACTATTGTTATGAGATTCACTTATTCCCAGTATGGTACAATCTCTAAAACACAGATTAGGTAAGAAAAACCTACTTTTTTTTTTCTTAATAAATTGTATTTGTGGAATTCCATAGCTTGATAAATTATAAGATATTTTCCACCGTTTCAGTCTTGTTATTCCTCCAGCATCTTCTCTTTATATTGCCATAAGAACTCACTCCCGCAAAAAGAGGCAGTCAAGGTGAGAACAATAATTTCTTTGAGTGGAAAATATGAGTGCATTTTGAAAAGAAAGTATAGTAATTTCTGTTGCAAAAAAGCCATCACATCTAAAAAAAAAAAAAAATCTGCTGTCCATTAAAAGCATTCTAAGAATAACCTCTATGACTATTACCTTTATTACATCCCTGATTAGGGGTAATTTTTATACAACTATAAATATGTGTATGTTTGAGCAGATCATGCCAAATACACATTCTCATTTATTGCTTTTTCTTTTGTGAGTGTGTTTACTCAGGCCAACACAAACTACAAAAAAATCAATACATATGAACAAAAAACAGGGGAGTTTAGGTGTGAAATGACGCACCTTTTGCTCTAATTCAGGACACCAATAGTGTCACTAAAGCGTTCTAGACCTTATATAGATGAGAGAAATAACAACTGATTAGTGTTCTGAAGTATCATCCCTGCCTTATAAGCTATTGAGTAGAGGAGATTTTTTCTTGCACTTCCAAATAAAACTGTGTGCACCTTCATCCACAGGGTGAGATCTTGGGCCAGTAGCTTAATCTCTCTAGTTTGAATTTTCTGATTCATAAGATAGACATAAGAATATCTACCTTTCACTCTGTCATAGGATTTTTGTAAGAGATCATTATATAAATCAGAAAATCACAATGCAAATACATTTCTATCAGTCAAAAGATAAAGGGCCCGTTTAGCAAGACTCTCTCTTAAAAGCTAAAATATTGTTTCTCTGAGAAATATGGAATGTTGACTTCCAAAGTAATTTATAAACAAACTTTGGGAACAAAATTTTCTTATTAGCTAAGGACAGTGAGCATGGGATATTTGGTGGGTCCAAGAGGGGGTTTAGGCCAAATGTTCCCTGAGATCCAAGGCAGGAATTCCTCTTTTTCTGTAATCAGAAAGCACTTCAAAACTCAGTGTAATACATCTCATAAATTCTTGTCCTATGCCTCGGAGGATAATGAGGCAAGGATCACAAGTAAGAGTTTTCATACCTGAATAGTAAATACTGGAAAAGAAATGTAGATTAACAGCAACAACAACAACAAAAAATTAGCCAAGTTTGTGTCAGTAGGCAACAGTTTCTCTGGCTCATCTAAGATGATCCTTAGCCCCTTTGGTTCACTGCTTATCTTTTGGCAAGAGGAATAGTTGAATCTTAGGATATTGCCTGTTATAGGCCATGGGAGTCAGACACCGAACTTCTATGTATCCAAGAAATGTTCCCTCTGTTCTTGGTATGGCTCCAATGCTATACTAGCTGGAGAATTACAAACTCTTATCTCACCCTTCATCAGGTGGTTCCTTGGGACAGAGCTGATGGGAACCCCATCCCAACAATAAAGCAAGTTGGGCTGGTACAAACAGGTTAGAAATTGTGGAATGCCAAAAGCCCTACCTGGATGCAGATCAAAATGTGTTTCTCTGGTTACCAGGTGCTCTGTCTCCTGTTGGGAGCTCCGTGAATTTGCCTTCCCATACTCTCCATCTGGGGTCATTGCTGGCTATGACCCAACCCTGTATATATGAACAGAGGAAGGGATGGCAGCATTTTACTAACTGAAAATGAGGCTCAGATATTTATAGATGCCAGAAATCAAGAGGAGGCTCTTGTTCTTTTTACCTTATGTCTCAGAATTATTCTTGGAGAGAGGAGGCAGAGCAACATAGCACCCTAGACAAACACAGGATACCAGCCCTCAACATCAAAGACCTGAAAAACTCAGGAAAATAGATACTAATGTCAATCCTGTAACCCTAAACATCAAATTAAGGGATAAAGCACTAGATCAAACACCAAATGGAAGAAGAAACTGATGGAAAACAGAGAACAAGGAGGGATACAAAGTGGAGGTCCCCTGTCAAGTAGGCACAGGATCACCATCTTGAAGCATAGCCTGCAATGACCCCAGACAGAGAGTATGGGAAGGCAAATTCACGGAGCTCCCAACAGGAGACAGAGCACCTGGTAACCAGAGAAACACACTTTCCCACCTGTCTCATTTATCTCATGTTAATGCTATAACAGAAATGCTATAAGTGGATGGCTTTAACAAAGAAAAATTTATTCCCTCACAATCTGTTGTTGTTAGGTGCCATCGAGTCAGTTCCAACTCATAGCAACCTTATGTACAATAGAATGAAACACTCCTCGGTCCAGCACCATATGTTATGCTTGAGCCTACTGTTGTAGTCTCTGTGCTAATCCATCTCATTGAGGCTCTCCCTCTTTTTGGCTGACCCTCTACTTTACCAAGCATGATGTCCTTCTCCAGCGAAAGGTCCCTCCTGATAACACGTTCAAATTATCTGACCAGCCCTCAGGTCAGCCCCACTCCTACTCACTGGCTGATACAGTGCGGTTCCCCCCCCCCCGCTTTTTTTTCTCTCTCTCTCTTTTCTTTTCTTTCTCATTAACATCTAGTTCTGTAAGCCACTTCCCCTTTTCTAGCCAGCCCCTGCCATACCACCACAGCTAGAGCATTTCCAGCACTCAGGCCTGTAACCACACTGAACACACACAACACCTTTTTTCCCACCACTTGACCAGCTGTTGAGCGGTGGGAAGCAAGCCCATACCATTCCTTTCGACACCCCAACCATCTGTTGAGGGGCTATGAATGTTCCCACACCACTAAACCAACATCAGGAGGCAGACAGCACCCACCCAGTCTGTCCTCAGCTGCAAAACCAGTGTACAGTGAAGCAGGCTTGCCTTGCTTGCTGTTGACCTGCCCCCTGGCCAAGGTGGTGAGGGCTACTGTGCCCACAGATGAGCAAGCAGCAAAGCAAGCTGGGCCTAGCCACCCTGACATAGTAAAACAAAACAAAAAAGCAGGGCAAAAAATGACCATACAATAAATAAATAGATAAAATAATACCTTAACATCTCAGAGAAAGCAGACAATATTAAAATATATAAAAAAGAACAAGATGGCTCCAGCAAGTGAACAAAATAAACAGATAAGCTTCCAGTAGAAGAAAAGGCAGTGAAATTAACTGATATGAGTTCAAAAGACTAATATTGAGGGCCGTCCAAGAGATTAGGAAAGAGATCAAGGAAAATACTGATAAAACCAAGGAGAAAATAACCAAAATCAAGGAAAACACAGACAAAGCAATAGAGTGATTCAGGGAAATAATACAAGAATAAAATGTCAAAATAAATAAGCAATTAGAAATCATACAAAAACAGCAACAAGAAATCCAGAAGGTAAACAACAAAATTTCAGAAATGGACAACTCAATAGAAGGGTTTAGGAGCAAATTTGAAACAATGAAAGACAGAATCAGTGTGATTGAAGACAAATTCATGAACACCATTTTGTTTTAGGAAAAATCAGAGAAAAAATTGAATAAAAATGAAGAAAACCTTAAATTATGTGGGACACAATTAAGAGCAAACAATTGCACATCATTGGAGTTCCAAAACAGGGGAAGAAAATGGGGAACACACAGAATATTGTTTAGATTTACTGGCAGAAAACTTCCCAAAAATCATGAAAGATGAAAAGCTGACCATCCAAGAAGCTCCACAAATCCCATATAAGATAGATCCCAAAAGAAAGTCACAAAGACATACCATAATCATATTTGCCAAAACCAAAGACAAAGAAAGAATCTTGACAAAGGAAGAAACCAAAGAAAGCTAGAGAAAAATAAAAAGTCACATATAAAAGGGAAAAAATAAGACTAAGCTCTGATTACCTGGCAGAACTATGCAGGCAAGAAGGCAATGAGATGACAAATAAAAAACCTTGAAAGAGAAAAACTGCCAACCAAGAATATATCCTGCAAAGCTGTCTTTCAAATATGATGGTGAAATTAGGACAATTCCAGATAAACAGAAATTAAAGGATTTCATAAAAACCAAAACAAACTTACTAGAAATATTAAAGGGAATTCTTTGGTTATAGCGCCAACAACACTGATACTGACCTAGGTAAAAAACTCTCAATAATAAAACAAAGCTACAAGATTTAAAACAGAGTGACAGAGACATCAATCTGTAAATGATTACAACAGCAATACAATAAAAAGGGGGAATAAACAGTGTAGGCATATGTGATGTTTAAGGTTGTGTGTCACCTTGGCTGGACCATGATTCTCAGTGGTTTGGCAGTTATGATGTAGTTTGGTAGCTATGTAGTGATGTAATCAGCTGTAAGTGGTTTATGCACTCATAAAGAGACAGTGTCAGAATGTATTAAAAAAAATGACCCATCAATATGTTGCCTTCAAGACACACACCTAATACACAAAGATATAAATATATTAAAAATCAAAAAATAGAAAAAAAATATATCTAGCAAACAGTAATCCAAAAACAGCAGGGGTGGCAATGCTAATCTCAGATAAAATAGACTTTGAGGCAAAATCTACCATAAAAGACAAGGAAGGACATTATATTATGATAAAAGGGACGATTCACCGAGAAGACATAGCCCTTATAAAAATCTACATACCCAAAGACAGGACTCCAAAATACGTAAAACAAACAACACTGAAAAGAGAAATAGAAAGTTCCACGATAATAGTAGGAGACTTCAATACACCACTCTCTGTAAAGGACAGAATATCTAGAAAGAAATTCAGCAAAGATACAGAAGCTCTAAAGGCCACAATGAAACAGCTTGAGCCCATAGACATATATAGAACACTCCACCCAACAGCAACAAAATATGCATTTTCTTCCAACACACATGGAACCTTCCCAGAATAGACCACATTTTAGGACACAAAGCACCCTCAGTAAAATCCAAACCATTGAAATAATCCAAAGCATTCTCTCTGATCACACTACCATAAAGGTAGAAATCAATAATAGGAAGAACAAGGAAAAGAAAATCAAATACATGGAAACCAAATAACGCTTTGATAAAAACAGCTGGGTAATAGAAGAAATTTTAAAAATTCCTAGATTCAAATGAAAATGAAAACACAACATACTAAAACCTTTGGGACACAGCAAAGGTAGTGCTCAGAGGTCAATTTATAACAATAAATGCACACATCAAAAAAGAACAGGCCGAGATCAGAACACTACCCTTACAATTCTAACAAAGAGAAAGAGAAAAGCAAAAGGAGCCCATAGGCTCCAGAAGAAAGAAAATAATAAAGAATAGACCAGAAATAAATGAAATAGAGAACAGAAAAGCAACAGAAAGCATAAAAAGACCAAAAATTGATTCTTTGAAAAGATCATCAAACAACTGGTCAAACTGGCAAAAGAAAAACTGGACAGGAAGCAAATAATCCCAATAGGAAATGAGATGGGGGACATTACAACAGACCCAACTGAAATAAAAATGGTCATGACAGAATACTATGAAAAACTGTACTCCAACAAGTTTGAGAACCTAGAGGAAATGGAAAAATTTCTAGAAACACACTACCTACCTAAACTAACACAAACTCAAGTAGAAAATCTGAACAGACCTATAACAAGACAACAGATTGAAGAGGTAATAAAAATAGTTCCAACAATAAAAAGCACTGGTCCAGACAGCTTCACTAAAGAGCTCTACCAAACATTTGGAGAAGAGTTCACACCAGTAATACTCAAACTATTTCGGAGCATAGAAAGGGAAGGAATACTCTCAAATTCATTCCTTGAAGCCACCATAAGTCTGATACTAAAGCTAGGCAAAGGCACCACAAAAAAAAGAAAATTATAGACCAATATCTGTTATGAATATAGAGGCACAATCTGTTACATATACTGTATAGGCGTTATGAGGTGGTTTATATTTAAACCAAATAAATTATCCCACAGTTAATATCAACTAATTTTAATCATATTTTATTATAAAAATAATACAGCAATAGATTTATATTTGCCTTAACTAGTTTTGAACTGGGAGGAGCCCAAGATGGCAACTTAGACTAAAACACTAGGACATCTCCCTACATCAAAGATCTAAAAACCAAGTGAAACAGATATAGGAGACAACCTTGGAACACCAAACATCATACAGAATGATGAAGAATAAGACTGAGCTCCAAGTGGAAAGAGAAACAGAAAGTAAACAATGGACATGGAGAGATATAAATCCTCAGTTCCTTGCAACCTGGCCCAGCACAGCATGGCCAGCTTGGGACAAAGCAGGTAGCATTCCTGGGTGAAGAGCAAAGGAAGGAAAGTATACAGAACTTAGAACAGGAGAAAGAGATACTGTGCAAAAACCTGGACTAAAACAAGTTGAGCAGAACGTAAAACGGGGCTAAAAGGGGAAACTGCAGGAAGACATGGAAAAAGCACCAATGATTCTTGTCCACCACAGAGAACAGAGGGAGCCAGGACTGGGGAAGGGCCCATTTGCCAAAAGCAGAGCCTGACCATTTGGCTGGGAAACACCCACTGAGTAGTTAAACCACAGAGGAACAACAAGAAACTTCCCAGCCAGCCAGTCTCCAGCCCCCCCCCAACTTAAACAGGGTGACCCTAGTTGCCTGAGGTGGCCAGGCAGGAGAGTCCCCTAGCCCCGCATCTGCTACAGGTAAGAGTGACCCCACACCCCCTGTCCGGAGACCAGCAGGAGAGACACTTACAGCCTGGCAACAAGAAGGAGAAGGCCTGTTTTCTGGTGATCTGCAGTCCAGAGGTCGGCGGGAGTATGACCACTTCCCAGGAACTGGTGGGAGTATGCCTGCAACTTGACAATTGGCGGGAGAGTGCCCACTGCCCAGCGACTGGCAGAAGCGTATTGCCACGCCTGTGATTGGCAGGAGTGCATTCGCTTCCCAGTAACTGGCAAAAGCACATCTGCAACCAGGCATCTGCAGCAAGCACACTTGCATCCAGGCAACCAGCATGAGCACCTCTGCAGGCTGGGAATTGATGTAAGCATGCTTGCTATGTGGTGACCAGTACAAGTGCACTTGCAGCCCAGTGATCAGTAGAAGTGGCCCACATCAGATGCCCAGCAACCACTGTAATTCCCCCAAGCCCCCACAATAACCAGAAACACACCCAGTGCTATTGCCCAGAAACCAACAGGTGTTCTCCATGCCCAAGCCCAGTGACTAGCAGACACACCTGTGTGCACTATTCCAACAAACACAGGGCATGGCTTGGTAGGCACATCCAGCCACCTAGTGACCACCAGTTGCATCCCAACAGGCTCCAATGACAAGCAGACATTCTCTGTGTTAACACCCAAAGACCACCTGGCGCCAGCATCAGCCATCCAACACTCTGCCAGTTCCCACAGGCCAACGCCATACACACTGAGACCCCCTTGACTTCCTACCACATACTAAGACACAAATTGTGCTTACATAAAGGGCTTACCATGAGCATTTGGGTAGCATTGTTAACCTGTGGTTACAAAGACAACCTGTCTTGCTCTCCAGCAGAGGTACTAACTGCTAGCACCAAACCAGAAGGACCCCATGGTCCTTCAAGGGCTGTGTAGGGACCCAGAACATACAACACTTGTCACCACAAAACAAAAAACCAAGACAAAACAAGCAAACATACAATCAATAAATAAAATAACACCTCAGTGCCTTGGAGACAGCAGATAATATCAAATCATATAAAGATACAGGATAAAATGGCTAAAACAAGCGACCAAAATGAAGGAACAAAAAATTTTCCTTATGAAGCAATGGCAACAGAACTACCTGATAAGGAATTTTAGAAATTTGCATATAGGATCTTCAAAGAGATCAAGGAAAGCACAGACAATACTCTAGAAGAATTCAGGAAAACAATACAAGAAAAAAATGACAACTTAAACAGACCATTAGAAACCATACAAAACCAGCAACTAGTAATCTAGAAGCTTAACAATACAATATCAGAAATAGATAACTTAATGACAGGAAACAGTAGAAGAACTGAATCAATGGAAGAAAGCACCCGTGAAATAGAGGACAAATCCCTTGATACTAATTTATCTGAAGAGCAATCAAGAAAAATGAAGAATGCCTAAGAGTTATGTGGGGCACTATCAAAAGGAATGATCTATGAGTGTGATTGGAATTCCAGAACAGAAGGAGACAAGAAAAAGCACAGGGAGAATTTTCAAAGAATTGCTGGCAGAAAACGTCCCTGATATGAAACATGAGACAGTTTCCATCCAAGAAGCTTAACAAACCCTATACAGGATAGATGCCGAAAGAAAGTCACCATTACATACCATAATGAAACTTTCCAATACTAAAGAAAGAATTCCGAGAGCAGCTTATGAAAAATGGAATATGACATACAAAGCACATGAATAAGACTAAGCCCTGACTTTTCAGCAGAAACCATGTAAGCAGGAAGGCAATGGGATGAAATATATAAAACTCTGAAAGAAGAGAATTGCCAACCAAGAATCATACATCCAGTAAAACTGTTTCTTAAATACAATGGTGAAATTAGGACTTCCCAGATAAAAAAGAAATTAAGGGAATTTGTAAAAACCAGACCAACCTTACAAGAAATATTAAAAGGAGTCCTTCGGACAGAGAACCAATGACATCAGATTACAACCTGAGACCAAGATACATGATAACATCACACAGATACCAACCAAGACAAAGAACTCTCAAAATGCAAATAAAGCTACAAAAATGAAAACAGGGAGCCAGAGATGTCAATCCAAAATCAATGAGAACTTCAAAAAACAAAATGGGGGAATGGATGATGTAGTTACAGAACTTCCATATGGAAAGGAAATCAAGGCAGTGAAAAAAAAAAAAGATGTTTTAAACATAGGATGATAAAGTAAACATCTCAGTAACCACGAAGAAAATTAACAAACTTACCCACCAAAAAAAAAAAAAGACTCAGTAAGCACAAAATGAACAAAAACAAAGGAAATGACAATCCATGAAAAAAAGAATTTAGGACAGAAAGTTAAGTGGAGAATAGAAACCATCAACACCACAAAAAAAAGAATAACAAAATGGCAGCAGTAAATTCATATCTCTCAATAGTCACACTGAATGTAAACAGTTTAAATGCACCAGTCAAGAGAGAGTGGTAGAATGGATAAAACAATATGACCCATCCATATGTTGCACGCAAGAGACACAAGGACATAAATCGGTTAAAAATCAAAGGATGCAAAAAAATACATATATATATGAAGCAAACAGTAATCAAAAAAGAGCAAGAGTAGCAATATTAATCTCTACTAAAATAGCCTTTAAATCAAACTCCATTATAAGAGACAAGGAAGGACATTATACGATGATTAAGGGATCAGTTAGAACTCTGGTGGTGCAGTGGTTAAGCATTGGCTGCTAACCAAGAGATCAGCAGTTTCAATCCACCAACCACTCCTTGGAAACTCTATGAGGCAGTTCCACTCTGTCCTATAGGGTCACTATGAGTCAGTACTGACTTGATGGCAACTTGATGGTAAGGTATCAATTGGCCAAGAGGACATAACCATAGTAAATATTTACGTACCCAATGACAGACTTCCAAAATACATAAATAAACCCTAATATAACTGAAAAGAGACATAGAAGCTCTACAATAATAGTAGGAGATTTTAACACACCACTTTTGACGATGGACAGAAAAACTAGAAAGAAACTCAACAAAGATACAGAATATCTAAATAACACAATCTACCAATTTGATATCATAAACATATACAGAGTACTGCACCCAGCAGCAGCACAGTACACCTTCTTTTCCAGCGCGCATGTATCAGTCTCTAAAATAGACCATATTTTAGGCCACAAAGTAATCTTCAACAAATAAAAAAAATACTGAAATAATACAAAGCATATTCTCCTATCACAATGCCGTAAATTTAGAAGTCAATAACAGGAAGAACAAGGAAAAAAAATCAAATACATGGACACTGAATATCACCTTGCTTAAAAACCAGTGGGTAACATAAGAAATTAAAAATGAAATAGAAAAATACTGAGCATCAAACAAGCATGAAAAGGGGTGAGGCCAAGATGGTGGAGTAGTCAGATACTTCCTTTGGTCCCTCTTGCAACAAAAACCCGAAAAAGCAAGTAAATCAATTATATATGAAAATCTAGGAGTCCTGAACATGAAAGGCAAAGTTGAGGAATCGGACTGAGCGGCAGGGGGAGGGAGAGATGATTCAGAAGCAGCGAGGAGTTGCCAGAACTGACCTGGGGAGAACTGGAACCCTGCAAGCTGGATCAGCTGTGTGCAGTGAGGCAAGCAGTGTCACTTGGGGCCCATTTTCCACATCAGGAGAGACAAGTTGTGGAGACTCTACTCACACCTCCAGAACCAATGAAAAATGGCATTCAATCAGCAAAAGATAAGTACATGCATCTAACCTACCACACGGATCAAAAAACACCTATTAGGAAAAAACTCTGCTATTTATCTGACTCTTTCCCATTCTGCACCAGGTCCTGAGCTGGCTTTAGTGATTGCCGCATCCCCTGGGCCAGAAGTAAAACTTGTCCTGAACCCTTAGCCATTCTCCTGGCCTTGGAGAGGGAACAAATTAACAAATAGGGAAAAATAATCTGCCAGCTCCTCTAAGCAAGGCAGAAACAGCTCCTTTGCCTAGGCACAGGCATAAGAGGTCCACAGACTTTGAATGCCTTTCAACACTGCATAGTCCTGTGTGAGGCCATTTTAACAGCATAGACCCTCATTAGCACAGGACAACAGAGTCTATACCAGACTTTACTTCAACTGTTTCAGCTGTATGGTGGAGAGACAGGCTCATGACATTTGACACCACTCTGACTATTAACCAAGGTCATCACCTACCCACAACAGAGGCCTGATGACTGGTGGCTCCACCCATGCCACCTAGCCATCTACAACAGGGGTCCAAGAACAAGTGGTGCCTCCCAGTTCTTACAGCCAACAGCACTGGGTGCCCATAGTCCAGCTGGAATACTCACCAACCTATGCACTCTAGGGAACAGGAACATACTTTCCTCCCAGACACTCAGGGGCTGTTGTCAACTCCCTGCCTTACTCAGTATGTGACCCCCCCCACCCACTGCAGCCAGATACCTGTGCCTACACCAATCACCCCTGCCCATCTAGGACTGTAGGTGAGAGCCTGCACCACACACTTGGTGACTGGACACCTGAGCTGAATCTATACAAGAAAAGAAAACAGACTCCTGGGATCACATACTTAGTAACAGATCTAACTGCCTGATGACAGGATGTTAGAGTTTCAAAGGCACCAATAATCAAAGTAGCCCACATAAGCAGCCTATTTGGGCATATAAAAACAAAACAAAACAAGAAGCTAGGACACAGTAGGCAAACATTAAATAAATAAATACAATAATCTATTGATGGCTCAGAGACAACAGCCAATATCAAATCACATAAAGAGGTAGACCATGATGACTTTAGCAAGGTCCCAAAACAAAGAATCAAGAAATCTTCTGATGAAGAGAACTTCCTAGAATTACTTGAGGTAAAACACAAAAGATTAATATACAGAACTCTTCAATAGATCAGGAAGAAGATCAAGCAAAACACAGAATAAGCCAAGGAGCACATGGACAAAACAACAGAGGAACTTAAGAAGATTAGGGAAGAGCATAATGACAAACTTAACAAGCTGCAAGAATCCACACAGAGACAGCAAACAGAAATCCAGAAGATTAACAATAAAATGTCAGAATTAGACAACTCAATAGAAAGTCTAGGAGCAAAGCTGAGGCAATGGAAACAGAATTAGTGAGACTGAAGATAAAGCACTTGACATCAACTTATCTGAGGAAAAATCAGATAAAAGAATTAAAAAAAATGAAGAAACCCTAAGAATTACGTGGGACTTTATCAAGAGGAATAACCTAAGAGTGATTGGAATACCAGAACAGGGAGGAAGAACAGAAAATACAGACAGAATTGTTGAAAATTTGTTGGCAGAAAGCCTTCCTAATATCTTGAAATATGAGAACATATCTATCCAAGATGTTCACTGAACACCACACAAGGTAGATTCAAAAAGAAAGTCCCCAAGACATATTATAATCAAACTTGCCAAAAACAAAGATAAAAAGAGAAGTTTAACAGTGACTAGGGATAAACGAAAAATCGTCTACAAAGGACAGTTGATAAGACTAAGTAGGACTACTCAGCAGAAACCATGCAGGCAAGAAGGCAGTGGGATGACATACATAAAACTGTGAAAGAGAAAAATTACCAGCCAAGAATTATATATCCAGCAAAACTGTCTCTCAAATATAATGGTGAAACTAGGGCATTTCCAGATAAACAGAAGTTTAGGGAATTTGCAAAAACAAAGCCAAAATTACAAGAAATACTAAAGGGAGTCCTCTGGTTAGAAAATCAATAAAATCAGATAAGAACCCAAGACTAGAACAGAGGACAGAGCAACCAGATATTAACCCAGATAGAGAAGTCACAAAAATAAAGCAAAGCTAAAACACTGAAAATAGGGAAATAGAGACATCTTTACGTAAAAGATGAAAACATTAAACCAAAAAAGAGGGACTAAAAAATGTAGCCATAGATCTTTCATATGAAGAGGAAGTCAAGGTGATATAAAGAAATAAAAGATTTGTTTAAACTTAGAAAAATAGGGGCAAATATTAAGGTAACCACAAAGGAAATTAATAATCCTGCACATCAAAATAAAAAACAAGAAAAATATATTCAGCAAACAAAATCAACAACAATGAAAAATAAATAAATAATGACTCAGCACAGAAAATCAAGTGAAATGAAGAAACTGTGAACAAAACACACATGAAAATATCAAAATGACAGCGCTAAAGTCATATCTATCAATAATTACGCTGAATGTAAACTGACTAAATGTACCAATAAAGAGATGAAGAGTGGCAGAATGAATAAAAAAACACAAGCTGTCTATATGCTGCCTACAAGACACACCTTAGGCTTAAAGGCAAAAAACAAAGTAAAACTCAAAGGATGGAAAAAAATATATCAAGTAACAACAATCAAAAAAGAGTAGGAGTGGCAATATTAACTTCTGACAAAATAGACTTTAAAATAAAATACACCACAAAGGATAAAGAAGGATACTATATAATGATTAAAGGGTCAATAGACCAGGAGCACACAACCATAAAAAATATTTACAAACCCAATGACAGGGCTCCAAAATACATAAAACAAACTCGAACAGCATTGAAAAGAGAGCTAGACCACTTCACAATAATAGTAGGAGACTTCAACACACCACTTTTGGTAAAGGACAGAACACCCAGAAAGAAGCTCAATAAAGACATGGAAGATCTCACAGACATATGCAAGACACTGAACCCAACAACAGACAACTATACTTTCTTTTCTAACACACATGGAACATTCTCCAGAATAGACCACATATTAGGCCATAAACAAGCCTTAACATAGTCCAAAGCACTGAATTATTACAAAGCATCTTTTCTGACCACAAAGACATAAAAATAGAAATCAACAGAAAAATCAAGGAAAAAAAAATCAAACACATGGAAACTGAACAATACCTTGCTCAAAAATTACAGGGCCATACAAGAATGAAGAATGAAACAAGAATGAAAACACATCCTACCACAACCTTTGAGACAGCAAAAACAGCTCTCAGAGGTCAATGTATAGTTATAAATGCACACATCCAAAAACAAGAAAGGATGAAAATCAAAGCATTAACCCTACAACACAAACAAATAGAAAGAGAGAAGAAAAAGAAACTCTGGCGCACCAGAAGAAGGGAAATAATAAAAATAAGAGCAGAATTAAATGAAACAGAGAATAGAAAAACAACTGAAAAGAGTTAAGAAGGCCAAAAGCTGGTTCTTTGAAAAGATCAACAAAATTGATAAACCACTGGCCAAACCGACAAAAGAAAAACAGGAGAGGAAGCAAAAAAAACCAACAAGAAATGAAAAGGGCAATATCACAACAGGCCCAACTGAAATTAAAAAAAATTGTAACAGAATACTATGAAAAATTGTACTCTAAAAAATTTGAAAACTTACAGGAAACGAACAAATTTCTAGAAACACTCTACCTATCTAAACTAACACAAACAGGTAGAACGACTAAATAGACTATAACAAAAGAAGAGATTGAAAAGGTAATTTAAAAACTCCCAACAATAACAACAAAAAAGTCCTGTCCCTGACAGCATCACTGGAGGATTCTACCAAACTTTCAGAGAAGAGTTACCATCACTACTACTAAAGGTATTTCAGAGCACAGAAAAGGATGGAATACTCCCAAACTCATTCTATGAAAGCAGCATAACCCTGATACCAAAACCAAGTAAAGACACCACAGAAGAAGATTACAGACATATAGCCCTCATGAAATTAGATGCAAAAATCCTCAATAAAATCTCAGCCAATAGAATTCAACAACATATCAAAAAAATAGTTCACCATGATCAAGTGGGATTCATGCCAAGTATGCAGGGATGGTTCAACATTAGAAAAACAATTAATGTAATCCACCACATAAATAAAACAAAAGACAAAAACCATATGATCTTATCAATTGATGCAGAAAAGGCATTTGACAAAGTCTAACACTCATTCAAGATAAAACTCTCAACAAGATAGGAATAGAAGGAAAATTTCTCGTCATAATAAAGGGCATTTATACAAAGCCAACAGCCAACATCATCCTAAATGGAGAATCTGAAAGCATTCCCCTTGAGAACAGGAACCAGACAAGGATGCCCTTTGTCACCACTCTTATTAGACATTGTGCTGGAGGTCCTAGCCAGATAATTAGTCTAGAAAATGAAAAAAAGTACACACAATTTGGTAAGGAAGAAGTAAAAGTATCTCTATTTGCAGATGACTTGATCTTATACATAGAAAACCCCAAAGAACCTACAGGAACACTACTAGAACTAGTACAAGATTTCAGCAAAGTACCAGGATACAAGATATAAAAAAAAAAAAAAGTATGAAAATTAGGTAGATCCCTCTACACCAACAAAGAGAACTTCGAAGAGGAACTCACCAAATCAATATCATTTATAACAGCCCCCAAGGAGATAAAATACTTAGGAATAAATCTAACCAGAGATGTAAAATACCTATACAAAGAAAACTACAAGACACTACTGCAAGAAACCAAATGACACCAACATAAGCAGAAAAACATACCTTGATCATGGGTAGGGAGACTCAATATTGTGAAAATGTCTGTTCTACCAAAGCAATCTACAGATACAATGCAATCCTGATCTAAATTCCAATGGCATTTTTTAATAAGACAGAGAAACAAATCACCAACTTCATACGAAAAGGGAAGAGGTCTGGGATAAGTAAAGCATTACTGAATAAGAACAAAGTGGGAGGCTTCATACTACCTGATTTTAGATCCTATTATACTGCCACAGTAGTCAAAACAGCCAGGTACTGGTAGAACAAAAGATGCATAGACCAATGGAACAGAATTGAGAATCCAGACATAAATTCATCCACATATGAGCAGCTCATATTTGGCAAAGGCCCAAAGTCAGTTAAACAGGGAAAAGACAGTCTCTTTAACAAATGGTGCTGGTATAACTGGATATCCACTTCAAAAAAAAATGAAACAAGACCCATACCTCACACCACGCACCAAAACTAACTCAAAATGGATCGAAGACTTAAATATAAACCCGACATGATAATGATCATGGAAGAAAAAATAGGGAGAATGCTAGGAGCCCTAACACATGGCATAAACAGTATACAAAACATTACTAAGAATGTACAAACACCAGAAGAGAAACTAGATAACTGGGAGCTCCTAAAAATTAAACACTTATGCTCATCCAAAGATTAAAAAATGGGCAAAGGATATGAATAGGCACTTCACCAAAGAAGACATTCAAGTGGCTAACATACATGAGGAAACGCTCATGGTCATTAGCCACTAGAGGAATGCAAAACAAAACTACAGTGAGATACCATCTCATCCCAACATTTCTGGCACTAATCAAAAATTAAAATAACATAAAACAAAATTTTGTAGATGTCGTGGGGAGATTGGAACTCTCATACGCTCCTGGTGGGAATGTAAAATGGTACAACCACTATGAAAATGATATGGCACTTCCTTAAAAAGCTAGAAATAGAAATACCATATAATCCAACAATCCCACTCCCAGGAATATATCCTAGAGAAATAATAGCTTTCCCACAAAGAGACATACGCACACCTATGTTCATTGCAGCATTATTCACAATAGCAAAAAGATGGAAATAGCCTAAGTGCCCAACAATAGACGAATGGATAAACAAATTATGGTACATGCACATAATGGAATACTACACAATGATAAAGAACAATGATCAATCCGCTAAACATCTCACAGCTTGGATGAATCCGGAGGGTATTATGCTGAGTGAAGTAAGTCAATCACAAAAGTACAAATATTGTAGGATATTGCTAGTATAAAAACTCAAGAACAGGTTTACACCTAGAAAAAAAACAATCTTTGATGATTATGTGAGACGGGAGGAGTGGAGAAGGGGAATCACTAACTAGATAGTAGACAACACACAATACTGGGAAAGTCAGCACGACTTGACCAAGGTCAAGTTATACAAGCTTCCCAGCACATTCAAACACCTCGAGGGCTAGACACCATGATCTTTTGGGATATCTAGGTCAATTGGTATAACATAATTCATAAAGAAAATGTTCTACATCCTAGTTTGGTGAGTAGTGCCTGGGGTCTTCAAAGCTTGGGAGTGGCTATCTATTGGTCCCTTCCTGTCCGAAGCAAAGGAAAATGTGGAAAACAAAAGACACAAGGAAATTATTAGTCCAAAGGACTAATGAACAACATGAATCACAGCCTGTACCAGCCTGAGCTCAGAAGAGCTTGATAATGTCCTGCTACCACCACCAACCACTCTGACAGGGACTACAACAGAGGGTCCCGGACAGAGCAGGAGAGAAATGTAGAACAAAATTGAAATTCACAAAAAAATGCCCAGATTTACTGGTCTGACAGAGACTGGGGGAACTCTAAAGCTATGGCCCCGGGTTACCCCAGTCACTCAGAACTGAAGCCACTCCTGAAGTCACCTTTCTGCCAAAGATTAAACAGACCTATAAAAGAACCAATAACACAGGAACCTGCTTCTTAACTTAATCAAGTATATGAGAAGAAATGGGAAACTCTTGGTCAAAAGCAAAGATGATAAGGCAGGAAGGGACAGGAAAACTGAACAAATGGATATGGGGGAACCTGGGGTGAAAAGGGAAAGGGAGAGAGTGTGGATACATTGTGGGGATTGCAACTAATGTTACAAAAAATGGGCATATAAATTTTTGTAAGAGAAATTAATTTGCACTGTAAATGTTCACCTAAATCAGAATAAAATTTTAAAAAATTGTTTTAGTCATCTAGTGCTGCTATAACAGAAATACTGTAAGTGGGTGGCTTTAACAAAGAGAAGTTTATTCTCTCACATTCCAATAGGCTAGAAGTCTGAATTCAGGCACCAGCTCTAGGGGAAGGCTTCCTCTCTCTGTCAGCTCTGGAGGAAGGTCCTTGTCATCAGCCTCCCCTTGGTCTGGGAGCATCTCAGCTTGGGAATCTCAGGTCCAAAGGACGCTCTCAGCTCCCGGCACTGCTTTCTTGGTGGTATGAGGTTCCCAACTCTCTCCTTGCTTCCCTTTCCTTTTATCTCTTGAGAGATAAAAGACGGTGCAGGTCATACCCCAGGGAAACTCCCTTTACATTGGATCAGGGATGTGACCTCTTAAGGGTGTTACAATTCCACCTTATCCTCTTTAACATAAAATTCCAATCACAAAATGGAGGACAACCAGAGAATACTGGGAATCATGGCCTAACCAAGTTGATACACACAGTTTTGGGGGGACATAATTCATGACAATTGTTCTTGGACAACACTGAGGAAAATTTTATATTTACTGAACAAATTAAGGAATACACTAGAATCAAACTGACTACGTTTTTGGAAAAAGGCTATGGAGAAGCTCAATATCATCAGTCAGAACAAGGCCAGGGGCCAACTGTGGAACAGATCTTCAATTGCTCATATGCAAGTTCAAGTTGAAGCTGAAGAAAATTAGCACAAATCCACAAAACCCACAGTACAACCTTGCATATATCCCACCTGAATTTAGAAACTATCTCAAGAAAAGACTCGATGTGTTAAACAGATGAGTTGTGGGATGATGCCAAGGACACCATACATAAATAAAACAAAAATTATTTAAAAGACAGGAAAGAAAGAAAAGAGCAAAATGGATGTCTGACTCAGAGCAACCCCATGAACAACAGAATGAAACACTGCCCAGTCCTGCACCATCCTCACAACTGTTGCTATGTTTGAACCCATTGTTGTAGCCACTGTGTCAATCCATCACATTGAGGGTCTTCCTCTTTTTTGACAACCCTCTACTTATCAAGCATTTTGTCCTTTTCCAGGGACTGGTATCTCCTGATACTATGTCCAAAATACGTGATACGAAATCTTGCCATCCTTGCTTCTAAGGAACATTTTGGCTGTACTTCTTCCAAAACAGATTTGTTAGTTCTTCTGGCAATCCATAGTATATACGATACTCTTTGCCAACACCATAATTCAAGTTCATCAATTCTTCAGTCTTCCTTAGTCATTGTCCAGCTTTCACATGCATAGGAGACGACCAAAAATACCATGGCTTGGGTCAGGCATGCTGTAGTCTTTAAAGTGACATCTTTGCTCTTTAACACTTTGAAGAGGTCTTTTGCAGCAGATTTGCCCAATACAATATGTCATTTGATTTTTGACTGCTGCCTCCATGGTCATTGATTGTGGTTCCCAGTAAAATGAAATCCTTGACAGCTTCAACATAGCCTAGGGAACCTGATGGGGCAGTTCTACTCTGTCCTATAGGGTCACTAGGAATCAGAAGTGAAGACTGGCAAACAACTACAGCAGCAACGCATGCCATTTAATAGTAGATGAAATAGTCTGTTGTTGTTGTTAACTGTCATTGAGTCAGCATCCGACTTACGGTCACCCTATTCACAACCAAACAAAATGCTGCCTGGTTGCAGATTGGACCGTTGTGATTTCACTGGCTTATTTTTGGAAGTAGATTGCCAGGCCTTTCTTTCTAGTCTGTCTTACTCTGGAAGTTCCACTTAAATCTGTTTAGCATCATAGAAACACACAAGACTCCACTAACAGACAGATAGTGGCTTCTTACGAGGTGCATTTACTAGGCATCGAACCCAGTTCTCCCGCATGGAAGGTCAGAATTCTACCACTCAATCACCACTCTCCTTGATGAAATTTTCTAGTTGGTATAAGTCTGTACTTAGCAGTTTGTCATGTCAGGGAAATTATTGGTCAGTATCTAAGTATAAGAGCTTTGGGAAAATGACTGATCTCTAAAAATATTTATCTTTTTATTAATTTCTTTTTTAGAAATTACACAGTTACACCTACTCAAACTAACCGATACAAGGATATATTAGGAATGAATGTTTACCTTCTCATTTCCCCAGGTAACCAGAGAATAATTCCATATATTTCTCCATGACCACACAAATGCTTATGATGATTTGCAATGTTTTTACGAAATGATTTTGTATTGTTCACATTACTCTTCAGCTTCTTATTCTCACTCAGCAATCACTCAGGAGTATTTCTCCAAGTCAATCATAGAAATCTGTTATTCCTTTTAATAGCTGCAAAATGTTTCAATCTATGAAAGTACCACAATTTATCCAACTGTTGAGCAGCTAATGGACATTCAGGTTGTCTCCAGTTTTTTTTTTTTGTTGTTGTTGTTCTTGTTGTTTGTGCGTTTCTATGTTCTTCTACACAAAATAAGCTATACATATGCCTTTGAGTCTTGGCACTATTACTTATCTGGAATATATTCCCAGACAAAAACTTTTCACTCATAGGGTGCATGGATTTTTCTTTTACCAGTTATTGATTGTTTCCTGAAAGCTAGTGCCAGTTTATAAACCCACCATCAGTATATGAAAGTGCCCATTTCCTTGAATCATTGCCAACACTGGAGGTAGTTGTGCTTTAGAATTTTTGCCATTCTGATAGCTGTCGGTTGACTTTTAGTTTAAAAACGAAAGTTGGAAGTCTTCTTGTTCCTTTGTACCTTAAAAGCGCTGACTGTACTGTTATATATCTTTCTTTATTTTAAATAGAAAAGCTTGCATCTTTTTATTTTGTCCGTCAGAATTTTTATTGCATTAACAATTTTATAACATAATAACAGATGTAGAAAACAAATGTCATCCTTGCAGAAATATTTTCTAGTTCTTGTCCACTTGCGTTTGAGTTTTATAAAGATGTAATGCTAGCATACTGCAATCTTAGACTCTTAATTTTTTACTAAAAATTCTCTCTTAGTTATCTAGTGCTGCTATAACAGAAATACCACAAATGAGTGGTTTTAACAAATAGAAATTTAAATTTATTTTCTCACAGTTAAGGAGGCTAGAAGTCTGAATTCAGGGCACCAATTCTAGGGGAAGGCCTTCTCTTGCTGTTGGCTCTGGGGAAAGGTCCTTCTCTCGTTTCAGCTTCTTCCTCTCTTCCTTGGTGATCTTCACGTGGCCTGGCATCTATCATCCCCATCTCTGCTTTCTTCTCTGTGCCTAATATGCTCGTTTTAAAACTCAAAGGTGATTGGCTTAAAACACACGTTACACACTGATATGGCCTCATTAACATAAGAAAGAAAACCCTATTCCCAAATGAGATTACATCCACAAGTGTAGGATTGGAATTTATAAGACATATTTTGGGGGGACACAATTCAATTCGTAATGCATTACAAGATAAGTACTTTCCCTTTTGTTAAAGAATATTTTTTTAAATTGTACTTTAGATGAAGGTTTACAGAACAAACTAGTTTCTCATTAAACAGTTAGTACACGTGTTATTCTATGACGTTGGTTAACAACCCCACGTCATGTCAGCACTCTCCCTTCTCAACCTTGGGTTCCCTATTACCGGCTTTCCTGCCCCCTCCTGCCTTCTAGTCCTTGTTCCTGGGCTGGCGAGCACCTTTGGTCTCATTTTGTTTTATGGACCTATCTAATCTTTGGCTGAAGGATGAACCTCGGAAGTGACTTCATTATTGAGCTAAATTGTGTCTGGGGGCTGCACTCTTGAGGTTTCTCTAGTCTCTGTCAGGCCAGTAAGTCTGGTCTTTTTCTGTGAGTTAGAATTTTGTTCTACATTTTTCTCCAGCTCTGTTCAGAACCCTCTATCGTGATCCCTTCCAGAGCAGTCAATAGTAGTAGCCGGTCACTGGACTCAGTCTGGTGGAGGCCTTGGTAGATGTTGTCCATTAGTCCCTTGGACCAATCTTTCCCTTGCATCTTTAGTTTTCTTTATTCTTCCTTCCTCCTGAATAGGTGAGACCAGTGGAGTATCTTCGATGGCCACTCACAGGTTTTTAAGGCCCCAGACACTACCCACCAAAGTAGAATGTAGAACATTCTCTTTATAAACTATATTATGCCACTTGAGCTAGATGTTCCCTGAGACAATAGTCCCCACAGCTTCCAGCCCAGCAATTCAGTCCCTCAGGGAGTTTGGGTGTGTCTATGGAGCTTCTACAACCCCGCCTTGTACAAGTTGTGCTTGCTTTCCCAGTGTTGTGTACTCTCCTACACTTCACCAAAGTTAAATAGACAATAGATAAAGAGTATTTTTTTAACAGCTGCTTAATGTTTCACGGTTGGTATCTACAAATTGGAAACCTGCTGGCATAGTGGTTAAGTGCTACGCCTGCTAACCAAAGGGTTGGCAGTTTGAATCTGCCAGGCACTCCTTGGAAACTCTATGGGGCAGTTCTATTCTGTCCTGTAGGGTCGCTGTGAGTTGGAATCGACTCGACGGCGCTGGGTTTGGTTTTTTGATCTACAAATTGTTTAATGATTCACTTATTGCTGGATGTCTAGGTTACTTCTGAGTTTAATAACAGATAAGAGTGAAGTAAAAATATTTATGAATATAAAAAAATTCTTTTTTGAGCAATGTGTTTCCTTTGAATGAACTTCCAAGAACAGTGTGATGGATTGAATTATGTCCCCGCAAAAATGTGTGTATCAACTTGGTTAGGCCACGATTTCCAGTATTGTGTGGTTGTCCTCCATTTTGTGATTGTAATTTTATGTTGAGAGGATTGGAGTGGGATTTTAACACCACGCTTACTCAGGTCACCTCCCTGATCCAGTGTAAAGGGAGTTTCCCTGGGGGTGTGGCCTGTACCACCTTTTATCTCTCAGGAGATAAAAGGGAAGGAAAGCAACCAGAAAGTTGGGGGCCTCATACCACCAAGAAAGCAGAACCAGGAGCAGAGACCGTCCTTTGGACATGGGGTCCCTGCTTCTGAGAAGCTCCTCGACCAGGGGAAGATTGAGAGCAAGGACCTTCCTCCAGAGCCGACAGAGAGAGAAAGACTTCCCCTGGAGCTGATGCCCTAAATCTGGATTTGTAACCTACTAGACTGTGAGAAAATAAATTTCTCTTTGTTAAAGCCATCCACTTATAGTATTTCTGTTATAGCAGCACTAGATGACTAAAACAAGCAGAATAGCATAAAACTATTAACAGATCTTAAGACATACTGCCAAATTATTTCCCAAAAGTGTTGTATCTACTTATTCAGAAACAAGCAAAGGATTCGACTTTTGGAGGACACTTAAAGTCTCTTAAACTAGTAATCTTTATTTTCAATGAGCTTTTTGATATTTTAAAACTGCTCAATACTATTAGAAATCAGTGATTGTCCTTGGGGGAGGTAGTAACTAGAATAGGGCACGGAAGGGTTCTGGGCCCTGGTCATGTTCTGTTTTCTTGGTCTGGGAACTGATTATTCAGGTGTGTTCACTTTGTGAAAACTAGGCACACAGGACACTTGTGCCTTGAGCATTTTCTATACAGATGTTCTAAGTCAATAGAAAGTTCAAGAAATGCATTGCAGAAAATTCCTGAGGCTGTGAGTCTTACTGCAGGAAGATACCTGAGCAATTTGGAATATTTCCCAAGCACCACTTTGGATTGGAATCGAATGTCAATATATATGCTTATGCATTTTGGCACATAAACCATCAAGGATGTTGCAAAACACCAAGTGTATAGGTGTTAGAAAGTTGCCCCCAGCCCCAGGAGACCAAACAATCTTTATTTTCCAAACTTCAGCAACAGTCTGACAGTAGAAACTTTAAACAAGCTAGGACTAGCAGCCTAGAGCTTAATGATTCTCAGAATAAACATTAAGGCACTTATCTGGTGAAAAAGACCAGAGAGGCTAAATGAACGGTCTAAGCCACACAGCTAACCAGTAGTAGAGCCAGAACTAAATCAATCCAGGCCTCCTATTTACCATAACAGGGCTTTTCCCAAGATGACAGTTTTCCTTTTCTCCGGCCTGAGATAAGCATCAGACATAATAGTTGATTAAAAGTCTTCAGAGCTTCTTATTGTGCCTGGTTTAAGTCTTCTGATTCTGTTTTAGTTCCTCTTCCAGGTATTCCTAGATCTACTTTTTGGATATTTACCAACACATACTCACATCCTGTGGGAATTACATACTTCTGTGCTTTGCACCTGTTGCTTCCTTCACCTAAAATGTAAAAGAACCTCCTGTGTTTAGTCCTTTGTATATACGACCTCATTAAAAAGAATCCACACAAAAATCTCATAAAGTAGAATTTTCAGATGAGGACTTGTGCAATAGCACAGAGCTACTAAATTTTAGCCCAGTTCTTAATTCCAAAGCCCATGGTCCTAGCTACTCCTCTCTGTTCCCGCATTCATGGTAGCTGTGAGTCTTGACAGTTACAATGCACTCTTGCATAGGCAGTGTCGTATTTGTCCTTCCTTACAACCTTCAGTGTTGAGCATTTTTATTGTCCCCAGTTGAAGATGAATAAACCAAGTTTAGGTAAGGTGAAGAGGCTTGTCCAGAGTCACACCATAATTATAGTCTACACCACACACTTCAGTCCCTGATTCGATACGATCTTTAAGTTAATCTAGTTTACTCAATAAATAATATTTACTGAGGACTTATTTCAAAAGCCACAGCCTGTCTGTCAGTTTGTCATACTGTGGTGGCTTGCACATTGTTATGATGCTGGAAGATACACTACTGGTATTTCGAATACCAACAGGATCACCCACGGTGGACAGGTTACAGTAGTTGTCAAGATTATTCTACTTGGACCAACCATCAACGCCCATAGAAGCAGCAGTCAAAAAATCAAACGGCATTGCATTGAGGAAATCTGAGACAAAAGACCTCTTTAAAAACTTAAAAAGCAGTGTCATTTTAACGGCTAAGGTGCACCTGACCCAAGCCCTGGTATTTTCAGTTGCCTCATACGCATGTGAAACCTGGACAAAGAAAAAGGAAGACTGAGGAAGAGTTGACACTTTTTTTTTTTAACTTAAAATGAATTATTTTTGTTGTTGAGAATATACACAGCAAAACACACAGCAACTCAAGTTTCTACATATACAGTTCAGTGACAATGACTACATTCTTTCAGTTACGCACCCATTCTCACCCTCCTTTTCTGAGTTGTTCCACCCCCATTAACATAAACTCAGTGCTCCATCAGGTTCCTATCTAATCTTTTGGGTTGCTGTTGTCAATTTGATCCCATATACATAGATCTTTAAAAAGCAAAATGCTCAAGGCAGACATTCTTTTATAAGCTAAACTATTCTCTTTTAAGGAAACGTTAGTTTTTGGTTTAAGGTTTAAAGATTACCTCAGGGCAGTAGTTTCTAGGATTCAGCCAGCCTCCACAGCTCTAGAAATTCTAGATTCCGTGAAAATTTGAAATTCTGTTTTGCATTTTCCCCTTTTTGATCAGGACAGTCCAGTTACTTTTTTTTTGTTTTTAGTTATGTTTTTTTTTTTAAGTGAAAGTTTACAAATCAAGTCAGTCTCTCATACAAAAAATTTATACACACCTTGTTATGTACCCTTAGCTGCTCTCCCTCTAATGAGACAGCACAATCCTCCTCTCCACCCTGTATTCCCCGTGACCGTGCAACCAACTCCTGTCCCCCTCTGCCTTCTCATCTCTCCTTCAGACAGGACCTGCCCACACAGTCTCATGTGTCTACGTGAGCCAAGAAGCTCACTCCTCACCGGTATCATTTTCTGTCTTATAGTCCAGTCCAATCCCTGTATAAAGAGTTGGCTTCAGGAATGGTTCCAGTCTTGGGCTAACAAAGGGTCCAGGGACCATGACCTCCAGGTACCTCTAGTCTTAGTCTGGTCTTTTTATGAGAATTTGAGGTCTACATCCCACTGTTCTCCTGCTCCATCAGGGATACTCTGTTGTGTTCCCTGTCAGGGCAGTCATCGGTGGTAGCTGGGTACCATCTAGTTCTACCAGCTCTGGTTTATGAGGCCCATTCTGTCTCTTGGGCTCACATTTACCTTGTGCCTTTGGTGTTCTTCATTACCTTTTGCTCCAGGTGGGATGAGACAAATTGATGCATCTTAGATGGCCACCTGCTAGAGTTTAAGACACCAGACACCACTCACCACAGTGGAATTCAGAATGTTTTCATAATACATTTTGTTATGCCAATTGACCTAGATGTCCTCTGAAACCATGATCCCCCCACCCGGTCCCTGCTACTCTGGCCTTCGAAGCCTTTGGTCGTATTCACGGAACTTCTTTGCTTTTGGTTTAGTGCAGTTGTGCTGACCTCTCCTGTATTGTGTGTTGTCTTTCCCTTCACCTAAAATAGTTCTTATCTACTATCTAATTAGTGAATACCCCTCTCCTTCCCTCCCCACTCTCATAACCATCAAAGAATATTTTCTTCTGTGTTTAAACTTTTTCTTGAGTTCTTATAGTAGTGGTATCATACAATATTAGTCCTTTTGCAACTGATTAATTTCACTTAGCATAATGCCTTCCAGATTCATCCATGTTATGAGATGTTTTACGGACCCATCATTGTTCTTAATCATTGCACAGTATTTCATTATGTGAGTATACCATAATTTATTTAACAATTCAGCCATTGATGGGAACCTTGGGTGCTTCCATCTTTTTGCTATTATAAATAGTGCTGCAATGAACATGGGTGTGTGTATATCTGTTCACGAGAATGATCTTATTTCTCTAGGATATATTACAAGGAGTAGGATTGCTGGTAGTTCTATTTCCAGTTTTTTAAGAAAGCACCAAATTGATTTCCAAAATGGTTGTACCATTTTACATTCCCACCAGCAGTGTATAAGTGTTCCAGTCTCTCCACAACCTCTCCAACATTTATTATTTTGTGTTTTTTGGCTTGATGCTACCCTTGTTGGGGTGATGATAATATCTCATTGTATTTTGAGTTGCATTTCTCTAACGGCTAATGATCATGAGCATTTCCTTGTGTATCTTTTAGCCACCTGAATGTCTTCTTTGGTGAAGTGCCTGTTCATATCCTTTTCCCATTTTTAATTGGGTTATTTGTCTTTTTGTTGTTGAGTTTTTGCAGTATCATGTAGATTTTACAGCTCAGACACTGATAGGAAACGTCATAGCTAAAAACGTTTTCCCGGTCTGTAGGTAATCTTTTTACTCTTTTGGTTAAGTCTTTGGATAAGCACAGGTGTTTTATTTTTAGGAGCTCCAGTTACCTAGTTTCTCTTCTGGTGTTTGTGCATTGTTAGCAATGTTTTGTATTCCATTAATGCCACGTATTAGGGCTCAGAGTTATCCCTATTTTTTCTTCCATGACCTTTATGGTTTTTGATTTTATATTTAGGTCTTTAATCCATTTTGAGTTAGTTTTTGTGCATGGTGTGAGGTATGGGTCTTGTTTCATTTTTTTGCAGATGGATATCCAGTTATGCCTGCAACATTGTTAAAGAGACTGTCTTTTTCTCATTTAACATACTTTGGGACATTGTCAAATATCAGCTGCTCATATGTGGATGGATTTATGTCTGGATTCTCAATTCTGTTCCATTGGTTGTGTATCTGTTGTACCACTACCAGCCTGTTTTGACAACCATAGCAGTATAATAGGTTCTAAAATCAGGTAACGTGAGGCCTTCCAATTCGTTCTTCTTTTTCAGTAATGCTTTACTTATCCAGGGCCTCTTCCCTTCCATATGAAGTTGGTGATTTGTTTCTCCATCTCCTTAAAAATTGTCATTGGAATTTGGATCGGCATCACATTGTATCTATAGATTACTTTGGATACTTTGGATAGAATAGACATTTTCACAACGTTGAGCAAGGTATGTTTTTCCACTTATGTAGGGCTCTTTTGGTTTCTTGCAGTAGTGTCTTGTAGTTTTCTTTGTATAGGTCTTTTACATCTCTGGTTAGATGTATTCCTAAGTATTTTATCTTCTTCGGGGGTCTTATAAATGGTACTGATTTGGTGATTTCCTCTTCACCGTTCTCTTTGTTGGTGTAGAGGAATCCAACTGATTTTTGTATGTTTAGCTTGTATCCTGATACTCTGCTGAACTCTTCTATTAGTTTCAGTAGCTTCCTTGAGGATTCTTTAGAGTTTTCTGTGTATAAGATCATATCATCTGCAAATAGAGATACTTTTACTTCTTCCTTACCAATCTGGATGCCCTTTATTTCTTTATCTAGCCTAATTGCTCTGGCTAGGGCCTCCAGCACAATGTTGAATAAGAGTGATGATAAAGGCATCTTTATCAGGTTCCCATCCTCAAAGGGAATGGTTTCGGACTCTCTCCATTTAGGACGATGTTGGCCGTTGGCTTTGTATAAATGTCCTTTAGTACGTTGAGGAATTTTCCTTCTATTCCTAGTTTGCTGAGAGTTTTTATCATGAATGGGCATTGGACTTGGTCAAATGCCTTTTCAGCATCAATTGATAAGATCATGTGGTTCTTGTCTTTTATTTATATGATATGTTACATTGATTTTTTTTCTAATGTTGAACCATCCCTGTATACCTGGTATGAATCCCACTTGGTCGTGGCGAATTACTTTTTTGATATGCTGTTGAATTCTCTTGGCTAGAATTTTGTTGAGGATTTTTGCATCTAAGTTCATGAGGGATATAGTCTGTAATTTTCTTTTTTTGTGGCATCTTTATCTGGTTTTGGTATCAGGGATATGGTGGCTTCAGAGTGTTAACTCTTCTCTGAAAGATTGGTAGAATTTTCCATTGAAGCCATCAGGGCCAGGGCTGTTTTTGTTGGGAATTTTTAAATTACCTTTTCAATCTCTTCTTTTGTTACGGGTTTCTTCTGTTTGTGTTAGTTTAGGTAGGCAGTGTGTTTCTAGAAATGTGTCCATTTCTTCTAGGTTTTCAGATTTGTTAGAGTACAATTTTTCATAGTAATCTGATAAGATTCTTTTAATTTCATTTGGGTCTGTTGTGATATCGCCCATCTCATTTCTTATTGAAGATATTTTCTTCCTCTCCTGTTTTTGCTTCTTTCAGTTTGACCAATGGTTTATTGATTTTGTTAATCTTTTCAAAGAACCAGCTTTTGGTTCTATTTACTCTTTCAATTGTTTTCTGTTCTCTATTTCATTTAATTCTGCTCTAATTATTACTATTTGGTTTCTTCTGGTGCCTAATTGTTTCTTTTGTTGCTCTTTTTTATTTGCTCAAGTTGTAGGGATAATTCTTTGAATTTAGCCCTTTCTTCTTTTAGGATGTGCCTTTATTGCTATAATTTGACCTCTGAGCACTGCTTTAGTTGTGTCCCAAACGTCCTGATAGGAAGTGTTTTCATTCTTATTGGAGTCTATGAATTTCTTTATTCCATCCTTAATTTCTTCTATAACCCAGTAGTTTTTGAGCAAGGTATTGTTCCATTTCCATGTGTTTGATTTCTTTTCCCTGCTGTTTCTGTTATTGATTTCTACTTTTATGGCTTTATGGTCAAAGAAGATGCTTTGTAATATTTCGATGTTTTTGATTCCGTTAAGCCTTGCTTTATGACCTAATATGTGGTCTATTTGAGAGAATGTTCCATGTGCATTGGAAAAGAAAGTATACTTCTCTGCTGTTGAGTGAAGAGTTCTGTATATGGCTATGAGGTCAGGTTGGTTGATCGTAGCATTTAGATCTTCTGTGTCTTTATTGAGCTTCTTTCTGGATGCTTTGTCCTTCACCAAAAGTGGTGTGTTGAAGTCTCCTACTATTATTGTGGAGCTATCTCGCTTTTCAGTGTTGTTAGAGTTTGTTTTATGTATTTGAAGCCCTGTCGTTGGGTAGGTAAATATTTAATATTGTTATATCCTCCTGGTATATTGTCCTTTTAATCATTTTATAGTGTCATTCCTTATCCTTTGTGGTGGATTTAACTTTAAAGTCTATTTTGTCCGAAATTAATATTGCCACTGTTGCTTTTTTTTAATTGTTGTTTGCTTGATATATTTTTTCCATCCTTTGCATTTCAGTTTATTTCTGTCTTTAAGTCTAAGGTATGTCTCTTGTAGGCAGCATATAGATGGATTGTGTTTTTTTATCCATTCTGCCACTGTGTCTCTTTATTGGTGCATTTAGTCCATTTACATTCAGCATAATTACTGCTAGGTAGGAGTTTAGTGGTGTCATTTTGATGTCTTTTTTATGTGTTGGTGACAGTTTCTTTTTTCCACTTAATTTTTTGTGCTGAGTAGTTTCTCTTTATATATTGTCTAATCCTCTTTTTAATTTTTGTTGATTTTATTTTTGCTAAGTTTTTATGTTTTTCTTGTTTTTTATTTTGATGTGTAGGATTGTTAGTTTCCTTTGTGGATACCTTAATATTTACCCCTATTTTTGTAAGTTTAATCCAATCCTTTATTTCTTTATATCTCCTTTACTTCCTCTCCATATGAAAGATCTATGGCTACATTTTTAGTCCCTCTCTATTTAATATTGTCATCTTTTATATATTGACATCACTTTTTTCCTGTTTTGATTGTATTTTTATCTTGATTTATTTTTGTGATTTCCCTATCTGGGTGGATATCTGGCTGCTCTGTCCTGTGTTCTAGTCTTGAGTTGTTATCTGATGTTATTGATTTGCTAACCAGAGGACTGCCTTTAGTATTTCTTGTAATTATGGTTTGGCTTTTGAAAATTCCCAAACTTCATTTTATCTGGAAATGTCTTAATTTCACCTACATATTTGAGATAATTTGGCTGGGTATATGATTCATGGCTAGCACTTTTTGTCCTTCAAGGCTTTATATATGTCATCCCATTGCCTTCTTGCTTGCATGGTTTCTGCCGAGTAGTCTGAGATTCTTCTTATTGAATCTCCTTTGTAGGTGACTTTTTATTTATCCCTCAAAACTTGTTGCTGTGGAGTCAATTCTGACTCATAGCGACCCTATAGGACAGAGTAGACCTGCCCCATAGAGTTTCCAAGGAGCACCTGGTGGATTTGAACTGCCATCCCTTTGGTTAGCAGCCATAGTACTTGACCAGTATGCCACCAGAGTTTCCCATTTATCCCTGTCCATTCTTAAAATTCTCTTTATCTTTGGTTTTGGCAAGTTTGATTATATCTTGATGACTTTCTTTTGGGATCTACCTTATGTAGGGTTTGATGAGCATTTTGGATAAATATCTTCTTGTCTTTCATGATATCAGGGAAGTTTTCTGCCAACAAATCTTCGACAATTCTCTCTGTATTTTCCATTCTCCCTTCCTGTTCTGGTACTCCAATCACTTGTAGGTTATTTCTTTTGATAGAGTCCCACATGATTCTTCGATTTTCTTTATTTTTTAAAACTCTTTTGTGTGACTTTTCTTCTAATATACTGGTGCCAAGTGTTTTATCTTCTATCTCACCATTTCCTCAATTCTGCTCTTTTGACTTTCTATTGAGTTGTCTAATTCTCAAATTTTATTGTTAATCTTCTGAATTTCTGATTGCTTTCTCTCTATGGATTCTTGCAGCCTATTAAATTTGTCATTATGCTCTTGAATAACCTTCTTAATTTCCTCCACTGCTTTATCTGTGTGTTCCTTGGCTTCTTCTGCATTATGCCTGGTCTCCTTCTTGATCTCTTGAACAGTTCTGTATATTTATCTTTTGTATTCTACCTTTGGTTATTACTGGAGGTTCCCGTCATCCAGAAGATTCCTTGATTCTTTGTTTTCGAAGCTTGTTGACAATAACTTGCAGTCTCTGAGCCATCTGTAAGTTACTGTATTAATTTATTTTATATTTGCTTACTGTGTCCTAGTTTCTTGGTTTGTTTTGTTTTGATATGCCCAAATAGGCTGCTTGAGTGATCTAACTTGATTATTGGTGCCTTTGAAGTTCTAACATCCTGTCACCAGATAGCTAGAGCTGTTACCAGGTATATGAGCTTAGGAGTCCATTCATTTTTCTTATATGGATTCACCTCAGGTATCCAGGTAGTTGGTCACCAAGTGTGTGGTGCAGGCTCTCACCTACAGTCTTAGAAGAGCAGGAGTGATTGGTGTAGGCACAAGTATCTGGTTGCAGCAGGGGGTCATGCTCTGAGCAAGGCAGGAGGCTGACAACTGTCTCCCAGGGTCTGTGAGGAAAGCAATCCCTGTTCCCTAGAGTGTACAGGTGGGTGGGCTCTGCAGCCAGATGATGGGCACCCAATGCTTTTGGCTGCAAGGACTGGGAGGCACCACTTATCCTTGGACTCCTGTTGCAGGTGGCTAGGTGGCATGGGTGGAGTCCCCAGTCCTTAGGTCCCTGATGTGAGTAGGTGAGGGCCCTGCTTAATAGGTACAGCAGTGTCAAACATCAAAAACCTGCCTTTCCACCACACAGCTGAAACAGTTGGAGCCAGACCTCAGGCACCTATACCACTGCACCCTGCCAACAAGGGCCTAAGATGCTGAAATGGGCCCACGCAAGTCCATGCAGAGGTGAAAGGCATTTGAAGTCCATGGACCACTTGTGCCAGGACAGGAGCCACTTGTGCCAGGACAGGAGCCACTTCTGCCCTGAGTTCCCAGTTTAAAGGAGCTGGCAGATTATTTTTTCCCCATTTGTTAATTTGTTTCTTCTCCAATGCCAGTAGAATGTCTCAGAATGTGCAGCAGGACCAACCTCAGGCCCAGGGAAATAGACCACTACTGAAGCAGGCTTGGGGCCTGGGTCAGAGGGATGAGGGATCAGATAAGTGGGAGAGAGTTCTTTCAGAAAGGGGTGCTTTGTGATCTGCATGGTAAATTAGACGCAAGTACTTATCTTTTGCCAAGAACACTGTTCTTTGCTGATTCTGGAGGCATGAGTAGACTTTGCACCACTCACTCTCTCTTGCTGAGGAAATCACATGCAAACACTACCTCTAGCCTTGCCATGGTCGCACCAGGGGATCAGGTCTGTGAGGCACCGATTTTGTCACTGAGTCAGGCCCGGCAACTCCTCACTGCTTCTGAACTGTCTCCCGCTCCCACCCCCTGCCTTTCAGTCCAATTTCTTAACTTTGCTTTTGATGTTCAGGGCTCCTAGCTTGTCATATATATAATCGATTCACTTATCTTTTCAGGTCTTTGTTGTAATAGAGACCACCGGAAACATCTGACTACTCTGCCATCTTGGCCCCACCTCCTTCACATTTTTAAAAATATTTATTTTATTTTTGTTGAAAATATACAGAGCAAAACATGCACTCATTCAACAATTTTGATACATACAGTTCAGTGATATTGGTTACATTCTTTAGAGTCAGCACATTTGAATTATGGTGCTGGCAAAAAATATTGAATATACCATGAACTACCAGAGGAATGAAAAAATCAGTCTTGCGGGGAGTACAGCCAGAATGCTCCTTAGAAGCAAGAATGGCAAGACTTTGTCTCATTTACTTTGGACGTATCATCAGGGAGGACCAATTGCTGGAGAAGGACATCACGCTTGGTAAAGTAGAAGGTCAGTGAAAAAGGGAGAGACCCTCAATGAGATCAGTTGACACATGGCTTCAACAATGGGCTCAAACAACAATGATTGCAAGGATGACACAGGGCTAGGCAATGTTTCTTTCTGTTATATGTTAAGGTTCCTATGATTCAGAGCTGACTTGATGGCACATAACAACAACTTCAAAAGCATTAAACTGGATATCCTGGGAATTAGAAAGATTGATCATTGATTGCTTCGTGTGTGTTAGATGAGCCTCTTCTGCCTACCGCATGAGATCTTTAACAGGGCAGAACTTATCCTGTACTGCTTGTCAGCCTCCCACAATACTTAGTCCAGCCTGGGGCCCAGAGTCAGTAAGGATACAGTATTAAGAGACTCTCATTTGGGCTGTCAAAATGATCAGATGCCAATCAGAAACAAAAGCAGTTTTTCTGTGGTTGATTCCGAGGACATTGACTTCCTAGATAATCTTATTTCCTTTGTTAAAAAAAAAAAAAAGAAATTCTCATTTAATTTTAGAAAAAAGATTTTCATACAAACCTGTCCTATGCTACAAATATGAATTCCACCCTTCTGAAAGCATGCAGAAAGTTGGCTGGTTTGCCACCTGAAATTCTTCTTTAAAATGATAGGAAACATATCAAGTTGCGAGAAGAAAATATGCAATGATATTTTAAGCATTAATAATTCAAAAATGCTCTGAAATCAACTTTTAAAATAAACTTCAATGACACCAGCAACACAGGAGACAAAAAAAAAGACAAATTGGATTTCATCAAAATAAAAAATGTGCTTGAAAAGATATCATAAAAAAAGTGAAAAGACAGCCTACAGAATGGGAGAAAATATTGCAAGTCATATATCTGATAAGGGACTTACATCTAGAACATATAAAGAACTTTTACAACTTAATTATAAAAAGACATATAACCTAGTTTTTAAAATGGACAAAGGATCTGGATAGACATATCTCCAAAGAAGATATTCAAATGCCCAATAAGCACATGAAAAATTGCTTAACAAAACTAGCTATCAGGGAAAAGCAACTCAAAACCACAAAGAGATAACACTTCACACCACTAACCAGTTGCTATTGATTAGAGTCCACTCATAATGACCTCATGTGTGTTAGAGTAGGACTGTGCTCCTTAGAGTTTCCAATGGCTAGTTTTTCAGAAGTAGATTGCTGAGTCTTTCTTCCAAGGTACCTTGGGTAGACTCAAATCTACAACTTTTCAGTTAACAGCTGAGCACATTAACTGTTTACATCACCCAGGAACTCCTCACATCCACTAGGATGGCTATAATTAAAAAAAAAAAAAAAGTTAATAATTAATGTTGGCAAGATGTGGGGAAATTGGAATCCTCACACATTTCTGGTGGAAATGTAAAATGATTTAGCCATATTGGAAAACAGTTGGCAGTTCCTCAGGAGGTTTAATATAAAGTTACCATATAACCCAGCAGTTCAATTCCTAGGTATATACCCAAGAGAATTGAAAACTTGTCCACATAAACATTTGCACATGAGTGTTCCTAGAAGCATTATTCATAACACCCAAAAAATAGAGTCTAGATGTCCATCAGCAGATGGATGGATAAACAAAATATGTGCTCATACTATTTTTCAGCCATAAAAGTGAATGAAGCAATGATACATGCTACAACATGGATGAACCTTGAAAACATCATGCTAAGTGGAGGAAGCCAGACATAAAAGACCACATAGTGTATCATTATGTTTTTTTATGAAATGTCCAGAATAGGCAAAGTTACATAGACAGAAAGTACATCAGTGATTACCTAGGGCTAGCAGAGTAGGGGATGGGGAGTGACTACTAGCAGTAGTGACTACTGCAGTGAGAAAATGTTCTAAAATTAATTGTGGTGATGGTTTCACAGCCCTGTGATCATAGTGAAAACGACTGAATTATATACATTTAATGAGTGAACTATATCACATGTGAATTGTTTCTCAATATAGCTGTTATACAAAGAAAAGAATAAAGTTTTATGTGGAAAATTTCAAAAACGTTAGAAAAAAATGTTTGATGACATATCCCTATGTTCAAAACAAGCTAAGATGTAACTGATGTACATTCTACTTGTGGTTCATTTCCATAAATTCTTCCACATGTCATTATGTGTATGTGATTTCTTCTTGCCCATCTTTGCATTAACATGGCAAGAACTAGAAATTAACTAGCTGGAAATGGAATGAGGGAAAAGTTGTCAGGTTCAGAACTGGAAAGGCAGGTTGAACACAGATGTGGTATGTCACCAGTAGGCTTATGTACACTAGCTCACTCATGGGAAGGGGAAAAGAAAGACATTTGGAAGGAAGGTGATTTCATTAACTGTGTCAGCCTGTAACTTCTGGAAATTGAACACATCACGATTTCTAGGCAACCAAGATTCTATTCAAAGGTCAACACCTGGTTAATATATAACCTTCCTTTTCCACCTCAATTCAGAGTAGACTGAATTCATCACAAAGTGTGGGCATGTCAGAGGAAAGATTTGGAGGAAAATGAAATTTACTATATCAGCTCTAATAATGTTAAAACTATTTAAAATAAATGCTATTCAGTAATAAGGATGAGCAAATTATAATCACATACAACAATCTGGAAAAATCTTACAATGATAATGTTCAGCAAAAGGAGCCAGACTCAAAACGGTACGTCTTGTATAATTACATTAACATATATCAAAAAAGAGGCAAAACTAATCTATGCTATTAGAAGTCAGCATAGTGGTTGTCCTTGGGAAATTTACAACTGGAGGGGAGCATGTGGAAGGTTCTGGAGTGCTGAAATGCTCTGCTCTTTGATTTGGGTTCTGGTTTGTAAAAATGGGCAGTTTGCAAAGATTTACTAAGCTGTACACTGATGACTGATGCGCAGATTTTTGAAGGTATGTTTTAAACATATGCAATGGAAAAACATCTTTAATATGACAGAAAAAAATTTTTTTTTGTTAAGATTCAAAGTTGTTTATTAAAAATAAAAGATTCTGGAGTAAAAAAGGGAATTATGTTTATACGTTTGGACAAAAAATTAAATATTGTACCCAAATATAGTTCAGCTTGGTTACTTTCTCTTGGCCAAAGAATTAAAATAAACCCTGCCTCTAAATAGGTTAACATTTATTTCTGAATTGCTAGTCTACTTTATATACAATTTCATTTCTAATTATTTCAGGGGCCAAAGAGCAATATATTATATGTATTATATAGTTATTATGAGGTGGTTTTTATATATATATATATATGTATATATATATGTATTATATCTATTATAATAAATATTATATATATTATAATATATTTGGCAATAAATTATCACACAGTTAACATCAACCAACTTTAATCATATTTTATTATAAGACTAATGCAGTAATAGGTTTATATTTACCTTAATAGCATTGAACCATGAGGAGCCCAAGATAGCAACTTAGACTGATGCACCAAAATGTTTTCCTACGTTAAAGACCCAAGAAACCAAGTGAAACAGATACAGAAGACAAGGTTGGAATCCTGAATATCAACCAGAAGAAAGAAGAATAATACCAAGATCTGAGTGGGAAGAGAAACAAAAAGTAAACAGCGGACATGGAGAGATATAGACCCTTGGTGCCTTTCCACTCAGCCTGGCACAACATGGCCATCTTGGGACAAATCAGGCAGTGTTCCTGCTGAGGAGCAAAGGAAGGCAACTATATGGAACTCACAACGAGAAAGAGATAACGTGCAAACAAAATGTAATGAAATAAGGTGAACAGAACACAAACTGGAGTTAAAAACAGGAACTGCAGGAAGATGGGGCAGGAGCTCCAGTGATCCTGATGACCACAGAGCATGGAAGGAGCCAGGAACTGGGAAAGAGTCTACCCACCAGTGGATGAGTCTGACCATTTGGCCAGGAAACACCCACTGGGTAGTAAAACAGCAGAGTAGCAACTAGAGGCTCTCCACACAGCCAGCCTCTGGGCTCCTCCACCCCCCACATTTAAACAGGCTGGACCCTAGTCACCTGGGTTGGCCAGGCAGGAGAACCCCCCCCCGCCCACCCACAACCTGTGGTGGCAAGCCCACACCTGCTGTCCAGAGACAAGTGGGAATGTGCCTGTAGCCTGGTGACCAGCGGGAAAGGTCCCACTTCCTGGTGAATGGCAGCAGCACACTTGCAGTACAGTGATCAGTGGGAGTGGACCTGCTTCCCAGCAACCAATGGGAATGTGCCCATTTCCCAGCAACTAGCAGGAGCAGACCTGCACCCAGGCAATTGGGGAGAGTGTGACTGCTTCCCTGCAACTAGTGGGAATGCACCTACAATCTGGTGATTCGTGGAGCACACCCCTGCCCAGTGACTGGTGGAAGTGTGCCTGCACCCCTGTGATCTGTGGGGGTGAGCTCACTTCCCAGAGACTGGCAGGAGTGCACCTGCAGTTGGTGACTAGCAGAAGTGCACCCTCTGCCCAGTGACTAGTGGGAGTACACACACTTCCCAGTGTCTGGAGGGAATGTGTCCACTTCCCAGTGACTGGAAAGAACATACTTGCAACTAGATGACTGCAGTAAGAACACCAGCAGCCAGCTGACCAGCATGAGTATATCTGCACCCCAGGAATACACAATGACCAACACAAGTGCCCCAGCAGAAGCACCCCCATGTCAGCTGCCCAGCAAAAAGTGCAATCCCCCCAAGCCTGTACAGTAACTGAAACACACTCAGTGCCATTACCCAGCAACCAACAGGTGGGCCCCATGCCCTATCTCACCAACTAGCAGATGAACCCCTATGCACTCTTCCAACAACCTCATGGCATGTCTCATCAGGCACATCCCAGCACCAACAACCACCAGGTGCAACCGATGGACTCCAATCATGAGCAGGCATCCCCTGTGCCAACATCCAACAACCACCTAGCTGCAGCAACACCCATCTTACACCTAGCCAGTTCCCACAGGCCAATGCCACACTCATTGAGACCCGTTGCTCTCCCACCACCTACTGAGAAACAAATCTGTGCCCACATAAAGGGCCTATTCTGTCCATTTGGGTAGCATTGCTAAGCTGTGGCTACAAACACGATCTGTCCTGCTTCCCAGCAGATTCACTAACTGCTAGCAGCAACCCAGAAGGACCCTGCAGTTCCACAGGGTTGTGGAGGGACCCAGAACACACAACACTTGTCACCACAGAACAAAAAACCAAAATGACATGAATAATCAACCAATAAATAACACCTCAATGCCTCAGAGGCAGCAGACAATATCAAATCAAATAAAGACAAAAGATAAAATGGCTGAAGCAGGTGACCAAAATAAAAGGAAATAAAGTTTTCCTGATGAAGAAACAGCAATAGAACTACCTCATAAGGAATTCAAAAGACTTACATATCAAATTGTCATAGATCAAGGAAAACACAGACAAAACACTAGAAGAATTCAGGAAAACAATACAAGAATAAAACAACAACATAAACAGACAATTAGAAACCATACAAAAACAGCAACTAGAAATTCAGAAGCTTAACAGTAAAATATCAGAAATAGATAATTCAATGGCAGAACACAGAATTGAATCAATGGAAGAAAAGATCAGCAAAGTAAAGGACAAATCCGTCGATACTAATTTTTTTGAGAAACAATCAGGAAAAAAGAACATATAAAAATGAAGAAAGCCTAAGAGCTACGTAGGACAATATCAAGGGGAATAATCTATGCTTGAATGGAATTCCAGAACAGGGGGAGATAAGAAAAGGCACAGAGAGAATTTTCAAAATATTGCTGGCTAAAAACTTGCCTGATATCACAAAGATGATCTGTACTGCTCTCCAGATGATGCACTAACTGCTAGCACCAACGCAGAAGGACTCCATGGTCCCACAGGGCTGTAGAGGGACCCAGAACACACACTTGTCACCACAAAACAAAAAACCAAGGTGAAGCAAAGAAACATACAATCAATCAATAAATAAAATAACACCTCAATGCCTCAGAGAAGACAAACAATATCAAATAAAGATACAGGACCAAACCCAGTGCCGTTGAGTCAATTCCGACTCATAGCGACCCTATACAGGACAGGATGGCTCAAACAAGTGACCAGAATAAAAGAAAGAAAATTTTCCTGAGAAATAAATGGCACTAGAACTACCTGATAAGGAATTCAAGAGACTTACATATAGGATCCTCAAAGAGATCCAGGAAAACACAGACAGTACTCTGGGAGAATTCAGGAAAACAATACAAGAACAAAATGACAACATAAACAATCAGAAACCATATAAAAACAACAACTAGAAATCCAGAAGCTTAATAATAAAATATCTAAAATAGATAACTCAGTGGCAGGACACAGAAGAAAAATTGAATCAAAGGAAGACAGGGGATCAGTGAAATAGAGGACATATTCTTTGAAACTAATTTATTTGAGGAACAATCAGGAAAAAAGAATAAAGAAAACCTAAGAATTATGTGGGACACTATCAAGAGAAACAATCTACACATGATTGGAATTCACATGTAGATTGACAAGAGAAGGAGACAAGAAAAAGCACAGAGAGAATTTTTAAGGAATTGCTGGCAGAAAACTTGGCTGGCATCATGAAAGATGAGAAGGTTTCCATCCAAGAGGATCAATGAACCCCCTACAGGATAGACCCCAAAAGAAAATCACCAAGACACATCATAGTCAAACTTTCTAAAACCAAAGACAAAAAAAAATTCTGAGATCAGTTCATAAAAAAAACAAAATATCACATACAAAGGGACACCAATAAGACTAAGCTATGAATTCTTGGGAGAAACCATGAATGAGGGAAGGCAATGGGATGAAATATGTAAAACTCTGAAAGAAAAGAATTGCCATCGAGAATAATATATCCAGTAAAACTGTCTCTCAAATAAAATGGCAAAATTAGGACTTTCCCAGATAAATAAAAATTAAGGGAATTTGTAAAAAACCAGACTAAACTTACAAGAAATGTTAAAGGGAATTCTTCAAACAGAGAAACAATGACATCAGAATACAACCTGAGACCAAGGCATACATCACTATTACCCAGATACCAACCAAGACAAAGAACTCTCAAAATTAAAATAAAGTAACAAAGCTGAAAACAGGGAACCAGAGATGACAATCTGAAGCTAATAAAAACTTCAAAACAAAAAGGGGGAATAAATGGTGTAGTTATAGAACTTCCATATGAAGAGGAAGTCAAAGTCATCATAAAAAAAAAGGCTGTTTTAAACATAGGATAATAAAAGTAAACCTCTCAGTAACCAAGAAGAAAATTAACAAACCTACCCACCAAAACAGTACTCAGAGGTCAATTTATAGCAATAAACACATACATCAAAAAAGGAGAATGGGCCAAAATCAATACTTTAACCATACAACCCAAACAAATAGAAAAAGAACAGCAAAAGAAGCCCACAGCCACCAGAAGAAAGCAAATAATAAAGACTAGAGTGTGAATAAATGAAACAGAAAACAGGAAAGCAATTGAAGCAATTGACAAGACCAGAAAGCTGATTCTTTGAAAGGATCAATAAAATTGGCAAAACACTTGCCAAGCTGACAAAAGGAAAAAAGGAGAAGATGCAAATAAACCAAATAAGAAATGAGATGGGTGACATTACCACAGAACCAACTGAAATAAAAAGGATCATAACAGAATACTGGGAAAAATTATACTCTATCAAATTTGAAAGCCTAAAGAAAATGAACAAATTTCTAGAAACACACTACCTACCTAAACTAACACAAACTGAGATAGAAAATCTGAACAGATCCAAAACAAAAGAAGAAATTGAAAAGGTCATAAAAATATTACCCCCCCTCCCCCCCCCCAAAAAAAGCCCTGTCTTGGACAGTTTCACTGGAGAATTCCATCAAACATTCAGAGAAGAGTTACCAATACTACTCAAACTATTTCAGAGCATAGAAAAGGAAGGAATACTCCTGAATTCACGCTATGAAACCAGTCAGAATAGCCCTGATACCAAAGCCAGACAAAGATAATACTAAAAAATAAAATTATAGAACAATATCCCTCTTGAACACTGATGCAAAAATTCTCAACAAAATTCTGGCCAATAGAATCCAACAGCATATCAAAAAAATAATACATCATCACCAAGTGAAATTCATTCCAGATATGCAAGGATGGTTCAATAACATTAGAAAATCAACCAATATAATCCACCACATAAATGAAACAAAGGAAAAGGATTACATGACCATCTTAATTCATACAGGAAAGGAATTTGATAAAGTCCAAAACCCATTCCTGATAAATACTCTCAGCAAAATTGGAATAGAAGGGAAATTCCTCAACATAATTAAAGGCATATATGCAAAACCAACAGTCAGCATTATTCTCAACAGAAAGAAACTGAAAGTATTTCCCTTGAGAACAGGAACCAGTCAAGGATACACTTTATCACCACTCTTACTCAACACTTTACTGCAAGTCCTAGCTAGAGCAATAAGAAAAGAAAATCAAGGACATCCAAATTGGAAAAAAAGGAAGATGTAAAACTATCCACATTCACAGATGATATGATCCTATACATAGAAAATCCTAAAGAATCCACAAGAAAGCTACTGGACCTAAAAAAAGGATGCAGCAAAGTAGCAGGTCCAAGATCAACAAACAAAAAGCAGTCTGATTCCTCTATACTAACAAAGAGAGCTTGGAAAAGGAATTCAGGAAAGCAATACCATTCACAATAGTCCCCCAAAAGATAAATAATTAGAAATAAATCTAATAGGAATGTAAAATACTTATACAAAGAAAACTACCAAACTCTGCAGCAAGAAAGCAAAAGAAGCCTTCATAAATGGAAAAACATGCCGTGCTCATGGATAGGAAGACTTAAAATTATGAAAGTGACCTATTTATATGATGGAATTCCCATCTAAATTCCAACATTCTTTTATGAGATGGAAAAACTAATTACCAACTTTATATAGAAAGGAAAGGACCAAAAAAGGAAAAGTAGGAGGCTTCACACTACCCTATCTCAGAACCTATTATACAGCCACGGTAGTCAAAACAGTCTGGTACTGGTACAACCACAGACACATAGAACAATGGAACAGAGTTGAAAACCCAGACCTAAATCCACCCACCTATGGACACTTGATCTTCAACAAGGGATTGAAGTCCATTAAATGGGGAAGAGAGAGTCTCTTCAAAAAATGGTGCTGGAAAAACTGGATTTTCCTTTGCAGAAAAATGAAGCAGGATTCATACCTTACACCATACACAAAAACTAACTCAAAATGAATCAAAGATCTAAATGTAAAATCTAAAACTGTAAAAATCATGAAAGAGAACATAGAGACAGTACTAGGGACCCTAGTTCATGGCATAAATAGGATATCAATCATAACTAAAAATGCACAAACTCCAGAAGATATACCGATGATTGGGACCTCCTAAAAATTAAATACTTATTCTCATCAAAGACTTTATCAAGAGAGTAAAAAGAGAACCTACAGATTGTGAAAAAGTCTTTGACAACAACGTATCTGATAAAGGTCTAATCTCTACAATATACAGAACACTTCAACAACTCAACAACAAAAGACAAACAACCCAATCATAAAATCGGCGAAGGATATGACCAGATACTTCACCAAAGAGGACATTCAGGTGGCCAACAAATACATGAAAAGATGCTTAGGATCATTAGCCATTCCAAAAAAATTCAAACTCCTAGTGACCCGATAGGATAGTGTAGAACTGCCTCATAGGGCTTCCAAGGAGCTCCTGGTGGATTCAAACTGCCAACCTTTTCGTTAGCAGCTGTGGCTCTTAACCACTACGTCACCAGAGTTTCGCATTAGCCATTAGAGAGATGCAAATTAAAACCAAGATGAGATACTATCTCACTCCTGCAAGAATAACACTGACCAAAAAAAAAAAAAAAAAAGGCAATAAATGCTGGCAAGGTTGTGGTGAGATTGGAACTATCATACATTGCTGATGGGAATGTAAAATGGAGAAACCACTATGGTAAACGATATGGTGCCTCCTTAAAAAACCAGAAATAGAAATATCACACAATTCAGCAATTTCATTCCTAGGATTATATCCTAGAGAAATAACAGCCATCACATGAATAGATGTGTGCACACCTATGTTCACTGCAGCATTATTCACAATAGTGAAAGATGGAAACAATTGCATGGACAAATAAATTATGGTACATAAACACAACAGAATACTACGCAACGGTAAAAAACAGTGATGAATCAGGGAAATATCTCACAACTTAAATGAACCTGGAGGGCATTATGCTGACAGAAAAAATAAATCACAAAAGGACAAATATCATACGAGACCACTATTTGAGAAACTCAAGAAAAGGTTTACAGGCAGAAAGAAACAACCTGACTGTTACCAGGCAGGGGAAGGATGGGGAGGCAGAACCACTAACTAGGTAGTAGACATGTGTTACATTTGTTGAAGAGAAAGGCAATACACAATGTAGGAGAAGTCAGCACAACTTGGCGAAGGCAAAAGAAGCCACTGAAACGCAGGAAAACTGGAGAAATGGAAATGGCAACTGGAGCAGGGGAAAGGGTGGAGTGCTGACACATTGCAAGCAACGTCAGAAACAATTTGTATATAAAGTTTTCGAATGGGAAGCTAATCTGCCCTGCAAACTTCAACCTAAAGTATAATATATTTTTTTAAAGAGATAAATATACAAAGATTAAAAAAAAATAGTATTAAACCAATGCCAATTTCCTGGTTTTGCCAGTATACTGTGGTTATCATTGAGGGAAAGAATACCCTTCACACAATACTTGCAACTTCTTGTGGGCCTATATTTATTCCAAATAAAGAAGTGAGAATGAACATTTTTATTTATCCCTAACTCTTTAACAGCTCTTAATTCCATAAATTTCTTTCTACCTTTTGTTCCTATGAAATAAATAGTTTTACAATCTATGCTTTTTATTACATATAAATTGTAAATATTACCGCATTTTTTCACACCAACCCTTCCTTACAGATGCACCAAGTTTTATGTTCTGACTATTCAATGTTTAAGTTGTTTCAGACTTTCAGGGCAAGTTAAACCCGAGTCACAATGCCCTTAACAGAAGTCTCACTGGGAAGTCAGGCAGAAGGAGCCTGAGATCCACGTGAGTCTCTGCAGAAGCCACTTAGCATTAGCACCACACAGAGAAGGAGACAGTGCACTGGCTGAGCTCCTGTCCCACAAAACAGCCGTCAGGTTCTTGCCAGGCGAGTTCGTGGCGAATTTTAATGGGACAATTATTAAAATTTGTATTCTAAGAACTGTTCTCTGTGTTACAAAATCACTGTTCCACTCAAGACAGAGAACTTAATATTTCACATAAATAATAGATTATATTACCAATGCCCACGTCCTCTGATCCAGCAGTTATACTCAATGCTAGATGGTCATCCTGCAGATATGATTGGCACTGTGCTAAATGTGATACATGTATGTGGTTATTCTCAGTGGCGGTATGGGTGAGAACAACGAAGGTGCCCACCAACAGGACACAAATTGGGGTTGTAAAATGAATTGCAGGCAGTCCCCAGGTTATGAATGTCCTACTTAAGGACAACTCCTATTTGCCCTTTAATGTTACATAAATTGCTCTCACTTTGAAAAGATTGAACCAATCCCTACTCGGAACAAATTCTTCATCACAACACTCACTGTCTCATGTGCTGCTTTTCAATCATTGAAAAGGTTTCAAGCTTTTCCTGCACTAATGACATGTGCAAAGAGCTGGAGATGGAAAACCAAAAGGGAAGAACACGCTCGACGTTCCTCAAGCTGAAAGAACTGAAGAAAAAATTCAAGCCTCAAGTTGCAATAGTAAAGGATTCTATGGGGAAAATATTTAATGACACAGGGAGCATCAAAAGAAGACGGAAGGAATACACAGAGTCATTATACCAAAAAGAATTAGTCGATGTTCAACCATTTCGAGAGGTGGCATATGATCAGGAACCGATGGTATGGAAGGAAGAAGTCCAAGCTGCTCTGAAGGCTTTGGCGAAAAACAAGGCTCCAGGAATTGATGGAATATCAAATGAGATGTTTCAACAAACAGATGCAGTGCTGGACGTGCTCACTCGTCTATGTCAAGAAATATGGAAGACACCTTCCTGGCCAACTGACTGGAAGAGATCCATATTTATGCCTATTCCCAAGAAAGGTGATCCAACCAAATGTGGAAATTATAGAACAATATCATTAATATCACATGCAAGCAAAATTTTGCTAAAAATCATTCAAAAATGGCCGCAGCAGTATATCAACAGGGAACTGCCAGAAATTCAGACCAGTTTCAGAAGAAGATGTGGAACGAGAGATATCATTGCTGATGTCAGGGATCCTGGCTGAAAGCAGAGAATACCAGAAGGATGTTTACCTGTGTTTTATTGACTATGCAAAAGCTTTCGACTGTGTGGATTAGAACAAATTATGGATAACATTGTGAAGAATGGGAATTAGAGAGCACTTAATTGTGCTCATGAGGAACATTTTCATAGATCAAGAGACAGTTGTTCGGACAGAACAGGGGCATACCGATTGGTTTAAAGTCAGGAAAGGTGTGCGCCAGGGTTGTATTCTTTCACATACCTATTCAATCTGTATGCTGAGCAAATAATCCAAGAAACTGGACTATATGAAGAAGAACAGGGCATCAGGATTGGAGGAAGACTCATTAACAACCTGCGTTATGCAGATGACACAATCTTGCTTGCTGAAAGTGAAGAGGACTTGAAGCACTCACTAATGAAGATTAAAGACCACAGCCTTCAGTATGGATTGCACCTCAACATAAAGAAAACAAAAATCCTCACAACTGGACCAATGAGCAACATCATGATAAACAGAAAAAATCGAAGTTGTCAAGAATTTCATTTTACTTGGATCCACAATCAACAGCCAGGGAAGCAGCAGTCAAGAACTCAAGAGACGCATTGCAAAGGGCCTCTTTAAAGTGTTGAAGAGCAAAGATGTCACCTTGCAAGACTAAGGTGCGCCTGACCCAAGCCATGGTATTTTCAATGGCATCATATGCATGTGAAAGCTGGACAATGAATAAGGAAGACTAACAAGAATTGATGCCTTTGAATTGTGGTGTTGGCGAAAAATATTGAATATACCATGGACTGCCAAAAGAACAAATAAATCTGTCTTGGAAGAAGTACAACCAGAATGCTCCTTAGAAGCGAGGATGGCGAGACTGCGCCTTACATACCTTGGACATGTTGTCAGGAGGGATCAGTCTCTGAAGAAGGACATCATGCTTGGCAAAGTACAGGGTCAGCGGAAAAGAGGAAGACCCTCAACGAGGTGGATTGACACAGTGGCTGCAACAATGGGCTCAAGCATAACAACGATTGTAATGATGGCACAGGACCGGGCAGTGTTTCGTTCTGTTGTGCATGGGGTTGCTATGAGTCAGAACCGGCTCGACGGCACCTAACAACAACAACAAACCTATTGCCATTGACTCAATTCTGACTCATAGGGGCCCTATAGGACAGAGTAGAACTGCCCCACAGGGTTTCTAAGGAGTGACTGGGGGATTTGAACTGCTGATCTTTATGGTTAGCAGCCGAATGCTTAACCACTGTGCCACCAGGGCTCCTTCTTGCACTAAAAAAAAAAAAAAAAAAAAAAGTAAGGCTAAATAAGAAACATACGCACTTGTTCCGACTTGCCTACAAATTCTTAAAAACACAGTTAGGAGACAGATCTTGTTCATACCCCAGGGACTGCCTTACACTATTGCCTCAAAAAAATAAAAAAGAGAAGGCTCTCTTTTAACTAATATGGAAATATCTCCAAGATAAATGGCGAAGTGCAAAAATGTCAGTTGAAGCACTCCGGTATGCAACCATACAAACAATATGTAATCCTATATGTTTGAATTTACACAAAATAGATCACTGATAACTGTGATCATCTATGGAGAGGAGAGTATGGAAGCTGGTGAAAGGAGAGACTTTTTACTGAATATCCTTTTACCCTCTTTGATTTATGAAGTAGGTGATATTTCCTATTAAGAATATAAATACCCCAATTTTTCAAATATGGGTACATCTTGCATGAAAAATAATGACAACCCTAGGCAGCTTGCTACTTGTGTGTGTGCCATGTTCAAATTGCAGAGTAATGAGGGCAAAAAGGATCCATGAACTGTCCCTTCATAGCCAGAGCACAGGAGAAGAAAGCATGTGTACATTCACACACACACATCTCTACATGGCAAAATCTTAGCATAAAAGTCTGTACAACTTTCAAGACTCTTCCCAACATTCCTCCTTCCTCCAGATTTATTTTGCTTTTTAGACTCCGGAGCCATTTTCATGAATATCTGGATGGTGGGTGCAGTGAAGAATGGCAGGCAGCTGAAGTTGTAGTGTAGATGGTGCAGTTCTCCCAGGAATATCAGTACTATAACTACAGGACCTCATGGTAGAGGACAATTGCATTCTTAATAATTTTCATGCCTCACAACAATTGGGGCTCAGTACACAGCTTGGTAGAATCTTGGTTACTGCTTTCCTGGGGTGGTTGGGATAGCTCTGACTAGCTAGACACACTTTACACAACACTGGCATAGTAGGGGCAAGAAGCCGAGAGGAAGATGGCGCCTATCATTGTTGGGTAAAAAATGCAATGCGTTGAGTTAGCAGGATGTTGTGCCTCTGGCCCTTTAACTGCCAAAGGTCTTGAAAGCCAGCTCACTCTTCTTCCAGAATAGGAACACACACATAGCCAGGGCTGGTGCCACGAGCAGGCAACCTGTGCAATCACTCTGGGCCCCTGCACATAGAAGGGCTGTGCTCCTGGTTTAATGTTTTGCTGTCGCCCTCTTGAGATTCTTAATAATGTTTAAACAAGGCATTTGTATTTTTATTTTTCACTGGGCCCCGCATATTTACTATGTCTGGGAACTCAAGAAAAATGTTTACAGTTGTTCTGAAAAATATCATGAATCATGAGCTCAGGGCAAGAAAAATTCAACAAAGGCAAGTCAGTCTCAAGAACAGCAAGAACTCTATACACTGTCAAAAGTACCCCAGTGCTGGTACCATTCAACTTTGAATCACAGTTTCCTTGTGGTTTAGAGAGGAGAGAAAAAGGAAACTAATTAAGATGGACTGACCAAATTTGAACTTGAATGCCAACATGATATAAAACATATATTCTCTGCTTTTTCTCTTTCCACTAAGGAGAGGAACATTCATTTGATCACTAATTTCTAATTAATTGTGATGTCTCATCTATTGTTTTTCTGAAAAAAATTCAGATTAAATCTTTTAAACATAGGGACATTTTTTATTTTACATGTCCATGTCTTGTCTCCTTACCTGGATTATTGATTGTTAGCCTCCCAAACATCATATATTCCTGATGCAACTAATACCCATTATCCAAAGTCCTGCAGGCTAGCTTCCAATTAGTTGCTGTTGTTAGTTGCCTTCAAGTCGATTCTGACTTGTGGAGACCCCATGTGTAGAGAGTAGAATGCTCCATAGAGTTTTCAAGGCTGTGAACTTTCAGAAGCAGATTACCATGCCCTTCTTTCATGGCACCTCTGGGTGGATTCGAATTGCCAACCTTTCAGCTAGTGGCCTAGCATTTAATTGTCTGTGCCACCCAGGGACTCCTTTTTATAGACTATGGATGCAAAAGTAATTGGCTGGTCAGTCTTGATTCCTTATCAAATGTTGCTTTGAATTTACACCCCCAAAGTTAATATTTTTTTTCTTTTTGAAAGGCTTTAAATGAGGACCATAAGGTCTTCTCATACATTTACAAGAAACTGTATAGTCCTCAGCAACTTTATCTATAAAATGGTCTAGGGTAATACAAGGGAGGCACAAGGATGTAAAGTAATCTAAATAGTGACTCAAAATCTAGCTCTATTACTTAATCCACCAACCCAGTGCCATCGAGTCGATTCCAACTCATAGCGACCCTATGAGACAGATACTAGTTTTTTAAATTATATGAGACCTATGATTAAAGAAACTATTCTTTGAGTCACACCACTCATCTGTCAGATTTTTGTACTGTGGTGGCTTGCGTGTTGTGATGCTGGAAGCTATGCCACCAGTATTTCAAATACCAGCAGAGTCACCCCTGGTGGACAGATTTCAGCAGAGTTTTCAGACTAAGACAGATTAGGAAGAAGGACCTGACAATCTACTCCCCCCCGCAAAAAAAAATTAGCCAATAAAAACCTTATGAATAGCTGCAGGACATCTTCTGATATAGTGCCAGAATATGAACCCCTTAGATTGGAAGGCAATCAAAATACAACTGGAGAAGAAGTGCCTCCACAAAGTAGAGTCAACCTTAATGACATGGATAAAGTTTTTAGGACCTTCATTTGCTGCTGTGGCATGACTCAAAATGAGAAGAAACAGTTGGAAACATCCATTAATAATCAGAACTTGGAATGTACAAAGTATGAATCTAGGAAAACTGAAAGTCGTAAAAAATGAAATGGAATGCATAAAGATGGATATGCTAAGCTTTAGTTAGCTGAAGTGGACTGGTATTAGCCATTGTGAATCAGACAATCATATGGTCTACTATCCCGGGGATGGAAAATTGAAGAGGAATGGCGTTGCATTCATTGTCAAAAAAATTTCAAGAACTATCCTGAAGTACACTGTTAAAGTGATAGAAAAATAGCCATATGCCTACAAAGAAGACCATTTAATACAACTACTATTCAAATTTACACACCAACCACAAATGCCAAAGATGAAGAAATTGAAGATTTTTACCCACTTCTGCAGACTGAAACTGATCAAACATGCAATCAAGATGCATTGATAATTACTGGTGATTGGAATGTGAAAGTTTGAAACAAAGAAAAAGGAGCAACAGTTGGAAAATCTGGCCTTGCTGATAAAAAGGATGCAGGAGATTGCATGATAGAATTTTGCAAGACCAATGCAATGACCTATTCATTACAAATAGCCTTTTTCAACAACATAAACACTGCCTATACATATGGACCTTACCAGATGGAATACACAGGAATCAAATAGACTACATCTGTGGAAAGAGACGCTGGAGAAGCTCAATATTATCAGTCAGAACACAGCAGAATGGAGCAGACCATCAATTGCTCATATGCAAGTTCAAATTGAAGATGAAGAAAATTAGAACAAGTCCACAAGAGCCAAAAAAGAACCTTGAGTATATCCCACCTGAATTTAGAGACCACCTCAAGAATAAGTTTGATGAACACTAATGACCAAAGATGAGAAGAGTTGTGGGATGATATCAAACAAGAAGAAAGCAAAAGGTCATTAAAGAGACAGCAACGAAAGAAAAGACCAAAATGGATGTTAGAAGAGACACTGAAACTTGCTCTTGAACATACAGTAGCTTAAGGTAATGGAAGAAATGATGAAATAAAAGAGCTAAACAGAAGATTTCAAAAGAGAAGCTAGAGAAGATAAAGAAAGTATTATAATGAAATGTGCAAAGACCTGGAGTTAAAGGACCAAAAGGGAAGAATATGATCAGCATTTCTCAAGCTGAAAGAACTGTAGAAAAAATTCAAGCCTCGAGTTGCTGTATTGAAGGATTCTATGGGCAAAACATTGAATGACACAGGAAGCAGCAAAAGAAGGTGGAAAGAATACACACAGACACAGTATCAAAAAGAATTGGTTGACGTTCAATCGTTTCAAGAGGTAGCATATGATCAAAAACCAATGGTATTGAAGGAAGAAGTCCAAGCTGCACTGAAGGCACTGACGAAAAACAAGGCTCCGGGAATTGACAGAATACCAACTGAGAAGTTTCAACAAATGGATGTAACACTGGAAGCACTCATTCATCTATGACAAGAAATTTGGAAAACAGTTACCTGGCCAACTGACTTGAAGAGATCCATATTTGTGCCCATTCCAAAGAAAGGTGATCCAACAGAATGTGGAATTTATTTCTGTTATAGCAGCACAAGATGACTTGAAGCACTTACTAATGAAGATCATAGACCACAGCCTTCAGTATGGATTGCACCTCAACATAAAGAAAACAAAAATCCTCACAACTGGACCAGTGAGCAACATCATGATAAACAGAGAAAAGATCGAAGTCGTCAAGGATTTCATTTTACTTGGATCCACAATCGACAGCCAGGGAAGCAGCAGTCAAGAACTCCAGAGATGCATTGCATTGGATAAATCTGCTGCAAAGGGCCTCTTTAAAGTGTTGAAGAGCAAAGATGTCACCTTGAAGACTAAGGTGCACCTGACCCAAGCCATGGTATTTTCAATAGCATCATATGCATGTGAAAGCTGGACAATGAATAAGGAAGACCAAGAAGAATTGATGCCTTTGAATTGTGGTGTTGGCGAAGAATATTGAACATGCCATGGACTGCCAGAAGAACAAATAAATCTGTCTTGGAAGAAGTACAACCAGAATGCTCCTTAGAAGCGAGGATGGCGAGACTGCACCTTACATACCTTGGACATGTTGTCAGGAGGGATCAGTGTCTGCAGAAGGACATCATGCTTGGCAAAGTACAGGGTCAGCGGAAAAGAGAAAGACCCTCAACGAGGTGGATTGACACAGTGGCTGCAACAATGGGCTCAAGCATAACAACGATTGTAAGGATGGCACAGGACCTGGCAGTGTTTCGTTCTGTTATACATGGGATCACTATGAGTCGGAACCAACTCGATGGCACCTAACAATAACAACAACATAGCAGCACTAGATGACTAAGACAATTTTTAAATACTTTATTGTGATTTAGGTGAAAATTTACAGTACAAGTGGATGGGTTTAACAAAGAGAAATTTATTTTCTCACAATTTAGTAGGCTAGAAGTCCAGATTCAGGGTGTCAGCTCCAGGGGGAGCCTTTCTCTCTCTGTTGGCTCTGCAGGAAGGTCCTTGTCATCAATTTTCCCCTGAACTAGGAGCTTCTCTGAGCAGGAGCCCTGTGTCCAATGAACAAGCTCTGCTCAAGGTGCTTCTTTCTGAGTGGAGTGAAGTCCCACCCTCTCTGCTTGCTTCTCTTTCCTTTTAACTCTTGTAAGATAAAAGGTGGTGCAGGCCACACCCAGGGAAACTCCCTTCAAGGGGATCAGGGATGTGACCTTACTAAGGGTGTTACAATCCCACCCTAATCCTCTTTAACATAAAATTACAATCACAAAATTGAGGACAACCACACAGTACTGGGAATCATGGCCTAGCCAAGGTGACACGTATTTTGGGGGGACACATTCAATCTATGGCAGTAATGGAGGGTGTTTTCACTCTTCCCATCATCCCTCATCCTAGTTGTTAAGCTTTTTTATTATCATTGAACTAGGAGGGGGAATTACAGAGTGGAAAGTAGAAGAATAAAAAAAGAACCTCTTTTGGACTTTGGTGTTCCAAAAGCAAAGCCTTTAAAGGAACACAAAAGACTCACATGAGCGTCAGCAGCAGGTTTGAGAAGAGAAGGACATTCTTGATGGACTGGAAGAAAGATGCTTCTAAGTTGTGAGGATAGCAATCTAAAGGGAATTAATGACAGAACAGGCATGTGTGGGTGGCAGTGGGAGGGGCCTTGCCCTACTTCCTGGCCATGTTCTGAGGATCACAGAGGCTGGGTCACATCAGTGTGGGTGTCAGACTTTAACTGAGCAGTGTGGCCCTGTCAATGCCCAGGTTGCTTTTCTGGCTTCTTGGTTAGCAGTGTTGAAAGGACCAGGTTGGTTTGGGGCCACAGATGTTCTTGCTGAGCCATCCTTTAAGGATGGACTTAGATCAGTCAAATTTACAGCTCGTGGTCTTTGAGCCTTTGTTTTGAGGAGTCTCAACAGCTCCATGAATGTCTTTCTATCATTAGTAGCAATGTTCATGGATTAAGGAGAAAGAGATACACTAAACTTAGGTATTGTATGCTACCTGATGTTTTCTCGTATAATTCTCATAATAGCCCTAGGAGGCTGTTATCCTTGTTCATGGATGGAAAAATCAAGATTTAGAAAGATTAATTTCCCTAATCTCAGAGAGCCAATTATTAACACCGCCCAGTCTCCAGGGAATATTGACATGTATTAGTGAGAGTTAAGAGTGTTTTATTTGATAGAAGAACATCCAGGACATCAATTTTTAATAAATCAGCTCTTTCTTTTTTCTCTTCTTCTTTATTTGCAGAAAAATTGCAACTATATGCTACATTTCTGTAGTGAAGCTAAGAGTGAAGCATTAAGAGCTGGTGGTGTGCCAGGGACATGGAAGAGTGTGTGTTTTAACCACGGCATAAATACCTACTTTTATATGACTCACTCAGGGATGTGGCAATAGCAAAAAAAGAGGAAAACAGCTATTTTGAAGTCTGAATGCCCTTGAGTTCATTGCTATCACATAGTTGTGGTTTGGCACCAGAAACAAGAACCTTGCGCAGAACAAGAAGACTCTTTTGATGCTAGGCTACTATGTGATGTTTCTGAGACTCAGAGGCTACTGCTCTGGTGTCCCCTTTCCTGGGCAGGTGCCACTCAGGTCAGTAAGTAAACGGCCTCTGCACAGTTAAAACATACTAACTGGGTCAATCCAACAGTCCACAGACTCTGATTGACTGCCTGCAGTGTGCCTGTACATTATGCCTGCCACTGGAAAAAGTGGGTTAGGAGAATAAGTAAATACTGTATTCCCTCTTCAGCCACAAGAATTTAATTCCCAAAGCCTCCTTGATACTAAAATTCATAGTTAAACCAAGTTGGAACCTTATAGTTCAAACAAGCTCGTTGTTAGGTGCTGTCTAGTCGGTTATAACTCACAGCGACCCGATAAGACAGAGCAGAACTGCCCCACAGGGTTTCCAAAGGAATAGCTGGTGGATTTGAACTGCTGACCTTTTGGTTAGCAGCTGAACTCTTAACCACTTTGCCATCAGGGTTCCTCAAACAAGCTCAGTGTTTGTCAAAATTCATTGAATTGTACCCTTAGGATTTGCACATTTTATTATTGTAAATTGTACCTAAGAAAATTGAAACAGCAAACAATCAACGAGCAATCACATTTAAAACACTGACCATACCAAGTGTTGGTCAGGATGTAGAGTACCAGAATGTTCATGCGTTACTGGGTGAAGAATAAACTGGTAAAGCACTTGGAAAACTTTGTCAGTATCTCCCAAAGCTAGGTGCATGTACGTATTATGACCAGAAATTCTTGTCCTAGGGTATATACATACCAAAGTATATAGTAAGAAAATTTATAGTATCAATATTTTGAATAGCTAAAAACTGGAAGCAATCCAAAACATCCATAATATAATGGATAAATAAATTATGGTATGTTAATAAAATGCATTACTAGATATCCGTTACAATGAATAAATTACTGCTACATCTGACAACATGGAAATTTTTCTCAAATATGGCATTGAATGAAAGAAGCTAAGCACAAAAAAACATATATTTTATTATTCTATTTATATAAGATTGAGAGGCCAAAGTAATCTATGGTGACAGAAATCAGGATAGTGGTTTCCTTTGGGTAGAAAGAAATAAACCAATACAAGTTTAGCTCCCAACTCCCAGTGTAACAGCCTCAAAGGAGAGAGACCAACGAAAAGCTAGTTCTGCTCTGATGACAAAGATTAGGTAGAAATGGAATAAAAATTCTCAACCTGAGACACAAATCAGGGTCTATGTACTTGCTATAAATTCTATCGCCTCACATGCAAATCATGGTTGGGAGAAGCATTATTCTTGCCTCCTCATTCTGTAAGCCACACCATTCTGTAGAGGAAACAAGCTCCTGCCCAGGAGAGCTGAGAACTAGGTAAGGAGGTCGTTTCTGTTTTCGTGTTTGTTGCTGCTGTTGTTTGTCCATTGACCAAAGAAATGGGTTTCTTTTTTAGGTGACTGATGTTAAAATTTTGATTCAGGAGAACCATGAGAGTGAGCTTGGAGGACTCAAATGGGTTGCCAATGATTGACATTCTCCAGCAGACCATGTCACCACAATTGCATTTGATGATGAAAAAAGATGCCTGATGACCGGGGCATTTAGAGAGTAAGAGTTAACGAGTAAACCGGCAGTGTTTCTGGACTAAACCTTGCAACCACTATCTGTCTCGCACACCTGTATCAGTAACAAACCCATGTCATGATTCTATTTTCCTACTACAACCTCAGACTTAGTCCACTAAAATTTCTTTGTCTTATATTACAGATGGAGAAGCTGAGGCATGAAGAGGGCGAATGACGCTCCCAAGTTCATGTTGTAAAAGTAATGAAGTAATGACTAGAATCAAATATTCTATCTCCTAGATTCTGTCTTACTGAAATACTTAATGGATTGGTACTCCTCATGATATCACTGGTTTTAAAGTTTGGTGGGTTCTAAATGTTATTTTTCTGCAAAAAGAAAAGTTGACCTTTCAGCTTGGTTGACAACCAAAAAATGGAATTAGACATGAGAGGGAGGGGATGTGGTAGGTGAATATAAATTCAGAATTGACCTTACTTAGAAGATTCTGAGTGTGAATGGGCTGTGGATGTATGTGTGTATGTCTTTAAAAGATTCTCCACCTCCCAGCCCGCCTCCTTACAGTTTGCCACTAGTTTCTTCAGTCCACATCAGGAGCTAACATGGGCACCCACATTTGATGTTTTGGAAGTGGGTTTGTTGCCTTGGAGCCCATATTCTGACTCTTTGCAGCTGAGGAATGCAAAGGTACCCATTTGTTTTTCATTTCAAAGATCTGGCAAAAAGATAGGCTGCTGCTCCTCTTCTGGAAAAGCCTGATTGGGTAGGTTTCCTTTTAAGGGCTCAGCCCCGAAGAAGTGTTTTATCCCATCCCCTCGCCAACGTGAAAACTAAAAGCTCGGCAAGATCCTCTGGAGGTAAACTTGCAGGGCTCCGTCATTTCACACAAATGGCTAATCCCGGAGGTAGTGCTGTTTGCAACGGGAGTCTTCACGATCAGGAGAAACAGAGCAATGGCTCACATAGTGGAAATTGCAGGAGGAATGGGATCTCAAAAGAAGCCCAGGTAAGAGCCACTCACCCCCTTCACCTTACTCTAATAACCTGAATATTTCAGCATTTCTTGGTAAAGCTGTTGAAACCTGTCATAATTTCGAGGTTTTTTTTTTTTTTTTTTATGAAGTGTTTTATTGCTTTGACTCTTCAGTTCTTTTTAAATGCTTGGGTACCAAAAAGTTTAGGTACAGATTAAAGAGAGAATGCCTTTTCTACTCAATAAAGAAAACACTTGTACCCACACAACCTTAAACTCCCTGAAATACAAATATAAATACTAAGCTTTTTTTTCTCCACCAAGCTTCTAATGGGGCAGGGTTGTGAAGGCACAAATTCCTCAGCTAAGAAACATCAATGTGCTACATTCAGCATGCTTTATTAGAAAAAGAAGAACTGAGATTATGCGGGATGGGAGGCATTTTCCCCTGATACATGAGAAATGCCTCCCTGGTTGAAAAGTGAATTCTCTTTGGTGTTCAGTGGAGCATTGTCATAGCTTACAGCTTGACTTTAAGCCAGTCTTTCTTTGAAACTTGACATCACAGGCATTTCTTTCCAAGACACTTCAGAAAGTGTGGCTCATTGTGACATGCTCACTGGAACCAAAGCAGCATCTTTGAAACAGATTTTTGTTTTCCAATTTGACATTTGAGTTTTTTGTTTTGTTTTTTGCTCCTCTTACGACAGAATGTTTGATGGGGATGTATGGAGAAAGAACTCAGGATTACAAGTACACCTGGCCATCTGGGTCTGATATACAAGGTGTACTTGTAAAAAGGCAGTTTCCCAAATCTTGTCCTTCCAGTTCCCACATGATGGCCTGTTGCTCTGCTCTGAGCAGCAGGGATGAGCTCACATGCTCCAGGCACAAACTCAAGTAGCCAAACAGGTAGCTTCACTGTTGGAAAACAAGGAGATGCTCAGGCAACCCCATGCTATCCTCCATCACTCATTTATCCTGGGGAATCAGCATCCACCCAGGGGGAAGGTCAGATTGTTCTAAGATCACAGGACAGGTGGGGCTGGTGGAGGCTGGTGTTCTAGTCAAGAAATTAAATTAGCATGTCCAGTTGGAAGAGGTGAGAGGTACTGTGGAGCCTGGGTTGTGTATGATCCCAGAAATGTGCCTTGGTCCCAAAAATGTAACCATTTTTTTTTTTTTTTTTTAACAAAAGGCATTACCCTAGACAGGGAAGTGTCTCCCAGAAACCTCAGGCCTGGCATCACCCAGCTGAGTATGTGAAATCTGGTGGGCCATGCAAGAGAAAGCACTCAACTCCCGTCATTTGCATGAGGACAATCACAGTCATATCCACTGTTTACTCAATCACCAAGTCTGGATTCCAACCACCACCCAAGATGTTCCTTGTCCTTGCGACACCTGGAAATCACTGGCCACTTGTCTACCAGCCATCTGGACCATTCTGATCCTGAGGGCTCTAATTTGGGCAGAGATCCCTTCAAAACTGTTCTCCTGTCTCTTTACTTTATCTTGGTTTTATAACCACGATATTTCCTAATGCCTAAGAGTAGAAACTGTGGTTACAACCACTTCTAAGTAAGGAAAAAGCCAGGATCCTAAAGCCTCGTCTGAGTCCAGGGGTGGTGCAAACAGTTAATGCATTCAGCTGCTAACTGAAAGGTGGCAGTTCGAGTCCACCCAGAGGTGCCTGGGAAGAAAGTCCTGTTGATCTACTTCTGAAAAATCAGCTGTTGAAAACTCTAAGGAGCACAGTTCTACCCTGGTCACACATTGGGTTGCCAAGAGCCAGGGCCAACTCGATGGCAACTGGTGAACAATTTGTTACTAATTGCTCCTGTAAGACTATAAATATCTTTGAACGTTGAGGCTTCCCTTTGAGCAGCAGAAAATGTCCTGGCTGCTGTTGCCTTTCCTGACAGTGCTTTCTGAAGAGCTACCCAGAGCCTGTTGGCTTGGATATATTTAGGTGTCGCTAAGTTGAAATTGGCTTCCGTTGAAAGCCTCAGTAGTCATAGCTTAAAAATATTTTTCAGAAGGAATAAACCCTGCTGAGATCTTGGTGTAACAGGGCAAACAAGGGCCTATCTTCCTCCCTCCCCCACACTCCACACACACACTATAGGAAGGGAATTGTCTTCACCATCATGATTCTCAACCACAAGTTTTAGACAATTTTACTTTGGGCCTTTTACCAAACTAGATCTTGACCAAAAACCTTGGCTGTTAATCTCATTTGGAAGCCAAAAGGCCGCAAATATCCTAGGCTAACGGTCTTCAAAACACACTCTGCCAGACCTCAGTTCCTGTGATCACCACCAGCAGTGGCCACTGAGTTGATTTTGACTTGTGGTGACCCCATGTGTATCAGAGGAGAACTGTGGTCCTCAGGATTTTCGATGGCTGATTTTTCAGTGGATTACCAGATCTTTCTTTCAAGACACTTCGGGGTGGACTCGACCCTCCAACCTTTCAGTTAGGAGCTCAGCATGTTAATCGTTTGCACCACCAGGGACTGCTATGGAATGGCATCTAAAATCCCACTGGCTTCCCCACTCGAGATCCTCTTACCCTTTGTCTTCCGGCTTATTTGCAACCACACAGCAACACATTTATCTCTTTTGCATACTGAAGGACCCTATAAGATTCTGTTGAGCATAGGGTTCCCTGGCATTAAAAAAAAAAACAATATGGAAATCACTGTTAAGCAGTTGCTTAGAAACCCTCCTTCCCTTTGTTTCAACATAGCCTAATTTCAACACTCTGGCCCTGGAGTCAAGGCTTGATAACCCAACCTCAAGATTGTCAAGGCGGCCAGAATATTTCCATTCTGGAAACCTTTTAGAGTTCCTTTGTGGAGTTTTTTGGAGCTTGACCATATTGCTTGTTTTTTTGTCTTTAAACGTCATACGCCCTGAGGATGCAATGATAACTGGTTTTCATCACTGATTAAGTCTCTTTCTTTGTTCACTTCTAATATGTCATTCTACCTCTTACTTCTGACTGATGGGGGCTTAGTCAGTAGCAGAACTCTATTGTTCTGAGAGATTTGTTCTCCTGCCTCATGAGTATGTACATCTAAGAGAGAGAAGTGCCCTTAGTGTCTTAATCCATAAACTCAATATTTCCTACTGAGTCACTTAATCCCCATATAATTAATTTGGAATTATTATCCACATAATTGCTTTTCACTCCCACTTATTTTTAACCAAGGGAGGTAGACCTTGTGTCTTTAGCAGTCTTACTACTGCATCCCCCTGGATATAGTCCTTTAATGGGATGGGGTCTGCATTTTCATGGATTAAATTAATCATCTATAGGATGAAAGACAATTTGTGCCCTTTCCCCTAATGGTTCCTTCCCTAAGAAATAAAAATATCCTGGGTTTATTGGTAGTCTAATTCAGCATGTACTGAGTCTTGACTCTGAATGTTATAACATTACCAGGTAAAGTGAGCCCTAAGGAAGTAGTTGCTTGTTCTATCATCCATCTATCCATTTAGTCATTCTCCAATATTTATTAATAATTTGTTATCCTTGTGACATATAAAGATAAGAGGTTTATAATCTAGCTATTAGGAAAAGCTTATATCAAAAGCAGGACAATAATATTAACATTAATATAAGGACAAGAGCTGCCAAAAGGCTGGTATAGTTTGAGGACAAATGGGTGGTACAGATATTAAGTACCAGAAATTCAGAAATTTGAAGAGGGGAAAGGAAAATAACATATCTTAATGCCAAGCTACGCATGAGGACCAAGCCAGGCACTTCACCTCATGAAGTGGTAACACCATGCCCATTGTACAGATGAAGAAATACAAGAGATTAAGGAATTTGTGCAAAATCATAAGCGGCATAGTCATGATTTAAACCTAAATCATTTTATTCCAAAGCCAATTCTCTTAACTTTCTAGTAAACCATAGGCTGAGGTGGTTATTGATGGCTTTGCAGAGGAGAGAAGACTTGAACTGAGTCTTGAGATATTTGAAATGGCAGAGAAAATGGGAAGTTTATTCTTGGCCGCAAATGAGAGAAAGAAGGGAAAGGAGCTCCAGAGATGAATGTAAAGAATTAGCTTGGTGAAGGGCATGGGGAAGGTTATATAGTATAAAGAAGGAGGAAGAAAACACAATGGCTGTGAGTCATGGCAGAGCATAGGACCTTTGAGAAACATCTCTCAACTCAGTGAGGCCCCTGCTTAGAGAGTGAGAGGGAGGGCTGTGACCAAGATGGGGCTCCGTAGATGCAGAATAAAGGGAAATCACTAAACCAGATATCATGCAGATCCTTTCTAGTTCTATAACCATTTAAGATGACTTTCCTATTTTCCCCACCTTTTCCTAAAGGCCTGTAGTGTTCTGGTCCATCTCTGTTTTTCTCTGACAGTATATGCTTCTGCAGAGTGAGAACCGAGACTGATAGTTTCATTGCACCCAGTGGTAGCTGCCTGACAGGTTCTTTTGAATACCAGTGACTGTGGGGCTCACCTATGCTGCACACTGATTGAAATAGAGTTCAGTCATCTTGCCAGTCATTAGGAGAATTTATAAAATAATAGAGTTTTTAGTATCACTTTCAATTGCTCTAAAATTTCATCTTCCTTTTGTCTCCCACCATCATTCTGTAACAACTTCTGTTTTGTAGTCCCCGTTCCTAAAAAAATCCCTAACGTGACAAGCTTCTCTGTGATCTCCCTGAGGAATCCCTATTTTTATGGGCTTGTTGTTATAAAGAATCCCTGTGTTTCAGATGCTGGATTCATAAAGATGAAAATATTCTATCTCCACTCATAAGCAGCTCACAGTTTGAATGGGAAAGACAGACAAGTATACAAGTCGTTACATGTTTTAATGATCGGCATTATAATAGATATCATGGTTATTACTGCTGGGTAACAACCACTCCAAAATGCAATCGCTTAAAACAATAGCTATCGTATTGCTTATGGTTTCTCTGAGTCAGGAATTAAGGTAGGGCTTGGTAGACATGACACATCTCCGTTCCACATGGTGTTGGCTGAAGATGGAATGGACTGAGTATCCACTCCTTTGACTGGGGCTTTGGTGCTAGCTGTTATCTAGTGCAGCTTGTGTCACCTTTACAAGGACACCCTTTCCATGTGGTCTCTCATTATTCGTCAGTGTAGTTCAAGCTTCTTTGCACGATGGCTGGCTTCCAAGAGAGTGAAAAAGGAAGCTGCTAGGCCTGTTAAGACCTAGATCAGAAGACACAAAATGTTATTTCCACCACATTCTGTTGTCAAAGCGAATTATAACCAACCCAGATGCAAGTAGAAGGAAAATAAACTCTGCTTCTTAATGGATTAGAGAGATTGTTGCGACCATCTTTGGAAACTGTTTATCACAATAGAGATATGTGCAACATGCTTGGGAGCTCAGGGAAGGAACATCTGACCTGGGCCAAGAAGGCAAAAGCCACCCCACAAGGTGATATTCAACTGAAGTGTTGATAGCAGAGTAGGAGTTTTCTACGCACATGGGCACAGAAAGGCATTCTAAGTAGAGAGAAAACTCTTAGAAAGATACAAAACATCAGAACATGATATGTTTGGGCAATGGAAGACTAAGCCTAGGATGCTGAATGATGAGACACAGGCAATAAGACTACAAAAGTAGGTGGGAACCAGACTGTGAAACGCCTTTGTTTTAGTTTGTGTTCCCCCAAGAGATAGACCCTGAGATAATAATTTGAGTGCAAGAAATTTGTTTTGGAGGTGAATCCAGAAAACACTGTAGGGGGACAGGAAAGCGAATGGGACAAAGAAGGGAAGGAAGCCAATATATTCATGAACAGATTATCACTGTGGACACCTGGGGCTCAGACTTGCTGGAGACCTCTGGGGGATTGTGTAGAACATGCTTCAAAGTTGTCCCAGTTGAGGCACAAGAAAACTGAGGTATTTATCAACCAACTCCTGTCCATTAGGAATTGAAGGATGCTTTTTTAATTTTTTAAATTTTTTCCAAGGAGGTTAATCTCTTGGCACCTGTAGCCTGCTCAACTGGATCGAGCACACTCCTGTAGCCGTAAAAGCCCTCGGGCTGAGTCGCAGGTGCCCCCAGGAAGAAGTCATCAGAATACAATGGGGTCTAGGTGTGGCACTAAGAGTGTCTGCAATAGCCTTAAATATTTGTAATTGATACAAGTTTGATAGAAGAATTGGCAGGATCAGATGTGGCTTTCTCGGGCATTTAGATTTGAATATCTGGTGACTTTTAAAGCACGCTTATGGATTAGCCCCGGCCCAATGGATTAATCATCAGAGAGAACTGGATTATGTTATTAAGCAAAATAAACAGAGCCTACCAACTGTGGCTGGCAAAAAAGAAAAAGAGTATGTCAGGGTTGACTATACTTGCCATGATTTGCTTTTCTTTGCACTCAACCAAAGTGAAAAAGCAGAAACCATAAAGAAAAGGTTCATGAATTTTAACTACACAAAAAATCTAAAACTCTGTAAGGCAAAAAGCTTTGAGAAGGCCAATAAAATATAAAATCAATTAGAAAACATAACTGAGGTAAAAACCCCATTGAAAGTAGCCTGAGACACATGAAATGCCTGGGAAGACTTAACAAGTAAAATGAAAATCAATCTGAAGAATATATGAAAACGCTACTGAGGGACAATAAAGAAAACTAGAATAAGTAGAAAAGCATACGATCCTTGTGAGTCAGCAGATTCAAGATGAAAAATATGTTAATGCTGCTTAAGGTAATCCATAAATTTCATGTAAGCCCAGTAAGTAAAAAAGATTTTTTTTTGAACCAGACAAAACTACTTAAATGTTTATGTGCAAAACCTAGCAAGCGAGAACAAATAAAAATCATTAAAGAGAAGAATAATGAGGGTTGACTAGCACTGCCAAATATTAAACCATGTAAAGCATAAGAATGAGAATGGTAGTGGCGCATGAATAGACAGATTAATATTCACAATCGGTAAAACTAATCCATAAAAGTAGAAGGAAAAGAATATTGTAAGGTTTTAAATATTCTCTACAAGGGGAAAGTCTTGATAATTATGACATAATACCCAGGAGCCATAAAGAAGAGGTTGAAAATTTTGCCAAATAAAAAACAATTCTTCTTGCATAGAAAAAAGAACAGAAAAGAAACCAACAAAACTGCTACCAGAGTATAATCAAAAGACAGATTACAGAAGAGGAAAATGTTTACAATTCAGGTCACAAAATGCAAGTGTTCTTGATATATGAAGAGCTTTTACAAATCAGTCCAAAAGAGTTCAAAAACCAGAAAGAAAAAAAATGGGCAAAAGAAATGAAGGAAATACAAATGGAAACACGAAAGGCGAGGAAAGGAAAAGGGAAAGAAATGGAAGGGAAGAAAATGAAATACGCGTTTTGGTATCAGTTTCTGTGAGAAGAGAAATAAAAGTCTATTTTCTCAGGTTGTGTTTATATAATACAAAATTAAGTTGAACTTAGTTTAAAGAATCTGGTTATTTTTATCAGTTTGATAACAGTAAAGCTAATAGGTAATATTTTTGGTAGTTGTTACATTCCAGTCCTTTTATATTATTTGCCTCATTTAATTCTCATAACAATACTAATCAAAACAAGAAACCCAAACCAAGTGCCACTGAGTTGATTCCAACTTATGGCAACCCCATGTGTGCCGAACAGAACTATAGTCCCTAGGGTTTTCAAGGCCATAACTTTCTGGAAGCTAATTGCTAGGCCTGTCTTCTGAGGCACCTCTGAGTGGGTTTGAATTGCCAATCTTTTCCTAGTAGTCAAGAGCTTAACCATCTGCATCACCCAGGGACTCCTAGTGACCCTAATTTTAAGAACTGAACAGAATTCCAGTTGCTGAAGGTATCAGTGACATTCAAGAGTGCTTTTGCTTTCATTGTGACCACCAATAATCAAGAACATCTGCTCCAAGTATGTGTTAGTCTGTGGTTAAAAATTTTGGGAGGTAGTGAAGAAAATATTATAACAACCCCTAACATATATGGAGTTCCAAGTGCCAGGCGTTCTAAGGGCTGTAGAGTCATCATCTATAAAAATGATGTGTTGTGAGGTACATACTATTATTATCTGATCCATTTTTGAGGTGACAAAACAGAGATTTATAAGTAGCAAAACCAAATTTGTAAACCAAGTTTGCTCAATTCTAGAACCCAAGTTTTTATGCCCTAGTCTGCCGTGCCTTTCTAAAATACAAGATATTGTTAGGAATGAGATGTATGCCTACTTCCACAGAGAAGGGGAGACCCACACACACTCAGTCTAATTCCTCTCCCCTTGAATCTGGGCTGGAATTAATGACTTTTTTGGCCAATAAAATGTGACAGAAGAGACATTCTGTGACTTCTGAGACTGAGCCATAAGAAGCCTTGCAGCTTGAACCCAGGCCTTTTAGAACACTCAAGCTTGAAGCCTAGCTGCCATGCTTGGAGGAAGCTAAAGCAGTCCCAAGAAGAAGACCACAGTGAGAGAAACCAAGGATTCTTGCTGTGTCCTAGCTGAGATGCAGCATGAACTTGACAACTCTGTGAGTCAGCTCTCCTGCAAGTGACTCATCTCCTTCCCCTCTCGCCCTCACCCCCACAGCCACCTGTACTTCACAAGGCCTGGCATCCTCACACCTTAGGACATTTGCACATCTTCTTCCCTTGGCCTGGAGCACTCCTACCCCAAATATCCACGTGGCGCTTTCACTCCCTTTCTTCAGGCCTTTACTTGGGTGTCACCTTGTCTGTGAGACTGAGGCTCACCGTCCTATTTAAAATTGCAAACTGGCTCACTTCCTATCCCTTTCCTTGTTTATTTTTTTTCTTTACCACTTAACATCATCTACACAGAGAGAGAGAGAGAGAGAGCACACCCATGTGCACATATTCATTTATTTCATCTTTTTGTGTGCCTCAACATATAGGATGTAAGCTCCACTTGGACAGAGATTTCTCCCTTGTTCACTGCTGTCTCCCCAGCACTTAGACTGGCACATAGTAGATACTCAGTAATATTTGTGGAATGAATAAACACCACCAGGTACTTGTTGTCTGGGAGAGCTCTCATATAAGCCTATTTTTTGTTTTGTTTTGTTTGTTTGTTATTTAAACTACCATTTGTTGTCCATATACCTAGTTCTTTAAATGACAAAAAAAAAAAAAGCTCCTATGCAATCCACAGGCTTCTCTGTAGACTTCAAAGTACAGAAACTTGTGTTAATTTACTAGTTTCCTAGCCTTTGTTGGAGAACATGGCTACTCTCCACTGTGTCCTTTTGAAAAATCACTAAATTGCTGGGTGGTACAGTTAACGCACTCAGCTGCTAACAGAAAGGTTGGAGATTTGAGTCCATCCAGAGGGACCTTGGAAGAAAGGCCTAGCAATCTACTTCCAAAAAGTCAGCTGTTGATAGCCAGGTGAAGCACAGTTCTACTCTGACACACATGGGGTTAACTCGAAGGCAACTGAGGAATCATTAGATTACTTTGTGTGACCAGGTAGTGACACGATTTTATATTGATATCCAGATTTTACATATAATTAGGCAAGTGAAATTTTTTGATGAAAACGAAAATGGAAATTAAATGCTATCGATTCATCCTGACAATTCCTGCTGCCTCTTAGCTGGAGATGAAATATGCGTGTTTTAGAGGGGAATGACTAATACCCCAGGGTGTGCAGGCCTGTTTATGATTATGCTCATGGAAGTCAGTATGGTCTGATTTCTTACCCATGACCCAGTTTATGAAATGATTTTTACAAGTTTGTTGAACAAACTTTTGCATCACACTGTATGCTTAGAACTTTACAAATATTAACTCATTTGACCCTCACAACCACCTTATAAAGTAGATACTGTTACTATTCCCATCTTCTAGATAAGGAAATGTGATGGTTAACGTTACATGTCAACTTGGCTAGGCTGTAATTCTCTCAGTGGTTTGGCAGACACTATATAATCACTTGCATTTTGTGATTTGATGCGAACAGTCAATCAGTTGAAAGGTGAGCTTCTTTGGGGGTGGGACCTGCCTCCAGTATGTAAATGGATGCTTGAGCAAAGCTTGCTCTCGCTCTCATTATCAGCCCTATACTCTTCTCATCACCTGACCTGCGGTTCCTGGGACATAAGGCTGCAGAAATCTCTGTAGAGGCCTCCAGCCTGCTGCCTGACCTACAGGTTTTGGGTTTGTCAGTCTCTGCCACCATGTGAGCCAGCAGAGGTCTTTAGCCTATTACCTGACCAAGGGATTTGAGACTTGCTAGTCATTGGGTAGTCCCAACAATCGCATGAGTCATTTCCTCACAATTGCATGAGCCATTTCCTTCAAGTAGGTCTTTCTCTCTATGTATATCTATATATGCTCCACTGGTTTTGCTTCTCTAGAGAATCCAGACTAAGACATGAAATAGGTCACACAAAAGTTAGATAAACTTGCCTAAGACCACACCTTTAGTTATAACAGAGGCTGGTCAACATTTTGCTGTACTTGTTTTATTATATGTCTGTCCATCCATCCATCCTTCTATCCATCCACCAATCAGTATGTATTATGCATTTCAAAGAAAGCTGTAGAATCAGTACCCTTCTCCCCTAAATCTTTCAGCATGCACATCATTAACTAGATGTCAGTGATCATTGATAGTTTTTTTTTTAATTTACGTATAATGAAATGGACAAATCTACATTATATCATTCAATGAGTTTTGATCTCTACTGCCTTTTGATTGATCTTATTGGAAAGGGTTTCATAATATAGTTATCGACTATGGAAAGGTACTATAATACTGCTCACTTAGCAGTGGGAGTTTAAAGCTTGGATAAGAGAACTGGCTGCATGTGAATTAGTGTCTAAAGAGGTAAAGAAGGGCACACTGGAAGGATGCCAAGTGGAGAGTCTCCCGGTTGTGCATCTGTAAATGCAAACAGGTCAAGAGCCATTTTTCTTTTTATTTTCAGAAGGGACTTTAGCAATGCTTACAGTTCCACTCCATCCCATCTTTTTGGACATGGGGCTCAGCAAAGCTAGATGACTACCTCATACAGCCAATGTGAGTTCCCCAGTCTCTTGATACATAGCCCATTGCCCTTTCTGGGAAGTTATACTTTTGAAACCTCAGCCTGTTAAAGCAATGACCAGGGTCTACAATATTTAATGACTCTTAAAATGGTACCTGCTGTTGCAAATTTCTTTCGTCTCAATTTCAAAATTGATATTGCAAAATTACATTTATTTCATGTCAGAAGGAAAGGCACCCCCTTTCCTATATCCCAAAATAAGAGCCACATGTATGTTGTTGTTAAAAAAAAAATGTCAATTCCGACTCATAGCAACCCTATGTATAACAAAACGAAGCACTGCCCTGTCCTGTACCATCCTCACAATCATTACTATATTTAAGCTCATTGTTTTAGCTACTGTGTCAATCCATCTCATTCAGGGTCTTCCTCTTCTTTGCTGACCCTCTAACAAGCATGCTGTCCTTCTCCAGGGACTAGTTCCTCCCAATAACATATCCAATGTACATAAAGTGAAGTCTTGCCATCTTTGCTTCTAAGGAGCATTATGGCTGTACTTCTTTCAAGACAGATTTATTTGTTCTTCTGGCAGTCCATGGTATATTCCATATTCACATGTATAGAGCTTTCATTTTTTGTGTACCATAGAAGACCATGTCAGAGAAATCAATAATAATTTCAGTTAATGATTGCTACCTATAAAAACAACATGGAAGGAGCATCTGACCTTCTCCAACCCTACAAGGGGAAGAAGAACCAAGATGGTATGGTGCAAGGCTGGCTCCCATGGGGCAGAGGCCGGACAAGCCCAGACAAACCTCCTCTCTCCGCCATCTTTACTAATTCTGACACCAGCTGTCCCTCACACGGCACTCTCTACTTCTCTGCCGGGTTTGATAATTCACTGCAATGGCCACAGAGAACTCAAAAACCATACTCACAGTTATGGGGTTTATTATAAGGGAAGTAACAGTTACAATTCCGTCATTAGGACAGTCTCTCCCCAGCTGTCAACTTGTCTAGGCTATAATTCTCTTAGTGGTTTGGCATGCCTCTTCCTGGCCCTCGGCCTCTGCCCAAAGGCACTTTGCTTTATCTCTCCATGGGCCAGGAAGCCCACCACACCATCTCCTGCTGCTGTGTCTCTGTTGCCAGTTCTCTCCTCCTGGTCTCTCCTTTCTTGGTGGTGGTGGACTCTTCTCTCTGCACTGGAATTGGCTCTCTTTTAAGGCAAAACTGACCAATCCCTTTGGTGGGCCACAATTATTTTATTTTCACATCCCTGCCCGATCACCTGGGTGAGAGCTACAAGACCATTGCAAGAAAAACCATACTAATTCATCACACTGCACTACCATACGTGAGGACCTACAATGTGTTTGCCCTTTTGGGGGTATTACTGTTTGTTCTCACAATATGCTTTCAAATTTTATACAGACGGAAAATTTTGAAGAGATCAGATTATCACTCACATAGCTGGCAAATAGTAGAGCCAGGATTTTCTGACTCCTAACATCATATAAGTGGGGACATTGGTACATCAGTGACAGAATTCTTGACCACCATGTGGGAGGCCTAGATTCAATTCCTGGCCAATGCACCTCGTGCATAGCCGCTGCCTGTCTGTCAGTAGAGGCTTGTGTCTTGCTATGATGCTAAACAGGTTTTAGCTGCACTTCCAGACTAAGATGGACTAGTTTGTCAATCTACTTCAAAAATAAGTCATTGAAAACCCTATGGATCACAATAGTCCTATCCACAACTGATCATGGGGATGGTGCAGGACCGAGCAGTGTTTCATCCTGTTGTACATAGGGTCTCCATAATTCAAGGGTGGCTCGGTGACAGCTAACAACACCACCAATATCGCATACCTCTAGGTAGGCCTCACAGCCCTGCCTCCCTAATAAATCGAATCATCACATGGAAGTTGGAAGCACAGCCTTATCTTCATACTGCCTGGTCTTGAATCTCAGCTTCATACTGATAGCTCTGTGACCTTGAGCAAGTAGCTTAATATCTTTGTGCTTCAGTTTCCTCCTCTGGAAGATGGAAATAATAGTAGTGCCTACCTGATAGGGCTGTTGTGAGAAGTAAATAAGAAAGTACATATAAAGTGTTAGATTGGTACCAGGCACCAGAGAAAATTCTCCATAAACAAGGGCTATTACTAATGTATTTTGCTGAAGATCATTCAAAAGTAAATGCAGCAGTACATTGACAGGGAACAGCTAGAAGTTCAAGCCAGAGTCAGAAGGGGATGTGGAATATGGGACATCATTGCTGATGTCAGCTGGATCTTGGCTGAAAGCGGATGTGGAATGGGGGACATCATTGCTGATGTCAGCTGGATCTTGGCTGAAAGCATAAAATGCCAGAAACATGGTTACCTGTATTTTACTGGCTATGCAAAGGTATTCGACTGTCCGGATCATAACAGATTATTGATAACATGACGAATGGGAATTCCAGAACACTTAATTGTGCTCATAAAGAACCTGTATGTAGGCCAAGAGGCAGTCATTTGTACAGAACAAGGGGATATTGAGTGGTTAAAGTCAGGAAAGGCCTGTATCAGGGTTGAGTCCTTCCACCATACCTATTCAATCTGTATGCCAAGAAGCTGAGAAGAACACAGCATCAGGATTGGAGGAAGACTCGTTAACAACCTGTGATATGCAAATGATACAACCTTCCTTGCTGAAAGTGAAGAGGACTTGAAGCACTTACTGATGAAGATCAGAGACCACAGCCTACAGTAGGGATTGACCTCAACATAAAAAAAAAAAAAAAAATCCTCACGATTGGACCAATAAACTACATCACGATAAATGGAGAAAAGATTAAAGTTGTCAAGGTTTTCATTTTATTGGATCCACAATCAACGCCATAAAAGAAGCAGTCAAGAAATCGAACAATGTATTGAATTGGTCAAATCTGATACAAAAGACCTCTTTAAAGTATTAAAAAGCAAAGATGTCACTTTGAGGACTAAGGTGTGCCTGGCCAAGTCATGGTATTTGTAGTCACCTCATATGTATATGAAAGCTAGACAATGAATAAGAAAGACCAAAGAAGAATTGATGCATTTAAGTTATGGTGTTGGTGAAGAATATTGAATAGACCATGGACTACTAGAAGAATGAACAAATCTGTCTTGGAAGAAGTACAGCCAGAATACTCCTTAGAAACAAGGATGGTGAGACTTTGTATCACGTATTTTGGGCAAGTTATCAGGAGGAACTAGTCCTTGGGGAAGGACATCATGCTGGGTAAAGTAGATGGTCAGTGAAGAAGAGGAAGACCCTCAAGGAGATGGATTGACACAGTGGCTGCAACGATGGGATCAAGTATAACAACGATTGCGGGTAGTGTAAGATTGGGCAGTGTTTTGTTCTGTGTATATAGGGTCGCTATGAGTCGGAACTGGCTCGACAGCAGGTAACAACAACATTAATAACTTTGGCTCTTGTGGGAATCTGCCTTATTTCTACTTCTAACTTTTATTTGGTGAAACAAAGTCAGAAGATGTCAAGGGAATACATATTCGGCCACAGAAGCCTTTAACACACAGTTACAGAAATGCTTGAGTAAAATACCAACAAGTTTTCAAATGAAAACAAACTGAATATTAGATAATAAAAATATGGAGAGGCAAAGGTTAGGTGTAAAGAAAGACAAATTATAGAATCAGGATGACTGTAGCAGATGCTGTTGGTGCCTGGTCCACTTCTCCTCTTGACTCTATTTCCAACTATGCAGACTGACTTCTAAACTCCAGCACCTGTATCCTTTACCTGAGGGCTTTCTATAGCCTGCTTGAAGCCCTAGTGATCAACAGGCCAGAAATGCCTGAAAATTGGATGGCACAAATGGTTTGCACTCAACTACTAACCTAAAGGTTAGCAGTACAAACCCACTCAGTGGTACTGCAGAAGAAAAGACTTGGTGATCTGCTTCCATAAAGATTCAAAACAAACAAACAAACCCACTGACTTTGAGTTGATTTTGGCTATTATGTGCCAAGCATTTATTTATGATGTTTCCATAAAGATTTCAGCCAAGAAAACCTTATGAAGAAATTCTACTCTGTAACTCGTGGGGTTGTCAAGAGTCAGAATCGACTCCATGGCAGTAGGTTTGTTATTGTTTTAGGCTGGGTTCTCTTGCAGGGGGCTGATGAACCCAAACTGGCAGGTCACATGGCAAGCTGCTCGCACATGGAGCTGCAGAAGCTGAAGAATCCCAGAATTGGCAGGTCAGATAGCAGGCTACTGGCTGAAGTCCCAAGAACTGAGGTCAGATGATGACAAGCCAGATGCAGGATCCAGCCAGCCAGCTTTGCCAGAACATCTGCGTATATTGGATACAAGCCACACCCCCAAGGAAACTCCCTTTTTAACTGATTGGCTACTCACATCAGATCACAAAATGGGGGTGCTGATTACATCATTGCATAACTGCCAAATTACTTCATTACATGACTGCCGAACTACAATCATTACATAATTGCCAAACCGTTGAGAATCATGGCCCAGCCACATTGACAAACAACTTTAACCATCACAGCTATATAGATTTGTTTTGCTTTTTTTTCCTAGAGCAGTCCTTAAGGATTGATGACAGGAGCTGGAAGATAAATATCCAAGCTCCCTTGCCCACTAGATGGAATAACTCTGGGTATGTCCTATACTGTCTCCCAGAACTCACAGTGGAATTGAGTTCCAGCTTCCTACAGCGATAACTGGCTTAATAACTCATATTTTATTGGTGTCCTTCCCTTCCATGTCTCATTCCCCCTCTTCTACCAGTGCTTCCTGAGGGTGACTTCCAAATAGACAACTTACACTTAAGCCTTCAGAGTCTGCTTCTGAGGGACCCAAAATTAAGACAATGATCTTTTTTTTAACATAACTAATTATTTGCACCATAACTTCACCATCAACTACAATGATCCTTGTATCCATGAGGCACATGGATGATAGAAACACAATTGGACGACAACTCCAAACTCTGGCTGTAATGCCAAGGATGTCTCTAAGGACAGGTTACAGTATACATTTGTCAAGCCCTTATTCAGTACATACAACTCCATCGATTGTGACTTACAATTATTATTATTGCTGGTCATGGTTGCTGTTGAGTCACTTAGGACTCATAGTGCCCCCGGGTGTGCAGAGTAGAACTGCTCCATATGGTTTCCAAGGCTGTGACCTTCTGGAAGCAGATTGCCAGGCCTCTCTTCCAAGGTGCTTCTGGGTATGTTCGAACCTCCAACCTTCCTGAAAACATCAGGGCCTTCGTCCTTCCATTCACAGCAAAAAAAAAGGCCATCTCAGGTATTACACTTGCTCAACCTCGAGGGCAGTCTTAGTAAATTAAAAAATATATGTATATATATGTACGTATATATATCCATGCTATTCTAAAAGTCTTCAAGAACAGCATGATTTCTAACTCAGATTTCTTAACCAGGCAGCAGAGTGACTTACGCAGTGCATCAGATACCAAAATTTCTGACACATTTTTCTTAAAAAATAATTGACCTTTTATCTTCACATCCTTATGTTATGGCACATGTGTATTCCTCAGAAATTTCTTCTTCTGAGCCTTCTATCAGCATTGACTCTATTTAAAAAAAACCTGACATATGAACACTTCCAGACCCAGCAAGAGTGTGAGAGTTAATTCTTTCCTTGGTTCTTTTGCTGAGCTTACTTGAGGCAATTACATTGATGACATGGTTGGGGGACACTTTGAATTTTGAACATGGCATGTTTTTCAGCCACCAATTCTGATGTTTAGTCCTATAGAAACCAGACTCCAGTTCTCCTCAAGCATTAAAATAATAATAGCAGAACTGATCTTAGATTTCAGCAAAGCGTGTTACCTGATTTTCTAAATCCTGGTGGCATACTTCTCCATAGGACCAAAAGATGTGAAAGCTAAGAGAACTGATACCTGGTAGTTTTGCCCAAGGAATTCCAGACTTTAGAATTTCACAGACCTTTAAGATAAAAAAAAAGGTGACCAATCTTAGTATGTGAACTTTTTATTTTGCCACAATCCAAAAAATCATAACCCATCATCTACAGTCACCATCATCTATAATATCACAACGGAAATGATATATCAACCCCAAAAGATAGTGAGGACATAATATCTGATTAAGGGACAGTCCCTAAGAAAGAAAATGTGCACATATGTATATGTATGTATACGTGTACATGTATATACAGAGATACATACATGCACATATATGTATACACGTGTGTGTATATGTATACATCTTTATACATACATCCAATTCTTTCTCATTTCGCCATGCATTAGTGAACATTTCAGCAAATATCTTCATAGACCTATACAGCACATTCAGGAATGGTTAAACTAAGCAAGGAGAACATGCAAAGACAATAGTGGAATGTTTTCTCCCATTGGTTTTGCATTTGTCAAAATCAGAATCAAAGACTGCAACAGCTACTGGCTCCTACTTCATTTAAGACTGAATCCTTCCAAGGCAGAGCCAAGATGGCGGAATAGACAGATGCTTCCGGTGAGTCATCTTTACAAAAAAGAGCCGAAAAAACAAGTGGAATGAGTATATTTGTGACAAGCTGGGAGTCCTGAGCATCAAAGGCAAGCTTAGACAACGAACTGAGGGGCAGGGGGAGGAAGAGACTGTTCAGAAGTGGAGAGGAGTTACCGGACCTGAATCGCAGGGAGCCCTCAGGCACCATTCCTGGAGTGGCGGTGGCAGCGGTGGTGGGCTGCTACTAGTGTTGGGCCGCAGTTTCCTCAGGGAGAAGCAGCCAGCTGCACAGCCTACCCACACCTCCGGAACCTGAGAAGAATGGCACTCTCAGCAAAAGCTAAGTACTTGCGTATATTTTACCGCACCCCCCACCCCAACCCCCAAGCCGGCTTCAGTGGCTGAATCCCTGGGCCTGAGATAGGCTCTGTTGAGCACCTAGAGCCATCGTCCCGGCCTTGGGGAAGGAAAAAATTTGCAATTGAGGGGAAAAGATACGTTGCTTGCTCCATTAACTGGGGGAGCTCAGGACAAAAGTGGCACCTGTCCAGGCATAAACCGTCCATGGACCTTGACCGCCTTTTCCTTCTTCATAGACCTGTGTGGGCCTATTTTGGGAGACTAGGCCCTTGTTGGCAAACTCCAACCAATTCAGCTGTGTGGTGGAGAGGTGGGTGTTTGACGTTTGACATTGCTTTGCCTATTAAACAAGGTCCTCACCTACCCACATCAGGGACATAAGGACTGGTAGCTCCACTCAGGTCACCCAGCCACCCGCTACAGGGTTCCAAAGATAACTGGTACCTCCAAGTTCTTACAACAAAAAACTTTGGGTACCCATGGTCCATCTGCAGAACCCACCCACCAGCACTCTCTAGGAAACAGGAATGCATTTTCCTCAGAGACACTTGGGTGTTGGTTCTCAGCCCCCTGCCTTGTTCAGAGTGTGGCCCCCTGCTGCAATCAGATACCAGTATATACATCAATCACCCCTGTCCCCCTAAGACTGTAGGACAGAGACTGTACCACACACTTGATGATCAGCTACCTGGAAACCTGAGCTGAATTCATACAAGAAAACTGAATGGACTCCTAGACTGATACACCTGATAACAGCTCTAGCCAGCTGGGGACAGGACACCAGAGCTCCAAAGGTGAAAATAATCAAGCTAGCTCACTCAAGCAACCCATAGGGGTATACCAAAACGAAACAAAGAAAGCAGCTACGACACAGTAAGCAAGCATAAACTAATACAATAACTTATAGATGGCTCAGAGACAATAGTCAATATCAAGTTACATAGAGAAACAGACCATGAACACCTCAACAGGCTCTCAGAACAAAGAATTGAGGGATCATCTAGATGAAAGTGCATTCCTGGAATTACCAGATGCAGAATACAAAAGTTTAATATGCAGAACTCTTCAAGACATCAGGAACGAAATGAGGCAACACGCAGAACAAGCCAAGGAACACACAAATAAAGCAATTGAAGAAATTAGAAAGATTATTCAGGAACATAATGAAAAGTTTAATAAGCTAGAAAAATCAATAGACAGACAGCAATTAGAAATTCAGAAGATTAACAAAATTACAGAATTAGACAACTCAATGGAAAGTCAGAGGCGCAGCATTGAGCAAGTAGAAGCTAGAATTTCTGAACTCAAAGATAAGTCACTTGGCACTAATATATTTGAAGAAAATTTGGATAAAAGAATTTTAAAAAATGAAGAAAGCTTAAGAATCATGTGGGACTCTATCAAGAGAAATAACCTACAAGTGATTGGAGTACCAGAACAGGGAGGGTAACAGAAAATACAGAGAAAATTGTTGAAGATTTGTTGGCAGAAAACTTCCCTGATACTGTGAAAGGTGAGAAGATATCTATCCAAGATGCTCATCGAACTCCACATAGGGTAGATCTGAAAAGAAAGTCACCAAGACATATTATAATCAAACTTGCCAAAACCAAAGATAAAGAGAGAATTATAAGAGCAGTGAGGGATAAAGGAAAAGTCACTTACAAAGGAGAGCCAATAAGAATAATCTCAGACTACTCAGCAGAAACCATGCAGGCAAGAGGCAATGGGCTGACATATTTAAAAAATTGAAGGAAAAAAATTGCTGCCAAGAATCACATATCCAGCAAAACTTTCTCTTAAATATGAAGGCGAAATTAAGACATTTCCAGACAAACACAAATTGAGGGAATTCGTAAAAACCAAACCAAAACTATAAGAAATACTAAAGGGAGTTCTTTGGTTAGAAAATCAATAATATCAGATATCAACCCAAGATTAGAACACTGGGCAGAGCAGCCAGAAGTCAACCCAGAGAAGGAAATCCAAAAAAACAAAGCAAGATTATATATATATATATATATATATATATATATATATATATATATATATATATATATAAAGCCCAAAACAGGGTAACAGCGATGTTATTATATAAAAGAAGACAACATTAAAATAATAAAGACAGTCTAAGAAATGTAATCATATACCTTCCATATGGAGAGGAAGATACGGTGATACAAAGAAATAAAAGTTAGCTTTAAATTTAGAAAAATAGGGGTAAATAATAAGGCAACCACAAAGGAGACAAACTATCCTAGTCATCAAAATAAAATACAAGGGAAAAATACAGACTTAGCAGAAACAAAATCACCAACAACAAATATGAGGAAAGGACAACATATAAAGAAAATCTACCCAGCACATAAAATTGAGTGAGACAAAGAAACCGTCAACAACACGCACAAAAAAAAGACACCGAAATGATAGCACTAAATTCATACCTATCCATAATTACCCTGAATGTAAATGGACTAAATGCACCAATAAAGAGACAGAGAGTGGCAGAATGGATTAAAAAACAAGATCCATCTATATGCTGTCTACAAGAGACACACCTTAGACTTAGAGACACAAACAAACTAAAACTCAAAGGATGGAAAAAAATATACCAAGCAAACAACAATCAAAAAAGAGCAGGAGTGGCAATATTAATTTCTGTCAAAATAGACTTTAAAGTTAAAGCCATCAGAAAGGATAAGGAAGGACACTATATAATGATTAAAGGGAAAATACACCAAGAAGATATAACCATATTAAATATTTATGCACCCAATGACGGGGCTGCAAGATACATAAAACAAACTCAGCATTGAAAAGTGAGATAGACAGCTCCATGATAATAGTAGAAGACTTCAACACACCACTTTCGGTGAAGGACAGGACATCCAGAAAGAAGCTCAATAAAGACGCGGAAGATCTACATGCCACAATCAAACAACTTGACCTTGTAGACATATACAGAACACTCCACCCAATAGCAACCAAGTATACTTTCTTTTCTAGTGCACATGGAACATTCTCTAGAATAGACCACATATTAGGTCATAAAGCAAGCCTTAGCAGAATCCAAAACATTGAAATATTACAAAGCATCTTCTCTGACCATAAGGCCATAAAAGTGGAAATCAATAACAGGAAAAGCAGGGAAAAGAAATCAAACACTTAGAAACTGAACAATACCCTGCTCAGAAAAGACTGGATTATAGAAGACATTAAGGATGGAATAAAGAAATTCAGAGAATCCAATGAGAATGAAAACACTTCCTATCAGAATATTTGGGACACAGCAAAAGCGGTGCTCAGAGGCCGATTTATATTAATAAATGCAAACATCCAAAAAGAAGAAAGGGCCAAAATCAAAGAATTATCCATACAACTTGAACAAACAAAAAGAGAGCAACAAAAGAAACCCACAGGCACCAGAAGAAAACAATAGTAAAAATTAGAGCTGAACTAAATGAAATAGAAAACAGAAAAACAATTGAAAGAATTAAGAAGGCCAAAAGCTGACTTTTTGGAAAAATCAACAAAATTGATAAGCTACTGGCCAAACTGACAAAAGAAAAACAGGAGAGGAAGCAAATAACCCGAATAAGAAATGAGATGGGCAATATTGCAACAGACCCAACTGAAATTAAAAGAATCATATCAGATTACTATGAAAAACTGTACTCCAACAAATTTGAAAACATAGAAGAAATGGATGAATTCCTAGAAACACACTATCTACCTAAACTAACACAAACAGAGGTAGAACAACTAAACAGACCCATAACAAAAGAAGAGATTGAAAAGGTAAAAAAAAAAAAAAAAAAAACTCCCAACAATAAAAAGCCCTGGTCCGGACGGCTTCATGCAGAGTTCTACCAAACTTTCAGAGGAGAGTTAACACCACTACTACTAAAGGTATTTCAGAGTATAGGAAAGGACCGAATACTACCAAACTCATTCTATGAAGCCACCATATCCCTGATACCAAAACCAGGTAAAGACACCACAAAAAAAGAAAATTATAGACTTATATCCCTCATGAACTTAGATGCAAAAATCCTCAACAAAATTCTAGCCAAGAGAATTCAACAACATATCAAAAAAATAATTCACCAACATATCAAAAAAATAATTCACCATGACCAAGTGGGATTCATACCAGGTATGCAGGGATGGTTCAACATTAGAAAAACAATTAATGTAATCCACCACATAAATAAAACAAAAACAAGAATCACATGATTTTATCAATTGATACAGAAAAGGCATTTGACAAAGTTCAACACTCAGTCATGATAAAAACACTCAGCAAAATAGGAATAGAAGGAAAATTCCTCAACATAATAAAAGGCATTTATACAAAGCCAACAGCCAACATCACCCTAAATGCAGAGAGCCTGAAAGCATTCCCATTGACATCGGGAACCAGACAAGGATACCCTTTATCGCTGCTCTTATCCAACATTTTGTTGGAGGTCCTAGCCAGCAATTAGGCTAGATAAAGAAATAAAGGGAATCCAGATTGGCAAGGAAGAAGTAAAAGTACCTCTGTTTGCAGATGACATGATCTTATACACAGAAAACCCTAAGGAATCCTCCAGAAAACTACTGAAACTAATAGAAGAGTTCAGCAAAGTATCGGGGTACAAGATAAACATACAAAAATCAGTTGGATTCCTCTACACCAACAAAAAGAACATCCAAGAGAAAATCACCAAATCAATGCCAGTTACAGTAGCCACCAAGAAGATAAAATACTTAGGAATAAATCTTACCAGAGATGTAAAAGACTTATACAAAGAAAACTAAAGTACACTTCTGCAAGAAATCAAAAGAGACTTACATAAGTAGAAGAACATACCTTGCTCGTGGTTAGGAAGACTTAACACTGTGAAAATGCCTATTCTACCAAAAGCGATCTATACTTTTAATGCAATTCCGACCCAAATCCCAATGACATTCTTTAATGAGATGGAGAAACAAATCACCAACTTCCTACGGAAGGGAAAGAGGCCCTGGATAAATAAGGCATTACTGAAAAGGAAGAACAAAGTGGGAGGCCTTACTTTACCTGATTTTAGAACCTATTATACCACCACAGTAGTCAAAACACCCTGGTACTGGTACAACAACAGATACACGTAACGATGGAACAGAATTGAGAATCCAGATATAAATCCAGCCACATATGAGCAGTTGATATTTGACAAAGTCCCCAAAACAGTTAAATGGGGAAAAGACAGTCTTTTTAACAAATGGTGCCGGCATAACTGGATATCCATCTGCAAAAAAATGAAAGAAGAGCCATACCTCACTCCATGCACAAAAACTACCTCAAAATAGATCAAAGACCTAAATATAAAATCTAAAATGATAAAGATCATGGAAGAAAAAATAGGGACAATGTTAGGAGCCCTAATATATGGCATAAACAGTATACAAAACATTATAAAGAATCCAGAAGAAAAACTAGATAACTGGGAGCTCCTAAAAATCAAACACTTACATTCATCCAAAGACTTCACCAAAAGAGTAAAAAGGCTACCTACAGACTGGGAAAAAGTTTTTAGCTATGACATTTCTGATCAGCACCTGATCTCTAAAATCTACATGATACTGCAAAAGCTCAACTGCAAAAAGACAAATAACCCAAATAAAAAATGGGCAAAAGATATGAATAGACACTCCACTAAAGAAGACATTCAGGTAGCTAACAGATATATGAGGAAATGTTCACGATCATTAGCCATTAGAGAAATGCAGATCAAAACTACAATGAGATTTCATCTCACTCCAACAAGGCTGGCATTAATCCAAAAAACACAAAATAATAAAGGTTGGAGAGGCTGTGGAGAGATTGGAACACTTCTACACTGCTGGTGGGAATGTCAAATGGTACAATCACTTTGGAAATTGGTTTGGCGCTTCCTTAAAAAGCTAGAAATACAAATACCATATGATTCAGCAATCCCACTCTTTGGAATATATCCTAGAGAAATAAGAGCCTTCACACGAACAGATATATGCACACCCATGTTTATTTCAGCAGTGTTTACAATAGCAAAAAGATGGAAGCAACGAAGGTGCCCATCAACAGATGAATGGATGTTATTGTATATTCACACAATGGAATAGTACGCATCGATAAAGAACAGTGAGGAACCTGTGAAACATTTCGTAACATGGAGGAATCTGGAAGGCATTATGCTGAGTGAAATTAGTTGCAAAAGGAAATTGTATAAGACCACTATTATAAGAACTTGAGAAATAGTTTAAACTGAGAAGGAAACATTCTTTTGTGGTTATAAGAGGGGGGAGGGAGGGAGGGTGGGAGAGGAGCATTCACTAATTAGATAGTAGATAGGAACTACTTTAGGTGAAGGGAAAGATAGCACATAATACAGGGGAGGTCAGCACAACTGGACTAAACCAAAAGCAAAGAAATTTCCTGAATAAACTGAATGCTTCAAAGGCCAGAATAGCAGGGGCAGGGGTCTGGGAACCATGGTTTCAGGGGACATCTAAGTCAATTGGCATAATAAAATCTATTAAGAAAACATTCTGCATCCCACCTTGAAGAGTGGTGTCTGAGGTTTTAAACACTAGCAAGCAGCCATCTAAGCTGTATCAATTGGTCTCAACCCACCTGGATCAAAGGAGAATGAAGAACACCAAGGACACAAGGTGATTACAAGCCCAAGAGACAGAAAGGGCCACATGAACCAGACTACAGCATCCTGAGACCAGAAAAACTAGATGGTGCCTGGCTACAACCGATGACTGCCCTGACAGGGAACACAACAGAGAACCCCTGAGGGACGTAGAGACCATAAGACCAGACTTAATGGTCTGATTGAGACTAGAAGGACCCCGGTGGTCATGGCCCCCAGACCTTCTGTTGGCCTAGGACAGGAACGATTCCCGAAGCCAACTCTTCAGACATGGACTGGACTGGACAATGGGTTGGAGAGGGATGCTGGTGAGGAGTGAGCTTCTTGGATCAGGTGGACACTTGAGACTATGTTGGCATCTCCTGCCTGGAGGGGAGATGAGAGGATGGAGGGGGTTAGAAGCTGGTGAAATGGACATGAAAAGAGGGAGTGGAGGAAGAGAGCGGGCTGTCTCATTAGGAGGAGAGTAATTGGGAGTGTGTAGCAAGGTGTATATGGGTTTTTGTGTGAGAAACTGACTTGATTTGTAAACTTTCACTTAAAGCACAATAAAAATTATTAAAAAAAAAAAAAAAGACTGAATCCTTCCTTAATTCTTATCACCTTCACCAGAGTCTGAGATTCAGACTTGGGCTACAGCTGATTAGGCTACATAGGTTTCGTTTTTCTCAAATAGCTGATGTCAGTTGTCCAAGATGCCAAAATGGCGGATCCAGGGCAAGACACACCTCTACCCACTTCCATTCTCCAGCTTCTCAACACAACACTCCCTTTCACATTATAGAACCAAAAACAAACCCTTACAAGCCCCATCACTAACACTTTTTGCCAACTTGTGCAAATGATTGGAGGCATCTGCAAAAACCGCACAAGTGATGTACCTCAGGATTTGTTTTTTTTCACTCATGAGAAGAGGTGCTGGCTTTCCTCTAAGGAGCCATGCCTCCTGTTAGTTAAATCTCAGCAAGGTAACTGGATTAGGTGCCTGTAGACAGAGAAACAGATAAAATACCCCACATGGCCTGAGGGAATGATTCAATGGCTGAAACAAATATATCACAAACATTAGTTTTCTTTTGTTAAGTATTAATATCAGTCTTCATACCCCATTCATATGGCTCATGCCTTCCACTCATCGTGTACTCAGGATTCAGAAACTATGAGGGCTGAAAGAGTGACTGGATCTATTAAGTTGGTTGATTCAGGAGTATAGGTTAAAACTAGCCAAGGCTAGTCTTTCCTCGGAAGTGGTTACTCTTTTTCTACATTATGTGCCACATGGTAAGAAAAATGTAATTATTCGGTAATTACAGCTATGACCTTTCTGAAGCAAGGAAATAAACTGTTGTGGCAAATATGTTGCTTGAAGGAAATATACTTATTTTTTCAAGAAGCAAAGGGTTTTCATAGAGAGTAAAATGATATTTACTGTCTTCCATGAAAACAAGAAATTTCAACCAGAGAATCTCTGAGCATGCAGCTAAGTATTGTCTCCTTAAGGACACACTTGGTCTTTAAAGGTAAGCAAAAGACAAGCCAGGTCATGGGTTCCTAGGTTGCTCTTGACACGCATAAAACGTGTGTGTTTTATCAGGTGAGACGCAGGGGAGGAAGTAGAGAAACCAGTTTGTGTAATCACAAGCCAACTGCTAACAGACACAGAGAAAGGAATAGAGACAGAATCCTTGGCACATTTCTCTCGTCCTCAGGAGGAAGGCTTTCTGCTTCTACATGGTGCTAAGTGGCAGGCCTTCTTTGATCAAGCTTCGGGGGGACAGGATATTTTGGATGGGGCCCAGGTACAGTAGTTCAGTAAGGAGGTGCAAGAAGACATTGGTTCAATCTGATTCAAAGAAAAGAATTGTCATTTGTAATTCGTGCTCAGCCCACTGAGCTCCGCTAATGACTGTGTGCGCTCAGAGCCTCACACCTCTGGGTAACTTGCCGGTGAGTCACTGGCCACCTGGCACACTGAAAACATGCTCACATCGTGAGGTTAGGGTGGGCCTCTGTTGCCGTTCATTGCTCTGCAGTTTAGGAGACTGGCTCCCCTTGATTTTCAGTCGTAGGGTCAAAATTGCAGCATCAACTAAGGAAGTGTGATCCATTGAATCTTCTTCCTTGATGGATACAGAGGAGCCTTTAAAATTACCAACCATAAATCGCTGTGAATCTTTGCCAGCACCAGCGCTCTGAAGATCCCTCATCCACAGGGCTATCACCGACCCTTTTGAAAATGCCTCTCTAATCAGGCCACCATTTGCTCAAAACTCATCCATGGCTGCTCTTGTTCTTAGGATCAAGGCTCCAATCCTGAAGTTGGTTTACAAGTCCTGCATGACCTCCCCAGGCTATTCATTTATAGAATCATTCACCCATTCATCAGATATTTATTGGACAACTACTACTTGCCAGACTCTGTTCTAGGCACTGGGGAAATAGTAATGAAAAAGCCCCTGCCCTCTTGGGCCTGACAGTCATGTCTATGCCCTCACTCTCAGTGCCTCCTGCCAGCCCCAGGCTTCATTCAGTCCCTTGACTGTGCCAGGCCTTTCTCCTCCTCAGGCTCTTCCTGATGAACTCCAACTGATTCTTCCAATCTCATTTTAAACAACTTCTTCTTTGGAAAGGCTTTTCCCTTTTCCTGAACTAGGTTAGATCCTGGTACTCTTACAGTACTCTTACTTATTCATCATATCCCTGTTTCTAAGTACTTTTTCTTCATATGTATTTCCATCTAGACCAGGGGTCACAAAATTTTTCTATAAAGGGTCAGACAGTAAATACCTTCAGTTTTCTGGGTCATACAGTTTCTGTCCCAGCTACTCAGCTCTGCCATTAAAATGTAAAAGCAGCCATAGGTAATATATAAATAAATGGGTGTAGATATGTTGCAATAAAACTTCATTTACAAACAGAGGCATTGGGCCAGATTTGGTCTGCAGGCCATAGTTTGCCAACTCTGATCTAGACCACCACCGAATAAGAGAACTTCCTATGATGATGGAAATAGCCCCTATCTCCCCTGTCCAATGACATAGCTCCTAGCCACATGTGGTTACTGAGCACTTGAAATATGTCTGGTGCAACTAAGGATCTAAATCTCTAATTTTATTTAATGTAAGTTTCAGTGTAAACAGCTTCGTGTGGCTAGTGACTACTATAATAGACAGTACAGCTCTAGACTGGGAGTGTCATAAGGTCAAGGGCTGTGTCTGTCTTGCTCACCACTGTATCTCCTAGACCTAGCACAGGGGCTGACATACAGTAGGTGCTCAATAAGTATTCATCGAATGACTAAATGAATGAACAAATTAGTATATAAATATTGAATGAATTATTGAATTTTTTGCTTGTTTCTTACTGCTGCTATGATTAGATGTTGCCACTGGATGCTTTGTGTTCTCGGATCTTGAAATGCTATATTTTTAGGTATATGTTTTATCTCCCCCCTAACTCATGAGTTCCATAGAGATGGGAGCTATACGAGAGACTACCTGAGTGTTCCTTCTAGTGCCCAGCACAGGTACATGCATGTGGCTGTAGGCGTTCATACAGAGTGTTTGCCGCTACCAACACCCACCTGGGAAAGAAAGGAAGTCAGTCCCATAGCTATTTGATTTCTGAAATATGTTCCAATCTGTCATGTCTCAATAGTCTTATTTTAAGCATCTTTCTGGCTTCAACTTTGGTGTTATGGAGGTGATGGCGTTACAGAGATTCTACTTGGTCCTGCCTTTCCTGCTTTATAACCTTACCCAAGTTGCTTAATGCCCTTGTATCTAACTCATAAGTGAAGAGAATTCTAATTCTATTACAGTTATCTACCATCTACCTTTTAGAAATATCATGTGAATAAACAAGATCCTGTCTACAAAAGCCTCCGAACCCCTCAGGGATAAGCATTGTTCTCACGTGGTTCATTTTAAAACGAATCAAGAAGAGTAAACCAAAAAACCAAACCAAACCCAGTGCCATGGAGTTGATTCTGACTCAGACAGAGTAGAACTGCCCCATAGGGTTTCCAAGGAGCACCTGGCGGATTTGAACTGCCGACCCTTTGGTTAGCAGCCACAGCACTTAACCACTACGCCACCAGGGTTTCCTCAAGAATTCTCAGTGATTTAAAACCTTCGGTGCATTGCTGTCTTGTTTCCAGGGATAGTTTAATAACAGCTCTGTGTTCCTCAAGTGAGCCAGCTGGCTATAAACAAAATCAGAAGAATGCAGCCGTTGCAGGGTGGTGGTAAAGGATGACCACTTTCTTCTAACGAGAAATTATGTCCAGGCTAAAGTTTGTCTGCACTATGTTCCTCCTGTGGTTTTAATTGGGGGCATCTCAGTGAGGGCACACCTTTCTTTCACCAGCACCTACAAGAGAAAATGTGACTCACCCTGGCATAGAAGGCCTTCCATAATGCAATTCCAGTGGGCTTTATATATATCATCTCCAAGTATGTAATGAGTGAGGTCCTGCCAGATATCTGTATGAAGCCCTTTTCTCCTATCCTTACACATCAGCTGGTGCCTGTGCGGGCTCTCCCATCCCAATCGTCACTTCCTCTCTTAAACTTTCCCCATCTTAGTTCTCCCTCATTCGCCCATTCCTTCGGCAGATAGTCATTGTGCACTCTGCTAACTGCTGATTCCAAGGCACCTCTGAGTGGACTTGAACTTCCGATTACTTTTTGGTTATCAGCCAAGCATGTTAACCATTTGTACCACCCAGGGATTCCATTTAGACCTTTCAGACCCTTCTAAGCAATTCTACCTTCTCTGTGATTTCTGGCTGCCCCCTATGGAAGCCTGTGGCACTCCTCACGGGCTGCCATGAGTTGTAGCTAAATTCTCAGATGGTGAAGGAGAAAGCAAAGATGATAGGAAATCCAGTTACCTGAGAGGTCTGGTTATCTCACTTTGGGCAAGCCATAATTCTTAAGAACCGAACTACTTCATCAATAGAAAGAAGGTGTTGAATTAGTTAACATACAAAGAACTTGCCCCCTCAAAAGTTCTCTGTTCATAACCTGCCTCTGTCTTTGACTTCTGGGGTCACCGAAGCCTAAGCCTTGGAATGTACTTTATCACGTCATGCACCACCTATCACAAAGACATGCTCCATGATTATGATTGAATCTTTGTTTGGGTTTATTTTCTGGCTTAAACTTCTCCTGAAATTTAAATTTGAATTTTTGGTTAGCCCAGGCAGTTCTTGACACAGAGGTTACTTGATTCTCAGGCATCTTCCAAACATTTCCAAGCAAGGGTTAGAAATGAAATAATTTTAATAATGTGTGTATGTATTCGTTAAGGTAATACTAGGTGGTATAATATGTCCCTAGGTGGCACAAATGTTTTGCTCCCAACTACCAACTGCCAAAGGTTGGCAGCTCAAACCCGTCCAGTGGTGCCATGAAAGAAAGGCCTGGCAATCTGCTTCTATAGAGATTACAGCCAAGAAAACCCCACGAAGCAGTTCTACTCTGTAACACATGGGGTTGCATGAGTCAAAAATTGATTGATGGCAAAGGTTTGTTTTTTTTGTTTTAGTTGGCATAATAGATAATCTACCAAACCTCAATGGCATAACCCAGTAGAAGATTATTTCTCACTCATATTAAGTATAATTAGTAGTGGTGAGGAGTTGGAGAGGGAAGTGGGGGAGATTCTGTTCCACACAGTTATTCAGGGACTTAGGCTAACAAAGACTCATGAGTCTTTAACGTGTGGCTTCCAAAATCAATTGGGCCATCAACATCTAGATGGCAGCAAGGAAAGGAAAGAAAGAGGAGCTTTAATGTAGTGGCTTGTGTATTGCCATGATGCTGGAAGCTATGCTGCTGCTGGTATTTCAAATACAAGCAGGGTCACCCATGGTGGACAGGTTTCAGCAGACCTTTCAGACTAAGACAGACTAGGAAGAAAGGCCTGGTGATCTACTATCAACAATTAGCCATAAAAACTTTATGGATCACAACAGAACATTGTCTGATATGCTTTCTTTGGATACATCATCAGAAAGGATCAATCACTGAAGGAGGATGTCATGTTTGGTGAAGCAGAGGGCCAACGAGGGTGAAGGGGACCCTTGGTGAGATGAATTGGCACAAGAGCCATAGTGACGGACTCAAACATGCTTGAACTGTGAGGACGACACACAACTTGGCAAGATTTTGTTCTGTTGTACCTAAGGTCACCTTGAGTCAGAGTCGACTTGATGGCAGCTAATAACAACATTAGGCAGGCAAAGAATAAAGGTGTTTGGGGTGGGGATGGGGATGGGGAGGTAACAGGGAAGGACAGTTAGGAAAAGGAGTAGAAACCAAAGAAATTACAGGAAAATAGTAGCAAGAGAAAAGGTTTGGAGGGGATAAAAAGGAGGGTGTGAAGTGGAAGTAGTCTGATGTCGTTTAAGCAACAAACGGTAGGCAGGAAGCCAGAGAACATCAGGGAGGTCATTGTCTTCTATCCTAAGCAACTTAGTTTTACGCTGAAAACCAACACTTCCCAAAGAGCATTTTGCTATGAAAATTTTTCTTGGGAAAAACACATTTGATATATGTGTTGGGTTTCCCAACATTAAATGGTTTTTCAATTCGATATTTTTCATAGCCTTTAATAGTCTGATTCCACAGACAAATATTTATCCCACACCTACCATGTGTGAGGCCCTGAGCTGGCACTGGAATATAATGATGAATAAGAGAGATATCTCCTCCTAACTGTTACATTCTAGCTATTGGACATCGTGAATCCTCAAAAGGAGACAGACAAGGTACGTAGCCTTTTCAAAATGTTTCCATAGAATCCTTTTTGGTGAGGGCCTTCTTTAGGAAACATTTTGGAAATGCTGTTATAAATAATGGTTAAATGCTACATTAGAGCTAGAGTTCTCTAGCAACTGCAGATTTAAGAAACCAGCATGAAGTAAAGAGACCAGTTAGGAGGCGATTGCAGTGGTCTAGGAAAAAGAGAATGAGTATCTCCCTTGATCTCAGTGATCTTTCTCTCCATTCATTGCTACTGCCCTCATCCTTCCATACCTCATCCTTCAAGCCTTTGCTCAATTGACCCGTCATTCCTGAAGCCTTGCCTGCCTCTTCCAGCCAGGTTTAGATGCAGCCTCCTCTCACTTCCCACAGTATCCTGAACATCTCCTTTTGGTACCAATTTTTAGCCTGCAGTCTCTCCGTGGGAACATCCTATCTCCTGGTAGAGGATCTGGTAACACAGGACCTCAGTTGGTTTTGTGGTGAAATGAGAAGAAAACAGCAACTACCACAATACCTTTTAGAAAGACTTGATACTGGAGTTTTGATACTGTTGGAGAAAATAAATTTTAACGCAAGTCATCTTACAACTTGAGTTGAACAGCTTGCGGTAGCTAAGCAACTCAATTTCTTCTACTCTAGCTCTCTTGCTGGGCCTTCTAGATAAGAGGTTTCCACTTGGATTGTACCATATGGAATATCTCTTTATTCCAGGCCATGCCAATAAACCGGCTAATAATTAATTACATCAGGTGTCTGAAAAATCAGAAGCAAAATTACCAGGAAGTTGCTTATATCCAAGTAGATTTATAAAACATGACTGTATACATGTAGAATCAGGTGACACATTTAAGCAGAAGATGAGCTAGGCTGAGACATATGGGTTCATAGGGGATTTCTAAACATCTCTATCCATAAAACACAAGGCACAAGGCTGTTGTAAGCATTCCCAGCCAACCTTAAGGCATTAAACACCCTTCCAAACAAGGTAAAATTCTGTAACCTCCTAATTTTAGTATCATTCCACTTTCATGATCTTTGTATGACTTTATCCATATCCAATTGACATTTTAAAACATTTTAGAAGAGAAAAAACAGCAGTTTGGGAATCATCCAGGAACTCAAATGTTTTAGTCTAAAAGTAGGGTATTATACTGGTGAAAGGGCTGCTTTGAATTTTACCTACCATTAGGGATGATGATAATAATCATGCTATCAGTCTGTCATGGGAAACCCTGGTGGGGTAGTCGCTAAGTGCTATGGCTGCTAATCAAAGGGTCGGCAGTTCGAATCCACCAGGCACTCCTTGGAAACTCTGTGGGGCAGTTCTGCTCTGTTCTGTAGGGTCGCTATGAGTCAGAATTGACTCGACGGCAATGGATTTTGGTTTTTACCTGTCTGTAATGTATACCAACCAATCAGAACAGGGCACTTACCAATCCAACTGAAATGGATATATCTGTATATTTTAGATGACCATCAGTCCTGCCCTAACCCTCCACCCATCTCTCATCTAGTCTACAATTCCTGTCACTTCCTTGGCTGGGGATAGAAATGGACTGATGAGATCCTTTCAGCAGCAAGTTATGAAAGGCTCAAATATAAGAAGATGAAAAATAAGTTTTTTTTTTTAAATCTCATATAATAAGAAGTCTGCTGTTGGGGTGGCCCACTGGTTTGTTAATTCAATGACCCAACAATATCAAGGACCATAGTGCTTTCCATCTCTCCATTCTGGTATCTGTTCTGCCTCTCCAGATACACTCCTCTCATTGCCACGAGATGGCTGCTACAATTTCTAAGGTCCCAAGCAGACATAATAATGTCTGGGAAAGAACAGTGGCATTTCTTTTTTTTTGCATTTCTTTTTATTCTTGAGTAAAGCCTTTCTCAGGAGCCATCCAATGGACTTTCCCTCAGTTCCCATTAACCAGCACTGGACCACATGCCCTGTCTAAGTCACATCACTATGGAAAGCTTGGGCTCTAATCATGATTTACCCCTAAGGCTAGGGAAGGGTCACTTTCAGGTGAATATCAAAGCTCTTCCCAGTAACAAATAAAGAATGCAGGATATGGCCCTGAGGTAGGTAACCAACAGTGTCCACACCACATGGAAAACCTTACTAGACAGTCTGTTTGAAAAGGTAGTTTTTGGTCCTATAAAGATAAACTTGCACTCAAATCTCAGTGTTTAAGCTCGTGAAGCCCAAAGCCGTGGCCCTCTCTTCCATTTCTTTTGTAGAAATAGCAACTGGACCACAGGGCATTTGGGGGTTCTGAAGACAAAAAATTCCTACATAAACATGAACTATAAACACCTACTATCTGAAAGTCCATCCCAGCACTCAGGGTCATCAGGAATGAAATGAGTCTTAGATACAAGGAGGTCTTTAACCTTGAAAGCATATCTTTTAATTGTATAGATAGATGGTGTATAGATAGATGGATTAATTGGAGTAAATAATACTAGTTACTGCAACAAGCCACACAAATCTCTCTAATGCTTAAGGTATTTGTCAGATAAATACCATACAATTCACCAATTTTAAGTGTACAATTCAGTGTTTTAGTATATTCATAGAGTTGTGCAACCATTATCACAATCAACTTTAGAATATTTCCATCACTCCAAAGAAGCCACATTACCTGTCATTACCATTTCCTCCAAACCCTCATGCCTCAGCAGAGGCAACCACAAATCTGTCTCTTAGATTTGCCTATTCTAAGTGTTTTATAAACAGAAATCATACAATCAGACTTTTCACTTAGCATAAGGTTTTCAAGGTTCATCCATGTTGTAACATGTATCGGTATTTCATCCTTTTTTACTGCCAGATAATATTTCCTTGTGGATATACCACATTTTATTTATCCATTCATCAGTGGATGTGTATCTGAACTGTTTCCAATTTTTAGCTAGTATGAATAATGCTACTATGAAATCTTGTGCGCATTTTTATATGGACATATATTTCAATTCCTCTTGGGTATAGGAGAGAAATTGCTGCATCGTACGGTAACTGTGAGGAACTGCAATGAGTGAGAGTTTTAATTTCTTCACATCCTTGACAATATTTGTTATTATCTGTGTTTTTTTTTTTTCTGGGTTTTTTTTTTTTTTTTTAGAGTCATACTAGTGAGTGTGAAGTGATATCTCATTGTGGTTTTGATTTGCATTTTCCTAACGCTCGATGATATTGAGCATCTTTTCATGTGCTTATTGGCCATTTGTATGTCTTCTTTGGAGAAAGATCTACTGAGATTCTTTCTTTGCCCATTTTTTAATTGGGTTGTCATTTTACTATTGAATTGTAAGTCTTCTTTATGTATTCTGGATACTAGACCTGTAGCAGAAATATTATTTGCAAATAAATTTCTCCAATTATGTGAATTGTCTTTCCACCTTCTTGATGGTATCCTTTGAAGCTCAAAAGTTTTTAATTTTGATGAAATTCAACTTATCTATGTTTTCTTCTGTTGCCTCTGCTTTTGGTGTCCTGTCTAAGAAGGCTTTGCCTTCCCTAGATCACGAACATTTACTTTGTTCGCTTTCTTCTTAGAATTTTACAATTTCAACTTTTACGTTTAGTTATTTGATCCATTTTGTGTTAATTTTTTGTATGGTGTGAGGAAGGGATACAGCTTCATTATTTTGTATCTGGACATTCAGTTGTCCCAGCATCGTTTATCGAAAAGACACTAAATTGTCTTAGCACCCTTGTCAAAACTCAGTTGACCGTAAATATGAGGGCTTATCTCAGAACTGTCAATTGTATTTCATTGATTTATGTTTTCCATTATGCCAATACCACACTGTCTTTACTACCCTAGCTTTGTAGAAAATTTTGAAATCATCAGCTGTGAGTTCTCCAACTTTGTTCTTCTTTTACAAGATTATTTTAGCTATTCTGGGTCTTTTGCATTTCCACATGAATTTTAGGATCAGCTTGTTCATTTATACAAAAACAAAACAAAAAAGTAGACAGCTGGGGTTTGATAGAGATTGTGTTGAATCTGTAGATCAGTTTGGAGAATAATGCCGTCTTAACAATATTAAGTCTTCCAATCCATTAGCATGGTATGTCTTCCCATTTATTTAGGTCTTTTTTAAATTTCTCTTAACAATGTTTTTGTAGTATTCATTTTAAAAGTCTTACACTTTTTGGTAAGTTTCTTCCTAAGTATTTTATTCTTTTTTATGCTACTATAAATGGAATTTTTTTCTTGTTTATTAATTTCATTGTTGGATCATTCATTGCTAATGTATAGAAATACAACTTATTTTTCTATAAAGATTTTGTACCCTGCAAACTTGCTGATCTATTAGCACTAATAGTTGTGGGCAAATTCCTTAGGATTTTCAATATACAAGATCATGTTATCTACAAGTAGAGACAAGTTTAAGTTTATTCCTATCCAATGTGAGATCTTTTTTTTTTTTTTTTTGCTTAAATGCCCTAGCTACAACTTCCAGTACAATATTAAATAGAAGTGGCAACAGCAGACACATTTGTCTCGTTCCTGATCTTAAGGGCAATGCATTAAATCTTTCACCATTAGGTATGATGTTAGCTGTAGATTTTCAGAGATGCCTAATCATTTGTGCCTGTGTATTCATACTAACTTTCAATTATAATTTAGAAAACTCTATACACATTCCACCTCTGAAAAGAATACAGTCATCTCCTTATCTTCAGTACTCTAAGTTTCCTTTAGCATTTCATCATCCCAGATCCCATCTTTTCCCCAAACTTCCCACCCTTGTAGATTGACCAAGGCCTGAAAGCATCCTCTTCCTTCTCATTCTCATCTTGGCTTTTCTTTCCAGGGATCAGCCTAGCATTGTAATGGAGCATACCATCTTACATGACCTGCCTCAGTCTGAAAACAAATGTTTGGTTGCAAATGAGTGGTTAATCTTTAGAATGACTTGGTTTCAGAACTGCTCGTGATTTTTTAGCATATCCTTACAGTAGCTCTTAACCGCTATACTACCAGGGAAGAGCCCAGAGTAGGACAAAGATCTGCAGCACAAGTTTTTCAAAATGCTTGGGGGCAAATGCTAGTCTGTGCCATTTTGGTTAGGACAGTGGTGCGTACTCATTCCATCCTCCTCAGGGGCCTTGCTTCAGGAATTAAACCATCTCTTACCTTTATCTCCAATTTTTCTTAATCTCTTGAGTATCTTCCTCAGCTCTGAAATATGCTAAACTTTCCTTATCACAAAAGAAGCATTTCTCCTCTTTATTAGTATCTAAAGCCACTCCCTTTTCTCTCATTCTTCACTCCACACTTCTTTAATCAGTAGTCACTACTTGCTGCCCCACTGCCCATACTCACTCACCTTTTTCCTCAAATCCTTGCAATCTAAAGCTGCAGGGATAACAGATGGATAAAACTACTTGCTCAAGTTCTCCTGTGAGAGTACCCTCATCCAATGGTCTTCCTCAGTTTCAGCATTTCAACCTCAGCCACCTTGAACCTTCTTCTTCTTCCCATCTCACCACGTGTTGTGTTCTTAGTGAACCCTCATTCTTCCTCTTCATCCTACATGTAGGTATTGGCCAAAGCTCTGTATATTTTCTTTCTCTTTTCTCCCAAACATTTCTCTAAAGGTAGCATTATCCATATCAACAGTTTCATCTAACAATTCTATTTAGAAGATTTAACAAAAATCGTAGCATTCGTTGAGTACTCACTCTGTGCCAGGTACTTTGCGTAAAGTATCTCCTTTAATTTTCAAAACAACCTTAGGAGGTAAATGTCTTTATTAGCCCTATTTTAAACTTGATGTATTTGAGGCCTAGAGAAATTAAGTGGTTTTCTCAAGGTCACACAGTCAGAAAATGAAAATTCCAAGGTTAGAACCCAGGTAGTCTGACTTCTTTACAACTCCTCTCCACCATTATGCTTTACCTTTGGTCAAGGCTGGGCTCAAATGCCACCTCCGTCAAGAAGCCACTCTTCATTACCCAGTGTAATGTGGTCCTTCCATTTGTGCCACCCTTATGAGATTAAAAATTTGTTTTATGTTATGGCCATTTATACCCTACAGACATAAAACATGTCCACACACCATTATACAATTGATTCTGGGAGGAACTGCTATACTGATTTCGAATCCCCTCTAATGTTAGTCTAAGACAGTACAAAATAGGCAACCAGTAAACAATCTGTTGAATTGAATGGAAGAGAAACTGTCTATAAAGATAAGTCTACTCAGCGCGATACAACGTCCTGTTTATTTTATGTAACAAGAAGGCAAGAAGGAAAAGAAAAAAAAAAAAAAACCCAGATGTCACAGTGTCCCAAATGCATTCTGGGCAATGTGGCTTATAATCTGTTTATTTACAAGGCTATGAAAGAAAAGGTAGACTAGTCCAAAGTGTATTGCAGATTGCAGTGCTGTGTCTGCCTTGGCCAACAAACTTATTAAGCAAGATTCTATGCTTCGTTTACTTTGATCAGAACATAATTTCATATTTCAGAACAACTAACCAATCCCAGATTGAGAAATCTGTCCCAACAGGGGTGGCTGACTTCAAATTTAAATAAAGGAATATAGTACATAAGTAACTTTCCATCTATTAAGAAAGATCTGTACATTTCCAGATATATTCGTTCTCCACAAAGGCATCTTGTTTTCTTTCTCCCATGTAAAACAAAATAAAGTAACATAAAAAATAAAGCTATCTGAAAAAGAGTAAAGTAAAAATTGATTTGGGCCTATGGGCATTGTTGGAAGTTTCTCCTTTTCATTATAACTTTCTTCTAGAACAAGTCATTGGGGCAAAATGTAGTTACACAGGCCCAGCCTGTGCAACTGAGGGTTTGGTTTGCATCTATGCAGACAATCCATTGTGTACAGCACAGGCTTGCCTCAGAGCCGATTCAAGCAGACACTGCCTGTGGAATTCAGGGAGAATGTTGTGCTTCATTTGGCCCCATGTGGAGCTCAGAAATTGACACAGGGCCAGGAACAGGAAGAAGGGGAAGCCTTGTGCTGAGCCTCATGCATTGACCTTGAATGTCCTGGAAATTTATCTCTGTAAATGCACCCACATAACAGCCATTCTTGAAGTCAGCTAAAAGGGTTAGTTTGTGAACAGGGCTGATTTTGGGCTAAACCAAGGTTCTGCAGTCACCCAGATCGGGTCCCCTGTATCCACCCTTCTTTCTCTGCAACGCTCTTAAATGCAGTGTGTCCCAGAATTCTGTCTTATGCTCACTGCTCTTCTCGCTTTAGGATTTGTCCTTTATTACATTCACCTCCAAGTATGGCTCGAACTGTGCCTCACAGATGTTGACCCTCAGATTTTCTAATTCAGCCAGGGTCTCTGCCTTTTCGTGTATCTCTAACTTCCTGGTGAGCAATCCCACTTCTGTGTGCAGCCACCACCTCTAACTTAATATGTCCCATACAGATTGATCATCGTCTTTTCCCAAGAAGTTGGTCTCCTTCTAATTCCAATTTTTTTATTTGTTTGTTTTTAGCAACAATATGATAATGCTCCTTGCAGATATTTTTCATTTTCCTCTTCCTTGGCCTCATACCTATCAAGTCACAAAGTTTCATCAAATCTTTCATGAATATTTCTGTCCCTTTTGCCAGAGTCTGGGAAAATCCAGTGAGGAAGCCTATTATATATATCCATGATGTGAAAGGAACCAAGAGGTGGATTTAACTGGGTCAGGAGGTCACCTAGAATACTGGAGACAGTTGTAGTCCAAAGGTGAGGTACAGAACAGAGCCAAAAAAAGAGGGGAGCGAAGTCTTGGTACTGGATTAGCAATATCAATTGTCCATCAGACCACACCTGGTGTAAGAACATAGGAGGGAGATCAAGAAGTCAGGAGCCTACCAGGGTCTGTCTTTTGTTGGAAAGGAGCAGTGTGATTAGGGAGCTGAGGTAACCTAGCATCATTTTTAAAAGTACCATCATTGCTTGGAGTCAGACAGAAGTTCAAATCCTGACTCTGCTACTTACTGGCTATGTGTTACTGGGCAGGTTATTCAACTTCTCTAAGCTTCAGCTTTTTTAATCTGCAAAATACACGTGAAACTAAGGGAACCCACCCCATGAGGCTGTTGGGAGGATGACTTGGTTTGATGGATATAAATCTCTTCATAACAGTAACTTTCACAACATTATATCTCAACCAATGGTAGCTATGAGGGTTGCTATTAAAGACAGAAGGCCATGCTAATTGAAATGCCATGCCCACATGCTTTGCTTTCTATTCCTTCTGTTGCCTTGCTCAGCCAGGCCCTTAATTCATGGGCTCCACCTAAACAGCTTTTTAGCCTCTAGCTCTCCTCTGAACCACCTGCTCAGATTAAACTTCATAGAACATCTCTTCCATACTGTCAACTTACTCACTGAAAAACTTTCATAGTAACTCATTGCCTTCTGGATAGAATCTGAATGACAAGGTCTGCATGCAAAGTCCAACTGAATGTGGCCTCAACGTAATGTCCATACATTAGCTATGGGTAAATGCTCTAGAAGGACCTACTGTCCTTCTCCCAAACTCTAGCTCACTTTGGTCTCTTGGCCTTGGTTTGAGGCTACACCCCACCCCCCCACCCCCCTGTCCCGAATCCTTCTTATTCTTTTAAGTCTCAAATCTTCTCTGAGGAACTACACCAGCAAACCTCCTGCTTGAAGGTGCTCAGATTCCTTGCTCCATGGGCTGTGTAGCCTGACAGACCATCTCTTTCTGGTCTCCTGCCAGTCTCCTGGTTCTGCTGCCTTTTCTGCTGCAATTTCTCTGATGCTCCTTCTCACTATCTTGCCGTCTTCAGGGTTAAACTCTATCTCCCTACTTTAAAAGGGTCTCAGCACAAGGATCCCAGGTCCAAAGGATGTGTTCTACTCATGGTTCTTCTTCCTTGGCAGTGGTGAGATCCTCCCCTTTCTGGCTTTGGGGTAGCTCATTTTAAGCCTAGCAGAATGGCAAAACTGACCGATCCCTTCCTTAGGGTTCCATAGACCTTATTTGCATGGTCCCACATTCACACTAGTACCATGAACTTTATTTGTATTATTAGCAAGCTATCCAATCCCCTTACCCTTTGCCACAGAGTTGATTTCGACTCACAGCTACCCTATACGACAGAGTAGAACTGCCCCATAGAGTTGCCAAGGAGCGCCTGGTGGATTTGAACTGCCGACCTTTTGGTGAGCAGCTGTAGCACTTAACTACTATGTCACCAGGGTTTCCCTTTGGTGGGCCACAATTACCTTATTTTCACAGTCACACTTAATCACTTGGATAGGAATTGCAAGACTGTGGTGAGAAAGGCCATGTAAAAGTGATCCATCATACTGGACATCCCATGGTTTAACAAAAGTAACTTGAAAACAGCAAATTACTCAAAGAACTGAAAAGAACAAAAGCACAATATTTATGTTCTTGTATTCCTTAGACACATATTAGAATTTGAAACATATTTATGCCAGTTATCTACAGCTGTGTAAAGAAATCCCTAAATTTATTTTAATGTTTTTTTTTATACGTATACTCCATATATAGTCAATAAAACCAACCCGCTGCCATCGAGTCGATTCCGACTCATATGATATATAGTCAATAGTTGTTAGAATTTCTCCAAATTTGTTTCGTCTCTATATTTAACTCTTCATGAGCTACTTGAAACAAAATTGCAGCTGTCATAACACTTCATCCCTTAATGCTTCAGCATGTGTCTCCAAAGACTACAACATTCTCCTCCATTAACAGTAATTCTACTATCACGCCTAATAAAATTAACAAAAATTCCTTAACTCTAGATCATACACAGTTCACATTTGAATTTTCACAGTTGTCTAAAATACGTCTTTTTTGCCTGCGTGTAAAAACAAAGAAAGCCAAGATCTAATCAAGGTTTCTATTTGGTTGTTGTGTCTCTTAAGACCCACCCCTGCCCCCCACTACCAATCTTCTTTTCTTATGAGGGTTGGTTTTTTTAAAATATTAGGCCAATTGTAATAGAGAAAATCTCACCTTCTGAATTATCTGATTGTTTCTTCAGGAAGTCATTTAACACGCTCCTCTATCCCAGATAAAAAAAGATAAAACCCCAAAAATCCAAACCCGCTGTCATACAGTTCTGACTCATAGTGACCCTATAGGGTTTCCAGGGCTGTAAATCTTTCTGGAAGCAGGCTGCCACATCTTTTTCCATGGTGCATCTGGTGTGTTCAAACTGCCGACCCTTTGGTTAGCAGCTGAGTGCTTTAACCACCATGCTACCCGGGCCTCTTTATATTTATTGTAAACTGGAAGTTAGATATAAGAGCTTACATAAATTCAGGTTAAACATTTTTGACAAAAATGTTTCATAGATGATACTGTGTATTAAATATTACATCATGGAAAGAATACAGAGTGGCTGGTTCCTACCAACGTTTGTGATATAATTTGATCACCTGGCTATGGGAGGGACCCCAGCTTTGTGATTAGGGCATGTTATTGCTCCTCGTTAACTTTTCACCTAATAGTTTTAGCATCTGTTGAGAATTTTACCTGAATCAATTATTACATTAGGGGTTGTAAAATAGAATTCACATTTCTGATTATCATCTTCAATTATCCATTTCTAATTTTCTCCAAGCAGCTTTTACAATTCTAAATATGCTCAAGGAAAAATAAATTAATGTCACTAGTACAAAACATTAAGTGTCATAGTATGTTTATAATGGGAGCGTGCTAACCTTTGATTCTGTTTTGTGTTTTCAGCAAAATGGAAAGCCACATTTCTATAAGCCAATTGTTGAATCCTTTGAGGAAGCACCTCTTCACGTTATGGTTTTCACTTACATGGGATATGCACTTGGAACCCTGTTTGGCTATTTCAGAGACTTTTTGAGAAACTGGGGAATAGAAAAATGCAAAGCAGCTGCAGAGCGAAAGGAACAAAAAGTACGTATGTGCACCGCCCTGGATCTTTGTCAATGTCAATTCTTCTGTAAAGTGTTCTCAGAAGTGGAGATGTGTGTACAGCTCCTAGAAGGAGTGAGGTGCTCAGGAACTACTCAGGGTACATCTCTTTTATCTCCTCTCCTTAAGCCCCCGTTCCCTGTCCATTCGTGAACTTGTTTGTTTCTTGTTTTTCCCAAACGTTTATTGGGCAACTATTTGCTCTATACTGAAATAAAGGTTCTGCCATATATTAACCTATCTAACTTTTATAATACCCCATGAGATAGATATTGAAATACCATTTGAAAGATGAAGAAATTGAAATATAAGAACAAGGGCATGGAGGGGTGCCGGGGGGTGGGGGGACCATACCCTGATTTCCTGGTTCTTAAGCTGAGTATTATTTACAGTCAATCCCAGAATCAATAAGTGTGTCTGAGTGAAATGTGAGATTTTTAGTTCATCTAGCTCATGGTTTCCCAACTACAACACTGACATTTTGGACCAGATAACTCTTCGATGTGGAGGGCTACTCTGTGCATTGTACCATATTTGACAACTTCCCTGGCCTTACCCACTAGATGCCAATAGCAGCCCCCACACACTTGTGACAACCAGAAAGGTCCATTGTCAAGTTGTGGTCCCTGACTTATGGCAAGCCCACGCACAACAGAACTAAACACTGCCGGGTCCTGTGCTATCTCCATGATCAGTTGCAGATCGGATACAGATTAAACCATTGCGATCTGTGAGTTTTCATCAGCCGATTTTCAGAAGTAGAACGCCGGGCATTGTTTCCTAGTCTGTCTTAGTCTGGAATCTCCACTGAAGCTCACTCGGCACTGTACCAACATGCAAGCCTCCACTCTCAGATGGGTAGTGACTATGCTTGAGGTGCATTGGCTGGGAATGCCTGTAGACACTGCCAAGTATCTCATAAGGCACGGAATCATCCCCAGAGTAGAATCATTGATCTAGATACTTTCAATACTTATAAAACTCTGCATCATCCTCTTTTCACACAGAGCTAACATGACAGACAACATGGAAAACATTCAGAGATCTGCAAAGGCCCTGCATTTTGTTAATATGTTCTCTAAATAGGTTCAAAGGATTTATGATGCCATGCATTTCTTTTTTCTAAAAATTGCTTTGGAATAGTATCAGTGTGGGCATGGAGTATTCCATGCAATTGAACCTTGAACACATCAAGGCAAAGAACATAGGTGAGGCATGAACATCAATGTAACAAGAGAACTTAAAATCCTGAAACCTAGTGACCGGTACCTGTGATAAGACAAACACTTATGACAGTGATGCATCCATGGATAAAAGCTATGGAACAATCTTTTGTAATTTCCTTAAGTCAAATGTTTCACCTTTAGAAGCAAATCAGGCCCAGTTTTATTATTATAATCCCCTTACCTTTAGCAAGTATTTGAGCACATGCTCTACACACTAGGTAATAGGTACAAAATACGCATAGAAGAAAAGATAGGTCCTGCCTTCAAATACTTTGAAGTCTAGTTTGCAAAGAGACTCACAAGAAAATAAGGCAATGAAAGGTGATGATGGGGAGGGGGTAATGTGGGAACACTGTGACTTACCTAGGGAATCAGTAGGGCATTATGTTGGGACTTGAATTGTGAACAGGAATTTGCCAAGTGAACACGGGTGCAAAGGGAGGACATTTGCAGAAGAGGGTATTGGTTATGCCAAGGTATTTATTGGTTAAATAAGCAAATCAGATTGTTTTGGGGCATGTATTTATGCCAGGCTCTGCACTACTATCTGAGGATATGAAAGTAAACAAGGCAGGCATGGTCCCTGCCCTCTGGGAGCTAACCAGGAAATAAGTAGTTGCCCTAGAATGTGGAAATAGGTAGAGTAGGAGTAAGTGGAGGTTGTAAGTAGTGGTAAGTAGAGGATGTCACGGGAGCAAAGAAGAGAAACATCTAACCTGAACTTGGGTGTTAAGTGAAGACTTCTGGGAGGAAGACCAAGTTAAACTAAGATCAAAAGGCTGGATGGTAAGTAGCAAAATAATGAGTGAGGCAAGATGTGGATAGAAGTGGTCTTCAGGGAGAAGGAACATGGTATGAGATGGCCCAGAGGTAAGAGAAAGCATTGTGCATTCAAGGAGCTAAGCAATTCCAGTGACTGGAGTGTTGTCAGTGAGAGTGGGAACATGTGGGGAGAAGCACTGTCTGAGAAGCACGCAGGGGCCAGACTATAATGGGTTTTTATAAGCCATGAATGTTTATTACAAAACCAATGAGAAAACACTGAAGGATTTCAGGCAGACGAATGCAGATTAGAAAGAGCGTGCTCACTGCCTTATGAGAAATGGATCACAGGAGGATAGCATGGAGACCAAAAAAACCAGTTAAGAAGCTGATGCAGAAATTCCAGATTTAAAAAAAAAAAAAAAAAACAACTTAGTGAGTGGGGCTGGGACCAGAATGGTGATAATAGGGGTGGTGATGAGAGATAAGGCCAAGAGATCAATAAGAGGTGGAGATAGGGAGATTGGATGGTGGATTCGACAGGGGAAATTACGGAGAGGACAGATCAAAAACCATACCCTGGTTTATGACTTGGTGAATTCATTTTTGGAAAATTAGGTTTGAAGTATTGGCAGCTAGATATTAGAGATCTGGACCTCCAGAGAAAAGCCTCAGACAGATATCGTGGCATCTTAACAAGTCAGCATTAATCAAAGCCGCAGAAGTAAACAAGATCTCCCAGGAAGGGCCCATAGGGAAAAAAGAGAAAGTGAGAAGAGAACTAAGAACTTCAGAGAATGTAATAGGTATTAGAGATAGAATTCCAATTCAAGACTAGAAGCAAAGGGACAATACTACTTTGATAGTTTAGCAAAGAAATGATTCATGCTTCAACTGGAAAAGGCAGATGGAAAAAAGAAAAGAGCTGATTGTAGAGACATGTAGGAGACAAAAACAAGTCTTGGCAGCTGAGTGTATAAAAGATGAGATAAAGAGAAGAAACAAGGGTAATCCCATATTTCTAGTTTGGTCAGACAGGTATATGGCAATACCATACCCATCACAATGGAATGGTCCTAAACTGGCAAAAAGATGGCCACAGACACAGTTTTGAGGATTTAAAAGTTCTTGAATGGTAACAGGTATAGAAACAGTTAAATAGATCAGGAGGCAACCCCACCTGCATTCCCAGATGCTAGTAGAACTGATGATGAGCTGGAAAATTGAGAGGTGAAAGCAATCTCGGCCATTCTCACGAGGAGTTTTATAACTTCCTGTACCCATGGCCTCTCCCCTACACCAACATGACACTTCTAGAGGTTTTTATCACCAATCTCCCTGCTCAACAGCTGTGAAAAACAGGTGCCCCATAAATCAGCACATTCCAGAGTGTTTACCGGGACAAAGGGGCGAATTAAACGTAACTTTCTCAGGTGTGGCATCTGTGGACCTAAATCGGCCAATTTAGGCTTCAGATCTATAATCTATTTTCTAACCTGAGTTTCAGTATTTTTGCTGGATCAACCCAGGGTGTCAGTTTTTCTTTTATTTTATTTATTTAGTCTAGTTTAGTTTTGTTTTTCTAAAGGGCTTCTTAGATTTCAGGCAGGAAAAAACAAACAAAATATACCCACCTTAAGTTGATTACCCAGGAAGCTTACTCTGTGATGGAGGCTTATAGGTGAGAAGGGCGTTGGGAAGTGCTCTCACCTCAACATCTGTGAGGACGTAAATAAGGCAAGGTGGGATCAGGGGAGGTAAATTGTGATGCAATCACAGCGAAGGTCTCAGCTCATCCTATTGGGAGCTCTAGGGGAGGGGTGGTCCTTCAGAATCATTCCAAATTGAGGGAAGGGGTAGGGCCTTTGGACTCTTACATTGGTGCTGGTTGCTACCAGGGAGGGGCTTGATCTTCAGTCAGGCAGCTCCTTTCAGCCTCAGGCAATCCTTGGAGAACTGTCAGATCCCATGCCCCCAGCATCTGGGAGGATGAGTGCTTCAGTATTGAATGGTGGGATGTGGGCAGTGCATCACAGCCTCTACTTGAACATCTATCACTATTGCTACAAGAACTTGTATTTGAACTACCCCACAGGAAGAAGTCATTGCACAAAATAAATCAGTGTCTTACATTTCTTTACAAGCAAAATGGCTTGCATTCTCTTTATTTCTGTGAGTTAGAGAGCATTGGTCAATTGACTCACCTCTGTAGGTATACCATTTATATCACACACTTTTTATTATTTGTTGCTATTTATTGTTTTGTGCCTTTGTAGAGATTGAGAGCCTGTCAGAGCTACAAGTTACAATTGATTGCTATCACTACATATATATACATCCACACAGTCCCTGGGTTGCAAATGTCTGACTTAGGCCAACTTGGCTTTGCCCTTTAATATTATGTAAATTTGCCCTCACTTTGATACAGTTCGGCCAACGCCTACTCACAGCAAAGTCTTCATCACAATAACCTTCACTTATTGCACATGCAACTTTTAAATCAGTGAAAAGGCTTTAAGCCTTTCTTGCACTAAAGTAAGACTAAATAAGAACCACACGCACCTGTTCCGACTTACGTACTTAAAGACACACTTAGGGACAGACCTTGTTCATAATCTGGGGACTGCCTTATTTATTTATTTATTTATAATGGAGTTGGTCACTAGCAACCCTGTCTTCAGGCTGACCCTTTATTCTTTTAATACTACCACCATTCCAGTGCTGACAGTGTCCAAGCTTTAGGTTAATAGGCCTTCTAAGCCGTATCTTGAACTCTCTTGTTTGAAACATGGAACATGCTACTTTTCCCACATTTCTTTTAGCAGAAATGAGCATTATCCTATTCTAAAATCTGGTCAGTGGGAGTGCAGAATAGGTTGTCCCACAAGACAAACCAACTATGGGTAAAATGACCCCAGAGAAGAAATTGCAGACACTTAAGTGGTGGTGGAACAAATCAATTTTTTTTTAAATCATAACTGGGTGCTCCTATTTCTGATTTTACTCTGTCTTTGAACTTTGTTTACTTAATCAAATGTAAGGATTTATTAATCCAATTTCCAATTTTTTCTCTCATCCTGATGACTTTTTGCATACCAAACCATCCATTCAAACTAAAGCCTTGTCACAAAGTCAGTTTTTTCAGCGCTCTCTTGGAGGGAGGTTGTGATTTTTCCATTCTTTTCTTTTTTTTTTTTATTTCTGGCCCAAATATCCTGCAATTGACTCTAAAGCATGAAGTCTCTGATGACCCCCTTTATCTCTACTACTTGAGTATCAACTAAGTGAAAAGAATAGAAAATCACAACCTCCCCCCAAGAGAGCACAAAAAAACTCACAGGCCCAGTGTACTTGGTACCTCGGATAGACAACAGCAACAAAAAGACAATACAGGCAGATAAAAGGTTTAAATGTTTTGCTTAAATTCTAACTCTCCATCTTTGGGTGACCAGTATCATTTCGTTTTTTTCTTTCTTTCTTTTTTAATCAAAGGCAACTGTAGAATTGAACTGCAATTTCTTGCTTCTGGTTAGATTATCAATGATGCAATGCTCCAATTCTGCAAACTCTAGGACATATCAGCAAATACAACCAAATTAATGTCAAGACTCATCAGAGACTCAAAAACTTCAAGCACAGCCATTGCACAGTTCTACATTTCTGAAGTCCATATGTTCCCAGTACTAAGTGGGTTCCACGAGACCCAGCTGACAGGACACTAGCCTGTTATAAACCATGTCCGTTGCAATCTTGTGTTCACATTACATCTGGATAATCTCCAGTGCCCTCAAGTAAATCCCAGACATTCCTGGCCTATCCCCAGAGATTTTTACTCCCACGTGAAATAAAGAGAATTCAGCAAGTTATAGCTATAGAAAATTTTAAGACAAACATCTGAATGTTCGCATGAATTAAAACTTGCCCTTTTGCATACATATTTTACATTCTGATGCAACAGCAAGATTAGCCCGGAAGAATTTCCTCCTGAGTGATTTGATGGATTGGGTTCATTAAGGTGGCTGGGTGTGAGATATAGTTGTATCCAAAGGAAACAAGCAATTCCTGTTTAAGCCTGGGTGAGTCCAAATCCAAAGGTTTATTGGGACACCGGGAGGAACTTAGATTAGCCAACAGTTTGGGGGATGATAACGCTAGACCAGTGCTTCTCAACTTTGGCTGCCCATTGGAATCTCTGGGCTTCACACACAAATATTCTGATTTAATCAGTTTGGGATGCAGAGGGGGTTTATAAAAGTCCTCCAAGTGATTCTCACGTGCAGTCAAGGTTACAAACCAATGTTTTAGATCGGTGCTTCTCAAATTTTTCTGTGCACACAAATTGTCTGGGGATCATGTTAAAATGCAGGTTCTTCTTCAATAGCTTTGAGATGAAGACAAAAATATGCATTTCTAACAAGCTCCCTGGTGGTGCCAAAGCTGCTTGTCCTGACACCACACATTGAGCCTTCTCACCATTAACACCTAGGAGCTGGTTAGAGAGATAAAATCTCAGTCCTAGCCCCAAACTACTGAAGCAGAATCTTTGTTTTGCCACATCTCTCAAGTGATGTGGATGCACATGGAAATCTGAGAAGCGCTGTTGGTCCAGAGGTTCTCAATGTGGAGTTCAGATAGCAGCTGTACCATCGCTTGAAGCCTTGAGGTGCCCAGCCCTCCCATGTGGTCAGCTGTCCTACTGTCAGTGCCACATAAAGTGATCCAAGTTCACCTATGCCTTATTGGGATGGCTCTTGGAAGTTAACTATTACAGATTAACTAGCAACTCGAGGGATGGTAATACTAGATGAGTGCATCTCAACTTTGACAGCACATTGGCCTCACCTGGCCTACTCCAGGCCTTTTCAGTACCAGCTTACTCCCTCCAGTTCTGCCTCCAACAACCCTTTTTATCCCACCCTTCCCTGCAGCTTATAATTCCTTGATTTTAACCTTATTTCATTCTTTCACATTTCCCCATGTTCTCTTTTCCTCCCTCCTGTGTAGTTTAAATTTCTTGGTCTTTCATTACAATCATTCCCTGGATACACCCTGAACTCCCTTGTATCTGTCTCTCCCTTGGTGTAGTCTCCAGACAATACTCCACGCATACTGGCAACCAACTTTCCACCAACAGCACCATGTCCATCTCCACCAACTCAGTGCCTACCTCCAAGTGGCTGAGCACAGCTAGGGAAAAACCCATCACCATGTAGATTGCACTCTCTTTACATTCAGGATCACTAGCCTCAAGGTGTCCCTAGTGCTGCCTGCCAATTATACTACGTTACCCTATTGCTTTTAGTCTACACTTAGCTGGGGGCAGTGATGGTTCAGTGGTAGAATTCTCACCTTCCATACCGGATACTTAGGTTCCGTTCCCAGACAGCATCTCATGCGCATGGATCACAACAGCCCATTCTGCAACTGAGTGTGGGGATGGCACAGAACTGGGCAACATTTCATTCCTTTGTGCATGGGATCACCCTGAGTCAGGGTCTGATTCCACGGCAACTAACAACAACACATTTAGTCACTGACTCTTCTAGGTGACTGTTTCATGCTATCCCCTTCTCCTTCAAACCAAAACCTCTGGGTGGCTTGCACTGGGAAAAAGGAAAAAATCAGAATTTCCATACACTCCCGCCTCTTGTACCTGTGCACACATACATGGCCTTCCTCCCTGTTACTGTGGAGGAAATATCTGTTCTATCAAGACAAAGCTTTCCACCTGTGCACTAGGTCGCATTCTTCAGCAAGCTCTCAACATGACCTTTGGCCTCTGCATTGCATGCCTAATAGGCATCTCAGCCTTGCACATCCAAAATTGAGCACTTGTGTTTCCCTCCAAACACGTTCCTCTCACAGTTTCCCCCATCAGTAAATCAGAACTCCACCATTCCAGGTACTTGTGCCAAAAACCTCAGTGTCACCCTTGACTCCCTTCTCTCCCACCCCAAGTCACATATGTCAGCAAAATTCCGTCCCTTCTATGTTCAAAATATATTCATAATCACATTAGTTCTTACCAACCTTGCTGCAATCAGCTTTGTCCAAGCCACCATCTTCTCATGTTTGGACGCAACTGCTTCTACCCTCGACCCCTACAGTCTTTTCTCAACCAACAACCAACGCGATCCTTTGAAAACTTAAGTTGGGTCACATCACACCTTTGGCCAAAACCCTTTAATGCCTTCCTATTTTACTCAGAGTAAGGGCTTAGAGTTGGCCAAGAAAAATGCAACCCCCACCCCTTATATCTCAAAATTCATCTCTCTATTCCTCCATTCTTTCACTTTGCTTCAAATACTAAGACCTCCTTGTTCTTCCTCAAGTATCCCCCCACACTCCCTCCTCAGGGGATTTTCATTTGATTTTCTGTCTGCCTAGAGTGCTCCTCCCTCAGATAGCTACGTGGCTCACTCCTTCGCTCCTTGACTCAAAATATCACCATGAAGTCAATAGCATTAAATACATCAGGAATCACCGGCCAGCGTGATCCCCAATTTCCTTCACGAGGCTTGGTTCCACATACTTCTGGTTGCTTCTAAGAAGCGAAAATCCATCCTCACAGGGGATAAAGACGTTCCACAACTGCATCGAGCACAGCATGTGCCATAGGTTGTAAAGGCAACCCAAAATTTAAAGATCTAGAAATTCGCAAAATAGGACCATCAGCAAAAGCAGATCAAAGCCTGTGAGTACTCTATCAGATCAATATTTACTTGAATATATACACACACATAAATAATTTCTTACATGTCACTAAAATGATGTATGTCACCTTATAGTTCTACAAAATAGACCTCTTTGCTTCCCTCAGCAAGAAGGAATCTATGGTAATAGGCAAGGTTGGTTGGTTTTGATGAAGTGGAGCTATGGTAATATTCATCAACTGGTACAAAACCAATCTGTGAAATGGGTGCATCATGACAAGTCTTAATGAAGAGCCATTTCTCAAACTCATGTCTTTTTTCCCTTTCCTATTATTATGGAAAAAAAATATGAAAGCAATCTCATTATGTATCCTTCCATCCCTTTGCATGCCCTTTCCTGCATATATTTTCATTTGTACTTACTTTGTCCTTTCCTTAATATAAAAGTGATTATATCATCATATTGTTCTATGACTTGCCTTTTTTACCTAATTATGAGGCACCAGTGGTTCAGTGGTAGATCCTTCACCTTCCACGTGAGCAACCCGGGTTTAATACCTGGCCAATGCACCATCTGTCTGTCATTGAGCGCTGTGTGTTGCTATGATGCAGAAAAGGTCTCAGTAGAACTTCCAGAGTAAGATGGACTAGGAAGAAAGAGCTGGCAATCTACGTCTGAAAATCAGCCAGTGAAAACCTTATGGATCACAACTGCCTGATTTACAACTGATCGTGGGGATGGCACAGGATCAGTAAGCATTTTCTCCCCTTGTGCGTGGGGTTGCCACGAGTGGGGGCCGACTCAACAGCTGCTAACAAAAACGATAGTAACAAATATGTCTGCGCATCTTTACATGCTGGTGTAGGTTTACTTCATCTCTTAATATCTTCATGATGGTACTGCATAATATGAAATATCGTAATTTATGTTGCAATTTTTTATTATTGCAAGTAATTCTTCAGTGAACAGTATATGCGTTAATTCTAGGATAATTCCTAGAAGTGTCTTTCAGAGTCAAAGGAATCCACATTTTAACTTCTGAGTGATACTGCCAAGTTGCCTTTCAAAAAAAGCTTAAACACGTAGCTAGACTCCAGTCAACAGTATCTGAGAGTGCTTGCTTCCTCGCCGATAGTTACACTGATGTTATAAAAATATTTTTAATTTTTGCCAATCTGCTGGGTAAAATTTTTTTTGTTCTTGTCTTAATTTGCATTTTCCTGGTTAATAGTGAGACTGAGCTTCTTTTCATTTGTTTATTAGTCATCTATACTTTTTTTTATACTTCTCTGTGAACTGCCTATTCATAGCCTTTGCTCATATTATTAAACTGTTTTTTTCTTACTTATTTAGAGCTCTTTCTACAGCCTCAATTTGTCTATTAAATGCATTTAAATATTTACCAATTATATTTCTTGGTTTTAACTTTGTATTTCCAAAGTTATATTTAGTTAGCCACACAAAAATTTTTAATTTTTGAGTAATATGTATCAAATATTTCTTTTATGTTTTTTGTTGTTAGTTTTGTTGTTATTGTTTTGTTTTGTTTGAAGGGGGAGTTAGTCACATTCAGGAAGGTATTTTTTTTTTCATCTTAAAGCTACAAAAAATTTTCCTATAGTTTCTTTCAGTACTCTTATAATTTAGTGGTTTTTAATTTTATACATTTACTCCACAGATCCACCAGAAATTTGTTACTATGTTTTTTTTTATTATTATTATGTGAGGTGGAGGCCTGGTGGCACAATGGTTAAGAGCTCAGCTGCTAACCAAAAGGTGGCCAGTTCGAATTCACCAGCTGTGCCTTGGAAACCCTATGTGGCCATTCTACTCTGTCCTATAGGGTCTCTATGAGTTGGAATCAATTCGACAGAAACAGGTTTTTGTTGTCATTTGTTTTTATTTAAGGTGGTGGGCTATTTTTTAAAGAGGTTTCCAATTGTCCCAGCGTCATTAATTGAATAGTTCACTTTTATTACCCACAGACTGGAACTATTGATCAATTTGTCAATTTTTTAGATAATTTTATAATTATTTTTAGATAATTCTTAAATATTTTCTTTGTTTATACCATGGAATTAGCTTGTCAAGTATTGAGTTTTTAAAAAAGTGTTGGCATTTTGACTGGAAATACAATCTATAGGTTGATTTTGGAAAATGTGACATCTATACAATATTTAGACTCCTCATACAGAAATATGATATATCTCTCCACTATTTCAATATTTCTTATCTCCTATAATAAAGTTTTGTAATTGTCTTTATAAAAGATTTACCCATTTCCCCTGAGGATTATTATTTGGGTAGGATTTTGTTAATGGTTCTGCTACTTGAATGCTATCATTTTGTTTTTCCCTCCATTCCATCTTCTAATTTAGTCACTGATGAAATATAAAAAAGCTATTTTTATTTTCATACTGTACTATTAGCTACTAGGATTTTAATGAGTTCTCTCCTTCTAGCCTTAGTTTTCACAGTTTCTCAGGTAATTTCATTTGAATTCCTTAGAATTTTCCATGTGTGTCAGGGAAAAAGCTATACTGTCCATTAGGTACAAAGATAGTAGTTTTTATTGCCAGAAACTTGTTAACTATGTTATTAAGATCCTCTAGATTTATTTTTTGTCTATGCAAACAAAATTTCTGAGAAATATGTATGAAGGCCTTCCACTCTGATTGTGGATTTGTTAGTTTATTTTTTTATTATTCTTTATGTATTTCAGTGTAACTGTCAGATATATATAAGTCTGTGGCTCCTATAGTTCTTGGTGGCTTTTCCTTTTTGTCAAGATTTTTACCTTGTATTCAATTTTACCTGATATTAATATTTTGTATCTTCAATGGCCATCTATTTACAGCCTTCCTTCACTATCTTCAGAAAATGTGGGCCTCTTATAAACAGCATACAGACTGATATTTTTAAATAATGTGCTTCTATATTTTAAGAAGCCCTGGTGGCACAGTGGTTAAAGTGACCAACTGCTAACCGAAAGATTGGCGGTTCAAAACCACCAGCAGCTCCGTGGGAGAAAGATGTGGTAGGCTGCTCCTATAGAGATCTACAGCCTTGGAAACCTATGGGGTCGTTATGAGTTGGAATCAGCTCAATGGCAGTGGGCTTGGTTTTTTTTCGTTTTTGATACTTTAATAAGATAATAATAATAATCAGCCAATATTTACTTCAACCTTGAATTATGCATACAATATATATATAAAAAACCAAACCCGGTGCTGTCGATTCCGACTCATAGCGACCCTATAGGACAGAGTAGAACTGCCCCATAGAGTTTCCAAGGAGCACCTGGTGGATTCAAACTGCCAACCCTTTGGTTAGCAGCTGTAGCACTTAACTACTACACCACCAGGGTTTCATATATATATATATATATATATATATATATATATATGATATAGTATGGAGCCCTCCTGACTCCATAAAATGTGATTAAACATTAAACTACTAACCAGAAGGTTGGCAGTTCGAATCCATCAGCCACTCCTTGGAAACCCTATGGGGCAGTCCTACTCTGTCCTATAGGGTCACTATGAGTTGGAATCGATTCTAAGGCAACAGGTATAATGTATTATAGAAGCACAAACAGTTAAGCGTTCCACTACTAGCTAAAATGTTGGCAGTTGGAATTCACCCAGAGGTGCCTCAGAAGACAGACCTGGTGATTTGCTTCTGAAAGTTCACAATCTTGAAAACCCTATTAAACAGTTCTGCAATCACACATGGGGACACCGTGAGTTGGAATTGATTCAATAGCAACTAACCACAAAAATAACATATTATGCATTACTTTTTTGAACATACATTTCAACTTAGAATTCAGCTACCATTATTTAGCATCTAAGGAGCCTGAGTGATGCAATGGTCAAGTGCTCAGCTGCTATCGAAAGGTTGAGGTTCAAACTCACCCAGCGGCTCCACAGGAGAAAGACCTGGTGATCTGCTCCCATAAAGATTACAGCCTAGAAAACCCTATGGGCAGTTCTACTCTGTCACATGGAGTCGCTGTGAGTCAAAACTCAACTCGATGGCACCTAACAACAATATTTAGTATCTAGAATCTACTACTAACCAAGAGAAGAACTTAATGTAAGTTTTGCTTTCTTTCTCCCACACACTCATCCTCTGTTTCATTTGTTTATTTAGTTTTAGGCTTTTGTTGTTGTTGTTTTTACACTACACATTGACAATTATTTGGATTAAGCCATATTCCACCAGTTTCTTTACTCAATATTTTTTCTCATTTCCTCTTTAGTTATTTCATTTTTTGCTTTGTTGGGGTACACACTCAAATAATTACTATAGAACAGCCTTTTGGGTATTAAACTTTATGACTTCTTACATATACTGGCGTGTTTCTATTGTCTCATTTGGCTACTGGCTCAGCTGAGTACAGGATTTTAGGTTCAAAATAATTTTCTCTTACAATCTTTTCCATCACTGTCACCTATGAAAAGTGACAATCTGATTCTTTTTCCCTTGTATATAAACTGCCCCCTGCCACTCTCCAAATACTTTTAAGATTTTTCTCTTTATTCTTGGAGATCTGATATTTACTCAGATGTATGTTAGTGTGACAATTCTTTACTCATCTGCTGTACTTAGTACTTAATGTGTCCTTCACATGTTAGGATTCAAACCTTCTTCATTTGCTAGAAATTTCCTCCTCTTCCTGTACCTCCTCTCCGTCTTCTTTCCCTTTTCTTCCTCCTCTACCTTCTCTTACTTCTCTCTTTTTTTTTTTTTTTGCCTTCTTTTCTTTCTCTTGCCTTCTTTTCTTTCTCTTCCTCTCCTCATCTTCCTTCTCTCAATTTTACAACTCGTCTTAGAGATATATTGAGTATTCTGAATCCGACGTGCATGTTTCTTGACTTTTCCTTCATTCTTTCATTCCTCTTTGTCCTTTTTCACTGTGCTCTGGGAAAATTAACTTAATATTCCAGCTTATTAATTTGCTTTTCATCTGTGTCCATTGTACTCCTGAACTGTTTATCCTTTTAAGGGTTGCATTGTTCAGTTGTGTCTCCCTGAAGATATTACTCCTATACGTTTTTAACTCCTTTTCTGTTTGCCCTATAAATCCTTTCACCAGATGTTAATTGTTCTGTTTGTTGAATTTGGTGCCTCCCTCTCATTTTGCTAGTTCCCAAGTATGGTGGCACTTTGTTTTATGCACATTCTTGTATTTGAGAACGTTCACCTGCCTTGAGCGATTGCAAAAGGGGAATGGAATGAGTTTCCAGGACCAGTAGCTTGTCTTCCTGATGTGCGGAGTCCTCACCATTTTACACTGGGGCACTGCTCTTACATTTCTTGCTGCCCACCACAGTGCTTTGTCCTGAGGACAATATTACTGTTTATTTCTTAGCCCAAAACAAGGAGGATGAAAGGGTCTAGCTTTCCTGTTAATAACATGACTGAATCTCTTGTAGATATTGATGCGCAGCTTGAAGTTCCCCTGAAGTTAGCTTATGTTTACACCAGTTTTATCTGAAAATATTTTGCATTATGTTTTCCTATGGTTTTATTTCTCTACTGATTGGATCATATTTGAGTTCTCTTGTGATTCTTCAACATTTCTGATTCATCGATGATACTCTTGATTGTTTTTCTAGGCATTTACAAATTTATTTTGTTTTTTAAATATATTTTTTGCCATTTCATGGGACTTTTAGATGAATGGTAGGATTCATGCAATGTTCAGTCTGCCATCTTCACTCAATTGCCTTCTAATTTTATTTAAATAACATTTTATTATGTTTTTGGTGAAAATTTATACAGCAGATTAAGCACCCCCTTCTAATTTCTTTTTTTTTTTCTAATTTCTTAAAAAGAGAAATTAAATTTAGCTACCTTTACTTTGTTTTATCATAATTCAAACAATTGTTTAAAATACAGTCCTGTACCACATAACGTCCATTCGGGCAACATCTGACCACATAACGTGGCCCCATAACATTATAATAGAGTTCAGAAATCCCAGAGAATGGGATGTAGTGGACATAACTAAATGTGGCAAACACAACGGCTTCCTGCATGCAACGTGCCTCTTGTATACAAAGCAACTGTGCTGCCAGGTGTATAATGGTACAGTACATGTATAACCTATAATACTTATGTCTTGATAGTCATAATAAATGCCTATGTTACTGGTTTATGTGTATACTGTACCATACTTTCTATTGTTATTTTAATGTGAACTTTCACTACTTACAAATAAAAAGTTTATGATTTAACAGTGTATGCTTCAACTGGTAGGCAGCAGTATCCAGTCTTATGTATCAGATGTCTCTTGAGTGTTATAGTATTATCTATCTGTTTAATTTTCTTTTGAAATCATTACCGTGAAGTTCATCATGGCTCGCAAACACAGCAAAACCAGTGCTAGTGATAGCAGCTGCAAGAGGCAAAGGAGAAGTATCTATCTGGAAGTGAAACAAAAGGTTATGAAACAACACGGAGGTGGAAAATTAGTGAATGCTCTTGCTCGCGATTTAGGCATGTTTGCACAATGTCTGAATCATGTTACGTCTCATTTCACAGAACGTATCACGGGTGTTAAGCAATACATGACTGTATAGTTACCTTTACCAACATAAAAGTAATCACAAACACATTTGGTTGTTATTCTGAGCTTAATGTTGGTAAGACAAACAGTTGTTTCTCAAAAAGAAATAATAAAACAGTAGGTGAGAAGAAATATGTCAGTGTAGGCACAAATGAATAACTGGTGTTCCATAATGATTTTTTCTCTCTCTCTACAAATCTATTAGTCTATTTGCTACTGAATAGGCATGTTGTTAAATCAAATAAAAAGGCATATGCATCCAAATTTGAGACATATGTGTGTGTGTGTATATATATACGTCATGGACATGTTCTCTTCACTTCCTTATAAACACCGGGTTCGGCAGCATGGCATATTGGAAAGTGCATTGGCTTTGAAACTGGGCACAATTCCTAATATGTCTTCTGAAATTTTCTGACTTGTCTTTAAAAGTTGGATAGAAATATCTATAACACTTTGAAAATGATAAAGTACCATGTAAATTGAAAGGCAACATTGTGAAGAATGAGAATTCCAGAACACTTAATTGTGCTCATGAGGAACCTTTACACACAGCAAGAGGCAGTTGTTTGGACAGAACAAGGGGATACTGATTGGTTGAAAGTCAGGAAAGGTGTGTGCCAGAGCTGTATTCTCTCACCATACCTATTCAATCTGCATGCTGAGCAAATAATATGAGAAGCTGGACTATATGAAGAAGAACAGGGCATCAGGATTGGAGGAAGACTCATTAACAACCTGCGTTATGCAGATGACACAACCTTGCTTGCTGAAAGTGAAGAGGACTTGAAGCACTTACTAATGAAGATCAAGACCACGGCCTTCAGTATGGATTACACCTCAACATAAAGAAAACAAAAATCCTCACAACTGGACCAATGAGCAACATCATGATAAATGGAGAAAAGATTGAAGTTGTCAAGGATTTCATTTTACTTGGATCCACAATCAACAGCCAGGGAAGCAGCAGTCAAGAACTCAAGAGATGCATTGCATTGGGTAAACCTGCTGCAAAAGACCTCTTCAAAGTGTTGAAGAGCAAAGATGTCACCTTGAAGACTAAGGTGCACCTGACCCAAGCCATGGTATTTTCAGTAGCATCATATGCATGTGAAAGCTGGACAATGAATAAGGAAAACCGAAGAAGAGTTGACACCTTTGAATTGTGGTGTTGGCGAAGAATGTTGAATATACCATGGACTGCCAGAAGAATGAACAAATCTGTCTTAGAAGAAGTACAACCAGAATGCTCCTCAGAAGCAAGGATGGCAAGACTGTGTCTTAATACTTTGGACATGTTGTCAGGAGGGATCAGCCCCTGGAGGAGGACATCATGCTTGGCAGAGTACAGGGTCAGCCGAAAAGAGGAAGACCCACAACGTGGTGGATTTACACAGTGGCTGCAACAATAAGCTCAAGCATAACGATTGTGAGGATGGCTCAGGACTGGGCAGTGTTTCGTTCTGTTGTGCATAGGGTTGTTCTGAGTTGGAACCAACTCGATGGCACCTAACAACAGCAACAAATTGAAAGATAGAAAAAGAAAGATTGTCACAAAGCAGAAGAATTGTCACATAGCAGGACTGTCACATTGCAGAAGAAACCATTTTTGTGGCTGCATATTTAGGAATCATTTGACCCCTCCCTCACCCTATACCCCAAAATGATTATGTCCTTACAGCCTAGGTTTAATTATCACATCTATCCGTTTGCCTCGGGAAGAAAAATGAAGATAATGAGTAAGCAAAGTGACATATTAAATCTACAGATGGATAAAGATATGTCCTATTGAAACACTTCTGTTCTTGCAATATCAAGTCCAGTTTCATTTTCTGGTGTAGTTAAAGTGTGGTGGGAGGCTTACCTGAGACTAGAAGGCACTGATCTTTGTAAGTGTTGCTCCTGAAGAAACATCCCTGGTGCTGAAAGGAATGGGTTGGAGTGAACAGACACCCTTGCAGAGGCAGGAAGCCTCACAGGTGAGGAGGAAGAAGAGGATGACACCCCAAAGGCAAGTCAGTTCATTCCAAGACCAGTTCTTGAATTCTAAGTAGTTTTCCAAGCTCATTGTCTATCTCAGGAACATGTAGGCTGCTAAACTAGTGTTTCAGATCTGGGTTAGTGCTCACTTCAACCACAAAGAAACGGCTTTGTGCAATCATAAAACTGGCTCTTCCTGTTTGCAAAGGAGTTTCAGGTAGCTTATTTATAAAATTTCTACTGAATGTGAAGATCACTCCCTAACAAGAAGTCTTCCCTGATCCCGCAGAAAAACCAAACCAAACCCCCTGCCATCAAGTCTATTCTGCTCATGGCAACCCCAGAGGGCTCACGAGGCTATAAATCTTTATAAAAGCAGACTGTCACATCTTTCTCTGGCAGAGCTGCTGGTGGTTTCCAACCAACGACCCTTCGGTTAGCAGCTGATCTCTTCAATCATTGCACTACCAGGGGTCTTTTCTGATCCCACAAAGTAGGTCAAAATCCTGTGTCTTGCCCTCAGAGCATTTATGTCAGTTTAGAAGTAGCTGTCCATTTCCTCATAGGTATGAATTCTGGATCACTGAGCCAAAGGTAGAAAGACTGAGTAGGACAAAGTATTTTTCCACCTTCTCTCAGGTGGCAAGCCACGGGATGTTTTCCTCAAGTCAACACCAAATTCCTTATGACTAATGGACACCCCTCCCATATTTTGGCAATCTGCTGGCCTTAGTTTTCCATGCCATGGGCCACATTCACTGTCGTCACTGGTGTTTTAGAGGGAAGCTGGGAAAAGCCAGGCGGATTCAAGCCTGGTGCCACTCTGAAGTGGGTGCCTAGGAGAATGGACTAGGCAGAAGACCAGCCAGAGTTCAAATCACTCACCTTGCTAGGTGTGATTATCCTCACACGTCAAATGGGATACTTGAACTATATAATCACATAATCTCCATGTCCCCTCAACCCCTGATATGTTGTGCATTTTGTGGTTCCATCTCTGAAATTAATTTGTGTTTTAATTTTATAGACAGAGTATTTTGGTTCTTTCCTCCTCCTCTCCTAAACTAACTGTTGCTTTAAGTAAAATTTCTCATAAAACCCAAAACTATGCTTCCATTTCAGAATCCACAAATATTACTTACAGACCTACTTGTTTCTTTTAACTTGGTAGGAATGTCTATGTAATATGATTTCAAATGTGGCTTTAAAGAATTAGAATGAGAGGGTCTCAGATGACGGCCGATATATAGGATAATCCACGGAGCAGTAAACAGCCTGGAAAAAAAAAAAAAAAACACTATTGAATCAAAGAAGAAAAATAGTTTGGAAAAAACTTTTCTGGAATTACTGAATTTCCTTGTCTCTCGAAAATATGTCATTTCCCTGTGAGACTATATGGGTATATGTGAGTCGTATAAGGGTATATGACTGACTGTCATACTCTGGCAGTTTTAAATTATATTAAAACACTACTATATTTAGCTATTTGGGAGAAAAAACATTTAGTATGAGATTTTAACTTCTAAGTGTAATCAACAGAGTTGTCCAATCATCTTCCAAATAGTGCCTCAAATTCACATGCAATATACAGTCCCCAGTTTGTGGTTATGAGGAGCCCTGGGGGCTCAGTGGTTAAAGCACTCAGATGCTAACCAAAAGGTTAGTTGTTCAAACCCACCAGCCACTCCGTGGGAGAAAGATGTGTCAGTATGCTTCCGTAAAGATTTACAACCTTGGAAAGCCTATGAGGCAGTTCTACCCTGTCCTGTAGAGTTGCTATGAGTCAGAATTCACTCAACAGCAATGGGTTTGGTTTTGGATTTTTACGCAGTTATGAAGTTGTCCTGGTAGCACAATGGTTAAGCACCTGGCTGCTAATCAAAAGGTTGGAGGTTTAAACACACCAGCAGCTCTGGAGAGAAAAAAAAAAAAAAAAACCTGGAAATCTGTTCCTGTAAAGATTTAAAAAGAAAAAAAAAAGCCTACAAAACCCTATGAGGCAGATCTACCCTGTTATGTAGGGTCACTATGAGTCAGAATCAACTTGACGGCACACAATAACGTGGTTATGAGCATTCTTTCCTACAAGTAATCACAGTTTTGGTCACTGAGGACCAAAGCATACAGTGCCACAGAGTGCTGTGACTTGGATGCAGCCGCCAGCTGCTGAAACTTACAAATCCTACATGTTTTCCTCTGAAATGAACTAGCTCAGGGGATGAGTGAGGCAAATCCGTAGTATATAAGGTCTTCCAGAAAGCCTTTCCCCACGGTCCTTCTCATTCCCTGGGGAAGCCACCTCTGTTCCATCAGGGGAAGTAGTGCTAAGAACTCAAAGAGGACTAGAGGGAGAATGTGAAAGCCCACTCAGACTGCTCAGCAGCTCCCCATTGCCTCCAGAATGAGGCCACGCTGTTCATGCAGACATTTAGGGCTCCTACCATCTGTGCCCAGCTGATATTCGCAGGCTCACCCACACTCAGGATAGTAGGGGATGGGATCGTAGAGGTAACAGGGAGTCAGACCATGCAAGGCCTTGGTCAAAAACTTGACTTTGACTCAGATGGAAGCCATTATAGGCTCTGAGCAAAGAGTGACAAGATTTGCCTTATGTTTTATCCTTACTTGCTCTTTTCAAACACACCCAACATTTCCAGCTACTGGCCCTATTCACCCTGAGTGACCTCCTCAAGAATCCCTGCCCACAACAAACTTATTCTGTCTTCAGTGTCCAACTGCAAGGCTCCTCCTACAGAAGCCGCTCTGATTCCTCCAGGAAGAAGGAACCCTTCCTTTTGTTCTAATCCTACGGACAGTCAAAGTACTTGGTTTAGATCAAAATTACGGTTTTTGCCATTTTTCTACCTTAATGTAAGTAAACTAAGATTCCTCCAGAAAGATGTGACCCTTCCTTTTGCTTTAATCTTACGGAAACCAACGTAATAGCTTAGACCAAAATTCCAGCTGTTTCCATTTTCTGCCTTATATTAATTCTTAGGAGTTAGATGACAGAGTTAGATACGTCTTGCTTTACCCTCGGCCGGATCGCAAATCCCTCAAGGCATGGATTACATGTTATACAGCAGCACAGGGGTTCTACCTCAGCTGTGAAAGAGGCCAGGTGCCTCCATGAGCTCCTGAGCTCCATTTCCAAGCCCTCAGCCACATGACAACAGTTTTGTCAACAAGTTCAACAGTTAAGTCCATTCACACTTCTGAAAACACAGTGAGTGGTAATATTCATATTTTTAAAAGTTAAGAGGAAACCGATGTCTCAATTTTTTTTCTGACTAAAACTGCTTTGGACATAGCCACCTGCTCTTACCCTTCAGATGGAATTCTCTCTCCTTCATAACACTGCAGTAATTCATTGTCTCTGTCATTTGTTTTGGGACTCATATTGTCCCATCATCTTTGTTAGCTTGATTTGTTTCATCTTTTACCTTCACTAAAGAGTAAATTCTTAGGAGATATATTTTTGCATGCTACCTGTCTCCTCACCCACTAGCCCTGGATCAAAATTACCTGATGATGCTTTATTTGTACGGCTTTTCTCCCAATCTTCCACTGCAAATGAAATATGAAAAAAGAGTCTAAAGCTATACTTCTGCCTCTGTTACAACAGGATTTTGTGCCGCTGTATCTAGACTTTGAGAATTTTTTCAAGCGGAACATATACGTGCGAATCAGAGACAACTGGAACCGGCCTATCTGCAGCAGCCCAGCGTCTCGGTTCGATATAATGGAGAGGGTGTCAGATGACTACAACTGGACATTTAGGTGAGGCAGTCACCTGGAGGGGGTTGGTTGAAAGACAATTATTTTCAAGGAAATACTAATACGGGGCATCAGATTTCCGATCTCAAGAAACAAAGGACATGGAACTGGCTAGTCTTCCATGCTCAGCCTTCCTAAGCCCTTGTAATGCCAGTGGAAGAAGCCACAGTAATTAAGTTGCCAAGGGTGTCTGTTTATATTGCAACTAAAGCTAGATATATGCCAACAGGTGCAGGAGCTGACACAGAAAGCCACCAGGTGGGGCCCTTTTCAGTTTTATTAACAAATTGTGCCCTCGTAATTCTCATTGAAAGAGAAAGGGATCGGCATAGCTCTTGTTCATTTTGAAAGTTTTCTGGAATTAAAAACAGCCTATGTGTCATGAAAGCAAGTGCCCAAGGAAAACCAGGGCTAAGTCGGACTTAGGATGTCTCTCTCCAATGTTCTTTCAAACGTCAGTATGAGTTTATTTTTCCCTAAAGGCAAGCCCTGTTGTGGTAACAGTAGTGCAAGTTAAAAAAAAAAAAAAAAAGGCAGAAAGAAAATGTATGATTTAGGGTAGGCTCAAGGCATCTTTGTGAGAGTCTTTTATGGGGCTCTAGGTAGTGCAAACAGTTAAGCACTCAAGCACTAATCAAAAAGTTTGTAGTTCAAACCCATCCAGAGGCACCTTGGAAGAAAGGCCTAGAGACCTATTTCTAAAAGTTCACAGTCTTGAAAATCCCATGGAGCACAGTTCTACTCTGCAACACATGGGGTCATGATGAGTTGGAATTGACCCAACAGCAATGGGTTTGGATTTTCGTTTGTTTGTTCAGAATGATATTAAATGGGAAAGCACTTGGTGCTCACTTGCCCCTCTCTCTGCAGGTTTACTGGAAAGATCATCAAAGATGTCATCAATATGGGCTCCTATAACTTCCTTGGCCTTGGAGTCAAGTACAATGAATCTATGAGGACAGTAAAGGATGTTTTAGAGGCATATGGCGTGGGCGTGGCCAGCACCAGACAGGAGATGGGTATGTGCATTCACTATTTTGATACTTTGTCCAATTGGATCTCCAGTTCCTTGTGCTGACTGTCAAATCCAGATCATATCTTGATTGTGCACCTCAAAAAGCTATTATAAAGTACAAAAAGGACAGGAGATATGAAAATCTTTGGGGAATTTCAAGGATTATGCTGTGGCAAGGTGGTTTCTTAATTGTAGGTTTTAACTCTCCAGAAAAAATAACTATGGATCACACTATCTAAAATAGCATTCATTGTGCCTCCTCCACCAAGTCATTTTCAGTCCCTTTATTCCACTTTTTTTAATGGCATCTATCACTGACTAAAATGACCTTGCCTTTGCATTTATATATTGCCTGTCTTCTCCACAGAAACATAAGCTTCATGACTAGAGGGGTTCGCTCTTTTGACTGTTGTATGTCAGTACCTAGGGCAGTGCCTGGCACATAGTAGGCCCTCAATAGAGAACTGTGAATGAATGAATGAATGAACAAAGTGGAACAGACTGCCTGTATATTTGTCTTTTAGCTAGAGTATTTTTCTCTTAAAGGAGTGAACTCGTGAGAAGAAAACATCCTGTCTTCACTTCAGGGAAAAGGAATACACAAGCTTCCTCTTATAGAGTACTTTGTGATTCCTGGCACACTTCTTTTTTTTTAATATGATCTCCTCTATTCCTCACAAAAACCCTGTAATGTGGTGTTATTCCCATTTTCTGGAAGAGGAAACTAACCATGGTGATGTCTAAATGATGTGCCCAGAATGGTGCTTAATTAACCATCCTACTTCCCAGTATAGCTACAGCTTTTTCTGCTACAGCTTCCTGCCCGAGGTAACACATGCAATGTTAACAAGGTCAGTTCCAGGCCTAAGAATCAGGGGTAATTCTGCTAAAAAGGGGTTGACCATTAATGAAAACGGAACCACAGGGCCTGGATAAAACCAGCTCTCAGAAAGGGCTTTAAAAACAAAGGGCTTTGCTACAATTAAAAACAATTAACAATTACGTTACTTTTTTTATCCACACATTAAGTAAATACTTAGCTATGGCTCCAAAGTTAATAAGTGGTTGCCCAGGTTTCTTATAGAAGACATCTTAACGTGTTTTCATTTTGAAGACTAATAGTTGGAGATATAAACAGGCTGCAGGGGCAAAGTTCTCTTCCACTTAGAAGAACTGGGTCAGTCACAATGCCCATCTGGAGATGGGACAGAGACTGGGAAAATACTCCCAGCCACAACAGACATGGAGTCAATAACCTTTTGGAATGTGTCCTCTGGCACTGGTAGCACCAACACCAGACAGGAGCTAATGACTCCCTTACTCAGTGAGACAGAACAGCCCCCATCACAGCTAGCAACTTAAGTAAGGAAGGCAGCTTAGCACAGCCAAGGGTTAGCCTGCGATGGAGGCCAGGCGTGGGACATGGACCCCTGATTCTGCAGTCTCAACGTACTTGGAAAAATCAGGCAGAGATGCAGTTGCTTGGCTGGGACTGCCCATAGCCTAAATTCTTTCTCCACCTACTCATCCTTCTGAATCAATGGACTATTGTCCTGCTTCATTTAGCATTTCAGCTCCGGTTCAGTGAAGAGGATTTTAACATTTTTTCAAGTTAACAGTGAGAGACTAGTTTTAGACAAATACACGGCCTAAGCGAGGGTTCAACAAAGAAAGAGGGAGAAGGAGGGAGGGGTAGAAGGAAGGAGGGACGGAGGGAGAAAGGAAAGAAGAAAGACAAACGGGGCATTTGAAAATATTCTGCAGCATAAATAATAATCTTACTACAGCACGCAAGAGTTAGGAGGAACATCATTTTAAAAGCCAGTTATTCTAAACACTACAAGTAACTTTTGGGAAGCATAGGCTTTACAGCCTTAATATGTAACAGTGCCAATGGATTAAAAATGACAACTCAGGAAGGTAGAGGTTTAGCAATATTTGGTAACCCCAATAGCTTTCCGAGAGACTAAAAGAGTGTAAGAACTTTTCATCACTTAAAAGTAACACTCCCAGAGCTTTTAAAAATAGTGTTCAAAGCTCTAAGAAAGTGGAGGGGGCAATAAGGAAAGTAACAACTCATATTATAAAAAAGAAAACAAAAAAGGAAATTGAGAGGAAGCATTTAAAATATAGTAAAAGGCAAGACCACATATACTATTTTGACTTCCCTCCAAAAAAAAAAATTGTAACTAGAGAATATCTGCCTATTAAAAATAACAAGACTAAGATTTGGCCAAAAATCTAAATTCAACTTTGCAATGTAATTAAAAGAAGAAGAAAACACACACTCAAGAGAAAACTAAATCTACTCCAAAGATAGGTCCCAGCTAGGCACCTGGCTCTGCCTCCCTGCTACAACCATCACCACCAGGATGCCTTCATGCCAGGAGGGAAGTCAAGTCAGTTAAAAGAGTAGCAAAGGAAGTGCCCAAGACATCAGTAAGGTTATGTCCAACTCAGGGCCTGCAAAAATTAAACTAACCCCGAAATAAACCCGGAAAGAATCCACCTCCAGACAGATACATAAACCAAAAACCAAACCCAGTGCCATCGAGTCGATCCCGACTCATAGTGACCCTATAAGACAGAGTAGAACTGCCCCATAGAGTTTCCAAGGAGCACCTAGAGGATTCAAACTGCCGACCCTTTGGTTAGCAGCCGTAGCATTTAACCACTACGCCACCAGGGTTTCCGACAGATACATACTGAAGCGTAAATGCTGTTTTTAAGGTGTGAAATGATGTGTTGTACAAGTAGAAATTAGTGGACTACAGAAATAATGCAGGCCTGGACTCTCTTGTCAGACAATTTAACATTCTATGGCTGATAGGGATGGGGCTGTGCGATTTTATATCCTGAATATGAGGCAGAGGGAAATGGCACTTTGGAGTCATAGTGAAGCATTTAACCTGTCTTCAACATTTTGAATTCCTATCTTCTATACTCTTATTGTTTTCCGTTGCAGTGCTCCCTGATCTTGGCTGTCCCTTTCAAATTCTGCACTGTATGTGACATCTTTAGTAATGACAATCTAGTTTTCTCTAACAACTTTGTAAATTTTATGTGAACAATTAGTTTTTGAGTCTTGGTATATATAATATTAAATTATTAATTAGTAGATTAATTATTCATTAGTAAACTCTAGACCTAATAGACCCTCTCTATGGCTCTCTCCCTGTGCACTTAAAAGAGAGTTTTGGTCCACTTTCCTCTGGTTCACATATTTAAATAATCTAAAATCTATTAGAAATAATAAGTGGTTCATTAAATTAATTCATTAAAGAACAATTTTTTTAATTCATGTGATATAATCAACAATCAATAATAATCAGTAAGAGGATATACTGGATAAGAAATATCATTAATAATGAGCAAAAATAGCAAATACCTAGGAAATAAACTTACTTTTAAAATGTATAGAACTGATTTGAAGAAAATAATAAAATTTTAAAAAGGGCTTAAAAGAAGGCTTAAAAATTTTTTGAAAGAAATACCATATTCTTGAGAGGGAATACCCCACATATTTTAATGCTATCAATTCTTCCCCAAATTAATACATAAATTTATCACAATTCTGTTGACATTTATGGTCAGGATAGGGGTGGGTGAGTCTAAACTGAAAGTCTAAAAACAGACATAACTTTGCACACTCATTTATAGATACTGCCTTTGAGTCGATTCCGACTCATAGCAACCCTATAGGGAATAATATTTCTTTTTTTTTAAATAAATTACTACATATGTATGTTTATTATTGTACTTTAGATGAAGGTTTACAGAACAACTACTTCCTCTTTAAACAATTAATGCAGATATTGTTTTGTGACATTGGTTACCAACCCCACAACATGTTAACACTCTCCTTTCTCAACCTCAAGTTCCCTATTACCAGCTTTCCTGTCCCCTCCAGTCTTCTAGTCCTTGCCCCTGGGTTAGTATGCTCATTTAGGCTCGTTTTGTTTTGTGGGCTTGTCTAACCTTTGGCCAAAGGGTGAACCACAGACTTCATTACTGAGCTAAAAGGGTATCTGGGGGCCATACTCTCAGGGTTTCTCCAGTCTCTGTCAGGCCAATAAGTCTGCTCTTTTTTAGTGAGTTGGAATTTTGTTCTACATTTTTCTCCAGTTCTGTCTGGAGCCCTCTATTGTGATCCCTGTCAGAGAAGTCAGTGGTGGTAGCCAGGTACCATCTAGTTGTGTTGGACTCAGTCTGGTAAAGGGTGTGGTAGTTGTGCTTCATTAGTCCTTTGGACTAATCTATCCCTTGTATCTTTGGTTTTCTTCATTCTCCCTTGCTCTAGATGGGGTGAGACCAGTAGAGTATATTAGATGGCTGCTCACAGGCTTTTAAGACCCCAGAGGCTACTCACCAAAGCAGAATGCAGAACATTTTCTGTATAAACTATATGTTATGCCAGTTAAGCTAGATGTTCCCTGAGACCACGGTCCCCACAGCCCCCAGTCCAGCAATTTGGTCCCTCATGGAGTTTCGATGTGTCTATGGATCGTCCGTGGCCTTGTCTTGTACAAGTTGTGCTGACTTCTCCAGTATTGTGTACTGTCTTACCCTTCACCGAAGTTACCACTTACCTATTGTCTAGTGTTTTTCCATCCCCACTCCTTCCCTCCCTCGTAACCATCAAAGATCGTATCTTTTCGTATGTAAACTTTCTCATGAGTTTTTGTAGTAGCAGTCTCATACAATATTTGTCACTTTGTGATTGGCTTATTTCACTCAGCATAATGCCCTCCCTCATTTACCCATGTTGTGAGATGCTTCGCAAATTTATCATTGTTCTTTATCATTGCGTAGTACTCCGTTGTGTGTACTTACCAAAGTTTGTTTATTCGTTCTTCTGCTGATGGGCATCTAGGTTGTTTCCATCTTTTTGCTATTGCAAACAATGCTACAACAAACATGGGTGTGCATATGTCTATTCACATGATGGCTCTTATTTCTCTAGGACTTGTTCCTAGGAGTAGGATTACTAGATCATATGGTATTTCTATTTCTAGCTTTCTAAGGAAGCACCATATCATTTTCCAAAATGGTTGAATAAGGAACAATATTTCAGGTCAGTGAGAAAAGGATGAATTATTTCATAATTGGTGTTGTGATAATGGCTGATCATGTAGGGGAGTAAGGTAGATTCCTGCTTCACACCTTACATCTAGGTAAATTAAAAACCAAAACCAGTTGCAGTCAAGTTGGTTCCAACTCGTGCGTGTCAGAGTAAAGCTGCGCTTCAGGGAGTTTTCAGTGGCTGTAATCTTTGGAAGTAAATCATCAGGACGTTCTTCCATGGTGCTTCTGGGTGTATTCGAGTCACCAACCTTTCTGTTAGCTGTCAAGCACATATCCATTTATGCCACCCAGGGGTTTCTGTTGGTAAATTATACCTAGGTAAATTGCAAATGTAGTTGAAATTGAAATACTAAAAAAATAAAAGCAACTACCACCAAAGATAACTATATAAAGTTGAAAATGAAAATGGATGAATGATTAAAGAATGAACAGAATATAACTCCTCGGACAATTCAAATGCAGAATGAAACTGTGTGTGTTCCTTGGTAAGTGCCCTGCTAGATATGTTTTCCCTTGATATGGACAATGCCTCTTCTATGGCTTGTCACTTATGACCAATCCCTTGGGTCTACAACCTGTGATGATCTCCAGAATATGCCAGCTAAGCTCATGTCACCCTGGAAGAATACCCTCTTAGATGGGAGAGGTCCATTGAAATGACCTCCAAACTGACTCAGGCCTCGCAGACTACACTGAACTTATGGAAAACAGGCACTCCACCTTATTAGAGGAGAGGCAGCCTGCTCCCAACCCTACCGCTAGCCATAGCCATTTGCCCTTCGGATGTCTCAGGCCTGATTCAGACAGTAGTCTACTTGTCCTCATAATCCAGGGAACCAAAGTAAGCACTCTCAAAAACCCTAAGGGAAATGATCCGGCAAAATAAAAAACCTAAACTTCTGTACATCAAAAATAATAAAGTTAAAAGTCAGAGGACAAAATTAGAAAAAGTTATTTTCAACATATGTTATTTTCATCAAAAATGTTCGTAACTGTAACATGTAAAGACTCTTCCAAAAAGAACACCCCAATTTAAAAAAAAAGGCCTCAATTTTTATAAAGTTCAAAAGAGGCAAAACTACACGGTCAGAATAGTGTTTCTAAACATGTTTTTCACAATCACCCTCCCAATCCTGGAGCCCTGGTGGCTCACTGGTTAAGAGCTCAGCTATTAACCAAAAGGTCGGTAGTTAGGATCCACCAGCCACTTGTTGGAAACCCTACGGGGTAGCTCTATTCTATCCTATAGGGTCACTATGAGTCAGAATTGACTCAGTGGCAATGGGCTTGGTTTTGGATTTTCTCCTACCCCATGAAATTTTAATACCACAGATATACCATATAGCTATTTATGTAACACTACATTTATATCTGTGCTTTAGATATAAAAAGAGTAAGATATCTTCTCCCCTGCCCCATCCTAGAACCAATGTTTCACCACTTTGGGGCCAATAATGCCCCTGTTGAGAATGTGCGGATTAGTGGTTACATTTGGGGTAGATGGATGTTGACCAGAAGGGGGCACAAGGCAATGTCCAGGGTTCTAGTCATGTTCTGTTTTTGATCTTGATGCTAGTTATATTTGTGTGTTCACTTTATAAAACTTTATAGAGCTCTACGCTAGTGGTTTACTTTTCTGCATGTATGTTATAGTCCAATGGAAATTTTACATTAAAAAGTCAATCTAGCGTACAACCAAAAAAAAAAAAAAAAACCAGTGCCGTCGAGTCGGAATCCAGAGAATTAAAAAAAAAAAAAGAAATCTAAGTGGCCAATGAGCCCATAGAAAATACTCATTCTCATTAATAATCAAAGAGTGATTAAGACACTGACAACCACTTTTTTACATAATTGGCAAAAAAAAAAATTGAACATAATAATATCCAGTAATTTCCAAGGAAAAAAGGACACCCTTAGATATTGTAGATGCATCTGTTGTTTTGGTGTACTGTTGGGGCTTGCATGTTGCTGTGATGCTGGAAGCTATGCCACTGGTATTCAAATACCAGCAGGGTCACCCGTGGTGGACAGGTTTCAGCTGAGCTTCCAGACTAATGGAGACTATTAAGAAGGACCTGGCAGTCTACATCTAATAAAATTAGCCAGTGAAAACCTTATGAATACCCACAGAAAATTGTCTGATATACTGTCGGAAGATGAGCCCCTCAGCTTAGAAGGCACTCAAAAGGTGACTGGGGAAGAGCTGCCTCCTTAAAGTAAAGTCACCCTGTCAACCTTAATGACATGGATGGAGTCAAGCTTTCAGGACCTACATGTACTGACGTGGCATGACTCAAAATGAGAAGAAACAGTGGCAAAAATCCATTAATAATCAGAATGTGGAATGTATGAAGTATGAATCTAGGAAATTGGAAATCATCAAAAATGAAATGGAGCACATAAACATTGGTATCTTAGGCATTAGTGAGCTGAAATGAACTGGCATTAGCCATTTTGAATCAGATAATCATATGCTCTGTTATGCCAGGAATGACACCTTGAAGAGGAATGGGACTGCATTCATTGTCAAAAGAACATTTCAAGATCTATCCTGAAGTACAATGCTGTCAGTGATAGGAAAATATTCATACACCTACAAGGAAGACCAGTTAATACAACTATTATTCAAATTCATACACCATCCACAAGGGCCAAAGATGAAGGAATTGAAAATTTTTACCAGCTTCTGCAGTCTGAAATTGATTGAACATGTAATCAGTATGTGTTGATAATTACTGGTGATTGGAATGTGAAACTTGGAAACAAAGAAGGATCCATAGTTGGAAAATATGGCCTTGGTGATAGAAACGATGCTGGAGATCACATGATAGAATTTTGCAAGACCAACAACTTCTTAAGTAAAATACCTTTTTTCAACAACATAAAGGGTAACTATATAGGGTTGCTATGTGTCGGAATCTACTCCACGGCAGTGGGGTTTTTTTATTTTTATTTTTTAAATACATGTGGACTTCACTGGATGGGATACAGAGGAGTGAAATTGATTACATCTGTGGAAAGAGATGATGGAAAACTCAAAATCATCCATCAGAACAAGGCCTGGGGCCGGCTGTGGAACAGACCATCAATTGCTCATATGTAAGTTCAAGTTGAAACTGAAGAAAATTAGAACAAGTCCACAGGAGCCAAAGTATGACCTTGAGTATATCCCACCTGAATTTAGAGACCATCTCAAGAATAGATTTGATGCATTGAACACTGATGACCCAAGACCAGAGAAGTCGTGGAATGACATCAAGGACATCACACATGAAGAAGGCAAAGAGGTCATTAAAAAGACAGGAAAGAAAGAAAAGACCAAAATGTATAGTCAGAAGAGTCTCTGAAACTTGCTCTTGAATGTTGAGTAGCTAAAGCAAGTAGACAAAATGATGAAGTAAAAGAGCTAAAACAAAGATTTCAAAGGGTGGCTTGAGAAGACAAAGTACTATAATGACATGTACAAAGTTCTGGCATTAGAAAACCAAAAGGCAAGAATGCACTTGGCATTTCTCAAGCTGAAAGAACTGAAAAATTTCAAGCCTCAAGTTGCAATATTGAAGGATTCTACAGGGAAAATATTGAACGATGTAGGAAGCATCAAAAGAAGATGGAAGGAATACAAAGAGTCACTGTACCAATAACAATTGGTCAACGTTCAGTCATTTCAGGGAGTAGCATATGATCAAGAACTGATAGTACTGAAGGAAGAAGCCCAAGCTACGCTGAAGACATTGGTGAAAAACAAGGCTCCAGAAATTGAGTAAATACCAATTGAGAAGTTTCAAGAAATGGATGCAGCACTGGAAGTGCTAACTTGTCCCCATGCCAAGAAATTTGGAAGACAGCTACCTGACCAACCGAATGGAAGAAATCCATATTTATGCCTATTCCAGAGAAAGGGGATCCAACTGAATGTGGAAATTATGGAACAATATTGGTAATATTACATACAGGTAAAATTTTGCTGAAGATCATTCAAAAGTGGTTGCAGCAGTAGATGGATAGGATACTGCCAGAAATTCAAGCTGGATTCAGAAGAGGACCCAGAACCAGGGATAGATCCTGACTGAAAGCAGAGAATACCGGAAGAATGTTTACCTGTGTTTTATTGACTATGCAAAGGAATTCGACTTTGTAAATCATAGCAAATTATGGGTAACATTTCAAAGAATGGGAATCCCAGAACACTTAATTGTGATCAAGAGGTGGTTGCTCAGACAGAATAAGGAGATAATTGCATGGTTTAAAGTCAGGAAAGGTGTGTGTCAGGGTTGTATCCTTTCACCTTATTTATTCAATCCATATGTTTAGCAAATAATCTGAGAAGCTGAACTATTTGAAGGACACAGGATCAGGATTGGAGGAAGGCTCATTAACATCTCATGATATGTAGGTGACACAACCTTGAATGCTGAAAGTGATGAGGATTTGAAGCACTTACTGATAAAGATCAAGGACTACAACCTTCAGTATGGATTACACCTCAACATAAAGAAAACAACAATCCTCACAACTGGACCAGTAAGCAACATCATGATAAACGGAGAAAAGATTGAAGTTGCCAAGGATTTAATTTTACTCGAATTCACAGTCAACACTCATGGAAGCAACAGTTAAGAAATCAAACAATGCATTGCATTGGGTAAATCTGCTGCAAAAGACCACTTCAAAGTGTTAAAATGCAAAGATGTCACCTTGAAGACTAAGGTAAACCTGACCCAAGCCATTGCATTTCCGATCTCCTCATACACATGAGAAAGCTGGGCAATGAATAAGAAAGATAGAAGAAGAATTGATGCCTTTGAATTATGGTGTTGGTGAAGAATATTGAATATTTCATAGACTGCTGAAAGAATAAAAAATCTCTCTTGGAAGGAGTACAGCCAGAATGCTCCTTAGAATCAAGAATGGCTAGACTTCGTCTCACATACTTCGGACATGTTATCAGGAGGGATAAGTCCCTGGAGAAGGATATTGTGCCTGGTAAAGTAGAAGGTCAGCAAAAAAGAGGAAGACATTCAGCGAGATGGATTGACACGGTGGCTGAAACAATGTGCTCAACCATAACAACGATTGTGAGGATGGCACAGGACCAGGCAATGTTTCTTTCTGTTGTTCATAGGGTTGCTATGAATCCCAGCAAACTTGACAGCACCTAAAAACAACAAGAGCATATACTTTGATAGAGAAAATTGGGGGGCAATTTGGAAATATACCAATACTGAACTATTTAAGCCATTTTCAGGGGTTTTACTTAACAAATATTTGAAAAAGTATTCAAAGATGTATGTTCATTGCAATGCAGTTAATAATAGTAAAAATGGAGGTGGGGGGAGTGAGTTCCGACAATAGCAAATTAAATAAATATATTTGCTGGATTTGGTCAACATATTATTCAGCCATTCTAACTTATAATGTAGTTTCTTGATTAAATTAATCAAACATTTTTCAGTACATTTCACTTAGTGTGTGGTAAACACCACATATGCCTGGGAGATGGAGTCTATAAATAAAAAATGGAAAATAAGTGACAGGCATCCCAGAAAATCAGTAAAGTTAAGTTGTTTTGACCTCTGGACATATCTTGATGGACATTATGAAGTCTTCCATGAAAAGGTCAAAGTGAGGCAAATCCTAGAGAAGCTTTTGTTTCCTTCCCCCTACCACCACTTTTACTCAAAAAGGGTGTGGAGTCCTGGTCTTTCTTTTCCTTAAACACCCAATGAATAAGAATGGGTGTGTGGTAGCAGTATATTATTTGCATACATATAATCTACAAACTCTTTGTGATGGTATGCATTTAGCCCAGCAATGCTTAGTTAGAAATCCACTTCTAAGAAAACAAACTCATGGAATACTAGAAGACTAATTCTTCTGCCAAAGAAAGCTCATCTCTACTTGGAGGTTTTCTTCCTTTGAAAAGAAAAGCTTAATGCTTGAATCACATGAGGGATACCTGAACAGTATGCATACCTACAGATAGCTTAGTTGAGGTCATTCATTCAAATTATATACGGGTGCTTGGCATCATATTCCCAGATACCCTTCACCCAGGTTCCCAGTGTTATTCCCTACTGTAGACTTAAAACCAAAACCAAACCCATTGCCATCTAGTCAATTCCGACTCTTAGCGACCCTATAGAACAGAGTAGAAACTGCTCCATAGAGTTTCCAAGGAGCACTTGGTGGATTCGAACTGCTGACTTTTTGGTTAGCAGCCATAGCACTTAACCACTACACCACCAGGCTTAGCCCATCTTTATTCTTCATCACATGACAGCCTGTAACTCTACAAGTATCTATTATGTGTCAGTACTGTGTTGCGTGCTGTGATGGCCAAGACAAATATTTCGAACAATTATCTGCCCCCCCCCAGGAACTCTCTCTGTAGCAGAGAGGACTGCCCCGTGAATATTCTCAGTTCAACTTAGTAAGTGCTATCATCGTTATGAGAGAAAGGTTATGCAATCTCAGAAAAGAAAATGATCAATTTTGCTTGAGGATGCTAAGAGAGGCATCAGAGAAAAGAGGAGATTTTAGATGGATCTTAGAGAGATAGTGGGAGCTTTTACTTGGACAAGGTCACTGTACATGGAGGAAAGAGCTCTCACAACATCAAGGATGCTTAAAACAGTGTCTCTTCTAATCTTTCCAGAGGCTGAGACGAGAGGCCACCCAGCTAGTTAGGGGAACCCAAGCTCCTTATGCCCAGGCCGGTGGTTTTTTCACTCCCTGTTCTTAGTACCATTTCCTTTGGGATGCAATCTCCATTAGAGAAAAGCAAATCTGACAAATGGTTATGTACTCATGCTGTGTGTGTGTGTGTGTGTGTGTGTGTGTGTGTTTGGTGAAAGTTTACACAGGAAATTAGGTTTTCATTTAACAATTTCTCTGCATACTGTTCAATGACATTGGTTACATTATTCACAATATATCAGCATTCTCATTATTTCCATTTTGGCTGTTCCGTTTCCATCAATCTAGCTTTCCTGACCCCTTTGCCTTCTCGTTGTTGCTCTAGGGTAAATGTTTACCATTTGGTTTCATCGAGACGATTATTTTGAGAAGCACAGTGCTCACAGGTGATAATTATTTATTTTATGGGCCAACCTGTCGTTTGGCTCAAAGGTTACCTCTGGGAGTGGTTTGAGTTCCAAGTTTAAGGATTATCTCAGGGTAATAGTCTCAGGGGTTCATTTAAGTCTCTACCAGTCCAGTGAGTCTGGCCTTTTTTTTTAGGAATTTGAATTTTATTCTACATTTTTCTCTCGTTCTATTTGGGACCATTTATTGAGTCTCTGGTGGAAATGGTAGGCAGTGGTAGTCGGGCACTATCTAGTTCTTCTGGTCTCAAGGTAGGTGATGTCGTCGTTTGTGTAGACTATTGCTTCTGTAGACTAGTTTCTTCTTTGAGTCTTTAGTTTCCTTCTTTCTTTTTAGCTCCAGGTAAGTAGAGACCAATAGTTGTATCTTAGATGGTTACTCACAAGCTTTTAAGACCCCAGATGCTACTAATCAAACCAGGATGTAGAACATTGTCTTGATGGACTATATTATACTAATTGACTGAGTTGCCCCACAAGACTATGGTCCTAAGCCCTCAAACCCAGTAGACCAATCCTGTGAAGTGTTTGGTTCTATCTAGGAAGTAGCCATAACTATGCCCCATATGTGCTTTATTTTATACTTCAAAATATATGCAGCACACATAAACATGTGTATACATATACCCACAGTTATTCATATATGCCTTCTTGTACATATTTAGGCATACTTACATATCTATGTGGAGCCCTGGTGGTGCATTGGTTAACAGCTTGGTTGTTTACCAAAAGATCCACCGTTCAAATACACCAATAGCTCCTTGGAAACCCTGTGGGGCAGTTCTACTTCATTCTATAGGGTCACTATGAATCGAAATCAACTCAACAGCAATGGGTTCATTTTTTTGTTGTTGTTTTTAGATATATCTATGTAACCAAGCACATATTTTTACTTGTTATTGCTGTTGTTGCAAAATTTTATATCCCCTATTGAATTTTTTTACAAATTTCCATATAATTTTTCATTGGCATTAGTTACATTTATCACAGTTTGTCAGGCATTCTCTTTAATTATGTCTATACCCTTCTATTCGTGCTCAAACACTCGTCTTTACTATAGTTGTGCTGCACTCACTATTTCCACACTTGGAGCCATACTTCCCATCACCAAATATAACAAGTCTCTAAGTTCTAAAGTGTGCTTAACCTTCCCACTCTCTTCTCCTTAGTAATCACCAATGAACATTGGTCTCTCTATATTTATCTATTCTTGTCTTCTTATAAAATAGGTATCATACAATACTCGTCCTTATATGCTTGAATTATTTCATTTTGCATCATACCCTCAGGTCCATCCATATTATATGTTTCGTCTTTGTTCTTCATGGTTGCGTAGTATTCCACTATGTACCACAATTTGTTTATCTATTCATCTATTGTTTTGTTATCATTGTTTCCATTGTTTTGCTATTGTGAATAAAGCTGCAATGAAAGTAGGAGTGCATATATCTTGTTGTATCAGTAGTTCTGGGTCTGTAGGATATATTCCCAGGAGTGGGATTACTGGATCATAAAGAAGCTTTATTTCTAGTTTTTTGAGGAAGCACCAAATTGTTTTCCATAGTGGTTGTACCATTTTACAGTCCCGCCAGCAATGAATAAGGGTTCCAATCTCCCCACATCCTTGCCAATATTTGTTGTTTTCTGTTTTTTTAATCAGTGCCATTTTAGCAGGAATGGGATGGTATCTCAATGTAGTTTTGATTTGCATCTCTCTAATGGCACTGATGCTCCAGTTGTTAAAAGCGGGGCTGCTAACCAAAAGGTCAGCAGTTGGAATCCATCAGCTGCTCCTTGGAAACCTTATGGGAAAGTTCTACTCTGTCCTATAGGTTTGCTATGACAATTGGCTCACGGGCAATGGGTAATGGCTAATGATTTTGAGCATCTTTTCATGTGTTTCTTGGCTCTTGGATGTCTTCTTTGGTGAAGATTCTCTTCATGTCCTTTTATAGTTGCGTTGTTTTTCTTTTTGTTACTAAGTTCTTGAAGGTTTCTATAAATATTAGAGATTAGAATCTTATCTGATATGCCTTTTTCTACAATCTTTTTCCCAGAATGTTTGTTCTTTTTTTACTATTTTGTTAATGTCTTTTGATGAGCAGAAGTTTATAATTTTTATGAGATCCTATTTATCTATTTTGTCTTCTTCTATTCATGCATTTGTTGTAATGCTTATTATCCTATTTTTACAGCAGATTAGGCCTTGTAGTTTTCTCCCTATATTTTCTTCCAGGAACATTCTGGTTTTAGGCTTGACATTTAGGTCTTTGATCCATTTTGAGTTAGTTTTTGTATTTGGTATGAGGTATGGTTCCTGTTTCAATTTTCTGCAGGTGGATATTCAGCTTTTCCAGCACTATTTATTAAAGAGTATATCTCTTCCCCACTGAATGGACTTTGATCCCTTGTTGAAGATCAGTTGTCCATAGATGTTTGGGTTTAGTTCTGAGTTCTCAATTCTATTCCACTTGTCTATGTGTATATCAAACCAACACCAGGCTATTTTGATTCCAATCACTGTATAGTATGTTTCAGTATCAGGGAATGTGAGGGCTCCTGCTTTGTTCTTTTTCTTCAATATTGCTTTGGCTATTCAGGGTTTCTTTCCTTTCCACATGAAGCTGGTCATTAGTTTTTCCATTTCAGTAAAGAGTGCTGTTGGGATTTGTGCTAGGATTGCATTGAACCTGTACATCACTTTAGGTAGTATTCACATTTTCTCTATATTAAGCTTTACTATACATGAGCAAGAAGTGCAAGCTGCACTGAAGGCATTGGAGAAAAGCTAGGCTCCAGAAATTGATGGTACACCAATTGAGATGTTTCAACAAACAGATGCAGCACTGGAAGTGTTCACTCATCTATGCCAAGAAGTTTGTAAGATAGCTACCTGGCCAACCAACTGGAAGAGATCCATATTTATGCCTATTCCCAAGAAAGGTGATCCAACTGAATGTGGAAATTATCGAACAATATCATTAATATCACACACAAGCAAAATTTTGCTGAAGATCATTCAAAAGTGGCTGCAGCAGTGTATCAACAGGGAACTGTCAGAAATTCAGGCTGGATTCAGAACAGGACGTGGAACTTGATATCACTGCTGATGTCAGATGGATCCTGGCTGAAAGCACAGAATACCAGAAGGATGTTCATCTGTTTTATTGACTATGCAAAGGCTTTTGTGGACCCTAACAAATTATGGATAGCATTGGTAAGAATGGGAATTCCAGAACACTTACTTGTTTTCATGAGGAACCTGTACATAGATCAAGAGGTGGTTGTTCGGACAGAACGAGGGGATACTATGTGGTTTAAGGTCAGGAAAGGTGTGTCTCAGGGTTGTATTCTTTCACCATACCTGTTCAATCTGTATTCTGAGCAAATAATCTGAGAAGTTGGCCTATATGAAGAAAAATGGGGCATCAGGATTGGAGGAAGGCTCATTAACATAACAACCTACATTATGCAGATGACACAACCTTGCTTGCTGAAAGTGAAGAGGACTTGAAGCATTTACTGATGAAGATCAACGATTACAGCCTTCAGTATGGATTACGCTTCAACATAAAGAAAACAAAAATTCTCACAACTGGACCAATAAGCGACATTATGATAAACAGGGAAACAACGGAAGTTGTCAAGGATTTCATTTCACTCGGATTCACAATCAACGCCCATTAAAGCAGCAGTCAAAAATCAAAAGATGCATTGCGTTGGGCAAACCTGCTGAAAAGGACCTCTTTAAAGTGTTGAAAAGCAAAGATGTCACCTCGAAGACTAAGGTGAGCCTGACCCAAGCCATGCTATTTTCAATTGCATTATATGCATGTGAAAGCTTTACAATAAATAAGGAAGACCGAAGAAGAATTGACGCCTTTGAATTGTGTTGGTGAAGAATGTTGAATATACCACGGACTGCCAAAAAACAAACAAATCTGTCTTGGAAGAAGTACAACCAGAATACTCCTTGGAAGCAAGGATGGCGAGACTGCGTCTTACATACTTTGGACATGTTGTTAGGAGGGATCAGTCCCTGGAGAAAGACATCATGCTTGGTGTAAAGTACAGGGTCAGCAGAAAAGAGAAAAACCCTCAATGAGATGGACTGACACAGTGGCTGTAACAATGGGCTCAAGAATAACAACAATTGTGAGCATGGCGCAGGACAGGGCAGTGTTTTGTTCTGTGGTGCATGAGATCACTATGAGTCGGAACCGACTCAACACACCTGACAAGAACAACAACATCCACGAGCATGGACTGTCTTTCCATTTTTGTAGGTTTCTTTTAGTCTTTTATAGCAGTGTTTTATAATTCTCATTGTATAACTGTTTTATGTCACTTGTTAAGTTAATCCCTAAGTATTTTATTGATTTGGGGGCTATTGTAAATGGTATTGTTTTCTCATTTCTTTTTCAGAGTAGTCTTTGTTAGTGTAGAGGAACCCAACTGACTTTTGTGTGTTGATCTTGTATTCTGCAACTTTGCTAAATTCTTAGTTTCAACACTTTTCTTGTGGGTTATTGAGGGTCTTCTACATACAGAATGGAAACCCTCATGGTGTAGTGGTTAAGCGCTACAGCTGCTAACCAAAAAGTTGGCATTTTGAATCCACCAGGCGCTCCTTGCCTACTCTATGGGGCAGTTCTACTCTGTCCTATAGGGTCACAATGAGTCGAAATTGACTCAACAGGAAGGGGTTTGGTTTTTTTGGTTTGATGTATAGAATCACGTCATGTGCAAATAGTGATAATTTTATTTCTTCTTTTCCAATCTGGATACCTTTTATTTCTCTTTCTTGTCTTATTTCCCTGACTTGGACTTCCAGTACAATGTTGAATAAGAGTGATGATAATGGGCATCCTTGTCTCATTCCCATTCTCAGAGGGAAGGTTCTCGGCCTTTCTCAATTAAGTATGATGTTGGCTGTTGGTTTCTCATATATGCACTTAACTAAGATGAATAATTTCCCTTTTATTCCTATTTGCTCAGGGTTTTTATCAGGAAAGTGTGTTGAATTTTATCAAATATCTTTTCTGCATTGATTGATATAATCATGTGGTTCTTTTCCTTTGTTTTACTTATGTCAATTACATTGATTGATTTTCTGATGTTGAACCAAGTTTGTAATCCTGGTATGAATCCCACTTGATCATGGTATATGATCTTTTGATATGTTGCTGTAGCCTGTTGGCTAGAAGTTTGTTGAAAAATTCACATCTATGTTTGCAAGGGATGTTGGGCTGTAGTTTTCTTTTTGGTATCACAGTTTTGCTGGCTTCCTAGAAGGAATTTGGTAGTTTTCCTTCCTCTTCTATGTTTTTGAAGAGATTGAGTAGGATCGGTGCCAACTTATGTTTGAATGTTTGGTAGAATTCTCAAGTGTAGCCACCTGGTCCTGACTTTTTGTTTGTGGGCTTTTTTTTTTTTTTGTATTTTCTTGATGACATCTTCAATCTCTTCTTTTGTGATTAGTCTGTTTAAATTTTCTACCTCTGTTTGTGTTACTTTGGATAGGTAGTTTGTTTCTGAGAATTTGTCCATTTCCTGTAGGTTTTCAAATTTGTTAGACTATAATTTCTCACAGTCATCAGTTATGATCTTCTTTATCTCTGTTGAATTGGTTGTAATGTCAACAGTTTCATTTAGTTTGGTCATTTGGCTCTTCCAGATTTTTTCTTTTGTCAGTCTAGCCAGTGGTTTATACATTCTGTTGATCCTTTCAGAGAACCAGCGTCTGGTTTTGTTAATTCTTTCAACTATTTTTCTGTTTTCTAATTCATTTATTTCTGCCTTTTTTTCTGGTTGCTTTTGGCTTTTGCTCTTTCTTTTATATTTGTTCACATTGTCTGTTTAAGTTAGTGATTTTGGATCTTCTTTTTTAATGTAAGCATTTATTGCTATAAATTTTCCTCTGAGTACTGCTTTTGCTGTGTCCCAAAGGTTTTGATATGTTGTGTTTTCACATTCATTTGATTCTAGGAATTTTTTAATTTCACTATTTCTTGTATGACCCAATAATTTTTAGTAGTATATTATTTAGTTTCCATGTAATTTTTTCCTTACTTAACTTGTTGTTGATTCCTAGTTTCACTCTGTTACAGTCCAAGAAGATGGCTCATAATGACCCTATAGAACAGAGTAGAACTGCCCCACAGAGTTTCCAAGGAGGGCCTGGTGGATTCGAACTGCTGACCTTTTGGTTAGCAGCCATAGCTCTTAACCACTATGCCACCAGGATTTCCATTATTTAGTTTCTATGTAATTTTATTTTTCCTTATTTAACCTGTTGTTGATTTCTAGTTTCATGCTGTTATGGTCCAAGAATATGCTTTGTATGTTTTTGGTCTTTTTTAAAATTGCTGAGACTTGTTTTGGAATCTAACATACGGTCTCTTCTGGAAAACGATTCATGTACAGTGGAGAAGAATGGCTATTGTTCTGTTGTTGAGTGTTCTATATATATCCAGTAGTTCCAGTTGGATTATGGTTTTATTTAAGTTCTTAATGTCTTTAGTGATTTTCTTTTTAGATGTTCTATGTATAATTGAAAGTGATATGTCGAAGTTCCCTACTATTATCATAGAGTTTTCTATTCCTCCTTTATATTAGTCAGAGTTTGTTTCACGTATTTGGTGCATTGCAATTAGGTGCATATATATATTTGTAATTGTTATATATGCCTGTTGAATTGACCCTTTTGTCCTTATTTATCTCTTGTAACAGGTTTTGTTTTAAAGCTGTTTTTTTAATCTGATATCAGTATGGCCACCTCTGTTCTTTTTTGTTTACTAGTTGCTTGAAATATTTTTCAGTCTGTTTGTGTCCTTGTGTTTAAAGTGGGTTTCTTGTAGACAGCAAAATGATGGGTCATGTTTTCTTTTATCCATTTTGCCGCTCTCTACCTGTTGCATGGGGTATTTAGAGCATTTACATTTAAGGTTATTACTGAAACCAAGTTATCTACCTCACTCATTTTGTTATTTGCTTTTTGACTGTTTTGTATCTTGATTATTTATTATTTTTTGTTTGGTTGGTTGCATTTGGGTGTTTTGCTGTGGTGAATCTTTTTGTTAACTTGCTTCTTTTCTCCTGAGTATTTCTTCTAAGTTGTTTCTTAGGGATTACCACATATGTTACATTACCTTACTTACAATTACTACAGTGTCTAGCATATGAATAACTGTTAACATCATCCCTAACATAATAAGTCTATTCCTGATATGCTCCTCCCTCCGCCACTTCTGTTGGTATGTCTCTACTAACATCGATATATATCAAAACATAATTCTACCAAAATAATAAAGTTGTATTTAGCAAAATATTTTTCAGTGCTTCAGTTTTTTAATTTAAATTTAACTAAATAAAATTAAAAAATCATCTCTTCTGCAGCACTAGCCACATGTGGCTAGACCCACCATATTGGGTAGCATAGCTCTAGAAGTCAGAGGGGTAGCAAAAAGAAAAATATGGAAAGCATTAAAATTTGCTGTCAGTAAGGCATGAGGGGTTATGTTTAAGAAGGGGTCAGAGAGCAAACATATAGCAAGCATCTTTTAGCTAGCAGAGTAGTTAAAAACATAAACTTTGGAGTTAAACTAATTATCTCTGATGGTTTTTATCTTTAAACTCTTTAAACTTCAGTTTTCTTATCTGTAAGGTAATAATATCTGCATTACTGGGCTTTTAAGATTAAATGATATAACCTAAATAATGGACTTAGCATAGTATCAAGTACATTCTAAAGTTTCAATAAATTATAACTAGTTTTATTACTTGGAAGTCATGGGATCTGCTTTTATTTAGATGTGGGGGACCTCTTCTGAAGGGTGATAATTTAATTACTTGTGAGATGATGAATGGAGGAAAGAGAAACTGTGGTGTTTTTTTGTAAATTTTATTGCATTATAAAACAAAAAAGGGTACCATTCAAAAGTATTTAGCTCAATGTATTTTCACAAAGCAAACATACCTGTGTAACTAGTACTCAGATCAAGAATCAAAACATTTCCAGAATCTCAAAATCCTCCTTGTGCACCCACCAAAAGTAGTGAGCATCCTGACTTCTAACACCATAGATTAGTTCCATCTGTTTGTAAACTTCATCTAAATGGTCTCCTAGTGTCTGCTGGAGCCTTGGTGGTGCACTGTTTAAGAGCTGCAGTGAGCTACAGCTGCTAACCAAAAGGCTGGCAGTTCAAATCCACCAAGCACTCCTTGGAAACCCTATAGGGTCACTATGAGTCAGAATCAACTCGACAGCAGTGAGCTTGGATGTTTTTGGGTTTAGTATCTTACTTTTTTAAAAGCCCGACTTCTTTCACTCAACATCATTATTTGTAAGATTCGTCCATGCACTAGTTTGATTTTTCTCATTGCTCTGCTGAATTCCATTGTATAAAAGCACCGCCGTGTATTCGTCCACTCCATAGATGAACATTTGAGTTGTTTCTAGATTGAGGCTGTTACAAATATTCTGGCTATGTTCGTTCTTGTACATGTTTTCTGGTAATAGGTATATACTGGAATTTGAGTTTTCAATCTTTGATATGTTGAAAAGAGAAGGCTCACTCCTCATATCATTTCATCGGCAGGTACCTTGGAAAAGCACAAAGAGCTGGAGGACCTTGTGGCTAAGTTCCTGAACGTAGAAGCAGCTATGGTCTTTGGGATGGGATTTGCAACTAACTCAATGAATATCCCTGCACTAGTTGGAAAGGTGAGAATGTGTTAACAATATTGTCTTCTGCTGTATTATTCTTAAGAATTGTAACTCTGAGCAGATCTTTTGATAGAAGTATGATTATTGCTTAGAAAAAGCTGGTTGGATATCCAGATTCTTGAATAAATGTACCATTTGTCCAGAAGATCTCTTCATCATGATATTCCTACGTATATAATCGAAGCCCTAGATGTGGACCAAAATTAGTCTTCAAAGATGGTTTAGCAAAGTCATTTAGCTTTTTTTAAGTTCCTGAGTCCCCACTTGCAATGCAGCCAAAAAACCAAAAACCAAACCCATTGCCGTCAAGCTGATTCCAAATCATAGTGACTCTATGGGACTGAGTAGAACTGCCCCATAGGGTTTCCAAAGTTGTAAATCTTTATGGAAACAAACTGCCACATCTTCCTCCCACAGAGCAGCTGGTGGGTTTGAAACACTGATATTTTGGTTAACAGTCTCACACACTTTAACCACTGGGCAACCAGGGGTCCAGTATAGCCAGCAAATACTTATTAAGCTTTTACTTGGCATGAAATATTTGCCAGTGTCATTCATTAATTTATTCAATCAATAAACCACTTACTGAGAATCTACTCTTCCTGATATGAGGCAAGATAAGATACAGGGCATACAAAGGTGGTAAGATCTATGTCTCACAAATTGTGTAGTTGATAGTCTAGTAGCAGAAACAACACATTAAATAAAATAGGATGAATGCTACAAAAAAGGTATGCACATACATGGGGAAGGACAAAAGGACTGCCCCAAATTCTTCTTGTTGAAGCCTGAGATGCCTGTGCAAACAGGTGGCATTAGAATAGAATCTTAATGGATAAGTAAGTTATTTCGTTAGGATGAGGAAAAGGTAGTACCATGCACAAACCACAGAGGTTTGGAGGACCTAGAACATAGGATACTGGTAGAAGACGAGATCAGAGATGAAGGCCTTATAGTGTAAATCATGCTAAAGTATTTGCAATACATCCTGAGAAAAATGAGGAGCTGGTTGATTCATTTTAAGTAAGCAAGTGTGATAATTAGATTTATGTTTAAAAAAATAGCATTTATGATAGCGTAATGCAATGTGTGATCTTTGATTGGATTCTGCATTGAAGGAAAAAAAAAAACAGAAGGAAAGAAAATAGCCACCAAGGACATTATTAGGTCAGCTAGGGAAATTTTAATTTGAACTGTGTATTAAATGATAAATAGATGTCATAGAGTCAACTCCAACTCGTGGCGACCTTATGTACAGCAGAACAAAACGCTGCCCAGCCCTGAATCATCTCATGATCAACAGCATGTTCTAGTTCATTGTTTTGTCTGTTATGCCACTCCGTCTCACTGAGTCTCCCACGCCCTCACTAGCCCTCTACATCATCAAACATGACTTCCTCCTCCAGTGATTGATCCCTACTGATGGCATATTCAAAGCAAGCAATTTGGACAATATTCTGTTGTGATCCATAAGGTTTTTATTGGCTTATATTTGGAAGTAGGTCCTCAGGTCTTTCTTCCTAGCCTGTCTTAGTCTGGAAGCTCCATTAAATCTGTCCACCATCAGTGACTCTGCTGGTATTAAAAATGACAGTAGCATAGCTTCCGATATTACAACACACGAGCCACCACAGTAAAACAAACTGACAGGCAGGTGATGAGTATTTGGTAATAGAATTGTATAAACGCTGACCACCTTGGCTGTGATAATTACATTGTGATTTTGTAAGAGAATGGCCCTGTTCTTAGGAAATACATTCTACTGAGTTTAGAGCAGAAATAGCATGAGGTTTACGTGTCACTCTCAAATGTTTCACACAAAAAATTACATACTCACACACATAAACACACACATACATCTAGAGTTTGGAGATGTAGAAATTTTGCTGATATTTGTTTCAAAAACTTAAAACACATCATGTGTAAAATTACGAAAATATAAGGGAGAATTAAAATATTCCACCTGGCCACAAAAGACAAATGTCTGCTATAATTTTATAAAAACTATATTTTATATTTTAGAATTAAAAAAAAGGAAAGTCATGTTTGGTATATTCAAATGATATTATAATTTCAGAATTTTAAATTAAAAAAGAAAAGTACTTTCATAAACAGTGATTTATAGGCAGTAAATTAGACTGAATTTTTCTACTTCAAATCGAGTTGCTGTCCATAGTTTTCCAAATCCAAAGTTTTTAACTATAAAGTAGTGATGCTTCTCTCTATGTGGAACATTAATGCCGTAGAGAAGAATCAGAAAATGGTAGCTTGAAATGTCTTGGAGAAAATCCAGTTGATCCATCCCCCTCCCTTCTAGTAGTAGTATACCAAAACCATCCAAAAGAATCTAGCATTGGACTGCAGAGCTCCAGCAAGTTCACCCAAAGTATATTAGTTTTCCTGACAAACACAAATCCTTTTGATCCTTACAAGATTTTGTATTAGCATCTTTGCAGAAAACTACATGTAAATCAGGGCTTCGAACCAGTTCATTCCAATTCAAACACCTGCTGAAAATTTGCATTTCCACCCCTAGATATACTGAATCAGATGCTACATAGTAGCATGATCCCCACTTGACTCTTATGTATAATAAATTTTGAGAACCACTGCTTTACTAGTGGTTCTCGGAATTAGCATCGCCTGTTTTTTAGGGAACGTGTTAGAAATGCAAATTCTCAGCAGAGGTTGGAACCAGAATGAATTAGTTTGAAGCCCTCATATAAATGCTTAAGCAAAGATGTAACTCCTCCAAATACTTCCCATTTCCATCAGCAAATTCTATATGGATTTTATCCCTATAGACACCAGGTTGAACTCTTGGCCTTTTAAAATTAAGGACTTTTAAAAGAATCTGCTATAGTTCTTGGAATATTTTCCTGTTCCCACAAGTTATTTTTCTTTGATTTTACTTACAGGCTTGTGTTTTGTGTGCTTGTTTTCTGCACAGGGATGCCTCATTTTAAGTGATGAGCTGAACCACACATCTCTTGTTCTTGGGGCCCGACTCTCAGGTGCAACCATACGGGTCTTCAAACACAACAGTGAGTATCAATGTGTTTATTCAACAGTGTCAGCTTGCTTCTAGAAGAAAGTAAAGATTATTGATGGGGTTTTGCCCTTGCGCTTCAAACTGGGAACTTAGTCTAAAACACATCATGTGTGAAATTACCAATAAATTCCGTCTGATTTATTGGACCCTCTTTTCCAACACAATTATGTTTATATTCACTACTGTCTTGTTAACCTCTAGTGACCTGGAACAAATGGTTGAAGTGCATTAAACATCCAGATTGCTAAGTGTAACCAAAACACATTAGTGTCATTATTATTAGTGGTCTTGCAATGAGGTCTCTGGTGACATGGTTGATCTCTTAGAATTGTCATTTAACTATCAGAAGTGTTATAACTCTCCACTTTCTATAACTCTGCCTCAGGAAAGTTTAAAGACTTGTTTTTTATGTTACAGTCTTTAGCATAATGCCTGCTTTGACTCTCCCCACCCACGGAATACTCACACAACCCCACTCAAATCGTTTATTAAACTGTGTTGCAATGCCCTTTCAGGCTCAGAGCTGTGTGGCTGGGTGGTGAGGAGGAGGCAAAAGGCTATTTCTTCTTTTTTTGTGGCTCAACAGGACAGCATGGATTAGGAAGAAGTCAGTATCATTTATACATTACTTAGATCAGAATGAATGACCTGAATCTAATCACGAGGGACCATTGGACAACCTCAAATTAGAAATATTATGTTAAAAAGAATGAAAAGGGAGTGTGTTCCCTAAACTTGTTCATATAATAAAAGACAAAGAAAGGCTAAGGAAATGATCCAGTTACAGGTTGCTGACGAGCCTTGATAACTAGACGGAATACCTGATTCTAGGCTGGATTCTGAAAGAAAGGGGAAAATGCCATAAAGGACATTATTGGATCAATTCACAAAATTAGAATACAAGCAGCAAGTTAGATAATATTAGATAGGAGCATTGTGTAAATTGATGAAGAAATTGAAGTTGTCAAGGATTTCATTCTTCTTGGATAAACAATCGACGCTCATGGAAGCACCAGTCAAAAAATCGAATGACATACTGCATTGGGCAAATCTGCTGCAAAAGACCTCTTTAAAGTGTTAAAAAAGCAAAAATGTCACTTTGATAACAAAGTTGGGCCTGGCCCAAGCCACGGTCTTTTCAATAACCTCATATGCATGGGAAAGCTGGACAATGAAAAAGAAGACTGAAAAAGAATTGATACATTTGAATTGTGGTGTTGGAGAAGAATATTGAATACACCATGGACTTCAGAAGAATGAACAAATGTGTTCTGGAGGAAGTACAGCCAGAATACTTCTTAGAAGCAAGGATAGACAAACTTCATCTCAGATACACAAAGCCCTCATTCCCACTCACCAACATGTTTGGTATAACTTTTAAACTGCATGACCGTACTCTCTCTGCTACTGTATTTACATCATGAAAATGACCACCTTCCAGAGTGGGGTCGTTTCCAGGGTCCTAGAGTGGCTTCTTTCCTGAGAAGTGAGGGAGATGAGTTGCATGGAAGGGGAAGGAATTAAATAAATTCATAACATGCACAGCATCAGTTGCTACTTGCTCTCTCTTGCTCCACTATTCTCAGGATAATACTAAACACAGTGATGTTTTGGCTCTTATTCTGCATCCACACAGACTAGAATGATAGTGTGCAGGTGGCTGAAGGATCTGTGGAAGATGTAAAGTCGCTTTCCTGTGTATACAGGAGGCATGTGGCCAGCTAATAACTTGTAAGGCAGGTTTTTGAGAATAGCCACCTAACCTGGAATGCTCTTAAGCACCGAATCATGGGATTTCATACAACTCAACTTGCTCTGCTCTCCTGTACTTTCCTCTACCTCGTGCCTTCTGCTTACGCCTTAGCAATACTCCCTGACTTTTGGTGGAGAGGAGGTTCTATTTTTGTTGGTTAGCACCAGTGGAAACCCTTTGTTATGTAGGGCAGCTAACAATTCATAAGAATTCTGTACCCTTGAATTTTTTAATTCTATGTAGGAAAAATATACCTAAAGTGTAGTTAAACCTACTCGAACCATCCTAATAAACTGAATCCTGTGTGAAAAGGCTTGACCATTGACTTCAAGCGATTCATTATTTGCTCCTCTCTATTTCCTGTAAGAAATCCTTAGGGGGCACGAACAGTTAAGTGTTTGGCTACTAATCAAGCGGTTGGCAGTTTGAATCTACCCAGAGGTGCCCTGGAAGGAAGACCTGGCAATCGACGCCCAAAGATCACAGCCGTTGAAAATCTCGTGAAATGCAGTTCTGCTCTGACACACACGGTGTTGCCATGAATTGAAATCGATTCAATGGCAACTTTTTGGGGCTTTTTGTTTTTGTTCTTTTAATTTCCAACAAAACCAAAATGAGGAACAGAGAAGAATAAAATGAAGGAAAGTTCTGGAAGGGAGCAAAATCAGAACACACAAAGGAAAGCACTATTCCCTAAGGAAAAGCGAAAGACTCAGAAGAACACTTTTAGCATACGTGTGCTAAATTCAAAACAGGGCACCAGAATCCTTTGTCACCATAGATTAGCTCTTTCTGGATGCAAGTATGGACAACAGTGTTTCCATAACTATTATCTATTCAGCATTATTGGTGCCAGGAACTATGTTAAGCACTTTACATAATTAGTTCCTTTGATTTTAACAACAACTGGGATACATAGTTCTCATGATCATCCCTATCTTATTAATGAGAAAACTGATGCTCGAAGGGATTAATGACTCGCTAAGGGCACACAGAGAACAAATGGTGGGAGTAAAAATGTAAACCCAAGTCTGTTGCTTTTGTCTTGGTTGGTTCCTCCCAGGAGTAGACCCTGAGACAAGGATTTAAGCGCAAGTCTATTTAGGAGGTGATCCCAGGAAGCAATGATATGTGAGCAGAGAACGGAGACAGAGAAGAGAAAGCAGTCAAAAAAGTGTGTGCTGTCCAGCAGGTAACCACAGTGGACAACTGGAGCTCAATCCCACTGGAAGCTCTGGGAGCCGATATAGACAGGACTGCAGGGTGAGGGAGCTGGGGTATTTATCCACCAATTTCCATACATGGTGGTTGGAGATTGTCTCCTGCTGAGGTCAAGTATGTTCCCACAGTCACAAAAAAAGCTGTTGGACAAAGAATGGCCAGCGTTTGCAATAGCAGGCTGGTTGGAGGGAAGATAGGCAAGTCATACACAGCATTTGCTACCGTTCTTAACCATTGGCGAAGTCCAGTTAACAACAGGCCATATGTAGGACCCAGAAAGCTATGGAGTCTTGTGTACCTTTGTAAATGTAAAAGTCAATCCAAGATAAGAACTGCTTTAGGTAAAGGGAAGGACAACACTCAATACATGGAAGGTCAGCTCAATTGGACTGGACCAAAAGCAAAGAAGTTTCCGGGATAAAATGAATGCTTCAAAGGTCAGCGGAGCAAGGGCGGGGGTTTGGGGACCATGGTTTAAGGGGACTTCTAAGTCAATTGGCAAAATGATTCTATTATGAAAACATTCTGCATCCCTCTTTGAAATGTGGCGTCTGGGGTCTTAAATGCTAACAAGTGGCCATCTAAGATGCATCAATTGGTCTCAACCCACCTGGAGCAAAGGAGAATGAAGAACACCAAGGTCACACAACAACTAAGAGCCCAAGAGACAGAAAGGGCCGCATGAACCAGAGACCTACATCATCCTGAGACCGGAAGAACTAGTAGGTGCCCGGCCACAATCGATGACTGCCCTGACAGGGAGCACAACAGAGAATCCCTGAGGGAGCAGGAGATCAGTGGGATGCAGACCTCAAATTCTCATAAAAAGACCAGACTTAATGGTCTGACTGAGACTAGAGGAATCCCGGCGGTCATGGTCCCCAAACCTTCTGTTGACACAGGACAGGAACCATCCCCGAAGACAACTCATCAGACATGAAAGGGACTGGACGGTGGGTAGGAGAGAGATGCTGATGAAGAGTGAGCTAATTATATCAGGTGGACACTTGAGACTGTGTTGGCATCTCCTGTCTGGAGGGGGGATGGGAGGATAGAGAGAGTTGGAAGCTGGCAAAATTGTCACGAAAGGAGAGACTGGAAGGCCTTACTCATTGGGGGAGAGCAAGTGGGAGTACGGAGTACGATGTATATAAACTTATATGTGACAGTCTGACTTGATTTGTAAATGTTCACTTGAAGCTCAATAAAAGTTAATAAAAAAAAAAAAAAAGTCAATCCAGTGTGATAGCTAATGGAGCCTTATCATGTTAAAAAAAAAAAAAAAATTTTTTTTTTTTTTTTTAGTAGCCTGGATTTCAACCCATAATGTTAAACTTTAGTCTCCGAATTCTAATTTTTTAAGTGCTAAGAATATCTCTGCATTTTCTACTGTGGTGAGCTTCTGTAAGAGAAGCAATCCTTAGGTTGTTTTTGTGATTAGTTGTGTGCCACAAAATAGACTCTTAAGTCCATTTCACAGCCTAAGAAATAGAGTCAGCTCCAACCAGGGACAAACAAGTATGTTCCTCACAATTCCGTGCATTTTGAGGTAATAGGAGTCTCCATGGGGTACTTGGAGGCCTTCTGTAAACACATAGCCTGGGACTGAGTGTATAACACCTTTGGTTATCCCAGGACACGATTCCAGTTGCATTCCAGTAATACCTTATCTATTCCCTGGGTAAGTTTTAACTCTCTAGAAAGCTCACCATCTTTCAGAGATTTGGAAAAATCAGGACAGTTATTTTTTCACAGAATCTGCCGGCTTCAAGAGTAGGCTTTAACAGTAGACTTTACACATGCTTCTCAAATGTCAATGTCCTCATGAGTTACCTGGGCATCTGCTTAACATGCACACAGACTCAGTAGGTTTGGGAAGGGCCTGAGATTCTGCATTTCTAACCAGCTCCCAGGAGATGCTGATGCTGTCATTCTGAGCACCACCCTTCAAGTAGCCAGGCCTTAGGCAACTCCCAGTCCTCAGTGAATCACAAGGGCCTTGTTGAGCTAGTCTTGGAGAGGGGAAATAGTATCTTCAGCCAGGAAAGTTGCTATGAGGTCAGAGGTCTGGCCAGGCCAAGAATTTGGAGTAGTTTAAGAAAAAAAAAAGAAGAATCAAGATTCTGCCTGGAGGCAACGAAAAGCCAAGAAGAAGGAGAACAAAGGGTCCAGTGTTTGTATGCAGACCGAGCACTCTTGAGTGTTGTTTGAGTGAAAGGTCCAACCTATAAAGTCAGTTGGACTACTTTACAAGCCATGACCTTTTAAACCTCAACGTCTGACTTGTGCTCCTGGAGGAGGTCATATACTTTAATGCAGTGGTTGCCTTCACATCTTTTAACGAAGCTAACGGTACTGGGTGCTTGCCGTAATGAGCAATCTACCTGCTTTAACTCATTTTAGCCTTATAACTATACCACAAGGTATATGCTCTTATTATTACCTTTTAATTGTTTGTGGTCACCAGCTAACCTAGAGGTTGATGGTTTGAACCCACTGAGGAGTGCAATAGAAGAAAGGCCTGGCAATCTGTTTCTATAAAGAACACAGCTAAGAACACCCTATGTAGCAGTTTTACTCTGTGACACACAGGGTCACACGAGTTGGAACCAACTTGACAGCAACAGGTTTGGGGTTTTTTTTGTTATTGTTTTGTTTTCTGATTTTAAGGCTTCATTTGAGCAATAACACCAAAAAAACCAATGTTCGGCTTAAAATGCTGAGCCCAAAACTGCAGAAAAAATTTCCAGATGTGGGTTGGCACATGTGGTACCAAGCCCAGTGTTACTGTTTTCTTTCTTCCTTTTTTTTTAATTGTGCTTTAGGTTGGGTTTTTTTGTTTGTTTTTTGGTTTTTTAGGTAAAAGTTTACAGAGGAAATTCGTTTTCTATTTATTTATTTATTATTTATTATTATTATTTTACTCGTTTTGTGCCATTGGTTACCAACCCTGCAATGTGTTAACTCTCTCCGTCTCCACTCCCCGTTCCCTGTTTCCATTCACGCAGTTTTCCTGCCCCTTCCCACCTCCTCGTCTTTGCTTTTGGGCTGGTGTGCCCATTAGGCTCATATATGTGATTGAACTATGAAGCGTGTTCTTCACTTTGGTTATTGTTGTCCTTGTAGACCTGTCTAATCTTTGGCTGAAGGGTGAACCTCAGTAGTGACTCCAGTACTGAGATAAAAGGGTGCCGGGGGGCCATACTCTCAGGGTTTCTCTGGTCTCTGTCAGACCAGCAAGCCTAGTCTTTTTTTATGTGTATGAATTTGAATTTTGTTCTGTATTTTTCTCCTGCTCTGTCCCGGACCCTCTATTGTCATCCCTGGCAAAGTAGTTGGTGGTGGTAGGCAGGCACCATCTAGTTGTGCTGGACTCCGTCTGGTGGATGCTGTGGTAGTCCTTTGGAGTAATCTTTCTCTTGTGCCTTTGGTTTTCTTCACTCTCCCTTGCTCCAGATGGGGGTGGGCCATCTTAGATGGCTGCTCAGAAGCTTTTAAGACCCCAGACTCTACTCACCAAAGCAGGATGTAGAATATTTTCTTTATAAACTATGTTATACCAGTTGAGCTAGATGTCCCCAAGACCATGGTCCCCAGACCTCAGCCCAGTAACTTAGTCCTTAGGGAGTTTGGATGTGTCTATGAAGTTTCTATGACTTTGCCTTGGGCAAGCTGTACTGACTTCCCCATTATTGTGTACTGTCTTACCCTTTACCAAGTTACCACTTATCTATCGTCTATTTCATGTTTTTACCTGCTGACCCCTTCCCTCCCTCATAGCCATCAAAGATTGTTTCTTTCTGTGTGCAAACCTTTTCATGAGTTTTTATAATAGTGCTCTCATCCAGTATTTGGGCTTTTCGGATTGACTTATTTCACTCAGCATGATGCCCTTTTGACTGATCCATGTTGTGAGATGTTTTGCATGTTTATTATTGTCCTTTATCATTGTGTAATATTCCGTGATGTGTATGCACCGTAGTTTGTTTATCCATTCATCTGTGGATGGGCACTTAGGTTGTTTCCATCTTTTTGCTACTGTGAACAATGCTGCAATGAACATGGGCGTGCATATGTCTATTCGTGTGACAGCTCTTATTTCTCTAGGATATATTCCCAGAAGTTGGATTGTTGGATTGTGTGGTATTTCCATTTCTAGCTTTTTAAGGAAGAGTCATATTGTTTTCAAAATGGTTGTACCATCTTGCATTCCCACTAGCAGTGCATAAGAGTTCCAATCTCCCTGTAGCCTCTCCAACATTTGTTATTTCCTGTTTTTTTTTTTATTTGTGCCAATAATGTAGGGATGAGATGGTATCTCATTGCAGTTTCGATTTGCATTTTGGTAGTGGCTAGTGATCACGAGCATTTCCTCATGTGTCTCTTAGGTGAAGTGTCTGTTCATTTCCTTGACCATTTTTTAATTGGATTATTTGTCTTTTCATTGTAAAGGTGTTGTATTTTCCTATAGATTTTTTAGAGATTAGACCTTTGTCAGATATGTCATAGGCCAAAATTTTCTCCCAGTCTGTAGGTTCTCTTTTCACTCTTTTAGTGAAGTCTTTTGATGAGCATAAATGTTTAATTTTTAGAAGATCCCAGTTATCTACATTATCTTCTGGTGTTTGTGTATTGTTAATTATAGTCTGTATCCTGTTAATGCCATGTATTAGGGCTCTTAGTGTTGACCCTGTTTTTTCTTCCATGATCTTTATAGTTTTTGGTTTTCTATTTAGATCTTTGATCCATTTTGAATTAGTTTTTTTGTATGGCTTGAGGTATGGGTCCTGTTTCATTCTTTTACAGGTGGACATTCAGTTTTGCCAGCACCTTTTGTTAAAAAGACTGTATTTTCAGACTTAATGGTCTGACTGAGACTAGAAGGATCCCGGAGGTCATGGTCCCCAGACATTCTGTTAGCCCGAGACTGGAGCCATTCCCAAAGCCAACGCTTCAGACAGGGTTTGGACTGGACTATGGGATAGGAAATGATACTGGTGAAGGGTGAGCTTCTTGGATCAAGTAGACACATGAGACTATGTATGCAGCTCCTGTCTGGAGGGGAGGTGAGAAGGCAGAGAGGGTCAGAAGCTGGCCAAATGGACATGAAAATAGAGAGTGGAGGAAAGGACTGTGCTGTCTTATGAGGGGGAGAGCAACTATAGCAAGGTGTATATAAATTTTTGTATGAGAGACTGACTTGATTTATAAACTTCCACTTAAAGTACAATAAATATTAAAAAAAAAAAAAGACTTTTTTTCCCATTTGGGGAAAGGACTTTGAGCCTTTGTCAAAAATCAGGTGGCCATAGGTAGATGGATTTATGTCTGGGTTCTCAGCTCTGTTCCATTGGTCAACATGTCTGCCATTGTACCAGTACCAGGCTGTTTTGACTACCATAGCTATATAGTAGGTTCTGAGGTCAGGTTCTGAGGCCGCCTACTTTGTTCTTCTTGCTCAGCAATGCTTTACTTATCCAGGGCCCCTTTCCTTTCCGTATAAAGTTAATGATTAGCTTTTCCATCTCATTAAAGAATGCAGTTAGTATTTGGATCAGGATTGCATTATATTCGTAGATTGCCTTGGGTAGAATATGAGAATTTCACAATGTTGAGTTCACCTATCCATAAGCATGGTATGTTTTTCCATTTATGTAAGTCTGTTTTTGTTTTCTTACAGTAGTGTTTTGTAGTTTTCTTTGTATAGGTCTTTTACATCCCTGGTTAGATTTATTCCTATTTTTTTTTTTTTTAGGGGCTATTGTAAATGGTATTTTTTTTTCCCAATTTCCTTTTCATAGTTCTCTTTCTTGGTGTATAAGAATCCAATTGATTTTTGTATGTTTATTTTGTATTCTGCGACTCTGCTGAATCTTTCTATTAGTTCCAGTAGTTCTCTTGTGGAGCCTTTAGGGTTTTCTATGAATAGTATCATATCATCCACAAATAGGGGTAGTTTTACTTTTCTTCCTTACCAATTTGAATACCCTTTATTTCTTGATTTATTGCTCTCGCTAGGGCTTCCAGCACAATGTTAAATAGGAGTGCTGATAAAGGGCATCCTTGTCTTGCTCCTGTTTTCAGGGGGAATGTTTTCAACTATACAAAACCATCTATACAAAACCAACAGCCAACATCGTTCTCAACAGAAAGATGTTGAAAATGATGTTGGCTGTTGGTTTTGTATAGATGCCCTTTATTATGTATTATGTTGAGGAATATTCCTTCTATTCCTATTTTATTGAGAGTTTTTAATCAGGAATGGGTGTTAGACTTTATCAAATGCCTTTCTGAGTCAGTTGAGGTGATCATGTAATTTTTTAATTTTTTTTATGTGATTGATTACCTTGATTGATTTTCTAATGTTGAACCATCCCTGCATACCTGATGTGAATCCCACTTGTTTGTAGTGTACTATTTTTTTTACATGGTGTGGAATTCTATTGGTAGAATTTTTGCATCTATATTCATGAGAGATACTGGAATGTAATTTTTTTTTTTTTTTTTTTTGGTGTCTTTGCCTGGTTTTGATATCAGGGTGGCTTCATAGAATGAATTTGGGAGTGTTCCTTCCTTTTGTATGTTCTGAAATAGTTTAAGTAGTACTGGTGATACCTCCTCTCTGAATGTTCAGCAGAATTCTCCAGTGAAGCCATCTGGGCCAGGGGTTTTTGTGGTTGGGAGTTTTTTATTACTATTATTACCTTTTCAATCTCTTTGCTTGTTATTGGTCTGTCAAGATTTTCAACCTCAGTTTGTGTTAGTTTAGGTAGGCAGTGTGTTTCTAGAAGTTTGTCCATCTCCTCTAGGTTTTCAAATTTGTTGGAGTACAGTTTTTCATGGTATGGTGTTATGATCCTTTTTATTTCAGTTGGGTCTGTTGTAATGTCCCTCATTTCATTTCTTGTTTGGGTTCTTTTCTTCCTGTCCTGTTTTTCTTTTGTCAGTTTGGCCAGTGGTTTGTCACTTTTGTTGATCCTTTCAAAGAACCAACTTTTGGTTTTGTTGATTCTTTCTATTGTTTTTCTATTCTCTATTTCATTTATTTCTGCTCTGATCTTTATTATTTCCTTTCTTCTGATGGTTGAGGGATTCTTTTGCTGTTCTCCTTCTATTTGTTCAAGTTGTAGGGCTAATATTTTGATTTTGTCCCTTCTTTTTGATGCGTGCACTTACTGCTATAAATTGACCTCTGAGCGCTACCTTTGCTGTGTTACAAAGGTTTTTGCATGATGTGTTTTCATTCTCATTTGATTCTAGAAATTTATTGATAACATCTTTGATTTCTTCTATTACCCAGTGGTTTTTAAGCAAGGTGTCATTCAGTTTCCATGTATTTGATTTTTTTTTTTTTCCTTACTCTTCCTATTATTAATTTCTACTTTTATGGTATTGTGATCAGAGAAGATTCTTGGTATTGTCTTAATGTTTTGGATTTTGTTGAGGGTTGTTTTGTGGCCTAGGATGTGGTCCATCCTGGAGAATGTTCCATGTGCATTGGAAAAGAATGTATACTTTGCTTCTGTTTGATGGAGTGTTCTATATATGTCTATGAGGTTAAGTTGGTTGATTGTGGCCTTTAGATCTTCTGTATCTTTGCTGAGTTTCTTTCTAAGTTTTCTGTCCTTTACCAAGAGGGGTGTGTTGAAGTCTCCTATTATTATTGTGAAACTGTCAGGTTCTCTTTTCAGTGCTGTTACAGATTGTTTTATGAATTTTGGAGTCCTGTTGTTGGGTGCATAGATTATTTATGTTTATGTCATCATGGTGGATTGTCCCTTTAATCATTATGTAATGTTCTTCCTTATCTTTTATGGTGGATTTTGACTTTAAGTCTATTTTATTTGATATTAGTATTGCAACTTCTGCTCTTATTTGGATGCTGTTTACTTGATATATTATTTTCCAGTCTTTGATTTCTAATATATTTATGTGTTTATATCAAAGGTGTGTCTCTTGTAGACAACATATTGAAGGGTCATTTTTTTTAATCCATTCTGTCACTCTCTGTCTCTTTATGGGTGCATTTAAGCCTTTTACATTCAGTGTGATTGTCAATAGATGTGATATTGTTTTCATTGTGTAGTGCTTTCTTTTTTGTGTGGTGCTGACATTTTCTTTGTTCATCTTACTCTCCTGTGCTGATTTCCTTTTGTTTGTGGATTTTCTTTTCATTTCTTCCATTATTGTAGATTTGTTGTTCATTGAGCCTTCATGTTTTGATTATTTTGATAAGTAGGTGTGTTAACTTTCTTTGTGGTTACCTTGAAATTTAGCCTCATCTTTCAAAGTTAGAACTAGTCTTTTATTACTTGATATCACCTTGACTTCCTCCCCATTTGAAAGTTCTATACCTACACCATCTATCCCCCCTTCTAGTGTTCTGATGTTTTCATCATTTACAGATTGGCATTTCTATTTCCCTGTTTTGAATCTTGTAGTTTTGTTTTATTCTGGAAAGTTCATTACCTAGGTTGGTATTTGGCTGATACTGACCTGTGTCCTAGATTCATGTTGTTGCCTGATGCTGTTGGTTCTTTAACCGGAGGAACCTCCACTCTATTCCTTCCCCATTTTCTATCAGTTTCTTCGTCTCTTCAGTGATTTCTGATCTGATCCTTTATTCCTTCATTTAAGGTTGAGGGTTCCAGGACTGATGTCTGTATCTGTTTTACTTGGTTTTCTGGGTCTTTGTTGCCATGGATGGCTTAATGCATCTGACTAGTCTGCCATCTTGGTTTCACCTCTGGATTTTTTTTTTTTTTTTTTGGTTTACAGATATAGAAACAGAGGCACAACGTGGTAAAGTAGCTTGCTTGGAGAATAATAACTAGTAAGAGGGAGAGCTGGGATTTAAACCTAAGAAGTCTGACTCCAAAGACCTCGTTTTCAATCCTGATGTGCTTTTATCTCCTTCCTTGGTCTTTTCCATCCCCTGCTTCCTGTAGATGTTAGAGTGATGTGTATGATACTTAAGTGCTTCCATCGCCTGCAAAACTCTCCCTGGGCCAGGGCAGCCTTGGTAAGGGGAAAGCAGCCACCTCTGACTTCAGCTACCTTTGCTGAAAGCCTAACCAGAGACACAGGATCACAGCACTGAACCCTAGGCTCCCACCTTGTTCTCTGAATCACAGCCCCCCTCCTTGCATTGGCCCCATTAACTTAGGGATCCCAGTGGGGCACTTTGTCTAGTTCTGCAGGCCCCTCCCTGAGGATCTTAGCCCTACATGCTGTGTCACACCTAGAGCCTGAATGCGTGGGACTCCCTAACCCCATGTTTCAGCTCTGATTGTCCCTCATCTCATGTCTTCAAGGTCAGAAGTTGCCGGCATGACAACCACCACCCCCCACCCCTTGGTAAACAGGCCCTGCCACTTACAACTTCCTCACCCTCAAATCTGGCCCAGATCCTCTGTTCCCAGCTGCCTTTGCACTCTTCCAAAAGTATCACCTTGCTTCTTTGACCAGCCATGGCTATGTAACACCTGCCACATGTTTACAGAGCCATGTAGAAAACCTGAATCAAAGAGTGTGCCCAAACTGCTTTTCAAAACTTGAAAAGCACCAAACTTTCAAGACACTAGAATGCCCTTGTGATTTCATGGAGGGGAGACTCCACAAATGCAACTTAAGAATGACAAGGGTGAGCCCCACACAAGGAAGCATCTGGAAAGTGAAGGCTATATTTTCCATCCCTAAACTCTGGTTCGTAGATCCAGGGCAGGGAAAGAGCACTGGGAAATTGGGCAGTGAGTCTCAGCCTTTGTCAAAGGCATGGATGAACAAAAGAAGAGGACCAAATCTGGAGCTACCCCAGATCCAGAGACCCACTGATAAAAATATCAGGGTTTTGAATTAAAGGGCAAGACAGGACCAGGCTCTCGAAGAATATTGGGCAGCTATGGCAGTTGCTGGAAAATACTTGGATTATTCAGGGTATTAAGTAATTCAATAAATAATCCAGTTAGCCATGCCTATGAAAGACCGGGATGACTTTGCACCAGAAACCAGACTCCAGCTTCCATGCTTTAAATTTTGATGGCTAAATGTTCATCATCCAGATCACCAGCCCTCTTTGAACTCTTTCACACACCAAAGGAAACCACCTTTGTGAGTGAGAACTTGTGTGGTGAATAATATCTAAGGCATTGTTGATGTTCAGATTTGCAGTAATTACAAGTTCATGGTCTATCATTCTAATTTCACGATAACATTGCACAATAGCACTATGTGCGCATTGATTAAAAAAAAATTTTTTTTTATTGATAGCATCAAATTTATTCTTCCATCTTAATTTCCATATTGCAAAATTTTCTTGTGAATCAACCACAAACTGGTATTTCTGGTTTTTTTTTTTTTTTTTTTTTGGTGGTGGTAGTGTTTTTTACAAACCACCTGGCATTAGTTCAAGCATCTGAAAAAAACAGAAACGAGGTGTCATGAGAATTAACATAATGCTAGTGTAAGTGCCTTAATAAGCATTATGATTAACAATTCCCTTGCAGATGTTAGCATGTGGCTTGCTGAAACAGTAGACTCCTTCAAGGACTGTACAACACGAACCACAATCTCCTGAACCCTATGGGGCTGAATGTAACCCATACACTATGATGTTCTAGAGAAAGAGTCTAAGAGACAGAGAGGAAGTGATGGGATCCTAACCCTGGTCCAGAGCTCACAAAGAGTGATGCCATCATGACCTTTCCTTCTCTAGCTTCCATGATTCCAAGAGGTCAATGAGTTCCCCCACCAGCTCCCACCAGTGGAAACACAGCTGATGGATTTCCCTCTGCTCAGGGATCAGAGTGTAGATACTCAGGAAGTTCAATCAAAAAGCCTCTCCCCATGGAGTTCTTTGTTCAAGCCAAACACAATGAGTTCATTCCGTGCCACGGAAGGGACTGGAATTTCTCTCATTTCCGTCTACAAAATGTGTAAAAAAAATCATGGTCATGTAAAGGCTTATTTTCATGTACTGTTTGCTATTAAAAAATGGAAAGAAACTTCTCTTTAGGACTACCAATGTTCATTTTAAACTTCATCCTGGAGTAACTTTTTTGATATAAAGCCAATACAATTGCCTCTGGTTTTACAGATTTTTCAAAATCTTAGAATATTTCTTTTTAAATGACTGCTAATTTTAGATCATTTGGGTTTATTTTTATTGTCATGGGTTTGGAGCCATGCTCATTCCATGTCATCTATGTACAAAAACTTACAAATTCCAAGTCCCAGGAAGAAAACATTATTTAAACAGGAATTGTTGTATTCATCTCTTTATACCATTTTGAGGCTAACAGGCCTGTGGTAGATTACAGAAAAAGAGACAGTGCCCCAGTCACCTGGATTCCTTCAACGATTTAGGAATCCAGCCTAAAGCAAAAATGGAAATCAGTAGCGTTATAGGTGCCCGTTGCCTTCAAGTCCATTCTGACCCACAGCCACCCTATCGGACAGAGTAGAACTGCCCCGTAGGGTTTCCAAGGAGTAGCTGGTGGATTCAAACTGCCTATCCTTTGGTTGGCAGCCGTGTCACTTAACCACTACACCACCGGGGCTCCAGTAATATAGATAAAGGTTTATTATTCCTGAAATTCTCAAAATCAGAAAGTTGCTGGGTTTTTTTTGTTTGCTCGGCTGCCATCTAGTGGTGAGTGATATAATGTCACTAAACCATGCTCTGGTGACCGTTCAGAAGATAATCCACCTGTCTTGAAATACACACACACAGTTCATTGTAAATGAATATTGTTGCAGACATAAGGCAATTATTCTTTCTAATAATTCTTATTTATATCCAAAGAGTCTTTCCCTTTCTGGTTTCCTGGTCTACATTCTTTCTCCACAAAAAAAAATTGATCCAATCATTAAATATTTACTGTGAAACCCGTGAAGTCGGAACCTGTGTAAAGTGGAAATCTGCCAGAAGGAAAATTAAAGTATTTTCCACTAAAATGAGCAACCGAAAAGTGATAAGACCGCATCCTGTCAAAGGCGGAAAACTTGAAAGACTTGGAAACAAGGCAATCCTGTCTAATTCCATCTCTCACAGGTTTCACTGTATTTAGCACTAACACTAAAAAAAAAAAAAAAAAATTTTAACACTGTACATTAAAAAACTCATGCTGTCGAGTTGATTCCTACTCACACTAACACTAAAAAAAAAAAAAATTTTTTTTTTTTTAACACTGTACATTAAAAAACTCATGCTGTCGAGTTGATTCCTACTCACAGCAACCATATCGGACAGAACAGAACTGCCCGACAGGGTTTTCAATGAACAGCTGGTGAATTCAAACTGCCAATCTTTTGGTTAACAGCTGAGCTCTTAACCACCACGCCACAAGGGTTCCAACACTGTGTATTAGAACGGCGAATATAAGGATAAATAAGATAAGGTCCCTGCCTAGTATGGAGGAAAGACATGAAAGGAAATAACAGGCAAATGATAAGTACATAAAAGAAGCCTGGATGAGTCATTGCCACTAAAGAGAAAGCCCTTAACCTCACTTGTACTGTATCATTGGCCAGAAAAGTTTGATTTGAGGCTTAGGTGGTAAGTGGGAGTTCCTCAGACAGATAAGAGGAAAAAAGCATACAGGATAGTTGGTAGGCTGTATGTTGGAGAACATTGACAAACTGTGTCAGAAAAATAGACAGGGGCTAAATCAAGAAGGGTCTTTTGGTATTGCATTAGTAACTACCACTATACCAATTCAAAACCTTGGTGGCATACAACCATAAGTATTTATTTCTCAACCACCAGTTTTGCAGGTGGACTGAGGTAACTGCCCTGCAATCTTTCATCCTCTCATGGGATCAATCGACTACCTAGGCATGCGCGTTCATGGCAATGGCAGAAAAAACACAAGAGGGACAGCAGAAACATGTGGGGTCCCTTGAGGTTTAAGCTTAGAACTATCACACTGTCCCTTCTCTGCTTTCTATTAGCAAAAACAAGTCCCTTGGCTGAATGTGAGTCAAGGAGCATGGAAATATGCTCCACCCCTTTAATGGGAAGGACTGCAAAGTCGTGTGGCAAAGAGGGTGTGACACAGGGGGCAGATACGAGGTTAATAATGTGGTCTGCCGCAAGCTCCATCTTGGAGATATTGAATTTGAAGTGCCAGAGGGCTTGTTTAAAAAGTGGTTGGAACTCAAAATAGAGGTCTGGCTTTGAGTTCTTGATCCAGGAGTCCAAAGACCCCAAACATGCACACTTCTAGGTCTCATCACACACCAACTGATTCAAAACCTCTGAGGCTGAGACCTAGAAATCTACATTTTAACAATTCCCCAGGTGATTCACATTCAGACATATTCATATTTAAATTAAGACTCACTGGTATGTAAAGGAGAAAAAACTGAGAAGGGCTTGGTGGAGCACCAAAAAGAAAAGCGGTGAAAAGAGGAAATGGCACACAAAAAAGGATACTGAAAGAATGGCAAGAGGGATAGGAGAAAACCAAGGAAGAGTAGTGTCCTGAAATCAGAGGTGAGAGCTCTAAACAGAAGATTAATCATGTCAAATGCTACCCATGTATCAACTAGAATAAGGACTAAAATCCATAAATATGGATCTCTTCCAGTCAGTTGGCCAGGTAGCTGTCTTCCAAATCCTTGGCATAGAAGAGTGAGCACTTCCAGTGCTGTATCCATTTGTCGAAACATCTCAGTTGGCATTCCATCAACTCCTGGAGCCTTGTTTTTCACCAATGCCTTGAGTTCAGCTTGGACTTCTTCCTTCAGTACCATCGGTTCCTGATCATGTTACCTCCTGAAATGGTTGAACGTCAACCAATTCTTTTTGGTATAGTGACTTTGTGTATTCCTTCTATGTTCTTTTGATGTTTCCTATGTTGTTTAATATTCTCCCTGTAGAATCCTTCAGTATTGAAACTCAAGGCTTGATTCTTTTTTCAGTTCTTTCAGCTTGAGAAACGCTGAGCATGTTCTTCCCTTTTGGTTTTCTATCTCCAGTTCTTTGCACATGTTGTCATAATACTTTACTTTGTCTTCTCAAGCTGCCTTTGAAATCTTCTGTTCAGCTCTTTTACTTCATTATTTTTTCTTTTGCTTTAGCTATTCAACATTCAGGAGCAAGTTTCTGAGCTTCTTCTGACATACATTTAGGTCTTTTCTTTCTTTCCTGTCTTTTTAATGACATCTTGCTTTCTTCATGTATGATGTCCTTGATGTCATTTCACAACTCACCTGGTCTTTAGTCATTAGAGCACAACGCGTCAAACCTATTCTTGAGTTGGTCTCTAAATTCAGATGGGATATACTCAAGGCCGTACTTTGGCTCTCGTGGACTTGTTCTAATTTTCTTCATTTCCAACTTGAACTTGCATATGAGTAATTGATGGTCTGTTCCACAGTAGGCCCCAGCCTTGTTCTGACTGATGATATTGACTTTCCTATTGTCTCTTCCCACAGATGTAGTCAATTTGATTCCTGTGTATTTCATCTGGTGAGTTCCATGTGTATAGTCGTCATTTATGTTGATGAAAAATGGTATTTGCAACAAAGAAGTTGTTGATCTTGCAGAATTCAATCATGTTATCTCTGGCATCATTTCTATCACCAAGGCCATATTTTCCAACTACCTATCCTTCTTCTTCTTCACTTCTTTTTTTTTTTTTTTATCCTTCTTCTTGTTTTCCAACTTTCATATTCCAAACACCAGTAATTATCAATACATCCTGATTGCATGCTTGATCAATTTCAGACTGCAGAAGTTGGTAAAAATCTTCAGTTTCTTCATCTTTGGCCTTAGTGGTCGGTGTGTAAATTTGAATAATAGTCATATTAACTGGTCTTCCTTGTAGGCTTATGGATATTATCCTATCATTCACAGCGTTGTACTTCAGGATAGATCTTGAAATGTTCTTTTTAAGGATGAACACAATGCGATTCCTCTTCAAGTTGTCATTCCTGGCATAGTAGACCATATGATTGTTGCTGTTGTTGTTAGGTGCCCTCGAGTCGGTTCCGACTCATAGCGACCCTATGCACAACAGAACGAAACACTGCCCAGTCCTGTGCCATCCTTACAATCGTTGTTATGCTTGAGCTCATTGTTGCAGCCACTGTGTCAATCTACCTCATTGAGCATCTTCCCCTTCCACTGACCCTGTACTTTGCCAGGCATGATGTCCTTCTCCAGGGACTGATCCCTCCTGACAACATGTCCAAATTATATAAGATGCAGTCTCGCCATCCTTGCTTCTAAGGAGCATTCTGGTTGTACTTCTTCTAAGACAGATTTGTTCATTCTTTTGGCAGTCCATGGTATATTCAATATTCTTCGCCAACACCACAATTCAAAGGCCTCAATTCTTATTCTTCAGTCTTCCTTATTCATTGTCCAGCTTTCATATGCATATGATGCGATTGAAAATACCATGGCTTGGGTCAGGTGCACCTTAGTCTTCATGTGACATCTTTGCTCTTCAACACCTTAAAGAGGTCTTTTGCAGCAGACTTACCCAGTGCAATGCGTCCTTTGATTTCTTGACTGCTGCTTCCATGGCTGTTGACTGTGGATCCAAGTAAAATGGAATCCTCCACAACTTCAATCTTTTCTCCATTTATCATGATTTTGCTCATTGGTCCAGTTGTAAGAATTTTTGTTTTCATTATGTTGAGGTGCAATCCATACTGAAGGCTGTGGTCTTTGATCTTTATTAGTAAGTGCTTCAAGTCCTTTTCAGTTTCAGCAACCAAGGTTGTGTCATCTGCATAACACAGGTTGTTAATGAGTCTTTCTTCAATCCTGATACCCTGTGCTTCTTCACATAGTACAGCTTCTCGTATTATTTGCTCAGCATACAGATTGAATAGGTATGGTGAAAGAATACAACCATGGTGCACACGTTTCCTGACTTTAAACCAATCAGTATGCCCTTGTTCTGTCCCAACAACTGCCTCTTGATCTATGTAAAGGTTCCTCATGAGCACAATTAAGTGTTCTGGAATTCCCATTCTTGGCAATGTTATCCATAATTTGTTATGATCCACACAGTCGAATGCCTTTGCATAGTCAATAAAACACAGGTAAACATCCTTCTGGTATTCTCTGCTTTCAGCCAGGATCCATCTGACATCAGCAATGATATCTCTGGTTCCACGTCCTCTTCTGAAACTGACCTGAATTTCTGGCAGTTCCCTGTCGATAAACTGCTGCAGCCGTTTTTGAGTGATCTTCAGCAAAATTTTGCTTATGTGTGATATTAATGATATCGTTCTATAATTTCCACATTTGGTTGGATCACCTTTCTTGGGAATAGGCATAAATATGGATCTCCTCTAGTCAGTTGGCCAGGAAGCTCTCTTCCATATTTCTTGGCATAGACGAGTGAGCATCTCCAGCGCCACATCTGTTTGTTGAAACATCTCAATTGATACTCCATCAATTCCTGAAGCCTTGTTTTTTGCCAGTGCCCTCAGAGCAGCTTGGACTTCTTCCTTCAGTACCATCGGTTCCTCATCATATGCTACCTCTTGAAATGGTTGAACATCGACTAATTCTTTTTGGTATAATGACTCTGTGTATTCCGACCATATGATTGTCTGATTCAAAATGGCCAATACCAGTCCATTTCAGCTCACTAATGCCTAGGATATCAATGTGATCCATTTCATTTTTGATTATTTCCAATTTTCCTAGATTCATGCTTCATACATTCCACATTCTGATTATTAATGGATGTTTGCAGCTGTTTCCTCTCATTTCAAGTCATTCCACATCAGTAAATGTAGGTCCTGAAAGCTTGACTCCACCTATGTCATTAAGGTCGACAGGTGGGCTCTACTTTGAGGAGGCAGATCTTTCCCAGTCATCTTTCGAGTGCCTTCCAACCTGAGGGGCTCATCTTTTGAAACTATATCACATGATGTTTTGCTGCTATTCATAAGGTTTTCACAGGATAATTATTTTCAGAAGTAAACCATTTGGTCCTTTTTCCTAGTCTGTCTTAGTCTTGAAGCTCACCTGAAACCTGTCCACCATGGGTGATCCTGCTGGTATTTGAATACCAGTGGCATAGCTTCCAGCATCACAGCAACACACAAGTCCCCACAGTATGACAAACTGATGGACACATGAAGGATATATATATATATACTTCACTAGTTTTGCTTCTCTTGAGAGAACCCAGCCTAAGACATTTGGTTCTAGAGAAACAAATTGTAAGGATAAGTTTTCTAAATTGGTTCTCAAGTCTAAATAGTCTTAAAGGCATTGATAACTCTGCTTCCAGTATTAAAGAGGGCACCGCTAATCCATGGCATGAAGTGGCAATAGAAATATGCAAAATACCACCACCAATAGATCTTGTATTGGTGAGAGGTAAAAGAAAGAGATGAGTCAGGGCTTCAGAGTCAAAGCTTAAGTAACACATAAATGAACTCGAAGTTGCCACTTGTACCTTAAAAGAAAGCCTTATTTCTTGTAGTAACAGAGATGACATTGCCGGGAAGAAAAAAAAAAAAACAACTCAGAATCTTATCCTAAGAGTGGCTGAATTACAATGGCAGTTGAATCCCCAACCATGAATGATGTCTGAAGTTAAAGTGAGGACAATGATTGGGAAGAAATAGGATCCTGAAACTTGGAATGAGGACATATGGGCAAATAATCAGGAAGCATGGGACAGCAAGCCCCTAATTTCCATTGAATCACTCCTGCCAACAAATCCATTAGCCCCTCCACCCCTGGCTGATGAGATTAACCCAGCTGTGTCTGAAGAGCCTTTGTCTGAGATATCACCTGCTGTGGCACCTCAATCACCTCCAGAAGTGGCATCTGAGTCATTGCCCGGAGCAGTGTCTGAGGCAAATGCCTTACAAGGCTTTGCTGAATGTTTTCAAAACACATCCCCACTACCCATTTTTGTTTCTAGACCTATAATTGGACTTAAGTCCCAACAAGCCCCAAAAGGTGAAGTACTAAGTGTGACCCAGGAGGAGATATGCTACACTCCAAAATAACTGCTTGACTTTTCTAATATATACAAACAGTAACCTGGGGAATATATGTGGGAATGGCTGCTAAGGGTGTGTAATAATGGGGCAAGGAACATAAAGTTGGATCAGTCAAAGTTTATTGTTATGCGTCCACTAAGCACAGATTCTTCATTCAGTGTTTCAGTTCAAGAGGTTAAGAAAGGATCTAATAGCTTATTTGGTAGGGTCACTGAAGCATGGATTACATGGTGGCCTACATTAAATCAAGTTGAAATACCAGCCCTGCCTTGGTATGCTGCAGAAGAAGGTATCCAAAGGCTTAGGAAATTGGCATGTTAGAGTGGATTTATCAGGTTAGACCCGCAGATCCACACATGGAGTGTCCAGAGGACACACCTTTTACCACAATGATGAGAAACAAATTTGTGGAGGAAGCCCCAACTTCCTTGAAGCCTGCTGTGATTGCTATTTTATTTAAGTCAGATTTGACAGTGGGAACTGCCCTAACTGAATCAAGACACCTAATTACAATGGGGCTGATTGAACCCCGTGGTGGTAGGGACCAAGTAATTGCATTTAATTGCCAAAGACAAGGTGGGCGCGGTTACTATAATGGACAGTGGAGTCAAAGCAGTAACCATAATAGTCCTACTTGTATGGACTTATGGAGTTGGCTACTTAGTTATGGTGTCCATAGGAGTAAAATAGATGGGAAATCTATTAAACATTTACTTGACCTGTACAAGCAGAAGAATTCTAGATCAAGTGAAAGGCAGTCTAACCCAAATCACCAAAATAAAGAATCATGGCCCCTCAATCAATTCCTACATTAGAGGACATTTACAGACCCACACTCCCTTGAGTAAATGGGAGACCAAGTCCTCTTGAAGAAGGACCCCACTACACTGCCAAAAATTTATATGATAACTCTTTCTCCCAGCATTCCCAAAGGAATCTATGGCCTTTTGCTAGAGTGACTGTTCATTGGGGAAAAGAAATAATCAGACTTTTCGAGGATTACCAGATACTAGTTCTGAACTGACACTGATTCCAGGAGATCCAAAATGTCACTGTGGCCCAGCAATCAGAGTGAGGGCGTAAGAAGGTCAGGTTATTAATAGAGTCTTAACTCAGGTTCATCTCACAGTGGGTCCAGTGGGTCCCCAAGCCCATCCTGTGGTGATTTTCCCAGTTTCAGGATGCATAATTGGAATAGATAGACACGGTAACTGGCAGAACCCCAACACTGGATCCCTGACAAGTGGAGTTAGGGCTATTATGATAGGAAAAGCCATGTGGAAACCATTAGAATGCCCCTACCTAGGAAAATAGTAAACCAAAAGCAATACCACATTCCTGGAGGAATTGCAGAGATTACCGCCACCATCAGAGCCTTGGAGGATGCAGGGATGGTAATTCCTACCACATCCCCATTTGACTTACCTATTTGGCCTGCGCAAACAAGAGATGGATCTTGGAGGATGACTGTGGATTATCAAAAACTTAACTAGGTGGTGACTTCAATTGCAGTTGCTGTTCCAGATGTGGTTTCATTGCTTGAACAAATTAATACATCTCCTGGTACCTGGTAAGAAGCTACAGATCTGGCTTATGCCTTTTTCTCCATACCTGTTTCAAAAGGCCACCGGAAGTAGTTTGCCTTCAGCTGGCAAGACCAGCAATACATCTTCCCTGTCCTACCTCAAAGGTATATCAACTCTCCAGCTATGTCGTAATTTAGTTCACAGGGACCTTGATCAACTTTCCCTTCCACAGGACTTCACACTGGTCCATTATATTGATAACATTATGCTGATGGGACTGAATAAGGAAGAAATGTCAATGACTCTGAATTTATTAGTAAAACGTTTGGGTGCTAGAGGGTGGGAAATTAATCCCACAATAAATTCAGGCACCTTCCACCTCAGTGAAATTTCTAGGGCTCCAGTGGTGTGGGGCATACCAAAATATCCCTTCTAAAGTAAAGGATAAGTTATTGCATTCAGCTCCTTCCATGACTTAAAAGGAGGCACAACACCTAATGGGGCTCTTTGGATTTTCAAAGCAACATATCCCTCATTTTGGTGTGCTACTCTGGCCTATTTATCAAGTGACTCAAAAAGCTGCTAGTTTTAAGTGGAGCCCAGATCAAGAGTAGGTTGTGTAACAGGTTCAGGCTGCTGTGTAAGCTGCTCTGCCACTTGGGCCTTATAATCTGGCTGATTCAATGGTACTTGAAGTGGCAGTGGCAGATAGAGATACTGTTTGTAGTCTTTGGCAGAACCCTATTGGTGAATCCCAATGCAGACCCTTATGATAAGCTCTCCCACCATCTGCAGATAACTACTCTCTTTTTGAGAAACAGCTTTCAGCTTATGACTGGGCCTTAGTAGAGACTAAATGCTTAACCACAGGCCATCAAGTCACCATGTGGCCTGAGCTGAACTGGGTGTTGTCTGACCACAGAGTCATAAAGTCAGACAGACACAGCAGCACTCCATCATTAAATGGAAGTGATATATATATATATGAGAATGGGCTTGAGCAAGACCTGAAGGCACAAGTAAATTGCATGAGGAAGTGACCCAAATGCCCATGGTCTCCACTCCTGTCACATTACCTTCCATCTCCCAGTCTACATCTATGACTTCATGAGGAGTTCCTTAACATCAGTTAACTAAGAAAGAGAAAACCAGTGCCTGGTTTACAGATGGTTCTGTGTGATGTGCAGCACCACTCAAAAGTGGACAGCAGCAGCACTACAGCCCCTCTCTGGGACCTCTCTGAAGGAGAGCAGAGAAGGGAAATCCTCCCAATGAGCAGAACTTTGAGCAGTGCACCTGTTTGCTCACTTTGCTTAGAAGAAGAAATGGCCAGACGTGCAACTGTATTCATGGGCTCTGGCCAATGGTTTTTTAGCTGGATAGTCAGGGACTTGAAAGGAACATGATAGGAAAATTGGAGGCAAGAAGGTATGGGGGAGAGGCATGTATGTAGACCTCTCTGAATGGGCCACAGAAATAAAGATATTTGTTTCTCATGTGAATGATCACCAAAGGGTCACCTCAGCAGAGGGGGATTTTAACAATCAAGTGGTAAGGCTGATGCATTCTGTGGAAATCAGTAATCCTCTTTCCCCAGACACTCCTGTCATTGCACGAAGGGCTATTGAACAAAGTGGTCATGGTGGCAGGGATGGAAGTTATGCATGGGGTCAGCAACATGGACTTCCACTCACCAAGGCCATCTTGGCTAAAGCCACTGCTGAGTGTCCAATTTTCCAGCAGCAGAGACAAACATTGAGTCCTCAACATGGTATCATTCCTCTAGGTGATCAGCCAGCAACCTGGTGGCAGGTTGATTAAATTGGTTCACATTCTTCATGGAAATGGCAGCATTTTGTTCTTACTGGAATAGAGACTTATTCTGGGTATTGATTTGCCTTCCCTGCAAGCAATGCCTCTGTGAAAACTACCATCCATAGACTTACAGAATGTCTCATCCACCATCATGGTATCCCACCCAGCATTACCTCAGATCAAGAGACTCACTTCATAGCAAATTAAGTGCAGCAGTGGTCCCATGCTCATGAAATTCACTGGTCTTACCAGGTTCCCATCATCCTGAAGCAGCTGGCCTGATAGAATGATGGAATGGGCTTCTAAAGACACAATTATGGTGCCAGCTAGGAGGCAGTACCTTGCAGCGTTGGGGCAATGTTCTCCAGGAGGCTGTATATGCTCTAAACTAGCATCCAACATATGGTGCTGTTTCTCCCATGTCTAGGATTCATGGATCCAGGACTCAAGGGGTGGAAATGAGAGTGGTACCACTTATTATAACTCCTAGTGAACCACTCGAAAAATTTTTGCTTCCTGTCCTCATGACCTTATGCTCTGCTGTCTCGAGGTCTCGGTTCCAAAGGGAGGAATGCTCCCACCTGGAGAAACATCACTGATTCCATTGAACTGGAAGCTAAGAATGCACCTCCCCACTTTCAGATACTTATGCCTCTGGATTAACAGGCAAAGAAGGGAGGTACCATATTGGCTGTTGTGACTGATCTTAATTACCAAGAGGAAATCAGATTGATATCACATATGGAGGTAAAGAAGAGTATGTCTGGAATGCAGGAGATACCCTAAGGCATCTCCTAGTACTATCATGCCCTGTGATTAAAGTCAGCGGAAAATGACATCAACTCAATTCCGACATGACTACCAATGACCCAGATCCTTCAGGAATGAAGGTTTGGGTCACCTCACCAGGCAAAGAACTACTACCAACTGAGATGTTGGTGAGGGCAAAGGAAATACGAAATACAGAATGGGTCGTGGAAGAAGGTAGATCTAAATACAAGTCACGGCCACATGACCAGTTGCAGAAGTGAGGACTGTAATTGTTAATGAGTATTTCTGCTTTGTATGTGTGCATTAAATATTTTTGTTTTCCTCACTTATAAAATATAAGATGTAAACAGGGCTAGTGCGTATTCAGTTGTACGCATGTTAACTGTATCATATTGGATGCAAGTATGGCTTTATAATTGTCTTTATTTAGAGATTATGTATGGTTTAAGGAGATGTGTACAGGTGACAAGTTGACAAGGGGTATACTGTGATGGTTAAGGTTGTATGTCAACTTGGCTAAGTCATGATTCTCAGTGGTTTCACAGTTATGATGTAGTTTGGCAGTTATGTAATGATTTAATCATCTGCTATGAGCAGCCATTCAGTTTAAAGGGAATTTTCTTCAGTGTATGGCCTGAATCCAATATATATGGACTTTCTAGCTAACCTCGCTGGCTTTCGCTCTGCTCTGGACCCTGTATTCCGCTCATCATCATCAGATTCTGGTTCTTGGGACTTGAGCTAGCAACCTGCCATCTTACCTGCCAATCTTGGATTCGTCAGCCTCCATAGCCCATGAGTCAGTAGCCTGCCATTTGACCTGCAGATCTTGGGCTTCTCAGCCCCTAAAGCTACATGAGTCCGGAGAAGCTTCCAGCCTGACACCTGACCAACAGACTTGGGACACACCAGCCTCTACAACCATGTTAGCCATTTCCTTGCTATAATTCTTTCTCTCTCTCTCTCTCTATATGTCTGTGTCGTTGACTCTGTCTACTAGTACATACCCGAGCATTCATCTTGTCAGAGTTAAGCTTTACTAGCTCTTAACCTCTTTTTTTTCCCCAGGTGTTTTCTAGTTGCAATTCGATGTTCTGAAAATTTAGGTCTGAGGCTAAGCCTAAAAAATATGAAGCTGTCTGGAGGAAAAAAAAAAAAAAACCCTCTCATAACTCAATTTCTTTTTTGCTATTATTTCAAGACACAAAAAATCTAGAGAAGCTCCTGAGAGATGCAGTAATCTACGGCCAGCCACGAACCCACAGAGCTTGGAAAAAGATTCTCATCCTGGTGGAGGGCATCTACAGGTATGTCATAGCTGGAGGTGTTGTAACATTCTGAGGCCCACAACTAGCTGAGAAGGGGAAAGGCTGACCTCTCTGAGTTAAACAGAGAAATGAATTGTTATTGTTGTTAGGCGCCATCAAGTCAGTTATGACTCATAGTGACCCTATGTACAACTGAATGAAACACTGCCCCATCCTGCACCATCCTTACAATTGTCCCTATGTTTAAGCCCACCGTTATAGCCACTGCGTCAATCCATCTCATCAAGGGTCTTCCTCTTTTTCATTGACCTTCTACTTTGCAAGCACGATGTCCTTCTCCAGGGAATGGTCCCTGCTGATAACCTGTCCCAAGTACTTGAGACAAAGTCTCACCATCCTTGCTTCCAAGGAGCATTCAGGCTGTACTTCTTCCAAAACAGACTTGTTCGTTCTTCTGGCAGCTCATGGTATGTATATTCAATATTCTTCACCAACACGGTAATTCAAAGGCTTCAATTCTTCTTTAGTCTTCCTTATTCATCGTCCAGCTTTTGCATGTTCATGAATTGATTGAAAATATCATGGCTTGGGTTAGGAGCACCTTAGTCCTCAAAGTGACATCTTTGCCTTTGAACAGTCTAAAGAAGTCTTTTGTAGCAGATTTGCCCAATGCAATACATCATTTGATTTCTTGACTGCTGCTTCCAATGAACATATAGGTTTTTCAGAGGCATCTGAAGTGGAACTACCAGTGTGAGTTGTCAGGTCTGTCCCTTTCAACATCTACACATATGGCAGAACAAGTAGGAGGCCACGTTGCTGGTGAAGCCTCCCGCAGGTCATTGCTAACTCTCTGCATTAGTTTCTGAGAGCTTCCATAACATATTACCACAAACTTTGTGGATTAAGACAACAAACATTTATTCACTCACAATTCTAGAGGCCAGAAGTCCAAAATCAAGGTGTGAGCAAGGCCATATTCCCTCTGAAGGCTCTAGAGGAGAGTCTTTGCTTGCTTCTTCCAGCTTCTGGTGATTCCAGGTTTCCTTGGCTTGTAGAAGTGTAACTGCAATCTCTGCCTCCATCTTTACATGGCCTTCTCCCCTCTACCCCTTTGTGTCTCAAATCTCCCTTTCCTTTCTTTTATAAGAACCCCAGTCATTGGATTTGGGGACTACCAAATGCTTTGTTGGTAACCAAAAGGTCTGTAGTTTGAACCCACCAGCCACTCCACAGAAGAAAGATGTCACAGTCTGCTTCTATAAGGAATACAGCCTTGTAAACCCTATGGGCAGCTCCACTCTGTCTTATAGGGTCACTCTGAGTTGGAATTGCCTGAACGGCAGTACATTTCCTAAATCCAAGATGATTTCATCTTGAGATCCTTATCTATATCTGCAAAGACCCTATTTCCAAATAAAGTCACATTCTGAGGTTTTGAATGGGCATGAACTTTGGGGAGATATTATTCAACCTGCTACACTTTCATTGATTCCTTCCACTACCTTTTGCTACCCTAGAGTTTCAAAGGCCTTTTGAAGCCCAGTTATTCAACATCAGAACACCCTTATGGATAGCACACCCATCCTCCAGATGCTGAACCTGGCACCATACTGCAAAAGGCCTTCCCTTTTTCCTCAAGGTGGGACTAACCTGTAGTACAATTCATGCCCCAGATTGGGGTGGAGGTGGTAGGGGAAGAGGGGCAGGGGTTTTAGCATCTGAAGGTATCCTCAGCCCTGAATTTTTCTGCCCTTTTAAAACTCACGACTATAAAATGGCAGACAAAACTACTGCTAATCCATTTAGAGTTGTACTTTTTTATTGCAAGTCATGATTAAAGTTGCTTTATTCTCTGCTTAAATCGACTATTGTCACTGAAATGGAAATTGCATCCAAGGGTCTCTTCTTGCAGGTGACTTAGTCCAAGAGCCAAGAAAACATTATCCCAGAGCACATGTTCCTAAATCAATTCTCGAATCGACCCTGGTGTTAGAGAAATCAATGCAAATGTCTCCTATGAGATAATTATAGAAAAGTGAAAAATATGAAAAGGGAGGAAATGAGGGTATGATAACTTATGAACAATGAGGAATATGGCTGCAAAGGAGGCTTGAGAGCAGAAGTGGCATTTCTTTCAGCCAGCAACTCTAATCAGTAGAGAGAGCACACATTCCTGTGAGCAGCACGTTGTTTCTGCTGTGCGGATAAACAATAAACAGTAGAAAAAATGTGCCTCCAGCCTTTTTCAACAGAAGAAGTGGAGTCTCTCAAATTTAAAATTGTAAAAAGACTGGTATTATTTTATTTTTTAGTTTAACTCCAGTACTTACTGCCCCAGTGGCTAGTGGTCTGAGTATTCCCAGTGTTACCATGGGGTTGCAAAGTGGGCATTTCGAGTTTCTAGTAGTCAGCTTCTACATGATCTATGAGTACCTAGGGGCAGCCCTAAGAATTTTTCCTGTTTGTGAAGTCTTGAGTTCACTCTAGAGCGGTTGTCACAACTGGGATAGAGTGCTATTAGAATCTAAGGAAGAGAGGCCAGGAATGCTACTTAACATCCTACAATGTATATAGGACAGTCCTCCGCAGCAAATAATTATCTGCCTCACCATGTCAATAGTGCTGAGGTTGAGAAACCCTGTTCTAGAATAATTAACTACTTGCTGGCTCTGAACCTGATACTTCTAGAAAAATGATCCCATATTGATTCTGGGCTGGCCTAATCTCCTGCATGGTTCTTGCTCCTGTGATTTGTGCCAACTCTGACACATTGTAAAGCCTGGAAAAGGAGAAACAGCCCTTATTTAAACACCTGTCACTCAGGCTGGGATGAGCTGGAGGATGGATCTACAGAGGAAGAAGAGACCAGGCATCTCTTTTAACCAGAGTAAATAGAACCCAACTGTAAAATAAACATACCAAGCTCTTCTAAAGGAAAGTTGCATTTTAAGCATTTTGATTATGGCTGAATGAAGTGGACCACCATCGTTTTACTGTCAAATATCCCCATCCGTTACACAGAGAAGCCCTTCCAGCAGCAGGCCTTATAAATGGTCTGCTTGGCCTGTGTCCTACCATGGTCTCAGGAAGACAAGTATCTGGGTGAGGACTTCTAACTCCAAGGCCATTGTGATATCAAACTGGCCTAGATTGCACTAGCAATGGTGACTACTCAGTCATCAATTACTGTGTGACAAACTACCTATGATGGTTAATGTTATGTGTCAACCTGGCTAGACTGTGATTCTCAGTGATTGCTCTTCCATGATGTAATATATGATATGATATGATGTGATCAACCAATCAGTTGAAAGGAGAGTTTCCTTGGGAGTATGGCCTGCCTCCAGTATATAAAAGGAGGTTCTGGCAAGGCTCACTTTCTCTCAGCCTTGCACTCTTCTTGTCACCTAACCTCCAGTTCTTGGGACGAAAGTGTGTATAAGTCTTCAGCTTGCACCTTACATGCAGATATTGGATTTACCAGACCTCACAACCAGGTGAGCCAGGAGAAGCCTCCAGCTACCTCCTGACCCATGGATTTGGGACTTTCCAGCACCCACAATTGTGTAACCCATTTCCTAGATGTAAATTTCTCTATACAGGCATGTCTCAGAGATATTTCAGGTTCGATTCCAGACCACTGCAATTAAGCGAATATCACAATAAAGTGAGACGCATGAATTTTTTGGTTTCCCAGTGCATATAAAAGTATGTTTATACTGTACTATACTGTAGTCTGTTAAGTGTGCAATAGCATTATGTCTAAAAATACAATTACATACCTTAATTAAAAAATACTTTATTGATAAAAAATGCTAACCATCATCTGAGCCTTTTTGCTTGTGGTAGGTCGTCCCTTGATGTTGATGGTTGCTGATGGATCAGGGTGGTTGCTGCTGACAATGTCTTAAAATAAGACAACAGTGAAGTTTGCCACATCGATTGACTCTTCCTTCCACAACAGATTTCTCTGTTGTGTGTGATGCTGTTTAATAGCATTTTACCCACTGTGGAACTTCTTTCAAAATTGAAGTCAATCTTCTCAAACCCTGCACTGCTTTATCAACTAAGTTTGTGTAATATTCTAAATCCTTCGTTGTTATTTCAACAATGTTCAGAGCATCTTCACCAGGAGTAGATTCTATTTCAAGAAACCACTTTCTTTGCTCATCCATAAGAAGCAACTTCTCATTTGTTAAAGTTTTGTCTTGAGATTGCAATTCAGTCACAGTTTCCGGCTGCACTTCTAATTCTAGTTCTCTTGCTATTTCCACCATATCTGCCATTACTTCCTCCACTGAAGTCTTGAACCCCTCAAAGTCATCCATGAGGATTGGAATCAACTTTTTCCAAACTCCTGCTAATGTTGATATTTTGACCTCCTCCCATGAATACTGAATGTCCTTAATGGCATCTAGAATGGTGAATTCTTTCCAGGTTTTCAATTTACTTCGCCCAGGCCCATCAGAGGAACCACCGTCTATGGCAGCTATAGCCCTATGAAATGTATCTCTTAAATAATAAGACTAGAAAGTCAAAAATTACTCCTTGATCCATGGGCTGCAGAATGGATGTTGTGTTAACAAGCATGAAAACAACTTTAATCCCCTTGTACATCTCCATCAGAGCTCTTGGGTGACCAGACGCATCGTCAATGAGCAGTAATATTTTGAAAGGAATCTTTTTTTTTTTTTTTTTTTCAGATCCGTAGGTCTCAATCCTGGGCTTAAAATATTCAGTAAGCCATGTTGTAAACAGATGTGCTGTCCTCCAGGCTTTGTTGTTCCATTTACAGAGCACAGGCAGAGTAGATTTAGCATAATTCTTAAGGGCCCTAGGATTTCTGGAATGGTAAATGAGATTGGCTTCACCTTGCAGTCACCAGCTGCGTTGGCCCCTGTAAGAGAGTCAGCCTGTCCTTGGCAGCTTTGAAGCCAGGTGTTGACTTCTCCTCTCTAGCTGTCATAGTCTCAGACGGCATCTTCTTCCAGTATAAAGCTGTCTCATCTACACTGAAAACCTGCTGTTCAGCGTAGCCGCCTTCATCAGTTGTCTCAGCCAGATCTTCTGGAGAACTTGCTGCAACTTCTATGTCAGCACGTGCTCCTTCACCTTGGACTTCTGTTATAAAATGGCTTCTTTCCTTAAACCTCATGAATCAGCCTTTGCCATCTTCGAACTTTTCTTCTGCAGCTCCCTCACCTCTCTTAGCCTTCATAGGATTGAAGAGAGTTAGGGTCTTTCTCTGGATTAGGCTTTGGTTTAAGGAAATGCTGTGGCTCGTTTGATCTTCCATCCAAACCATGAAAACTTTCTCCATATCAGCAATAAGGCTGTTTCGCTTTCTTATCATTAATGTGTTCACTGGAATAGCAATTTAAATTTCCTTCAAGAACTTCTCCTTTGCATCCACAACTTGGCCAACTGTTTGGTGCAAGAGGCCTAGCTTTCAGCCTATCTCAGCTTTCAACACACCTTCTTCACCAAGCTTAGTCATTTCTAGCTTTTGATTTAAAGTGAGAGACATGTGACTCTTCCTTGCGGGTGAATGCTTAGAGGCCACTGTAGGGTTATTAACTGGCCTAACTTCAATACTATCATGTCTCAGGGAATAGGAAGCCCAAGGAAAGGGAGAGAGACGAGGGAATGGCTAGTTGGTGGAGCAGGCAGAACACACACAACATTTACGGATTAAGTCACCTTCTTATATGGGCATCATTCATAGCATCCCAAAACAATTACAATAGTAACATTGAAGATCACTGACCACAGAATGCCATAACAGATATAATAATAATGAAAAGATGTGATATGTTGGTAGAATTGCTAAAACATGACACAGAGACATGAAGAGAGCACATGCTGCTGGAAAAATGGCACTGATAGGCTTGCTCCACGCAGGGTTGCCACAAACCTTCAGTTTGTAAAAAAACGCAGTATCTCCAAAGTTCAATAAAAGTGAAGTGCAATAAAATGAGGTGTGCCTATATATATTTTTGTATTGCTTCACTGGTTTTGCTCCTCTAGAGAACCCAGATTAAGACACCTTCTTAGAGCATAGTGGCTTAAACAGCAAAGATTTACAATGATTTTTCATTGTACTATGGTTTGTCTGGACCAACTGGGCAGTTCTTCTTCCCCTGTGGTTTTGGTTGGGGGGTCACTCATGTGGTTGAATTCAGTTGGGAGTTGAGCTAGGGCTGGAACATTAAATGGCCTCAGTCACACATTTTGGCCCTTGGTGCTGGCTATCAACTGGGAACTGAGGTGTTCCATTTTCTTCTTTCTCTTTTCTCTCTATCTAGTTTCAGTACTCTAGCCAGGGCTTCCTTACAACATGGTGCCTGGCTCCAAGACAGCAAAAGCAGAGCCTACCTAGCCCCTTAGAGATTAGGCCTCAAACTGGTACAGCATCACTTCTGTCCACTAGTCAAAGCAAGTCACAGGTCCAGCCCAGATTCAAGGGGAGGGGAAACAGACTCCAGCCTTTGATGGGAGGAGAAGCTTGTGTGTAGAAGAATAGGGAGAATTGCAGGCAGCCATTTTTGAGGCAGTCTGGCATGGTGGTACAATCAACCTGGGATTTATACAGAGTGAAGTTTCTACTTTTCACAGACTTGTCTTCAAAAAGTAGTTCCTTTTCTCTCACCCACACAGGAATCTGATTTTTAAAAGAGAATATGACCTAAAAGGCTGTGTTTATAGACAAGAAGCTGGCCACCTCTTAGACAGGATCTCAGTTTCCTCATCTATAAAATAATGTTAGTCTAGAGTGGACTTCTGGAGCTATAAAACTCAGAAGAATAGCCTTCATATGGATGTTCCTATTTGCTGCTATCATGAGAAAATATAATCATTTCCCACAGTGTTTTCCAAAGGGTCAGGAGTAAGAAGGCAACGTCAATAGTTCACAAACGTTCTTCTGTTTTTCAGAGATGCATTGTGGACACATAGCTTGTTAATACCCCATACATGGCCCCGTTTGAGTTTTCACTCCAAGGTTTTTACTTTAAATCTCTTGCCTGTCATATGCCACCATAGGCAACATCCCCCCGCTACCCCACACACACACCACCACAAAGAGTCTACATAATTTTTTTCATGACTTCAAAAGAGAATAGTCAGTCAAATCTGAAAGTCACAGGCAGGTATCAAGGTAGCGGAAGGCTAGGTACCACCTATAAGAAGTCAGAGTAACTCCACAAAAGTAATAATAATGTCACCCTCCATAGTCATCTTGGTATTATTACTTATATGTAAACGTAAAGGAGCCCAGACTTTGGAGACAGGTCTAGGACCTGGGGTTCAAATTCTGACTTTACCACCTACAGCTGTATGCCCTCCGTAGGGTTCTTTGTAAGGATTAAATGAGTTCATGTAACTGAGTGCCTGGCAGAAGGCCTGGTTCATAATAAGCCTACAACTAAGGGTGGCTGCCTTCATCATTACAGGCAGTCCCCAGGTTACCAATGAGGTCTATTCCTAGCTGTGTCTTTAAGTCAGATTTGTAGGTAAGTTGGAACAAGTACATATGGTTCTTATTCAGCCTTATTTTAGTGCAAGAAAAGGCTCGAAGCCTTTCACTCTTTTAAAAGCTGCAGTGCAGCAAGGGAAAGCGACTGTGATGAAGAATTTGTTGTGGGCTAGTTCAATCATTTCAAAGTGAGGGCAAATTTACATAACATCAAAGGGCAAGTAGTAGTTGTTCGGAATTCGGATGTTTGTAACCCAGGGAGTGCCTGTGTTTTATTTTCAGCTGAAGAAGTTGCAGCTCAGAAAACAACAAGCCTTCTGCATAGCAAAGCTGTTTGCTCTTCATCCACCCAGATGACCCCAACTCGTGGCAATCACATGTGTAAAAGTCATAGGGTTTTCAAAGGTTGATTTTTCAGAAGTAGATTACCAGGCCTTTCTTTCATGGTACCGCTGGGTAGATTAGAACATTCGACCTTTCATTTAGCTACTAAGCTCGGTAACCATTTGCACCACCCAGGGACTCCATCGTGTGAATCCTCCTTGCTAAATACTTCATATATGCAATTTTGAGTAAGCCTCCCAGTAACCCTGTAGTTATTGTGAAGATATAAAAAACTGAGCATTACAGGCTCAGGTAACTTCCCCAGGACCCATAGCTGGGACCAGGCAGAGCTGGGACCAGGCAGAGCTGGGATGCAAACCTGTGGCCCTGCTGAGAGAGGAACCCAGTGCAAACAGAAGACTCAGCACGTGTCCAGATCCAAAGAAGTAAACAAAAAACAGCTATCTTTTGACATCAGTCATTAACCCATCTGGGCCTCAGGCTCTTCAACTGTAAAGTAAGGGATTGAAACTTGAAGCCTAAAATTCCATGAGATTTTATTTAAAAGTACAATAGAATTATTTTAGTGTTCTGTATGCCCTTCAAGTACTGTTTTAAAGCCACACTCTTCTAGTTTTGTGTCTTTAAGAAGTCTAGGTTTCTTGTCAACTCATTATGGTTGAGAAATCTCAAAACTATTCAAAAATACACCAGCAAGAAAAAAAATATAAGGCCCCAAATATCCTGGGACATAACCTCAAGTCCAAACATTCAAAATAGAATGAGTATAGAAATAATATCCAGCCCTTCCCAAAACTACATACATAAATATATGCTAAATTCTCAGAATATCACCTACTTTAAGAACACAAGCCATTCTCCTCCCTCAAATAATATAAGGATTGAGAACTTTAGTGGTAAACTCTGTCCTATATTTCTATAATTTAAGTAAATAAAGACAAAGAAAAAGAAAATAGTAATTACTTTATTTTTAATTAGTCTTAGTTTCTTTTTAACTCTCTTCCCATCTTTCTTGTCTTGGGGTATACTTTGGGCCCACCAATGAGATTTTTCTACCATGTAAGTTGGCAAACTGGTGGATTCATTCCAAATCCTGCCAGTAGGTAATATGGTTTATATGTGGAAGGCAAGGTGGTGAGAAGGAGGTTTTTAAAAAGGAGACTTGTCACTTAGCTAATACATTATGTAATAGAAAAGATATAAAGAAATTATTCACAGGCTTGCTGGTTTGAGAATAACTTAAGTCCCTGCGCAGAGCATCAAATTAACTGGTGGAATTATCTGTACCCACAGTTGTATTTTAGTTGTTTTTCTTATATTGAAGTCAAAAGAAAAATGCAACCTCCCTTTCAGGAAGAAAGAATAAAGAGCTATTTTTGTTTTCTTTATTATTTTTGGTGCTGCATTTTTGACAGTATTGCATGGGAATAACATAGATAGCTTTTCTACGTACAGGCCAAGCTCAGTGTCACACTGCAGGTAAAGATTCAGTGCAAATTTGGTCACATCGAGGAAATGAAAACTTAACACGGGTGAACATAACTCTTTATAAAAGCTAAGTTCCCCCTAGGACTCTATACGTGCCCTGGGTTAACTCCAGAAACGAGCAGTATCCATAGAGTCATTAATCTTAGAGGAAGAAATATAAACCAGGTGGGGCGGGCTCTTAACGTCAGCTAGACCAGCCCACCAAAAGATGGCTAATTAGCTGGCCTGAGTGTCTGCAAGCTCCATTTGACATTAACTTTGGCTCCTGCCAAGCTCAGCTCCAGAACAAAGAATGGCTATTTGCAGCTTGTCAGGTTTGAACATATTTGTATTACCAACTTGTAACATTTTCAAGGTTAGCAGAAAATTCTAGAATTCTGAGAACACAAAGCCATTTATTTTGTGTGACACCCACATGCCTCTTTCCCAGAAAATTCGGCACAGAGCATCATCCGGGCTCCGGATTTCTCAAGTCAGGCCTCACCACTGACATTGCCTTCTGAGCACCTCCTTCTAAGAACAATAACAATTGCCTGAGAGCTCGTTACGTGTCAGGCAATTCACAAGCGTTATGTCTGGTTGTTGCAACCACCCAACGAAGTCAACATCCTTATTTTACATATGGGGAAACTGAGGCAAAGTGTCACGTAAGTTGCCCAAGTTCACAGTTAGTGAGTTATCCACAATCTGAGCTTAAGCAATCAGATGGCTACATTGCCTCCCCTCCTATGGAAATGACATTCACAAGCAATTAATCTATGAAAAAATTGGAATTAACTCACAAATTTGCATAAAAAAGAAGCCCCTGGTCTTTATTAAAATCTGAACTCAGTCAGCCAAAATGAGTTTGTGAAAAGCACAAATGCTACATTCAGTGATCACTATACTTCCTTCAAACCAGCACCCCTTGGTCTGGGTAATTGCACAACCAGCTGGACTGTTTTGACTGAATTGACCTAACACTTGAACTTGTATGTTTTTTTAAATACATTAAATTTCATCTAATGAGTAAATTAATAAGAAAGAGGGGAAAAGTTCACCTCACTGTTTGATTCAATGGATTAGTTCTTGGATTAAGTTGACAGGTTGCTTGAATTGTTTGACTAGCTCCTTTGTGTGTGTGACTGTGTGAGTTGTGTGTTTTCACAGAACTGGCTGCCAGTGCAGTCAAAACTGTGGGTGATGTAGACACAGCCTACAAAGTATCCCAAGAACCCATTAAAGTCAAAGTTGTTTAAATCCACTTTGTTCCAGGGTATTGTGTAAATATGAATTTTAATTTTACTTATTTTTTACTTCATATTTTTCCCTTTGCAGAAGGACTTGACATGTTTTCCAATTCATGATGCCATGAAAAATAAAGCACTTAGAGATCAAACAGAAGGGTTCCTCTAGCAGTGGTTCTCCAAGTGTAGTCCCCAACCAGCAGCAATAGCACCTTCCGCTGGGAATGTCTTAGAAATGCAAATTGTCAGCCCACCCTAGACCCATTGACCAGAAACTCTGGGGCAGGGCCAGCAATCTGTGTTTTAGCAAGCTCTGCAGGGGTTTCTGAGTCACTGGGTGGTGCAAAAGAGTTAATACCCTTGGCTGCTAACCCAAAGATTGAAGGTTCCAGTCCATCCAGAGGTGCCTGGGAAGGAAGGCCTGGCAATCTACTTTTAAAAAATCAGCTACTGAAAACCCTGTGGAGCACAGTTCTACTCTGACACACACGGGGTCATCATGAGTTGGAATTGACTTGATGGCAACTGGTGGGGAGGCAGTTTTGATGATCTCTCAAGATTGAGAACCACTGTCCTAAAGGAACAGAAAAAGACAATACTGCCAGGAACACAAACGGGCATTTTTCTTCCAGTAAGCACTGAAAGGAGCCTTGGTGACTTAGTGGTTTAAGTGTTCGGCTGCTAACAAAAAGGTCGGCAGTTGGAATCCACCAGCTGCTCCTTGGAAACCCTCTGGGAGAGTTCTGCTCTGTCCTGTGGAGTCGCTATGAGTCAGAATCGACTCCATGGCAATGGATTTGGTTTGGTTTTGGAAGCACTGAAAAGGAGGTCCTAAGGACTTTCTGTTGTGCTTTAATGAACACTATCAGACGTCTTAAATCATGTTGTTTGTGTGTTTTTAATTCCCTCTTTTAATCTTTAAGCAATTCAAGCAAGAGTTTGGGTCAGACTGAACTGGCCAAGTAGATACCTGCAGACTGGTAATGGTGGATCCTTATAGATTCATACAATTAAAACTACCAAAATACCTAGAATCCAAAATGATCTATCTAGTTGTACCAGTCAGCTTTATGAAGTCAAATTGGATCAATAGTGCAGTGAGCTAATTATTTACTTGGGAATTAGCTATAATAACACAAAGCACTCAAATTCACTGAATGTAATTTTTTTTTTCAAGTAGCATAGAAATGCCCGAGTAGTCTTTTCAAGATTGGAAAAGTTGCCATAACCAAATGAAATGTGCCTTAAGAAGAAAAGAATTTCAGGAGCACATAAAAAGATGTTAAACATTATTAGACATTAAAAAAACCAAACCCATTGCTATCAAGTCAATTCTGACTCACAGAGACCCTATAAGACAAAGTAGAACTTCCCCATAGGGCTTCCAAGGCTGTAAGTCTTAACAGAAGCAGACTGCCATGTGTTTCTCCCATGAAGGCTGGTGAGTTCGAACAGCCACCCTTTTGGTTAAGCAGAAGAAAACTTAACTACTGTGCCATCCGGGCTTCTTTATCAGTCATTACCAAACCAAAAAACCCACTGCTGTCAAGTCCATTCCTACTCATAGAGACCCTGTAGGAGAGTATAGAACTACCTCATAGAGTTTTCAAGGCTGTAAGTCTTTAAAGAAGCAGACTACCACATCTTTCTCCTGTGGAGTGGCTGGTGGACTCCAACCACCCACTTTTTAGTTAGCAGCTGAGCACTTTAACCACCGTGCCACCAGGGCTTCTCATAGTAGTCATTACAGAAATGCAAATCAAAACCACAATGTGATACCACCTCACACCCACAAGGATAATTTTCAAAAAAAACGGAAAATATTAAATATTAAGTGTTGGCGAGGGTGTAGAGAAATTGGAACCCACATCCATTGCTGGTAGGGGTGGTTCCTCAAAAAGTTAAACATAAAATTACCACAGGACCCAGTAATTCCATTCCTTGGTTTATACCCAGAAGAATTGAAAGCAAGGACTCAAATGGATATGTGCACACCAGTGTTCTTTGCAGCGTTATTCACAATAGCCAAAAGGTGAAAACAACCCAATATCCATCAATAGATGAGTAGCCAGACAAAATGTGGTACATGTGTACAACAGAACACCGTTCAGTAATAAGAAGGAATAAAATTCTAATACATGCTACCACATGGGTGAACCTTGAAAATATTATGCTGAGTGAAATAAGTCAGTTACAAAAGGATACATATTGTATGATCCCAATTATATGAAATATCTAGAATAGGCAAGGGTATAGAGACCATAGTTTATTAGTGGTTACCAGGGGCTGGTGGGAAGGGAGAGTGGGAGTTTACTGCTTAAAAGTACTGAGCTTCTGTTTTTTTTTTTTTTTTTCTGTTTGGGGTGATGAAAAAGTTTTGGATCTAGGTAGTGGTAATAGTTGTACGACTTTGTGAGTGTGAATAATGCTACTGGATTATAACTTGAAAACAGTTAAATGGAAAATTTTATGTTGGGTGTATTTTAAGACAAGGAAGGAAGACAGGGAGGGAGGGATGAGAGAGAGAATGTGGGAAGGAAGGAAAAAGAAAAGGAAAGAAGGAGGAAAGAAGAAAGGAAGGGAGGAAAAGGAGGAAAGGAAAGAAAAGGAGGGAAGGAAGAAAGGAATGGTGTGTGCTCATCACCCCGACTGATGTCAGGGCAGGCTGTCTGAGATGTAGTGGAAGGAGAACTAATGCAGAGCTTCCCAGGAGGCTTCACGTTAGTTACAAGCATCTCTCTTTGTGACCTAGCATGGAAGGTTCCATTGTGCACCTGCCCCAGATTGTGGCTCTGAAGAATAAATACAAGGCTTACCTCTACATAGACGAGGCTCACAGCATTGGTACAATGGGCCCCACCGGCCGGGGTGTCGTGGAATTCTTTGGAATGGACCCTCGTGATGTTGATGTGTTGATGGGCACTTTCAGCAAAAGCTTTGGAAGCTCAGGAGGCTACATAGCTGGAAGGAAGGTAAGAGGGGGCCTCCTGTGTCTGTGTAAAACCCGAGTCCCCTGGGGATGCAGTCTGCCAGACTTCTCTGAATTCCTGAGAGCTTCAGTTCAGTTCACCACCCCTTTCTTGAGCTCCGTGGTTTAGCTACAGTGAATTCTCAGACAATTCAGGTCCAGAATGTCCAGGAGCTCACCCTGTGAAGAGGGGAATGTGATGAGTAATTACATTCTTATAACATGACAACATCAGCAGTTACACAGGTAAAGACTTAGTGCAAAGAAGAGGGATAAGTAACTGTGCAGGACAGGAGAGTATCCAAGTCTTCTGGAATGAATGTCAGTCTTTTAGACCGATGTTTAGGATTGGGGAATTGTTACATGTCTGAAGCAGAAAATAATGTATACCAAGCCACAGAAATGATAAGGGGATGTTAGAGAAGTGAAGTAGCTTGGTTTTTGTAGCATGAAAAACACAGCAAGAGTAATAACAACAGTAGGCAAAGGTCAGGTATTAAGGAGCTTCCCCCTTGTGCTACCAGTTTTAGGCTTTAAGAATTTTCACTAAGACAGTGGCTGTATCACAGATGTGCTTTTAAGTGATTTTCTGTGCAAAATAATTTTCTCCAGCAATTTTGGATAAGCCATAGGTCAAATCATCCTCTAACATCTAAAAATTCTGACCAAGTGAGCTTTATCCCTGTCATTCTATTGCCAATATCATCAAGGAGGTTGCTAGAATAAAACAACCATCAATACATGTTTGAAAGAAATTAACAAGAAGAGGGAAGGGAAGGAGAAACAGGAATATATATACATTATATAGATACGCCTGGGTTTGAGGGTAAAGGACCCAGTTACCTCTCCCTCTTCCCCATTATATGACAGTCTCATCCAAATCCTGACCAGTTATCTTATACAAGCCTACACCTGTTCCAAAGAGTCTGTGTGAAAGTGGCGTGTCTCTGCCCAGGAGTGGACAGGAGGGCACAAACCAGCTCCTATAGCTTATCTATTAATAGCTTATCGAAAATTCCCAATTTCAGCAGGAACAAGAGTTCAGACTCCTGATAAGCCAGTTAGACAAACCAGGGAGCGCAGCAGAAAATAGTACTGTCATTGGAACCCTGTGATTTAAAACAACAGGTTTCATGTTAGCCACTCAGCCTGCCAAGAGACACACAGATGCTTAAGATGTTCAGGGTTTTCAGGGGTCTTTTTTTACCCTTTAATAAGCCCTAGTCTCTTTGGAGCTCAAAGCAGTGTTTTCACCCGCCCTCCAGTGTCCTGGGGGAATTAGCTGGGTAATGCTAAAAACAGAGGGAAGGCCCAGGCTTTGACAAAAGTCAGCTAAATTTGGCAAAAGGTTAAATATTCCATTTCTTGTTCCTGTCGAAAGCAGTGGGATCAGAGGTTCTCAAATTTAGGGGTTCCCTTATGCAGACTACATTGCTTTGTAAGCTCGTGGTTTTGTGATTAACAGCAGTCTGAGCTACAGAATTTTTAACCATGTGTAACTGTTTCCTGAGCCAAAGGCACCTGAGTAAACTGAAGCAGGTGAATCTTTGAAATGCTGTCAAACCTGGTGGTTGCCACATTTTTCTCTGAGTTTCTTCATTGGATACCCACTTTAAAAAAGCTGGCGAGGAGCCTGAAGAAAGGGCCAACTCACAGCTCAAGATGGCTCTCTCTCACTCTTCAAACTGAAGTCCTTTTAGTTGCAATATTTTTAAAGTGTGTTTGCTCTTTACTATGTAAAGAAAAAAAATTTTTTTTTCTTTACATGTAAAAAATGTAGCTGCTATTAATTTGGGATAGCTACTGAGCAATTGCAAAAATATTATAATTTACATTTTTTGAGCAATTGCAAAAATATTATAATTTACATTAGTCAGTATGCAAAAAAAAAAAAGTATGTAAATCTGTTCATTTGCTTGCCCTTTAAAGTACTGGTCATGTCCATACTTGGATTCAGACAGCTGCGTCATTTCTCCCTCCTATCCCTCCTCTTCTCTCTTTCCCCCTTCTGTCCTATAGGGTCGCAATGAGTCAGAATCGACTCGAGGGCGCTAGGTTTACTGGGCTCTGCTTTCTGCTCCCCGCTCCGCATTACACTGAAGTCCCCCTGTGTACCACTAGATGGCGCCAAGAATTAGTTTTTGGCAGAAACCCACAGCCCTGAGACAGCAAGACGCAAAACCCAAACCAAACCCACTGCCCTGGAGTCGATTTCGACTCAGCGACCCTATAGGACAGAGTGGAAATCCCCCATAGAGTTTCCAAAGAGCGCCTGGCAGATTTGAACTGCCAACGTCTTGGTTAGCAGCTGTAGCACTTAACCACCACACCACCAGGGTTTCTGCAAAACACAAGACCTAGAAAATATTGGGTCCTTTCAAGACATGGAGGGTAAGCAGGATTTAAGGCGGCAGTTGAGAAAGTGCATGTGTTGTTCCCTGAGGATTTAAAAACGAAAACAATCAGATACACACCTATCTGGGATGGTTTTGGTGAGGCTACGATGTTATCCTTTGCTGTGGGCTTGATTCCAACTCATGGCGACCTCATGTGTGCAGAGAACTGTGCTCCTTCAGGTTTTCATGGCTGTGATCTTTCAGAAGCAGATCTCCAGTCCCGTTTTCCGAGGTGCGTCTGGGTGGGTTCAAACCCCAACTTTGTCTGGGTGGGCTCGAGTCCCAACCTCATGTCAACGCTTAGCTGTTCGCACTGCCCAGGGATTCCTGCGGCTGTGGTGACAGCAGATAGGATACGGTTCCCTTCCAGCCTAATGAGCCCATGACTTAACGGAATATAGATATGTCTGCTCTCACTTGCTGTTTACTTTTTCTGGTGTCAACTCTCTGCAATTCAGCTCCAAATTTGTTTTTCGAACAAGCGTGCACTAATGTAACTGTTGGTAATAGTCAAGAAATGATTCCATTGAAGAATCATGGTTTGAAAATTTGAGAACCAATTTTATCTTGAGGTTTAGGTTTTATAAGTTTAGGTTTTCATCTTTCTCTTTGCTTCACTTTAAGTCATAGTTTTTATCCCCCTAAACTTTGAATAATTCTGTGAAGATTTTTAAACTATGCTTTTTAACTGAAAGAACGTAAGATTGGGAAAATGTTATTACTGCAAGATATCAAGGATTTTGTACCAATGGATAGAAAAGCAACAAAACTAACGCTAAAAAAAGAAGGTTAAAGTGTATACCCTGAGACTTTAAATTTTTCTGAAACCCGAAATAATTTCAATTTCACTATGTTAATGGTTCTTAATGGATCTTAAGATTTGGACATAATCACTTGGGTCTAAAAGTCTAAAAAAAAAATGAGCATGTCTGGCTCAGCTCTGTTTTTTTAAAATTACAATGTCAACATTGGTGATAGAGGGAGTATATTCCCAAAAACAGTGTTTAGGATGTTTGGCTCTAACAGCCCAATAGTAGTGTTTAGGAGACGCTAGACATCTTTGTAGAATAGGTCAAGCTTAGAGCTCTATTAGCAACCCAATGTGTCAGGTAGGAAAAAAGTATTTGGCAATAAACCAGGGGAGAAAAAAAAAATTGGCTTGGTGCTAAGGTATCTCCACAGAGTAGAGTTTCTGTTTTGGCCCCAGCCTCCCCCTCACAAAATGTGCTACAAATTCATCTCTGCTTACCGGAGTGTACTGCCCTGGGTGCGCCCTTCTCCTCCCATCCTAAGAATACTGCTAAAACAGTCTCTTAAGAACTGGCAAGATTTTGCTGTCTTTCTCACTGAGTTTGGAGCTGCTGTAGATGAGCTGTGAATAGACCAACCTGGAGCCCTCAGGACCTTTGAAGTGAAATGTCAGGTCATTACTTCTTTCTACCGTCAGAGCCCCATGCCATGAACAGCTTCTTTGAAGAAAGCCTGAGCTGATGGGGCTAGGTTTCTTATTCTTATTTTATTTTTTTATTTATCCAGTTGCTGAGGCAATGTGGTCAACATTGCAGATCCCAGTTTCTATGATCCAAATATTTCTCTATTCCTGGACCTTGTGTCCTCTTGCAAGCCTGGTGCTAACTACTGGCTTTCACAGCCCCCACAGACAAACCAGAGGCTTGTCAATACATGAAACAAAGGCAGCCTTCATGATTGATTAGCTGTGTGGCTGGAATTCTGGAGGAGGAAAGTGGAGCAGGGCAGCCAAGGTTGGGGTGAGCATTAGCCTCAGAAGCCTGCACACCAGGCGAAGGCAGGCCCCTCACAGAAGGCAGCTCTGCCCTGTGGGCTGGCCCTGGCTGTATTTAACGGCCCTTTGAAGTAAATGAGGGTTGTGGAATGAGCATCAAGATGTTTATTCTAAGACCCTCCTGTCTGAGTTCCTCAAGAAAAGCCACCCTTGCCCTTGAACTGTAGGCCTATGGATACAGAAACGAATCAGGATTTCAAACTTACAAATGAACTTGGAAACCTCAGTATGAGGAGACTTCTAACCCACCCTGAAGGAAGACACAACCCAGACTCACCTTGCAAAAGACCAAAGTCAACTCTTAATTCTTGGCTCATGGCACTTAGTCTGGGAACAAAAGGAGGGAATCAAGGCTTTCCTTGATGCTCTCCAGAAATTACTCACAGAGCCCCAGTCTCTGAGCCATGCTTGCAAATTAGCCCTGTCCTTAAATGTAGGCTCTAGGAGGAAGCAGGCTCAGTCTAGAAGAGATAAAATTATGGGCAAGACAGTCTTTAGGTTAAAAGGGAGTGATATCCCACTGATAAGATACTTACCCATACTAAGAGTGCTCATGACCTTAACTTTATGAAATTTCTAAATTTATGAAAGAAAACTGGGGGATGTGGACATTGGGAAAAGAGCCTTTATAGGAATTGAAGGAACTTTGGTTTCTTTCCTCAGCTGATCTTTATCAGGGATGCCTCAAGACCAAGTGGATATGCTACATTCATTCCTAAGAATGCAGCTTAGTACCCCTGGTTTCTTCAGAGAATTCCTAGGTAGTGCAAAAACTTAATGCACCTGCCTACTAACCAAAACATTGGAGGTTAGAGCTCCCAGAGGTGCTTTGGAAGCAAGGCCTGGCAATCTACTTCCAAAAAATCAGCCATTGAAAACCCTATAAAGCACAGCTGTACTCTGTCACACGTGGGATCACCATGAGTCAGAATTGATTCAACAGCAACTAGGTTTGTTTTTTTTTTTTTTTAATGTCTGTCAGAGACTCTCGCCATCCTCTGTCCCTGAAACCCCTTTTGCTTTCCATTACACCGTAAGTTTTTACCAAGTCCCTCCTAAGTATTCACCACTATGGACTATGAGAGAAGTGAGTAACTCCATCCCTACCCTCAGGAAGGTTTCCGTTTCCTTGGAGAAACGAGAGTAATAGACACGAAACATATTTAGAATAATATGATTCATCTGTGATTTAGTACTATATAAAATTGAGTGTATCAGGAATTAAGAAAAAAAAAAAAAAAGAGTAATTCCTGTGGATTAGGAAAAGAACCACAGGATAAGCAGAAGTTGCCTTGATCCTCTCTGTGTCTCTCTGTCCCCAAACAATAGGATTATTGTGAGACTTAAATGTGTTAATGAGTTCTTAAAACAGAACCTCAAGCAGCGATGAATATCAGCTATGGTGTTAGCTTCTAGCCCTGTCTGCCCCTTCAGAATCCTTCAATCTCCCTCTCTTTTCCTTTCTTTCCATTTCTACTGCAACCACCTCAACAAGGATGGAGGAAGAGCTGGAATTGAAATCTTTGGTTTGATGTCTGGGCATGCTAATGTGGGTTAGTGTTTCAACCTTAGTACATTAAAAAAAAACCTTCTGCAAAATGAGGGAGGTAGAATAAAGACATTTTGAGGGCTTTTTGTATTTTAAAAAACCCAGTGACGTACCCGCAAAATACTCCAGTTCTAAGAATCTTTGAGTTGGCAATCTATTAACAATAATTGTGAACGACATCAGGTATTCACTACGTATCAGACATTTTACTAATATGTCTTAATGCACTTAATTTTCGTAATGACTTGAGGTAGGTATTGCTATTATCTCAAGAAAAGTAAGACACAGAGAGGTTCAGTAATTTGCTCCAGGTCACATACCAAAACAAAACCAAACCTGTTGCCTTCGAGTTGATTCCAACTCATAGCGACCCTATACGACAGTAGAACTGCCCCATGTGGTTTCCAAGGAGCGCCTGGTGGATTCGAACTGCTGACCTTTTTGGTTACCAGCCATAGCTCTTAACCACTACACCACCAGGGTTTCCCCAGGTCACAAAACAGAGTCACAGTTTGAACCCAAGCAATCAGATTCCAGAGACTGTGTTTGTAATTCCTGGATCAAGCCTCCCTCAAGGGGATCAGAAGCACTAGCTTTTCCGACTACTTCCAATTGACTCCTCCATTCTTTGCTGACAAGACACCATCCTCATTCCTAATTTTAGCACATACCCGTGTCTTTCTCCTTCCTCTCCATCCATCCAAACCTACCTATCCTTTAAGGCTAAATCATTTCCTTGAAACACCTGTTTTCTGACACTGGTCCACATGAGCCTCCATCATCCTGATCCCTTCACTCCACCCCACTCTTCTACTTGGCTTCCCCAGCACTCTGCAGGGAGACATTCACTCTCAACATAAAATAAAAAATCTCTGCTGCTGGTCATGGAGGAGCACTGAATGTAGGACTGTGAAGGACAGGTTGGTTGCAGCTACCCTAGAAAATGGCCACCTCTTTTTTTGCAATGCCCCTGGGTTTACCCAAAGTGAATCCTGAATGTTGTGCAGCCAGTACCTAAAATCGGGCGATGAACCTAAATATAACTTACTGCCGTCCAGTCGATTCCGACTCATAGCAACCCTATAGGACAGAGTAGAACTGCCCCATAGAGTTTCCAAGGAGCGCCTGGCAGATTTGAACTGCCGACCTCTTGGTTAGCAGCTGTAGCACAAACTCTTCAAATTTGGTGAAAGCCCACCCAATAGTTTTTAGAAGATTCATTAAACAACAGAATATACAGAAACTCAATTTTAATTATATAAATGGATAATGGATGCCAGGGTCTAGCCTGTGGTCCCTTTCTATCCCCCTCCCCTCTTGGACATCAGCACATATGCACATCATAGCCCTATGTAAGTCCTTCTTACATACTTTTTGGGAGAAAAGATGAAAGGGAAGGGGGGAGGAAAGGAAGAAGGGAGAAAGGCAGGGAGGGAGGGAGAGAGACTGATTTAGAATGAAGAGGAAGAAAAGGTTTAGAATGGAGGATTTGAAATGAAAACAGGGAGGGAAAGTGGGGAGGAAAGGGGATAAACGGAAAGGAAGGAACAAAAAAACAAAGATTCTGAAATGAAGGAGGCGAGGAGGGAGAAAGGAAGGCAGGGAAGAAGGAAGAGTGGAAGAGAGAAGGGATTTAGGAGGAAGGATGCATTGAAGGAGGCAGGAAGAACAGAAATGCAGAGCGATTTGTTCCTCCTGTGGGTCAGGTTGAGGGATCCTGTCAGGCAACCTCCTTCACTGAGGAGGTGAATTACGAATCTTTAAAGCATTTGTGAACAACCATGCCCCACACTTACCCCAAGAGAGATGGAGAAGTGAGGGGCAGGGTGTGGTCCCAGGATTTGGGTAGGAATGGATATGTTCAGAGGTGGTGGTTGATATAGCCACTGAAGGAGGGGAGCAGGGGATGGGCCTGCCCAAAGCAGAGAATCCTTCTTGGGGATTACAGGTCAGCGCTTCTTTTCCACTTCCTGAGACCTTCTCTCAGATCACCTTTGTAAAGTGGGAATTATTGGGGAAGGCACCTAAGTGGCATTCTAAGCTCTGTCACTATCCCTCAAAGAGAAAGTGATTGGTCCATCACAGGTCCCACTGCTAATGCAGAGAGCTGTCATCAGCCCATTAGCTTTTCTACAGGGCATCCTGAGGGTCCCAGGCCGTGTGCCAGTACAAGCAGGCCCACAGATGGTCTGCCCAGCAGGGACTAAGCAAACCCAGATGCCAACCTTAAGGTGCTCCCCATTGCGGTGTTAGACTATTGGAGCTTCTTTTGGGCTCTCTGCTGACTTACCTGGGAGTTTTCTTTGGGCCTCAGGAGTCAAGCATATAGGTGAAGAATTGTTCCTACCATTGAAGACCAAAATTATGTAGTAGATCAGCACTCCAAATAGTGTTGCACAAAAATTCCAATAGTTCTCAACTGCCCAAAGCATAAACTCTGAACTCCTTGCCTTTACGTCTATCTGGTCCTAACCTACTCTTTGGTTTAATTTCCCACTAACCTCCAGTCTGTCATTTGTTGTTCTCCAAACATGCTATATCAGTTACTTTTTCTGTTCAACAACAACAACAAAAAAAACAAAATTTAGTAACGAAAAATGCTATCATTTATTTAGCTCATGATTCTACCCATCAACATTTTAGACTGGGCTCAGATGGACAGTTCTTTTGGCCACAGCTAAGTTTACCCTCATGTCACAGTCTCAGCTGGTAAGCTGGGGACTGGCTGGCCTAGGATGGATGGCCTCAGCTGTGAAGGCTCATTTTCACTCCATCTGGCTCTTATCCTCCTGCAGGTTAGCTAAGGCTTGTTTACATGGCAGATGAGAAGGGTTCTGAGAGAACAAAAACACTCAAGTCCTCTTGAGGCCTAGGCTCAACTAATGTACCATCACTTCTGCCACATTCCATCGGTCAAAGCAAGTCACAAGGCCAACCTGAATTCATCCACCTCTTGATGGAAGGAACTGCACAGTTAAATTGTAGAAGTGCAAGGGTACAAAGAGAGGAAGAATTACAGCCACATTTTTTTAGAGCAATCTACTATGCATGTCACCTGCTTTTCTACTTCCTGTGTCTTTGATCAGCCTCTTCCTTCTGCCAGCTCCACCTACCCACCCACCCACACACACACAAATTTTCTTTTCCTTTTTATCTTCATTCTTCAAGGCTTAGTCACTTCCGCTACCTGACTAGAGCCTTCCCTGATCCAACTAGGGAGGCCCTCTTTCTTTCCTCTCTAATCTCACTGCCCCGTTGTACATACTAGTTTGCATGTACTGTTACTTTTCCTACTATCACTTTTCCGTGGGCACAATCTTATATAATATTCTCAAGGTAAAGACACACTTCCTGTATTCTTGGGATACCTCTGAATGCTAAACCAGTATTCACACATAGTAAGTGATCAAAAAGGTTTGAGTAATCATTTTTCCTTATATATCTCATTTTGGCTTACAGATTTCAACTCCAAACTTGCAGAATTCTATCTTTGCATAACTTCTGGGTTATTGTGGGTGAGACTGGAATAGAATGATAGAAAAATTAAAGTTCGGTGATGTCCACTGAAAGCCAAACTATACTCATCTTTTGAGATGCTAGGATTAAATGTCTTTTGCTACGATGGAAGTGGAAAGGAGAAGATATGATTCTCACCACCAAGACTGAGACTGATATTCCTTCTGTTTGGGTTTCCCCTTTGTTTAAGGACCTCGTGGATTACTTACGGGTTAACTCACATAGCGCTGTTTACGCCACATCTATGAGTCCCCCAGTATCAGAGCAAATCATCAGATCGATTAAATTCCTCATGGGAATGGATGGGACCACACAAGGTAAGAGGTTCAGCTGTGAGCACAGCTCCCACGAACTCCTTTCCCAGACCTCCCTCTCTCTTATGCCCCACCAATCTCCCCCCATCTCAAATACATTCTTTTCTTTTATATAACCCAGTGTATAAATCAAATCATGTGCTAAATGTACTAAAACTGCTGTCAGCAAAAAAGAAACCTTTGTTAAAGCAAAGAAAACTTTCAACTTCAGCTCAATGTGATCAGTAAGTTTGGATAATATTGTGTGCTAAAATGAAGCAAATAGAGGTGTATGTTTGCTTGGGGCTGTCAGTTGTGTTTCTCTGAGACAACCTAATCAATTTAATACTTCCACTCTTTTAATCCTTGTTTTATTTGCTTGTTTTTCCAGCCAGAGGTTGGGAAAGGGAAATCCACCACCGACCGTTTGAGACTATATGGCCAGAACACACACAGTGATAACTTTCCACTATTTCCTTGACATTGGGTCACCAGAGATAGAGTGTGCTACATTGTTCATCCCAAACAAACTTAATCTTGTTTCTAAGAATTGTTTTAATCAATGAATGCCTCTTGGAACTCTTCTTCTACTTTTCCCATAAAGTTTATGAGCGTCTACTATACATCACACACAGTTGGGAATACAGTGATGAATAAGGTAGTTCTTGTTGTGAGTCAAGCTAATACGCTCATTTACAGAAGGAGCAAGTTATCCTGACCCCAGAACCGGTCATGGTGCTGTACAATCTACCCCCACCTCCAGCTGACTTTCACCCCGCATTGTCCAATGAAACCCTCCAAGCCTACTATTTCAATAGAAGTATGGAGAGACCCATCATTTTTTACTCTTTTTGAAGCAGAAAAATACATTATCCATGTACAAGTTTCACTCATAAGTCTACTATATAGAAGCAGGGCTGGTCTAGGTGAAGTAGTATCTCTACCCACTGCCATACCAACAGCCTTTAAGGCCCTTCTCCTGAGCCCTAGTGCTCCCCAAACACTGGTTTGAAAACCTCTAGGATGAACCTTCCTTTTTTCACTAAATCAAGAAAATGGCCTACAAGGTGACTGTTTTCCACCATGTAAAATGCAATGAGTAGATTGATTGATCTCTAAGGTCTTTCTAGGTTTGTCTTTATGATTCCGTGGCTTATTGAAATGGTCTGTCTAAAAAGGAAATAAGAATCCAGTCTAGGGAGGCAGCATAGTGCAATGGTTAAGGTCAGAGATTCTGAAGCCAGCTCCCCTGGTTTGACCCCCTTTGATGTTCCTTGTTAGCTGTGTGCCCTTAGGCAAGTAACTTATGTGTTCAATCCTGAACAAGTTACTTTTCTGTGTTCAGTTCTCCCAGCTGTAAAATGAGGAAAATAATTATTTATGAGTTATTATTATTATGAAATATAGGTAAATTAATCCATGAAAGACACTTAAAATTGTGTCTGGAAACAATTACATAGTAAGCATTATGTATTACTTGCTGCTGTTATTTCCTACTATTCTTGAGATGTTCAAGAAGTATTTAGACTGCTTCTCAGGAATGCTATAAAAAGGATTCTTACTGTAGAAATGAAGTAGGACTAGATGTCCTCCAAGGTCCTGTATTAGTCAGGAAAAGTTGGGCTATGCCATCATAACAAATAAACCCTGAGAAATCTCAGTGGCTTAACGTAACCAAGGTTTATCTCTTGTATGCACCAAGTCTCATAGAATCAGACAACTCTCAGTGCAGCTCTCCTTCATGGGGGTAGGAACTCTGGCTGCTTCTAGCTTGAGGCTCAGCCATCTCAACTCATAGCCTCTATGATGGTCACCAAGATGGAGAAAGAAAGACAGCATCATCAGTTTCAAAGTGACACTTGTTACCCTGCTTACAGCCCATTGGTTAAAAACCAATTACATAGCAATTCCCACGGGAGGGTAGGCAAATTAAGGGAGAACATGAATATTGGGTAAGCAAGTCTCTTTCAACCTTCTTAAAAGTGATGCTAGAAACGGAGCTGTATCCATTCCTACTTGAGCGCCTTCCTGCTTATCTGAAACCAGTGTCTTCTCACAAAGCCATATGAATACCTTCTTAAACTTCAAGCATTTAACTGAAAATCAGTTGGGGATTTAAGCCAAAATACAAGTTAAGTTCATTGACCTGTAACATCCAGTCTTATCCTTTAATCTTATTTTAAAGATAAGTGACTAGAGAAATGTTATTCTGAAAATTAGCCTATGTCTCAACAAGGATTTTCACTGATTTCTTAAACCTTTTCATGTATATATTAGCAGAATCAGTTGATTTAAATGGTCCCAACTTTACAGTCATTGCCTTCCCTCCTCTGGATTCGCTTGTCACCTCTTCACAGACAGGACTCGCTCTGTTCATTCTATCACAGCTAAAGACATGCAGAAAGATTTAAAGATATAATAGCTTGTCCTTGGCTGGTCGGTCATCTATTACCAATTTTGGGGGGAAGCATTTTCTTCATCCTCTGGTGTAGCCTTATAATTACAGAATTATTTTTTTACTTTATTTAACATCCCAGTTAAAGTTTCTCACTTTCTTCTTCTTGTCACTTTAGAAAAAAGCAATAATAATAACAGAGAATGCTACATGTACAGTATGTTTTCTTAGAGCAAAGATCAGAGAACCGGTGAGAAAGACAGCACAATTTCTTTTCAAAGGCATGAACAATAGTAGAAAAGAAAATTGATAGAATCATGAGCCAGCTTTCAGGTAGACCGGCGTGATACATCTTTTGAAGAATTCAAAGGCACACAGTGAATTATCACGCAGACCTCATTTACGACAATGCCTGCTTTAAATAAAGCAGCCAGGTTGGGAGGACTATATTAGCTCACCCCGTTCTGCTTAGATAAACTGGCTTTCAGGGTAAGGTTGCCCAAAGCTCAAAGTGATGCACTGTAGTCACGTGAGAGCTGCTTTACGGGGTCTGAGAAAAAGGAGACCAGCTCTGAGCCTTCATCCCAGGCCCACTGGCTGCAACTGTGATTGGAGCCTTTGAAGGCTTTGTTTTGAGTTCAGATTGGAGAGCGGTTGGCCAGATCTGTTCCTTGATGAATGTCTTCACTTTAATCTGCAATGCAAAGCCATACGCTTCAAAGAAAGGCAAGCTACAGGAATAAGGTCAGTGCTCCTTTGATGCCAAAGTTCTAAGATGAAATAGCAGTCCCAGTGAAATGACAATGTTTATGCACAAACAGCCACCTTCCCCCTGCAGCCGGGCTGCTCACAGAGCCAACGCACACAGGCCGAGAGCCGGAGCTGTACATGTACTCCACATGCACCGAGGCCCTTTTCATCTCCTGGCCTGTCACTCCATGTGGTACAGCAAGCCCAAAGTGGAGATTTGATTTCTCCATCCTAATGGATGCTGGGTGGTCCCCTTGACCAAACCAATGCTATAAGCCCCTGAAGGGCAAGAAATGTGTCTTGAATTAATTTGGCGTTCCTATGAGTGTCAAACCCAGTGCTCAGCTTAATAAATATGTCATGATTCAACTTCCATCTCACCGGCCTGCTAGATTTCAGGTCAGTGTTTATGCTACATAAGATCGCAGGGATGTTTATGTCATAGGACTGGGAGCCGGCAATCAGCTCCACACCCACTGTGGCAGCTGAAAGGACTACTGAGCTATTGGGCCTCTCAGTGATTGGAATCACTTTTGAAAAGGTCCAAAATGATTGTTGCTTGGTCATTTTCTTCATCTAAACATGGCATGAGCAACCACAGGAGAGTGAGCCCCAAGCCATACAAATGTCTGCCCTAAAGAAAGCATTGTCAACAGCTATCTTGCTATTATTTTTTTTAAATCTCTATTAATCAGTCAATATTCTCTTTGAACTCCCAATCTTGGCCCTGCCTTCCCCCCTTTTCCCTAACTCTGGGTAACCTTCTCCTTTACAAAGAAAACAGAGGTTATATCGTGTGGATGGTTAAGGGTGTGTGCCGGACCACATGGGAACGGGTCCCCTGTATTCCACTTGCTAGTCCCATGACTGCTAGTTCCAATCCAAGATGATTAACCTCAGTTCCTTCCTCATAAATTGAGGCTGTAGTGAGGGCTAAATGATGTTTTACATGTATATATACACACACACGTATATAATGACCTTAGCGCAATGCCTGATAGATAGTTTTATTGTTGGTGTTAGCTGCCATCGACTTGGCACTGATTCATGGTGCTGACCTTGGATATAACAAAAGGAAACATTGCCCCATCCTGTGCCACCTTCACGACTGTTGGTATATTTGAGTCCATTGTTTTGGTTATTGCGTCAACCCATCTCATTGAGGGTTTACGTCATTTTTGCTGGCCCTCTACCAAACATGATCTCCCTTTCTAGCTCTTTCCTGATGATGTGTCCAATATAAGCAAGTCATAGTCTCTCCATCCTCACTTCTAAGGAGCATTCTGGTTGATACATAGTAATCACTCAATAAAGGTTAACAGTAACTATTATTTTTAACTCCTCTACTTTCTTCCCTTCCACCTCCAATTTTTTCAATGGCTTTTATCCATCTTGAATTTTTCTCTTCTCTCAGACCTTACACATACTCCACCAGCAAATCCTGCAGCAATTCCTTTGATGTATATCTAGAATCTGGTCATGTCTCCCCATCTCCACCACCACTTCCATCAACTTCCACTTAGATGAATAGAGCAGCCTCCTGGCTATCCTCCCTACTTCTATTCTTGACTTTTTATAACTTCTTCTCCACACAGCAGCCAGAATCATCTTTAAAAAAAATGTAACTCAGACCATGTCATCCCTCTGCTCAGAAATTTCTATCTTCTCCTCTTACTCAAAGTAGAACCCAAACTGTATCTTTCAAGGCTTCTCATGATACAGTCCCCCATATTTTCTGCCATTCCCTTGCTCAGTCCACTCCAGACAGCTGACCTCCTCACTTGTTCTAAAACACACAGCACAGTTCCTGCTAAAGGGCCTTTGCATTTGTTGGTCCCTCCAGCACTGAGCAATATCTGCGCAATCCACTGGCTCACTTCTCTTTGGCATCTGCTCAAATTGAGCCTTATTGGGAAGCCTCCCTATCCTAAATACCGCACCTTGTGCTTCTGATCCCTTCACCTTGCTGTGTCTTCTTCATAGCATTCAAGGTCGCCTGACAAATTATATATGTATCTTCTTACTCTTTGTCTTCCCTCACTAGAATATAAACTTCAGGAGAACAAGTATTTTGCAATTTTATTCACTGCACCAAGAACAGTGCCTGGCAAGTATAAATTCTCAACAAATATTTGTTGAATTATTGAATCTTTCTTTCCCCCTTGTTTAAGCAAATGAACAATCCTTTCTCCTTTAGCTCTCTGTTCTCGAATCTCTCCCTTTCCTTTCCACCTTCTAAAGGCACTGGTCCCTTTTCTGAACCATGAACTTGTCCAATTTACTCTCCTAAAAAGCCTTCCCTTACCCCTTCTTCCTCTTTAAACAGTCACTGAATCTCATCCCTGCCATTCCTGCAAACCTTCTCAAAAGAGGGGCCTCTTCCCCCTGCTTCCAACTCATTTCCTGCTCAGTGTTCCACTCCTCCAGCCTGTTCTCTACCCCTTTGCTCCATGGACACTGCTTCTTCAAGGTCACTCCTGTCCACCTACTCAATTGCCTCTCATCCAGTCAGATTTAACTTGACCTCTGTGCAGTGTATGTCTACTGGTCACCATTCTCTCTCTTTGAAATGATCTTCTCGTATTCATGGAGATGCTCTTCTTTTTCCAGTTTTTCTCTTATTGTTCTGTCTGTTCTGCCTCCACCTTTTCTGCTAGGTCTCCTTTCTCTGTATTTTCCAAAATTCCATCTTCTGTCCTTTTTACTTTTCCCCTTGCATAAAAGCCTTCACTTGCTTTCTTTCCTTCATATGTAAATATGGTTCTCAGACTTAAGCTTGCATCAGAATCACCTGACGTGATGGTGACCCCACCCCCAGCGTTTCCGATTCAGAAATGCTTGTTGCATTTCTAACTAGCTCTCAGGTGACACTGATGCTTCTGGTCTCTGGACCACACTTTGAAAACCACTGCTGTGCAGTGACGTTGTAGTCATCCTTTCCCTCCCATCAGGCACCAAAAGATTGTGAATTTCTTATGGCTAGAAGCGATTGTTTTTATATCACTAGTGCTTGACACATAGTAGGCCTTCAATATATATTTTCAAGTTGCGTCGACAAGAAATGCGTTAAGCCACTGGTCGTGTATTTGCTGTAATGCAGAATGCTGATAAAGTATCTGTCCAGGGTTATCTTTTCATCAAAAAGCTTGAGCACAATCCCTAAATACTTAATGTCAGCCACCTGAGCAACTGGACTTGATCGCCAAGGTCAGCAGCTTCCTTGGAATTTTGCCTGTGTCCATGTTTAGTTTTGTTCATTACCTTTACAGTAAAACCTTTGAAAGTCAGAGCCTGTGTAAGGGGGAAACCTGTCAGAGAAGGAAAACACAAGTATTTTCTACTAATAGAGAGTGATAAAAAAAAAAAAAAATAGAGAGTGATAGGAAGTGGTAAACTGCATGCTGTCAAAGGGGGAAAATTTGTGAGACCCAGAAAAACAAGGCAGTTCCGTTAAGTTCCGCAAGTTTCACTGCATATACTAATTATAATGCCATTGATAGCTGAAAAAAATTACCCACCTGTCCCTAATTATCCCTTTATGTTTCTGTACAGTTTGATCCACTTCTTTAAACCCCTGTAATTCATCAACCCTAGGGAGTGGGTTGCTACAAGCATCTCCCATGTCCCTCCTCAACACCTGTAAGTGCTTTGATATCAGAATAGCAAAGACCTTTTTGCCTTTATGAAATGCATGTGCCTCAAAACAGGCTGTCCCTTAAACCTATGCTTTCATATAACTTTTAAAAAAAAAATAACTTTTAGAAGTGTGTAAAGTCATTAAAAGCTCATGGTCATAACATTAATTATATTATTTGATTTGTTAGTAGGTATCTGACACAGATACCAACAATTCTCTAATAATTCCTGTCCCTTAGGATGGACAAGGTAGTATTCATAGTATTTATTTAAATTATGTATCGCTTCAGTGCATTTTCAATAGGTAGAATCAGTATAGCAAGAAATGAGATCCTCAGTGGGCAACACCACCAAGCATTGATGTATAATGGGAATAACTTACAATAAAATGTTTCATATCCTCAACTTAGAAAGAATTGCTTTTCCTATAATACCTGTGAAGTCTACTTGAATTTATACGGTAATTATTCCCCTTCTTTTGGCTACTCATTTTCCTGCCATGATTATCACAATTTTGATGTCACTGAGTTGAAATAATATCAGCACTTATCTAAGAGAAGAAGGGCTGCTCAACCTGATGCATCTATTGAATATGAGATACTGTAGTTCTTGCTATGCTTTCAAGTTCATATCAGAATGAAATAGCAGCTATATGTCTTATCAAGCACTTACTTTTTCTCCTTGCCAGTGGGCAGTTTTTAGATCTGCAGACTCATTTATCTGAAGAACTAAATCCATGGATATTTTTAAAATTGTTGTATACCCACCCAGACCCAGTGCCATCGAGTCGATTCCGACTCATAGTATAGAATCAATCTTTTTAATACAAAACTTAATCAAAGACATGAACACTCTTGGAATACTCTAGTTATAATTAACAGGCCCGTACTTAAATTTGGGTAGCTCCATTGGCTCAATCGTCCCTTATTTCACCAAAATGGCTAAAGAAAAAGTAACAATGTCTGTGATTCATCAACCGTCTTTCTGTTGTTACTCCAGTGCTGGCCTGGTGCAGTAATCACCAACTTTTTGGACCACAAAGCCACTTTCTGCTACCATATGCATGAAGATATTTGATCCACATATAATCAGGTGGCCAGTAGAATGCCTAGGAAGGAAAATAAGTAGAGGAAATTTACTTACAAGAGAGAATGCATACAGAATTTCAATTCTTAATGTAGAATATCCATTTTCAGTAGAATACACCTGCATCATTGCTAATGAAATCTCTTATACTTAAATGATAAAGTTAGGAAAAATATATTTCTCTATTTTTCTTCAAAGTCACACTGGCTCCTCTCTGCCCTTAAACAGAAGGAGTTTCTGGGTGAGGATGTGTATGGATAGTCTGTAGTTGGGGGAAACTAAAGGTAAAATTAAGGCAGAATGACAAGTTATGATCTTTCAAGAATAAAGCAGTTGGTTATACAAGATGCTCAAGGAGTTTGATTAGATGGAACAACAGTGGAGTGTTTTTGTTTTAATTTAATGTTGTCTGGATCCAGTACGCAGGATTTCTTGCTGCGAAAAGAGAACACAAATAGTCATGCTTTTACTGTTATCCTTTCTCAAACATCTCAGATATTATCAATCAAACTTAGATATTCAGATGATTACCTCAATTCTTCACTTTCAGTGTAGAAAAAAAAGCCTATCAGAGCATGAAAACCCAGATTTTGGTGGACTTCAGCAAGAAGGCCAACAAGAGAAGGATACGGAAACTGAGTCTGCAAATTAGAACTAAACGCCCTTCTTTGGCCATTGCGCCGGTATAAGGAATTCTTCCTTAAGCCAGGCTTCCTTTGCCTTTAGAAAGTAAAAAAAATGTTATCTGCTCCTGTTCTGAGCAGGAAATATTAAGAAGAGTGCTCACCAACAGAGGGCTCCTCACACCAAATCATTCTGAGGTTTCGTTTCTTGGATCACTTGAGAAGTGTTCAAAACATTCCATCTGTGGGGAGCGTGTTACTGTGGCCTGAGAGTTCTGTTTATATACCATGCTGCCTTGAGAAGGGTTAGGGAATGAGGCTCTCCAGCCAATGGAATTACTCTTCTCTTTTCCTTTGAATATCATCCTCTAGGGTTAAGCTCTCTACTATTCCTGAACAGGAAGTGATCTTTTTTAACCCATGGTGACATTGCCTATTCTAAAATTAAAATGGAGTATTCTGTCTCTTAATGGCAAAATTCCTGCTTCTACTCACTGAGAAGATCTGTGGGACTCAACATAACTGTTGATTTCTACCCAAAAAAGGAAAAAATGAAAGAAGAGGGAGTATATATTCTGTTAAAGAAATCCAGACCTATTGAAAAACAAAGTAAGTGCAAAATTGGAAATGATAAAAATTTTCTCAGCCCTACAAAAAAAAGAGAGAATTTCTCCCCCAAATCAAAGAAGACAATAGGGGACGCTCCTGATTTCCTAGAGGCTTGCAGACCTCCCTCATTCTTGACCCCTCCCACCCAAAGACCTTCCTTACCCCTCCCCCCCAGCCCACACTCCAGTATCCCTGTTCTTTCTGCTGCACCAGCTCATCTCTCAGGACAGGCCCAGAGCCCAAACTTGAAGCCCAGGTTATATCTGGACTTGGAACAGCTTATAATGGGGGTTCAGGTCAGAGTGACTGTTCTAGTTCCTGCCACCAACCCAGAGAGACCTAAAGACATTGTGGGGGGAAGCAGGAGGCTAAAGGGGGCACTTGCCCCCAGATGCAAGTCCAAGGAGGTACCAGAAGAGGCATGAAATAATATTCTGAGGTGTCATAAATATGAAAGACGCCCGACTGAGGCAGCCAGACAAGAGGGAGAAAGGCCTTTCTGTTGATGGTTGCCACTATCAAACATCTATTCATCTGGAAAGTGTGCTGGGAGGGGGGAGGCACAACTTAGAGATTGCCCCTGGGTGCTCCTTACCCTCAATGTGCCCCTGGAGAAACCATCCCTAACTACACTTTCTAGTAGCTCTCCCCCTTTCTCTTGTGGTACTCGCTCCCTTGTTCTGCATCTTTTTTTCTTTTTTTTTTCTTGTAGCACTGTTACCACCTGGGATTATGCATTTGCTTCCTTATTTATTGTCTGTCTCCCCTACGGGCCATGAGGGCAGGTACACTGTTCCCAAACTCAATCAGTACCTGTTGACTGACTGGCTTGAGCTACATCCTATCAGCTGCTCACCGGGCATTTCCACCTCCCTACTGCATGCTCAGAAACCGTGGTGGCATAGTGGTTAAGAGCTACGTCTGTTAACAAAAAAGGTTGGCAGTTCAAATCTACCAGGCACTCCTTGGAAACTCTATGGGGCAGTTCTACTCTGTCCTATAGGGTCGCTATGAGTCGGAGTCAATTCAAGAGCAACAGGTTAATGCATGCCCATGGTATTTCCTGTCTGGAAGACTCTCATCTCTTCCCACAACCCATTGCACCCACTTCTTTATCTCCTAAACCCTTTTTCAGCCTTGTAAGTCCTATCTCAATGGCCCTAGTCAGAAAATCACCCTTATCTCTTCCAGTATTCTGCAGGGTTTTTTGTTTTTTTTTTTTTTTTCCTCCTATTATGTTATTTCACTCCTTCCTGGAAAACCCAGCCCTCCAAATAGGTAGTGATTAGCTAATTAATTGTACCTTAGGCACCAAATATATGACAAAATGGGTACCGAATGACTGGGTTTGGGGCTAAGCAGATTTCCTGGACAAGCCTTGGAATCCAATCATTTATAAACAATTGCAGCATCATTTCTTCGGAGGCTGCCTATAGAATTATTTTGTTTCAAATACTGGAGTTAAAGTCACTTCACGGGTAAATGCTTGCATGGGCCCAAATCTAGGGTTCCTTTTCTATTCTTTTGATAAATGGATGGTTTTACGTTACATATGCTAAGATCTGTTGTTGCTAGGTACCATCAAGTCAGCTCTGACTCATAGAAACCCCATGTACAACAGAACGAAACACTGCCCCGTCCTGCACCATCCTCTCAGTCATTGCTGTTTGAGCCCATTGTTGCAGCCACCATGTCAGTCCATCTCATTGAGGATCTTCCTCTTTTTCACTGACCCTCTGCTTTACAAGCATGGTGTCCTTCTTCAGGGACTGATGCCTCCTGATAACATGTCCAAAGTATGAGACAAAGTCTCTGCATCCTCCCTTCTAAGGAGCATTCTGGCTGTGCTTCTTCCAAGACAGATCTGTTCTTCTGGCAGTTTGCGGTATATTCAATATTCTTCACCAACACTGTAATTCAAAGGCATCAACTCTTCCTTGGTCTTCCTTATTCATTGTCCAGTTTTTGCATGCATATGAGGCAATTGAAAATACCATGACCTGGGTCAGGCACACCTTAGTCTTCAAAGTGACATCTTTGCTTTTCAACACTTGAAAGAGGTTCTTTGCAACAGATTTGCCCAATGCAATGTGCCTTTTGATGTCTTGACTGCTGCTTCCATGGGTGTTGATTGTGGATCCAAGTAAAATGAAATCAAGGCAGTGATTTCATTTTTCATACTAAGGTCTAGACGCCATCAAATATAGAGGTGAGTGAGTAAGGTGAGTAATTCAGCCAATGCTACCCAAACAGCAGAAGCAAATATGGAGTTTTTCCTTTAATTACCCAGACAGTTAGCTGAATCCCTCACTTATGGTTTTCTAGGGAGCCACCATGCAAAATTCAAAAGTGCATTTGACTTTTTATACGTAGTAATCAGTGAGGACTGGGCACCAACTAATCCTCTCTGTCCGAGTTGAAGTGCATTTCTAAAATAGAGGAGGTAAGTTGATTCTTAAGTATCTAAAATGGTATTTTCCATCTTCCCTGCCCTCCCCATTTTAATGATGATTTGCACTTATGGTCTTTTTCAATCAGGAAACTCCATGTTCTCATGACATTACTTGGAGACAAGTAATGAGAGGTTGAAATACTAAAATTCCCACAGAAAATTAGGGTTTCCCTTTATACCATACAGGCAAGGAAAGGTATTTTGAATTCTTGAAAGTTTTCTGTGGTGTCCTTCTGTATATGATCTGTATTAATTAAAATGAATTAGTTGCTGTAACAGACAAACCCCAACTAATCAGTGGTTCACCTCAATAGAAATTTATTTTTTGCTCATATAATGCCCAAAATGAGTGTTCCTACTGGGTAAGTCTTCCTCTCCCAGGAACCCAGCTTCCTTCCATCTGTGACTCCTCCAGCTTCGACATATGGCTTCCAAGTTTTCTGCCAGAGGGGTAAAGAGCATGAATGATCAGGGTTGATGTTTTCATGGGCCATGCCTGAAAAGACACATTTTATTTCTGCCCACATTCCATTGGCCAAATTCAGTCACATGGCCTTGTGTAGCCACAAAGGAGCCTGGGAAATTAAGTTAACTATTTTTTTTATATGACTAGGAAGAGGAAATGGGTTTGGTGAATAGCTTAGCCAGTCTTTGCCGTAGTACTTAACCTCAGTCCAAGGCATTCATTCTCCAGACTTTCTGATGGACATATGCTCTAGGAAGACGTTATATATTTTAGACACTTTCCCAGTCTCTCCCTATTGACTTAGTAAATAAACTCTTAACTCGAAATAGGATAAAAGCAACTAAGAACAAAATAAAAATAAAATCACAAAGACTGAAGGCAGATCTCGTTTCCTTTTATAGAGACTCTCAAGGCTACTAGTCTGACTTCTATTACAACTGTTTCTGCCTTCTTTTTCACAAAACTTAGTCCCAGGCAGATGGCAGATATTGGTGTCATTTTAATTATTGTTTCACTAAATTCCCATGCTGTGCACTTTCTGGAGGCATAAAGGGGACCCTGAAGATAATGCTTCCCCAGAAGAACTTAAAATGACATGTAGTTGGAACAGCTCCAGAAGTCAGATCAGAACAGGAGAGGATGTATCCTGTAGGAAATCATAACATACTTACAGATATTACAGACATACTTTTTGGAAAGGGAGGATATGACGGGACAGAAAATGGCATCATTATCAGAAAAATGAAAATTGCAATTCAAAAACATGGGCATTGAGACTACTTATATGAGTTGGATGGGTTTATTCTAGGACACTCCCTTCTTTGGGGAGAGTACTGAAAGCAAGCTAACAGGTTTGAACGGGGACTGAGCCTCTGATATTTATCACGTTTGCACCCAGCCCTTGACTAGTTGAGGAACCAGCCACAAGAGAAGATTCTGAGCCCAGGTAGAAAAATAAAACTGGAGAGGAGACCTCATATCAAAGTTGAGTTAGTATGAAAATATGATCCTGCCCAACATCACTTTAAGTATTTCATCACTTTAAGCATTTTGGAAGCAATAAAAGCTGTTGGCTTCTATGGTTATGTCTATTGGGAAAATTTGCTTAAGATAATTCATTCTGTGCCATAACACTGATTTTTTTTTTTTAAGGAGTTAAATAAAATTTCTATTTCTTTCAATTAACTTCATTAATTTATGACCCTGAATAATTTTTTTCTTTACCTTCTGGAGACAAAGCTTAAGATAAACTGTAAAAGAATGAGAGTGAAAATATAGTGCATTCTCACAGAAAAACACAACCATGCCTTGTTTTTAAATCCTTTTGCATTGATTACTTTATTCATCATGATCATTTGTAAAATTGTATCATGCCATTGGCAGGTGAGGCAGTGACCCTTGCTTTTAACCCAAAGTGGGCTTGGAGAAAGTGGCTCTAGAGCCTTCCAGCTGTGACCTTCGACCTTTGTTCTGTTCCCTAGAATAGGGCACACATATTTTTACACTTGAATTTGATAGGTTTAAAAATGGGAGTGACTAAGTGGGAAGATTTAGGACTTTGAGGGGGGAGAAGCAACGAATATGCTAGATAACAGCAATTAGCGTTCAAGAGAGGAATTGTCTCACTTTCCCACTGTTGATATTTGACATGAGATAACAGCTACAAACTGCTCTAGTAAAACGTTGCCTTTCTTCAGCACCCAGTGTTTGGGGCTACAAACCACACTGCTCCATCTTCATCATAACACTTACCCTGCTGTTCTGGTTGAGATTTAATAGTCACTCAGAATTCTAGGTCTTCTCTGAGGAAGAGACTGGGAACACCAAAAAGGATTGTGACGGGGGGGCATAATTAGACACTAAGTTTTAAAAGGTCAGCTTATGTTTCTCAACATCTATTTCAGCAGAGGATTCAAGGAATACAAAACCGGCCTCCTATAATGATTCTCCCCTCAAACTCAGCAATGTCCTTATTTCTGTCCCTCCCCGGTCCCTCAGTGAATGCCAGAGGAGTCCACAGAGAACGCTACCTTGAATGTATCACCCGAGGGGCCCCAGTGTTGAAGGACCCTGGCATTGATGAGGAAGGAGCTAGCTGCTGCTTCCTAAATACATTTGGCACTTGGTAACCAGCTGGAGATGCAGAGAGAGGCAGAGAAAGGGACAGAGGGCATGCAGGGCTGTGTTTTCTAAATGGTTTCAGGCCACTGGCATTTCAGCAATAGCTAATGCAAAACAGATGGTGAGAGCTACGCTCCGCTGGCTTTCAGCTGAGAGCCTGCCTCCATCCATGATTAATCACCTGTGCTGGGGGGTAAAAAAAAATTCTACCTGGTCGTGTGTGTGTCTGTGTGTGTGTGTGTGCATGCCTAAAGTTGGGTTAGCAAGCAAGGTGACAGTCATTGCCTCTCTGCCCCGTGCTGCTTAAGTACATGTAGGACAACTTGGGTTTTTCGAGTAAACACTAAATTAGCCCGCAAACTGAGCTCTAGCTAGGTGGGGAAGTTTGCCTGGTTGTGAAGAAATGGCTAGCAAAGTGTTCTACACCCTTCTGTCCCTTTGTTTGCCTTCACCTTAGAGTCAGCCAAGGGCGGAATTTTATGGCAGCTCAGTAAATTCAGCACTCTCTTAGAGGCTTTAAAAAAAAATGTACCTAACAAGAATGTAAAGAGAATCTTTTTGTCTTTTAGGTGGCATTAGGGTGGAAGGATAGTGTGGCCCTTCCTTCCACCTGACGTACAAACAAGATATCCTTTTACAATGTGAGTCCCGTAGAAGCTTCCTCCTCACATTTATTTCCCCTGTGTGGAAGGACTCTGAGGTGGGGGGAGTGGCATTGTGATGAAACATCATAGAATCCCACACTGGGTCAGTACAACTGGAGAAGGAAAAAGCAATTGAGTCTACAACGACTTCAAGAGTAAGGGGAGCTGAGGTTCCACACTGGTCTTTGTAGATCATTGAGGCATTTTTCCAGTCACAGGCTCATTTCCGCTAAGCTGCAAAGACCTTAAATGCAGTGGATGCCATACCCAGGGGCACTCTTGTTTGGAGAAGTTTGTTAAGAAAACCAGCTACCTCACTAGCCACAGCTAGGGAAGGCTAAGATAGGTGGATTTGTGCCTGGAGAAGCCCAGCATGCCCTCTGAGCTAGAAAGAATGTGCTAGTGTTCCATTTGTGCATAACAAATTACCACAAACTTAGTGGCTTAAAACAACACTCATTTATTATCTCACAATTTCCTTGAGCCAGGAGTCTGGGCACAAGATGTTCTCTCTTCAAGTTCTCACAAGGCTGAAATCAAGGTGGCAGCCAGCTGCCTTCTCAACTAGTACTCTGAGTCTTCTTCCAAGCTCATGTGGTTGTGGCAAAATTCAGTTATTTGGGTGGTAGGACTGAGGTCCCCATTTCCTTGCTGGCTCTCACCTCCTAGAGGGCACCCACATTCCTTGCCACATGGCCTCCTCCATTTTCAAAGCCCACAATGGAGAATCTTCCTCGTGTCAAATCCCTCGTTCTCTTCCAATCTCTTCTTCAGGAAGCGCCCGGACCTAGTTAGGTCTTAACTACTCATTAATGCCCATAAAGTTTTCAGCCCTTTATAAAATAGAGGAACTTTTTGTAGTTAGAGTCCCGGTCATCATCTGCCTCAACTTCAGTATTGAGAATGAAAATTATTTTGATGAACACTTAATTCTAGGAAATAGGAAGGTGTGAGAATGTCCCAGGCGCCAAGAAGACTAAAGAGCAGACAGGGATAACCAGATTGGTTAGTCACATCTCTTACAGGGGCCCAGCCTTAGAGAGCAGGTCTAAGTTAGGCAATCAAGTCTTTAGTTCAAATTAATGATTTTTAATGTTTTTGTATTATTGTTGTTACTTGCTATCTACTCAATTTCAACTCATGGAGACCCCATGTGTACAGAGTAGAGCTGCTTCATAGGGTTTTCAAGGTTATGACCTTTTGGAAGCTGATCACCAGGTGCCTCTGGGTAAGTTCAAACCATCAACCTTTCTGCTAGTAGTCAAGCAATCAACCATTTGCACTACTCAGGAACTTCTGGTTTTTAATATTTTTGAACCATAATTTTTTTTTCAGATGAAATGTACACAGAAGTCCATTATATAAAACATACACTTAAAAATTTTTATGAATACTCATATAGGGCATATTGTGTGCCAGACACTCTGTTTTTTTTTTTATAATAGCAGTATGAAATGGGCATTATTATTATCATTATCCGCATTTTTCAAATAAAGAACCTGAGTTACAGAAAGATGAAATACCTTGCCCAAGATAGTAGAGCTGATTCTAAACCCAGGGAATTGGGCTTGAAAGTCTTTGAGCACTTTGCCAAAGCAGGTGGGGACAGAGGGATGGGCTTGATCTTCTGCCTGTGAGACCTCACCCTCAGCGTTTCCCCACACCCATCTCTCTGAGGCTTCTTCAGGGCACCCTCTCTAGAAAATACTTTGAAATTCAGAAGTATCAAGTATATAGGGAGCTGCTTCGGGTAAGGCTTCCTGATGGCTACTTTGATTTGCATTGTTTCTCAGAACGCTTTCATGTAACACCATTAACTCAGTTAGTCAGCCTAGGACCTGTCCTTTTCCACCTCCTTTACCTTCTTGCCACAAATAGAAAGAGATGCTGATAATACTTCTCACCCACTTCAAAAGTTTGTTACCACTCTGGCCTTGTAACTTGTTTTGCCACCTCCACTCTTCCACTCATACCAATCCATGCGCTATATACAATGAGCTTCTTCTCCTTAGACCCTTTGAAACATCTTACTTATCTGCTCACAGTGCTGTCATGGCTCCCCATTACCCACCAAAAAAATTACAACTCTTAGAGTGGTATTCATGGCTCTCAGAGATCTGACCTCATGATTCTTTCTTGACAGTAATCTAAGCATTACAGGCAAGTAAATTACCCACCCTGCCCCCAAGTCCTTTACAAACATAGGTACATAACATATTAACTTACCACCTCTAGGTCCTTGCTCTAGACTTCCAGAGCACTTCTTCATGCCTCTACGTGGGTGCAGTAAATTTTCTACCTTCTGTTATGATTGTTATTTTTTTCTCATCTATAACAAACAAACAAAAACGAAACCCATTGCCGTCAATTCAGACTCACAGAGATCTGATAGGACAGAGCAGAACTGCCCTATAGTTTTTCTAAGGAGTGGCTGGTGGATTCGAACTGCCAAACTTTTGGTTAGCAGCCGAGCTTTTAACCACTGTGAAAAAGCCCCTTGAAAATAGTAGACATGCTCATTTTAATCCTCCACTGAACTCAACAGCCCACCTGCCTGTAACAGGTACTAAATAAACATATGCTGAATTAAACATCCTCCCAAAAGTCCTAGGAAATAGGCAGAGCAGCTCATATTATCATGCCCATTTAACAGATTAGTAAATTGAGTCTCAGAGATGATTAGTGGCTTGTTTATAGATTAAGGGGCAGATGGAACCTGACACACAGACCCTTTGCTTCAGTATAAAAATACTTTGATATCCTGGTTCCTCAGGATCAATCTTCTATTTTTGTAGAATCAACAACCACAATATAATTTATGCCTTGGTGCAGTGGTTCTTAAATGGGGATGCACACTGCAATTATTCACACATTTTCTAAAAGGTCCACCCCAGTCCTTCTGGAGCAGAATCTCTGGAAAAAGAGAGTTACTGGATGAATTCTGAGGGGGAAAAAAAAATCCCAGAAGACTCTGGTGTGTTCTCTTGCTTTGTTGTTGCTGTTGTTAGATACCATTGATTTGGTTCCCGCTCATAGCAACCCTGTGTACACAGAACGAAACACTGCCCAGTCCTGCGCCCTCCGCACAATCATTCTTACGTTTGAGCCCGTTGTTGCAGCCATGGTATCTATCCGTCTCGTTGAGGGTCTTTCTCTTTTTTACTGACCCTCTACCTTACCAAGCATGATGTCCTTCTCCAAGGACTGGTCCCTTCTGATAACATGTGAAAAGTATATGACATAAAGTCTTACCATCGTTGCTTCTAAGGAGCACTCTGACTGTACTTCTTCCAAGACAGATTTGTTTGTTCTTCTGCCAGTCTGTGAGATAGTCAATACTCTTCAACAACACCATAATTCATAGGCATTAATTCTTCTTTGGTCTTTCTTACTCACTGTCCAGTTTTCCTATGTCCATGAGGTGATCGAAAAGAATTGCGTAAGAATCATTAACTTATAAGGTTCCCAGAAGGCCTCCCAAATTACTTCATTGTTGTTGTTACTAGCTGCTGTCGCATTGGCCCCTAACTCATGGTAACCCCATGCACAACGAAGTTAAACACTGCCTGGTTCTCTGCCATCCCCATGGTCGGTTGTCAGTTGGACTGTTGTGACACACAGGGATTTCACTGGCTGATTTTCAGAAGAAGCTCACCAGACCTTTCTTCCTAAAGTATCTTTTTAAATGTCTAAAATTCCATAATTAGTGACCTACTAAGATATCACTCTATATTTAAATGCAAATTAACATTAAATCTTATAACTCCTTTTATAAATATCCGTGAAGGAGTACTATATGAAAAGCCTGCTTATTTCAATTATTTCACTTCATAGTCACATATTTCAACTATATATTATTTGATATCTGCCTTGCCTCCTATTAGATAATTTCCTTCCAAACAGTCTCGGAATTTTTTTTTCTTTTTGTCTGATATGCCTACCTTATCAGCAGGCCCAGCTCCTGTACCTAGTGCTTCCCTTTCATTTGTGAAATGTATAAACTCTTGACTCATGGAATTCACACATCATCATGAGTGAACTTGCCAACTTCTTTCCAAAGAGCCAACTTTGATAGTCCCGTAGTCATGGCCAGTTTCCAGGTCAGCTGAGTAGCGCATTAGTGACCTCCAAGCCTCAGTTTCCTCATCTGCAAAAACCTGTTGCCTTTTAGTCTACCCTGACTCATGGTGACCCTGTGTGTGTCAGAGTAGAACCCCACTCCATAGCGTTTTCAGCGGCTGACTTTTCAGAAGTAGATCACTAGGCCTTTCTCCCAAGGTGCTTCTGGGTGGACTTGAACCTCGAGTGAGCACATTAACCATTTGTCCATGTGCATCATCCAGGGACTCCAAAAAAAACACAGTTTCTGGCTCATAGTAGGTACACATTAGATGTCCATTTAGATGTCCATTCCCAACCCTCGTTGTGAATTAACTCTCTAAAGGTGTATGGCAACAGTGGGTGGAGAAGTGGAGGCAGGGGCCTGTTCCCAAGGCCCTTGAGATCAGGCCATGCAGACACCATCCACCCTCGATGTCCAGCTGCTCCTCCGTGCATTCCACAAGGGTATGCCTGCACTGCCAGGAGAGTCCTTGGAACATGTGGATGTGACTATAAAACATGCCGTAACCTCGGAATCTAGACATCAAAAGGCATAGCTTCAGTGCCTGATAAAAATATGTGTTCCTCTCCACAAACCACTCCAAACGCTGTTTTCTCCATCCCCCTGGGAAGCTTGTCACTGCCAATGTGATTCTTATGACTCTTGCTGCCCTGTAGCCTCTTGATCTTTTCCTGAGATCTCTCTGCCCCTGAGTGTGTTGGAAACAAAATGTCCTGTCTGGTGTCCAGTGCTTAAAATAACAGACGCTGGGTTCCTGCTGCCATGTCGAAAATTTACTCCAAGGCCTCTGTCCATCACTCCCCCCGCCCTCCCCCGTCCGCTGCCCACAGGATGGGTCCTCACGCCAGGGGCAGACAGAGAAGGCGGAAAAGCAGGGAATTAGGCACTCTTAGACCCTGCAGGCATTCTTTCATACCAATCTGATTTTCCTCGGGTTAATTTTTCAGAAAGATCAACTTAAAGCATAAGAAACATTCTATGGAAGGGTACTTCCCATCTCTAAAGAGAAGGGCCACATTTTCCAAGGACTGCTGCCTAGAAGTGTGGTTTTAGACTATCCCATCACTATTCCAACCATGCTGGTGTGCTAAATAATTTGAGGTGGGAGTGAGCAGTATGTGTTTCTGTATGTACATTTTTAAGCCTAGGAAATAATAAAATAAGTCACCTTGTGGCAACTGGGCATATTCGTGTTTCCTCTGTGAGAAAGTGAGCTTGAAAAGTCTGAAAAAAATGTAGTGTGACAGTAGTATTGGCCCATGAGGTCATCAAATCCGTCTCCTTCGCTTAGTCTTACGGGGGAAATGCCTCTCTTTCTTTGCATGCCAACTCGGCAGAGTAGAAATTTTCTTTCTTTAACTTGTGACAGCTCGTTCTGGGAGTCTCCACTGTCCATAATGCGTTCTGGCCCTCTGGAGATTCAGTTGTCCCAAACATAGTTTTGGAAATGCCACAGACCATTGTTTTTATTAGGGGACTGCAAAGCTTTATAGTGGGACCCTTTGTGTTTTATTTGTTTTCCTTCTCCTGCCCCAGCTGTTTTTGTTTTAACAGCATTGGAGGGAAGGTTAAAGTATGTGTGGCCTCCGTTAACCTAGCAGAGCTCTTAAGCAGCAGAGTTTGAAATCTGAACTAATGAAATGGTGACATTCAGGTTGTCTGCACTGACTGGTTCATGTTGTTGTTATTGTTAGGTGCCATCGAGTCAGTTCTGACTCATAGCAACCCTATGTACAACAGAGTGAAACAATGCCCGGTCCTGCACCATCCTCACAATTGTTGTTGTGCTTAACCCCATTGTTGCAGCCACTGTGTCAATCCATCTCATTAAAGGTCTTCCTTTTCACTGACCCTCTACGTTACCAAGCATGATGTCCTTCAGGACTGGTCCCTCCTGACATGTCCAAAGTATGTGAGACGTAGTCTTGCCTTCCTTGCTTGGAAGGAACATTCTGGTTTTACTTATTCCAAGACAGATCTGTTTGTTCTTTTGGCAGTCATGCTGATGGGTTCATACATGACCTTATCCACCCTCGTGATGGGTGAGGTGGACAGTGGGTTCATCTCAAGCTGAATGATCCTTTGGAGCAGTTAGCTGTCAGGGGAGCAGGTCACCCCTCAAAATCTGCTCTCTGAGAACCCAAACACTCAGTAACTGCTGGAATGGAATCATGCCGAGGAAAAACCTAAGAAATATACCCACTTTTTACTTTTCACACCCAACCAAGGAGCATAGTTTGACCAGGACGCATCAAGCACCTAACACCATGTGTACAGTCACCTTGGATTTGGAGCAGTAACAGCAGCTATTTCTGAGACACTAAGTCTCCTTGGCTGCACTCTGTGGAAACCAAGACTGATGTTTTGTCCCGTACTCAGAGATCTGCCTTTCATTGGTCTGGGGTGCATTCTGGCAAGAGAGTTTGGAAAACTCTCCAGATGACTCTGACGTGCCACCAAGGTTGAGACTCTGTTCTATGTAAAAAGCAAAGTAACCTTTTCAGTACCCTATCACGTGCCAGCACAGTAGGAAGCATTTTGTATTAAACCCATTTCCTGCATTAACCCCTTTACTTCTCCCAGTTTTCCCAGGAGATAAGCTTATTTATCTCTATTTTACAGATAAAACACAGATTTTTTAAAACCTAAGTTGTCCAAATGAAATTTGATTCCTAGTCCATTTAACTCCAAAGCCTATTCTTTTTTCACTCAACAGCCTCCTCAGAGGACCAAAATGTGGCAAAATAAACACTTGTATAAACTCTCTGGAATCCTGCCTTTGAGACTGGGGGCACTGGTAGTTCAGTTCCCAGCCAATGCGTCTCATACTCAGCTACCACCATCAATCAGTGGAGGCTTGTGTGTTGCTATGACGCTGAACAGGTATCAATGGGGCATCCAGAATAAGATGGACTTGTAAGAAACGCCTGGTAATCTACTTCCAAAAACCAGCCAGTGAAAACCCTATGGATCACCATAGTCTGATCTGTAACTTATCATGGGAATGGCACAGATCTGGACAGAGTTCCATCCTATTTTACATGAGATAGCCATGAGTCGGGGCAGATGCAACAGCAGGTAATAACAACAGTCTAAGAGACTGACCCATTCACTGATTCATTTCAGTGGGGACCTTCCCTATCTTCTATGTAATATCTGGACAGAGGATCAGAAGCTATTTAATTAGGGGCTTGGAGTGTGGTGACGTAGCTGGGGCAACAGTGCCTTATCTCCAAAGTGCACAGGTGCCCCTGGCATGTCCATTCCCATACAAGTGCAAATAATTCCTTTTACTTTTACAAAGCACTCCTCAAGCAAGGACCTCAAAGCACAACATAATTAATAAAATCACCCACATCCTCTCTAGATGAGGAGCATTTTATGTGTACAAATTCCCCTTTGCCCTCTGGCCCTCCAAGACTATGAGAATGTTTACAATTTTAAAGAGTGAGCAATAGAGTAATTGAGAGGAGCTGTATCTTGGCCAACACAAAAGACCTCAAAGGCATTTATGTGACCTATGTGAGGGTAACCACAGAGTGTGTCATGATGGCTTGTCAACCATGCTGTGCTAAATTGTTCAAATACAGGAAAAACAGGTCAAGAATAAAACATACAGTTCTTACAAATCAGCTACCGCCAGGATTGATATTATGATATTTGGTCAAGTCTCCAAAGGCTCTAGAAGCAGTGAAGTGGTGACATTAGCTGGTGATCCAGTTACTTGGGTTAATCAAGCCAGAAGGGACAGGCCAATTAAGTAGCTGGGCAGCCCAATGATAGATGAGTCATTACAGGCAAGTGCAAAGATAATGCCACTGGGAAAAGCAATTTAAGTCATTCATGCACTTTCAGGCCAGGAAATCCTTCTCGTCTTTGAGGGGGAACATGTAAGAATCATCAGGCCCAGCCTGATGAAGTCATCTGTTCATTGTGCAGCTAAGGATCAACAAAAGTGCTGAACGCAAAAGGGGACAGGCCATATGGAATACATTTTGGTGGCTGGGATGTATATCTGTGCCTTCGTTTTAATAACCTTCTTTAAAACAAGCCTTCCCCTGGCCCTTTTCTTCTTCTCCTGCCCCTACTCCTTATGTTCTCCACTCCCCAAACGGACAGTTTTGATGTATGGATGAAATTTTTTTCTTTTTAAATAAAGACAAATATTCTCCTCCCTAATTTCTAGTTCTGTCCTCCAAATAAGCTACTCTCTGTACACATACAAGTTTCCAAGGGACACTGCAGCATGTTATGAAACAGTTCTTTTTTCAAAACGCTTTAAGAAGACGATATCTGCAACAAAATTTACACTGATGTTTCTACAGCTTTCCAGATTCCTTACTTGTATTCATGTTGCACATCTGGAGTTTTTTGTAGGGAGGGCTTACCGTTTTTTTTTTGGAGGAGGTGGGTAGGAAAAGAAAAGGATATATGAACACCATACTTGCATCTACCTGTTTCTTTAAAACCAAAGTCACATCCGCGGTGCCCAAAGAAAATATTTATCAATGACCACCATGTTGATAAATCCAATGCATACCATTGCATCTCCTGATTTGTCTTCTCTTTGGATGTTCCTGTTTTGTCTTGGCCACTCCCATAAGCTTATTGTCTTTCCAACCATTAGTTCTTGGATTCTTTAATTCCTGCTCTCTTCTCTTTTCCTTCCTTTTCCTTCTTCTTCCTCAGCTTGACCCATGCCCAGTGCTTCAGTTACCACCTATATACATAAAAAGAAAAAAATTTCTTTTTTTTTTCTTTTTATTTATGGCCCACAAATTCATATCTCCAGATTCTGATATTTAGTGTTCCACTTATCTGTCTCACATTTGACATCCTGTACAAGACAGACTTTATAATCTCCAAATCTGATCATGTGTATTTGGCCTGGTGCTATGAATAGCATTAGCATTCATCAAGTTGTTCAAACCACAAGCATAGGAATATTCTTGACCATTACCTCTCACTCTCCCCAGGATCAATCATTAGATCTTGCTGTCTTTACCTCCTAAATGTGTCTCACATTCAGGCTCTTCTCTCCATGTTTACTGCCTTCACCCTAGTCAAGAGGACATCTTCTTACCCAATTTCTACAACAGCATCCTACCTGGATTCCCTGTTTCCACTTTGCCCCTTTCTATTCTGCCTTCTAAGCTGATATTAGAGTAATTTTTTTCCATGTATAAGCCTGATCATGTCACTCCTGCCCTACATGCTACCTCCTACCTTACCCGTAAAAACTGCATTTCAAAATGGCCAATATAGTCCTACATGATCTGACTGGAAAGATGTTTCCAGTCTCCTTTTGCCCCACACTTAACCACACCTTGCCTGAGTCTCAACGACTCTGCCCTCCTACAAACAACAAGACCACTGCACCTTTTTCTGTGCCTGGAATGCTCTCCTCTGGCTCTTTTTCTGGTTAACACTTGCTCATCCTTAAGATCTCAGCTCACTCATGGTATCCTGCCTTCCTTAGTCTGAGTCCAATCTCTCTAATATGGCTGTCATAAACCACATAATACTCCTTTACAGAGCTCGTTAGCATTGCAATTTTATATTCCTTTTTGTGACTATTTGATTAATGTCTGCCTCCCCAACTAGACTATAGTTCTTCTCTTTTTCCATTTCTCCTGTTCTTTTTACTACCAAGTGGCCTTACCTCTCTTCTTCATGATTTACCAGAGTTGCTACTAACCAATGGCTTCCTCCATCTGTAGATTCATAGATTCTGCTTTTCCCTACACAGCTGTCAATTTCTACTCCTAACACCCACTGCTGGTTCTCTCTAAATTTTTCAAATCCACACTCTACCAGGAAGAGGATCTGATTGGTTTAATTCATATTTATCATATCTTTGGCAAAGTTCCTGTAATTGACCTCTTTATGACTACTGGCCAACACTCAAATGGACGGCCCTTGGGTCGGGGCATTCTTCATCAATTGGCTATGGCCAGGATGGTGGGGTTGAAAAGTCAGCCTTCCAGAGAAAATAAAATAAGCCAGATGTTTTCTCTATCACAACCTGCCTACTTGAAATGGTAGGGTTGGGGAGGGATCTTTCTCTGAAGGTGGGGTTGAGTGAAGTGTAGTGACAGAAAACAAGCTTAGACAACTGGGGTATTCAACATCCTGCTCTGGCTGGTGTTCCACTCAACTAAATCTCCGTTTCTCTGCATATGTTGTCAACTCAATTAATATTCCACAGAGGTTAAGTCTATTTGGTTCTGATGAGCAAAGGAAAACTCTAGAAGGAAGACCTGAGGTCTTTTGGTAGTGATAGAGCCTAGTGAAAACTGTCAGATGATTGGATAAAAAAAGTGTCCTGTGGGGGCCTATCTACTTCTGGCTCACCTTACTTCTTGGGGTCAGCCCTTCTGGTACCCCAGAAGTGAAAAGAGCTCACCAGGCCTCCCCTTTGGTGGGTACAGGACTCTAGTCCTTGATGCCCTATTCACCTCCTCACACTATGAGGCTGATAAAAGCCTTGCTTAGCCTTCAACCTTACAACTTCTACTGGAAAAATTTGGTATAATTATGATCCTAACAGCTGGCAGAGGTAAGAGGTTTTTTTGTTTGGTTTCTTTTGTTTTTATCTTTGTATACATACTTTTAATAAATTAGCTGCATATACATAATCTAAGATTATATATATAATCTTTGAATACCAAAAAAAAGTGATTCGTGGTTAAATTAGTATATACAACCATAAGTTTGGAAATAAATTTCGTGGTTGCAAAAATTAGTGGTGGCAGAGGAAATTTTATTCTAAGAAATTGCGAGTTTGAAAGTTTTCAATGGATTTGAGCCTTAAATATAGAACAAGCATAGTCTTTTTTTCTTACTGTTTTTTTATTGTGGTAACAATATATGTAACAAAACATTTGACATTTCAGTGATCTTCACATGCACAGTTCAGAAACATTAACACGTTCATCATGTTGTTCAACCATCACCCTTATCCAGTCACAAATTATACCATCAGCCTTAATAGAAGTTCAGTGTCTCCTAAGCATTGTGTCTTCCTGTCCCCCTTCCTCCTACCCACCCCGGTAACTAATAAACTTTGGTGTCTATACACTCGTCTATTCTAGATAATTTATATAAGTGGGAATATACAATATTTGTCCCTTTGTGACTGACTGACTTTATTCAGCATGATGCTTTCAAGGTTCATTCATGTTGTAAATGTATGAGGACTTCCTTCCTCTTTATGGCTGAGTAATAGTCAATTATTGTACCACATTTTATCCATTCATCTGTTGATGGGCATTTAGGATGTTTCCGTCTTTTGGCTCTTGTGACTAGTGCTGCGATGAACATTGGTGTACAAGTATCTGTTTACATTCCTGCTTTCAATTTTTTGGGTATCTACTTTGGAGTAGAATTGCTAGATCATATGGCAATTATGTTTAACTTTTCAAGGAACTGCCAAACTGTTTTCCACAGCTGCTATAAAAAACCATTTTGTTATTCCAGTAGAATGGATGAGGGTTCCAATTTTTCTACATCCTCACCAACACCTGTTGTTTTCCCGTTGTTTTAATCATAGCCATCTTAGTGGGTGTGAAGTGATAGCTCATTGTGGTTTTGATTTGCATTTCCCTAATGACTAATGACATTGAGCATATTTTAATGTTCTTGTTGGCTGTTATATACCCTCTTTGGTAAAATGTGTGTTCATCCATTTTTTGATTGGATTCTATGTCTTTTTGTTGTTAAGTTGTAAGAGTTCTTTATATATTCTGGATGTTAAACATTTATCAGTAAGAAGAGTTTTACTGAGCTTGAGAGGATGAAAAAAGAAGGAAGAATTTTGATGCCTGGGTCAAAGTTTGGTTGGGACAGAGCAATGAGATTCCCTAAATACCGAGAACCTGGAAACCACTGATTTGGTACAGCCAATCTCCCCTCAGCTTTGGTTTCTCATCAGAATCTAGCCAGCAGCTATTACCTGGGCAGATGCCATCCATTGCTGCTATTGGGCAGAGCACCATAGGGTAGAGATTAATAGCACAGATTCTAGAACTTGAGAGGCTGATTTCAAACTCTGACTCTGCTACTTACCAACTATGTGAACTTGGGTAAGTTAATTGGCTTATCTTCATCTATAACATGGAATGAGAATACCTACCTCATACAATCATTGTGAGAGAACAAAAATAATTATTAAATGTTAAGTTCTTATAACAGTGTTGACATTCCATATATGTGCACTCTATTTATTATGTGGGTGTTGATATTATATTATCCTTTTAAGGCCACCTGATCCAATTAGTGGCTACCTATATTACTCGAGACACATTTGATCGTAAGTGGCAGAAACCCAGCTCAAAGTAGCTTAAATGAGAAAATGAAAAATGTATTGGATCACACAACAGGGAAGTCCAAAAGATAGACTAACTCAGGCGTGGCTGGACCCAAGGGTTCAAATAATGCTATTGGGACTCTCACTGTCTAGTGCCTCGGCTTTCTTCTAAGTCAGCATTATTCTCAAGCAGGCTTCCTCTATGTGGCGGCAAAGATGTAGCTTGAGGATTACCTCAGGCTTACACTTTTCCCACAGAATATCTGAAAGAAAGGCTCTAATGTGGCCAGATTGGGTTCCGTCATTGAACTAATAATTGAGAGGATGCTACCCTATAGCAAAGAGGAAAGGTAGGGTCAACGCTACCTGAATAATTCCCTGGAGGAAGGATGCTGAGCAGGAGATGTACACTGCTCAACCCTTTCTCAAAGCACAACCTGGGACCATCTCTCCAAGAAAGGGCTGTATGACCATGTTTACTGACACTTTTGCCCATTTTCCATCTAGAAGGTTACAGACACCCATAGAAGGTGTTCAAAATACTGAATAGCCATAAGGCAGGAGCTCTGACAAGCTAGAATGGAAATCTGACCAATCAAAATGGAGGTCAGCCGAAGACAAACACTAAAACTGTACCATCTCATTCCTACTAAATAGCAATTCTGCATCAAATGCAATCATTGATACTTGATGAGTTTCCTTAAGTAAAGAGCACCCACAAATGTCCAATAATATTCATTCTTCCTCAGTGAGCAAACACTCTCTTGTTTTGGCTGATTACTCACTTAGCTGCCAAAAAGTAGAGAACTGGAGTAGACAGGTGTCTTCAGAACTCTTTTGGCTCTTTAAATCACTTTGTCATATCACACGTGTGACCCTCTCACTAAATCACACACTTAGGATAGAGCTGAAGTACTAGTAACCTTGCTGTGAACACGTATACTTTGCTTGCTCTTTTGTCATCTTTTCCAGCTGGGGAAAGCAGAAGTCCCTCTCTTTCCTTCTTTTTATTACTCTGCCACTACCAATGGGCTGACACAATAGCCCTGGTCTCAGGTTGAATGAAAAATCCTTTGATTAGAGACTTAGATGAGGAGCAATCTAATGGGCCAGCCCAGCTTGCTAAAAAGCCTCTAATGACTGTGTGCATGTGTGTGTGTGAGTGTGCATGTTGTATGTGTGTGTGTGACTTCTTGTCACATTACCTTCTCCCAAGTCAATGTTTATAAAGCACTTAGTCCAGAGCCTGTATACAGTAGGTATCTAGTAAATGATAGTTCCTCACCTTCCTTACTGCCAGACCACCCCCACCCCATCCTGGCTTTGCTTGCTAGCAGTACACCTAGCAGCAGCATCCCCCTGGATCCTACCTTCTCGGCTTATGACAGTACCTGGGCATCAGAGCCCAAACCTGCTCAACAGGAGATAGTTCCCTGCCCTGTCTTCAAGCCCCTCCTAACCAATGATCCGGGCCTACAGAAAGACTTAGAAATGCTTGCCTAGTCGACCTGAACTTCATTTCCTTCTTCCTGGTGGGAACTGATGGATTTCATACCTGTTTCCTTTCAGGAACGCAGAGAGTACAACAACTTGCAAAAAACACGAGATACTTCAGACAGAGGCTAAAACAAATGGGATTCATTGTTTATGGCAATGAGGAGTCTCCTGTTGTTCCCCTGCTCCTTTATATGCCTGGTAAAATAGCGTAAGTATCCAAGGGTCTCAGAATAACACCTAAAACCCAGGAAATCTAGCTAAGATGGTGCTCTCAATGCCAGAGAAGCACTGGATTATGCCCTTTGAATGGGGTCTCATACAACTCCTCAGAAGCCACCTGTCAGACCATCAGCAGGGCCTTTCTGTGGCTTTCATTAGAAGGGAATCAGGTGCCAGGCTCACTTTTCTCGCTGATACTTTTTCCAGGCTCTGTGAATTTTGGAAATTCTCTTACGTCTCTAGGCCTCAACTGCAAATTAAGGGGTCAGAACATTTATCCCGGGCTTCATTCTGACCCAAGACCTTTCTCGGGGAGAATTCCTGAAGTCTCTCCCAACATGTAAAAAGCTCTCTGATTTCTCCCATTGAATTCTCATGACTATCCTGGAAGGCAGGCATTTTCCTTTTGAGTATCAGGAAACTGAGGTTAAGAGTAGTTAAATAACTTACCCATAGTCATTTTAGTCATACATGTCAAGATGTAGTAGAACCAAGACATGAACTCAAACCTAATTTTACTCTAAAGCTCATGCTATTAACACCCAATTTTAACGGCAGTTCAAATCCACCAGGCGCTCCTTGGAAACACAAGGGACAGTTCTATTCTGTCCTTTAGGGTCGCTGTGAGTTGGAATCAACTTGACAGCAACAGGGTTCAGGTACTATAAGCCCATTTTGGGTTGTTTTCCACTGATTACCACTCTGAAATTGATCAATAGTAACAACTGCATAAAGAGAAAAAATAGCTTTTTCTCGCTAAGGCATGGATAATTTTATAATGAGCCATACTCAAACTTGCTAAAGATGAATTAAAAACCAAACCAAACCCATTGCCTTTGAGTCGATTCCAACTCATAACGACCCTATAGGACAGAGTAGAACTGCCACATAGGGTTTCCAAAGCTGTGAAGATTTACAGAAGCAGACAGTCAAGTCTTTCCCCTATGGAGCGGCTGGTGGGTTTGAACTGTTGATCTTTCAGTTAGCAATCAAGCGCTTACCCATTGTGCCACCACAACTCCTTCAGAGACTAATTAACTCAGTTATTAAAAGGGGTTCATTAAAATTCTTCTAAATATAAAATGTTTATTTGTGTCTCTGACCAAGCACTTGGTAGAAAGTGATATTCATCATAATATTTATCAGATTCTAGAGGTCCTGAATCTCTTCCAACACAACCCCATCCCCAGAACTTCCTGTTTGACTCTCTGACAGCTGGATTGATGGACAGAGTGTAGAAAAGTACCAGCCTATTAGTTGAGAACTCAGGGTGGGTAGGACTGAGCTATAAGTTCTAAAATCACTGACTCTTTGGAGTATGCTCTGATGTTGTCTACCACAGCAACATGACAAGTTGAAAACACACACATGAGGATTTTACTCTGCCACACCATTCCCAGCCCTTTCTTCATGGATCTAGGTCAGAGAAAACATTCATGTAGTAGTGAAGAAGACAGTGTGCTACAGAAATGTATACAACTCTGCTCTGTGCTAATGGCAGGGAGAGGGACACAATGATTCAAGGTAGCATATAATGCAAAACCGTTTCCCATATGATTCTGGAAGTCACAAAAGAAAACCCACATTTATGCAGAGTGGTTGGGAAATGGTGTGTTCTACAAGAAAGAATCAACACTTAGCTCATGTCTATCTGATATTTGATCATTCGCTCAAATGAAGGCACCAAAAATAAACTTATTCCAAGTATAAAGTGTGCAGAGTTGGAGGAGTGGCAGTAGGGAGTATGCTGAATAGTTGCAACTCTGATGGCAAAAGTCAGAATTAAAATCTCAACAAGCTGGGAAAATGAACAAAACCTAATGAGAAGTTTCCATGAATAGTAAAAATGAATGCACTTAGGCTCAAAAATTCAACTGTCCAAGAACAGGATGAGAGAGGGAGTTCTTCTGCTCCTTTATATGTCAGGAGACTGGATGGACAACAGCTCACATGAAAAATAAAAATAGAACTGAGAGGCAAGCTTCGTATTTAAGTTATGCTCTAGGGCATAGTGAGGTGTTTGGAATCAAACAGAATTTTGACTCTGCCTCTTCCTAGTTGGAGGGGCTTGGACAAGTTACCCAACCTTCTAAAGCCCCTGTTTTCTCATTTGTTAAATGGGATGTAATAGTACCTACTTCGTAAGGTCATTGTGAAGATTAAAAAAGATGAGTCTATGCAGCATTTGATATGTTGCTTGCTATTTAGGAGCTACTCAACATTAGCAATTATATTAATATTAATAACAGGCATGAAGCACTAATACAGTGCTTGGCATACTTCCAGCATTCAATCAATGGTAGTATTGCTACTACTAATAATAATACAATTATTACCCTCAACTGAGTGAAAGTTTAAGCTAAGCTGACATGGTTGCAAGGCTCTCCAAAATAACCGTAACAACCTTTGGTTATATTAATAAAAATAAAAATTCTGGAAAAATAGTGGATAAAAGTGCTGCTATACTCTGCATCAAATCGGCTATGTTCAACGGTCAGTAAGTCAAACTATTTCATTCCTTCCACATAAGATTGTTTTTAAGGAGTAACTAACATTGCTGAGGGGGGCAGTTGTGGTTCGGTAGTAGAAACTTTTGCCTTCGATGAGGAAGAGCCAGCCAATATACCTCCTGTACAGCCACCATCCGCCTGTCACTGGGGACAGGCATGTTGTTATAATGCTGAACAGGTTTCAGCAAAGCTTCCAGACAAAGACAAACTGGGAAGAAAGGCCTGGTGATCTACTTCTGAAAAATCAGCCAGTGAGAACCCTATGGATAGTGACAGTCCCATTAACAACGAATCATGGGAATGACACATGACTGGGCATCATTTTTTCCATTTTGTATGCGGTTGCCATGGGCCGGGGGCCTCCTTCGTGGTAGCTGACAACAACAACATTGCTGACCCTGTGAACACCCACTGAGGGTGGGATCCTTATCCTCATTTTAAAAATGAGAAGACACTGAGATTCAGGTAAAATTCCTAAAAGTCACACACATAGGTAGCACAACCCAGACTTCAAACCCAGTTCCTTTGCCTCCCAAGCCACAGCTCTTTTCAACACACAGCACATCCCCTCAAGTGTTAGTCCACATGAAAAAATGCACATCTCTTTAAAACAACATGGAGTATACTTTTAACTCTCTTTAATGTCAGTTTTGATGATTCAAAAGGCATCAATTACTACAATGGAAAAAAATTCTGTATTTCTTGAATTGAAAGCGTATATGTAGAGAAGGTTTTGAAACCAGGAGTTAATTGTATAAGTACCTCTTTCATTTGCTAATTTAAAAACCTTTGGTTTTATTAAACAATTGGGATTTTCTCACATTTCCACCTACTATGGAATGAAAATATAATCTCCAGCCAGTTATCCTTTTGAACAAAGTCCAGTTACAACTCTACCACTGGAATCTTCTAGTGAGTTTAGTAGACTGTGATTTCACACATAAAACATGCACTTAAATAATCAAGACTGTGTTGTATTCACTCCTTGCTACGTGTTTTGCACCTTCCTCCACAGGCACTGCCACGTACTTAAATATGGCGGCACACAAGATGCTGCGACGCTACATGCAATACAGTGCTCATGTTTTTATTATTATTATTACTGTTATTATTATTTCACATAGTTTAGTTTCTTTCAGCCTATGCCAGCTCTAATTTGCATTGGGAAGTACAAACTCAGAGGGTCATTATATAAACTGTTTGGGGTAATCATATGCATTAACTTAATGAGGCTAGGTTTGATAGAGTAAGGCTTAAACTCGAAAGTGCTCCAGGAAAGCCCCAGAGTGGCCTCAAGAATTAAGAGTCATACATTTTGCTGCGCATTCTTTGGCAAATGTGCTTCCTTTGATACAAAGGGCAAGATGCAGACAGTGGGAATGATCTTTTGGGAGTCCTGAAAACTTGCCTGAGATCATGGGTCAGGTGGTTTGTACTCTAGCAATAAAAGCACTTCACTTGTCTCTCAGACAATTTTGGGCTCTCATTCTGTGTAGTTCCGTGGGCAGCCTTCCATAGGGTGATCAAGAAAGAGAAAGAGCGGTCTTTGTTTTCAAGTTTTCTCAGCTAGAAAGGTTCATCTCCTCGTAATCTTCCCAGCCCCAATCATAGGGCGAATCTTGCCTTGTCCAAGCCAGGGGGCCAGGAGGCTGTGTTCTCTGTGGACCTTGCAGTCTCCACTGCTGCCTTTGGTACACTACACTCTCCATAAGGAAATGCAAAGGCAGAACTGCTAACCAGTGGGAGAGAGAGGTAAAGGGATGAGCAGACTGACTCTCAACGTCTGGTTCTTCCTGAATTCCAGCTGGCGGTTTCCGTGGTGCTGTCAGGCTTCCAGCCTAAAACAATACACCAGCAACCTCTTAATGCTAAGAACAGATCTGTGGCATTTACCTCACTCGTGGGTAGAGGCAGTCATTAAGGTTTCCTGCAGAGAGCTTCAGAGCCCAAACGGGAAAAGATTGACTTTCCGGGTACATGCCTTTTTGTCTGACATTGGCTCTCAGGACAAGATTTTTACAGATTTAAGAGCTTGGCATTCTACAATCATTACTGAGATTACCAGCTGAGGGGAAGGAGGTATACCTTAAAAAGGCTTTTACCCTGCAGTAAAAGTTTTGTAGGTACGTGACTTCTATCTTACAAGCTGACCTACCCACACGTTTCTCTCCCAAGCTGCTTACTACCCCTTGGCTCTTTAATCTGCTCAATGGTTTATTATCTCTGAGTAAACTTGGGCGTGTTCATTCACATTTAAAAAATTGAAGAGAATCTTGCTATCTCTGGTTTGATGGAAAATAAAATCCATGGCCCTGGAGTGGAAATATCACTTGAGGTTGGATCCTGCACTCTCTGATCCTGGTCCTCAAATTAGAAATTTCCACATTATATGATTGGTATTAAGTTTTTAAAACATGTATCCTTGCCTTTAATATATTGTTGTTGTTGTTAGCTGCTATTAAGTCAGCCCCAGACTAATGGTGACCCCATGCACAACAGAACAAAACACTGTCCAGTCCTGAGCCATAAGCAGTTATGGATAAGACCATTGTGATCCATTGGGTTTTCATTGGCTGGTGTTTGAAAGTGGATTATCAGGCCTTTCTTCCTAGTCCTTCTTAGTCCTGAAGCTCCACTAAAACCTGTTTAGCACCTAACAGACAGGTGATGGCCGTGTATTAATTGCATTGGCTGGGAATTGAACTCAGGTCTCCCACACGATAGGTAAGAATTTTACCTCTGGGCCATGAATGCCCATTTAATATGTACCTTTTCTTTATGTAATTGCATTGTATTCGATGTTTGGTTATTATGCCTAGGAACCCTGAAGATGAGGGATTTACATCCATGCAGACTTGTTAAACCAGAGTTACACATGTCAGCATTTTCTATTAAATGTCAAAGACTCGGCACATACGACTGTCTACTGAGTGCATCAGGCCCCAGGATACTAGATATTCAGTTATGGGCAGTGTCCAATAATTGACTGTGCCATCACCTGGTCAGTCATATTTGACAGGATTTTAATAACTTTGTTTTCTACTTATCATCATAACTCAATTAGTCAAAGTAAATTAGTCAAATTCATTTTGTTTTTTGTTGGTTTGTTTGGTTGGCTATTTTGCAGGATAATCCTGTATTCTGTCAACTAACCTTTTTTTGCTTTTCCCTTAGGGCTTTTGCAAGGCTTCTGTTAAAGAAAAAGATTGGGGTGGTGGTCGTTGGGTTTCCAGCCACTCCCCTTACAGGAGCTCGGGCACGGTTTTGTGTTTCGGCAGCACATACACGAGAGGATTTAGACACAGTGAGTATGCCACAGGCTAATATTGTTGCCTTCGGAGGTCTCTAATGCTGTGAACTTGGATTCTGAGCAAGTTCTTTCATTGAACCAGCATTTGGAGTTCCCTGGGTTTCTCCTGGGTGATTTAGAAAAACAACACCAATGAAACTAACTGCTAAAAAACAAGGGTAAGACAGCAATGTCCAGCAATGTGCTCAACTCAGTAGATATACACGAAAATAATTTAGGGAATACAGGTCAAGTCAGTGTTTAGGTTTCACAGAAAAGACCGAGTAGATGAATGGTGTGCTATTTACTTGTTCTTCAATGCAAAAGCTGATCTAACATGCTCTTTCAGCATTAACTTCCTGTATTCTGATATTTTTCACAGCCATCAAACCTGTCAAAATTTAAAAAAAAAAAATGACCCAACTAAGCAAGGTGTTGGAAAGCCAACAACAAAAACAGATCTGTCACAAAAGCCGGATCTGATTGAAGTGAAAATGATTTAAAAACTCCATTTCATTATCCTTTGATTTCAATCTTTATGTGAGTGACATCAGAGAACTAAGCCATATCAACCAGTTTGGGGTTGATGAAACTGTCTCAGAATGTCAGTGCGGTGTAGCAAATACTATTGAGTGTTTTACTGTGGGCAAAACTCTGGGGCAAAAAAGACACAATTCTGTCCTGGTGGAGATTCCAGCCTAGGGGAAAATACTAATAAATATGTAACTAATGATAATAGCAGACAATAAATTCATCTTGAAAAAGAAATATAGACAATGAACTACAGAAGCATGGAGGTGGGATGGATTATTATAATGGGGAAAATTCACAGGGAAGGTGACTTTTGAGTTAGGCCTTTTTTTTAAAAGTTTGTGGAGCATCATTCAAGGTTTCTAACTAGGAATGACATATTCACATCCCCACAAAATAAACGTGACAAATGGATCCGAGGGGAAAGAGGCAAGAAGAAGATCTAAAATGGAGCTATTGGAACAAAATAAGAGACAACAAACTCAATGGCAGTGGAAACAAACAAAAAATGTATCTATAAACAGTTATTACAAATGCATGGAGTTGCCAGGACTTGGCAAATGACAGGATGTAGGTAGGGCATGTGTGGGAATCAAAGGTAACTTAAGGTCTCTATCCCCGGCGAATGAAATGATGGTAAAGCAGTTAAATGAGATAAGGTATACAGTCAGAAACAAAGTGTTCAATGGGAGCAGGGAATAAAATTAGCTCAGTTCTAGACACGTTGAAATTAGGTATGTACAAGCTATCCATGGAAGAGAAACTCAGGTTCTGGAATTTGGGAGAGTATGCAGGCTGGAGCTGCTGTAGTTCGGGGAACTGAGCAATCATTAACACCAATGGTAGAAGGTATGATTGTCTTCTACCATTATATCTGTAGGAGATACAGTCGGAATGAGCAGGTTAAAGGCCTGCTCTGGTGGAGTGACAATGTGGGATACCAGAGTGAGTAGAGGAATCAATCATAGGCGAGGAACTGGTCTTAGAGACAGCTAAAGAAGCCGTATTAAAAAATGTATTAGTGTAGTGTTAAACATGAGAAAAAGAAGACAGTTTCAAGTGTCCAAAAGAGTCCAGAAAAACTGCAGAAAGTTCCAGTAGAATGAGAGATGAGAAGAAACTGTGGGTTAACAATTATTAGGAGCTTGATGCTCCTCACAGAGGACAGTCTTGGGAGAACTCAAAACATGAATAATAAAACCAAGACCAAACCCATTGCCATCGAGTCAATTTCAACTCACAGAACTGCACGGAACAGAATGGAACTGCCTCATAGGTTTCCAAGAAGGAGCTGGTAGATTTTTTGGTTAGCTGCCGAGCTCGTAACCACTGGGCCACCAAACCAAACCCCAAAAACCAAACCCATCGCTGTCAAGTCGGTTCTAACTCATAGTGACCCTATAGGACAGAGTAGAACTGCCCCACAGAGTTTCCAACAAGTGGCTGGTAGATTCGAACTGCCGGTAGATTCGAAGTGCCAACCTTTTCATTAACAGCCTGAGCTCTTAAACCACTGTGCCACCAGGGCTCCATAATAAGAATAGAAGGAACAAAAGAATAAAGAGGGTAGTTTGAGCTTAAGTTACACACACATGGAATCTCGATGCCCAAATCTTTCTGTTTTATCATTGTGTTCTCAGGATTTAAGCAAGTAGTAGGTACACATTAAAACTTTATTGAATGGCATGCTAACCAGTAAGCTAACTCTAGACTTTGAGATGTTGGGTGAACATTGTTCTTGTTCGTTATACACTTCTATATTCCAGATTCTTTAAAATGGGTGTATTATTTCCAGTACATTAACAATTTTTTTTTTCTTTTAAATGGAATGAATTGGTGATAAGAAACAGTAGGCAAGTCTTCAAAGAAGTTTGGCTGTGAGGGCAAGAAAAATAGGTTAAGAAAAAGCCCTGGGAAATGGGGAAAGATTTATGTGTGTTTTCATATCAAGGGAAGAAGACCATGAAGACAGGGGCACCGTGGACATGGGAGAGATAAGAGCATGACCAGGGAGCAAGCTCCCAGAGGTGCTGGGGCTGGTAGACCCCAGGTTTGAAAGGAGCACTAACGCGTCATCTAGATAGTTGCCCTAAACCTTTGAAATCATGTTCCCATACCAATAAAAATTTTTGAGCAAGTCACTCTATATAAACATAAAAGAGAGTAAAAAATGATCCTGCTGAGCCACCACGGCATGAAGATAGCAACTGAACATAAACAATGCTCACAGAATATAAACAGTATTTAGGCAAGTCTTCTCAGTAACCACGTTTGGAACAAGACAGAGAGTAGGCCATTCTAGAAACACAAAAACGATGTAATATCTCCCTCTTCTGACTAATGTGAATGACAGCTGTTCCTTTACCAATGACAACTCTAGCCTCACTTTAATCTTCCCTCCATCAAGATAAAAACTGTAAATATAGCCAATCCATGAACCTCCCTGCTTCTCGAAAGCATTGAACCCCAAACTGATCCTTTCTTCCTCAGAAACATCTCAATCACAAGCCTAAATTTTATAAGAAGCCTCTCCCAACTCCTTACTAAGATGCCCCATGGTTCTTCAAGCATGTGTTCTCCCTTGCCGCAGCAAGCTAAATAGATAGACAGCTACCATCGAGTCGACTCTGACTCGTGGTGACCTTATGAGTATCAGACCAAAAAATGCTGCCTAACCCTGCGTCATCCCCACAGTCACCAGTGTGTTCAGTTGCTGAGGCCACTGGCCACTCCATCTCACCAAGTGTCCCCCTCACCCTTGCTGGCCTTCTACTTCACCAATGCAATGAAGAGCCTTGGGATTGATGCCTCCTGATGATGTGTCCAAAGCAAGCAAGGCACACAATGTTCTGTTGTGATCCATAGTTTTCACTGGTTAATTCTCAAAAGTAGACTACGAGGACTTTCTTCCTAGTCTTCCCTGGTCTGAAAGCTCCACTGAAACCTGTCCACCATAGATAACTCTGCTGGAATTTGAAATCCCAGTGGGATAGCTTCCAGCATCACAGCAACGTGCAAGCCAACACAGTATCACAAACTGACAGGCGATAGGGCAAGCTAATAAAACCCATTGCCATCCAGTTGATTCTGACTCATAGCAGCGCAATAGGACAGAGTAGAACTGACCCCAGGATAGTTTCCAAGAAAGCTGTAATCCTTACAGAAGCAGACTGCCACATCTTTCTCCCTCAGAGCTGTTGGGGGTTCCAATCGCCAAGCTTTCAGTTAGCAGCTGAATGCTTAACCACTGCACCACCAGGGCTCATAACTTTATATGACCACAGGCGTGTTCCTGGTGGTCTTTGGTCAGTGGGCTTTAACACAAATCTATGTATAAATGATATATGTATACCAAAAAAAAAAGAAAAAAAACCCATTGCCATCAAGTTGATTCTGACTCATAGCAACCCTATAGCCAATATATTATTTGTATATTATGTAACAGACACAAGAATAGAAGTTAAAAAGGTTGACATAAACATGATTAGAAATCTTAATGTTTTCTCCCACATCCTCCATTAATTGTCTCATATATTCCCCCAAAGTGTGCAGGTACTCCGCTTGGGAAACTGCTGAGTTACTACATCCTCCACCTTCACCTAGGATCAGGTAGAAACTATCCCAGACAGATGTCATGTAAAATATAACTTTTGTTACTTCTTCTTAGTACTTAGATTTGATGCCGGAAGTTTTAGAAAATACAGGGCAGTCAGAGGAACATTTTTATAAGCCATAATCCTACCACTCGGAAATAAACTACTGTTAACATAGTGGTGGATTTCCTGGAGGTGCAAACCACTAATGAGCTCATCTGCCAACCAAAAGGTCAGAGGTTCAAATGCACCCAGAGGTGCCTGGGAAGAAAGGTCTGGCAATCTACTGCCAAAAAATCAGCCATTAAAAGCTCTGTGGAGCACAGCTCTATTCTGACACTCATGGGGTCTCCATGAGTCAGCGTCAACCTTGAAGGCAACTGGTTTTTTAACATGGTGGTGAACATCTTAATCAATGTCAGTTTGAAAGACTTCCTTAAGACAAAAGTCCATCAGCCCCATTCACCACTCATTCTAATGTTAACTACTCTCACTTACCCTTTTTCAAAGCCCCTAATATTGTCTTCCTCCTCATTTGACAGGTTAAAAAAAAACAGGTTCAGAAAAGCTCAAAGACATGATTAATACCATAAGATCAGTGATATTCTAGAAGTAAAAATTACATCCTTTATTTTCTGAATCTCAGTTCTTAAATTTGTAAGACGAAAATACATTTACCTCCCTAAACTAAGGGGAGTGGAGCACTGATGGCGCAGTGGTTTAGCATTTGGCTACTAACCAAGAGGTCGGCAGTTCGAATCCACCAGCCACTTCTTAGAAACCTTATGGGGCAGTTCTACTCCATCCAATAGGGTTGCTATGAGTTGGAATCGACTCAACAGCAAAGGGTTTGGTTTTTTGGTTTTAAAGTAAGGGGGGTGAAACAGATGAGTTCTTGGTCCCTTGTGATTTTAAGTTCTATTATGCCATGCAACATAGAGATGAGTATTTAAAGGCTGGAGAGAGGGAAGATAAAGTCTGGGGTATAGAGGAGGATACTCATCTGCTCTTACCAAGTCCTGTTTTGTTCTTGGCCAGTTTGGTTTGCTGAAGACATAACCTCAGTTGTAATCTGCAACCTTATCTCATATGCATAAACATATATGTCATTACACTTTAAAATGCCTTAAAGGGTAAGGATGGGTACCAAAAAAAACGCATTGCAGTCCAATCAATTCCGACTCATATCAACCCTATCCGACAGAGTTGAATTGCTCCATAGGGTTTTCAAGGCTATAATCTTTATGGAAGCAGACTGCCACATCTTTCTCCTGCAGAGCTATTAATGTGTTTGAACCAACGATCTTTCAGTTAGCAGCTGAGCACTTAACCTTAACCACTGCACCACCAAGGATGGGTCAGATGCTTCTATTCCACTCCTAACACCCCCAAAAATAAAATAAACATTGATAACATGGAGTTAGCCCATGGAAGGAAGTGAATTTGCATCCAACATTTCTCTAGTACTTATAAGCCACAACCTAACGATATGGATCTTCTTCCTTTTCCTTGGAATTACAGAAACTAGCAAAGCAAGGTTGTGGGTCCTCATGGGGCTTACCACTAACACGTGTTCTAAAGGTCAGGAAAACCCTGGTGGTATAGTGGTTAAGAGCTATGGTTGCTAACCAAATTTCTGGCCGTTCAAATCAGGCACTCCTTGGAAACTCTGTGGGACAGTTCTGCTCTGTCCTGTAGAGTCACTATGAGTTGAAATCGACTCGACAGCAATGGGTTTGGTTTTTTTTTTTTTTTTTGGTCTTAAGAGCAGAGCCACTTCGGAGTTTAAAGATAACTGACGGGAGGCAATCTTCGTTGCAGGTCTTGGAAGCTATTGATGAGATTGGTGATCTCTTGCAACTGAAATATTCCCGGCGCAGGAAGTCAGCACACCCTGAACGCTAGATGAGACAAGCGTTGAACTTGACGATTAAGTCTGCCGTTCCTGAATGGAGCATAAAGACTTTGCTGGAAAGACCTCCCTTGTTGCCTCAAAAAGAATATAAATGAGTGTCATGGATTGAACTGTGTCCCCCAAAAATCTCCCTCAACTTGGCTGGGTCATGATTCCTTTGTATAATTATATGATTGTCTACCATTTTATCTTCTGATGTGATTTCCCTACATGTTGTAAATCCTATCACTGTGATGTAATAAGATGGATTAGTGGCAGTTATATTGGTGAGGTCTACAAGATTACTCTCTTAAGCCAATCTCTTTTGAGATATAAAACAAAAAAACCAAACCCACTGCCATCGAGTCAATTCCGACTCATAGCGACCCTATACGACAGAGCAGAACTGCCCCATAGAGTTTCCAAGGAGCACCTGGTGGATTTGAACTGCCAACCTCTTGTTTAGCAGCTGTAGCACTTAGTCACTACGCCACCAGAGATATAAAAGAGAGAAATGAGCAGAGAGACATGGGAACCTCATACCACCAGGAAAGTAGCACCGGGAGCAGAGCATGTCCTTTGGACCTGAGGTTCCTGTGCTGAGATGCTCCCAGACCAAGGGGAGGACAAGGACCTTCCTCCAGAGCCGACAGATAGACAAAGACTTCCCCTGGAGCTGGTGCCCTGACTTCAGATTTCTAGCCTACTGGGCTGTAAGAGAATAAACTTCTCTTTGTAAAAGCCATCCACTTGTGGTATTTCTGTTATAGCAGCACTGTATGACTAAGACAATGAGTTTCTCCCCCTTTCTCAAGACAAAGTTGGTTTCCAGACCAGGTTAATTGGACTGAGGGAGACATTGTGCTATTTTTAAAGTCTCTAACTTGGGGCTACCAAAAGATCAGCAGTTCCAATCCACCAGGCACTCCTTGGAAACCCTGTGGGGCAGTTCTACTCTGTTCTATAGGATCGCTGTGAGTCGGAATCAACTCAAAGGCAATGGGTTTCATTTTTTTTGGTTTTTAACTTGGGACTGGAGAGATAAAAATACAGTTTTGGATTTAAGCTTCTCTTCCAACTATTCTGCTAGAAATACACACACACACATTTCTTAGGAATATTTTTAATGGCAATGAGCCTGTGTTTTAGCTGCTACTGTGCAGCCTCTTTGGTCTAGGCCCTTTCAAGTGTTCCAGCCAAAAGAGACGGTTTTGATTTCTAATTCGGTAGATCTCATTATGTGTTTACTTATCTCATCTGCAGACGTGGGTGAGGGTGGTGGGCAGTAGCTGACTTCCTTGTTCCACCCATGAAAGTACCAGCTAGAACTCATCCATGTCATGGGAAGTTCCAGGCAGGAGGGTAAAGAAATGTTGCTTCTGCCGTTTGCTACATTTGGATGTTTTCCAAAGACAAGGGTTAAAAGACATAGTTAATGTTTCAAGGGAGAGAGCAAAGCTGGCCAGCAGAGACTAGAGACATCTTTGAAGGAAACTTTCCTTTTTCTCTTGCTGGTCTCCTACAGTTTTACAGCTGAGCTTTTGAGGTTTGAAAAACTCAAGACTTTTGTCTCATAAGAAAGGGGACAGAAAGCAAACTCAAGCCAATTTGAGGCCTAGACTTCCGAGTATGCGAAGTTATAACAACTTGAAACAACTGTTGGTGCCATGCAAAGTGAGCAATGAACAATGAGCATACATAACCTTTATTACTGTCAGGAATGAGTTGTCATTTTCCCGTTTAATTCTGAATAAATGGTGAAATACAATTTCCTTTAGCACTGAATCCCAAGACCACACTTGAATATCAATAAAGAACATTTAGAAGCAAATTGTATTCAACTTTTTTAAGACTGACACCCTGGTTGAAGACTATTAACACAGGCACTCCAATGTGGTGCAAAGTGGGCTTGCATATTGTTGGGCAACTAACTGTAATTTTCCTCTCTCTCCCTCTCCCTCTCCCTAAATGTGAACACAAACTTCTCTGAAAGAGTAGCCCTTCACTAATTGGCTCTAGTTGGTATGCAAAAAGCCAGTGGAAAACCTTATCTTTAACAAGCTCCCAGATGGTGCCCAGATTTGGAAACTCTAAGAGGAGTGGTGACCTTTTTGCAAAGCTTCTGTAACAGTTCAAATGAGTTACAGAACATTCCACTCCATCAAATGACACTGTAAACAAATCACTTCAAGAAAGGCTTGGCTTTGCATGACACAGATAGACCCAAGCTTTCATGTTGTGCACTGAGATAGAAACCCAACCCGCAGAGCCAGTGCTGGACGGAACAATATGCCCTGATGGTCAACGCCCATTAAAGAATAAAGGTGATCAGCGTGGAAAGCTTTTTATGGGGAAATTACAACTCCCAGTAGGTACATCAGTGTAAAAATGGATTATAATGACAAAGTTCCTCACGAACACTTAAGGGCAGGAAGGCGTGCTGTTGGTAGAAGAGGAGAGGAAGTGGGCATTGAAAACGCAATTGTCCCATCCAATGATTGATTTTTTTTAATAACTTATTTTTGTTGTTACTGTTTAGAATATACACAGCAGAACATATGCTGATTCAACAATTTCTACACGTACAGTTCAGTGGCACTGGTTATATTCTTCGAGTTGGGCAACCACTGTCACCCTCCTTTCCCAAGCTGTTCCTTCTCTCTTAACATAAACTCACTGCCGCCTAAGTTTCCTATGTAATCTTTTGAGTTGTTGTCAGTTTGATCAAGGCAGACATTCTCTACTAGTTAAGCTAAACTACTGTTTGGTTTTAAGAAGACTTCAAGGGATATTTTTGGTTTAATGTTTAAAGTTTAAAAATTATCTCAGAGCAATAGTTTCAGGGATTCCATTCACCCTCCATGGGTCCAGAAAGCCTGGAGTCTTTGAGAATTTAAAATTCTGCATTTTCCCTATTTTGATCAGAATTCGTCTGTAGAATTTTTGATCAAAATATTCAGTAACGGTAGGTAGGTACCATCCAGTTCTTCTTGTCTCATGGCAAAGGGTCGGTTGTTCATGAAGGCAGTTAGCTACGCATTCCATTTCCTTCTGTTCCTGACTCTCCTTGTTCCTCTGTTGCTCCAGGCAAATAGAGACCAATTGTTGTACCCTGAATGGCTGCTTGCAAGCTTTTAAGACCCTAGGCACTATGCAATGAACTAGGAGGCAGAACAGAAGCATTAAAAAATTATCAGGTCAATTAACTGGGATGTCCCGTGAAACAGTGGGGTAAACCTCCAAACCTGCTCATGTTGTACATAAGCGGCCTCAGCAGCTACTCTTTTTTTTTTTGGTCATCATTGTAAATGTATCACACAACTTTTGCCAATTCACCTTCTTACAGGTGCCAATGACTGATTTTGATAACAAATTCCAGCCCTTCTCGATGCACTGTTGCAGCATCATTTTGCAAAGAAAATATAAAAAAAGGGAGACACGTAGGTCTTTTCTCTTGAATATGTGCATTTAAATGAAATTGTTCCTCATTAATTGTCCAAAATGCAAGAATGTCTTCAGTTCTGTAAAGGGAACAGGAGGCAAAGAGGGCAACAGGAAGTCTAGGCCTTCACCAAGTTTCAGTAAGCAGTAAACACCCCTCCCCCGCATTCCATTGTGGAGTTGTCTGTGATCTGCACACACACACACACCTACCTTTTAGGTTTTAAGCCCCTAGAAGGGTGACTTCATGAGCAGAAATGTCCTCGATTATTACTTTCATGGAGTACCTTGAGTCTAATTCATCATGGAAACTAATTAGTTCCCCCTGAGGACAGGGTGTGACTCCCTTTTCATCAAGATCCAAGAGTCGTGGAGCAATTTGTCACATTTCCCTGTACAAAGCAAAAGACTTATCTTTGTCATAGAGTCTCTGTTGAATACTCATTTATGAGAACAACTGCAAGCCAAGTAAAATACCTCCTCAGCACATGACAAGGGACCCAGTGCCCATAGGGCTGGTAACGTAACAGTATATGTCATGTGGAATAAGGTTGCTTACAAGGGTAGTTTTGAATGATGAAAACTTTTAGTTTTTATAAGAAAAAGTCTGCCAGGTTAGAGAAAAAAACTGCTAGGTTAATAACACCATGATTTTCAGATTCAATAGGGATTATACCAGAGTTGAAAATGTCTCTTTGGTTAGATCTGTTGGGGAAGAATTTTCTAAAAGAACTATAATGGTTATGCATCCCCGACTGTCATGGATTGAATTGTGTTCCCCAAATACATGCGTTGCCATCTTAAACCCTGTACCTGTGGATGTAATCCTGTTTGGAAATAAGGTTTTCTTTGTTATGTTAATGAGGCCATTATCAGGGTAGGGTATATCTTAAACCTAATCAGTTCTGAGTTATAAAAAGAGCAGCTGAGATACAGATGCAAGCACAAACAGGAAAACACAGAGGCTATCTGAGGACGATGGAAACAGATGACTAGAAGCCCAGGAACTCCAAGGATCGCCAGCTACTAGAAACTCAAACAAAGAAGGATCTCCCCCTCTACCCACATGCTGAATTCAGGCTTCTAGCCTCTTGAACTATGAGAAAATAAATTTCTGTTCTTTAAAGCCACTGACTTGTGGTATTTCTGTTATAGCAGCATTAGGAAACAAAGACACCAACCTTTCTACGTGTGTGTGAGCATGCGCGCACACATGTGCACAAACACACATGCTTTTCCTTCCCTTTAGATAGTAAGCAAGCATATGAAAGTAGAGAAATGAGAATCTGTTTAGCTGATAGATAGGTGGAAGACATTATTCTAAAAATGTATTAGATAGAGGCTAGAAGTATTAGATAGAGGTTCCAGACAGCTATGTGTAAAGAGGGTTTGTTTCCATAATGAGGAAATGGCATAGACTCATTCCCAATATTATCATGGAAGTGTGGTATCAGGGATGTTTTGCCATATTGCTGTTCCACATATTTTGGTTTGACAGAGACCACAGGCTTCAGAATTTACCTAGGAAGCTTGTTAAAATGCAGATGCCTGGGCCCCATACCAGGCCTCCATTGAATCATAGTAGCTGTAGTACCCAGGAATCTATATTTTAATCAGCCTTCCAAGGTGATTCTAATCCATGAAAAAATTTGAAAACCATTATTGAAGCTTTTGGCTTGATAGGCCAGTTGAGTCTAATAGCAAAACAAGAACTTAGCTCGGATGCTTCGTTGATATTTAAGGGTGTTTAAACTAGTAAAGTAAAATGAATTATTCCATGGCTAACATTTTCTTCTCAATGGGACACTTTGCTCCCACTTACCAGGCAACTGCCCTTTCTAGAAAAATGGGCCTAAGATTGAAGAATAGTTTGCCCTTCGTTTGGGCAAAATTCTCTTTCTACAGTTCTACTCTGCACCACTTCCTTCAAGATGCTCTTCTCCCTTTAATCACCTAGTTTCTTTGAATGTGGTGTCTTATTTCTTTTTTTCTTCCTGCCTTTAAGAAAAACCCTTCAATCTCTGATTATTTATTTATTCTAGAGTGTGGCGGAAGTCTTAACATCTCTTTAAACATATAATGCATTTTCTTTAGTGATAACAAAGACTGTAAGTGGCTTACTCAGACTTAAAAATCAAGGTTCTGAGGTTGAAACTCTGACTCACTTAAATACATACTTTCATCCATAGCAAAAATAACAATTGCGTTTTGAACTCATCTAGTGATTTCTTGGCAATTTTTCCTAATCTCAAAACAGTAAGAACAACTAATTTGAAGTCTGTTCTCTTAGAATGCCCTACCCAGCTGCGTAATATTTAGGAAATTAAAAGGACACTGTCTTATGGTGGTGTGTGTGGTGTGGTGTGCGTGTGTGTGTGAGAGAGAGAGAGGTGTATGTTTCACTGAAATACCCGAGGTGACCAGTTTCACTTCAATAGTCTGTGAAATGTTAGTTGTTTAATAAACAAATCATCAAAATTGACAGTATGAAAATAATTTACAGTTTTTTGTTGATTTAGTTTGAGACTGGGGTATAGATTTGCATTTAAGAATTTCACTGAAAGAAATTGGTAGGAGTAGCTGGCTGGAACTGGCATGCTCTGGCTCACAAGAATCAATTGTGCACATCTCTTCCCAAATCTGTGTTAAATGACATATTAACCAAACACCAGGTGCCAGTGACTCCGTGTGTGTCAGAGTAGAACTAGGCTCTACAGGGCTCTCAGTGGCTGATTTTTGAGAAGCAGATCACCAGGACTCTTTTCCAACGTGCCTCTGGGTAGACTCAAACCTCCGACTTTTTGGTTAGCAGCTGAACACATAAACCGTTTGCATCGTCCAGGGTCTCCAACATAATATTAGCAGCTTGAAATTGGCCATGGCTGGAGTATTTACACCATGGAAATTGGCAAACACTACAAATCAGGAATCTAATCTGGAGAGCTCCATTGAGACCATATGCAATGGTACAAAACCTTATGTTGGAGTGATGAAACAGGATTGGGAAGAGGGAGAAGTTCAACTGTGATGTCATCTTAGCAGAGGCCTCAGTCAATTCCATGGGGAACTGTGGACTGAGTCCTTTAGAGATGCCTCAAATTGAGGCAAGAGAACCAGGTCTTTATACCCTCTGCTCATCAACAAATCATTGAATGCAAGCTACAAGAACAGAGGTATGGGGTGGGGCAGGACCTTGGGCGGACAACTCTTTTTAGCTGAAAGTAATTCCTGGGGAGGACCCAGCTATGAGCTGACAATAGTCCACCCACTCAAAATTTCGATATATAGTCCATTCACTTAAGAAAATTTATAATGGAAAATGGTAAACATACAGTAAAATAGAATAGCATAATAAACTCGCTGTATCTATCACTGAGCTTCAGACGTCGTCAATTCACAGCCAGTCTTTATCATCGGTTCCCCACCCACTTCATACTCCCTCATCAGATTGCTTTGAACCAATCCCCAGAAATCATATCATTTTATCTGTAAATACTTCACTCTCTCTCTAAGAGGTAAAAAACACCAAATCTCTAAAAGTAAACTACATCTTAATTCCTTCCTCTTTTCAACAACATTAAAGGCTAAACCTTCAGGGCAACAAAGGCATTAAAATGAGTCAAATACTAACCTTTTTTCTTTATCTCAAGCCCTGCAAATGAATTCCCTGGATCAAAACCAAGAAATTATTTCTAAAGTAGATGTGTGGTAACTTGAAAGATAATGAGATATTCAATTTTGGACACTTCCCATGTGTCAGACACTGTACTAGGAACTCCAACATACACTATCTTCTGGGTACTCTTGTAGAAATTAATAATGAGTTTGTCTTGGAAGGCAACAGTATTGAAGTTGCAAAGGGATTAGTGGAGCTCAAAGAGGATTTCTAAGACGCTGACAGTGTTAATTTTTCTTGCAGTGCTCGCCCTCTTCTTTATCAAATCAAATTTCTTAAGTTATTTCAGTTGAAATTTATATAACTGCTGTTGTTGTTAGTTGTCAAGTTGGCTCTGACTCATGTGACCCCATGTATGATGGAATGACATGTTGTCCAGTCCTGCGCTATCTTCACAATTATTGTTATGCTCAAGTCCACTGTTGCAGCCACTGTGTATTTAGAATGCCTTCCAACCCACAAGCTTATCTTCCAGCACTATATTAGACAGTATTTTGTTGTGATCCAAGGGGTTTTCCTTGGCTAATTTTAGAAATAGATCACCAGGCTTTTCTTCCTAGTGTGTCTTAGTCTGTAAGCTCCACTGAAGTCTGTCTACCTTGGGAGACCCTGCTGGTATTTCAAATGCCAGTAGCATAGCCTCTAGCATCATAGCAACACTCAAGCCACTACAGTATTACAAACTGATAGGCGGGTGGTAGAAGCTTTATATATTAAAAAAAAAACTAGCAGAGGTAATACATATGGGAATAAGAGAACAAGTGGGACCAGTTTATCCTTTTGGAGAAGATAGATGCCTATGCCAGTTTGAGCTTAAGATAGGACTTCTCTTTCTTGTTCTCACTGGATCCCTGGGTCTAAATGAGAGGCTTAACTGTGACAGATGCAAGTCAACTGCTCACATATACAAATCAGTAAAATATTCAATAACAGATAGAATAGAAGCAAGATGCTAATTTTTATACCAAAAATAATTTGAGGGGCTGGTGATTTTGACTTCCACTCAAGTTTATTCAGGATCTTTCTTAATTAGGTTTGGGTCAGCTGCAGTGCCCATGGCTAGGCATAGGTCTGGCTTTAATCACCGCATCGTGTTCTCTACTTCATCTTGCGCCAAGAAATAAGGCAAGGAAATTGCTGCTTCTTTGTTTCTCCAGCACTTAAGTATGTTTTTCCAGATTTGAAGTATGCATTGAGGAAATGTGTAAGGAAGACTAGAGGAAGTGTAATGGCTTTGCTGTGGTGAGATTAATCTACCCTACAACTCAGCGGTGATCCCCAACATGAATAAAGCTGTGTGTGTGAAATATGAATGGGTAATGATGTGAAGTCATGGAAAAAGATCCTGGCATCATTTGAGTGGCAATTTTTTAACAGCCTCATGTAGTCAATCCATCTATAAGTGTTTTACACAGGAGAAATAATTGGTTTTCCAACAATATATGAGTTCCCCATAATGTGTCTATGTTGTAAATAATTGTAGTTAAGTCAGTTAAGTCATCCAACTATTTTTATATTGTCCATACCCATTTCATACAATGTATACCAGTCTTTAAAAACATCTCCAAATGCATAAAGCATGATAGTCACAAATTATAAACACATATAACAAAATGGGTTTTCTTTATATATGAAATAGTGTATTGATTTTTAAAAACATAATTCAATTCCCCAAAAACATTTTAAAATAAATAGCTATGAAAAGTTTTTAACTCTAAAAAAAAATTATTCAATAAAACTTTAAGGTATAGATTTGTAAGAGATTTTCTTAGAAACAACTCTAAGTGTGATCAACCAAATGTTAAAGATTTCCTGTAAAGATGAGGCTGTAGTTCCTCTGTATAATCAATGTTGCAGCATATAGAAAATTTTAAATATTTTATTAAGGTGGGTCAATTTCTACTAAGATTAACAGTTATTTTTTGAGAATCACATCGATTTTTCATTGTGTATTTATTCTGTACAATCACCGGGTAGAGAAGAAATATTCTGGATATTTACGTTAATCAACATGGCTCTCAATTATGAATGATGGAAGACCGGAGATCATCAGATGTTTGAGGAAAACCAGCAACATCAAAATGGGGGACCAAATGGAGAAAAATAAAAACTTTCACTGGCAGAAATAGACAATCCATGGAAAAGAGAACTTTTTAAAATGTTCTAATTATTATCCTTACAGATCAATCTAGTTATGTGGAGATACCACATCCATAAAACAAGAATAGGCTGATGTGAAAAAAGGCATAGGGTTCATAAAAATTTTTTAAATATTTACTATTCAAATGTTTGGTGAAATAAATCAATAGACAACATAGCAGAATTTAAAAAAAAAATTCTCATAATATAAAGCAAAAGGCAAAAAAAAAAAATGCGAGTGAAAAGTTAAAAGATATAGAAAAGACATAGAGCAGGACCAATATCCATCTAATAAAAAGTTGAGAAAGAAAGAATGGGGAAAACTGAAAGCAGGAAATTATCAAAGAAACAATAGAAGAACTATGTCCCTCAAAAAAAAAAAAAAAAAAAGCCAAACCCAGGGCTGTCGAGTCGATTCCGACTCACAGCGACCCCATAGGACAGAGTAGAAGTGCCCCATAGAGTTTCCGAGGAGCACCTGGCGGATTTGAACTGGTGACCTCTTGGTTAGCAGTAGTAGTACTTAACCACTATGCCACCAGGGTTTCCTCTGTGCCCCTCAGGCTGAAACAAAACAAAAAAACAAACACGTTGCCATCAAGTCAGTGCCAATTCATAGCCATTCTATCAAACAGAGTAGAACTGCCCCATAGGGTTTCCAAGGAATGGCTGGTGAATTTGAACTGCCAGCCTTTTGGTCAGCAACCAAATTCTTAACCACTGCACTTGTGAACAAACATAGATTTTCACCTAAACACATCTTCACGAAATTTTAGCACGTCAAGGATAAACCACCCACTGTTATTGAGTCAACTCCAACTCATAGCAACCCCATAAAATTTCCAATCCTGTAAATCTTTATAGAAGCAGCCTGCCACATCTTCCTCCTTCAGACCCACTGATGGTTTCAAACTGCTGACCTTTCGGTTAGCAGTCCAGTGCTTTAACCACTATGCCACCAGGGCTCCTGCACCAAGAATAAAGAGCTTAAAAATTTCCAACTAGAAAATAATAATAATGATCTCACCTATAAAGGACAAAATAACAGACTTCAGTATTGAATATTGAAGATGTGTAGTCCAGAAAGTTCATACACATTTTCACATCAGTAAAAAAAAAAATCAGTAGTGTATAAAAATACCCACTTCTCCACATCTGCACCAATGCTGACTATTATCATTTTTATAATCTTTGTCAATCTGGTAGAAGAAAAAATGGTTCTCTTTAATGTCTGATTCTCACATTTGTTTAGTAGGGACATAATTTTTTATATGTATATTGGCTGCTTGTATTTGTTTTTGTTTGTTTTTTACACATTTCTTGTTTGTATCCTCTGCCCTTTGTTCTATCTTAAATGTCTAATTAGCAATACTGAATGCTAGAAGACAATGAAGCAATGCCTTCAGAATTCAGAAGAAAAAATGTTTTGAATCCAAAATTCTGTATCCAACAAAATCTAATTAAGGGAGGGAAAATTGAAACTTTATTTTTACATAAAAAGCTCAGAAAGTTTACTGCCTCTGTACCCTTTCTGTAATACATAAATTGAGGAGGCAGGGCCAAGATGGTCCTGTGGTCCTTCTTACAACAAAGACAAAAAACAAGTGAATTGATTATATGTGACAATCTAGGAGGCCTGAACATCAAAGACAAAGTTGAGGAGATGGACTGAGGAGCAGGGGGAGGAAGAGACAGTTTAGAGGCAGCAAGAATTTGCCAGACCAGACCTGGCCAGCACCCTGCAGGCTGGATCCGCTGGCACTCGCAGCCTGAGGCAAGCAGTAGCACTTAGGACATGTTTTCCACACCTGGAGAAACCAAGTGGTAGAGACTCTGCCCAACGGGAAAGCAGCACTGAATCTGTGAAAGTGCAAGTGTCTAACCTACAGTGCAGGATCAAAAAAACCCTTCCCGTCTCTGGGAAGTACCTCTATCCCATTTACCCACCCTCTCCCTGTTCTGCTCCTGTCCTGGTCTGGCTTCAGCAATTGCCATGTCCCCAGCCCGGAAGTGAGACACGTCAGCTGCCCCGAGCCATTTTCAACTGCAACAGCTAAGGCAGAGTGGCATTTCACACTGCCCTGCCCATTAAGCAGGATCCTCATCTACCCACATCAGGAGCCCAAGGACTGGTGGCTCTACCCACTCCAGCTAGCCACCTGCCATAGGGGTCCAAGAATAAGTGGTGCCTCCCAGTCCTTACAGCCAACAGCATTGGGTACCCAAAGTCTGGCTGCAATACCCACCCACCTACGTGCTCTAGGGAACAGGGACACACCTTCCACCCAGGCACTCAGGGGCAGCTGTCAGCCCCCTACGTTGCTCAGTACCTCCTACCACAGCCAGATACCTGTGCCTACTTCAAATACGCCTACATAGCCCTGCCCGTCTAGGCCTCTAGGTGAGAGGCTGCACCACATACTTGGGGACCGATGATCTGGACACGTGAGCTGAACCCACACAAGAAAACTAAATGGACTCCTGGGCTCACATCGCTAATAACAGCTCTAACCACTTGGTGACAGGACACGAGAGCTTCAAAGTCCCCAATAATCAAAGTAGCTCACCTTACCAGCCTATTTGGGCATATCAAAACAAAACAAGAAGATAGGACACAGTCAAAAAAAAAATCAAACCCACTGCCGTCAAGTCAATTCCAAATCATAACAACCCTGTAGGACAGAATAGAACTGCCCCATAGAATATCCAAGGAGCACCTGGGGGATCTGAACTGCCAGCAGTTTGGTTAGCAGCCATAGCTCTTCACCACTGTGCCACCAGGGTTTCCAAGGACACAGAAAGCAAACATAAAATAAATAAATATAACTTATTGATGGCTCAGAAACAACAGTCAATATCAAATCACATAAAGAGGCAGACCATGATGGCTTCAGCAATAAACCAAAACGAAAAGCCAGGAAACCTTCCAGAGGAAGAGAATATCTTGGAATTACCGGAAGTAGATTTTAAAAGATTAATATACAGAGCATTTCAAGAGATCAGGAAAAATGCAGACCAAGCCAAGGAACACACAGACAGCAAACAGAAACCCAAAAAATTAACAATACAATTTCAGAATTAGACAACTCAATAGAAAGTCATAGGAGCAAAATTCAGGGCATTTATACAAAGCCAACAGCCAACATCATTCTAAATGGAGAGTGTCTGAAAGCATTCCCCCTAAGAACAGGAAACAGACAAGAATGCCTTTTATCACCACTCTTATTCAACAGTGTGCTGGAGGTCCTATCCAGAGCAATTAGGCTAGATGAAGAAATAAAGCTTATTCACATTGGTAAGGAAGAAGTAAAAGTAACCCTATTTAAAGATGATAAGATCTTATACACAGAAAAGCCTAAAGAATCCTCAAGAAAACTACTGTAACTAATGGAAGAGTTCGGCAGAGTATCATGATACAAGATAAACATACAAAAATCAGTTGGATTAATCTACACCAACAAAGAGAACTTTGAAGAGGAAATCATCAAATCACTACCATTTACAATAGCCTCCAAGAAGATAAAATACTTAGGAATTAATCTAACCAGAGATGTAAAAGACCTATACAAAGAAAACTACAAGACACTACTGCAAGAAACCAAAAAAAGACCTACATAAGTGGAAAAACCTACCTTACTCATGGATAGGAAGACTCAACATTGTGAAAATGTCCATTTGGCCCAAAGCGATCTACAGATACAATGCAATTCTGATCCAAATTCCAATGACATTTTCTAACGAGATGGAGAAACAAAGCAGCAACTTCATATGGAAAGGGAAGAGACCCTGATTAGTTAAGCATTATTGAAGAAGAAGAACAAAGTGGGAGGCCTCATACTACCTGATTTTAGAACTTATTATACCGCCATGGTAGTCAAAACAGCCCGGTACTAGTATAACAACAGATAGATGGACCGATGGAACAGAATTCAGAATCCAGACGTAAACTCATCCACCTATGAGCAGCTGATATTTGACAAAGGTCCAAAGTCCATTAAATGGGGAAAAGACTGTCTCTTTAACAAATGGTGCCAGCATAACTGGAATCCACATGCAAAAAAATGAAACAAGACCCATACCTCACACCATGTACAAAAACTAACCCAAAATGGATCAAAGAGCTAAATATAAAACTTAAAACAATAAAGATCATGGAAGAAAAAATAGGGACAATGCTAGGAACCCTAATACATGGCATAAACAGAATACAAAACATAACTAACAATGCACAAATACCAGAAAAGAAACTAGATAACTGAGAGCTACTCAAAATCAAACACTTATGCTCATCAAAAGACTTCACCAAAAGAGTAAAAAGACAACCTACAGATTGGGAAAAAATGTTTGGGTATGACATATCCTATCAGGGTCTAATCTCTAAAATCTATAAGATACTGTAAAACCTCAACAACAACAAAAAAACCCAATTAAAAAATGGGCAAAGGACATGAACAGACACTTCATGAAAGAAGACATTCAGGTGGCTAACAGATACATGAGGAAATGCTTACCATCATGAGCTGATAGAGAAATACAAATCAAAACTACAGTGAGATACCACCTCACCCCAACAAGACTAGCATTAATCCAAAAACACAAAATAATAAATGTTGGAGAGGTTGTGGAGAGACTGGAACACTTATACACTGCTAGTGGGAATGTAAAATAGTATGACCATTTTGGTAATCGATTTGGCGCTTCCTTAAAAAGCTAGAAATAGGAGTACCATAAGATCCAGCAATTCCACTCCTTGGAATATATCCGAGAAATAAGAGCCTCACATGAATAGATATATGCATCCCTATGTTCACTGTAGCACTGTGCACAATAGCAAAAAGATGGAAACAACCTAGGTGCCTGTCAACAGACAAATGGATAAACAAATTATGGTATAGTCACACAATGGAATACTGTGCCACGATAAAAAACAATGATGAATCTGCATAACATCTCACAACATGGATGAATCTGGAAGCACTACGCTGAGTGAAATTAGTCAGTTGCAAAAGGACAAATAATGTATGAGACCACTATTATAAGAACTCAAGAAAAGGTTTAAACACAGAAGAAAACTTTCTTTGATGGTTACAAGGGTGGGGAGGGAGGAAGAAGAGAATTCAATTAGAAGTAGACCAGAATTATCTCAGGTGAAGGGAAGGTCCACGCACAATAAAGGGGGAGTCAGCACAATTGGACTAAACCAAAAGCTAAGATGTTTCCTGAACACAATAAAACACTTTGAGGGACACAGTAGCAGGGGCAGGGGTCTGGGGACCATGGTTTCAGAGGACATCTAGGTCAATTGGCATAACAAAGTTTACTAAGAAAATGTTCTGCATCACACCTTGGTAAGTGGCATCTGGGGTCTTAAAAGCTTGCGAGCAGCTGTCTAAGATGTATCAATTGGTTCCAACCCACCTGGAGCAAAGGAAAATGAAGAACAGCAAAGACATAAGGAAAATATTAGCCCAAGAGATGCAAGGGCCACATGAACCAGAGACTCCATCAGCCTGAGACCAGAAGAACTAGCTGGTGCCCAGCAACCACCAATGATCACCCTGACAGGGAACACAACAGAGTCCCTGACGGAGCAGGAGAAAAGTGGGGTGCAGAACTGAAATTCTCGTAAGACCAGACTTAATGTTCTGACTGAGACTAGAGGAATCCTGAAGACATGGCCCCTGGACTCTCTGTTAATCTAGAACTAAAACCGTTCCTGATGTCAACTCTTCAAACAAAGATTATACTGGACTATTTTATAAAACATAAAACAATACTCATGAACAGTGTGCTTCTTAGTTCAAGTAGACGCAGGAGACTAAAGGGGCAGCTTCTGTCAAAAGGCAGAATGAGAAGGCAGAAAGGGATAGGAGCTGGCTGAATGCGGGAGAGTGCTCTCACATTATAGGGACTGCAACTAGGGTCAAGTAACAATATCGTATAAATTTTTGTATGAGAAATTAACTTGAGCTGTAAACTTTCACCTAAAGGACAATTAAAAAAAAAAAATAATTTGACAAAACACTGCCAAGTGAAAGGAAGACTTTTTTTTTTTTTTTAGTATCCAGCAAAGAGTGGAATTCATTCAGGACTACAACAAAAAGAAATCCCAGAATGAAATTTTCTTAAAGTAGATTAGATATTGTAACAAAAAGTCACAGGTTATGTTTTGCTCCTATCTAAATCCAAATTGGCAAGCACTGTGCTCCACATTGTGTTTCAAGGACTCGGAAGCCTTCCAGCTCAAGGTTCCACCAAGCCTGAGGACTTTGTCCTGCTATGCCGGGTTGAGGCTCCAGGTTTCAGCCTGTGGAAAAGGAAAAGCAAGTGTGGAGGAGACCCAACTCCCATTACTACTTAGTGTTTGACTTAACTCTGACTCTTTGGACATATTCTGAGGAGGCTGGGAAGTTCTGATTCCATGATCCAAAGGCAGTATCCAGAGATCTGAAAAATGCAGAATTGCTGCAGATAACGCCCTCATAGGTCAATTCCTAGACATCTAGCCCTTCTCTCCCAAAACTGCTCCAAAACCAACCCTATTTACACCCATCTATTTTATAAGCCAGGGCTTTACTGGGTCAGTGGTAGAATTCTTGCCTTCCATGCAGGAGACCCAGGTTCGATTCCCAGCCAGTGCACCTCATACGTAGCCATCACTCATCTGCCAGTGGAGGCTTGCATGTTGCTATGATGCTGAACAGGTTTTAGCAGAGCTTCCTGACTAACACAATCTAGGAAGAAAGGCCTGGTGATCTACTTCCAAAAACTAGCCAAGAAAAACCCGATGGATTACAATGGTCTGGTCCCCAAGCAATAATGGGGATAGCATGCAGGGCTGAGCAATGTTTTGATCCGTTGTGCATGAGGTCGCCATAAGCCAAGGGCTGACTCAACAATAGCTAACAATACCACCAATCCTATAAGCAGATTCCTGGGTGATGCAAGCTCAGCTGCTAATCAAAAGGTCGAAGGTTTGAGTCTGCCCAGAGGCACCTTGGAAGAAAGGCCTGGTGATCTACTTCTGAAAAATAAGATCAGCCATTGGACAACCCTATGGAGCACAGTTTACTCTGACACCCAGGGAGTTGCCAAGAGTTAGAATCGACTCAATGGCAACCAGTCATCTTCTAAGCTTTATCAATACCCCAATCGCAGAGCCGAATCAGGATCCCAAAGCCTGCTGCTCGGCGGGTCAGACCAGTCACTTCTCATCTCTCTCTCTTCATCTCTTCACCTGAGTGTATTCATCTAATTCCTCAGAAACAATATCCTTAATTCTCTTCATTGTGCTTAATGTGGCTGTTAGGTCTGAGTGCTCTCGACTAGGGCACATTTTAAAAGGCTGGGCTGGCCCAGTGGTGGGAGGAGGAGTGTTTTGCAAGGGTGTCCATCTAAGTGCAGTTTCCAAAGCAGTGGGAACGCTGTCCCAGCCTGGAGAACCATGGGCATGCAAAGGCTGGCCCATATGCTCCTCAGGATATGAAAAGAGAGGTGACAGGTTTCTCGCTTCTGTGATCTTCTCTCTGCCTCTCAAATTGTCACACCTCATGTCAGGACCCTCCTGGGTTTCATTAGTGGTGGGGAAAGCGAGCCAACTGGGGGTCGGTGTAGGTTTGTTTGGGGTTGGCTCTTTTAAAATTTCACTTTCACAGGGGAATAGCCTGGGGTCAACTCTTCAGTGAAATGTTGGAAAAGAGAAAATATGGGGCACTTTATGGCTTGTTTATCCATCTGCATCTTCCCTGGTGCATGGTCTTGGAGCCTCTCCCTTCTTGGGTTATGACCTTTCAGAGTTTTGTTCAAAGCTAGTCTTGCTGACAGTTTAAGGACTAGAAGAGAAAACCTCTAAGAATAACAGCACGCACAGCAATTCATTACTGCCCCATCCCAGTGCAGTAACTCTCTCCATTTTCATCATCCATCCTTAAACGTGAATAAATACAGGGTATGTGAAAAATAAACTTCATATAGAGCAGTTTCTTACCTTGTACAAGTAAGAATCTGGAGACCTTTGTTTAGAAAATTATTTCTCATCATAATTCCATGAGCGTTCACATTCAGGTCTTTTGGACTTATATTTCCAAAGCTCATGATGAGACAGATATTACGTTCAAGGGAAAAACTATAGGAACAAAAATTGAAGAGTGAGATTCACACTTTGGAACTTGCTGTTTTTGTGTCTGGAAAATTTAAAGTTTTAATAAATACGCGCTTAAAATGAGAGAGAATTTTTAACAGAAATTTAGTTAGCCAAAGCACTAGGAAATCATCTAAGAGTTGTTGTGCACTCACTATTGTGCTCTTGAATTACGCACATAAGATATTCCAAAGAGGACAAGGACGAACTGCTTTCAATATTGTATATTATTTAACAAAGTTTAATGCATGAGATACATTAAAAATGTACATGTCTCTTAAACTGACAGTTCTAACTCTAAGAACTTACACTAAACAAAATGAACAAACAAAAAAACCCAATGCCACTGAGTCAATTCCTACTCATAGTAACCTTATAGGACAAGTAGAACTGCCCCATAGGGTTTCAAAGGAGCGGATGGCGAATTCGAACACCCAACCTTTTGGTTAGCAGCCTAGCTCATAACCACACTAAACAAATACTAAATAATTTTAGTTTCTGGCAACAGTATAGTCTAAATATACATAAACCATCTCATTGCAAAGTAGAAAACCTAGATAAAATGTAAGATCCTTTTAAGTCAGGCTGAGCTTGCAAGAAAGGTAGGTGAAATATCCAGGGGTGAAAAATGAAGAAGAATTCTTAGACTTAAGCTGTAAAAGCTGAGCTGGAACTCTGGAGGCCCTATGGGTATTTTCTGATCTCAGTAACATAGAGGCTTGGGCTTCAATGCCCACACAGGGAACAGAGATGCGGACTTACACCAGTGAGAGATGAGGAGTTGGACTAGAAAAATTCATCCAAAGGCATAAAGAGAGGATAGTAAAGTTTTTCTCTCTGAGCTCTAGGTGGAGAAAAAAAACTGATATTCTCTGAGAATTTATAACTGTAGGCCTACCCTCATCGGTTTGGCATTCATATTTATACTAGAATCTCTGCCAAGAAATTAACATAAAACATGTTCTGGGCTGGTAATACAATTGGCATGCCTGGCAGAAGCCATCAGAAAATCTCTTTGAAGGGGCATATTTTTACACCAGGATACCCATTGGTATCCCACTGAAGATGAACTTAGAGTCCAAAATTACAATACTCCTGGGGAAATAAACCACTATGAGCAAAAAGCAGTAGATACCAGAAACAATAAAAAGAGATCCTCTATAAAAAAAACAGGTTTAAATGATTTAAGACATAAAGCATTAATAGAAAATATGAGAAAAGATAGGTTTGGAAAAGAGAACTTCTAGAAATGTCAAAATATGATAACTGAAAATGAAATCTCAATAGATGGGTTAAATGGCAACTTAGATACAACTGAAGAGAGAATTAGTGAGCTATAAGATATGAAATTATTGAAGATGCAGCCCAGAGAGAGAATTTATGAAAGAGAGCTTAAGAAGGAATCAAGGATATCACAGTCTGTTTTGATGATCTGCTCTTATGTGGTTCTCCCAAGGTTTGATATTCTGCTGGACACACAGGTATAGCTGACCTGATATTTCCATGGTAAATAAATAGCCACTATCCTGGATTTTCTGTGTGATCCCCACACCCACCCTAGCCCCTCTCCTAGAACACCTTCAACCTCTCCATGATCTAAAAACCTCCATGACTTTCCTCTAGCCCTAAGGCTTATATATATATATATATATATATATATATATATAGTTATTGATCAGGTCCAATGCCATACCATTGTTAAGTATTTTGAATTATCCTCCTGCATCTCCCTGGCTCTTCATGAGCTCCTTAGGAGCAAAGACCTTGCCCTGTTCACCCTTGAATTCACAGCCCCAAGGACAGTACCTGACCCACAGTAGGAAGGAATAATAAAATGAATGAACAAAAGAATCCACAGAAGAGTTCAATTTTCTTTCTTAGACATTTTATACTCACTGTTTCACATCGGTGATTACATGAGACTGAAGTGGACATGGATTAAGAACAGTTCATTTAAAGAATAGAATTTTTATTTCAAAATATTTTTATCTGTGGAAAAATGATCAAAAATTCCTCCTATATTTGTGTCCATGCCTATATGTATTGAAACTTTGCCACTCTTCTCATGAAGATAAGAAGTTTATTTCTCCAGCCTTTGAACCTTAGCTTGACCATGTCATCTGTTTTGACCAATGGGACAGTAACAAACATGATGGAAGCTGAGGCTTAAAAATGTTTGCACAGTGGAGCTTGGTCTCTTGCTGCTGGAAACCTGAGACCACCATATGAAGACACCCTGGCTGGAATGCTGGGTGATAAGAGACCACATGAAGCAGACATGGGCTGCTGTATCTGATATCCACTAGCCATCGACATGCCTAGACCATCCAAGCCCAACTAGACTGCTCGACATACCTAGACCATCCAACCCCAACTGAGACTCACAGGCAAGATTTATAGAATCATAAGAAAGAATAAATGTTTGTTATTGGAAGCTACTAATTTGGGGAGTGACTTGTTAAGTAACAAAAGCTAATTGGTGTAAATATATTTTAATAAGTGCCTAACCAAAAATTCCGTTTATGAAGCAACATAAAAAATAAGTTTCTTGAATATTAATTTAAAGAGAAACATTATCTACATAAACACATTTGAAATATTAAGAAAAATTTTAATCTAAAAATGTAAATAGATGAAGATGGAAAATATGCTTATATAGGAAAACAGAATATTGTAAATAAGTCAAATCTCCCCAAATTACAAACAGAAACAAAATTATCCTGAGAAATAACAATTTACATTTACAAACATTAGAATAGGTTATAAAATAACACAAATGAAAATGGTGCGGTACTGGTATGAATTAACACTCAACATTTTTTCAACAAATATTTATTGAGCATCAGTTGGGTGCCAAGCACACTTCTAGCCCCTGGAATACAGCAATGAACAAAACAGAGCAAGTTAAAGCCCTCATGAAGGTTAAAAACCAAACAATACATTGTGGAACAAAATAGAAAGGGTATAAATAAACCCAGGAGCTATGAAAACTAACATGATAAATAAAGTATCCCAAAAGAATGGATGTATGAAAGAGTATTTAATAATTTTATACTGCAAGACAGTAAATTTAAGATTTTAATATTGTTTATTAGCACAGTAATAAATTCAGACTTAAGTTGTCCATAAGATATTCTAAGCCTTTCGGTTGACAAGATACGTCACTTCAAGTTTTCACCACTCCTTACTAAAATCTTTAATCTTTCCATAATCACAGGCACACGTGGTAGACTTAATTATTAGATTTAATTAGTCATGCACCATGGTAGTATTATACACCCCTATTGTCACGGACACAGGATGAGCAGAGTATACTTTTGATTTTGGGCTTGGGTATATGACTTGCCAGTAGAATATTAGCAGACATGATGCAAGCAGGGGCTTAAAACGTGCTTGTGTGATTGGCTATGTCCTTCCACACTTTTGCCATGAGAAAAACACACCTCAGGAAGCTTTTGGTCCAAGAAGGATGAAAGACACGTAGAGCAAACCTGGATACAACCCACAGCCTCGAACCCTGCCCAGCAAACCCCGCCAAGATCAGCTGAAGCTCAGCTAACCCACAGGCACATGAGTGAGAAATAAATATCCATTGTCATAAGCCACTGAGTTTTGGGGTGGCTTGATCCCAGCGTCATTGCATATGTAGCTGATTGACATAATCTATTAAAATGAAATACATTATTAAAATTAAGGAATCTGCTCTGCAAAAGACTGTTAAAGGAATGAAAAGACAAGTCAAAGAGAGAAAATATTTGCAAAACACATATCTGATAAAAGAATTAATACAAAATAGGCAAAGAACTCTTAAAACTCAACAATAAGAAAACAAAATAACTCAAAAAAAATGGGCAAAAGATCTGATCAGATACCTCATCGAAGAAGATATATGATGGCAAACAAGCATATGAAAAGATTCTCAACCTCATTCATCCTTAAGGAATTGCAAATTAAAACAAAATAAATACCATCACACAACTATTAGAATGGCTAAGACAACGCCAAATATTGCGGAGGATGTGGAGCAAAAGAAACTCAGATTCATTGCTGGTGGGAATGAAAAATGATACAACCGCTTTGGAAAAATCTGGAAAAAATTGGCAGTTTCTTACAAAGCTAAACATAGTTTTACCATACAATCCAGCAATCCCACTCCTAGGTATTTACCCAATTTCCTTGAAAATTTGCACATGAATGTCTATAGCAGCTTTATTCATAATTACACAAACTGGAAGCAACAAATATGTCCTTCAATAGGTCAATGAATAAACAAACTGTGCTACATCCATCCAACGGAATATTTCTCAGTGATAAAAAGAAATTAGGTGTCAAGGCACAATAAAGACATGAAGTGATCTTAAATATATATTGCTGGGTGAAAGAAGCCAGTGTGAAAAGGCTATATGTTATATAATTCCAATTACTGGATGTTTTGAAAAAGGTGAAACTATACAAACAGTAAAAAGGTTAGTGGTTGCCAGGCGTTTGGAAAGAGGAATAGGGATGAAGAGGTGGAACACAGGGGATTTTTAGGCAACAAAACAATTCCGTATAATATTATAGTGGTAGATACACGGCATTATGCATTTCTCAAAACCCGTAGTACTTTACAACACGAAGAGTGAACCTTAATGTACTCAATTTAAAATAAATAAATAATTTAAGAATTCGGAGAATCTCAGGAAATAGTGCTGACTGCGACAAGGGAATCTAATTGATCAAGCTCCCAACAGACAAAGATGGAGCAATTTGAGCAACAAAATAAGTAAAATACTATTGGATTATAACCCAAAGTATAAAATAAATATCCACGAGGCCATACTGATATAAATAAAAAATAGTCAGTTGATTTAAAAAAAAAAAAGAAATGCAAAAACTGCTTCTCCTTTCTTACATGGTGTCTCCTAGCTACAGGTTTATAATACTTGTAATAAGACGACATTATGTAAAAAGTCCGTTACTCCTAAAAAAAAAAAGTAAAAAAATCTCGATTTTCATTTTTTATAATAAAAAAATACAGAAAAGAATATAAAAAAAAAAAGCATTGCCATTGAGTCGATTCTGACTCATGGTGACCCCATGCGCTACAGAGTGTAACTATGCTTCGTAGCATTTTCTTGGCTACGATCTTTAGGAAAGCTGTTCCCCAAGCCTCTTATTCACATAGCCGCTGGGTGAGTTTGAACTGTCAACCTTTAGGTTAGCAGCCTATTGCAAACGGCTTGCACTATCCAGGCACCTTCAGAAAAGAATACCCAGTATCCACGGGGTATTGGTTCTAGGACCATGCCCAAGTCCCTTAAATAAAATGGCATATCCTTCCACACACTTTAAATCATCTCTAGATTACTGATAATACCTAACACAATGCAAATGCTATGTAAATAGTTGTTTCATCACGATTGAAGACTTACTTTGGAAGGTAGCTTTTCTCTTCTATGAGTTTCTTGAGCTCTTCTAGGAACGCTGATACTGCTTCGTCATTAGCCGATGAGGATTCATCCATGATCTTTAAGATCTTGAGGTTATAGCGCTTTACATAGCTAGCCAGCCATCCCTTAAACCAAACCCAAACCCACTGCCATGGCGTGGATTCCAACCCATAGCGACTCTGTAGGACAGAGTAGAGCTGCCCCATAGGGCTTCCAAGGAGTGGCTGGTGGATTTGAACTGCTGACCTTTTGGTTAGCAGCTGAATTCTTAACCATTGCACAACCAGGGTTCTTTACTAGTCTTAAACTCCTTCCTCTTGCTCATCTCAAACCCCTCATGCTTAGCCTCTGAGAGATTACTCAGACCACTGAATTGCTTTTTAGGAGCCATTTTCACAGCAAGGAATGAACAAGACTCAAGAGAACAATGCGCAAACAAGAGTGATGGAGAGAGACTGGGGATCTGCAAAATAGCAGGAGGCTACAGAAAGGTATGCCTACAGATGACTTCATTCATGTGGATTCAGCGAAGTGCTCAGTGAATGACAATGCAAGTTTTGTTTTTTGCAGCTTTTTTTTTTTTTTCCCAAATATTTTTGTTCCGTGGTTGGTTGAATCCATGGATGTGGAACCTGCAGATATGGAGAGGTGACTGTAGTTTTAATGGACCACAGAAATCATAACCTTCACTAGCCTGAGACCAGAAGAACTAGATGATGCGTGACTACCACTACTGACCACTGTGAGTGGTATCACAACAGTAGGTCCCAGTCAGAGTGGGGGAAAAATGTAGCACAAAACTCAAATTCATAAAGAAGACCAGACTTATTGGTCTGAGACTGGAGGAACCCCCAAGACTATGGCTCTTAGACACCCTTCTAATCTGGAACTGAGGCCATTCCTGGAGATCACTTTTCACCCAAATGATAGACCCAGAAAACCAAACCCATTGCCATCGAATGAATTCTGACTCATAGCCACCCTACAGAACAGAGTAGAACTGCCCCACAGGGTTTCATTAGAAGTGGCTGGTGGATTTGAACTGCTGACCCTTTTGTTATCAGCCATAGCTCTTAACCATTCTGTCACCATATAAAATAAAAAATAACATCCACGAGGAAAGTGCTCCTTAGAACAATCATCTATATGAGACCAAAAGGGCAACATCTGCCCAAAAGCAAATACCAGAAGGCAGGAAGAGACAGGAAAACCTGACCAATGGAAATGGAGAACCCAGGGTAGAAATGGTGTCATGGATTAAATTATGTCCCCTCACCCAAAATTGTGTGTATCAGTTGGGCTGGGCCATGATTCCTGGTATTGTGTGATTTTCTTATTATGTTGTAAATCCTGCCTCTATGATGTTAGTGAGGGAAGATGGGGGGCAGTTGTGTTAGTGAGGCAGTACTCAACCTACGGGATTAGATTGTGTTTTGAGGCAATCTCTTGAGATATAAAAGAAGCAAGCAGAGAGACAGGGGGACCTCATACCACCAAGAAAGCAGCACCAGGAGCAGAGCGTGTCCTTTGAACACGGGGTCCCTGCGTCCAAAAAGCTCCTCAACCAGCAGAAGCCTTCCTCCAGAGCACACAGAGAGAAAGCCTTTCCCTGGAGCTGACGCCCTGAATTTGGACTTGTAACCTACTAGACTGTGAGAGAATGAATTGCTCTTTGTTAAAGCCATCCACTTGTGGTATTTCTGTTATAGCAGTACTAGATGACTAAAACAAATGCGGAGAGTACTGACACATTGCAGGGATTGTAACCAAAGTCATGGAATAATTTGTATATAACTTATTGAATGGGAAACCAAATTTGTTCTGTAAATCTTCACCTAAGCACAATGAAATATTAAAAAAGGAAAAGATTATAGTCCTAATAAAAACAAAAACCAAACCCACTATCATCAAGTCGATTTTGACTAATGGTGATCCCATGTGTTACAAAGTGGAACTGCTTCGTAGGACTTTCTTGGTTAATAAACTACTCTAATTTTAAAGCAGTGAAGGCCTTAAGTGATATTTCAAAATCTCTGTGACAACTATAATGGAATATGAAAATATCTGTGGTTTCAATAAGTGACAAAATCACAGGCCCTGCAAACACCACCATGATTTGTAGCCTATATTCCTAAAGGGAGAAAACACTGAGAGGTTAGGGGAAATAAGGATGTAAATTGCTTCCACCAGAGTTCGTGAAACTTGTGAATTCCAGCTACAAAGTGGATCCAAGAATGGAACCCCTGCTCTAAAGTAAAGTCAGCCAGCACCTTCTGAATCCACATGGTACTAGGGGAAAGAGTTAAGAATTTTGATTCCTGCTGACTTTACTCTTTTTCTTGGGGGTATTTGTTTCCATCTCACTTTTGAATTGGATACTGGATATAAAGAAAAATTGGCACAGAGCTTCAAATCGTCATGCAACATAGCAAATCCTCACCCCAAATTAGTTCACAGCTCCCTACCCAACGTGTCTGAGCCATTCGTGTCTTTTTCTTAGCAAAAGAAAACAGTAAGCGCCAGAACAGCAGCTATTAGAAAACCAATGCCTCCCCTGTATCACACACACATACGCTCCTCCTCCATTGCCCACTATTTTAACAAAATCCAACATCATCAACCCCTTCACAATCACTCTCTCTGCAAGCTAGAGAGGATGAGGAGGGCACAGGACACAGCAGAAAGCCGTATTCCCAACTCCTTCCCCAGAATCTCTGTGGGTCACATTAGACGCTGAGAAATAAAATTTGTTTCAGATTCACATATTTTACTGGATATAGAAATAAACTTCAAATGAATTAAAAATGTAAGTGCAAAAAAAATTGAAAAACTAACAGATAAATAAAATTGTGTTTATTTCAAATGTGGAAAGCGCTACCTTCCTAAAGTTTGATGAAATGAAAGATTTTACAAAGGAAATACCAACAGATGGGAAGATCTATACATTTTAAATAACTGAATGGTAAGAACTAACATGAAAGAAAAAAGATTGGGAAATATTTTTTCTTAAATTGAATGATAAAAAGTTACATAATATATAATTAAAATTAGTTTATTTAAAAAACAAACCAAGAAGCAATAAATTAATGGGCAAAATACAAGATAATAATTCCATATAAGTAAATACATTAAAAGTATTGCAATAAAAAATACAAAATAAACCCATAATAAGGCACCATTTTCAATTTTCTACCTATTAAAAATGTGAACGATAGAAATTGGAGAGACCAGGTCACTGGTCTTCAGGCAGAGTCCATGCACTCCATGATGGCGGCTAAGCCCCCTCCACCATCATCTTCCACCTTTCTCTCCTTCCAGCCTCACTGTCCTATTTCTTTAATGTTCTTTGCTTCTTCCTGCCTCAGTAACTTCCCATAAATTGTTCCCTCCCTAGAGCTTTCTCTTCCCCTTCCTCCTCTCCCCAAGGTCTTCACTGCCCTTTTCTCATATTTGATACTTTAAGGCTTACTGTACCATGTTCACACCAGTAGATATGACCAATACAAAAAACAAGTAGAACTGTACATTATTTAAACTGTTTCTTTTCTATTTTATTTATTAATTTTTGTTGAATGTATCTAGTTAATTTCATGTAAGTTAATTGTATGCATGACTCAGCTCTATTTCTTTATGACAATGGAATCCCCTCTAAAATTTCAGTACAGACCCCTTTTTTATTGATCACCTGCTGTGGGTCTTACATAACTTTCTCATAGATTATTGCTTCATAAAATCATGGTAATAACACTGCAAAATAGCTATAAATGTGCTCATTTTTATAGCTGAAGGAAGAGAGACTCAAAGAGGATATAAAGAGGAGGTAAGGGGACTTCTGGTTTCAGCTCTGACATGTAAAGAGCTTGGAAGTCATCACTTTCATTCTTACAACAATAAAAAACTGGACAAACTGAAAATCAGTGACTTTTCTTGGATTCATCAGAGAACTGAGGTTATAGTGCAAATGGCCACCCTGAAATCTGGAGAGACAGGCACATCCAGAAAGTCATCTTTCTATATTTACCTGGAACAGAAGCTTCTTATAAAGTGGTAGAAACATTCAAATGGCAATTTCGATGAACTGCTGGAAGCTGAGTGTGGACTAGCATGACAGTGAGAAGAAGTTCCAGAGCTCCAGTCTTGGGGCAGGGGCAAAATTTCATGGGCTTTATCTCCAAGAACCCCATCAGGTTCCCAAGATGAAAGTCTGAGAAAGATGCTCTCCTGGTTCTGGCAGCAGGAGGGGAAAAGTAATGAAAATATGTTCAGAGCATTTTGCATAACAAAGCCCGCACTCCAGAGGGGTTGGAGAACAACTTTGCCAGAGCCTTATCCCACTTTTGGAAAGGGCATTTATCCCACTCAAGTCCCCTCTAGCCCTCTTGTCTCACCTAACACACAAAAAAATACATGATCACCAACAGTCAGGGCTGCAAGGAAATAAACTAGGAACACTGCAGCAAGGAAAGAGAGTAGGGGGCAGGGGCAAAAAAAAAAAAATAAGTTAACCTACTTGTAAAATGCTTGTGAGGGTCACAGTACAGAGACGCAGGTCCACTGAATCAATGAGATTTAATCAAAAGATTATAGAATGCTCCCCCCGCCCACATCTTACCATCACACCAACAGGGCTCCAGTACAATAACAGTGGCTTGAAGCTAAAAGAGCTGACACAGGTTCTCCGAGGAGGAGCACTTAGGGAATCCCAGAGTCAAGAGGCAAGACAAAAACCAAGACACTAGAGGAACTTGAAGCCTTTGCACGTAGATACGGCAAGTCTTAAACAAAACCAAACTTGTAGCCAGACTAACATAAATCCTTATACTAAAGGGCTATTTACCTCAATTCCTATTACCCAATACAACATGTATGGCTTTCAACAACTTATAAAAAAAAAAAGCCATGCCAAAAGGAAAAAACAAAAAAACACAGCCTGAAGAAGAAACAAAGCACTCATCAGAACCAATGACACAGATATTTGAATTATAAGACAAGAAATTTAAAATAACTATGGTGATACAGTGGTTAAGAGCTACAAGTGCTAACCAAAAGGTCAATAGTTCAAATCCACCAGTTGCTCCTTGGAAACTCTATGAGGCCGTTCTACTCTGTCCTATAGGGTCACTATGGGTTGGAGTCGGCTCAACGGCAATAGGTTTATGATTAATATGGTAAGGGCTCTCCTGGAAAAAGTAGATAACATGCAAGAACAAATGGGTAATGCAAACAGAGATAAAAACTCTAAGAAAGGATCAAGAGGAAATGCTAGAAATGAAGAACACTGTGACTAAAATGAAGACTGCTTTGATGAGCATATTAGTAGACTGGACATAGCTGAGGAAAAAATCAGTGAGCTTGTAAATAGATTAATAGAAACTTCCCAAATGGAAATGCTGTGGTGTGATGGATCACTTCTGTTGGCCTTTCTCACCATGGTCTTGTAACTCCCACCCAAGTGATTAGGTGGGACTATGAAAATGGAGTAATTGTAGCCCACCAAAGGAATTCGTCAGTTTTGCCATCCCACTGTGCTTGAAATGAGCCATCCCAGATGTGGGAAGGAGAGGATCCCACCACCACCAGGGAAGAGCCCCCAAGAGTGGAGTGTGTCCTCCTTGGACCTGGGATCCCTGGGCTAAAAAGCTTGAGGAATCAGAAGACCCAGAGAGAGAGAGAGAGAGTTGTAACAGGGGTGCCTCTGGGCACTCATCAGCAGAGCTAAAAGAGCTTTGTAATGCTTGCCTGACCAGGGCAGAGGCTGAGGGCCAGGGAGAAGCCTGCCTGTGAGCATGGCTGTGAAGGGGCTGTCCTGATGGAAGAACTGTATCCTGAGTGTTCCTGAGCTTGAATTTTAACCTGTTACTTCCCTAATAAACCCCATAATTATAAGCATTGTCTGTGAGTTCTGTGGGATCATTGAAATGAAATATCGAACCCATCAGAGAAGAAGAGAGTACTGTGGGAGGGATAGTTGTTGTCAGAATTGGTAAAGATGGCAGAGGGAGGAGGCATGTCTGACAACCTCATAGAAATCAGCTTTGGGCTATTGGTCTTGATTCTCCTTCCCCCTTGTGAAGTTAAAGGAGGTCAGACTCCTCCCCCCATACTGTTGTTATAAATGCAAAGAGGAAAATAAATGAAAAGAATTAGAGTAGAACATCCAAGAACTGTAGGACAATTTCAAAAGTGTGACGTATTAGTAATTGAGATTCTAGAAAGTGAAAAAAGGGAGAAAGAAGCAGAATAAGTATCTGAAGTAATCATAACTGAGAACTTTCCAAAACTAATGACAGACGCTAAACTGAAGATCCAGGAAGCTCAGAGAACACAAATTAGAATAAATATCAAAGTAAAAAAAAAAAACATGCCTCAGCAAATAATATTCAATCTTCAGCAAACTAGAGACAAAGAAAAAATCTTGAAAGAAGCTAGGGGGAAAAAAAACACCTCACTTATGTAGGAACAAGAACTACAGCCGACTTCTCCTCAGAAACCGTGAAAGCAAAAAGATAGTGCAGTGAATTACAGTGAAATCTGTGACAGTCGGAACTTTAATGGGACTGCCTTGTTTTTCCAGGTTTCACAAGTTTTCCACCATTGACAGGGTGTAGCCTTACTACTTTTCTACTGCTCATTTTAGTGGAAAATATTTAAATTTTCCTTCTCTGACAGGCTTCTGCATTACAGTTCAGATTCTGCAGGTTTTACTGTATTTAGTGTTGAAAGAATTCTGTATCGAACAAAATGATCCTTCAAAAGTAAAGAAGAAATAAAATCTTTCTCTGACAAAAACTTAGGGAATTCATACCAGCAGACCTGTCTTGAAGAAATGTTAAAATAAGTTCTTTACTCTGAGTGTATGGCCTCCGGACACCCTTTTAACTCAGTACTGAAGTCACCCCTGAGGCTCACCCTTCAGCCAAAGATCAGGCCTGTAAAACAAACAACACACATAGTTCAACCCTGTATACAAGACCAAATGGGTGCACCAGACCAGGGGCAAGGAAGAGAAGGCAGGAAGAGACAGGAAACCCGAGGTCGAGAAGGGGAGAGGTCGACGCGTTGTGGGGTTGACAACCAATGTCATGAAACAATATGTATTAATTGCTTAATGAGAAACTAATTTGCTCTGTAAAGTGTCACAGAAAGCACAATAAAAGAGAAAAGGGAGTTTTTTAAGGAGAAAAAAAATAATATAGAATCTACATTAAAAAAAAAAAACCCAAACAAACAGAAGAGCATCAGGTAAGTAATAAATTAAGGTAAAATAGAATATTTTGTTATTCTTCGTTGATCTAAAAGATAACATTTAAAGTAAATAACAGTAACAATGTATTGAATGACTATAGCATATGAATAAGTGAAATGAATGACAGCAATGTCACAAGGGATGGGAGACAGGAATCGGGAATACTCTGCTATAAGGTAGCTGTACTTTCTGTATTTATAGTGCTACTTGAAGGTAGACTTAGATTAGCTTAAAAAATGTGTATTGTAAACTTTAGGACAAACAAAAGACTTTTTAATGAGGTATGATTGATATGCTGGGAGAAAATGAAATGGAATCTTATAAAATGCTTCATTAATATCAGAGAAGGCAGAAAAAAGAGGGTAGAGACAGGAGCACAACAAAAATGAATAGAAAACAGTTACAAAAATGGTATATATCCAACTATATCGACAATGCATTGCATTGGGCAAATCTACTGCAAATGACCTCTTTAAAGTGCTGAAAAGCAAAGATGTCGCCTTGAAGACCAAAGTGTGCTTGAGCCAAGCCATGGTATTTTCAATCGCATCATATTCATGTGAAAGCTGGGCAGTGAATAAGTAAGACCGAAGGAGAATTGATGCTTTTGAATTGTGATGCTGGAGAAGAATTTTGAATATACCATGGACTGCCAGAAGAATGAGCAAACCTGTCTTGGAAGAAGTATAACCAGAATGCTCCTTAGAAGCAAGGATGGTGAGACTGTGTCTTACATAATTTGGACATGTCAGGAGGATTCAGTCCCTGGAGAAGGGCATCATGCTTGGTAAAGTACAGCGTTAGCAGAAAAGAGGAAGACCCTCAATGAAGTAGATTGACACAGTGGCTGCAACAATGAGCTCAAGCATAACATCGATTGTAAGGATGGCGCAGGATCGGGCAGTGTTTCGTTCTGTTGTGAATAGAGTCGCTATGAGTCAGAACTGACTCAATGGCACCTGTCAACAACAACATTTCAATAATATCTTTAAATGTGAATGGTCTACATACACCAGTTAAAAGACAGAGGCTGCCAGAGTAGTTAAAAATATCAAAGAGACGGTAAATGGAAGACTCTAGATTTGGTCCGCAACAGAGAGTTTCAGCATCATTTTGTGTTATTTTGGGTAGGTAGTGTGTTTCTGGAAATTTGTCCATTTCCTCTAGGTTTTCAAATTTGTCGGAGTATAGTTTTTCAAAATATTCTGTTACGATCCTTTTTATTTCACTTGAGTCTGTTGTAATGTCCCCCATTTCATTTCTTATTTGGTTTATTTGAATCCTCTCTTGCTTTTCTTTTGTCAATTTGTGGTTTGTCAATTTTGCTGATTGTTTCAAAGAGCCAACTTTGGGTTTCGTTGATTCTTTCTATTGTTTTTCTATCCTCTATTTCTTTTATTTCTCCTCTGATCTTTATTATTTCCTTTCTTCAAGTGGCTGTGGGCTTTTTTGCTGTTCTCTTTCTATTTGCTTGAGTTGTGTAGCTAATGCTTTAATTTTGTTCCTTTTTTCTTTTTTGATGTGTGCATCTATTGCTACAAGTTGACCTCTGATGACTGCCTTTGCTGTGTCCCAAAGGTTTTGGTATGCTGTGTTTTCATTCTCATTTGACTCTAGGAATTTTTTGATTCCATCTCTGATTCCTCCTATTCCCCAGTGGCTTTTAAGCAGGGCTTTATTCAGTTTCCATGTAATTGATTTTTTCCCTTGCTCTTTTTTCGTTAATTTCTACCTTGACGGTGTTTGGTCAGGGAAGATACTGTGTATTATCTAAATGTTTTGGATTTTGTTGAGGATTGCTCTGTGGCCTAAGATGTGGTCTATCCTGGAGAACATTCCACATGTGTTGCAAAAGAATGTGTACTTTGCAGCTGTTGGGTAGAGTGTTCTGTATATGTCTATGAGGTCAAGTTGGCTGATTGTGCCCTTTAACTCTTCTTGTCTTTGCTGAGTTTCTTTCTAGATGTTCTGTCCTTTACTGAGAGTGGTGTATTGAAGTCTCCTATTATTGCAGAACCGTCAGTTTCCCTTTCAGTGCTGTTAGAGTTTGCTTTATGTATTTTCGAGCCCTGTCATTGGGTGCATTGATTTTTATTACGGTTATGCCTTCATGATGGATCATTCCTTTAATTATTACATAGTGCTGTTCTTTGTCTTTTATGGTGGATTTTGTTTTAAAGTCATTTTATCTGAGATTAGTATTGCCACTCCTGCTCTTTTTTGGTAGGTGTTTGCTTAATATTTCTTTTTTTATTAACTTTTATTAAGCTTCAAGTGAACGTTTACAAATCCAATCAGTCTGTCACATATAAGTTTACATACATCTCACTCCCTACTCCCACTTGCTCTCCCCCTCTTGAGTCAGCCCTTTCAGTCTCTCCTTTCTTGACAATTTTGCCTGCTTCCCTCTCTCTCTATCCTCCCATCCCCCCTCCAGACAAGAGTTGCCAACACAATCTCAAGTGTCTACCTGATATAATTAGCTCACTCTTCATCAGCGTCTCTCTCCCACCCGCTGACCGGTCCCTTTCATGTCTGATGAGTTGTCTTCAGGGATGGTTCCTGTCCTGTGCCCACAGAAGGTCTGGGGAGCATGGCCGCCGGGATTCCTCTAGTCTCAGTCAGACCATTAAGTTTGGTCTTTTTATGAGAATTTGGGGTCTGCATCCCACTGATCTCCTGTTCCCTCAGGAGTTCTCTGTTGTGCTCCCTGTCAGGGCAGTCATCGATTGTGGACGGGCACCAACTAGTTCTTCTGGTCTCAGGATGATGTAGGTCTCTGGTTCATGTGGCCCTTTCTGTCTCCTGGGCTCCTAGTTGTCGTGTGGCCTTGGTGTTCTTCATTTTCCTTTGCTCCAGGTGGGTTGAGACCAATTGATGCATCTGAGATGGCCACTTGTTAGCATTTAAGACCCCAGACGCCACATTTCAAAGTGGGATGCAGAATGTTTTCATAATAGAATTATTTTGCCAATTGACTTAGAAGTCCCCTCAAACCATGTTCCCCAGACCCCCGCCCCTGCTCCGCTGACCTTTGAAGCATTCATTTTATCCCGGAAACTTCTTTGCTTTTGGTCCAGTCCAATTGAGCTGACCTTCCATGTATTGAGTGTTGTCTTTCCCTTCACCCAAAGCAGTTCTTATCTACTGATTAATCAATAAAAAACCCTCTCCCTCCCTCCCTCCCTCCCCCCTTCGTAACCACAAAAGTATGTGTTCTTCTCAGTTTTTACTATTTCTCAAGATCTTATAATAGTGGTTTTATACAATATTTGTCCTTTTGCCTCTGACTCATTTCGCTCAGCATAATGCCTTCCAGGTTCCTCCATGTTAGGAAATGTTTCACAAATTCGTCACTGTTCTTTATCAATGCGTAGTATTCCATTGTGTGAATATACCACAATTTATTTACCCATTCACCCGTTGATGGGCACCTTGGTTGCTTCCAACTTTTTGCTATTGTAAACAGAGCTGCAATAAACATGGGTGTGCATATATCTGTTTGTGTGAAGGCTCTTGTATCTCTAGGGTATATTTCGAGGAGTGGGATTTCTGGGTTGTATGGTAGTTCTATTTCTAACTGTTTAAGATAACGCCAGATAGATTTCCAAAGTGGTTGTACCATTTGACATTCCCACCAGCAGTGTATGAGAGTTCCAATCTCTCCGCAGCCTCTCCAACATTTATTATTTTGTGTTTTTTGGATGAATGCCAGCCTTGCTGGTGTGAGATGGAATCTCATCGTAGTTTGAATTTGCATTTCTCTAATGGCTAATGATCAAGAGCATTTTCTCATGTATCTGTTGGCTGTCTGAATATCTTCTTTAGTGAAATGTGTGTTCATATCCTTTGCCCACTTCTTGATTGGGTTGTTTGTCTTTTTGTGGTTGAGTTTTGACGGAATCATGTAGATTTTAGAGATCAGGTGCTGGTCGGAGATGTCATAGCTGAAAATTCTTTCCCAGTCTGTAGGTGGTCTTTTTACTCTTTTGGTGAAGTCTTTAGATGAGCATAGGTGTTTGATTTTTAGGAGCTCCCAGTTATCGGGTTTCTCTTCATCATTTTTGGTAATGTTTTGTATTCTGTTTATGCCCTGTATTAGGGCTCCTAGGGTTGTCCCTATTTTTTCTTCCATGATCTTTATCGTTTTAGTCTTTATGTTTAGGTCTTTGATCCACTTGGAGTTAGTTTTTGTGCGTGGTGTGAGGTATGGGTCCTGTTTCATTCTTTTGCAGATTGGATATCCAGTTATGTCAGCACCATTTGTTAAAAAGACTATCTTTTCCCCAATTAACTGACACTGGTCATTTGTCAAATATCAGCTGCTCATACGTGGATGGATTTATATCTGGGTTCTCAACTCTGTTCCATTGGTCTATGTGCCTGTTGTTGTACCAGTACCAGGCTGTTTTGACTACTGTGGCTGTATAATAGGTTCTGAAATCAGGTAGAGTGAGGGCTCCCACTTTCTTCTTCTTTTTCAGTAATGCTTTGCTTATCCGGGGCTTCTTTCCCTTCCATATGAAATTGGTGATTTGTTTGCTTGATATATTTTTTTCCATCCTTTCATTTTTAATAAATTTACATCTTTGTTTCTAAGGTGTGTCTCTTATAGACAGCATATTGATGGATCCTGGGTTTTTTGTTTGTTTGTTTTTTACCCATTCTGTCACTCTCTGTCTCTTTATGGGTGTATTTGGGTCATTTACATTCCATGTGATTATTGATAGGTGTGAGTTTATTGCTGTCATTTTGTAATGCTTTTTTTTTTTCTTGTGGTGTTGACATTTTCTTTGTTCCTCTTACTCTCCTGTGCTATATTTCTTTGTTTGTGAATTTTTTTTTAAATTTCTTTTGTTTTTGTAGGTTTTGTTTCGACTGAGACTTTATGTTTTTCTTGTTATTTTGATAGGTAGGTCTGTTAACTTTCTTTGTAGTTGCCTAGAAATTTGCCCTTGTCTTCCTAGTAGAACCAGTCTATTATTACTTGGTATCACCTTGCCTTCTTTTCCATTAGAAAGTTGTATACCTACACCGTTTATTTCCTCTTTTATTGTTCTGACATTGTTGTCACTAACAGATTAACTTCCCTGGTTTCCTGTTGTAATTCTTCTGGTTTTGGATAGTCGTTGATAGTTCATTTCCTAGGTTGGTGTCTGGCTAGTACAATCTTGCGTCCCAGCTTCAGGCTGTGGTCTGATGTTGTTTGTTCCCAGACCAAAGGCTCCCTGTAATAATTCTTGTAAATTTAGTCTGGTTTTTACATATTCCCTTAATTTCTGTTTTTCTGGAAATGTCCTAACTTCACCATCATATTTGAATGAGAGGTTTGTACAAAAATTATTCTCGGTTGGCAATTTTTTTCTTTCAAGGTTTTATATATGTCTTCCCATTGCCTTCTTGCCTGCATGGTTTCTGCCAAATAATCAGAGCTTAGTCTAATTGTTTCCCCTCTGTATGTGATGTTTCATTTTTTTTTTTTCAGTCTAATTGTTTCCCCTCTGTATGTGATGTTTCATTTTTTTTTTTTTTTTAGTCTAATTGTTTCCCCTCTGTATGTGATGTTTCATTTTTCTCAAGCTACTCTCAGGATTCTTTCTTTGTCTTTGGTTTTATCGAGGGTGATTATATGCATTGGTGATTTTCTTTTGGGGTCTATCCTGTATGAGGTTCATTGAGCTTCTTGGATGGTCAGCTTTTTATCTTTCTTGATATTAGGGAAGTTTGCTGTCATCGGTTCCTCAATGATCCTCCCTGAGTTTTCCATTTTCTCCCCCTATTCTGGGACTCTGATCACTAGCATATTTTAGCTTTTGATTGTATACCACATCATTCTCAGGAGTTCTTCAATTTTCTGCTTTTTCCACAAAGTCATAGCCAAGTGTTTGTCTTCAATTTCACTGATCCTGTCTTCCATTGTTTCAAACCTGCTCAGCCCTTCTATGACACTGTCCATTTCTGAAATCTTGTTGTTTATCTTTTGGATTTCTAATTGTTGTTTTTGTAGGATTTCTAGTTGTGAATTTATTTTGGCATTTTGTTCCTCCATTATTTTCCTGAATTCTTCCATTTTTGTCTGTATTTTCCATGAATTGGTCTGCCTTTTTATGAATTTGTCTATTTTTTCCTCATTTTTGACTACTTTTTTTGCTTCAACTCTTGGATAGCTCTGAATATTAGAGATTTGAATTCCCTATCAGGTAGTTCTCATGCCTTTTCTTCTACTGAAAAGTCATCTGGTGTTTTATTTTGGGCGCCTACTGGAACCATTCTGTCCTATTTACTTATATATTTTGATATTGTCTGCTGTCTTCGGGATATTCCATAGTTATTTTCTTCATTTATTGACTATAGATTTGTTTATTTCACCCTGTTTTTTTTTTTTTTGTTTGATTCTTTGTTTGGTTTTGTTTGGTTATGTCTGAGCAGATGGGCTGCATGTTCTTTGTTGTTTGTTCATCTGTGAGCATACTTTTCACCTTCTTATGCAATGGGCAGGGCCAGTCGCTCAGCTATGGTGCAGCAGGGCAGGCCCAGCTGAAGGGGAGGGGTTGGGATGGGTTATTTGTAGCAAGCAAAAGGGCCAATAGGGCAAGCCAGGAGTCAGTGCAGGGCCATGCCTGTGCTTCTCAGGGATGTGATGTTCAGCACACAGTGTAGGTAGGCAGGAAGGAGGGGGGAGGTTGTGATGTGTGGAGCTAAGATTGGTATGGGAAAGAACAGAGAAACAAGAGCCAAAAACAAACAAACAAACAAAAAGAACCAAACAAAGATTGTTAAGGGAGCTTGTAGTTGGAGTGGAGAGATGAGAAAACAAGAAATGGAGAAAAACAAAAAGGAGTAAAAAAGAAAAGGAAAAAAAAACAGAGAAAAAATGAATAGAAATTAGAGAAAGAAAAGCAAAGTCCCCAGGGATCCCACTGGTGTGGCTGCAAAGACTGGGGACGTAGCTCCCAGGCCAGGCAGTACAGCCTGGCTAGAAGGGGCTCCCAAGCCATGAAAGGAAAAAGAAAACAAACAAACAAAACAAAAAAAGGAAATGCCCCTGGGGATCCCATCAGCATGGCTGCACAGACCAGGGAAGTGGCTCTCAAGCTGGGCAGTGCAGCCCAGTTAGAAGGGGCTCCCAAGCCTTAAAAGGAAAAAGAAAACTAACAAGCAAACAAAACAAAACAAAACAACAACCAAAAAAAGGTCCCAGGGATCCTACCAATGTTGCAGCCCAGTCCAGAGAAGCAGTTCTCCAGCCGAGTGGCACTTCACAGCCTTTGAAGAAGAAGTAAAGCTGGCACACAGAGCCAGGTGTTTGAGAGAAAGGAGGGGGAGGTGGTGAGAGGCAGGGAGGAAACCGAAAGAAGCCAGAAAAAGCAACATCAGCAACAAACAAACGGCACTGACAGAGCTGGCCAATGTGGGTGAGGCAAATCCAGGCAGCGTGAGGTCAGAACCACTGCCTCTCAGCCAAGAGACTGTGGCTGGTGGCAAATGGTGGAGGTAGAGTGGGGGGGGGAAGGATAAGGGGTGAGAAATTGTATATCACTGGTTACCAGCTGTTCTGTCTCCTGCTAGAAACTCTGTGAAACTGCTTTTCTGTACTCCCTGTCCACTGATCTCCAATGTGAGCAGGGTGAATTCAAATGGCACAGACCCTGCCCTTCCTGGCCAGCTGAGCAACTGCAGCCAGCTAGGAAGCTGCAGAGCCTGAGTAGGGGGAAGAAAGATGGGGGGTGAGAAAGCATACATTGCTGGTTATCGGGTGCTCTGTCTCTTGCTGGGAGTTCCATGAAGCTGCTTTCCCACACTCCCTGTCCACCAATCTCCAACAGAAGTCCAAGATGGTGAATCCATGCTGTGTTAGCTGATAGGGGCCCTCCACACATACCTCTCCTTGCTCTGTGTTCTCTGACAGTTTCTTATTCCATTTGGTGATTGGCTGAGTTCTTTTATCTTTTCATTTGACATTTAGGGTTCCAGGATTGATGTTTGTCCCTGTTTTACTTAGTTTTTCAGGTCTTTGCTGTGGAGGGACAGCATGGTGCTTCTGTCTATAGCACCATGCTGGCTTCCTTGTTTTCTTTACGTTGAGGTGTAATCCATACTGAAGCCTGTAGTCTTTGGCCTTCATCAGTAAGTGCTTCAAGTCTTCTTCACTTTCAGCAAGGAAGATTGGGTCATTTACATATCACAAGTCGTTAATGAGTCTTCCTCCAATCCTGATACCTTGTTCTTCTTCGTATAGTCCAGCTTCTCAGATTTTTTGCTCAGCATACAGATTGAATAAGTATGATGAAATGATACAACCCCAACACACAACTTTCCTGATTTTAAACCACACAGTGTCCTCTTGCTCTGTTCGAACAACTGCCTCTCGGTCTAAGTACAGGTTCAGCACGAGCACAATCAAGTGTTCTAGAATTCCCATACTTTGCAATGTTATCCTTAATTTGTAATGATCCACATTGTCAAATGCCTTTGCATCATCAATAAAATACAGGTAATCTTTCTGGTATTCTCTGCTTTTTAGCCAAGATCCATCTGACATCAACAATGATAGCCCTTGTTTCATGTCCTCTTCTGAATCCAGCTTGAATTTCTGGCATTTCCCTATCAATGTACTGTTGCAACAATTTTTTAATTACCTTCAGCAAAATTTTACTTGCATGTGATATTAATGATATTGTTCAATAATTTCCACATTCTGTTGGACCCTACGAGATACCCCATCTATGGTGCTGCTCAACCCAGGAGCAACACTAGGGAGGTGCGGGGAGTTCAGATGGCACCGGGTGACACTGCCAGAGGGGGTGACACCAAATAATTTCTATAAAATTTTTGTGCAGCTTTTCAGCAGAAATTTATTATTTTTTTAATAAAAATATCCCTGTAGTTATTTATAACAAAAAAATTTTTTTTCATAAACCCAGCTTACATATACAAATATACCTACAAGGTTAAAACTCTATGCTAATTTACTTTTTGGGCCTTCTAATGCACTCCAGTTGGAGCTGTCATTAATACCCAATTACAACGACACATGCTGTTGTTTTCATTGCTGCTGGTATTTTTACAGTTGCTGATTTTGTCAAAATTTCTGGTGTTTTAGCTACAATATTGTGGTAATTAGCATGAGGGGGGATGACACCATGAGTTACTGCACTAGGTAACACCAACCCTAGTGATGCCACTGGCTCAACCTACCCCTCAGAGTCCTTGTAAGGGTTGAAAAAGATAAAACATAAATGAAGCCCTGCTGTAAATTGTAAAGTGCTAATGACGTAAGGCAGACTTGAATTATTAAGTGCTGAAGGTAAGCTTCTAGATGAATTTCCATTATATACACTGAGAGCAGATGTTGTTGGTGACCTGCTCATATTCACTCTGTCTTTGCCAGTTCCGTTCACACTGTCCACCTTCCAACTGTGAGCAAGCTTGTCCCTTTGTCTGAGGCTTCCCTCTCACCCTTGGGCAGATAGATACACCAGTTACTCAGAGAGTTAAGGAATAGACTCCCAGCTCCTGAGGTGGAAAAAATTCTGGGGAGTGGTCTACATAGACTCCCAAAGTTTTCATAGCCTAATTATGCTCTAGTTGTCCACTGTGGTAACTGGCTTGCTGATGTATCTCATACTGGTTTCCTTCCCTCCGTACTTCATTCCCTCATTCAATGTTCCCTGAGGGCACCTCCCAAATAAACTTCTTGCACTCACATCCTCGTCTTAGGGTCTGCATCTGGGAGAACCCAAATGAAAACATACATCAAGACACGTGAGTATGGGAATCCTTACTTGACAGGAAAAGTAGATTCCAGGCATTTGATTTTAAAATACACTCAGTGATTGTTTGAAGTTATTTCTGTGTGAGTTGTAATTTTCTATGTTTCTAACGAAATTATTGCTCGCCTAACTGAGGGATCAAACATGATCTGCCACCAGAGAAAGATAAAACACAAGTAATGATACCCAGATGTATATTTCACAAAATCCTGTCCTGAAGATAGATAATGCTATTAGAACCTTGTTTTTAGGTGCCATCAAGTCAGTTCTAGCTTATAACTGTATGTACAACAGAATGAAACACTGTCTTGTCCTGTGCCATCCTCACAATCGTTCTTATACTTGAGCCTATTGTGGCAGCCACTGTGTCAATCCATCTTATGGAAGGTCTTACTCTTTCTTTGCTGACCCTCTACTTTACCAAACATAATGTCCTCCAGGAAAGGGTCCCTCCTGATAACATGTCCAAAATATGTGTATCTAATGAGCATTCTGGCTGTACTTCTTCCAAGATAGATTTGTTCATTCTTTTGACAGTCCACAGTATGTTCAATATTCTCCACCAAGACCATAATTCAAAGGCATCAACTCTTCTTCAGCCTACCTTATTCATTGTCCAGCTTTCACATGCATATGAGGCAATTGAAAATAACATGGCTTGGGTCAGGAGCATCTTAGTCCTCAAAGGGACATCTTTGCTTTTTAACACTAAAGAGTTTTTTTGGTTTTGTTTTTCTTTGTCCAGTGCAATACATCGTTTGATTTCTTGACTGCTGCTTCCATGGGTGTTGATTGTGGATCCAAATAAAACAAAATCCTTGACAACTTCGATATTTTCTCCATTTATTGTGATGTTGTTTACTGGTTCAGTTGTGAGGATTTTTGTTTCCTTTATGTTGAGGTGTAATCCATACTGAAGGCTATAGTCTTTGACCTTCATCAGAAAGCGCTTCAAGTCCTCTTTGCTTTCAGCAAGCAAGGTTATGTCATCTGTATATCAAGGGTTGTTAATGAGTCTTCCTCCAATTCTGATGCCGCGTTCGTTATACAGTCCAGGTTCTCAGATTATTTCCTGATTTTAAAGCACACAGTGTCTCCTTTAGAACTAGAACGTAGAACCTACAATTAATATGTTTATCAGTAAAAGACACACGAGGGTGTGGTGAATTTCCATGTTTTCTTTTCCAGGCAAAAGAAAAGAATATGTTCAATATGCATTCACTTAAGCACTATTCAAAAAAAACATTTTTTTTTTTTTAGTACTGAGAACTGAATTCATTTCTATTATAACTAAGCTATTAAAATAAGCTGAATAGATCATTTCATTTAGGCTCATAAGAAATAATGGCTTTTTTTAATTTTGCGAGCATTTTGAAAGAATAATTTGGTTGCATACCATTTAGCAGGGCTGTATCCAAGCATTATACGTGAATGTCTAGCTGTATTTGTTTCCTTATTTTACAATCGAACTAAAATTTGCTTAAAACTTAACCCTGCCTCAGGGCCTTTGCGCTTGCTTCTGTCTCTATCTGGAGCACATATCTCTGCGTGGCTGCCTCTTTCTTACTATTTGTATGGTGGAAAGGCTGTCTTCATCCACTATCTGTCCAAAATAGTCACCAGTCACATGTGTCTACTGAGCACTTGAAATGTGTCCAAATTGATATGTGCCATAAGTATAAAATATGCACTGGATTTTGAAGACCTAATATGAAGAAAAGAATGCAAAATGTCTCATGAATTATTTTTGTATAGATTACATGTTGAAATTCTATTTTGGATATATTGAGTTAAATATGTATTATTCTAATTAATTTCACCTGCTTCTTTTTTCTTAATATTACTACCAGAAAATTTAAAATTACATATGTTACTGACATTTGTGGTCTGTATTATATTTCTATTGTTTAGTGCTGATAAAATAATCCCCCACACCCACCCCGGCCCCCTGCTTTATTGTCCTCAGAGCACTTTATCACTCTGGAATTACACAAGTAAATGATAAGCCGTTACTTGTATATTGTCTATCTGGCTATCCGAACAGAAGCTCCAGGGCCCCTTGGGTCAAGCTCACCTTACCCAGTGTCTGGCACTTGCGTTGTTGTCGGCACCGTGGGCCTGGTTCCAGCTCCTAGTGACCTCACGTATAACAGGACAGAACGTTGCCCAGTCCTGTGCCATCTTCATGATCACTGGTACCTTTGAGCCCATTTTTGTGGCTATTGTGTCAATCTCATTGAGGGTTTCCTTCATTTTCGCTGACCCTCTACCAGGAGTCCCTGCGTGGCACAAATAGTTCAAGGCTGACCTACTAACCCAAAGACTGGCTGTTGAAACACAGCCAGAGGCACTTTAGAAGAAAGACCTCACCATCTGCTTCCAAAAGGTCGCAGCCATGACGCAGTTTGACTCTGAAACACATGGAGTCACCAGGACTCAGAATCGGCTCAACAGCAACTGATTTGTTTGTTTGTTTTCTACTTTACCAAAAAAGATGTCCCTGTCTAGCAATTAGTCTTCCCTGATCAAATTCACTCCTGTTGAGTCAATTTCCGACTCATAGCGACCCTATGGGACAGGGTAGAATTGCCCCTTAGGTTTTCCAAGGCTGTAAATCTTTACAGAAGCAGACTGTCACATCTTTTTTCCCTCAAAGTGGCTGTTGGGTTAGAACTACCAACCTTTTGGTTAGCAGCTGAGCACTTAACCACTGTGCCCTCAGGGCTCCTCCCTGACCATACTAGAGTTAAAAGCAAACATTATGAAATGAACAAATAAAGGAATGAGTGGACTATGGACTTCTTTCCTGAGAGCTTCACTATCAATTGTGACTCAACAACATTCGAGTTTCTTGAGGGTTAATGAGCTAGACTAGATTCCCCTGGAGGAAGCTCCAGGAGGGGCAGTTCCACAAAAGAAACAAAAGTGCTCACTGGCCATTACTTAGTTATATTTTATGACTTTCTTTATAACATCACTGTCAGAAAGGTAAGACCATTTGGTTCATCTGGTAAGAATGACCAAGCCACCAAACTAACACAGATATAACTGACCAGACGATTTGCAGGCTATTAGAAAGCTAATGAGTCCGTAACTAAGATGACTGACTGGGATCAAAAAGACTCTTGAACACCTTCTGTTAAGCGAACAGTCATTACAACAATCAAGAAACTAAACGTGCTGCATTGGGCAAGAAGTCACCACTAATTGCTGGCCTCTGAGTCCCATAACTGACATCAAATGGCTCACAGTGTTATGTAAGTGATATAATTAGGCTCCATAGTTGACAGCCTTATTAAGAGGAATGGGAGAGTTCACACTCCACTCACTATTGTTTTCAGATTTGCCTCTTCAGAGACTAAGACTTTGCCCTGACATTTTGCTCACCAGATTGGCTCTGTCTGGTACAGAAAGCCAGGAGGCTGGTGCTCAGCAACTACAGTAAGTTATGCAAAAAATCAAGATTTCCATATTAAAGGAGCAGAGAAGGTGTATAGTTTTGAACTCATGTCCAAAGATTCTGTGTTCAAATTTTATAGCCAATAATTTACAAAAAATTTTAAACAATTGTTTCAGCCTTTCCTGTTTCTGCTTCTAGGACTCTGATCTGGGTTTTCAGTGAACAGTTGCTGATTATCCCTGAGGCAGAGTTCTAAGCCCCTCTGGGGAAGTACAAAGAAAGGGAAAGGGATGGAGTCTGTCTTCGAAAAGCTGCCAGGATAGTGTCCGGTTTCTATGAATTTACAATCAAGCCTCTGATTGCACTTCAGTTTCAGTGATTCTGCCTCTCCTGAGAGTGGTCTGCCCTGCAGATTAACTCCTTCAACCAACTTATGTGGACTTCACACTTCCCATGCACACCAGCCCTGAGCCCGGGTTCAGTACCGGTTACGCCCTGAGCCCGGGTTCAGGACCAGTCACACCTGCATGGCTTTAACTAGCAGAAATAGAATTCAGTTAGTGAGCATGTGAACTTGTCCTTCAGAGAGCATTTCGAACTGAAGTTTCTCTTTTCAAAATGATTCAAAATAGATAAGGCAGCAACTTTCTCCTTGTACACATACAATGTCAGTTGATTTTCCAAAGCTCAAACCTCATAGATCATTTAAAAATAAACTTCCAGAAGGCACTGTGGCTACTTCGTTGACTTTCTGTATCTGCTTTCTTCATCTCCAAAATCAAGCTAACACTGCCAGTCCGAGATATAACCTGCAGACATGAAGAGAGAGTAACTCAAAATTGTCAATGCCAAATGTGATCAGCACCATAATCTGTGTTAAGTAAATGGGTCTTCCCTTGAACACTGTCGGGTACTGGACATTTACCACTTGGAGAAGCATCTGTCCCTTTAAATTTAAATTCTCCTAGACCAGAGAACCTATTCTGGGTGTCCCCTCTATTGCAATTAGTACTAAATATGTTCTTGGAATTTGGTCAACTCCATGACTAAATAATAAACCTCAACATCACGAGAACCATTGCTATAAACCACTAAATCACCTTCTAGCAAAAGCTTCTCTCTCTCTGGGCTATCCGGATACCAACGCCCAAGGAAGGAAGTGGTGGGAGCATAGTCCCCGAGCCTGGAGAAAATTTAAAACTTGTTTATGGTTATTTTATCATCAGCCCACTTGACTTAATTCATCTACACCCAGTTTGTCGGTTAGAAAAAAAATGAAAACACTAATAGAGTCACCAAAGAAGGAAAATGACATTTGACACTTGAGTTAAATGTCCGTCTAATCTGGATTATGTTACCCGGGGCAGCTCCACCTCCACTCTGCAGGGAGAGGAGCTAGCTTCATTAGCCATAATGATAATTACACGCATTTTCAAAGAGGCTTTTATCCCCAAGGCTTGAAGTGCTCTATAAACATTAATTAATTTAAACTCTAGGTAGTCCAGTGCCAATACGTCTTTTGTAAAGAAGAATAAACAGAGGTCCACAGGAGTTAAGTGGTTTCACCAGGATCATTCAACCAGGCAGCAACATTGCTGTGAGCAAAATTGAGTCTGAATCACCGCCTCCAACGCCAACCCAAGGCTTGGGGAGGCTGAGCGGGAGAGAGGGAAGGGAAGAGGATGCACGCCTAAGTGGGGGAAAGTGAGGCAATGGTTGCATCGCGACCACAGTAAGAGGTGAGGAGTGCAGCCCCATTGATAAAATGAATCTCAGCTTGCAAAAGATAAACTGGCCTCCCATTTTTTTAAGGGAGCATTTCAAAAGCACCTGCTTCGCTATGCATGGAGATCACCGAAGGAATCTTGTTAGAGTGCAAAGCCTGATTCTGCAGGTCTGAGGTGGGACCAAAGAATCTTCATTTCTAACGTGCTCCCAGGGGCTGCGAGGGTGCTGGCCCACCAACCAGGCTGTGTGATAATTGCCCGTGCTGTTTTACTCGATTGTTAATTTCTTTCTTTATCTAATGCTGTACCACTTGGATTTTTTTCAGTACCAGTTTAGTTACTTCGTGCTGCTATAACAGCAATACCGCAAATGGGTGCTGGTTTTAAAGAACAAAAATGTGTTGTCTCACAGTTCTGGAGGCTGGAAGTCCAAATCAGGGTCCCAGCCTTGCTGATTCCATCTTTGAGCTTCTCTTCTAGTTCCTGGTGTCTGCCAGAGATCCTCGGCTTTCCGTGGTGTTCCTTGCTGTCTGTCCTCCCCCTATGTCTCTTCTGGTCTTTTTAAACTCAGAAGTGGTAGGTTTAGGAGCCACCCTACACTGGTGTGACCTCATTAACATCGCACAAGAGGACCTCCTGTTTCCAAACAGGGTCATATTTATGGGTACAGGAGTTAGAATTTCAAGACATATTTTAGAGGGACACAATTCAATCCATAACAGTACCTAAGTTTTTGTTTTTTTTTTTTTTTATCATTTCCCCCCTTTTAAATGAATGTGCAATATTTATAGAGCGAAGCCCATAGATCCTAAATAGGTTATTGTATAAATCTTAAACAAATGCATGCACCTGTGAAATCTACAACCCTATTTATCAAGATAGAGGTCATTTCCATCACCCCAGAAAGTTCACAGGCCACATGCTGGGTAGCCAGGTTATAGAATATATCTGTACAAGATCAAAGCCAAATAGCAGCATGATTTGGTGAACATCTAATGTGTGAGGCGTATTACTTTGCTATGCCTTTTAAGTTAAGAAGATGAAATCATCATAAAATCCACTCATTTCAGTGTGACCTTTGGAATTTGGAGTCAGAGCTGCAAGAACAGTGCGCTGCAAAGACCAGGCTGGGATCTAGGTCACCTGCCCTTTGCTCCTAGCATGAAGAGACTGCCAGGCCTTTGAGTCAATCTGCCTCGGTGCTTCCTACAAAATGTGCAAAGTGAATTTCAGTTAATGATACCTATTACTCAGTATTAGTAATTTTTGTGTTTCTAGGCCTTTCCGTAAAGAGGAAGCACTACATGGAGGAAAATTTGAGTGAGGAAAAGAACATGTTTAAGCTGATAAGAAACCCTGGGATGGTGTTTAAACAACCCTAAACCACAGAGATAAAAAGGAAGACATTTACTCAGTCATTCAGAGTGTTTTTTATTCCTGTATGAGGGTAAACATCTGAATATTTAGTAACATTTGTGTAATTAACTTACCTTTTTTTTTTTCCAATTTTTAATCATGACCAATTGAATTTAGCAAATTTAATGAGGGCAGTCCTGTCTATAAAACAGGTTGCAAGGTTCCTCAGGGATGCAGAGTTAGATGGGGCTGAGAGTCTGCTCTGGAAAAGTTTATCATCAAATCAACATTCAACAAGGTAAGAGCCTTTAGGGAGACGTGGACAGAGTAGGAGAAAGGTTCAATAAGAGCCAAATCCACTGGGAAGACCAGAGGAAGTCCATGGAGGAAGCTGCCTTTGAGAGGGCACCTCGCTGTGACCAGCAGGGGTGGGGCAGCAGGTATTTCAGGCAAAAGGAAATGGAAAATTAAAGGCATGAAAGTGGAAAAAAAAAAACGGATGGAAGTGTTGGGAAATAAATGCTCGCTATAACATCAAAAAAGAAAAAGCAAAGTGAGTGTATAGTTTCATTTGAAACTAGTAGTTATAACAGAATGTAACTCTGGGCTTATAGAAGTCTTCACGTGTGACTGAGCTTTCTTCACTTATCCAGTAAATATTACTGAGTGCCCACCATGTGCTAGGCACTGTGCTGGGCTTTGGGTGTGCTCTGATGAATCATGGCAGACATAGCCCCTCAGCTCATGGAGCTCGCAGTCTAGCTGGGAAACCAGACAAAAGGCATGTAAATAAACATGGCGGCCCTATCTACAATGGAACAAAATGCTGCCCAGTCTTGTGCCATTCCGTGAGTGGTTGCAGAGAGTACCACTGTGATCCACAGGGTTTTCACTGACTTGTTTTTGGACGTAGATCACAAGGCCTTTCTTCCTAGTCCATCTTAGTCTGGAAGCTCTGCTGAAACCTGTTCAATGTCATAGCAACATGCATGCCACCACTGACAGATGGGTCATGGTGGCTTCGTGTGAGCCACACTGGCCAGGAATCAAGCCCGGGTCTCCCACATGGAAGGTGAGAATTCTACCACTGAACCCCCAGTGCCCCCACAAACAAATAAAGCATACTTACAAATGATGACAAATTCAATAATCAAAGACATCCAGACCTGTGATGAAGAATATGGGGGATTTTATATGGGATGATCAAGGAAGAGCTTTCTGAGGAGGTGGTCTTCCAACTAATACCTGAAGGACAAAAAGGAGCCAGGCTTTTAGGAATCGGGGAACGTGGAGATGATCCAAACTGGGACACCGCTTGTGCAAAGGCAGCGTGTTCCAAAAACTGTCAGAAGAACAATGAGCCTGGAGTTTAGCAAGCAGGGGAGAATAGCTGCAGATGAGGTAGGGTAAACAGGCAAAGACCAGGCCATCGTAGAGCTTTCTAGGACGTGATGAGGACTTTGCATTTTATTCTAGGGGTGCAAATGGTTAACACACTCGGCTGCTAACCAAAGGGTTGGATGTTCATCCACCAAGAGGCACCTTGGAGAAAAGGCCTGGCAATCTAGTTTTGAAAAATCAGCTGTTGAAAACCGTGTGAGCACAGTTCTACTCTGACACATGTGGGGTCACCATGAGTCAGAATCAACTCAATTGCAACTGGTTTAGAGGGATAGTGATGGGTCAGTGGTAGAATTCTTGCCTTCCACGCAGGAGACTTGGGTTCGATCTCCAGTCAATGTATCTCACGCACGGCCACCACCTGTCTGTCAGTGGTGGCATGTGTGTTGCTAGGATGCTGAGCAGGTTTCAGCAGGGCTTTCAGACTAAGACGGACTAGGAAGAAAGGCCTGGTCATCTACTTCCAAAAATCAGCCAGCAAAAATCCTATGAATCACAACAGTCCAATATGCAGTCAATCCTGGGAATGGCACAGGACTGGACAACGTTTTTGTTCTGTTGTGCATGGGGTCACCACGAGTAGATGTCAACTAACAAGAATAACACAACGCATAAGGGTGGAAAAGTTTTAAACCAGTGAGTGACGTGATCTGATTTGCATGTTAAAAGATCATTCCTACCACTACAGAGAGAAGTGGATTGGAGAAGGGCGAGAACACACAGGGGAAGGCCAAGGAGAAGGACGGCTGTTGCAGAAGCCTGGTGGGAGATGATAGAGGCCTGATGAGGGGGCTGCCGCTGGCGATGAGCAGTGGGTATAGATAGAATCAGCAGATCCTGCTGATGGATAGGCTGTGGAGGGCAGCAGGCAAAGGAGAAATCTGAGTGACTGAAGGATGGTGGTACTATTTGCTAAGAGGAGAAAGGCAGAAGCTAGTGGGATTAATGATTACCTAAGGGGGAAAATCAAGACCTCAGATGTAAATATGATAAAAATTGAAAGGCCTGTAAATCCCAGTTTAACACATTCACCTTCTGGGAATCCACCTACAAATTGCTTATATCCATGATTTTTTAAATGAACCTGAGTTTACATCCCAGCAGAAACCATGTTTCCTACTTGTATGGGGCCCAGTAAGGACCAATGTCCTTACTGCCTACTAGATCCAAGGTCCCTTTCTCTACCTGCCAAATTCAGGATGTCTCAGGCTACTGCCGTCCCTCCGAATGATTGACTGAAGAGGTTTTATTTAACTCACTGTCATTTTGGATTTTCCATGCCATAAAAAAAACAAAAACAAAAAATAGTTGCTGTTCAGTCAGCTCCAACTCATGCAGCCTGATGTGTGCCGAGTAGAACTGCTCCGTAGGCTTTTAGATGCAAATTGCCAGGCCTTTCTTCTGAGGCACCTCTGGATGGGTATGAACCACCCACCTTTCTGTTAGTAGCTGAGCACTTAACCTTCTAGGGGTGCAAATGGTTAACACACTCGGCTGCTAACCAAAGGGTTGGATGTTCATCCACCAAGAGGCACCTTGGAGAAAAGGCCTGGCAATCTAGTTTTGAAAAATCTAGATTAGTTGGAAGACCACCACCCAGGAATTCCTCCATGCCATAGCTACCTGGATCAGCACAAATCTTTAAACACTGAAAGCAAATTTTAAAAGAAAGAAATGTAACACCCAATTATTATAAGAATTATTAAAATGTGATCAATATGCTACCAAAGTTAAATATTTAAATGTTTATGTACAAAGGCGGGTAAAGAAAAGAAGAATACGTGTGGGTTTTTACTCTGGGCCATTGGAAATATCACAAATGTGGGCTCAGTTTTCCCTTATGTAATAATCGGCAAAAACTTAAAAATGAAGAAATATTGGGGATGAAGCAATAAAAAATTTGGGGCTCCCATAGACGGCAAACTTTTAGAAGTCATGCCTCTCCATTTCTCAGGCTAGCACAGACTAGTGGTGTGCTAGTAAACATTTAACAACTAGCTGGGGAGGGAGAGGAGCCCTGACTTGTAATTTTGCAGCTTTCCATGGTGTGAATACTCCCTCCGTGGCCAATACATGACAACATTGGACGTGGAGTTGGGAAGAGATGTGCAAAAGCACACCATTATGTAGTATTTCCACTATATAGACACAATGGATTGAATAAGTCCAAGAGCATGCCTGTTAAAAAATACAGCAAATAATTAGGAAGTGATATGTTTTGAGTATTTATTACTTTTGCTGTTACTATAACTTATTTAATTGTGAGTTTATGTGATTTAACTTTTAACACATGGCTCAGAAAATTCCTGGAAATCTAACATTAAGCTGACACAAACAGTATGACCCGCTCTAGCACCGGGATGGTTCCCTGTGACACACAATAGGTGCCAATGAATGTGTTGAATGGGCTTCCTTGGCCTCCCTGAGCTAATGAAAATATCTGTTTTATCATTCAAATTCTAGAAAAGTTTCTATCTTACCAGGGCATTCGTTGGTAAGCAGTTTCTGAGCACTAACTACATGCTCAGTAAGAGGCACCAGGGCTTGGAGAATATAACTAATGTATTGAATGTTGCCATGTGACAGTCACTGTTCTAGATCCTTTATTATTAATTGAATTAACGCATACAAACCCATATAAATAGCTACTGTTATGTATTCTCCCCATTTTATGACAGATGTTGGAGCACAGAGGTTAATAATTCGATAACAGCACCCTGTCTTCTAAAACTAAGATAAATAAATCAGAATGAAGTAGTATCTCTGTCCTCAGCAATTTCACGAAGGTACATGTATAGGAATAGATACAGCTATCTATTTCATATGCTCAACGTCCCTGCATCAAACTTGAGGATCTTTTTCAAATATTGGGAAGGTTTTGCATTTTCAACTGCCTCTGTGCACTTGAAATAGTAGTCTGTTTTAATAAAATGTGCCCTTATGAATTAAAAGAGAGACAATTAAATTAAATAATGACATGACAAAAGCATTCAATTCCTCCAGCATGGTCGGTCGTTGCATTTTTCATTAGCAGTGATTTAACATTCATTTTTTAATAGCAATTACCTATTTGTCTCCGTGCCACAACTTGTAGAGATTTAAGTCTAATAATAGTTTGTACGCCTATAAAAATCACAAGCTCTGTTAAATGGAAAACAAAGAAGGTCATTTGTAATGTCAAACCATCTTTTCATAAACTTCAGGGCAGGGATGGGACGTGGGGAATTGAGAGCAAGAAACGCAAAACCTGTAAGGATAAATCCACCTATTAAAACAATTCCTGACCCAACTCTTTAACACCATTTTGAAACTACAATAAATGTGCCCCTCCGAGGGAGACGGTGTTTGCCCAAGTGCTTGTCACATTGGCTCACACCAAAAACAGTTTTGCAAATCATTTCACATAAAATTTAACATCCTAAGGTTTCTCAGGATCCTCATGAATATAATAACCCAAATAATATTACTAAAGCATCTGTATGTTTAAAGACAGACTTAATCAGACTTTTGAGTACTGATTGGTTTTAGATTTCCACGGTTTTATTTTAATTTTGAGACTTCTTAGCTCCAGTCCTGAAACAACCTAATTGCTTTTGCAACAGAACCCCGCACGTTTTAAGGAAATAATGACAGCGACTCCTCAGGGGGCTGCATTGTTCTGGCTGCCAGAGCCACTTTTGTTCACTTATTTTATATCAAGAGCTCACAATTTTCCTCTCCAGTTCCCAGCCTCCCTCACTGGAGCTTTGAAGGGTCCATTTTGTCTACCTTTGTAACAGAATTCTTCCCCTGGGCATGGAAATTTTGCTGGGACCTCCTTTAATAATTTTAATGGGGTGTTGTGCAAAAAGATATTTATTTGATGTGGAGCGAGGTGTGAGGGGAATGTCTTTTTAATCGTATTTTCTTCCCAGTTGAATTAAATCCACTTTAGATTTGGAATGAGGTACCTAGAATTTTAAGACAGAACGTTGTTGTTAGGTGCCGCCAGGTTGGTTCCGACTCATGGTGACCCTGTGCACAACAGAACGAAACACTGCCCGGTCCTGTGCCATCCTTACAGTCATTGTTATGTTTGAGCTCACTGTTGCAACCGCTGTGTCAATCCACCTCGTTAAGGGTCTTCCTCTTTTCCGCTGACCCTGTACTTTGCCAAGCATGATGTCCCTTCTCCAGGGACTGATCCCTCCTGACAACATGTCCAGAGTATGTAAGATGCAGTCTTGCCATCCTTGCTTCTGAGGTGCATTCTGGCCCCACTTCTTCCAAGACAGATTTGTTTGTTCTTTTGGCAGCCCATGGTATATTCAATATTCTTCACCAACACCACAATTCAAAGGCGTCAACTCTTCTTCGGTCTTCCTTATTCATTGTCCAGCTTTCACATGGATATGTTGCAATTAAAAATACCATGGCTTGGGTCAGGCACACCTTGGTCTTCAAGGTGACATCTTTGAATAGGGCCCAAGATAACTGTTTAGAAAGCAGTTGGGACACCTTCGCCCTCCAGGGTCACAACTGCCAGCCCTTTCTGACTGGAGGGTGGAGCCATGGTAAAGACGGATGGCAGACAGCTGGGGCAGTAGAGAGCACAGGGGCTCTGGACCCCACCAGGCCCCAGGCTCCCCTCCAAGAGGGAGCTCTCAGGCTGTGTGAGCAGACCCTGTTAGGGACCTATGTCGCCTCCTACAAAAAAATTTCCTGCACAAGTCTCCACTTGGTAGAGTTGCCTTGGTGCCTCAGTTTTCTAGAAAGATCTAGTACTGAACTTCGGAAACATAAATCATGTCAAACGGCTCTCTTGCCTATGACCTTTCACCGTCTTTCTGTCTCTCTTCAGATAAATCTGAATCACCACCGGAATCTAGCCTGCGCACACTTCCCCAGGTGCACCCCCATGGGCTCATTTCTGTGCCGTAGACATGACGAGCCCCTGGGTGGCACAAACGGTTAACATACTCGGCTGCTAACTGAAAGACTGGAGGTTCAAGTCCACCCAAAGGCACTTAGGAAGAAAGCCCGGTGATTTACTTTTGAAAAATCATCTGTTGAAAACCCTACAGATCGCAGTTCTGCTCTGTAACAAATGGGGTCACCACGAGTCAGAATCGACTTGATAACAACTGGTCTTTGGTTAGACATGCCAAACCCTTTTCTACCTCTGGGACCGTTTTTATAATTACTGAATATTTTGCCAGGAACCCTTTTGCCCCAGTTGTTCTTCCACAAATTCAGGTCTCTGTTCATATGTCACCTCCTCAGGGATAACTCCCCTCACCCTCTCTGCCTTATCGTTGGTGGGGGAGTAGGAAAGTGAGAGTGGGAGGGCAGGAGTCAAAACATGAGCAGGTTACCACTGAGAAACTGTGGCTCAATCCCACTGGGATTATAGGACATGCCTCAACTATACACACTATATCCACCAACTCCTGTCAGGGCCTCTCCCAGGGCATCAGTCCCTGTTTAAAGGTGGGCATAATTCTGTGGCCAGAGAATGCCCTCAGGCAGTGTCACCAGTGGTTGAAGGAGGAAGTCCTTGGGTCTATCAGTGAGTGTCTAGGGGATACAGGACACTGGTAGTGTCCGTTAAAAACTATTTTGTAATCCTGAGGGGAGCTGGTCCTGCAATTCCTGGTGGACTAAATACATGGACAGCGTTCCTGGAAACATAACCAGTCTAGGACTTGGCCATCTTGGATTCAAGCCCCAGCTTCTCTTCTAGCTCACTATGCACATTTGGGGGGTTTTCCTTCTCTGGGGCTCACTTTTCTTGACTGTAAAATGGGGATTGGGATCACAGCAGTGTGTCCAAAGTGTGGTATATGTACCACAGGTGGTATAGCGGATAATTTTAGATAATAAATGGATGAATGTGTCTTAATTTTAAGGGTTACGTATTTTTAATAATCAGGGTAACTCTAAATGCTGAAATAAATATCCCTCAAAATCTCAGGGGCTTAACACAGTAAATGTTTATTTCTCGCTTAATGACAGTCCAGTGTGGGTTGGTGGGGTGGAAGAGGATGATAGGGAAGGAGGCCTCTGATCCACAAGGTCATTCAAAAACCGAGGTTCCTTCCCTCTGCTGACTGTCATTTTTAAGAACCCTGGAGTCCTAAACTGTATTCTTTGTATCCATCCAGTAAACAAAGGAAGGGAGAGGGGAGGATAGTGTAAGAGACTACAGTCTAGAAACGACTATATCAGTACCACTGGAAAAAACCAAACCTATTGCCGTCAGGATCAATTCCAACTCATAGCAACCCTATAGGACAAAGTAGAACGGCCCCATAGGGTTTCCAAGGAGCGGCTGATGGATTTGAACTGCCAACCTTTTGATCAGCAGCTGAAATCCTAACCATTGCACCACCAGGGCTCCATTCTACTGGGCCAGAATTCAGTCACATGGCCCCACCTAGCTGGGAAACATAATCTTCCTGTGTGCCTAAGGAAAAAAAAAAATGAGGTTTGGTGAATGCACACACAGAATGATCACTGCCACAATATGTGTGTGTGCATGTATATATATATATATATATATATATGCACACACATATAGATACAGCCTCACATATAGACATAGAGACAAACATAGATATAGCTTTGAAAAATACAACTAGCACATCAAACTTATGTTTTCATGGACATTATTGCTCGAATGTGAGTAGGTAGAAATTTGATCAAAATAATTGATTTAAATTTATGTCAGAGAAAACAATAAGTGGAGAGGTTGTACAGTTGTAGCAAAATTGTGAAGACAGGATATGAATGGTCTTCCAAAGGTAAGATTTTATATAGAAATGGTTTATCCAAGTTTCATGTTGGTAAATGTGAACCTGAGTCATGGACATACAAATCAGCTCATTTTCCTGGAAATTTCAGGCATCGGTTAACTAGTTCTTGAATAATGCTGCATAGCAATCACCCTGAAACTCAGTGGCTTAAAACAGTAATCACTTATTCACGTTTGCAGAGCAGTGGTGGTTGGCGAGCTGGGCTGGGCTCAGCTGGCCTTGGCCTCAGGCTGCAGACTGGGTACAGGTCTGCACAAGTTCCAAGCCTAGGCTTAAGAGGCCTCACAAGCATCACTCTCTCAGACCTTATCACCATTTTGAGAACAAGCCCAAACTAGCCTGCTGGAGAATAAGACTGCATGGAACAGAGCTGAGTAGTCCCAGCTGAGATGATCCTAGATGAACCAGCCCCCAACCTGCCTGCCACCTGACCATAGATGCATGAATGAGACCAGCTCAGAACAGTCAGTCACCATCCAGATTGGCAAAACCAACCAACCAACTGATGGACTTGTGAAAAATAAAAAATCGTTATTGGCTTAAGCCACTAAATTTTGAGGTATTTTGGTATGCAGCCATGGTTACCGATATAGGTGGAATGTACTTGCCCAGTCTCCCCTTTTCAGCACATTGATGTTGGACTTGACCATATGAATTGCTTTAGCCAATGTAATGCAAGTGGATATGAGATGAGCTGAAGCTTTAAATGTGTTTGTGTGGCTGGGAGAAGCCTCTCGGAGCTTCAGCTCTCCACCAGGTGGTGGTGGTTTCTTCAGCTTGGGTCCTGAAATGCAAACATAATGAGCAGAACTGGAACTGATCTGAAACCCACAGTCCATCTGGACCAGCAAAAATTAGCCAAACCGCAGTAGACCTGAAGATAAGTGAGTGTAAATTAAAATGTGTGTTGTGGTAATCCACTGAGTTTTTTTGTTTTTGTTAAGCAGCAGTATCCTAGAAGAAACCTGACTAACACACGTATCAAGTTAATATACTAAGGGATCCATATTCTCTTCATAAACTAGCAACATCCTTGAAAACATAAAGCAATTGTTTATCGACTGTAAAATAACTGGATTGTAGTAGAAAAATTTATAAAATAAAGAATTTTATTATGAATTAGTTTTGGAAATTGAATTCATGGAGCAACATCTTCAATTATGTCGGCTTTTGAAATCCAATTTCAAATACATAATGCTGAAGTTCAGGGAGAAATACAGGGTTCTAGTCCTGACTCCCCAGCTGATTTCTTATCCTTTGACAAATCTAAACCTTATTAGCATTATCTGAAATAGTCTTCCTTTTATCTAGCTCAGAAGAATACTATAACAGAAAAATAACAGGCTATTAGAAGAAAGATGCTGTTTAACTCAAAATGGTATTTTTTTTAGAATGTTTAAGATTACTGTATCCTCAGGAACTTTTTAGAAATGAAGACAAAAGCTGGCTACAAAGATGACTTACAACAATATTTTTATTCTTTTTTATTGGGGCAAAACTTACATATACTAAAGCACACAAATCCAAAGCGTGCGACTCAATTTTTACATACGTGTGTGTACGTGTATGTATGTATGTATGTTAGAGCTAGGTCCTTGAGTGGAGCAAATGGTTTGTGCTTATCTCTGGACCTAAAGGTTGGTGGTTAGAACCCACACAGCAGTACAACAGGAGAAAGCCTGACAATCTGCTACGGTAAAGATTACAGCCAAGAAAACCCAAGAGCAATTCTACCCTGTGACACATGGGTCGTTTATGAGTCAAAACCAACTCGACAGCAATGACTTTTGTTTGTTATATATATACTACCACCAAGATCAAGATACAGAATACTTCAAGTGCCCTGAAGGCTTCCCTCCCAAAGGCCACTCTTCAGATCTCTCATTACCTTGGTTGGGTAATTTGTCTGTTCTTGAATTTCATACAAACGGAATTACACAGAATGTATTATTAGCTATTTTCCCATTAAACATGTTTGTTAGATTCATCCACATTGTCACATGAGGCAGCCATTAGTTCCTTTCCATTGATGATTAGTATTCCATTGTAGAGATATCTAAAAATATGTTTACCCATTCGAAAATTGATACACACTTCGATTGTTCCCAGCTGTGGGCGATTAGGAATAAAGCCACTATGAATGATCTGACATGTCTTTTTATTGATATAAACACTTATTTTGTTGGGTATGTACCTCTTAATGGTATTTCAATTTAAGATTTTTGTATAACATAATTATCCAAAAATAGAGGTTTGGCTAAATAAATTATGATACATGAGAGAATATGCTGCAGCCACTGAAAAGTTTTGCTTTAGAGAATTTTTAATGACCATATTTATTATGGTTTCAATTACATCCCCAAACTATGTAAAAATGTCTCATATATGTATAAGCTACACATATTTATGTGTGTGTGTGTGAAGACAAAACCTGTCTACAAAGGTGTCTTACAATCATATTATCATTCTTGTTTATTGAGGCAAAACTTACATATACTAAAGTGCACAAATCTGATTTATGACTCGATTTTTATGTACGTGTGTGTGTGTGTATATATGTACATATGCATGCATATGGAGCCTTGGTGGCACAGTGGCTAAGAGCTATGGCTGCTAAACAATACGTCAGCAGTTCTAATTCACCAGTGGCTCCTTGGAAACTTTATGGGGCCATTCTACTCTGTCCTACAGAGTTGCTAGGAGTCGGAATCAACTCCATGACAGCGGGTTTGGTTTATATATATATGTGTGTGTGTGCTTGTAATATATTTTTGTGTGGGAGCCCTAGCGGCGTAGTGGTTAAGAGCTCGGCTGCTAACCAAAAGGTCAGCAGTTTGAATCCACCAGCCACTCCTTGGAAACCCTATGGGGCAGTTCTACTCTGTCCTATAGGGTCACTATGAGTGGAAATTAACTCAACAGCAACAGGTATTTTTTTTTTTTTTTTAATGCTTTAGATGAAGGTTTACAGAGCAAATTAGCTTCTCATTAAACAATACACATATTGATTCGTGACACTTGTTGACAGGTCCAGTTTTTTTGTTTATGTGTGTGCGTATAAACAGAAAAGAACTGTATCAGAAGGTTACAGTGATCAGCTCTAGGTGGCAGGTTTATGAAGAATTTCAATTTTATTTTTCCTAATTTTCCATATTTTCAACAGTAAAAAATATTACTTTTATAAGCAGAAAACACTTAATAAAAAAGAAGATAAAAAGTAACAATGAAAATGTCTATTCACTAGCAAAATCTTATATTACAAAGCACATTTTTGCGATGCTTACTTTTATTTACTCTATTTATTTAACATGGACAATATATAAAATCTTACCCCTCAGTATACCAGCTAATGAGTCAGGACTGCTATGGTCAGGCCAAGCAGACATAGTCCTACTTGGCTCAGCCTAGACTATTTTCATGATTCAAGTTTCTCCTTAATATTATCATTTTCCAGTTTTTAAAATATTCAGGGAAAGTAACCATTCTAAAGCAAGGAGAGGAGAGGGAGCAAGGACAAAGACAACATCTGAGCGCTTAACTGAAAAAATAGACGTACTGGGTGAATCTCAAAAATTAATGTCAGTACAAGTACCTAGAAAATATTAGACAGCCTGATATACCTATGCATTATTTTGCAGAAAGGGGTCTGAGGAGGTTCAGTAGTAGAATTCTTGTCTTCTTTGAGGGAGTCCTGGGTTTAATTCCCAGTCAATACACCTCAAATGCAGCCACGACTTGCTATCAGTGGAGGCCTGCATGCTGCTATGAAACTGAACAGGTTTCAGTGGACCTTCCAGACTAAGAAGGACTAGAAAGAAAGGCCTGGTGAGCTACTTCCAAAAATCGCCCAAAGAAAACTCTGTGGATTATATGCATGGTCCGATGTGCAACTGATCATGGGAATGGTGCAGGAACTGGCAGCATTTTGTCGTGTATGGAGTTACCATGGGTTGAGTCAACTCAACGGCCACTAATAACACCAACAATGTTGTAGAAATAAAGCATTTTATGGTAACATACAGGTTTGCCACACATTTTGAACATAACCTAATTTTTCCTCTTTACTCTTCAGTTTATAGTCAATGTTTTATTTAAAATGTTATCTCCTAAGAATGCTAGAGTGTTCCTTAGAAGCAAGGATGGGAGACTTCGTCACTTACTTTGGACATGTTATCAGGAGGGAAGGATATCACGCTTAGTAGAGAGAGCAAAAAAGAGGGATATCCTCAAGGAGATGAATTGGCATGGCGGCTGCAACACTGGGCGCACACATATGGCGAGGATGGTGCAGGACTGGGCAATGCTTCGTTCTGTTATACATGGAGTTGCTGTGTGTCATAGCCGACACAACAGCATCTAACAAGAAGGAGAATGTAACCATTGCTTTATGCTGCATCATCTTCATAATCTTAGTTAAACCCATATTCTCATGTAATTTACTGCCAGCACTCATCTGAAAGCCTCAGTGAAAGTCAAATAAGCTTAGGCAGGAATCTGAGAAACAGAAAATCCTGAAGCACCAAATATTTCCTTTTAGAATTTCTCTAGCTCACAGACTGGCAAACTCCCCGCGGGCCAAATCCAGCCCACTGTCTATTTTTGTATGGGCTTACAAGCTCAGAACGGTTTTTCCATTTTTAAATGGTCACATTTTAAATGGTTGTATAATCACATACATAATAGCCTTGATTTTTTTTCTTCTTGGCCCACAAAACTGAAAATTCTTACTATCTGGCCCTTTAGAGAAAAAAATTGCTGACTCCAGTACTAGCTCATTCATGACACTATAGGCTTTTGTTCACATATTGGTGAAAATAAGTGCTATTTTGACAGAGATTATCTGTATGGAAATGGCACCGTGCATTCAACATACCCAAGACACCCTAGTGGCATAGTGGTTAAGAGCTCAGCTACTAACCAAAAGGCTGGCAGTTTGAATCCACCAGGAGCTCCTTGGAAACCCTATGGGACAGCACTACGCTGTCCTATAGGGTTGCTGTGAGTTGGAATCAACTTGACGGCAACAGGTTTGGTTTGGTTTTTTATTCAACATATCCATTTTATTTTTCTCATAGGCATACAGGAACTTTTCCAGTCTTGCTTATAATTGAGGCGGGTCACGCTACTGAAGTCTGGCCAGTGGAATGTGGCGTAGCACATAAGCTTCCTGAACAATCTTCTGTGCTTTTTCTCTTCCCTTATACATTGGTTGAAGTTTCTAGAAAATGCATAGTCATTAAATAGACGAAGCCCAGGCCCCTTAATCAAACCTTTTAACACCAAAGTGGACTGTGGCATAAGCAAGAAATAAACTTTTACTGTATTAGGCCATTGAGTTTTAGGGGTTTTTTGTTACAGCAGCTGGTGCTACTTTTGCTGACTAATACAAGTATAACCTTTTTTTTTTTAATATTGCTGTGCCTGATCTACTTTCGCATGTTGTTTACAACCACACACATACAAAAGTGTAAGAACAGTTTATCCTCCAAATTTTGGAGGATAGTAAATAGTAAAAACATCTCTTTAAAGCATTATTTTGCTCTTAGGGCCCCAACAAATAAAACCTTTATCCAAAACATTACTTTTTATTTGTCATTTATTACAGATAAGACCCTACAGTTATTTACTGAACTAGACTTTCAGAACAAATTTAGACACCAGGTAAATAAAGGAAAATCCCGACCTTTATAAAATAACAACCACCGCAAATGTGAGCTCCAAAATGTGTAAACAGCTCTCTCATGCTTATTCTTCCACATGGATAGTTCCCATCTAACTTTCATCATTTTGTTTAGAGTTTACCAAGTGAGAAACTTCAGGTTTCAGTTTAGACACATCTGGCTCACAAATGAGGCACGATGCCCTCAGTCATTGTGAAATCCTCAGCCACAAGCATTGATGGTGTGATCTTGTGTTTATTACTGAAATCGTTAGAACCAATCTGTCACAAAGCCATTCTGAATGGAGACATCTCTGATGTGGCATTTTAGGGGGGTCAGTTTGATCTTCCTCTGCTGGGGAACTGCTGTAAAGAAAGTCATTTATAAATCAAATTAACCAGTTTCAGCTCTCTTTCAGCTACAACCTCTCCTGAGCTGTTGAAAAGATTATTTCAAGCACTTTTTAGTTGTTAAAAAAAAAAAAAAGAGTTAACATTTCCAGCCTGTTGTTTTTTTTATTTGACTGAGCTTTTTTTTTTTAACTTCCCTGAGACTGCCACAGGAGCCCCAGTGGTGCAGTGGTTAATCGCTTGACTGCTAACGGACAGGTTGGGGGTTCAACCCACCAGCCTCTTCGCCGGAGAATGATGTGGCAGTCTGCCTCTGTAAAAATTACAGCCTTGGGAACCCGATGGGGCAGTTTTACTCTGTCCTATAGGGTCACTATGAGTTGCAATCAACTTGTTAGCAATGGGTTTGGTGTTTTCTGTTTGCTTGTTTGTTTAAGCCTGCCACATCTTTCTCCCATGGAGTGGCTGGCGTGTTCAAAACGTTCTTTAGCAGCCTAGTGCTTAACAACTGCACCACCAGGGTTCCTCACGGTATATTTAGTTTTTTAAGTCAAAAAACAGAATGTGCCATAAAGCTAAGGTATTGATTATTCTGAAATCACTAAAGGCAATTTTGATTTATAACAAATTTATTTCTCCTTTGTCTTACACCAGCTCTGGCTTGCTACCAAAAAAGAGGAATTTGAGGCTAAACAATTAAGAATGAATTGGTGATGGCTTTTGATGCCAAGCAACCAAAACAACAGATTCCGAGTTCACCCTGAGGATAGTCACCCTCTAAGATGGTCACAGCCCACTGCCCTGAGGGATCTGGACAATGTTGACAAACAACTTGGGACAAAGTGGGGGCGGATCCCTGGCAATTAAATGAAACGAACTCATTTTTTCTCTCTTTCCACATAAAAATATATACATTTATATCCAGCACACTCATATATTTTCAATCAATAACACTTCCCATTTAGCCTTTCAAAAATGACTCAGGATTTCTGTATCTTGGAATGGATTCCCCAGCAACTGAGCAAATCAACATCATGGACCCTGCGATGTGATACACTGGGAACACATTACCTGGGTAACAATATTCCTGCCCAAAGTGAAATTAAATCTTAAATTAATTATGGAGAAACAATCACACAAGTGTAAAGGGAAGGTCATTTTGAAAAATCCACTAGCCTACACTTTTTTGTTGCTGTTGTTATAAAATACATGTAACACAACGTTGGCCAATTTAACATTTTTCATATGTACAATTTACTGACATCACGTTAATCATGTTGTATAACCATCACCAATACCTGTTGCCAAACGAACCCAGACTTTTAAACAATATTAAAGACATGAAAGACCAAAAACGGTGGGGGGGGGGGGGCGGGGGAGAAGGGAGGAGATGGGATGCTGTTCAAGACCAAAAGTGGTAAAAAGACTTGACAGTGACAGCTACATGTGATGAGCGATCCTTACGTAAATCCTGGAGAGAAAAAAAATAGCTATTGTCTTAGTCATCTAGTGCTGCTATAACAGAAATACCACAAGTGGGATGGCTTTAACAAAGAGAAGTTTATTTTCTCACAGTCCAGTAGGCTAGAAGTCCGAATTCAGGGCACTGGTTCCAGGGGAAGGCTTCCTCTCTCTCTCTGTTGGCTCTGGAAGAAGGCTCTTGTCATTAGTCTTCCCGTGGTGTGGTCTGGGAGCATCTCGGCACAAGAACCTCCGGTCCAAAGGACGTGCTCTGCTCCTGGCGCTGCTTTCTTGGTGGTATGAGGGCCCCAACTCTCTGCTTACTTCCCATTCCTTTTATCTTTTGAGAGATAAAAGGTGGTGCAGGCCACACCCCAGAGAAACTCCCTTTATATTGGATCAGGGAAGTGACCTGGTAAGGGTGTTACAATTCCACCCTAATCCTCTTTAACATAAAATTACAATCACAAAATGGAGGACAACCACAGAATACTGAATCATGGCCTAACCAAGTTAATATACATGTTTTTGGGGGGATATAATTCAATCCATGACAACTATGAAGGATATCGTAGGGACAATTGGAGACATTTCAATATTGATAGTAAATTAGATGATATTTAGAATCAACGTTAAGTGTCCCGAGTATGATCATTATTCTTATCCTTAGGAGACACGTGCTGAAGTATTTGGGATGAAGAGCTGTATTGGGCAGCTTTTGCTGTACGACAAACTATGCTCAAACACAGCCATCACCATTGTTTACATCATTATCCTATTTAGGCTGAACACACCTGGGTGGTTCCTCTCATCTCAGCTGGGGTCCCTTATGTGTGTCTGTGATTAGCTCCAGGTTGGCAATGTAGCTCTGCTTTGGGGGGTAAGCTGGCAGTCAGCTGGATCAATAGGGATGACAAGGGTCTCTTTCGAATACAGATGAGAGCTTCGAGGGATAGCTATTTGCGGAAGAGTTTAATGAACTAGTAGAAATTATATTTTAAGATCACACTGGAAATGCAGTGAAGGAGCCTGCCACCTAAGGAAGAACCATCATGAACCTTTTCAAAACTCCAGCCATACTTCGCCACCACTCCAGCTTGTGCTGGTGAAGGTAAGCACTCGCTCTGAAATGCAGTTTCTTGATCTCCTCAGAAGGCCACACACTCAGTGGTCTCTTGGGTTCTTTGCACATTTAGGGTCTTCCCATATTTGTGTGTGTTTGAGCATTGGGAAGCAGAACAGTGCTGGAGGTCCAGGTGTCCCCACAAACCCAGCAGCTGCTTTAGGGGGGTGGAGAGCCCGGGAGCACCTATGAGGGCGGTGATTTTCTCACTTCTGAGCACTGTGACCTCTTCCTAGTTCAAAGGAGTCTGTAACGGAGCAACAATTTGAGCTTTGTGTTTGTTTGTATTACCCTGAGCAGCAGCAATGGGTGGAGATGGGGCTTAGAGTATACCTCTAAGGCTCCTTTCACCTACAATTTTAAGAGCTGTCTAAAAGTTGTATTCATTGAACAGGTATTTATGGAGCAACTACTAAGTGAATGAAACAGACAAGCTCCCTTCCCTCGTGGACAGAATATGGAGTCCTTTGTTGATTAGACGTAGAAGCTTGGAATAAGAAAACTTAGCATGTCTTACTTGGTGAGGGATGAGAGTTGAACTTCACACAGATCAAGATTAGGCATTCACGGTCCCAATTTACCAGTTGCCATTGAGTAGATTTCAACTCATGGTGACCCCATGTGTGTCAGAGTAAAACTGTGCCAATAGGGTTTTTAAAGGCTGGTTTTTCAGAAGTAGATTGCCAGGCCTTTCTTCCAAGGTGCCCCTGGGTGAACTCAAACCTTCAACCATTTGGTTAGCAGTGAGCATGTTGTTTCCACCATCTAGAGTCTCTAGTCTCCATTTACAGATAAGGATACTGAAACTCAAGAGGGATAAAAGGACTTGCCCAAAAGGTTACATGATTAGTAAGTGGAGTCCACCTGACTCGTCTTCGCTCTGTTTCATATATGGCACTTCAGATGACATGGTGAGGTGTGCCAACCTCTTAAAACAGAGGTTGGCAAACTGAGTCCTGGAGTCGAGCTGCCTGTTTGTGTACACAGTGTTATTAAAACACAGCCGTGCCCATTTGTTTGCCTAGTGTCTATGGCTGCTTCCCTGCTGCAAAGGTACCTTATGCCCACAAAGCCAAAAATATTTGCTACTGGCTCTTTTAAGGAAAAAGTTAGCCACCCCTCTCAGAACATTGTCCCCTAAATTAGGGTACTGCACGCTCTTGTAACGACTCCCAAATTGTAGTGGCTTAACACAATAAAATAATTATTTCTCAATCACAGAACAGCCTGGTGAGGGTGCTCCTGGGCAGCAACAGGGTGGGGCTCTACTCCGGGGATCCAGGATGATCACTGCTCTGCAGCCACCCTGGGCAAACGCACCCAGCCAGACGGCAAGGGGAAAGAGGGAGGATCCTGCACAGGACGATTTTAAGATTTAGCTCTAGAAGTGGCACACATCTAGCACTTCTGCCCACATTTTCCTTTCAAGGGCTGGAACTCAGTCACATGGCTTTACCTAGATGTAATGGCTGTTGGGAAATGCAGTCTAGTGCTATGTCCCAGAAGGAAATGGGTTTTGGTGAAGGCCTAACAGCCTCCACCCTAACCCCTGAATGCTAATCAACCTACATCTAGAAAAAGTTTTAACTTTTCAAATCTGCTTAAAGCTCACATAAATGTCTGTTTTTTTTTTTTAATTTAATGAGCTTTTTTTTTTTTTTTTTTTTGAGATACATACTGAAATACTTACAAGTGAAATAATATGTCTGAGATCTGCTTCAAAATAACTGGAAAGAGAGGAATTGGATGAGAACACAGATAAGACAAGGTTGGCCATGAGTTAATAGTTGTTGAAGCTGGGTGACGGCTTTGTGAAGAACTAGTTTTGACTTTATATTTTTACTTTCCTACATATTTAGGTTTTTCCATAATAAAAGTTTTTGTAAAGATGACACTAAAACTACTCTTTGATGTCTTTCAACAGTCTTTTGCAATAAAAAATAAAACCCTGACCATATTAAATCACAATGTTCTCTTCGATGGTATTTACTACAGGTGTTCTGGCCTGTCCCTTTCTCTTATGTTCTCCAAATATTCCAGTAAAATAAATGTCTGTAATATAAATGGACAAACAATGAAAGACAAACAAATCTATGAGATTATTGTACAAACAAGGGTCAGAAGAGTTAATAATATTTGCATGCCAGCTACCTATCATGAGGGCACATTAAGGAGAGTTAATTTTTTAAGTCTAAATAAAAACTGTTTATTTAGACTCTATTTAATACTGGAAACCCTGGTGGTGTTTAGAGCTATGGCTGCTGAGCAAAAGGTCAACAGTTTGAATCCATCAGGCACTTCTTGGAAACCCTATGGGGCATTTCTACTCTGTCCTACAGGGTCACTATGAGTCAGAATCAACTCAATGGCAACGGGTTTGGTTGTTTTTTGTTTTGTTTTTAATAAAAACTATGGGGCATTGGTGGTGCAGTGATGGAATTCTTACCTTCCAGATGGGAGGCCTGGGTTCAATTCCTGGCCAATGCACCTTACAAGCAGCCACTATCTGTCAGTGAAGGCGTGTGCGCTGCCATGCTGCTGGACAGGTTACAGCACAGCTTCCAGACTAAGATGACCAGAAAATAAGGCCTAGAAATCTACTTCCAAAATCAAACCGTGAAAACCCTACAGATGACAATGGTATGGGCGGCAGTTTGTTCTGTTTTGCATGGAGTCGCCATGAGTCGAGGCCACCATGCGGCAGGGTTGACTGCATGGCAGCTAACAACAACGAATAAAAACTATATTTGTTACATTCATTAAACAACCACTTATTGAGAAACGACTCTATGCAGGGCATTGCGCTCAGCTCTAGAACTATAATGACGATTAGGCAATTACGCCGTCTCGAAGATTGCGATATTAGGTAACACTAGCTGCTATAACAAACATCCCAACATTACAGTGGCTGTGAATAATCAAGTTTTATTTCTCACTTGTGCAAGATTGAATGCTGATTTTCCTGGTCTGATAGCTCTCTTTTGAGCAGCAACTCAGGGGTTTGCGTTCCTTCTACTTCAGAGGCTTTGCCACATAGAAAGGAGATGTGTGTAGATGATCACTCAGGATGTTTTATGGCTGGACCTGGGAGTAACAGAGCTCTTCATGGTCCACCTAAATGCAAGTGTTGCTGGAAAAATGGTCTCTAGCTGTGAACCCACAAAGAAGAAAACTAGATACCGGGGGGCTCTAGAATGTTCTACCACAAATATGATCCAGGTCCAGTGGGAAGACAAACATGCAAAGAGACACATTCTACTAGGGTATATAGTAAGATCAATAATGAAGATAAAAGTAAGGTACTATGAGAACTCTGAAGAAGGTAAGATTTTAAAAACTTTCACCAGCTGTTGGTACTGACTTCATAAATGCACTTGGAACTAAATTTGTTTCAGCTATTAAATTTGTAATTCTTTTTCCACAAAAATTGCAAGTCAGTTTTCCCTAACTCCTCAAAACCTGGCTGGGCACTGCTGGCAGCCTTGTTTGGTAACTCCAGTCACGTGTGCTTAACCAGCTGCTGCGGAGTCAATTCTAACTCATGGCAATCCCATGTGTGTCAGACTAGAACTGTGCTCCATAGGGTTTCGATGGCTAATTTTTTGGAAGTTGATCACCAGTCCTTTCTAAAGCACCTCTGGGTAGACTTGAACCACCAACCTTTAGATAGTTTGCACTACCCAGGATATGTGTGCTTAAACCTCACTGCCATAGCGTCGATTCCAACATGTAGTGACCCTTGCGGACAGAGTAGAACGTCCCCCATAGAGTTACTGAGGCTGTAAATCTTTATGGAAGCAGACTACTACGTCTCTCTGCTGCAGAGCAGCTGGTGGGTTTGCACTGCCAACTTTTCTGTTAGCAGCTGGACTGCTTAGCCAGTGTGCCACCAGGGGTCCTTAACGTGTGCTTGCTAGAACCTAAACTTACCTGGAAGTTGGAGCTAAAGCATGAAGGGATTTTAATAGGATTCATTCATACATTTGTTTAACATTTTATAAAAACTTTCATCCTAACACTCAATTTACAATTTTACAAAGGCTTTGATCCCCAAATCTCCCTTTATAAATTTATAAGAATTTGCATCCATTGCAAGGATTTCTTTCAAAAGTTTTTTTTTTTTTAAATAAGTTACTTTTCCTTACCACCAAAACATGTTCATTTTAAGCTGAGAGGAGAGGCAGTTGGAGCTCACATGTTAGGACTGTGGGTGATGAAAATGCAGGGCGCAGCAGCCTTAGATTCTAATTTAGACCAGCCTCCCTCAGGCAATAGGGAAGTCATTTTTCCTTGTGAGTCCACAACACAATCTGACACGACTGGTGGATGAGAGCCATCCTTAAACTACCCTGGCTACAGAATTCTACTTTGCCGTCTTAATTTATACGTAAGACCCTTGTGCTGATAGTCCAGCTCTTTCCCTCTTTTTAAGTGATCCTAATTAGAAAACTTACAGAAACATCCTTGTGGGATTTGCGAGCTGCTGGGATCCCCTCTTTGATCTTCCCTCTTAACCACCGAAGGGCTGTTGCTTCAGATTCCACCCCCCACCCCCCCGCATCCGAGTGCTCCAGTTGACAATTACTGGCATTTTAGAGCCTGGAGACTTCAATAACATGCCCATCAGGACCCAGGATATGCAGCCTGGAAATCTAAAGCAAATACTCCCTCCAACATACCCCCCCCTCCAAAAAAATACTGAAAAGGAAAAGATATCGCGCGCTCTATAACCAAATGCCAATTTCGTAAAAGATGGTTGGGTTACTTAGACTTTTAAAGATGCTCGAGGTACCTTTAAAGAGGCAGCTAGTTCTTCCCCCACCAAAAAATCTACTGCCTTGGAGTGGTTTCCGACTCATACGGGCCCTATAAGACAGAGCAGAACTACCCCCCTGAGGTTTTCAAAGCTGTAAATCTTTATAAAGGCAGACTGCCACACCTTTCTCCCGCAGCGGCTCGAACCACCGATCTTTCGGTTGGCAGCCGAGCGCTTTAACCATTGAGCCACCAGAACACCTCACGCTCTTCTCCCATCCCCCACCCCTCCCTTTTCCTTCCTTAGCCCCCCCCCACCCAACCCCCGCCAAACAAACTCGACCAGCATTCGTACCTTAATCACCGCTATTTAAAACCTGCAAAATGCCACGATGACCTGAGGAACTTTTGGAACTTTTGGCGAAAGTGTTCTCTCTCTTAATTTGGTTAAGACTTGGCTGAAGTGCCTTATGTAAAGATGTGAACTGAAGATGGTAGCTGATTTAAGAATCTTACAGCTTCTAGAACGCGTAGGAGGAGGGCAGAAAGGGGGGCGTGAGGGAAAGAAAGGTTTTTTGTTTTTGTTTCTGTTTGTATTTCACTCACCAAGGGAGAATTGCGAGGATCCAGCCTCCCCCAGAGATCGGGATGGACTTGGAAATTTGCAGTACGGGTTTCTGTAGACGCCCGAACTAGAGATCCGCTCAAGTGGAGGGAAGGGCTAGGCTGGCGCAGGGGAGGGGAGGGGAGGGGTGAGGGAGAGAGGAGAGGAGGAAACAGGAGCTGGGAGGTGGAGGGAGCAGACTATAAAAGGCCGTAGCCCTAGCCGGCGCCCGCCACTCGGAACCGCTTCGGGAAGGCGGGAGTCAGGGCAAGATCGGGAGGGAGGCAAGCACGCCGTGCCACTGCGGTGCCCTGAGTCCACGACCGGACCTAGGTTGCTCTTGCATCCCAGGCGAGGATCCCGAGCCATCAGCTCGACCCCTGATCCCTTCCACTCGCCAGCCGCCTCCGGCAAGGCATGAGCGGCAAGCGGGAGCCCGAGGCTGCAGCGCGGTCATGAGGCAGTGTCCCCGGAGCGGCCGATGCGCGACGGCAACCCCCAGATCCCCTCCAGGTGCAGCGCCCCCGGGATGAGCCTCCCGACTCGCGGCTGCCGGAGCTGAGAATCACCTCCAGTGCCCAACCTAGAGCCTGCGCGCCTGAGCGGCGGGCACTGCGTCCCTGCAGCTTTTCGCCACGACACCTGCGCGCTTAACTGGCCAGGCGGTTTCGATTCGCCTCCCCTCCCAGGGTCCACGGGGCGCCGCGGACGCGCAAGCAGCGTGTCTAGGAATCCGGCGGAACGGCGTCCAGGAGAAAGTGTCAAGACCCCTCCGGACCGACACTTTGTCATCCTCCCCCTCCCCTGCCTGCTCCAAGCAGCGGCGCAGACACCTGGCTAGTCCGGCGCCCCCTCCGTTTACTACCACCACAACTCCAGCTCCACTTTGCCAATAAAGGTTTCTAAACTCGCCCAAGCATCCCCACCCACCCACAGCTCCGAGCCTCGGTGCAGACTAGGGCCCTGCCTTCGCCTCCCACAGCGACCTCGGCAGCGGCGGCGCGCACTTGACACAGCTGGGTAGGAGGACGCGGACTCCGGAGGGGAGCCTAGGCCACCTCCAAACAGTGACAACTCCCTTGTGCCCGGGTCCTCCGATCTGGAACCGGCCCGCCCCGGGACTCGGCGAGCGGGACGGCGTGGCCCGGAGGAGCGAGGGGAGGAGGAGAGGTGGTTCGCCGGGTGAGTGGCTCGGGGCGGCGAGGGCGGGGGAGCTGAGCGTGGAGGTAACTCCGGGCAGCCGCTGAAGCCCTCCTCCTCCTCTCCACCTCCTCCTCCCCGCGATCCTCTGGCGGCCGTTCCCGCTCCAGCTGCGGCGCCGGGGCCACATCTGGGGCGCCCATGTGCGCTCGGGGGCTCGGCTGCGCCCGCCCCGCCGCCGCCCCCGCTGCCCCCTGCCCGCAGGGTGGCCCCTGGTCAGGCCCGGGCCCCGGACAGCCCCGGGTCCCAGTCCCCGCCGGGCGGCGCCGGGGTCTGCTCCACAGCCGGTTTGGACGCCCCCGGCCCCGCGGTGGCTCCGCCCCGGTGCGGCGGCGACGTCGGCGGCCCCTGCGCCTCCGGCCCCGCGCGCCCCGCCGCGCCCAGCTCCAGCCCGGCGGGCCCGGAGAGCGGGGCCCCGGTGGCGGCCGAGGCGGGAGCCGCGCTGCCCTGCTCCCGGGCTCCGACTCCTCCTCCCCCAGCGCCGCCGCCGCCTGCCGCGCCGGGTCCTAAAGCCGCGCGTCTCCGGAGGATGATGCGCCTGGCGGCCGAACTGCTGTTGCTGCTCGGGTTGCTGCTGCTCACGCTGCACATCACGGTGCTGCGCGGCTCGGGTGCCGCCGACGGGCCGGACGCGGCCGCCGGCAACATCAGCAGGGTCCAGCTGCAGGTGAGTGCGCGGCCGGAGGGGGGCGGGGACCGCTGCGGGGACGGGGGAGCGGGTGCCGATCTGGAGCCCTGCGGTTGCCAGGAGGCGGGCCCCCGCCCCACCGGAGAGCAACTGTCTTGGCAGCAGTTTTGCTCCGGCAACCCAGCACAGGCAGAGGCACAGCCGAGTCACCGGCGTGGAGGCTAGTCGCCGCTACCAGGCCGGCGGACGCATCCGTCCAGCGCTCTGTCAGGTCAGGTCCTTGCCATGGCGAGGCTCGGGATGAGCGCAGCAGTGTGGACTACCGGAGTTATCTGGGGTTCTTTAACTTTCAGAAAAGATTTCTTCCCAGCGTCTGCCCGTCCCTGTTGAAGGTTTTAGGAATCGGATTCTGTAGACACGTTTCAACTCCAAAACCGGGAAGGGGGCACGACTGGAGAGAGAGGAGTGGGCGTCGTATGCAATGGGGATTCTGGTTTCCCAGTGAAGAATTGCCCAGGTGGGGATTTCCTCGGGCCTTGTGACACTTGTCAAATTGGAGCTCGGGTAGAAGCGAGCAGGGAGGTTCCCAGGAGGAAGCGGGGATGCTCTGGCTGCTAACGCTTGCTCCTCACATCAGCCCCTCTAAAGCTCTCCTGCAGCGCGGAGATAGGCATTATTCACGCTGCCAGGAGGCTTTACAAGCCATGCTAGCGCCAATTCATTTTAAAACCTGACTGTTAGAGAAAGAGAATAATTCATTTAAACACTTCCATAGTGTTGACTACGTGCTACTGTTTTAAGTGCTTTACAGATTTTAACTCATTGAATAATCATAATCCTGTGAGATACATTGGGTCCCCGGTAGCGCAGTGGTTAAGGGTTTGACGGCTAACCAAAAGGCCCGCAGTTCCAATCCACCAGCCGCTCCTTGGAAACCTCATGGGACATTCTACTCTATTCTATAGGGTTGATATGAGTTGGAAATCCACTGAAGGCAATGGGTTTGGTTTTTGGGGTTTGGTTCGGTGGCCGAGTGGTTAAGAGCTCGGCTGCTAACCAAAAGTTCGGCAGTTTGAATCCACCAGCAGCTCCTTGAAAGCCTACGGGGCAGTCAACTCTGTGCTGTAGGGTCGGTATGAGTCAGAATCCACTTGATGGCAGCAGGTTTGGTTTTTTGATGTTAGAATCCTTGCTTTACTGATGGGAAAACTGAGGCACAGAAAGGTTAAGTAACTTACCCAAGTTCACGCATTCCAAGTTTTCTCTCTGCCAGCGTGTTACAGAATACAGAAAGGTGACCCTTGCACACAAATACAAAGCCTGAAAAAGTAGACACCCCGAAGCCACTTCTGAAAGTGTCCTAACTTTCTAGGGCTTTCTCCTTTTCTCCAGTGCGTCGACAGGTATGGTGGCAGAACGATGGAATTTCTCTGGGGAAATTGAAGACGCCTCCAACCCATAGACTATGTGATCCACCTACCAGCCTAACACTGTAGACTAATTCTTAATATCTTCAAGATTTCTGGAAGTCATCTTTCATACATGATGATTTCTTTCCTCGTGGACTCATGAATAGCTGTAAAAATGATGTTCTGTGGAAAAGTAAATTTGGCAGATTTCTTTCTGAGGTGTTTGCTATCATTAGAATAACCTGGGGTTGGCCTTTTCTACCTGAACAGTAAGGTAATGAGAGAAGCAGCTGGTGGAAGTAGCAACTGCAAAGGGGAAGTGGATTGAATTCTCTAAGGGGGCTTTGGTTGAAGAATTGCCCCCACAAGGGCAGAAGAAATGGTGGATTTAGAGAGAGTAGTCCTCCTTGGAATATCTTGGGTCCCAAGTAGCTGCTCACCCCTTTAACTTCTGCTTACCTTGTAATAGTGTGTTTGGCTATGCTGTCCAGTAAATGAACACACTATTCTAGCAGAATGATGAGTTTAACAGTTTAGCTTGTAATTTTTCTCTCCTTTGTTATTATAAAAGTTTTATGTTCTTCCTGACTGAAGTTATTTCTTTGGCCCTGTCTCTCTCCAAAGATATTAAAATTCTAACAGAGAAAATATGTTCTGCCAAGTAAGGAGGCCTGCAAAAGACATTTATTGTTCAGTCATTTGCAGGCCCCCAAAAGTGAATTCTCTAGTAGCAGGTGTATTTAAAGATAAAACTGTGGATACTGTATTCTGTTTACGGGGCATTTTTAACCCAAGCCTACTAAAATCCTTTCTAGCTGCAATAAAGTTAATTAATTCTTATACATTACATTTTTGTTATATCTGCATTGAATTAAAGTATGGGGTTGAATTTGTCAGGAAGATACAACGGTGGATCTTTTTACCCAGTGGTAGTATACTTGAGATCATTTCAAAAGACACACTCTTATTTACGATTTGGTGGTTTGGCTATATCAAGGACACCCAATAAAATAGTAGTAGTAATAACAATAATAATAGCTAAGATTTGTGAAGTCCCTTTTATGTGGGTCAGGCACTGTTTTTAGGACTTTATACAGATTAACTTTCTTAATCTTCACGAAAGTTCCATGAATTAAGCACTAATCACTAGGGGCAGATTAATCAGTAAGCAAGGTACCCACGGGCTTACAGTAATACATGGGCTTAACTGTGTTTCCTTACTAGCCTGTGGTGCACAATTTTACATGGGTGTCACCATATCTTTGATATCCTTATTGGGTAATTTGTCCCTGACTATCATTGTCCATGTTTCAGATGAGGAAACTGATGTTAGGTAAATTGCCTAAATTTGTACAGATTTGTTGTTGTTGTTAGGTACCGTTAACTTGGTTCCAAATCACAGTGACCCGAGGTACAGTAGAACAAAACACTCTCCAGTCCTGTGCCATCCTCACAACTGTTGGTATGTTTGAGCCCATTGTTGCAGCCACTGTGTCAATCCATCTCATTGAGGGTCTTTCTCTTTTTCAATGACCCTCTGCTTTACCAAGAATGCTGTCGTGTTCAAAATGCTTGAGACGAAGTCTTGTCATCCTTGCTTCTAAGGAGCATTCTGGTTGTACTTCTTGCAAGACATATTTGTTCATTCTTTTGGCAGTCCATGGTATATTCAATATTCTTCGCCAACACCATAATTCAAAGGCATCAATTCTTCTTCGGTCTTCCTTATTCATTGTCCAGCTTTCACATGTATATGAGGCTATTGAAAAGACCACGGCTTTTTTTTTTTTTTTTAAGTCAGGTGCACCTTAGTCCTCAAAGTGACACCATTACTTTTTAACACTTTAAAGAGATCTTTTGCAGCAGATTTGCCCAATGCACTGTGTCATTTGATTTCTTGACTGCTGCTTCCATGGGTGTTGATTGTGGATCCAAGTAAAATGAAATCCTTGACAACTTCAGTGTTTTCTCCATTTATCATGTTTCTTATCAGTCCAGTTGTGAGGATTTTTGTTTTCTTTGTTTTAAGGTGTAATCCATACTGAAAGCTGTAGTCTTTGACCTTCATCAGTAAATGCTTCAAGTCCTCTTCACTTTCAGCAAGCAAGGTTGTATCATCTGTATATCATAGGTTGTTAATGAGTCTTCCTCCAATCATTCTTCTTCATATAGTCCAGCTTCTTAGACTGTTTACTCAGCATATAGATTGAGTAAGTATGGTAAAAAGATACAACCCTGATACACACCTTTCCTGATTTTAAACCACACAGTAGCCCCTCGTTCTGTTTGAACAACTGCCTCTTGGCCTATGTACACATTCTGTGTGAGCACAATCAAGTGTTCTGGAGTTCCCATTCTTCTCAATGTTAACCATAATTTGTTATGATCCACACAGTCAATAAAACACAGATAAACACCTTTCTGATATTCTCTGCTTTCAGCCAAGACGCATCTGACATCAACAATGATACCCCTTGTTCCACGTCCTCTTCTGAATCAGGTTTGAATTTCTGGCAGTTCCCTGTTCATGTACTGCTGCAAACATTTTTGAATTATCATCAGCATAATTTTACTTACATGTGATATTAGTAATATTGTTCGATAATTTCCACATTCTGTTGGATCACCTTTCTTTGGAATGGGCACAAATATGGATCTCTTCCAGTCGGTTGGCCAGGTAGCTGTCTTCCACATTTCTTGACATAGACAAGTGAGCTCTTCCAGCATCGCATCCATTTTTTGAAATATTCCGTCAATTTCTGGAAGCTTTATTTATTTATTTTCTTGGCCAATGCCCTCTGTGTAGCCTGGACTTCTTCCTTCAGTACAGTGGATTCTTGGTCTTATGCTACCTCCTGAAATGATTGAATGTTGACCAGTTCTTCTTGGTCCAGTAACTCCTTCCATTTGCTTTTTGTGTGTGTGTGTATGTTTTCTTTTTTTTTTTTTTCATTTGAACTTTAGATGAAGGTTTACAGAACAAACTAGTTTCTCATCAAACAGCACACACATTGTTGCATGACACTGGTTAACAACCCCATGACATGTCAACACTCTCCCTTCTCAATCCTGGGTTCCCTATTACCAGCTTTCCTGTTCCCCCTTACTTTCTAGTCCCTGCCCCAGGGCTGCTGTGCCTCTGTAGTCTTGTTTTGTTCCATGGGCCTGTTCAATCTTTGGGTGAAGGGTGAACCTCAGGAGCGGCCTCATTACTGAGCAGAAAGGGTGTCCGGGGTCCATACTCTCAGGCTTTCTCCAGTCTCTGTCTGGTCTTTATTTTTGAGTTAGAATTTTGTTTTACATTTTTCTCCAGCTCTGTCTGGGACCTTCTATTGTGATCCCTGTACTGGACTTAGTCTGGTGGAGGCCGTGGTAGATGTGGTCCATTAGTCCTCTGGACTAATCTTTCCCCTGTGTCTTTAGTTTTCTTCATTCTTCCTTGCTCCAGAAGGGATGAGACGAGTGCAGCATCCTAGATGGCCACTCACAGGCTTTTAAGACCCCAGACGCTACTCACCAAAGTAGAATGTAGAACATTTTCTTTATAAGCTTTGTTATGCCAATTGAACTAGATGTTTCCTGAGATCATGGTCCCCACAGCCCTCAGCCCAACAATTCGATCCCTCAGGGAGTTTGGGTGTGTCTATGGAGCTGCCATGGCCCTGCCTTGTACAGGCTGTGCTGGCTTCCCCAGTATTGTGTACTGTCTTACCCGTCACCAAAGTTACCACTTACCTATTGTCTAGTAAGTGTTTTCCAATCCCCACCCCTCCCCACCCTCATAACTATCAAAGATTGTTTCTTTTTGCATGTAAACCTTTTCATGAATTTTTACAGCAGTGGTCTCATACAATATTTGTCCTTTTGTGATTGACTTATGTCACTCAGCATAATGTCCTCCAGATGCATCCATGTTATGTGATGCTTCACAGATTCATCGTTGTTTTTTAGCGTTGCATAAAACTCCATCATGTGTATGTACCACAGTTTGTTTATCTCTTCCTCTGTTGATGGGCATCTAGATTGTTTCCATCTTTTTGCTCTTGTGAACAATGCTGCAGTGAACATGAGTGTACATTATCTATTCATGTGATGACTCCTATTTCTCTAGGATATACTCCTAGGAGTGGGATTGCTGGATCATATGGTATTTCTATTTCTAGCTTTCTAAGGAAGCACCATATCATTTTCCAAAATGGTTGTATCATTTTGCTTTCCCACCAGCAGTGCATAAGAGTTCCAATCTCCCCAAAGCCTCTCCAACATTTGTTATTTCCTGTTTTATTGATTCACGCCAGTAATGCCAGGGTGGGATGGTATCTCACTGTGGTTTTGATTTGCATTTCTCTGATGGCTAGAGATCATGAGAATTTCCTCATGGCCGTTTGAATGTCTTCTTTGGTGAAGTGTCTGTTCATATCCTTTGCCCATTCTTTAATTGGATTACTTACCTTTTTGTTGTTGAGGTGTTGGATCTTCTTGTGGATTTTAGAGATTAGACCTTTGTCTGATTTGTAATAGCCAAAAATTTTTTCCCAGTCTGTAGGTTCTCTTTTTACTCTTTTGGTGAAGTCTTTTGATGAGCATAAGTGTTTAATTTTTAGAAGATCCCAGTTATCTAGTTAATCTTCTGTGGCTTATGTGTTGTTGGTTGTGATTTGTATCCTGTTAACACCTTGTATTAAGGTCTCTAGCATTGGTGCTATTTTTTCTTCTGTGAACTTCATAGTTTTTGGCTTTATATTTAGGTCTTCTATCCATTTTGAGTTAGTTTTTGTATATGGTGTGAGGTATGGGTCCTGTTTCATTTTTTTGTGGGTGGACATCCAGTTTTGCCAGCACCATTTGCTGAAAAGACTGTCTTTTCCCCTTTTGATGGACTTTGGGCCCTTGTTGAAGATCAGGTGACCATAGGTGGATGGATTTACATCTGGGTTCTCGATTCTGTCCCATTGGTCAATGTATCTGTCGCTGTACCAGTACCAAGCTGTTTTGACTACCATAGCTGTATAGTAGGTTCTGAGGTCAGGTAGTGCGAGTCCTCCTATTTTATCCTTCTTCTTCGATAGTGCTTTACTTACCCAGGGCCTCTTCCCTTTCCATATAAAGTTAATGATAAGTTTTTCCATCTCTTTAAAGAATGCATTGGTATTTGGATCGGTATTGCTTTGTATTTGTAATTGCTTTGGGTAGAATTGTCATTTTCACAATGTTGAGTCTACCTACCTATCCATGAGCATGACACGTTTTTCCATTTATGTAGATCTTTTTTGGATTCTTGCAGTACTGTTTTGTAGTTTTCTTTGATATCCCTGATTAGGTTTTTTCCTCAAGTATTTTATTTTTTTATGGGCTATTGTAAATGGTATTGTTTTCCTGATTTCCTTTTCATCATTCTCTTTATTGGTATATAGGAATCCAACTGATTTTTGTATGTTGATCTTGTATCCTGCTACTCTGCTGAATCTATTAGTTCCAGTAGTTTTCTGGTGGAGTCTTTTGGATTTTCTAAGTATAATATCATATTATCTTCAAACAGGGAGAGTTTAACTTCATTACCAATTTGGATGCCCTTTATTTGTGTTTCTTACCTTACTGCTCTAGCTAAGATTTCCAACATGATGTTAAATAGGACTGGTGATAAAGGGCATCCTTGTCTTGTTCCTGTTCTCAAGGGGAATGTTTTCAACCTCTCTCTGTTGAGAACAATGTTGGCCGTTGGTTTTGCATAAATGCCCTTTATTATGTTGAGAAATTTCTCTTCTATACGTATTTTATTGAGAGTCTTTATAGGAATGAGTGTTGGACCTTGTCAAATGCCTTTACTGTGTCAATTAAGATAATCATGTGATTCTTTTCTTTCATTTTATTTATGTGGTGGATTACGTTGATTGACTTTCTAATGTTGAACCATCCTTGCATACCTGGTACGAATCCTACTTGGTCATGGTGTATTATTTTTTTGATATGATGCTGAATTCTATTGGCTAGAATTTTGTTGAGGATTTTTGTTTCAATATTCATGAGAGATATTGGTCTGTAATTTTCTTTTTTGTGGTGTCTTTGCCTGGTTTTGGTATCAAGGTTATGCTGGCTTCATAGAATGAATTCGGAAGTATCACCTCCTTTTCTATGTTCTGAAATAGTTTGAGTAATACTACTGTAAACTCTTCTCTGAATGTTTTGTAGAATTCTCCAAGGAAGCTATCTAGGCCAGGGCTTTTTTTGGTTGGGAGTTTTTTTTATTTCCTTTTCAATCTCTTTTCTTTTATGGATCTGTTGAGATTTTCAATGTCATTTTGTGTTAGTTTGGGTAGGTAGTGTGTCTCTAGAAATTTGTCCATACCCTCTAGGTTTTCAAATTCGTTGGCGTATAGTTTTTCATAATACTGTTATGATACTTTTCATTTCAGTTGGGTCTGTTGTGATGTCCCCCATTTCATTTCTTATTTAGGTTATTTGCTTTCTCTCCTGTTTTTCTTTTGTCAGTTTGGCCAGTGTTTGATTTTGTTGATCTTTTCAAAGAACCAACTTTTGGTTATGTTGATCCCTTCTGTTGCTTTTCTATTCTCTATTTATTTCTGCTCTGATCTTTATTATTGCCTTTCTTCTGGTGCTGCGGGCTTCTTTTGCTCTTCCCTTCTATTGTTCAAGTTGTGTAACTAATGTTTTGATTTTGTCCCTTTCTTCTTTTTTGATGTGTGCATCTAGGGCTATAAATTGACCTCTAAGGACTGCCTTTGCTGTGTCCCAAACGTTTTGATATGATGTGCTTTCTTTCTCGTTTGATTCTAGGAACTTTTTGATTCCATCTTTGATTTCTTCTATTACTCAGTGGTTTTTAAGCAGGGTGTCGTTCAGTTTCCACGTAACTGATTTTCTTTCCTTACTCTTCATGTTGTTAATTTCTACTTCAATGGCATTGTGGTCAGAGAAGATACTTTGCATTATCTCAATGTTTTGGATTTTGTTGAGGGTTGTTCTGCGGCCTAATATATGGCCTATTCTGGAGAATGTTCTATGTGCATTGGAAAAGAATGTGTACTTTGCAGCTGTTGGGTGAAGTGTTCTGTATATGTCTATGAGGTCAAGTTGGCTGATTGTGCTCTTTAACTCTTCTGTATATTTGTTGAGTTTCTTTCTACATGTTCTGTCCTTTACTGAGAGTGGTGTGTTGAAGTCCTGCTATTATTATGGAACTGACAATTTCTGTTTTCAGTGCTGTTAGAGCTTTATGTATTTTGGAGCTTTGTCATTGGGTGCGTGGATGTGTGTTATGGTTAAGTCTTCATGATGGATCATCCATTTAATCATTATATAGTGCCCTTCTTTGTCTTTTGTGGTGGATTTTGTTTTAAAGCCTATCTTATCTGAGATTAGTATTGCCACTCCTGCTCTTTTTTGGTAGTTATTTGCTTGATATGTTTTTTTGCATTCATTGATTTTTAATAAATTTACATCTTTGTTTCTAAGGTGTGTCTCTTGTAGACAGCATATTGATGGATCCTGTTTTTTAATTATTATTCATTCCGTCACTCCTCATCTCCTTATGGGTGTGTTTGGGCCATTTACATTCAGTGTAATTGTTGGTAGGTGTGAGTTTATTGCTGTCATTTTGTAGTGTTTCTTTTTTGTATTGCTAATGTTTTCTTTGTTCCTCTTACTCTCCTCTGCTAAGTGCCTTTTGTTTTGTTTATGAATTTCTTTTGTTTTTGTAGATTTTGTTTTTATTGAGACTTTGTTTTCTTCTTTATTTTGATGAGTAGGTTTGTTAACTTCCTTTGTGGTTACCTTGATATTTACCCTTGTCTTCCTAGGTTTGAACTAGTCTGTTATTACTTGGTACCGCCTTGCCTTCCTCTCCATTACAAAGTTCTATACCTACAACGTTTATTCCCTCTTTTATTGTTTTGATGTTCTTGTCATTTACAGATTAACCTCTCTGGTTTCCTGTTACAATTGTTTTGGTTTTGGCTGGTCCTTGAGAGTTCATTTCCTAGGTTGGTATCTGGCTAGTACAATCTTGCATCCTATATTCAGGCTGTGTTCTGATGTTGTTTGTTCTCAGACAAGAGGACTACCTTTAATAATTCTTCTAAATTTAGTTTGGTTTTTACATATTCCATTAATTTCTGTTTATCTGGAAATGTTCTAATTTCCCCATCATATTTGAATGAAAGTTTTGCAGGATATATTATTCTTGATTGGCAATTTTTTCTTTAAAGGTTTTATATATGTCATCCCATTGCCTTCTTGCCTGCATGGTTTCTGCCAAGTAATCAGACCTTAGTCTTATTGTTTCTCCTCTATACACAACCTTTTGTTTTTCTCGAGCTGCTTTCAGGATTTTTTCTTTGTCTTTGATTTTAGCGAGTGCAATTATGATATGCCTTGCTGTTTTTCTTTTGGGGTCTATCCTATATGGGGCTCATTGAGCTTCTTGGATGGTCAGCTTTTCATCGTTAATGATATTAGGGAAGTTTTCTGTCAGCAATTCTTCAATGATCTTCTCTGTGTTTTCTGTTTTCTCTCCCTGTTCTGGATCTCTGATCAGCCACAGATTTTTACTTTTGATTGTATCCCACATAATTCTCTGGGTTTCTTCATTTTTCTTCATTCTTTTTTATGATTTTTCCTCAGAGTTGTATCTAAGTGTTTGTTTTCAATTTCACTGATTCTGTCTTCCATTATTTCAAACCTGCTCCTCAGCCCTTCTATGACACTGTCCATTGCTGAAATCTTGTTTTTCTTTTGGATTTCTAATTGTTGTTTTTGTGTGACTTGTAGTTGTGAGTTTATTTTGGCATTTTGTTCTTGTATTACTTTCCTGAATTTTTTCATTTTTTGTCTGTATTTTCCATGAATTTGTCTGCCTTTTCCATAAATTTGTCTATTTTTACCTCATTTCTGTCTGCTTTTTGCTTCAACCCTTGTATTGCTCTGAATAATAGAGATTTGAATTCCTTGTCAGGTGGTTCTAGTGCCTTTTCTTCTGCTGGAAAGTCATCTGGTGTTTTATTTTGAACGCCCACTGGAACCATCTTGTCCTGTTTTTTTATGTTTTGGTATTGTCTGCTGTCTTGGGGATATTCAGCATTTTCTTCATTTTTTGATTGTAGATTTGTTTGTTACGCCCTGCTTTTTTGTTTTATTTGGTTATGTCTGAGCAGGTGGTCTATGCATTCTTGGTTGTTTGCTCATCTGTAGTAACAATATTTTTCACCTCGTTCTCCAATGGGCTGGGCCAGTCAATCAGCTATGGTACAGCAGGGCAGGTCCAGCTGAAGGGGAGGGTCTGGGATGGGTTATTTGTGGCACGTACTAGGGCCAACAGGTCTGGCCAGGAATCAGTGCAGGGCAGGTTCCAGTAGCCATGCCTGTGCTACTCAGGGGTGTGATGTTCAGTCCATGGTCCAGGTAGGCAGGAAAGAGGGAGGAGGTTGTGATGTGTGGAGCCATTAGGAGCTTTTTTTTTTTTTTTACAGGAGCGAGAGGAGCTAGAAACAGGAACTAAGAACAAACAAGCCAAGAAAGAAAGGAGAATAAAAAAGAGTGCTAAAGGAGCTCACCATTGGATGGAGAGAAAAGAAATGGAGAAAAGCAAATAGGAAAAAAAGAAAAACAGAAAGGGAAAAGGCAAGAAAAAATAACTAGATAAAAACTTGGAAACAAAAGCCCCCAGGAGCTCTGGAGTCCCACCAGCGTGGCTGCTACAACCAGGGAAGCGGCTCCCAGGCTGCACAGTATGGACTGGCTAGAGGGGGTATAGCTGTCACACAGCACCAGGTATTCAGGAGGCAGAAAAACAAGGTAAGTGTAGAGAGAAAAGAACTGAGAAATGAGGAAAGGCAGAAAGGGAAAAGAGAGAGAGAGAGAGAGAAAAGAAATGCCCCCAGGGATCCCGCCTACATAGCTGCATAGATTGGGGAGTGGCTCCTGAGCCATTTAGTGCAGCCCAGCTCTCAAGCCGCGAAAAGATAAAGAAAACAGAACAAAGCATAACTAGGCAAAAACAACAACAAAAAAAGAGCCCCAGGGATCCTACCAGCTTGGTGTCACAGACCAAGGGCATGGTTCCCCAATTAAGCATGGCTTCACAGCCTTTCAAAAAGAAGCAAAGATGCCACATGGACCCAGGTGTTCCAGAGAAAGGAGGGGGAGGTGGTAGGAGGCACAGAAGAAACCAAAAGAGACAAAAAGAACCAACACCAGTTCAGGAGCCCGGCCAGGGTGGGCAGGGTGAATCCAAGTAGCCTGAGGCCAAAGCATTTGCCTCCCGGCCAAGAGACTGTGGCTGGCAGGAAGCAGAGGTCCAAAGAGGGGAGGCAGAAGGAGGGGGTTTAGGAAAGCATATATCCCTCGTTACTGGCTGCCCTGTCTCCTGTTGGGAACCTTGTGAAGCTGCTTCCCCATACTCCCTGTCTGCTGATCTCCAACATGGATAGGGCGAATCCAAGCAGCTCAGATGCTGCACTTCCTGGCTGGCCAAGCCACTGCAGCCAGCCAGCAAGCTTGGAGGTAGAGCAGCGGGAGAGAATAGTGGGTGGGAAAGTGTGTATCACTGGTTACTGGGGTGCTCTGTCTCCTGCTGAGTGTTCCATGAAGCTGCTTTCCTGTGCTCCCTCTCTGCCGATCCCCAGCAGGAGTTCAAGATGGTGGATCCATACTGAGTTAGGGATGGGGCCCTCCAAACATTTCTCTTTTCGCTCTCCGTCCTCTGTCAGTTTCTTGTTCTATTTGGTGCTTGGCTGAGTTCTTTATCTCCTCATTTGACACTTCAGGTTCCAGGAATGACATTTGTCTCTGTTTTACTTAGTTTTTCAGGTCTTTGCTGTAGATGGATGGCATGGTGCTTTTGTCTATGGTGCCATGTTGGCCGGAAGTCTCCATTTTCTTTTGATACTTCCTGTGTCACTCAATATTTTGCCCATAGAATCCCTCAATATTGCAACTCGAGGCTTGAATTTTTTTCTTCAGTTCTTTCAGCTTGAGAAATGCCGTGTGTGTTCTTTCCTTTTGGTTTTTTAACTCCAGGTCTTTGCACATTTCATTATAATACTTTACTTTGTCTTCTCAAGCTGCCCTTTGAAATATTCTGTTAATCTCTTTTACTTCATTGTTTCTTCCTTTTGCTTTAGCTACTCTGTATTCAAGAGCAAGTTTCAGAGTCTGTTCTGATGTCCATTTTGGTCTTTTTTGTTTGTTTTCTGTCTTTCTATGACCTTTTGCTTTCTTCATGTATATTGTCTTTGATGTCATTCCACAACTTGTCTGATCTTCTGTCATTAGTGTTCAATGCATCAAATCTATTCTCGAGTTAGTCTCTAAATCAGGTGGGATATACTCAAGGTTGCTATGAGTTGGAGTTGACTACACAACAGGTTGTAGAGCTAGAAGCTGCTTAATTTGCTTTCATTTTTTTATACTGTTAAAATCCTTGAAACATACTTGTATTCCAAGTTCTTCGTAAGGTTATAGAAGAGAGAAAGCCTTTTAACAATTTGCATTTTCTCATGCATCGTGATTGTCTTATTGTATCAAATATGGACATATATGTGTAGACACATGCGTACACAGATACATCATATATATGTGTGTATACACACAAACATATATATATATATAAATATAAACATGTTAGGACATGAATTTTTTTTGTAGTTTCAGCATATTAGGGGGTATATTTTAGACTCTGTAAATGACTGTCCCTGTAATATAAGTATGCTGTTATGAGGTGGCAGTAACATGATTTGAGCACATTACCTCTATTGATCATCTGGCTCATGAAGATAATGATAGTATTCTTCTTGCAGTTTTTATGTTTTAAAATAAGAAATTTTACAGTTGTTTACAAGAGCTGCAAAAAATGTACCGAAACATCAACTTTCTTCATTTTTTAATTAAGTCACATCTCCTCATTAAGTTTGTCTGCTACCAATCAGATACCCAGATTGGTTCTTTCATGTGTCTGTAATTAATAATAGTTCATTTATAGCTGTAGAAGCAAAAGCAACATTTCTTTGTACTTAATACACATAAGTTTCCTCACAATGACCTTTTGAGATAGATAGTACTTATGCACTTTTTCACAGATGAGGAAATTGCCCCAAGTCCCACAGCTGTACTAGGACAGAGCCAGAATGCAAACTCAGGCAGTCTTACTGTGGAATGGAAGTTCTTGTTTCCATCTATCAACAGTGATTCCTCCAGCTTTAACTCAAATCAACAGCCGTTTGTGTTTCTTATCTCATGACTTGCCTGCCCATTTTCCAGGCATGCTGTTTATTCTTATCGTTGTAACTCTTTATAAATTATTGATAATTGTCTCCATTTTCTGTTGCTGTATAACAAACCACTCTAAAACTTACTGGCTTAAAACAACAACGATTTCATTTGCTCATGAGCTTGTGCATCAGCAGCTTGCTCTGGGCTCACGTGGTGTGGTTTTTGTGCTGGTCTTGCCTGGGATCACTCATGTGGCTACAGCCATCTGATGGCTTGATGTGGGCTAGATGGTCCAAGATGACTTCACTCATGTGTCTGATGGTTGGTGCTGGCTGTCAACCAGGTCTCTGTTCTGAGCTTTTCTACATGGTGGTCTCGGAGCAGCAAGAGAGTAAACACAGAAGTCAGGAGGCCTCTTGAGGACCTCGCACAATGTCACTTCTGCTGCGTTTTTTGGCCAAATCACAAGATCGTCTTAGATCGGGGACGGGAAATAGATTCTACTTCTTGACGGGAGAACCAGCAAAGTAACATTGCAAAGGAACAATACAGGGAGGGAAGGAATTGTTTTGACCATCTTTGCAAAGTATCTACAATATTGACCTTTTCTTTCATATATATTGTAAATGTTTTAACCAATCCAAAAAGATATAGACTTATAAGATCACAATTACTAATTATATTATGCAAATCCTGCATATCCTGACTTATTTATTGTCCCTGGGTAGTGCAAGGAAACTCTGGTGGTGTAGTGGTTAAGTGGTATGGCTGCTAACCAAAGGGTCAACAGTTCAAATCTGCCAGGTGCTCCTTGGAAACTCTATGGGGCAGTTCTACTCTGTCCTATAGGGTCGCTATGAGTCGGAATCGGCTCGACGGTACTGGGTTTGGTTTTTTGGTTTGGGTAGTGCAAACAGTTAAGTGCTTGACTACTGGCTGAAGGGTTAGTGGTTTGAACCTATGCAGAGGTGCCTTGGAAAATAGGCCTGGCAATCTGCTTCTGAAAGGTTACAGCCTTGAAAATCCTATGGAGCAGTTCTGCTCTGAACACATGAGGTCACCATGGGTCAGAATCAACTTTACAGCAAACAACTCCAACCTATCCACTGATTCCTAAAAACAATTGATTGTAATCTTACACTCTTTTGCATTTGTGTGTTTCTCCTTGTGATTGCATTAATTTTTGCTTTACATGTTTAAAATACATGGTATTAGTACATAAAATGTCTTTGATAGTGGTTGTAATCGATGACAAAGGGTTCGGTTTTTTTGGTTTGGTATTTTTATCAGGTGAAGTTACTTTTCTCTTTTATTTCCTCTTGTTTTGAATGCTTCTTGTTTTTTATATTATGTTATTACATTGTACTGTAGTGTACTATACTATATTATATGTTGTTGATATTAATATTGCCTCTTCTGCTTTTTTTCTTTTTTTTTCCTTTTGGCATTTGCCTGTTTGTCTTCATCCTGCCTTTATTTTCAAGCTTTCTCTACCTTTTCTTGATTTAAACATCTGTCTTATTAATACCTATGGCTACATTTTTCCTTTACCATGCAACACATCAAAGAATTTAACCCATTCATATTTATTGTGGTTACTGATAAATTTGAATAAATTTCTTTCATTTAATTTGGTGCCTTTGATTTTTCAGTTTTTTCATTTTGTATCCTTCCCCCACCCCAACTTATTATCAATATGTCCTATTGATAAATGTGTCCATCTGTCTGAATCTCAATTTCCTCATCTGTAAAATAGATACATAATAAGTATTTCCCATTGTAGTTGCAAAGATTAAAAGAATGAATGCACGCTACTCATGCAGGCTTACTCTGGAATGAAATTCTTGTTCCAGTTCATCAACAGGACTCCTCCAGCTTTGACTCATGTCAATATCATTTGCGTTTCTTATCTCATGACTTGCCTGCCCATTTTTCAGGCATGCTGTTTGCACTTATTACTGGAACTCTTTGTAAATTATGGATAACTGCGTAGGTCAGAGCTTGGCATTTAAACATTTAGTGAGTATTTAAATATTATTTATTATGTTAATTGTTCCTCAAATTTTGAAAGTTAGCTGTTCTTGTTCTGTTGCTCCTAACATTTTAGCAGACACATTTGAACTTACATTTTCTATCAGTGATGACAATCAATCCATTTCTTTAGCCTGAAATCTGAAAACAAGATCCTAACATGCTTTTTCTCTCTCTTGACTGCTATCTCGCAAATTTTAACCGGTAGTAAACTCTCTGAGACCCTACATTTTGAAACATATTTTTTATTTAGTCCTCACACTTAAATGCTAATTTGGAAATTGTCTGTGTTCTTTTTCCCTTAGAATTTTGAAGATGCAATTCAATATTATTCTACCATCTCATGTTTCAGATGAAAACTCTGATGCCATTTCTTTGAAAGTAATTTTTTTTTCCAGCTGAAAGGTTTTCGTATTTTTCTCTTTTTTCATACTGTTAACAATTTTGTCAGATTACATTTAGATTCAGGTCTTTAGTTGCTAGTCCTTTTTAGCACTTGGACCCTATTAATCTAAAACCCCAAATATGTCTTTAGCTTAAGAAAATTTCATTGATTATTTGCAATATCTCTGTACTCTCCCTCTAGATCTCTTCTTAGAAGTTGAAACTAATATTGAGATTTTGAGGCCTATCCTCCATGTCTCTTAATCTTTCTCTAATAGTATTATCTCTTTGTGATTTTATAGCATATTTTATGAGACTGCCTTGGTCCAATCTTCCAGCTTTTGCAACCCCAGTACCCATTCTAAGAGTATCTGTGGTGAAATGAGTTTCTTTATGTGGTCTTTTGACTTGGTTCTGTGAAAAAGAGAGAAAAAGAAAAGAACTTGGGAAATTTTTTCCCCTGGCCCCTGAGGAGCTGTTACAGTTGCCCTTGTTGACGTTACCAAGGAAAGGAGCCAATCCCTGCTGGCAGAAAATGTCATTTATTATACAAATAGATGGATATACTTAAGAGGTGATTGGTCGATTTAATCCAGAGAAGGAATTGGTCATTTATTATGCAAATAGCCTGCATAAAATATGTCCAGTAGGATTGAGCCACTTGGCTATATAAGCACCCATCCCATAGAGGTTTAGGGAGACATCACTCACCAAGAACAGCCTAAAGCAGAGTGTGTCCTTTGGACCCAGAGTCCTTGTGCTGAGAACCTTCTAGACCCAAGAGACAGAGAGAGCTGTAATACTGCAGCAGCAGCAGAACCATGACACTGGAGCGAGTCAGCATGGTAGGCTTCCTGACTCATGAAGTGAAGCAACTGCTGTGGCCTTGCCAACCCGTAGAGTGAGAACTGAGCACCTTCAGGCAGGAGGCTTGCTGGTGGAGTGGGGTGCCTCCAAGGACTTGTTGGTGGAGCTAAAAAGCTGTAACACTTGCTGAACAGGGTAGAGACCAGGCCCGAGCAGAGAGTGAGACCAGGTCCAAACAGAGACTGAGGCCAGGCCTGACAGGGGGCTGAGAGGAGACCTGTCCTCAGGGGGCTGAGAGGAGCGTGTCCTTAGGGGGCCAAGAGGGACCTGCCATGAGGGGGATCAGAGGATGCCTGTATGGCCAGCCGAGAGAGAGAGAGCTGTCCTACGCTAAAGAAGGAAGGATGTGCTCTTCACTTTGGGGGAGCCTTCCAGACCTTGCCTCTGTGCTTCCTGATGTTGATCCTGTTCCTATTACTTCCTAGTTATTCCTGATCCCATGTTACTTCACTAATAAACCATATAAATGTGAGTATGCTCTGTGAGTTTTGTGTGTCCATTGCAATGAATTATCGAACCCAGCAGAGAAGTGGAGATTGCTATCAGGAGGACAACTAGTGTCAGAGTTGGTAAAAAAAAGTTGGAGAGTGGAGGTATGTCTGACCTCCACTTCATAGAATCAGCTTTGGGCTGATGCTGGTGCTGAAGTTAGACGAGGCCCAATGCTACCACTACCTGGTTGTAATTGGTGTCAGAAGTGGGATCTGTTGCAGTGGCTCCTGATTCATGGAAGTATGGGATTTTGGAAGAGAAAGAATGAAAGCTTGTGGGAGGTAAAAGTTTTGATTCTTGGGTGGTTATTTGGGTTGTTATCTTTACTGGCTAAAATGAAAATAAGAGATTTATGCTGGAGCAACAGATAGGAAAATTGAGGATAGGAAAGCTGCATCTGGAGTGGCTTGAGATGAAAGCCCAGCAGGTTAAGAAAGATGATTGACAGGGGGCCAAGGTCTTCTGGTTCCACCCAGTCATACAGGCCCAAGGCAATGTGCATATGAGTGAGAAATTGGTCAGGGGTTGAAGAAGAGAAGATGAAACAGGAATATTAAAAAAGGTTTGTGTTTATCTGAATATATTGCTTCTCTTACCTGCTTCTCTAAAACAGACCTAAAGGTGTTATAGAAATGAATTTTGAGTACTATAAAAAAAAAACAGAGTATATAACTCTGCCCAGCCAGAACTTGATTGGATATGCTAAAAGGGGAACTAAGATTTGCCCAAAAGAAACACAGTTTGCTCATTTTGATATAGTAGCCATGTACAGAGTACTGATTTGATAGGGTGATTTAAACATTGGCTATCTAAAATGGGGGGAGATAAAAGCTTGAAGTGGCTAGCTTACACACTTTCATAATTGTGCTTGCATTCAAAATAAGGGGACAAGGGAGCATCACCACTGAATAGACTCCTTTTTTCCTGATGGGTCTGGGGAAGAGAGTGTGGGGGAAGATGCTGATATGATTATATAGTTCAGTTGTGAGTGTTATTGTTAACAGGGTTAATTGTGATTGTAAAAACTGTAATTGTTGAAGTTATAAGTGTAAAAGAGTGGACTAAGGGGGAGGCACTGCTGGACTAGAGTACAATGGCTGAACCTGAAGTCCCTTAAGGGCTTTGCTATGTTAACACCTTGAGAGAGACTCAGAGCAAGGGAATAGTAATCTTAGTTAAATTTTATCAGATGCCAGAATGAGTGAAGCTGAGACAACTTTTGAAGAACCTGACCAGATGGACACGTGCAACAAACCTCTGCGGCTGGTACCTGAGTGACCTCACCTTGAAAGGAGTTTTTAAGATACCAGTGGACAAATTGTCAATGACTGCCTTTGAAATAAGATTGTAATATTGCTGGTAAAATGTAGGGGGAGAGGGAAGTAACCCTCTGAATGTTATATATGTGATAGAAGCCACGGCCAAAAGCCCAGAGGGTGGTCTGTGGTGAAATGAGTTTCTTTATGTGGCCCTTAGCATCGATTCTGTGAAAAAGAGACAAAAAGAAAACATTTTGGGTGATTTTTTTCCTCCTGGACCCTTACGCATTGTTACAGTTGCCCTTGTTACAGTTACCCAGGAAGAAGCCATTTCCCTCTGGGAAAATGTCAGCTATTATGCAGATAGATGGAGCCACTTGAGAAGGGGTTGGTCAGTTTAGTCCAGAGAGGAGATTGTTCAGTTATTATGTAAATAGGGTACATAAAATGCATCCAATAGGTCTGAGCCACTTGTATATAAGCACTCAACCCACAGAGGATGAGGAGGACCTATCATCAAGAAGAAGAGCCTGGAGCAGAGTATGTTCTTTGGCCCAGGGTCCCTGTGCTGAGAATCTCCTAGACCCAGGAGACAGAGAGAGCTGTAATACTGGAACAGTGGCAGCAGAGCCAGGAGTCTGGTTCAAGATGGCATGGTGGATTTCCTGGCCCCCAGAACGAGCTGGCTACAGGGGGCTTGCCAACATGCAGAGTGAGAGAGCTGAGTGCCTTCAGGCAGGACGCTTACTGGCAGAGTGGGGTGCCTTTGGGCACTTGTTGGCAGAGCTAAAGGGGCTTGCCAACCCAAGGGGCAATGGCACTGAGGGCTTTCCAGCAGGAGGCTTGCTGGTGGAGTGGGGTGCCTCTGGGCACTGTTGATGGAGCTAAAAAACCGTAACACTCACCCAAGCAGGGTGGTGACCAGGCCAGGGCAGGGGTAAAAACCAGGCCCAAGCAGGGACAGAGGAGTTCAGGCCCAAGAAGGGGCTGAGAGGAGGCCTGTCCTAAAGGGGCTGAGAGCAGCCTCCTGTCCTGAGGGGGCCTAGAGGAGGCCTGTCCTAGGGAACAAAGAGGAGGCTGGCTGAGGGAGAGAGAAAAAGATGACCTACACTAAAGAAGGGAAGGATGTGCTCCCCGCCCCTCCTCTCGCCTCCTCTCTTCCCCCCTCCTCCCTTCCCCTCCCGTTGGTTTATTTCCCTCTGCTCCTCTTTCCTCTCCTCTCTCTTTTTGAATTTTTAAAGATTGGTTTAAGTTAGGTATAATTTACACATATGAGAAAGGATGGATCTTAAGTATTTAGTTCTATTTTTGACAATTGCATATGTCCACATAACTACCATCAAAAATAAGAAATAGAACATCCTCATCACCAGAAAGTCTTCTGGTGTACATTTGTAGACAATTCACTCCCGCCTAGAGGCAACCACTTTCTGACGGCTGTCACTGGAAATTAGTTTTTCCTACTTGGATCTTCATATAAATACAATCATACAGTATGCATTTTTGTATGTGTGCCTGGCTTCATTCACTCAGCATAATGTTTTTGAGATTCATTGATGTGTATACTAGTAGATTTCTCTTTTTATTGCTAAGTAATATTCCACTGTATGACTATACCACAATTTGTTTATCCATTCCACTGTTGATGGACATTTGGGTTGTTCCCAATACTTTGGGGTTTTTTGTTCTTGTTGTTGTTCATTTGTTTGTTTATAATATTTTATTATGTTTTTGATGAAAGTTTACACAGCAAATTAAGCTCCCATTTAACAATTCTGTACATATTGTTCAGTGACATTGGTAACATTTTTCACGTTGTGTCAACATTCTCATTATTTCTATTCTGGTTGTTCTGTTTCCATTAATCTAGCTTTCCTCCCCGCCGCCCCCCCCCCACCCCCACCTTACGTTCTCATCTTTGCTTTAAGGTAAATGTTAACTGTTTGTTTTCAAATAGATGAATTTTTAAAGGAGCACTGTACTCACAAGTGATACTGTTTATTTTGTGAGCCAATCTGTTATTTAGCTGAAAGGTGACCTCTGGAAGTAGTTTTAGTTCCCAGTTTAAAGGGTACCTCAGGGCAAAAATATCAGGTGTTCCTCTAGTCTCTACTAGTCCAGTAAGCCTGGCCTTTTTTTTTAAGAATTTGAGTTTTGTTCTACATTTTTCTCCCATTCTATCTGGGACCATCTATCATGTCTTTGGTCACAACAGTCAGTATTTGTGTCTAGTTATTCTGGTCTCAGGGTAGATGAGGCACTGGTTCATGTGAGCTGTTAGACTGGTTTATTCTTCGAGTCTTTGTTTCCCTTCTTTTCTCTTATGCTCCAGACAAGTAGAGATCAGTAGTTGTATCTTAGATGGAATGCTTACAAGCTTTTAAGACTCCAGATGCTACTCACCAAACTAGGCTGTAGAACATAAACCTTATGAACTATGTTATGCCAGTTGACCAAGTTGTCCCATGAAACTATGGTTATAAAGCCTTCAAACCCAGTATACCAATCCCACAAGGTGTTTGGTTATGTCTAGAAAGTATCTGTAACTGTGCCTTTTAGATTCTTTATTATACAGGTAGCCACCAACTTACAACGGGGTTCCATTGCAACAACTCCGTTGTAAGTCTGTTCTGATGTAGGTTGAACACTTCATTTTTTTTTTTTTTTTAGTTTTCATCGTTATTGCCTTTTATTAGTATCATTATAAATCCAATCTTTGTCTTTGGAGGTTGGGAACATTACATATAAACTTGCAGATATGTTAATACCAGCAAGTTATGTGCTGCAACATTGTATGTAGTACGTATCACTAACAATAAGATGAAAGAAGGAAGGCAGGGAGGTGGGGAGGCAGGAAGGCGGGGAGGCAGGAAGGAGGAAGGAAGGAAGGAGGAGGGAGGGAGGGAGGGAGGGAGGAAGGAAGGAAGGAGGGAGGGAGGGAAAGAGGGAAGGAGGGAAGGTGGGAAGGCGGGCAGGAAGAAGGAAGGAAGGAAGGAAGGAAGGAAGGAAGGAAGGAAGGAAGGAAGGAAGGAAGGAAGGAAGGAAGGAAGGAAGGAAGGAAGGAAGGAAGGAAGGAAGGAAGGAAGGAAGGAAGGAAGGAAGGAAGGAAGGAAGGAAGGAAGGAGGGAAGACAGGCAGGAAGGAGAAAGGAAGGAAGGAGGAGGGAGGGAGAAAGGCAGGCAGGCAGGATGAAAGGAAGGGATGGTCATAAGTGTGGTTCGTCATAACTAGAATATGCCCAAACATGTATATACATATGCCTACAGGTGCACCTATACATGCACATGTGTATATACACATATCCTTCCTATTTGCATATATGCATACACATCTACCTATGTAATCTCACATGTATTTTTTGGTTGCTATTGCAAAATAGTATGTGTTAATAAAACCAAACCCGTTGGCCATCAGTTGATTCCTACTCTTAGCAACCCTATAGGACAGAGTAGAACTGCCCCCATAGGGTTTCCAAGGAGAACCTGGTGGTTTCAAACTGCCAACCTTTTGGTTAGCTGCCATAGCTACTACAACACCAGGTTTTCCACATATGTTAATAGCATTTACCAAAACTGTCCCTTATTCATGTGTACTTCTTGGTGTCATCATTTACCTTGATCAAGTTGTGCATGCTTCACCCGCATTTGGTGTTGCCTTTCCCATCACCAAAACTAACATGTGTCTACTATCTGAAAACGAGCCCTGGTGGCACAGTGGTTAAAGCGATCAACTGCTAACTGAAAGGTTGGCAGTTCAAAACCACCAGCTGCTCCACGGGAGAAAGATGTGGCAGTCTGCTTCCATAGAGATTTAGAGCCTTAGAAACCCTGTGGGGTCACTGTGAGTCAGAATCAACTCAGTAGCAGTGGGTTTGGGTACTATCTAAAGAGTGATTCTCCTTCCCTCCACTTCCCGTTCCTAGTAACCACCAGTGAACGTTGATTTCTGTGTGTATACCTATTCTTGTCTTTTTATAAAAGTGAGATCATATGTTTGTCCTTTTGTGATTAACTTACTTCACTCAGCATGATATTCTCTAGCTTCTCCACATTATGTTTCAAGAACTCATCATTATTCTTTATAGCTGCATAGTTTTCCATTGTAGGTATGTACCATGTTTTGTTTATCCAGTCATCCATTAATGGACATTTAGGTTGTTTCCATCTTTTTGCTTTCAAATAATGCTGCAATGACCCTAGGTGTGCACATGCCTGTTCATGTCACTACTATTATATCTTCCAGATATATACCTAGAAGTGGGATTGCTGGATCTTCCCCCATCTCTGCTGCTTTCACTCACTTGTTTAATCTCTTTTATATCTCAAAAGAGATTGACTTAAGACACACCCTATATAACCCTGCCTCATTAACATAACAAAGAAAACCCATTCCCAAATGGGATTGTAATCACAGGCGTTGAGGTTACCATTTACAACACATGTTTTGGGGGGACACAATTTAATCCATAACATTGTTCTCAAGGGGAAGGCTCTCAGTCTTTCTCCATTGCAAATAATGTTATCTGTTGATTTTGCATATATGCCCTTAATTGTGTTGAGGAATTTCCCTTCTATTCCTATTTTGTTGAGAGTTTTCATCCGAAATGAGTGTTGGATTTTATCAAATGCTTTTTCTGCGTCAATTGAGATGATCGTGTTATTATTTTCCTTTGTTTTATCTATGTGGTGAATTACATTGATTGATTTTCTAATCTGAACAACCCTTGCATTTTTAGTATGAATCCCACCATATGCTATTGAATTCTGTTAGCTAGTTTTTGAGAATTTTTTTTTTACTTGTGCTTTAGATGAAGGTTTACAGAGCAATTAATGCACATATTGTTTTGTGACATCAATGGCCAACCCTGCAATGTGTCAACACTCTCCCCTTCTCGACCTTGAGTGCCCCAATTCCTTTTGTCCAGTTTTCCTGTCCTCTCCTGCCTGCTTGTCCTTGCCCCGGGGCTGGTGAGCCCATGTAATCTCATATATGTGGTTGAGCTATGTGCATTATTTTTTGTCTTTTGGACCTGGGTAATCTTGGCTGAAGGGGAAACCTCAGGAGTGACTTCAATACCGAATTAAGAGGGTGTCCAGCGGCCATACTCTTGGGTTTTCTCCAATCTCTGTCAGACCAGTAAGTCTGGTCTTTTTTTTAGAGTTAGAATTTTTGTTCTCCATTTTTCTCCTCCTCTGTCCAGGACCTCTATTATGATCCCTGTCAGAGCAGTTGGTGGTGGTAGCCAGGCACCATCTAGTTAGTTTCTGATAATTTTTGCATCTATATTCATGATGGATATTGGCCTGTACTTTTTTTGTGATGTCTTTACCTGGCTTTGGTATCAGGGTGATGCTGGCTTCACAGAATGAGTTAGAAAGTATTCCTTCCTTTTCTATATTTTGGAAAAATTTGAGTAGAATTGGTGTCAACTCTTCTTTGAATGCTTGGTAAAATTCTATAGTGAAGCCATCAGATCCAGATCTTTTTTGTTGGTTTGGAGTTTTTTTTTATGATATCTTCAATCTCTTCTTCTATTATGGGTCTTTTTAGATTTTATGCCTCTATTTGTGTTAGTTTAGATAGGTAGTGTGTTCCTAGAAATTTGTCCATTTCTCCTAGGTTTTCTGATTTGCTGGAGTACAATTTTTTGTAGTGTTCTGATGATCCTCTTTTTCTCAGTTAGAGCTGTTGTAATGTCTCCAATTTCATTTTTTATTTTGGTTATTTTCTTCTCACATTGTTCCTTTGTCAATTTCCCCAGTGGTTTGCCAATTTTGTTGATCCTCTCGAAGAACCAACTTCTAGCGCTGTTGGTTCTTTCTGTGTTTTTCTGTTTTCTATTTCATTTATTTCTGCTCTGATCTTTATTATTTCTTTTCTTCTGGTAGGTTTAGTCTTCTTTTGCTCCTCCTTTTCTATTTGCTCAAGTTTAGTTTTTAGATTAAGTTATTGATTTGGGGCATTTCTTCTTTTTTAATGTATGCATTTATTACTATAAATTTTCCTCTGAGAACTCCTTTTACAAAAGAAAAGGGTTTTGGTATGTTATGTTTTCATTTTCATTTGATTCTAAGTATTTTTTATTTCACTTTTGATTTCTCCTATGACATAATTGTTTTTAGTAATGTCTTATTTAGCTTCCATGTATTTAATTTTTTCTCTTGTTTTTCCTGTTATTGATTTCTAGATTTATACTTTGTGGTTAGAGCAGATGCTTTGTATGATTCTAATCTTTTAAAATTTATTGAGGCTTATTTTATGGTCTAAAATACGTTCTATTCTGGAGAATGTTCCGTGTGTATTGAAGAAAAGTGTGTATGGTGCTTCCTTTGGGTGGTTTGTACTATATATGTCTGTGACATCCAGTTGGCTAATAGAGTTATTTAGATCTTCTGCATCTTTATTGATTTTCTTTCTAGTTCTATCCATCATCGAAAGTGTTATGTTAAAATCTCCTGTTATTATTGTAATTGTAGATCTGTCTAATTCTCTCTTCAATTCTGTTAGACTTTGTTTTATAAATTATGCAGCTATAGCATGGGGTGCAAGGAGCCCTCATGGTGCAATGATTAAGTGCGTGGCTGCTAACCGAAAGGTCAGCAGTCCGAACACACCATCTACTCCAGAAAAGAATGATGTGGCAGGCTGCTTCCGTAAAAATTTACAGCCTTAGAAACTCTATGTGGCAGTTCTACTCTATGAGTCAGAATTCAACTTGATGGCAAGTTTTGTTTGTTTGTTTGTTTGGGAGGGAGCATTGGGTACATAAATATTTATAATTGTTATGTCTTCTTGGTGAATTGACCCCTTAATTGTTATATAACATTCTTCTCTGTCTCTCATGGTGGATTTGACTTAAAGTTTATTTTGTCAGATGTTACTATTGCCACCCCTGTCCTCTTTTGGTTACTGTTTGCTTGGTCTATTTTTTACCATCCTTTGATTTTTTTTTTTTTTTTAGCTTATTTATGTCTTTGTGTCTAAAGTGTATCTTTTATAGACAAGGTAATGGTGAGTCATGTTTTGTTTTGTTTTAATCCATTCTGCTACTCTCTTTCTCTTGACTGGTGCATTTAATCCATTTAAATTCAGTATGATTATTGATAAGTAGGAGTTCACAACTACTACTTTGTTATACTTTTTTGTGTGTGTGATGTTAATGGTTTCTTTGTTCTTCTTTCTGTGCTGAACTCTCATAAATGGATTTCTTTTCCTTTCATTTGTTATTGTTGTTTTTGTGTTTACTGAGTAGAGTTATTAATTTTCTTTGTGGTTACCCTGAGGTTTACAATTATCATCCTATATTTAAAACAGGTCTTTTATATACAAACCAAAAGAAAGTTCTGTTATCTGAAAAGCCCCTTCGTTCATTCTGTTTCAGCCATGTTCTAATTTGTATTGATCCTTGAGACTGGGAATCACCCTCGGATACCATGAGAAATGCCCTTTCAGTAAAGAAGAATCTACTTTGGTTTTAAAGCCTCCAAAGGAAAGAATCCCACAGCCATCTTCCATACATCATACCAATATTAATTTTGACAAGCCTCAATGTCAGAAAATTCTTCCTTTGATATGTCCTTTGAATGTTTCATGCTACGTCTTAATTTGCTTTTCTCCTCCCAGTGTTCATGAGCAGATGGCTGCCCTCTTTTCAAGAAATTTCTTATGCAGGACTTGAAGATTATTATTTAATTGCCCCTCTGTCTTCTCCATATTTGATTATCTCAGTTCCTTGATCCTGTCTTCATTGATCTTATTTTACAACCCTTTAATTATCTCTGTGGTTCTCTTCTTTCTTTCTCATCTTCTGAACATCTTTCTTCTGCAACCCTTGGATCAAGGTTTTCATGATTTATAAATGAAAAGATGATGATGAAGCCCCTTTCTTCAGTGACAGCCAAGGGTATCCCTCCCGTTTGCACTCATCCCCCAGTATACAGAAGATAATTTAGGAGATGGGATAAAAACATCAATTTAAAGCCCTGGTTGTATGCAGTGAATGTAAAGAAATGGTGAGGGAGTTTGTTGTTGGAAAAATAGATGTCATTTTGTATCATGTTTAAGCCTCGTCTATATTCTCTTTCCATAAAAACTTTATAAGAAGTCATGTACATAAAAGGTATAAAACTTACTTTTTTTCTGGCATGTCTCAGTCAAGAGGTCAGATCAAGTATACTGTTAATAAAGTCAGCATGCCCTGGTCCAGTTTCCCCCATGGGACTGAGCACCCTGTGGCCACAATGTTAACTAGCTTATATACCCCATGACTCTTTTCCTTTCCCACTTTCCTACCCCCATCTCCAACCAGAGTTTCTTGGGTCATCTCCCAAATAAATGACTTGTTCTTTGTCTCAGAGCCTGCTTTGAGAGACCCCAAACTAAATGAAGCATTATCCAAATACTAGGCATAGGAGCAGTAACTATTTCCCTAGGTAGTGACTCTGTAGGAAGTCACTGGGAAGGTCCAAGGGCCTAGATTCCACATGGCACTTGCTGGTGTTGGTTGTCATTAGAATGGGATGTGTTGTGGAAGCAACTGAATCAGGCTACTCCATGTCCCCTCAGATCTGTTGGGAAGAAAAGAATTCCAAAATTGTAAGGGTGGGAAAGGTCAGGCCTATGCAAAGCCTATAACTTCCTGGTGTTTAGAGAGATAATTGGTCGTTTTTCCCTGAGAGCCTGACCTTGTGGTCAGTGGCTGTTTTAGGTGGGAGTATGAGTGGCAATGGGGAGTCCTGAAAGGTGTGTGGGATTGTCATCTAATGCCTGAGAAAGGCAGAGGCCAGGGTACCTTGAAAATATAGGTCAGCATCAAATTGCCATGCACAGCCCAGCGTGTGTCCCTGGAAAGTTATTTCTGTAAAGTGAGTAGAAGAAAAAACAGTCATGTTAACTACCCCTTCTTCCTGTTGGCTTGACCCATATACATTTCAATAAACTGAGTCATCTTGCATAGAGCTTTTTCTGTGGCTGGTATACCTCCATGAGAGAGAAATACCCCCAACTCCTCTTGAAGGGATGGTGCTGCAAGACTGGGGGAATAGGAGTTCTGCTGTCTTCAAGTTTGGGGCCCTGCGCTGCCAGGCTTGGAGTTTTGGGCACCACTACCCCCAGATGTTCAACAGCAGTGACCTGGAAAGGGCAGAACAACTTTGAATGCGATAGGCCTTTTCCTGCTGGACACGTCTCTATTTTCAAAAATAACAGGGTGTGGCTTGAATCTATACGAAGGTTGCAGAGAAGCTGAAGACGATGCCATGGCCCACCCAGGTGTTAACCCATGGGCATCCAGATAGAATATTCATGCCAATGCCAAGGAAACAAATAAAACACATGCCTTGGCTCATAGCCATCCCTTGTGGATAGTGATGAGGAGGGGAAGAAAGGGAAAGTGGAAGTCATTTTATTATTTTTTAAAACACAGTTTTATTGATGTGCAATGAGCTTAACATATTTAGAGCAAACAATTTGGTGAGTTTTGACACCTGTGAAACTATCACAACAATCAAGATAATGAACAAATCCACCATCCTCAAAACTTTCTTTGTGCCCATTTGTTATTCCTTTTTCATTCTCCAATAATCTGCAGGCAGCCATGGATCTCTGCCTTCTTTGACTGTAGATTAATTTTACCTTTCTTTGAATTTTATAAAAATGGAATTAAATCATACAGAATGTACAGTATTCTACAGCTTGGCTCCTTTCACTGACCATAGTGATTTTGAGATTCATCCAGGTTGTTACTGTGCATCGTTTGTTTCTTTTTATTGCCAAATAGTATTTCATGATATGGATATACCATAATTTGTTATCCATTCATCCACTGAGGGACATTTAGGTTGTTTCCAATTTGGGGCTATTAAAATAAAGATGCTATAAACATTCATGTTTAAGTCTTTGTGTGAACGTCTGCTTTAGTTCTCTTGGGTGAACATTTAAGAGTGAAGCAGCTTGGTCACAAATGGTAGTTGTATGTCTGACGTATTAAGAAATGATAGCAGTCTTTTTAATGCTCTCACATAATGTGTTTAGGATCTGCAGTGTCCTAGGGGCACCCTTAGAAAACTTCAGAGAGGTTAGAAGTTAGGCCCTAGGAGGAGATTTTCTTACAGTTAAAACAACTGTATGATTATTCTCACAGTATAAAACATAACATACTCTGTGTGATCTATGATAAATATATGAACAACTGAAGGAAAAAGGGAAGATATTGGCTCTTTGGAAATAATTTTACTTTCTTTTCAGAATTCCCAAAGCACAAAAGTCTCCGGGGGCTCAGTTTTCCAGGTGACGGTGGTGGCTGTAATGACAGTGATAGGGGTGGTGGCCATGGGTGGAATAGAAGGAAATGAGTTAGAAAAGTGTCCCAGCAGAAGACTTGACTTTCTTCTTGCTGCTGCTGTCCATTGCCACTCCCTCTATCCTCTGGCCCTCAGATCTGACCAAACTGGAAATTAAGAAAACCAGAAATGTATTTGTATCTCCTGCCTGGGGACTCAATCACATTAAAAAAAAAAAAAAAAGGAAGACTCTTAGGTGTTAACATGAACTGACTTCTGGCTCCACTGGGCATTAGAGGAACACAGATTGCTAAAACCCACACAAGATTCTCATTGTGAAGGCAAACAATGTCTTTCTCTTACACATAAGGTGGCCCACACACTGCCCAGGTGCTAACCACGTGCAGTTTTTAGCCCAGACATGCCGACAAGAAGCTCAGAAATGACTTCTTGGTCTTTGCACTCAGAGTATATTAAGTAGACCAGCATCATCAGCATTTACTGGAAGCTTGTTAGAAAATAAGACTCTCAGGGCCCACCTCAGACCTACTGAATGAGAATCTGTATTTAACAAGACTCCCAGGTTAATCATATGCATATTACAGTTTGAGAAGCACTGGTGTAAATGCAAGTTTTTCTTGCAAGTCCCAGAAGGCACTCCATATGGGTCCTGTATTATTTAGCTATTGCCCAGCCATGCTGCAGAACAAACTACCCCAAAGCCCAGGGACCTGCAACAGTAAGCATACATTCTCATGGTCATGGGTCTGCTGGATGGCTGGGATTTGGTAGATCTACACAGGTGTGGCTCCAAGATATGGACTGGGCTTTGGTTTGTTCCACATTCTTCTGTGACCCACAGGCTACCTGCCACACATTTCTCTCATGGAGATAAGAGAAGTGCTAAAAGACCAGCCCAAATGCACGTACTCACTTCAGCCCTTTGCTTGGGTCACGCTTGTTAATATTTCATAGGCCAAAACAAGACACAAGGCCCAGCAGAGTGGCCAAGGCATGGGCTTTGGAATTGTTTCAATTCCTTGTCTGCTTCTGACTTAATTGCATGCCCTCAGGCAAAAGTTTCATTTCTTTGCGCCTCTGTTCTGTAAAATGGGATAATAATTGCTGTATCTCTGGGGTGTTTTATTGTTGTAAGGACAGTCCTTGGTACAATAGTCAGTGTCTAACACATAGAGTTATTGGTATTTATATAGGTGTGTGACCTTGGGGAAGTCTCTTCAACTCTCTGAATTTCATTTTCCTAATCTAGAACTAGATGTCCTCAGGGAATAATTCTATTAGTTTTTTAACTTCACCTTTCAAAATTGATGATGATGATGATAATGATGGTCATGATAATAATAATAAATTAATATTGAGCATTTACTTTGTGTCAGGCACTGTTGTAAGGACTTCATATGTATTTACTTTAATTTTCAGTAATAGCCCAATGAGAATTATCCCCACTTTGAAGTTGAAACTGAGGCCAAGCAATGTCAGGAAATCAAGGTTTAACATTAGATCGTTCTGAGCACCTTACTTGGACAGAAACATATCACAGAACTGATATAGTCCAGGCTGGCCCCATGCAGCTGCCTTCCACTGAGAAGACACACATTCTGTCTTCTAATCAGAGCTGCTTCTAAAAAGGCTGTCCTTGAATGTTCCTCTTGTGTGGGAAAAGGACAGGAAAGAGTAGGGGTAGCTCAAGCGAAGGGACTCGGGGAGCAGCTGGTCACCTGGTTACAATTCCCTTTCCATCCCCACCTCCTTGCCCACCATGTGACACCATCCTGGGAAGCAGTTGCCCAACAGATGTGTTGAACATTTCCAGTGGGACCCAACCATCTAGGAGGACTTCTCAGCCTGGTTTTGAGGCCATGGTCAGGCCAAGGGGAAGGCTGAGGTCCATGATAATGGATCTGTATCTGAGCTATTAGAGCTGGAACGACTCCTGAGTGTCACCTTGTAGGTTTCACAGTCAGCACAGGATTTGTTGTTAGTTGTCGCCATGTCAGCTTCAACTCATGGAGACCCCATGTACAACAGAACAAAATGTTGCCCAATCCTTTGTCACACTTCACAATCGTTGGTATGCCTGAGTCCATTGTTGCAACCACTGTGTATTTATTTTTAGTGCTTTCCAACCTAGGGGGCACTTCTTCCAGTACCATATTCTGTTGTGATCCATAAGGTTTTCATTGGCTAATTTTTGGAAGAAGATCATTAGGCCTTTCTTCTTAGTCTTTCTTAGTCTGGGGGCCCCACTGACACCCGTCCACCCTGGGTGACCCTGCTGGTATTTGAAATACTGGTGGCATAGCAACACACAAGCCACCGGAGTAAGACAAACTGACAGATGGGTAGTGGAGCACAGGATTACACCCCACCAAAAGCTGTTTCTGAGTCAAGATGTGCACATCCATGTCTTTTAATCTTCTTTCTGAATGATCGCTCTTGTGCAGTTTCACTGCTCAAAATCATACTCTGTGATAGGGATGGAACTTTGCCCACCAATGTTATTCATCACTTATAGGACTTTGACAATTTCAGCCTACAACCACTCTCCCTGACAAAGGGGCACACTCTTCTACCTTCTTTTCCCAGACATAACAAGAGAAACAGGACATACCCGGGGACAGGGGTTCACAAGTTCTGTGAGTTGTATATTCTGCTTTTTAATTACTGCTGCTGGCCAGAAGAGTTTCTTCCTTTTAACTAATCAGATTTCCCTTTTCCTCAGTGTGTCACAGAGTCCATTTCTTCATGGTCTTTTGGGAAACAAGTGGTCAGGGGTTTAAAATGTTTCCCATACCCAAGAGCAGTGTCATATTTCCTTTTTTAGTTATGGCATTACATTGCTGATATCTAATTGGCTTGTGGGCCAGCTTGTTTCCAGATCTTTTTCTGTTATCTTTCCCATATCCCTGATGCCCTAGAGCCCCACTGAAGTTTATCTTTTGTTTTAATAATATTTCATTGTGTTTTCAGTGAAAGTTTACACAGGAAATTAGGTTCCCATTTGACAATTTCTATACAAATTGTTGAGTGACATTAGTTACATTTTCCAAAATGTGTCTACATTCTCTTTAATACTGTTCTGGTTGTTCGGTTTCTATTACTCTAGTTTCCCTGCCCCCCTTATCTTCTCCTGTTTGCTTTAGAGTAAGTGTTGTTCTTTTGGTCTCATACAGATGGTGTTTTAAAAGAGCACCGCACTCATGGGTGATATCCTTTATTTTGTGTGTCAATCTGTTATTTTCCTAAAAGGTGACCTCAGAGGATAGTTTAAGTTCAAGGTTTAGAGAGTATCTCAGGGTGATAGTCTAAGGGAGTCCTCTAGTCTCAACTGCCCTATTGTCTTCACTTTTTAAGAATTTGTGTTCTGCATTTTTTCTGTGTTATATCAGAGTCCATCTATTGTGGCCCTGATCAGAATGGTTGATAGTGATAGCTGGATACCATCTAGTTCTTCTGGTCTCAGAGTAGATGAGGCCGTCGCTCATATAGGCTAATACACCTGTAGACTAGTTCCTCCTCTGATACTTTGGTTTCTTTCTTTTTCTTTTGCTTCTGATGAGTAGAGACCAATAGTTATCTTTGATGGCTGCCCCCAAGTTTTTAAGATCCCAGACTCTGCTCACCCCACTAAGATGCAGAACATGAACTTTGCGAACTATATCATGCCAGTTGACTGAGTTGTCCCATGAGACTAAGGTCCTAAGCCTTCGAAACCAGAAAACCAATCTTGCAAGATGTTTGGTTATGTCTGAGAAGTAACTAACTGTGTCCTTTCTGAACTATATATGCACACACACACACCTGTACGTACATGTAGATAAAGCTACTTTCGTCTTATGCACACATATTCCTACCCGTACACATACATGTCCATACACACCATATGTGATCATACATTCATTTTTTTGTTATTGTTGGTTTTGTTGCAAAATTATATATGTCATATTCTTTAGCACAAACATCCTTTTTTCTTGTGTGCTTCTTAGTGGCATTGTTTACTTTGGTCAAGCTGTGTTCGTTATAGTCACTTTTGTTTACTTTGGTCAAGCTGTGTTCATTACACTCACTTTTAGTGCTACTTTTTTCCATCACCAAAAATAACAATTATCTACAGTCTACAGAGTGATTCCCTGCCATCCCCAACACTCATCCCTGCTAACCACCATTGGTCTCTATATATGTATCTATTCTTGTTTTCTTATAAAAATGGAATCATACAGTATTTGTACTTAGGTGCTTGACTTATTTCACTTAGCATTATGTCCTCCAGGTCCATCCATGTTATGTTTTGCAGACTCATCATTGTTCTTTATGGTTGCGTGGTATTCCATTGCATGTATGCACCACGTTTTGCTTATGCGTTCATTCGTCTATGGGCACTTAGGTCGTTCCCGTTGTTTCGCTCTTGTGAATAATGCTGCAGTGTCTATGTCTGCATATGTGCATGTGTCTGGCCATGTATCTTTTATTATTAGATCTCTAGGGTATATACCAAGGAGGGGGATTGCAGTGGTTGTGCCATTTTACAGTCCCACCAGCAATGGATAAAGGTTTCAATCCCTCTACATCCTCGCCAGTATTTCTTATCTGCTTTTTTTTTTTTAAAATCAGCGCCATTTTAGCCCAGGTGAGATAATATCTCATTGTAGTTTTGATTTACATCTCTCTAATGCCGTAGTGACACAGTAGTTAAGAGCTCGGCTGCTGACCAAAAGGTCAGCAGTTTGAATCCACCAGCTGCTCCTTAGAGCCCCTCTGGGCAGTTCTACTATGTCTTATAGGGTCGTTATGACTCAATGGCAATAAATTTTTTTTTCTCTCTTGGTGTTTAATGATTGTGAGCATCTTTTCATGTTTTTGTTGTTTGCTTGACTGTCTGTTTGGTGAAGTGTCTGTTAGTCTCCTCTGCCCATTGTTTAATTAGGCTGTCTGTCCTTTTGTTTTTGAGTTGTTGAAGTTTTCTGTATATTTTCAAGATTAGACCCTTATTGGATATGTCATTCCCAAATTTTTTCCCAGTCTAGGTTGTCTTTTTACTCTTTTGATAAAGTGTTTTGATGAGCATCAGTGTTTAATTTTAAAAGTTTCCAATTATTATTTCATCTTCTGCTATTTGTAGATTTGTACTTATGTTTGTTGGCCCTTTTTTTTTTTTTTTTAATTAGGTCCCATAGTTTTCTCCCTATGTTTGGCTCCCGGAACTTTATAGCTTTAGGTTTAACATTAAGGTCTTTGATCCATTTTTGGTTAGTTTTTGTGTATGGTATGAGGTATGGGTCCTGTCTTATTTTTCTGCAAGTGAATATCCAGTTTTGCCAGCACCATTTACTGATGAGACTGTTTCTTCCCCATTGAATGAACTTTGATCCCTTGTCAAAAATCAGTTGTCCTTATATGGGTGGCTTTATTTCTAGGTTCTCAGTTTGTTCTGCTGGTCTATGCCGCTATCATTGAACCAGTACCAGCATGTTTTGATTACAGTGACTGTATAGTGACTTTTGAGATTGGGAAGTGTGAGGCCTCCTGATTTGTTTCTCTTTTTCAGTACTGCTTTTAACTATTTGGGGCCTCTTTCCTTTCCATATAAAGTGGGTGATTAGTTTTTCCATTCCAGTAAAGAATGTTGTTGGGATTGGTATTGAATTGCATTGTATCAGTAGATCACTTTAGGTAGTATTAACACTTTCACTATATTGTCTTCTAATCCAAGAGCATGGAAGGCCTTCCCATTTATGATTCTCTTTTAGTCTTTTGGGAACTCTGGTGGCGTAGTGGTTAAGTGCCATTGCTGTTAACCAAGAGGTCGGCAGTTCGAATCTGCCAGGCGCTCCTTGGAAACTCTACGGCACAGTTCTACTCTATCCTATAGGGTCGCTATGAGTCGGAATCGACTGAAGGGCAGTGGGTCTCTTTTTTCTAGTCTTTTGTAGTAGTGTTTTATCATTTTATTATATAATTCTTTTATGTCCCTGGTTAGGTTAATTCCTAGGTATTTTATTGTTTTGGGGACTATTGTAAATGGTATTTTTTTTTATTTCCTTTTTGGAGTAACTCCTTGTTAGTGTAAAGAACCCAACTGATTTCTGTGTGTTGATCTTGTATACTACAACGTTGCTTAGTTCTATTAGATCCAGTAGTTTTCTTGTGGAATCTTTAAGGTTTTCTGTTTATAGGCCATGTCATCTGCGAGTAGAGATAGTTTTAATTCTTGTCCCATTTGGCTACCTTTTATTTCTCTTTCTTGCCTTGTTGCTCTGGCTAGGACTTCCTAGTATGATATTGAATAACAGTGATGATAATGGGCATTCTTGTCTATTTGTCTCAAAGGGAAGGCTCTCAGTCTTTCTGCATTGAGAATAATGTTCACTGTTGGTTTTGCATACTGTCCTTTATTAACTTGAGAGATTTCCCTTTTATTCCTATTTTACTGAGAATTTTTTTTTTTTTAATCAGGAAAGGGTGTTGAATTTTGTCAAATGCCTCTTCTGCATCAATTGATCTAATCATGTGGTTCTTTCCTTTGTTTTATTTGTGTAGTGGATTTCATTGATTGATTTTCTAACATTGAACCACCACTGCATTCCTGGTATAAATCCCACTTGATTGTAGTATATATAAATATATGTATATATATATATGTATTTTTTTATATGCTGTTGAATTCTGTTTGCTAGAATTTTGTTGAAATTTTTCCATCTATATTCATAATAGATATGGGTCTGTAATTTTCTTTCTTTTTTTTTGTGATACCTTTGCCTTGTTTTGGTTTCAGGATAATGCTAGCTTCATAGAATTATTTTGGGAGTATTCCTTCCTCTTTCATGTTTTTGAAGAATTTAAGTAGAATTGCTATAAAGTTTTTATTTTTAATAGACTGCTTTCTTGTTTATTAAGTACAACCTCTTCAATTTCATCAAACTTCTGCATCCCAAACGTTGAGTTGTGACCAGTCTCATTTCCACTATCTTAATAATTTATTGATTTTATGGTTCCTGAATTGAGCACTGACTGGATAGATAGAATAGAAAATAGAAAGGAAAAAAAAAAATCTTTAAAAATGGTATGACCACTAAAAATGTGAAACCTCTATATACCACTAGAATGGCAAAAATGAAAAAAAAAAAAAAAAAGCTATCGAGTGTTGGTGAGAATATGGAACAATCTGGTGGGAGTGTGAATTGATATAAACACTTTGAAAACTGTTATTTCAAAGTAATTACTAAAATAGAATGTATACATTCCTCTGACCCAGCAATTCCACCAGTGGGTATATACCCAACAGAAAACTGTGTATCTATCCTCTCAAAGACCTGAAAAAAATGTTCCTAGCAATAGTATTCATAATAGCCCCAAACTGGAGATGGCCCAAATGCCAACACATGGTAGAATGGATAATTAGGCAGTATGTTCACATATTGGAATACTACACACATATGGGAATGAACTACAAGCAACACATAAAATTTCGCAAGTAAAATGTTGTATAAAAGTAGCCAGACACAAGAGTACGAGCTGAATAGTTCTGTTGACGTAAAGTTCAAAAACAGAAAGAACTCTTCTATGCTGTTGGAAGACCAAAAAACAAACCTATTGCCATCGAGTCGATTCTGACTCATTAATTACCTAGAAGGGAACACAAGGAGGGGCATCCGGCGCACTGGCCATGCTCTGTTTCTTGATCTGTGTCTTGGTTAAACATGTGTCTTCAGTTTGTAAAATTTCATTGAGCTGTATACTTAGATTCATGCGCTCATCTATATGTATGTCATAAATTCAATCCAAATTAAAGGCTGCAGCAAGCAGGGCCAATAGTGTAGACAAGCTGGCCTTTTTTTCATTAACAAAGGTAACCTGCAGCCCTGGAGCCTACTCTCTGCGTTCCCTGACATGGGCTACCCTGCAGACTGTTCTCACTCCAATTTTCTTTCTTTTTTTTTTTTTGGACTTCAGATGAAGGCTTACAGAACAAACTACCTTCTCATTAAACAGTACACATATTGTTTTATGATATTGGTTGCCAACCCCACAACAAGTCACCACTCTCCCTTCTCGATCCTGGGTTCCCTATTACCAGCTTTCCTGTCCCCTCCTGCTTTCTAGTCCTTGCCCCTGGGCTGGTGTGCCCCTCTCATCTCATTTTGTTTAATGGGCCTCTCTAGTCTTGGGCTGAGTGGTGAACCTCAGGAGTGACTTCGTTACTGAGCTAAAACAGTGTCTGGTGCCCATACTCTCAGGGTTTCTTCAGTCTCCATCAGGCCAGTATCTCGCTCCAAATTTTAATGAAGGCCAACTAGTTTCTGTGTTATGGGAGTCCTCATCTGCCTCACTGGCCCAGTGCTATTGTTACAACATCAAAGACCAACAGCTGCTAAGATACAGTCCATATAAAAAGTGTGACCAGCAAATTTATTGCTTGACTTCATTCCCTTTAAATGGAACTGGCCCCATGGTCCTCTTTCAAAGCTCAGTTGTGGACATACATCTTCTTTATAAGACACCACGTACAATAAAGAGAAGCAATAACTTTAAAAAAAAAAAAAAAAGAGTACCTTTGAGGACACTGTGGGATGAACATTCCATTTTATAAACATCCCTGTGGTTTTGTATGCCTAAACCCTCCCAGGATTCTGGCCACTGGCCTGAGAGCCTTCTACTTGACATGGTAACTTTTTTGGATTAATTGTATTTTTATACTCCAACCTTTTCCTTAGGCTCTGCAAGGTTTTGGGGAACTCATTAATGAGAAGTGATCTACTTCAAACTAGACGACTGCCTCACTAAAATCAGGCAAAATGGCAAAGATCATATCCCATTACTCATTAACTTATTTGAAGTTGCCCTTCAGTGGAGTAAACATTTATTGAGCACTGAGGCCAAACTAAACTCTGGAATCAGGTATTATTGACAGTCCCCAACTAACTCTATGGACATCAGTCCTTCATGTATTCCTGAAGGGTGTTATGCTGGGTGAAATAAGTCAACCGCAAAAGGACAAATATTGTATGCAACCACTATTGTGAAAACCCAAGAGAAGGTTTTAAAAAACCCACGGCCATCGAGTCAGTTCCTACTTATAGCAACCTTATTGGACAGAGTAGAACTGCCCCATAGAGTTTCCAAGGAGCACCTGGCAGATTCGAACTGCCAACATTTTGGTTAGCACCCATAACACTTAACCATTACACCACCAGGGTTTCCAGAAAAGGTTTACACATGGGAAAAAAAAAAAAAAAAACTATCTTTGATGGCTACAAGGGAGGGGATGGTTAGATAGTAGACAAGTGTTAACTTTGGTGAAGGGAAAGACAGCACACAATGTCAGAGAAGTCAGCACAACTTGTCCAAGGCAAAGCATAGACGCTTCCTAGACACATCTAAACACCTTGAGGGACCAAGTTACTGGGGCTGAGGCCTGGGGGCCATGATTTCAAAGAACATCTAGGTCAATTGGCATAGCATAGTTTGTAAAGAAAATGTTCTACATCCTACTTTGGTAAGTAGTGTCCAAGTGGTGGAGGGTAACATGTCAGTTGATCGATAATGGACATATTGAGTTTGAAATGCCTGTAGGACATCTGGAGTCCCTGGGTGGCACAAACTGTTAAGCACGCAGCTCCTAATTGCAAAGGAGGGTCGTTCATATCCACCCAGAGGCACCTCAGAAGGCCTGGCTATCTACTTCTGAAAGGTCACAGCCATTGAAAACCCTATGGAGCACAGTTTTTCTCTAACAAATGTGGTGTCACAATGAGTCAGAATCAACTGGATGACAAATTTTTTGGTATGGGACATCTTAGTGAAAATGATGAGTAGGGAGGGGATCAAATAAATTTGGAACTGAGACTGAGATGGCATGACCAAAGTTTTAGGAGGAAAGCCAAGAGTTTTGTCACAAAAGCAGAGGGAGCATTTAAGGAGAGAGTCCTGGATGCTGCTGAAAGAGCAAGTAAGATGAGGACAGAGAAGTGTCCAATTAATTGCACAACGTGGCAGTTACTAGTGGCCATGATGGGAGCTAATTCAGAGGCATTATTATGGGAACAGATGCCAGTACCTACTGGCTAAAGGAGTGGCAGGGGAGGAAGTGGAGATAGAATACATTGATAAGTCTTACAGAAGTTTTGCTCCAAAGAGGTGAGTATTTTCGTTCATTTGTTTTAAGATGAGAGATACCAGGGCGTCTTTGATGCTGATGAGAATAATCCAGAAGAAAGGGAGAAATTAATGATGCAGAATTGAGAGAGGAGGACTTAGGAGTAACTCCTCAAGAAGGTGAGAGTATAAGTGTGGGAATTGGCCTTTAAAAAGAAAAAACGTTGTTAGGTGCTGTTGAGTGAGTTCCGATTCATAACGACCCCATCTACAACGAACGGAACGATACTTTGCCCAGCCCTGGACCATCCTCACAGTCCTTGCTATGCTTGAACCCATTATTGCAGTCACTATGACAATCCATTTCATTGAGGGTCTTCTTCTTTTTAACTGACCCTCTACCTTACCAAGCATGACGTCCTTCTCCAGTGACTGATCCCTCCTGATGACATGTCCAAAGTATGTGAGATGAAGTCTCACCACCTTCACCAAGGAGCACCCTAGCTGTACTTCTTCCAAGACATACTTGTTCATTCTTCTGGCATTTCATGGTATATTCAATATTTATCACCAACACCATAATTCAAAGGCATCAATTATTCTTCAGTCTTCCTTATTTCTTGTCCAGCTTTTGCATGAATATGAGGCCATTGAAAGCATCATGGCTTGGGTCAGACACACCTTAGTCTTCAAAGTGACATCTTTGCTTTTCAACACTTTAAAGAGGTCTTTTGCATCAGATTCAATGCAATATGTCATCTGATTTCTTGACTGCCGCTTCTGTGGTTATTGATTGTGGATCCAAGTAAAATGAAATCCTTGACAACTTCAATCTTTTCTCTGTTTGTCATGATGTTGCTTATTGGTCCAGTTGTGAGGGCTTTTGTTTTCTTTATGTTCAAGTGAAATCTGTACTGCAGCCTGTAGTTTTTGATCTTCATCAGTAAGTGCTTCAGGTCCTCTTTACTTTCAGCAAGCAAGGTTGTGTTATCTGCACATCACAGCTTGTTAATGAGTCGTCCTCCAATCCTGATGCCCCATCCTTCTTCATATAGTCCAGCTTCTCTGATTATTTGCTCAGCATACAGATTGAATAAGTATAGTGAAAGGATACAACCCTGGTGCACAACTTTCCTGATTTTAAAACACGCAGTATCCCATTGTTCTGTTTGAAAGACTGCCTCTTGTTCTATGTACAGGCTCCACATGAGCACAATGAAGAATTCTGAAATTCCCATTCTCCACAATGTTATCCATATTTTGTTATGACCCTCACAGTGGAATGCCTTTGCATAGTCAACAAAACACAGGTAAACATCTTTCTGGTATTCCCTGCTTTCAGCCAAGATCCATCTGACATCAGCAATGGTATCCCTCAGGTTACATGTCCTCTTTTGAATCCAGCTGGAATTTCTGGCAATTCCTTGCTCATGTACTGCTGCAACCATTTTTAAATTATCTTCAGCAAAATTTAACTTGTGTGTGATGTTAATGATATTGTTCGATAATTTTTGCATTTTGTGGGATCGCCTTCCTTTGGAATAGGCACAAATATGGATCTCTTCCAGTCGGTTGGTCAGGTAGCTGTCTTCCAAGCTCCTAAACATAGATGAGTGAGTCCTGCCTCCATTTTTTGAAACATCATAATTACTATTTCATCAGTTCCTGGAGCCTTGTTTTTCACCAATAACTTCAGTGCAGATTGGATTTCTTCCTTCAATACTGTCATGGATTGAATTGTGTCCCCCCGAAATATCTGTCAACTGGGCTAGGTCATGATTCCCAGTATTGTGTGATTGTGTACCATTTTATCATCTGATGTGATTTCCCTATATGTTGTAAATCCTACCACTATGATGTAATAAGATGGATTAGCCGCAGTTATATTGGTGCGATCTACAAGATTAGAGAGTGTCTTCAGCCAATCTCTTCTGAGATATAAAAGAGGGAGAGAAGCAGAGAGATGTGGAGACCTCACACCACCAAGAAAGCACTGTGGGCAAACCACGTCCTTTGGACCTGAGGTTCCCGTGCTGACATGCTCCCAGACCAAGGGAAGATTGGTGACAAAGACCTTCCTCCAGAGCCGACAGAGAGAGAAAAGCCTTCCCCTGGAGCTGACGCCCTGAATTTGGACTCGTAGCCTACTAGACTGTGAGAGGATAAATTTTTCTTTGTTAAAGCCATCCTCTTGTGGTATTTCTGTCAAAGCAGCACTAGATGACCAAGACAAATACCATCAGTTCATAATCATATGCTGCCTTCTGAAATGGTTGAGCATTGACCAATTCTTCTTGGTACAGTGACTTTGTGTCTTCCTTCCATTTTCTATTGATGCTTCTTTTGCTGTTCAATATATTGCTCATAGACTCTTTCAAAATTGCAACTTGAGACTTAATTTTTTCTTCATTTCTTGAGAAATGTTGAGCATGTTCCTCCCTTTTGGCTGTCTAACTCCAGGTCTTTGCACATTTCATTATGATACTTTACTTTGTCTTCTCAATCTACCCTTTGAAATCTTCTGTTCAGCTCTTTTACTTCATCATTTTTTCCATTCACCTCAGCTACTTTATGTTCAAGTGCAAGTTCCAGAGTCTCTTCTGACATCCATTTTGGTCTTTTATTTTTTTCCTGACTTTTTAAACATCTCTTGCTCTCTTCATGTATGATGTCACTGAGGTCACCCCACAACTAGTCTGGCCTCCAGACATTAGTGTTTGATGCATCAAATCTATTCTTGAGATGGTCTCTAAATTTGAGTGGGATATTCTCAAGGCCATGTTTTGGCTCTTGAAGGCTTGTTTTAATTTTCTTCAGCTTCAACGTGAACTTGTATATGAGCAGTTGGCAATCTGTTCCACGGTCAGCCCCTGGCCTTGTTCTGACTGATGATATTGAGTCTTTCTATCATCTCTTTCCACAGATGTAGTCAATTTGATTCCTGTGTTTTCCATCCAATGAGGCTGACATGTATAGTCACTGGTCCTGTTGTTGAAAAAAGGTATTTGCAATGAAGGAGTCATTAGTCTTGCAAACTTCTATCATGTAATCTACAGCATCATTTCAATCACCAAGGCCATATTTTCCCACTACTTATCCTTTGTTTCCCATTTTTGCATTGTAGTCATGAGTAATTATCAATGCATCTTAATTGCATGCTTGATCAATTTCAGACTGCAGAAGTTGGTAAAAATCTTCAATTTCTTCATCATTGACATTAGTGTTTGGTGTGTAAAATTCAGTAATAGTCATATTAACTGGTCCTCCTTGTAGGCACATGGATATTATCCTATCAATGACAGAGTTGTACATCAGGATAGATCATGAAATGTTTTTGATTATGAATGTGAGGCCATTGCTCTCCAATTTGTTATTCCCAGCATAGTAGATCATATAATTGTCTGATTCACGATGGCCAATACCAGTCCATTTCAGCTGACTGATGCCTAGGATATTGATCTTTATGTGTTCCATTTCATTTTTGATGACTTCCAATTTTCCTAGATTCATACTTTGTACATTCCACATTCTGATTATTAATGGATGTTTACAGGTGTTTCTTCTCATTTTGAGTCATGCCACATCAGCACATGAAGTTCTGAAAGCTTAATTTCATACACGTCATTAAGATGGACTCACTTTGAGGAGGCAACTCTTTCCCCAGTCGTATTTTGAGTGCCTTCCAACCTGAGGGGTTCTTCTTCTGGCACTGTATCAGACAATATTCCACTGCTCTTCATAAGGTTTTCACTGGCTAATTGTTTTCAGAAGTAGAGCACCAAGTCCTTCTTTCTAGTCTTAGTCAGGAAGCTCTGCTGAAACCTGTCCACCCTGAGTGATCCTGCTGGTATTTGAAATACTGGTGACGTAGCTTCCAGCATCACAGCAACACGCAAGCCACCACAGTACAACAAACTGAGAAATGCATGGTGGATTTTATTGTAGCAAAATATATGTAACAAAATTTGCAATTTTAACCATTTTTAGGTGAACAATTTAATAGCATTAATTACTTTTACAATGTTGGGTATCCATCAGTGCTATTTCCAAAACTTTTCATCACACCAGACAGAAACTTTGCACCCAGTAGGTTATAACTTCTCCTTCTCCCAAACCCAAGCCCTTGGTAAACTCAAATCTATATTCTGTCTGTATGAATTTGCCTGTTCTGGGCATTTCATATAAGTAGAATCACAAAATATTTGCCCTTTTGTGTATGGCTTATTTTGCTTAGCAAAATGTTTACAAGGTTGGTCTATGCGGTAGCATGTATCAGAATTTCATTTCTCTTTATGGCTGAATAACATTCCAGTATATGCAAAAAAAAATTTTTTTTTTATATGCATATACCACATTTTGTCTACCTATTCATCTACTAATAGACACTTGAGCTGTTTTCACCTTTTAGGTATTGTGAATAATGCTGCAATGAACAAGCGTCTGTTTGAATTTCGGCTTTTAATCCCTTGAGGTAATACTTATGACTGGAATTACTGGGTAATATGGTAGCCCTATGTTTAACTTTTTGAGAAACTGTCAAGCTGTGTTCCACAGTGGCTGCACCATTTTACATACCCGCTAGCAATGTATAAGGTTTTCAGTTTCTTCACATCCTTGCCAACACTTCTTTTTTTCTGATTGTTTTTCTATAATGGCTATCCTAGTGGGTGTAAAGTGCTATCTCATTATAATTTTGATCTGCATTTCCCTCATGACTAGTGATGTTGAGCATCTGTCTTAGGCTGGGTTCTCTGGAGAAGCAAAACCAGTAAAGCATATACATACAGAGAGAGAGAGAGATTTATATCAAGGAAACAGCTCATGTGATTGTAGAGGCTGGACCATCCCAAATCCATGGATCAGGATAGAGGCTTCTCCTGATTCACGTAGCTGGTGAGTCCAAGATCATCAGGTCAGAGAGCAGGGCTCTTGCTCACAGGCTGTGAAGATCAATGAATCCCAAGATCGGCAGGCTTCTCCTGATTCATGTAGCTGTGGGGGCTGGTGAAGTAAAGATCGGCAGGTCAGAGAGCAAGACTCTTGCTCACAAGCTGCAAAGATCGATGAATCCCAAGACTGGCAGGTAAGCTGCTAGCTCAAGTCCCAAGAAATGGAGATCAGATGAACAAGAGGCAGCTGCAGAATCCAGAGAGGGCAAAAGCCAGAATGTCTACTTATATTCAGATGCAGGCTACATGCCCAAGGAAACTCCATTTCATCTGATTGGCTACTCACAGCAGATCCCACCATGGGGGTAATCCCATATAAACACTGAGAATCATGGCCCAGCCAGGTTGACATGCAATCTTAACCATCACAGTCCACCCCTTGTCAACATGGCACCTGTACACAACTCTCCAAACCATACATAATCTCTGAATGCAGACAATTACAAAGTCATACTTGTGCCTAACATGATACAGCTAACACACGTACAACCAAAAACGCACTAGCCCCATTTACATCTTATATTTTATAAGTGAAGAAAACAAAAATATTTGATGCATACATACAAAGGAGAAATGCTCATAACAATTATAGTCCTCATTTCTGCAACTGGTCACATGGCCATAACTGGTATTTCTAACTACTTTCTTCCACCCCCAGTTCCGTGTTCCCTTTGCCCTCAGCAAGCACCTCAGCTGATCCTGGTTCTTTGCCTGATGGGGTGACCCAGACCTTTATTCCTGAAGGGTCTGGGCCATTAGTAGTCATGTCAGAATTGGGTTGATGTAGTTTTCCATTGACTTTAATCACAGGGCATGATAGTACTAAGAGACACCCTAAGGGATCTCCTGCATTCCGTACATCTTCTTTACCTCCATTATGTAATATCAATCTGATTTCCTCTTGGTAATCAGGATCAGTCACACCTGTCAGTATGGTAACTCCCTTCTTTGTTGATACAAAGGCATAAGGAGCCCTAAGTGACCAGATGGAATTCTTAGCTTCCAGTTCAGTGGAATCAGTGATGTGTCTCCAGATGGGAGCATTCCTCCCTTTGGAACTAAGATCTCTAGACCTGTAGAGCATAAGGATGTGGGGACAGGAAGCAAAAACCTTGCAAGTAGGTCACTAGGGATGATAGTGAGTGGTGCCATTCCTGTTTCCACCCCTTGATTCCTAGGCCCATAAATCCCGGATATGGGAGAAAGAGCACCATATATTGGATGCTGGTTTAGAGTATATACATCCTCCTGGAGAACATTGCCTCAACCCTGCATGGCATTGTCAACTAGCTGATGCCATAATTGTGTCCGTAGGAGGCTATTCCATCGTTCTATCAAGCCAGCTGCTTCAGGATGATGGAAAACATGGTAAGACCAGTGAATTCCGTCAGCATGGGCCCACTGCCACACTTCATTTGCTGAGAAGTGAGTCCCTTGATCAGAGGCAATGCTGTGTGGGATACTATGATGGTGGATAAGGCATTCTGTAAGTCCATGGATAGTAGTTTTGGCAGAAGCATTACGTGCAGGGAAGGCAGACCCATATCCAGAGTAAGTATCTATTCCAGTAAGGACAAAATGCTGTCCTTGCCATGATGGAAGTGGTCCAATGTAATCAACTTGCCGCCAGGTTGCTGGCTGATTACCTCGAGGGATGGTGCCATACTGGGGACTCAGTGTTGGTTGCTCCTGCTGGAAGACTGGGCACTCAGTAGTGGCTATAGTCCAGTCAGCCTTGGTGAGTGGAAGTCCATGTTGTTCGGTACATGCATAACCTCCATCCCTACCGCCATGACCACTTTGTTCATTGAGCAATGACAGGAGTAGCTGGGGAAAGAGAATGACTAGTTTCCACAGAACACATCCTCATATCCACTTGATTGTTAAAGTCATCTTCTGTTGAGGTCACCCTTTGATGAGCATTCACAAGAGACATAAATATCTTCACTTCTTTGGCCCATTCGGAGAGGTCTATCTACATTACTTCTTCCCCATAAATCCTTGTCTCCAGTTTTCCGGTCGTGTTCCTGCCAAGTCCCTGACCATCCAGCCAAACCATTGGACACAGCCCATGAATCAGTATACAATTGCACCCCTGGCCATTTCTGCTTGCAAGCAAAGTGAACAACCAGGTGCACTGCTCAAAGTTCTGCCCATTGGGAGGATTTCCCTTCACCAATGTCCCTCAGGAAGGTCCCAGAAAGGGGCTGTAGTGTTGCCACTGTCCACTTCTGAGTGGTGCCTGCATATCATGCAGAACCATCTGTAAACCAGGCACGAGTTTTCTCTTCTTCAGTCAACTGATCATAAGGCACTCCCCATGAGACCATAGGTGCAGACTGAGAGATGGAATGTAATGTGACAGGAGCGGAGACCATGGACATTTGGGCCACTTCCTCATGCAACTTACTGTCCCTTCAGGTCCAGCTTGGGACTGATCTTGTATATAACACTTCCATTTAATGATGGAGTGTTGCTGTGCACATCCAACTTTATGACTCTGTGGGTCAGACAACACCCAGTTCATGATGGACAGCTCAGGCTGCATGGTGACTTGGTGGCCCATAGTTAAGTGTTCAGTCTCTACTAAGGCCCCACAACAAGCCAAAAGTTGTTTCTCAAAAGAGTAGTTATCTGCAGAGGATGACTGGGCTTTGCTCCAAAATCCTAAGGCCTGCCAAAAACTCCAAATAGCATCTCTATCTGCCACAGACACTTTGAGCACCATTAAATCAGCTGGATCATATGGCCCAGGTGGCAGAGTGGCTTGTACAGCAGCCTGAACCTGTTGCAGAGCCTTTTCTTGTTCTGGACGCCACTCAAAACTAGCAGCTTCTCAAGTCACTTGATAATAGGCCAGAGTAGCATACCCAAATGAGGAATATGTTGCCTCCAAAATCCAAAGAGGCTTGGTAGGCATTGTGCCTCATTTTTAGTTGTGGAAGCAGCCAGATGCAATAATTTATCCTTCACTTTAGAAGGAATATCTCGACATGCCCCACACCACTCGACTCCTAGAAATTTTCTCTGAGGTGGAAGATGCCTGAATTTTTGTGGGATTAGTATTTTACCTTCTAGCATGCAAATGTTTTACCAATAAGTCCAGAGTCATTGACACTTCTTCCTTACTAGGTCCAATCAGCATATTGTCATCAGTATAATGGACCAGTGTGATGTCTTGTGGAAGGGAAAGGCGATCAGGTTCCTTGCAGACTAAATTATGACCTGGGGTTGGAAAGTTGATGTAGCTCTGAGGCAGGCAACTAAAGGTGCATTGCTGGCCTTGCCAGCTGAAGGCAAACTGATTCTGGTGGTCCTTTGAAATAGGTATGGAGAAAAACGCATTAGCCAGATCAGTAGCTGCATACCAGGTACCAGGAGACGTATTAATTTTCTCAGGCAATGAAACTGCATCTGAAACAGCAGCTGCAATTGGAGTCACCACCTGGTTACGTTTTTGATAATCTACTGTCATTCTCCAGAATCCATCTGTTTTTTGCATGGATCAAATAGACGAGTTGAATGGGGTTGTGGTGGAAATCCTTCAAGCCCTTGATGGTGGCAGTATTCTCTGCAGTTCCTCTCGGAATGTGGTATTGCTTCTGGTTTACTATTTTCCTAGGTAGCGGTAGTTCTAGTGGCTTTCACTTGGTTTTTCCTATGGTAATAGCCCTTCCTCCATTTGTCAGGGATCCAATCTGGGGGTTCTGCCAGTTGCTGAGTGTATCTATTCCAATTATGCATCCTGTAACTGGGGAAATCACTACAAGATGGTTTGGGGGATCCCCTGGACCTAGTGTGAGATGGACATGAGCCAGGACTCCATTAATATCCTTACCTCCATATGCCCCCATTCTGACTGGTGGGCCACAGTGAGTTTTTGGGTCTCCTGGAATTAGGGTCAGTTCAGAGCTAGTATCCAGTCTGATTTTTCCTTTTCCCCAGATTTCTATTTGTACATATTTAAAAAGTCAAGCAGTTCTTTTGAAATGTAGTGTACATCCTCCTGGGTCACACTTTTTACTTTACCTTTTGGGACTCGCTGAGACTTTAGTTATAGGTCTAGAAGCTAAAATCAGTAGTATGAAATTGTTTTGAGAACATTCAACATTGTCTTGTAAAGCTTCTGGCCCAGGTGATGTCCCAGGCAATGGCTCAAGCAAGGGCTCTTTAGAAGTAGCTCCATTGCCACGAAGTCGATTCTGACTCATAGTGACCCTGAAGGACAGAATAGAGCTGCCCCATAGGGTTTCCAAGGAGCACCTGGTGGATTCAAACTGCCCACTTTTTGGTTAGCAGCCATAGCTCTTAACCACTATGCCACCAGGGTTTCCTACAGGCAGCTGGGCTAGGGCTAATCTCATTAGATGTAAGTGGAGGGGGGCTAATGTTTTTTTTCTGGACAGGGTGGTGTAGCAGACAAACAAAGTAATCTCTTCAGATGGGAGTAGTTTTGTTGGCAGAAATGATTCAATGGAATTTAGGGGCTCAATATCTCCAGCTTCCTGATTATCTGCCTATATGTCCCCATCCCAAGTTTCAGGATCCCATTTATTACAATCAGTGCCCTCACTTTAACTTCAGACACCTCTCAAGGTTGGCAATTGAGCTGGTGTTGTAATTCAGCCAATCTTACAATAGGACTCTGGTTTTGGGCAATATCAGCTCTGTTACTACAAGAAATAAGGCTTTCTTTCAAAGTACAAGTGGAAACTTTGAGGTTGTTTATGCTGCACTTGAGCTTTGACTCTGAAGCCCTGAGCACATCTCTTTCACCAGTTTGTCTAGTGAAAGTAGGACCAACCAACCAGCTTCCTTATACTTCTCATTATAACAACATTGTAGAAAGTTATCATATATGCAATCACCCAGAGCCTCACCTTTCACCAATACCTGATCTATTGGTGGGAATATTTTGCATATTTGAATTGCCACATCATACCCTGGATTAGCAGTGCCCTCTTTACCACTGGAAGCAGAGTCATCAACACCTTTTAAGACTAACCAGACTTGGAAGCCAATTTAGAAAATTCATCCTTATAATTTTGTTTCTCTAGAATCACTCTCAGTACCAAATGTCTTAGGCTGGGTTCTCTGGAGAAGCAAAACCAGTAAAGCATACACATATATATGTAGTGAGAGATTTATACCAAGGAAACAGCTCACACAGTTATAGAGGCTGGAACATCCCAAGTCCATGGATCAAGATAGAGGCTTCTCCTGATTCACGTAGCTGCAGGGGCTGGTGAATCCAAGATCAGCAGGCGAAACCGCAAGGCTTCTCCTGATTCACATAGCTGCAGGGGCTGGCGAATCCAGTATCAGCAGGTCAAAGAGCAGGACTCTTGCTCACAAGCTGTGAAGACTGACAAATCCCAAGATCAACAGGTAAGCTCAAGTTCCAAGAATGAGAGGTCAGACGAACAAGAGGCATCTGCAGGATCCAGAGAGGGCAAAAGCCAGAATGTCTACTTATATTCAGATGCAGGTTACACGCTCAAGGAAATTCCCTTTCAACTGATTGGTTACTCACAGCAGATCCCATTATGGGGGTGATCACATATAAACATTGAGAATCATGGCAAGTTGACACACAATCTTAACCATCACAGCATCTTTTCATGTGCTTATTAGCCATTTGTATACCTTCTTTGGAGAAATGTCTATTCAAGTCCTTTGTTCATTTTTTAGTTTGTCCTTCAGAATATAAACCTTTGTCAGACATATGGTTTCCAAATGTTTTATCCTATTCTTTAGGTTGCCTTTTGGTTTCTGTCTGGGTTATTTACTGCTGCTATTTTTTTTTTTTTTTATAACAGAAATACCACAAGTGGGTGGCTTTAACAAACAGAAGTTTATTCTCTCACAGTCCAGGAGGCTTGAAGTCCAAATTCAGGGCTCTGGCTCCAGGGGAAGGCTTTCTCTGTCAGCTGTCGAGGAAGGTCCTTGTCATCAGTCTTCCCTTGTTCTGGGAGCACCTCAGAGCAGGAAACTCAGATCCAAAGGATGCGCTGTGCTCCCAGTGCTGCTTTCTTGGTGGTGTGAGGTTCCCACTCTCTGCTTGTTTCTCTTTCCTTTTATCGCTTATAAGATAAAAGGTGGTACAGACCACACTCTAGGGAAACCCCCTTTACATTGGATCAGGAATGTGACCTTAATAAAGGCATCGTAATCCTATCCTAATCCTCTTTAACATAAAATTACGATCACAAAATGGAGGACAACCACACAATACTGGGAATCATGGCCTAACCAAGTTGACACATATTTTGGGGGGACACAATTCAGTCCAAGACAGTTGCCTTTTCACTTTCTTAATAATGTCCTTTGATGTATGAAAGTTTATAGTTTTGATGCAGTCCAATTTATCTATTTTTTTCTTTCATTGCCATATTAAAAACTAGTGTCAAATACAAGGTCTTGAAGGATCACCCCTGTATTTTTTTCTAACAACTTTATAGTTTTAGGTCATAGATCCACTTAGAGTTAATTTTTGTATTTGGTGAGAGGTAGGGGTCCAACTTCATTCTTTTGTATTTGGAAATCCAGTTGTCTCGGGAATTGGCCTTTGGTAAATGCAGTGAAGCTCCATCCATGTAACAATTGGAAAGAGAGACAACAAAAGCGATGCAGACACACATGTGGATAGAGTGGGAATGGGAGTCATCATCCAATGGCTCTTGTTCATTCAGTGAATCCTAAATTGAAGTCAATGAGAAGGCATAGGGGATTTGAGAAGAGAAGGCATGAAATAGTTATCTCAGATGCTGGAGGTAAGATTATAAGAGAAGGCAGTAGGATTTTGGAACAGTACTGGGTACCCATTTGAGATTTGTGAATATGAATCTGAAATGAAGCAAATTTGTCAAGCTGGGCAATTTTATTTTTCCCATCATCCAGCTGCTTGGATGCTAACCTAGGGAAGTTGTAACATTGGGTCAACCAAAATTTAGGTTTTGCTGGTCAAATAGATCAGTAAGAAGAGAGCTAGGAGAGTTAAGGAAAGTTGCAAGGGGTTATATTATATGATTATCATAGGCAACACATGCTGAATAAGAAGGGAAGCAAAGGCAAGAGAAGGCTGATCGATCACTGGTGAGAAAATGGTGGATTAGTAATCTCAATGAGTTTGAAAAACTGTATAAATGAGCTAAAAGGACAGGAAGAATCAGAATGTGGAATGTTTGCTGAGGAAAAGGTCTGGGGAAATGAGTCGCTGAGGTAAAATGGAGTAGAAAGATTGTTGATCAAGGAACTGCGAGGCCAAGGAGTTGGAAGGGTCATCCACCTGCATGTTGAAGTCACCAAAAAGGATAACAGGGGGTGTTTGGTGAAGAGAACTAAGAGCCAGAAACTTAAATTTTCAGTGAATGAGGGAGAGAGCAGAAGCTCCATAGAGTGTCCAGCTTTAGAGTTGGAATATCCACTGTCCTGAAGGATGCATACAGGACTCTGTGTGCACGCTGCTCGGTACAGCTCTTGAGCCTGTGCCCTTGGCTGTTTGTCTTCTTCCTACCTGACCTCTAGATATTGCACATCACTAAGCAATCACTGATCACCTGAACACTATTAGCTGTCACGTAGCCCGTCACTTCTTAGAATACAAGATATAACTTAGTCCTTTCCCAGTGATGATACCCAAGCAAGAAATTAAATTAGAATTTCAAGCCATGTTCATCATATTTAAGCATTTATTGGCACTGTGAATATTTATCTAGAAACTAATAAGCAGAACATAGTTTAGGTAGGAGTTGCTACAACCCATTTGTGATAGAACACAGAACTTAGAGGTTTGCAGTATCTCTGCAGTTAGTGCAGTTAGTTTCCTGAAATAGATATCTGAAGAGAAGATGGACTTAGTTTCTCATTATCCAGATAACACATTTGTCTTGGTGAAAACAAGACAGACCTCAGCTCTCATGGGAGAAGGGAATGTTTATCTATTGCCACAGCTGCGATGTGGAAGAGCTGATTTACCCGCAGGTGATAGAGAGCGACACCATTAGCCAGTTTGGAGCGAAAATACTTGTAGATAAACCCAGTGTATTTTGGTATTCCTTGAATGAAAAGTACAGAAGAGCAGATGACTTGGTTCACAATAGCTCATCTCTGACTGGTTTGCACTTGAGCAGAGGTGGCTGTCTGTCTCCACAAAGATGACCACAGTCTTACAGAGGTCAAGCTGAAATACAGAGGATTTTACTGCAACCGTGGAAGATGCTGTGTATAAAACCCAGCCTTAGCTAATAAAAAATGTTCTTAAGTCCTACAAGTTATGTACAAAGTCAGTTTTGTAATTTTTTCTCAAAGCAAGAATACCAGCAAAAAGAATTTAGCTAAAATCATGTTTCATATAAAAACATATTAAAGAGGTTTAGCGTGGAGGCTTTATTCCACAGTTGACAGTCATTGGCTTTGCTATATATGACCATAACTCAAACATCAATGAAATCCCTTGGCTATATTTTCTCTTAACTGTTGTTCAGGTATTTTGGTGCTCTGGTGGTATAGTGGTTAAGTGTTATGGCTGCTAACCAAAAGATCGGCAGTTCAAATCCACCAGGCACTCCTTGGAAACTCTAGGGGGCAGTTTTGCTTTGTCCTATAGGGTCACTATGAAGTTGGAAATGACCCCATGGCAGTGGGTTTTGGTTTGGTTTTTTAATGCATTTGTGGAGTCCCTGGTTTGTACAAATGGTTATGGTGCTTGGCTGCTAACCAAAAGGTTGGAAGTTTGAGTCCAGTCAGAGGCACCTTGGAAGAAAGGCTTGGTGATCTACTTCTGAAAAATCACCCATTGAAAACCCTATGGAACACAGTTCTACTCTGACACACATGGGGATGCCATGAATCAGAATCAACTCGACAGCAGCTTTTCTTCTTTTTTTTTTTTTAATGCATTTGCAGAGTGACTTATTTCATATTGAGAGAATATTTTCCCTTTCTCACCTACCCCCCCCAAAAAAACCAATGCAAAATCAGAGTAAGACATTGTAAAAAGAAAACGTGTGTTTCCCCCTAAGTGTCAGATTCAGAAGCATCTGCCTTGCCTCTGCGTATGGCATTAATTTCCTGCCCTTGTTCTATCGGAATGCATCCCCCTGGGTCGTTTGAAATTGAAAATCAAGACCTGTTTCTTTAATCATCTCTAGGAAACTGTGAAAGAAGGGGTGGTGGTGAGCTTTCATTTTATGAAAAGTGCCTAACAACAACTCAGCCTAGAAGAAAGAGGGATGCATGACTTCGGATGATGATGCTCAGAGTCTGGGATTTTAATCCCAAAGAGCATTTGTCCCCTGCCCTTCCCATGTTAGTTAAGCATCTCCGTCCATGTATTAGTTATCTGTTGCTGTGTAACAAATGACTACAAGACGTATCAGTTGAAATGAACGTGTTTATTATCTCATAGTTTGCACGGAGCAGGAATTCAGGCACAGTTTAAACGGGCGCCTCTGGCTCAGGGTCTCTCGTAGGCTGTGAAAAAGGGATCAAACAGGGCTGCAGTCATCACGAGGCTTAAGTGGAGGAGGATTTCCAAGCTTACTCAATTGTTTTGCAGCAGGATTCGGTTTTGTGTGGCCTGTTGGCCAGAGGGTACCCTCAGTTTCTTGCCATGGGGGGCTTCACCATATGGTGGCTAACGAGATGGCCACTGGCTTCATCAGAGCAAACAAATGAGAAGAGCCAGAGAGAGGGGGAGCAAAATGAAAATCATAGTCTCTTGTAACCTGTTGTCAAAAGTGACATCCAATCACTTTTGCCATATTCTGTGGGTCCCTGGGTTGTGCAAATGGTTAAGCACTCAGAAATCTCAGAAGAAAGTCTGGTGATATACTTCTGAAAGGTCACAAACATTGCAAACCCTGTGAAGCACAGTTCTGCTCTTAGATACACAGGGTCGCCGTGAGTCGGAATCGACTTTGATGGCAACTGGTATTGATTAGAAGCAAGTCACCAGGTCCAGTCCACAACCAAAGGGAGGGAATTGCATAGGATCTGAATTCTAGAAGGCAGGGACCATTGAGAGCCATTTCAGAAGCTGCCTACCATACTGTCCTTCATGTGTACTGGGTACCTGCTCACTCCTGTCAACCCCAAAGATGACAGTTTCCCTTCACCGTCTGGTGTGGTTAGCTGGATCCTTATTTTCCCAGATTCCCTTAATTTCAATTCTAGTTTCCCTCTTGTCGTTTCCACTTAGAATATAATACCCAGATTCAGTTTCTTAAAAATGTTGCCGTCCAGTGGTTCCTCATCCCTCACCTCATGACGGGTATTGCAGAACTCCCTATCTGGAATTCACCAACCTTTCCTGCCCTCCATTCATCACCACCTTATAGGCTATATTTGCAGCCAGATTGGACTCTTAGCATTTCTGTGTCCTCTCTATGCTCTTTTTTTCTCTCTGCTCATGCTGTTCCCCTGGCTAATAAAGCCTTCCTCCCCATTTCCAGCTGAGAAAACTCTGGACATGCCACAAAAGCTTTTCTGTGAACTGCCAAGGTGGAAATGGGCTCATTTATGAACATCTGAACATCCATTAAATCTATTACATCCTTTGTCACACATACATATATGTCCACATACAGATAAGTAGATAGGCAGGTAGGCAGATAGATAGACAGGTAGGTAGGTAAGTAGGTAGGTAGGTATGTAGGTAGGTAGGTGCGTAGGTAGGTAGATAGATATAGATGATAGGTAGATACGTAGATAGATTAGATAGATAGATACATAGATAGATGATAGATAGGAAGGAAGGAGAGAGGGAGAAAGGGAGGGAGGGAGGGAGGGAGGGAGGGAAGGAAGGGAGGAAGGGAGGAAGGGAGGAAGGGAGGAAGGGAGGAAGGGAGGAAGGGAGGAAGGGAGGGAGGGAGGGAGGGAGGGAGGGAGGGAGGGAGGGAGGGAGGGAGGAAGGGAGGAAGGGATCATCCCTACTTTCCACTCTATCAAAATACAGTAGGGGTCTTGAGAGAATAGCATCTTCCTTCTCTTTTATACCCATGGCATTTAATGTAGCCTCATGCATATATCAAGGGCTGAGTAAAGTCTGATATGTGGGTGAGTGTTGTACTTTCCAAAATGCCTTTGCCACATTTAGGAAGACAGAGCAGATACTGTTATACCGATTTTATAGATAAGAAAACTGAGACCCAGAAAGGTCACATGCTTGACTGACAGCAGAACCCTGATTAAAGTCCCAAGTCCCTAGCCCTGGTCCAATCCCCCAATGTCTTGACCATTTAGAAAAAAAAAAAAGGAAGTGACTAATTTGGAGTTTTCCATTCATATTTCTTTTTCTTCATCTTTTAAATGTGAAACCACCTAACTTGACCTGATTTTGAATGGAAAGATTCAGAGAAACTCGACAACCCCTGCATTGTAGTAAATGCCCTTCTCTGAAGGATCTTTTCTTAACCTTTTTTTAAACCACTCCAAGAGAAGGGAGGGAATGGGGCAGAGATAAAACAGAACTTCAGGGGCAAGAAGAGGGCTTGGGTCTATGATATTTTGTTCCTCTGTGAATTAACATTTTCAGCTTACCCAAAAGAGCAGCATCAGAAAACGTGATTTGAAATGTCACCTTATGTGTCTCTTGCTGTCCCGTGATTAACTTCCGACTGTGGCGATGATGTTGTCATGTAGCTTGTAGCTTGCCCGGTTCAAGAGCATTCTAGTGACCCAGCTAGATGCTGCAGCTGGAATCACAGGCATTTCATCAAAGCGGGGTGTCTGTGTGTGTGTGTGTGTGTGTGTGTAGAAGGAAGAACAACTTAAAAGGGAGACTAAGGTGTGAGAATTAATTATTTCTCAAAATCCACTGTCCAGATCTCTGTAGGCAGTATTTCTGATTTTCAGCTAAGTCATGTTTGCACCTGGAAACTGTGAGAAGTATTGAAAACTTCATAAAGGAGATGAAACTTGTCCACGACAGGAAGTGACTTACAGCCTGAAGGCTCAGCCTTATTGACATAAGGTAGTGGAGTAGGAAAGAATTACTGCTCAAAAAGAAGTTGGATCTTGGTTTCTCTTTTATCTCAGTGTAATGTGTGTGTCCTAGAATCAAACCCTCTAACCACACTGCAGAAGTGACATTTAGGTAACAGGAGTGGTCTGAATCCCGTGCTTTTGTCGGATACAGAAGAAAGTCAGAATTTCACATATGACTTGTTCATCGTGTGTTAGTATTATGGTTTTCAAATACTGTGTGAGCCTGATTTTTCAGATTCCAGGTGGGCTGTGTGGGTGACTGTAACAGCCGAAAGTGCTGAAGGAATTAGCTAGAGCCACCATTTTACTTGGAGACTGGGGCTATGGCTGTCTGATTCGTTTCTCTGTACACAAATTGGCAAGAACCTTTACTCTCTAGCACTTCTCCGTAGTTAAAACAACCAGGGAATGATTTTATAGCCTCTTCATGGAACATTTTTCTTTCGCTTTTGTGTGTGTGTGTGTGTGTGTTAAATATATAGGTAACAAAACATTGCTATTTCAACAATTTTCTCATGTACAGTTGAGTAGTCATGTTGTTCAACCATCACCATTAACCGTTTCCAAATTTTTCCATCACCCTTGACAGCAGCTCAGGGTCCCCTAAACGTTGTATCTTTCTTTCCCCTTTCCTCCCACCTTTATTCTCTAGCATTTCTCTACTTGATTCTCCTTTTGGAACATTTCTAATTCATCTCCTAGAATTCAGGGTCTTGTGTCCAGCAGCAAGTGATTATCCAAAGGGCTGAGTGTGGACTGTCTCAGAGGGTCCATAATTGACTGGAAATTTTGATATAATCATGACAAGTTCTTGGACCATTCATCTTGGCAGTAAGATGTCTACATTCTGCAGGAAGCTGGGTTTTTTTATGGGCAAAATCTGACATACTGATCTCCAAGTTAGCAAAAGCACGCTTCATCGTCTCTCAGCAGGTGACTTCTTAATAAATGAGAACATTGAATTCCACCCCTTGAACCAGGTCATATAACACTAATTTCTACCGGTGTTCATCTCAGGTGCCCTTGGTTAGCTGAGCTAATTTTGTTTCCTCTTCCATTACCCTTCTTTTCCTCTCCTTCCTCCCAATTCCTACGTTAGAGTGACAACTTCAGATATGCTGAAGGGAAGTCACATGATTACTTTTCATGCCGGTCCCTTGATCCCATGAGATATTTCCGTACTCTGCATTACCAAGCTGTTTGGGGAAAGGAAAAAAAAAAAAAGCACAGTGGAATAAATATATTTTTATCTACAAAGCATAGCATTGGCTTTGAACTTAACATTGAAGATGCAAATGGAAGGCTTAGGGTAAAAGCATATGATGTAAGTAAAAGAGTTGATAAACATGAGAATAGTAGAAAGGGCTGTTATTTCTTAAGATGCTTATATAGAGGGGGAAAAAAGCTGTTTATGTTTGGGTGGGACTGGGTAAACACCATGGGCCAAATTTGGGCCCCAAGTACATGTGGTCAGCCTATGAGCTCTGAAAAGAATCTGGCTTTGCCTTTATCCAAATATTAGTCATTGCTGGGTGGATTTTTGTAGGATGATTTTCAAAAAGATAAATAAAATAAGGACACAAAGACCTGGAAGGAAAGCCAAATTTCACAAGGAGGGAGGATCTCAATGCCCTTTCACTCTCCCTACCAGTGAGAGCTACTCCAAACCAGGCCAGGAGTGAGGACCAGCAGAAAGCCTTCCCATTACACAGATGCACCAGGAATCAGGGGCTAATGCAGCCAGTCCAGTCCCAGCGCCTCCTGCCTCTCCATCCCTGCCTCTGCCCAGCAGGCTGCCATAGCCAGACATAAAGACCAACAGGCCAGCTTGACCCCCTCCACGCCCTGAGTGGATGGACGTGGTGGGAGTACATGGAGTCCACTCTTCCCTAGCAAAGCAGTGATGTATTTCAGGCAAAACCCCAACCTGGGATGATTTGGCCCAAAGGAAACATTTACAAGCAAATTATACACCTCAGAAAATAAATGAGCTTTCATTTTGGAAGGAAACCCTGCCAAGCTCTTTATTATTTGCACCACAATCATAAAGTTGGTTTTAATCTCTGTAATGGAATGCTGCTGGGTAGGCCAACTGGCAGGCTCTGGTGGTCTCTGAGTGGAGACCACTTCACCTTTCAGAACACACAATGGGAGGCAAGGTAAAGTACTTCTCCTAAAACATTTTTCTCAGGATCCATGGCCTTTTTTTTTTTTTTGGCCTGTTTGTTGCAACTTCAAAGCAGACTCTTTTTTTTCTTTTCTTCCTCTTTTCTTTTATTCTCAATTTTTAAAATTCCTGGGACCTTCCAGAAAAAGGCTTAATGTAATGTTTCCTTTCTAAATTGTTGCAAATCCAGGAGTGAGCCCAAGAATGTCTATAATGGATTTCCATTGATGGCTTGAAGGGGAATTGGTACGAAGAAGCTCAGAGAGAGCCGAGGGGAAGGGCCATGGAGCAAGTTTTCTTTTTCCACCTAAACAAAAAAATCTGGCAATGAAAACCTGCCCAGAAGTCCGCTCCCAGGACTCATGCCATGAAATGACCTTGTTGATATGGCAGCTGGGAGGCTTAGATTTTCCGGGATAGCCTGTGTTTCAAATATTTTATACCATTATCAGATTAGGTGCCGGGTAATGTGGCCCAATTTGGGACTTGGAAAAAGGAGGTTTTACCAGCTTTTAATGATGTGGCTATGTAATTTTAGGAAAATCCCTTGAAAGGACTCAGAATGGATTAAACTGCCAGAGAATTTCACACTATTACTGATGACATTAGAGCGAGATCTTCCTGGGTGTATTGAGTTTTAAACAGCAGAGCAGTTACTGCTAACAGTAACGGGCAAGGGTTCAGTGCTGGTCAGTTCACCAAATGATGGCAACACAATTAAGACCCCTAAGTGGTTGCCCAAACTTCAATGCACGTTGAAATCACCGGTGAGTTTTTAAGAAGAACTGTTGCCTGAATTCTATCGCAGACATCTTGATTTAGATGGCTTGGGATGTGATCTGAACATCAGGTATGCTGATAAATTTGGGAATCCCTGCTGTGGACTATAAGGTCCCTGAGAGCAGGTACCAAGTCTGTCTTGTTCGCCATTGTATTCTCAGCACTTGGAACAGAATAATTGGGTCTCAGTAATTATATGTTGAATAACTAAATGAATAAAGGCCTGGAAACACATCTGCCCACACAATCAAATAAATCCCAGCTCATTAGGTGATTTCAGCTCTCAAATATTTTGGGTGGTTTAGGGTAGCATGTAGCATAAGTTCTAGGTCCTCCTTTCTTGCTCCCATATATTTTTACCTCCACTTCTCTCAAGTTAAAACAACCAGGGAATGATTTTATAGCCTCTTCATGGAACATTTTTCTTTCACTTTTTTTTTTATTGCATTAAATGTATAGATAACAAAACATTGCTGTTTCGACAATCTTCTCATGTACAGCTCAGTGATCATGTTGTTCAACCATCACCATTAACCAAATTTTTCCATCATCCTTGACAGAAGCTTAGGGTCCCCTAAGCATTGTGTCTTCCTTTCTGCCTCCCTCCCACCAGCCCCTGATAACCATGACTAAACTTTGATCTCTATACACTTGCCCTTTTTAGATATTTAATGTAAGTGGGCTCACACAATATTTGTCCTTTTGTGACTAACTTGTTTCACTCAGCATGATGTTTTCAAGTTTCATCCATGTTGTAGAATGTATCAGGTCTTCATTTCTCTTTATGGCAGGTGATCTATGTGTATGTATATGTATATACGTACACACACACCACGTTTTGTTTATCCATGCATCTGTTGATGGACATTTAGGCTGTTTCCACCTTCTGACTGTTGTGAATACTGCTGCAGTGAGCATGGGTATATAAGTATCTGTTTGCACTTCTGCTTTGAATTCTTTTGGGGATATACCTAGGTGTGGAATTGCTGGATCATATGGTATTTCTATGTTTAACTTTTTTAGGAATCACCAAACTGTTTTCTACAGCGGTTGCACCATTTTACAATCCCACCAGCAATGGATGAGGGTTTCATGAAACATTTTTAATAATCGTGACCTGGCAGTTTCATAACCGATGACCCTTGATTGCTTTATATTTTCCAAAAGTCAGGAATTTATGCCTGAGCTGTCTGCTCCTCTGGTTTCCTCACCCCTCCCTGTAATAGCTGAATTCTTTGGAGGTAGATCAACCAGTTCTTTGCCTGCAGCGCTGTGCGGGCGCCTTCCCCCCAATGGTTCAATGGGCAGCACTTGTTCTGTAGTTACAGATTTGCACTTCCCACTCCCGGCCTCCTTCCCATGCCACCCCCACCCCCACCTCCCAGACACCAAACCCTGGCAGGGGATAAGTCAGCTTTTATTGTAAAACTGTTTATGGAGACTGTCAGTTCTTAACCTTAAAACTGAACCATGCTGTTTGTATTTTTCCAAGTGATGGAGAGTGTGAAAGACTAATGAAAATGGAGCGTGAAGAGATCAAACATGCGTCGTGGAGGCTTTGTTCAAGATCTGGAGCAGGGGAAATTCTGCTTTCAGGGAGGGGGGTGTCAGACATTCTGGGGAATACGATCCTTGTTAGTCCAGCTCGGACCTGAGATCATGATCTGGCATGACGAAAAGTGAGGCGCGCGGGCATGGGGGGACCAGCGGTGGGGCTGTGGGAGGGAGGCATCGTGAGACCCTTTTTGTGTCTTTTGAAAAGCTACAAACATTATTTCCTTTGGTCAGATAGCGAATAAATCCACTTGTAACAAACTCTATCTTCTGACCTTCTCAAGCCTGCATTTCAGAAGTCAGGATTTTGAAAGAAATCATTCATAAGTCTGTATACCATGCTGTGTTGGAGGACTTTTGGCTTACCATGCGACTTTTCTGTAGACCACTGGGAGAGCGCGCATTGGGATCGGAGAGCTGGGCTCTTAGTAACTGAATAGCCAGGACTTTGGTAAAAAATGAGTTTGGCTAAATCTAAAAAGCCAGTCATTATATCTGAAGATTTTGGGGGTGAGCGGGAGAGACCAAGCTGAAGCAAGCAAAGGTATTTTCACAGGACAAGTTACAAATTTGCTGGAGGAAAGTGCAGCTGCGTTGCGACACGAGCCTTTCCAGTTGGGGCCTGTGCAGCTTATTTAAAGATGAGCATTTTCTTGGGTTGAATTCTTGGCAGCAGTTGGCCCTGTCTGCAGAACCTTCAGACACACAGATATGGGTGGATCCACTGGGCCTCTGTTTTCCGGAAGATCTCCCCGGAAAAATAAGATACAAGTGTCCAGAGAAGCTGGTGATGAATGCTTCCCAGGGATTTTTTTTTTTTTCTTTTGAGTAGGCAAGGTTTGGCCTCTGGAAACAGAGTAGATTTTACTTCTTCAACTTCATCCATGAATCATTCCTTTAATCTGGAAAACTTCAAGTGAGATGTTGAACTGTCTGAGGTTCGTCCCTGCTGATAAGTTTGTCTTGAGTAGGCTGTTTGGACACCATGGTGCTCTTGGGTTTGAACAGGATCAATCTTCAAAACACCTCCTTTCTTCACACTTTTTTAATATACTGTTTCTCCTCTCTCTTAGGCCTTCCTGGGCCCCTAGGTCCCCTCTCAGGTCTTGCTTATTCTTCTGGGCTAGAAAAGTTTATCCTAGCAGGAGCCAATCTGGACCCAAGCTAGCCCTGGACCTGTGGCTTACTTAGGAGATGCACAATGATGGAAAAGCCATTTAGAGGCCATTTGCTTCCCCATTTGGGGGCACTTGCTATCTAAGCAATCCTGGCAAGACTATGATATATTTATGCCAGGGAAAAACAGAAAATGAGTCAAGTGATATGTTTACCCTCCATCTATCTTTTCACCTTGTGTGTTGACCTTTAACGTCACTTGGCTTAGCTGGCATCCTCCTTCAGCTCAATCACCCAGGGAGGCAGGAGCTTAAGGAGCTTGGCCCTTGCCTCACAGTGTTCCATCCAAGGTGGAGGGGCAAGTGGGCAATGGCTCAGAGGGCCTCTCCATACAGACTGGATGCCTTGCAGTGCATTTGCTGTTTATCTCATTGCATTCCCCTGAGGTGGAAGCGCACCAACCAACTGAGAGCCCTTCATGTCGTAGAAATCTTTTCCCTTTCTAAAGTGACCCTCAGAGTAAGAGTTCCTTAACTACTACTCAGCCACCTGCCATTCATCTTCTCCTAGTTAGAGGCAAGGTTCTCAGATATTAGCTAGCACCAGAACCACCTAGGAGAACTGTTAAAATACAGATTGCTAGTGCCAACCCCCGGAGACTCTGATTTTGTCGGTTGGGGGATGGGGCCTTAGACAGCTTTTTTAACAAGTTTCCAGGTGATGGTGATGCTGCTTGGAATGGGGACCACACTTTGAGAACCACTGGGTTAAGGTGCTAACTTAGCATTATTGTCAGCTTTTCTGTGAGCTTAGTTAGAAAGGGATGGGATGGTTGGGGTATCTTAAACACACACACTCATATGTATGTATTTGTGTATATACACACATGTATATTGGTATTTTTGAATTTTTATTTGACATTGAAGAGAAGCAAGCAGATTCAGAAAGTATTCAGAATCAGAATTGAATTCAAGAGAGCAAAATGCCTGCCTCAGGCAACTTACCTCCTTTCCTGACCTGCTTCCCAAATCTCTAGGGTCCCATTTTGCTCCAGCAGGGCTGCTCCTTGGTGCATTTGTGGGGTGTTGTGAATTGGTCATGCACAGGTGTCTGCAATGGTTGGTCCCTGCAACACAGTCTGTGTATTCTCCGCCTAGGCAAAGGCAAGGCTTGGCCTTGCTCATGACATCATTCGGAGGCAGATGTCTGTGCCATGGCTGTTGTGACAGGACTCAGCGTCAAGAGACAAGTGGACTAAGCAGGAACTTTGCCAGGAGGACGTTTCTCTGCCTCTGCCAGAGCTTCTGGTCATTGTTCCACATCCCAGGACCTGCAGGTGCTTACATGTCCCAAACTTTTGAGACTTTGAAATCCTATTCTTTTGTTCATTTATTCACCCATCTATCCGTCCATCCATTTATTCATCCATCTATACATTCATTCACTCATCCATCCATTGATTCATCCAAAGGGTATTTAGTGAGGTGCTCCCATGTGCCAGGCTCTGCGCTAGGTGTTGAGGATACAGAAGTGACAGAACAGACATAGTCCATGCCTCAAGTTGCCGACATCTGGTCGGGGCTGACAGCAAAGAAGCATATGAATAGAATAATGTCCACTTGAGATAGTACTATAAAGGAAATAAACAGATGATTGAGAGGACCTATGAGGGGAGGAGCACTACTTATTTAAGATGATCAAGGATTCTTCCCTTTCTGGGGGCGACATTTAAGCTGAGACTTGAAACATAGAAGAGACAGTGATGATGGTGGATTGAACTAGGATGATGCCAGAAGAATGTGAGAAGTGGACAAAATGCTCCTTTTTGTTGTCAGCAGATATGAATGGACTTGAAGAAGGTAACATGGCTAATGTTTTACCCCCTAGGTGCAGTTGAGTTTACAGTTCAATTACTGTTTGTGGGCCTTTATTAGCTAGGAACTGGACAAAAAGGAATAAAAGTCTAGTTTTTTTTAATGTATGTAAATACAATAGAAGAAGTATATGTAAGGTATAGAAGTAATGCGGAGCAAGGAGGGATTAATTCCGTTGAAGATTAGAAAAACTTTCACAGGGAAAGCAATATGTAAACAGGGTTTTAAAGGATGCATAGGAGTTTCCTGTTTGGCTAGGGAAAGGAAAAGCTTTATAGGTAGAAGGGACAGAAAGAGGCATAAACTAGGGCTATCCATAAGCACCTATTAGCTTCTCTAGGAATCAAAGGCCTTTCTCTGGGCAGACTATAACCCTTCCTCCAGTCTGAATTTCAACCCCTACCGACCCCCTTACCTGACATCTTTGTGCTATGCACAGATGCTACAGCTTACGTCCTAGCCCTAAATGAAACCACAAAGAAACTCAGATTTTTTGACGAAACTGCGATTATAAGGAGGGAAAGACTAAGTTTTTGTGATTCCATCTTGGAAAACTGTGAAGGGAAACCAGCAGTGCCGTTGAAGCAGCCCAATTTAACAGGAAGAGCACTAGGCTGGGCATCTGAACCCTGTATTCTGGGCTCAGGCCGTCCAGATTGTCATGGATTGAATTGTGTCTCCCCAAAATTTGTGTTGACTTGGTTGGGCCATGATTCCGTATCGTGCAATTTCCACCATTTTGTAATTTGATGAGATTTCCCTATGTGTTGTAAATCCTATCACTATGATATAATGAGATTATTTAGTGGCAGTTATATTAAAAAAATATATATATATTGATGAGAACTACAAGATTAGATAGTATCTTAAGCCAGTCTCTTTTGAAATATAAAAGAGAGAAGTGAGCAGAGAGACATGGAGATCTCATACCACCAAGAAAGCAGTGCCGGGAGCAGAGTTTGACCTTTGGACCTGAGGTTCCTGCGCTGAGATGCTCCCAGACCAAGGGAAGACTGATGACAAGGACCTTCCTCCAGAGCCAACAGAGAGAGAAAGCCGTCTCCTGGGCTGGTGCCCTGAATTCAGGCTTCTAGCCTACTGGACTGTGAGAGAGTAAACTTCTCTTTGTTAAAGCCATCCACTGGTAGTATTTCTGTTAGAGCAGCGCTAGATGACTGAGACACAGATACATTTTCATGTGCCACCTCCCTACTCCCACCCCTGCCTGATGATCCTCTGGATCATTTCTGGAAATCTGGATTGGATCACTTGCTACAAAAATAGGGAATTAGAACCTGAGACCCTCCTGGGCCATGCTTCTCCCAGGCAGATCTGGTCTGTCTATTCTCAGTGTAAAAAAAATAAAAAATAGTTTCATTGAGTCAGTTCTGACTCATGTCGACCCCATGTGTGTAGAGTAAAACTGTGCTCCATAAGGTTTTCAATGGCTGCTTTTTCAGAAGTGGATCACCAGGCCTTTCTTCCAAGGCACCTCTGGGTGGACTTGAACCACCAACCTTTCGGTTAACAGCCAAGCAATCAACCATTTGTACCACCCAGGGACTCCATTCTCAGCATAGCTGAGTTTTAAGAGGGATTTTTTTTTTTCCTCAAAGCTGGAAGGAACCATTTTATTTATTTATTGGTATAAAAACTTTAGTGAGATATAATTCACACACCATACAGTTTACCCATTGAAAGTGTACAATTCAGTGATTTTTAGTGTATTCACAGAGTTGTGCAACCATCAATACCAAAAATATTAAAAAAAAAAAACTATCAATAACCGCTCTCTAATTCCAGAACATTTCACCATCCAAAAAAGAAATCCTGTACCCATTAGCAGTTACTCCCTATTCTGCACTCCCCCCGACCTCAGGCAACCACTAACGTACATTCTGTCTCTATGAATTTACCTATTCGGGACATTTCATATCTCCCTGGGTGACACGATTGGTTAAATGCTCAACTACTAACCAAAAGGTTGCTGGTACAAACCCACCCAGAGGTACTTTGGAAGAAAGCCCTGGAAATCCAAAAGGTCATAGTCTTGAAAACCCTATGGAACAGTTCTACTCAGCACGCATACAGTCTCCATGAGTCAGGATCAACTTGACAGCAACACTTATTTATTTATTTTTGAATCATACAATATGTGACCTTTTGCATCTGACTTCTCTTGCTCAGCACAACGTTTTTTTTTAAGTTTTATCCACACTGTAGCATGCTTCAGAACTTCATCCGTCTTTTATGACTGAATAATACTCCAAATAGGGAATTGTGTAGTAGAAATGGAAGTGGCTTTAAAAGTCAAAAGACTAAAGTAGTGCCCCCGCCAAAGATAAGCCTTTTTTGGGGAGGCTGCCACCTGGTGGTCTAGGTCCTTCTCAGTGTTGTAGCCACTCTCTTTACACGGGGTGGTTTAGAAAAGTTGTTAGCACTCTCCTTGTGGCATCAGACAACACAGGCTGGTGTCCATCTCTCATCTGGCCCAGCTTTAACACTGGCAGCTCCCTGCAAGGTAGGAGGATTCCACAGGTCTTACTGAGCCCCAACTGGACCCTTTATGAGCTGGGTGACTTTGGTGTAATTCTAAACTTCAGTTTCCTCACTTGTTAAGTAGGGGTGATGGTAATTGTACCTGTCTGGTGGAGAGCTTTGGGGGAGATTTATTGAGATAATGCATGAAGATGTTTGGATCTACCCAGCACACAGAAGACACTCAGAAAAGATGGAGGAGGTGGTGGTGTGGTTATGATTGAGGAAGACAAGAGCTGGGCCTGAGGGGGAAAAGCGTTTAAGAGAAAAGGGGACAATATAAGAATGAGTACTAGAAAAGGCAAATGAGAGAAGGGAATGAAAAAGGGGAGAAAAAAAGTGCTTTTACCATCAAGATGCTCCCCATTTTACAAGTGAGAGAACTGAGCCACAGAGAGATTAAATAAAGTACCCAAGGTGGATCCCCTCTTTTAATATTGTATTTTCCTGCACTATTTATTGTTCAGGAAATAAATAACAGTGACAGAGAAACTTATCTTCTTTAAGAAATATCTATGACCTTACCTTGCCAATTGCCATTTCTATTTCATTTCTAGTTTCTTCTCTTTTGTTTTTCTTTCTTTCTTTCCTTTTTATTTTTGTAGTTAAGGAAGTACTATATGTAAACATTGTGGTGGTGATTGTTGTTGTCAGATGCTGTCGAGTCGGTTCCGACCCATAGTGACCCTATGTACTATAGAACAAAACAATGCCCAGTCCTGCGCCATGCCCACAGTCATTGTTATGCTTGAGCCCATTGTTGAAGCCACTGTGTCAATCCATTTCGTTGAGAGTCTTCCTCTTTTTCATTGATTCTGTTCTTTACCAAGCATGAAGTCCTTCTCCAGGGACTGATCTCTCCTGACAGGACGTCCAAAATATGTAAGACGTAGTCTTGCCATCCTTGCTTCTAAGGAGCATTCTAGTTGTACTTCTTCCAGGACAGACTTGTTCATTCTTTTGACAGTCCATGGTATATTCAATACTCTTCGCTAATACCGCAATTCAAAGGCGTCAATTCTTCTGTCTTCCTAATTTATTGTTTGGCTTTCACATACATATGATACAATTGAAAATACCATGACTTGAGTCAGGCACACCTTAGTCTTTAAGGTGACATCTTTGCTTTTCAACACTCTCATGAGATGTTTTGCATCAGATTTGCCCAATGCAATGCGTCTTTTGTTTTCTTGACTGCTGCTTCCATGGATGTTGATTGTGGATCCAAGCAAAATGAAGTCCTTAACAACTTCAGTCTTTTTTCCGTTTATCATGATTTTGCTTATTGGTCCAGTTCTGAGGATTTTTGTTTTATGTCGAGGTGTGGTCTGAAGGCTGTGGTCTTTGATCTTCATCAGTAAGTGCTTCAAGTCCTCTTCACTTTCAGCAAGCAAGCTTGTGTCATCTGCATAACACAGGTTGCTAATGAGCCTTCCACCAATCCTGATACCCTGTTCTTGTTCATATAGCCCAGCTTCTGAGATTATTTCCTCAGCATACAGATTGAATAACCAAAAACCAAACCCAGTGCCGTTGAGTCAATTCCAACTCATAGTGACCTTATAGGACAGAGTAGCACTGCCCCATAGAGTTTCCAAGGAGCGCCTGGCAGATTCAAGCTGCTGACTCTTGGGTTAGCAGCCATAGCACTTAACCACTACGCCACCAGGGTTTCCACAGATTGAATAGGTATGGTGAAAGGATACAACCCTGTCACACACCTTTCCTGACTTTAAACCACTCAGTATCCCCTTGTTCTGTCCAAACAGCTGCCTCTTGATCTATGTACAGGTTCCTCATGCGCACAATTAAGTGTTCTGTAATTCTCATTCTTGACAATGTTATCCATTATTTGTTATGACCCACACAGTTGAATGCCTTCGTGTAGTCAATAAAACACAGATAAACATCTTTCTGGTATTCTCTGCTTTCAGCCAAGATGCATCTGACATCAGCAATGATATCCCTGGTTCCATGTCCTCTTCTGAATTTGGCCTGAATTTCTGGCAGTTCCCTGTTGATATACTGCTACAGCTACTTTTAAATGGTCTTCAGTAAATTTTACTTGCGTGTGATACTAATGATATTGTTCAATAATTTCCGCATTCAGTTGGATCACCTTTCTTGGGAATAGGCAAAAATATGGATCTCTTCCAGTCAGTTGGCCAGGTAGCTGTCTTCCAAATTTCTTGGCATAGACAAGTGAGCACTTCCAGCACTGCCTGCATTTGTTGAAATATCTCAGTTGATATTCCTTCAATTCCTGGAGCCTTGTTTTTTGCCAATGCCTTCTGTGCAGTTTGGACTTCTTCCTTTAGTACCATCGGTTCTTAATCATTGGTACCTCCTGAAATGGTTGACTATCGACCAGTTCATTTTGGTATAATGACTCTGTATTTCCTCCATCTTCTTTTGATGCTTCCTGCATCGTTTAATATTTCACCATGGAATCCTTCACTATTGCAACTTGAGGCTTGAATTTTTCCTTCAGTTCTTTCAGCTTGAAAAATATGGAGCATGTTCTTCCCTTTTGGTTTTCTATCTCCAGCTCTTTGCATGTGTCATTATGATACTTTGTCTTCTCGAGCCGCCCTTTGAAATCTTCTGTTCAATTCTTTTACTTCATCATTTCTTCCTTTTCCTTTGGCTACTTGACGTTCAAAAGCAAGTTTCAGAATCTCTTCTGACATCCATTTTGGTCTTTTCTTTCTTTCCTGCCTTTTTAACGACTTCTTGCTTTCTTCATGTTTGACGACCTTGATGTCATTCCACAACTTGTCTGGTCTTCAGTCATTAGTATTCAACGCATCAAATCTATTCTTGAGTTGGTCTCTAAATTTAGGTAGGATATACTCAAGGCCATACTTTGGCTCTCATGGACTTGTTCTAATTTTCTTCAGTTTTAACTTGAACTTGCATATGAGCTGCAGTCAGCCCTGGCCTTGTTCTGACTGATCATAATGAGCTTTTCCATTGTCTCTTCCCACAGATGTAGTCAGTCTGTTTCCTGTGTATTCCATCTGGTGAGGTCTATGTGTATAGTCACCATTTATGCTGGTGAAAAAGGTATTTCCAGTGAAGTTGTTGGTCTTGCAAAATTCTATCATGCTATCTCCGACATTGTTTCTGTCACCAAGGCCATATTTTCTAACTACTGATCCTTCTTAGTTTCCAACTTTCCCATTCCAATCACCAGTAATTATCAATGCATCCTGATTGCGTGTTTGATCAATTTCAGACTGCAGAAGTTGGTAAAAATCTTTAATTTCTTCACCTTTGGCCTTAGTGGTCATTGCATAAATTTGAATAATAGTCATACTAACTGGTCTTCCTTGTAGGTATATGGGTATTATCCTATCACTGACAGCGTTCTACTTTAGGATAGATTTTGAAATGTTTTTTTTGAAGATGAGTGCAATGCTATTCCTCTTCAAGTTGTCATTCCTGGCATAGTAGACCATATGAGTGTCTGATTCAAGATGGCCAATACCAGTCCATTTCGGCCCACTAATGCCTAGGATGATGATGTTCGTGCCTTCCATTTCATTTTTGACAATTTCCAATTTCCCTAGATTCATGCTTCATACATTTCCGTTTCCAATTATTAGTGGATGTTTGCAACTGTTTCTTCTCATTTTGAGTCATGCCACATCAGCAAATGAAGGTCCTGAAAGCTTGACTCCATCCACGTCTACTCCTCCATACTACTTTGAAGAGGCAGCTCTTCCCCAGTCATCTTCTGAGTGCCTTCCAGCCTGGGGGGCTCATCTTCCAGCACTATATCAGACAATGTTCTGCTGCTATTCATAAGGTATTCACTGGCTAGTTCTTTTCAGAAGTAGACTGCCAGGTCCTTCCTCCTGGTCTGTCTTAGTCTGGAAGCTCAGCTGAAATCTGTCCTCCATGGGTGACTCTGCTGGTATCTGAATACGGGTGGCATCATTTCCAGCATCACAGCAACACGCCATGGGGTTAAATGTAAATAACATACAGAAAAAAGTACAAATCATACACGTATTGCTCAGTGAATTTTCACAGGGTGAACACATCCATGTAAGTAGCTCCCAGATCAAGAAACAGAATGTGGTGATGTCCTGGAAGAATCAGGAGCACTTCCTTCCAACCTGTAGCAATCCAGGGTCACCACTGTCCTGATTTCTAGCAGCATTGATTGGTTTTGTCTGCTTTTGAACTTTGTATAAATAGAGTCATAAGTGATATGTCCTTTTGTATCTGGCTCCCTTCATTCAATATTATGAAATTCATCAGTGCTGGTGGATGTGGTTATAGTTTGTCACTGTATTGCTGTATAGTATTCCATTGTGTGAATATTTACTTACACATTCCACTTCGATGGTCATTTGGGCCCCTGTCAATTTTAGAGTTCATCCCAAATGTTTACTAGGTCTAAGGAATAACATGGTGATATCCAAAACAATATTTAGGCCCTGGCTTTTTGGGACCTCACTTTCTCTATTCTCTGCCTCACTCAGTCCATTGAATAGGTCTCACAATGTTTGCATAAAGTACCAGGTGCTGTTTCACTCCCACCTTCTCCTTTCACAAGTTAGTCCCGTCATTTCTCTTACATACTCATTATATCTTCTGCTTTTGTTGACCTGATCTAATGAACCCCGTGAATTCACCGGACTGCACAAGTCAAGCAGTGTTGATATGGACTGTATCTAGATGTGAGTTTTCCTAGGAAAATGAGGCTAGGACTTCCCCTGCCGTACAAAGGGGAGCAGTGTTCAGGGTGAAATCAATGATGTGCTGCAGGTTAGTGTTCTTGAGCCAGGCATCGTAGACCCCTAACTCTAGATAGGGCCATAGCTGGGGGATGATGGGGAATTCAGGGTGGCTGTAGACCCTCTTACACTAGATAACACCTCTAGGCAAGAAATTAGGGCATCAGGGTACGGTGGAAAGAACACTGGAGTCCACTTACTAGTTGAGTCTCCTTAGCCTCAATTTCCTCATCCATGTGATAGAGTGACTCGTCTACCTCAAGAGGATGTTGTGAAGATTAGATTTAATGTACAGTGCCTGGCACATATGCTAGCTGATATTTCTTCCAGACATGTCCTGTGGGTCGAGTATCTTCTATTCATCTCTCTAGATCCACTCTTTACCCTTTGCCGTTCCTAATTTATGCCTTGAGCACCTGACCTATATATATTACATCAATGGGCTTCCTTACTTCTTGGCTCTGTTTGGATTTGGCCAATGGTAAACATGGCAGGAGATGAGAGGAAGAGGAGAAAGAGGTTGCAGCCCTCCATTTCCCCTCCACATACACAACTTTCTCTTTCTCTGTGTATGTGTCTGTCTGTCTGTCTGTCTGTGTGTAAATAGTAACCTCTATTTTCCTTGCCTCATAAGGCCTAGGGGGTTAGATCTCCTTGGCTTTAGTGGCCCTGGATATTATAGCATCCCTGTTTGTTCTAGGATACTCTGCCCAGACATCTATAAATTGTTCCTTTATTAAGCTCTTCCCGGTTAATCAGTTTGAGGGTGTCATCCATTTCCTGCCCAGACCCAAACTGATACATCCTATTGCCATGATATTCATACTGGGGAGAATAGAAAACATAACCATGTTCTCTGCTGCATCCTCCTCACGACCACCTTGAACAGAAAGCCTCTGAGAGGCTAACAGCTAACAGAATGAGTTCTAATGGGTGAATTACCTTTGATGAGAATAACACTAAGAGACACTTTGTCTCTCTAGCGTCAGAGTAGTGACTTGTATGGGGATAACCAGTTGCCATTGAGTTGACTCTGGCTCATGGCAACTTCATGTGTGTCAGAGTAGAACTGTACTTCATAGGATTTTCCATGGCTGGTTTTTCAGAAGTTGATCTCCAAGCTTTTCTTCCTAGGTACTTCTGGGTAGACTCTAAACTCCAATCTTTTAGTTAGTAGGCAAACGTGTTAGCTGTTTGTACCACTCAGGGACTTGTATGGGATAGGAAGGTAATAATATAGTTGAAAGTAAAGTGGGTGCCCTCTGCTACCTGATGCTTTGCCTTCTGCCTTCCCCCAGGGCTCCTCACGTGGGGAGATACCAGGGGCAGTTCCTGTTCACAAGCCATGTCCCTCATCACTTGTTACAACCTGTTAGTTCATTGGACCAGTATCCAGATAGGGGTCTTTTACAGAAAATTAAAGAACAAAATATGGTGATATCGAGGATTCCACAGGTGGTAAGTCACAGTGTCACTGGGCTCATAATTAGGAGTCAGAAATGGTTTGCTATCCACTGTTAACCTAAAGGTTGGCAGCTTGAACCCACCCAGCAGCACTGTGGAAGATAAGCCTGGTGATTTGCTTCCATAAAGATTACAGCCAAGAAAACCATCTGGAGCAGTTCTACTCTATAACACATGTGGTTGCCATGAGTCGACATCAACTCAATGGCCACAGTTTTAGTTTGTTTTTTTACATTGAAAACTTCCACTCCTTAAGAATTTCCCACTTTCTGCCTTGCATTTTATATGCATGTAAGGGTTTAAGTCCCTCAATAGAGTCTGAACTCCTTGAAGACAAAAGCCTATCCAAATATAGTTTTCAAAATATTAAAAACATGAGTCTTACATGAACATAGAACAAACACATGTCAAAGATTTATTTAATTGATTAATGAGGGAACTAAAAAAAGATGCTAATGCTAGTTTAGAGCATTTGAGGAACTGAAAAAAAAAAAAAAAACATTGCTGTCGGGTCGATTCCGACTCATAGCGACTTATAGTACAGAGTAGAACTGCCACGTGGAGTTTCCAAGGAGCGCCAGGTGGATTCAAACTGCCGACCTTGTGGTTAGCAGCCATAGCTCTTAACCACTACACCACCAGGGTTTCCAACTTGAGGAACAGAGATTTGTGAAGTTAGTCAGGAAAATTATGCTGAAGTAAATTTGTAAATTAGAAATAAGACTGGTTAATGTTCTATGGGTCAATAAAACAAGCTTTTGAGTTACTGTTTCTACCAGACAGAATACATTGGCATTTCTACAGTATGAAAATCTATAAGGTAACATGTAACTTTTAATCTGGACCCTAATCAGTAGTAAATAGTAGGCCAAACAAAGGAACATTCTTCTAGAGAATTAAATCATTCACAGGAAGGTTTGTTAGACTGTGACCTAGTATAAAGTGAATGACTTGCAGTCATCCTTTTGTTTTTATGGTATGTCCAAGTGTAGGATAATTTATCTTAACAAACCATGTGTGTTGAACTGTCTCACCCCAGCATGGTACCTGGCACATAGTAGATGCTCAGCGTTTGCTGAATGAACCCATGAAAGGAACAAATGCCCCAGCCACTTATAGAGAAGGGTTGGCCAAGTCAATGGCCCATAATTGCATTGGCTGCCAGTTTTCGAAGCAGGGATCAAACAGTTTCCCTGAAGGAGAACATAACAGCAGTCCAAATAAGAACAATCTGTATAGGCAGGTGGGAAGGGGAACCAGCCCTGGTGGTATATAGCTTTCTCTTTACCTCAGGCCATATTTGGTCTGTGATAGCGCCATAATCACTTTATAGTGTCAGTGGGGGTTACCTAGTAAATGAGCATTACTAGTTTCTGGCAACCCACAGAGCTGTACAGGTGCATCATGAAAGTGCAAGGGAGAACTGTTAAGCCTCAGATCCAAATCTTTGAAATAACTGGCAATGAGGCCGTTAACAAGGAAACACATGTAAATGAAGGAAGAAGTAGGCAGGGGCTGGAACTTTCCAACAGATTTTACCCAGCTCTGAGTAAGCAGGTAGAAGGATAGGAGAGAGGAGAAGGTGCTCTAGTCATGAAGACAGTATTTATATTTTACACGTTTAGAACCATGATTTTTTTGTTTGTTTGTTTTTTAATTTTCCTGCTTTCAATTTGATGTTTTCAGCACTTGGGTAAGTTTTTTTTTTTTTTTTAAGTTTTGGAAAATGATTTCTTAAGCATCTTTTCAGGATTATTATTCTCTTTCTAGGATGTCAGAACTGGATGGGCTGAGAGGTTTTCTGCAATCCCCATCTTACCTCCCCATACCCATTTCGCAGAAGAAATAACTGAGGTCCAGCATCAGTTAGCTTTTGTTGTGTAACAAACCGCCCTGATTCGTTAGCTTAAAGACACAAACATTTATATTTCTCATGATTCTGAGTCAGCTGGGTGGCTCTGCCAGTCTGGGTTGGCTCAGTTGGGGTGGGGTAGCCTAGGATGGTCTCATTCATGTCATTGGCCATTGGCAGACTGATTGGTTTGGGATAGATTGCCTCAGTTCCACTCGTCTCTCGTCATCCGACAGGCTAGCCTAGGCTTCTGCACATGGTGGATTCCAAAGAGCAACAAGAACAGATAAACTGCAGTGCACAAGTACTTTTCAAATCTCTGCTTACTGCTGTCTAATTGGCCAAAGTAAGTCACATGGCCAAGCTCAGTGTGGGAAGCAGCTACCCAAGGTGTGAGTAGCTAGTCAACGAGAAGAATTTGTGACATTTTTGCAAATGAATTTACCACAAGTGCAAAGGTATGGTAACTTTCCTAAGCTTACAAAGGTAGGTAGGGGGAGTGCTAGGACCAAAAGCCAGGCCTCGTAACTCCTGACCCGAGCCCCCTCCGCAGTATCATGAGCTCTTTTCCAGAATTCCAAGTATATGGTCCAGTATCCTTAGAACGTATTTCAGAGGCACTTGGAGCAGAGAGATTTGTGGTAGTTTTCCATTAGTGGTCTTGATGTTGGGCTTTAAAAGGAATCCATCTCCTTAGTCAGAATAACAAGCCGGCGAACTGTCCCACCCACAGCCTCAGCCTCTGCCATCCCATACTCCGGCTTGCCTTCCAGAGTTCTGCCTCCCAATGGCGTAACACCAGCCTTGGCCTGGGTCTTGGGGCTCCCATTCCGTGTGGAGAGACACAGAATCCCTATAAGGGACATTTGCCTCCTTGTCCTGCTCTACATCCTCCTAGTCAAAGAGGACTCAGGTAGCTGGGCCTCTCAGGCACACTAATTCGGTGCCTCACCAATCCCATATTCATTAAATATTTGCTCAGAATTTGACTTAGAGGGGAGGCTGAGCTCTCCATAGGGGAAGAGCAGAGACTGAAGCCCTCTGGTGGCCAGCCGTGGCCTGTCTTCTATAAAATCAGTTGAAGTAGAGGCCATTCCAACTCAGGGTGACTCCATGTGTGTCTGTGTAGAATTGTGCTTCACAGGGATTTCGATTGCTTTCCTCCTGAGATAGCCCTGGGTAGACTGAAGCCTCCGACCTTCCAGTTAGCAGCTGAGCAACCGTCTGCACCACCCCGTGTCTTCAGTGTTGTTGTTGCTGTTAGTTACCATGGAGTCGATAGCCCTAAGCAATTTAGCTCTGGCCTTGAATACCCTGCTCAGTAGACAAAAGTGTCCCTTCTAGGCCAAGTCCAGCATTCTCCTGAGAAGGCTTGCTTCTGGTAAATACAATTTCTCCATCTCCTTACATTTGCAAAGATGTTTTACAGGATGGGTGAAAGTTTCTTTGGCCAAACTGGATTTACACCTTACCCTACTTCTTACATATTCCCTTAGACTTACAGGAATACTTCATGTTTCATTTCTGTTCAATCTTTAGCCTAACAGGACATAAAGGAAATGGGCCTTGGAAAGTTATCACTCTGTTTTCTTTGCCAGCAGTGGGAAAGCATAACTTGAAAATTCACTGAATATCCACACAATTTCAAGGTCAAAGCCATTTATGGAAGTGTTCAAGGTGAAACACTGGGGTACTGACTTCCATTTTTTCAGCCTGCCCCAGCAGCCTTCCTTTAAGAAAGATGCACAGGGGTGGGCAGCCCACAGGAGTGGTCCTGTCTCCCATGGAGCTAGCTCTCTGCCCAAGTGCAACAAACTGACCAGTCTTCATTTCTTCTAAAGTGTCACCCAAGATCATATACGAGGTCACTTCCAAGCCCTAAAGTAAACATCCATTCTGCCACCAGAATGAGAGGTTCCTCAGCTATTAGTCAGCCTTTCAACAGAAGGCTCTGTTCCCAACCAGGACTGCAACACTCCTGTGTTCCTGAAGCTTAGTGTGTCTGTGTCACTAGCTCCCAGGGTTATCTTCAGGGTCCTACAGCAAAGATTGAAGCTGAGTTTCTGGCCAGCTCCTTTCTGCCTGGGATGGATCCTAGAGATACATTGCATTTTCATGCTTAGTATAAAATAAAACTAAAAAAAAACATGTTGCCATCTATTCTGACTCATGGTGACCACATATGGTGCACAGTAGAACTGCTCCATAAGGTTTTCTTGGCTGTAATCTTTACAGAAGCAAATCGCCAGGCCTTTCTTCCACAGCGCCGCTGGGTGGGTTCAAACCGCCAACCTTTCCGTCACTCTTGTTAGCTGTCATCGAGTCAGTCCCACCTCTGGCGACTCCACATGTGCACAGTAGAACTACTCTACCGGGTTTTGAAGGCTGTGACTTTTTGGAAGCAAATTGCTGGGCTTGTCTTCTGAAGCACCTCAGGGTGGGCTCAAACCACCAACTTTTCAGCTAGTAGTCAAGTGATTAACCATTTTGCCACCCTGAGCACTAACCATTCACACCACCCAGGACCTTTTGCAATAAAACAGGGCCATGGTTAGCCGCTCTGTTCTCACCGCCTGAAGGGAAAGCATTACAATCACACATGGGTGGAGTGAGAGCAAAAGGTGTCGTGACAGATCCTGGTTCCTCCTTTCCAACATGTCACAGAACAAGCCTCCACCACCCCCTACTGCCACTCTTGTGATGGTGGTCTCCAGGGGTAAGCACAAGTGCGCCCCCTTGGGGACAAGTGTGCAGATTTTACGGTCTGAAACTCGCGTTGCTCCTTCCCCTTGGCTTCTCTTCCGAGGAGCAGTTGCTTCTCAACCATGTGTAAAGATAATCAGTGTGTCCTTTTCTTGCAAATAGGGAAACTTTTGCTCTTCCCTTTGAAATACCACCGGTGGCGTTCTTGAACTTATTTTTAGATGTGCGGATTTGTTCCAGACAAAAATTGATGCCCACCACAGATAAAACCCTGAGTGTGGCTCTCGTGGGTAATGGGAAGAAGCAGCCCAGGGTTTTAATGTGGAAGGAGCACTGCCATACGCCTGTGTACAGTACGGCTCCCTTTAATCTGAAAAAGGAAACAAGCATTGTCGATAATAATATGCAGATGTCCGGCCCCAAATGAAGACATATTGCTAATTAGCTATATTGTTAGCCTCTTTTAAAGAGAAAGGCTGCAGTGACGTTAATTATAATCTCTGTTGTTTGTTGTTCAAAGTCTGAGACCAAAAGCATTGCTAATAATGTCTTCTTTAATATCTTCAATAGAACATTCCTGGATTTTTCTCTTTCTTTAAAATCCCACATAAAAGCCACATTAGGGGTAATGAGGCCTGTAGACTGAGCCTAGTTAAAACAAAATATAACTAGGCACGTAGCCATCTTTATCTTCAACTAGTACTTATTGGGTGCCCCTTGAGCTTGTGGAATTGGGGGAATGGGGTTTGGAGATTACAGATACGACTTGTTCTCTGCCCTCCAGAAACTTGCCATCCAGTCTGCCTCCAAGAAGTAGGCCTGGTTGTGTTAATCTGAGAATAGTTACCACAGCCTTAAAAAGAAAAAAAGTACTAAAACTGTCCTAGCTGGCCACACAATTTGGTACCAGTTTGGGCCTCCTCCGAAGGTTCTGGGAGTGGTCAAATCAGCCTTTTCTTTCACTTGCCGCCTTTTGTTACTGTTTGCAGAACAGGCAAGGTGACTGTTTTAGACTGGGACATCGATGCTTAGCACATTTTTTCCAAAGGTGGGCCCGATTTCCCATTTCCACACCTTGATCTTCCCACTCAGGTAATCACCCTAATTTTCTCTGTGGTGTGATTCTCTAAAAACCTCATTCTCTCCCTTGTATTCATCTGTCTGTGCCAGCTGAACAGCTAGGGGACTCTGACCATTGTGACCACTTTATTCCTGTTGTGGCTATGGCAATTCACCTTAGTCACCAGGACAGCCAAAATGAGCAGCTCCAGCCATGCAGTGGTTGGGATCGGTGGCTGGGTATCCTTCATCTTGGGCCAGTGATGTACTCGGCAGAAAGGACACCAATGATAAAGCATCAGGCTCACATCTCAGACATTATATCCAGCCTGCACATGAGAGATTTATTCTTCTGCATTCATCTTGGCAGAGCTTTCTCAGGGCCAGGGGAATTCAGAGCCAACACAGCTTCGGCAAGCCTCCAAATGACCCAGAGAGTGCTGCCAGGGACACGATGGTCTAGTGGAAAAGTCACAACACACTGTGATAGAACACCCTCAACCCAAAGGCTGAGTGTCCAGACCCCTGGGTGCTAGCTCTGGCGATTTTGTTGTTCCATCAGTAATCTCTTAAGAAAACAGTAGAATGGCCCAGACTGTAACATCCATTCCATCCCAGCCCTGAAATCCTTGGGATCAATACACCAGTCACGCTCTAGGAGGCCTCAGGGAACCTGCACCTGCCGTTTCCTTCTCCCGGATTGCGGTTTTACCTGGCCCACCTCCTCCCTCTGCCCTGTTTTCTTCACCTGCTGAAATTGTCTTTTTTATCTCAGCTAAAGCATTACTTTCTCAGGCAAGCCTCTCTTTCTCCTTAATACTAATTTTCAAAGTAAGGAGTTTTATAATAACTACCTCAAAGAGAGACAGTAAAGTTTCTTCTGGCTTTCTCTCTTCTTTGGGCATCATCGTAGGAGCTTGGCTTTTCACAACTTTTGACATCTAGGTTGCCTAATCTTTGAGTGATGGCAACCCTTTGCACTTCGCTTCTGTGTTCTTTAAAGAGGACCCTGATCATTGAAAGCTTCCTTGTGTTCGGGTACAGCAAAGTATCTCAAAATCCCTGTACCTTCCCCACACAAGCTCTGAAATCAGCCATTTGTCCAAGGAGCCCTGGTTCCTTTTAGTGAAGACAAACCCCTTGAAATTTAGTGGCAGTATTTTAAGACAGTGAATAACTGATTTGCAGAATGTAATTTATAGATGTTTAAACGATGAAAAGATTCTGTAAACATATGGAGAAAGGTGTAGATGGCAGATGTGGAATAGAATATTCAGGACAGTTATCAGCAGAGCTGCTGAGTATAACCAGAATGCTTCTTAGAGCAAGGATGGTGAGACTACATCTCACATACATGTTATCAGGAGGGATCAGTCCCTGGAGACGGACATCATTCTTGGTAAAGTACAGAGTCAATGAAAAAGAGGAAGACCTTCAAAGAGATGGATTGACACAGTGGCTGCAACAGTGGGCTCAAGCATAACAATGATTGTGAGAATGGCACAGGACTGGGCAGTGTTTTGTTCTGTTGTACGTCGTGTCGCTGTAAGTTGGAATGACCCGATGGCACCTAACAACAACAACAACAACAAGCAGCAGAGCATTCCTAGCTTTGGTGCTATTGTGAAGTTCAACCGTTACGTTTCACTAAATGCCCCGTAGGCACTTCCATCAGTTGGGGATTGTGTTCAACTGCAAGGAACAGAAAACTCAAGTTAGAGAACCTCAGACAAATAGGGCTTTTATTTTTCTCAGATGAAAGAAGGTCTGAGGTCAGAATTCCAGGGTGGATATGATGGCCTGACACAATTATCAGGGACCCAGGAACCCTCCACCTTTGCTTTCAGCCATCCTTAGAGTGTGGTCTTCATCTTCATGGCTGCCAGCTACCTCACTTCACTTCAAGCACAATTTCCAGGCAGAACAAAGTGGAAAAGAGAAGGACAAAAGGCAAAGTTGAATCTGCCTCCTTGGGAGCAGTCCCACCGTCACCTCCTACTTTTATATCATTGAGCAGAATTGTGTCACATGGCCACCCTGGCTGCAATGAATGCTGGGAAATGTAGTTTTTGTCAGGTCCGTTGCTACCTGAAACAAACAACCAAACAACCGAACTAAACCATTGCCGTTAAGTCGATTCCAATTCATAGCGACCCTGTAGAACAGAGTAGAACTGCCCCATAGAGTTTCTAAGGAGCCCCTGGTGAATTTGAACTGCTGACCTTTTGGTTAGCAGCTGTAGCACTTAACCACTACACCAAGAGGGTTTCCAACAGTAGGAAACAAAGAGAGGAAGGGATATCAGGTAGGCAATGTAATGGCTGCCATGGTACTGCCATCTAAGGGAAAATACTAGGTTGCATGAGCCTGGCATTTTTATTATTATTCATGCTTTAGATAAGAACAAGTTGTAAAATAATGAGGGGACAGGCACTGTGCCCACAGGTGGGGAGCACCAAGCAGTAGCAGCATGGATCACCTGCCTTAGCAGTTGGTGTGGGTATGTGTATAAACCATGTAATAAATAGCTTTAGTTCTTTTTACTGGTAGCCACCACTCTAAGATTGAAGTCACAAGAGGGCACATTTCTAGGGGCATTGCAGAGTTGTCACTGTTAACTCACAGATCGAATATAGCTCAGACGTGCTCTGGGTAAAAAGACATCTTCCCAAGCTGAGCAGGCCCCCTCTTGTCACTTTAATTCAGACAAAATAAATCCTACAGCACCTTGGAAAGAAGGATGACCTTTCTCTTCTTAAATTCCTGGACTTCCCTATGCTATCACCTTCACGGAATAAAGCACAAACTACTTTAATCCTCATTTTGAGATCCACTCTTCCTGAGACTCTTTACTCCGCTAGAGTAATTTAAGGAAGACACTTCATGAGCAAGGTTGGTGAGTGCTGGTGATAACCGGAGTGAATGTCCACCACCCAGAACCGCTGACTGGGGTTCTGTAAGGAAATGTGCCGTGTGCCCCTTTGAGAAAGGAGGAGTATGAAGAAAAGGCTCCGTCCTACATTTTTTTTTTTTTTATAATAACTTTTATTAAGCTTCAAGTGAACGTTTACAAATCCAATCAGTCTGTCACATATAAGTTTACATACATCTCACTCCCTACTCCCACTTACTCTCCCCGTCTTGAGTCAGCCCTTTCAGTCTCTCCTTTCTTGACAATTTTGCCGGCTTCCCTCTCTCTCTATCCTCCCATCCCCCCTCCAGACAAGAGTTGCCAACACAATCTCAAGTGTACACCTGATATAATTAGCTCACTCTTCATCAGCGTCTCTCTCCCACCCGCTGACCAGTCCCTTTCATGTCTGATGAGTTGTCTTCAGGGATGGTTCCTGTCCTGTGTCAACAGAAGGTCTGGAGAGCATGACCGCCGGGATTCCTCCAGTCTCAGTCAGACCATTAAGTTTGGTCTTCTTATGAGAATTTGGGGTCTGCATCCCACTGCTCTCCTGCTCCCTCAGGGGTCCTCTGCTGAGCTCCCTGTCAGGGCAGTCATCGATTGTGGCCGGGCACCAACTAGTTCTTCTGATCTCAGGATGATGTAGGTCTCTGGTTCATGTGGCCCTTTCTGTCTCTTGGGCTCTTAGTTGTCATGTGGGCTTGGTGTTCTTCATTTTCCTTTGCTCCAGGTGGGTTGAGACCAATTGCTGCATCTTAGATGGCTGCTTGTTAGCATTTAAGACCCCAGACGCCACATTTCAAAGTGGGATGCAGAATGATTTCATAATAGAATTATTTTGCCAATTGACTTAGAAGTCCCCGCAAACCATGTTCCCCAGACCCCCGCGCTTGCTCCGCTGAGCTTTGAAGCATTCATTTTATCCCGGAAACTTCTTTGCTTTTGGTCCAGTCCAATTGAGCTGACCTTCCATGTATTGAGTGTTGTCTTTCCCTTCACCTAAAGCAGTTCTTATCTACTGATTAATCAATAAAAAACCCTCTCCCACCCTCCCTCCCTCCCCCCCTCGTAACCACAAAAGTATGTGTTCTTCTCAGGTTTACTATTTCTCAAGATCTTATAATAGTGGTCTTATACAGTATTTGTCCTTTTGCCTCTGACTCATTTCGCTCAGCATAATGCCTTCCAGGTTCCTCCATGTTATGAAATGTTTCAGAGATTCGTCACTGTTCTTTATCGATGCGTAGTATTCCATTGTGTGAATATACCACAATTTATTTACCCATTCATCCGTTGATGGACACCTTGGTTGCTTCCAACTTTTTGCTATTGTAAACAGAGCTGCAATAAACATGGGTGTGCAAATATCTGTTTGTATGAAGGCTCTTGTATCTCTAGGGTATATTCCGAGGAGTGGGATTTCTGGGTTGTATGGTAGTTCTATTTCTAACTGTTTAAGATAACGCCAGATAGATTTCCAAAGTGGTTGTACCCTTTTACATTCCCACCAGCAGTGTATGAGAGTTCCAATCTCTCCACAGCCTCTCCAACATTTATTCTTTTGTGTTTTTTGGATTAATGCCAGCCTTGCTGGTGTGAGATGGAATCTCATCGTAGTTTTAATTTGCATTTCTCTAATGGCTAATGATCGAGAGCATTTTCTCATGTATCTGTTGGCTGCCTGAATATCTTCTTTAGAGAAATGTGTGTTCATATCCTTTGCCCACTTCTTGATTGGGTTGTTTGTCTTTTTGTGGTTGAGTTTTGACAGAATCATGTTGATTTTAGAGATCAGGCGCTGGTCGGAGATGTCATAGCTGAAAATTCTTTCCCAATCTGTAGGTGGTCTTTTTACTCTTTTGGTGAAGTCTTTAGATGAGCATAGGTGTTTGATTTTTAGGAGCTCCCAGTTATCGGGTTTCTCTTCATCATTTTTGGTAATGTTTTGTATTCTGTTTATACCTTGTATTAGGGCTCCTAGGGTTGTCCCAATTTTTTCTTCCATGATCTTTATCGTTTTAGTCTTTATGTTTAGGTCTTTGATCCACTTGGAGTTAGTTTTTGTGCATGGTGTGAGGTATGGGTCCTGTTTCATTTTTTTGCAAATGGATATCCAGTTATGCCAGCACCATTTGTTAAAAAGGCTGTCTTTTCCCCAGTTAATTGACACTGGTCCTTTGTCAAATATCAGCTGCTCATACGTGGATGGATCTATGTCTGGGTTCTCAATTCTGTTCCATTGGTCTATGTGTCTGTTGTTGTACCAATACCAGGCTGTTTTGACTACTGTGGCTGTATAATAGGTTCTGAAGTCAGGTAAGGTGAGGCCTCCCACTTTCTTCTTCTTTTTCAGTAGTGCTTTGCTTATCCGGGGCTTCTTTCCCTTCCATATGAAATTGGTGATTTGTTTCTCTATCCCCTTAAAATATGACATTGGAATTTGGATCGGAAGTGCGTTAAATGTATAGATGGCTTTTGGTAGAATAGACATTTTTACTATGTTAAGTCTTCCTATCCATGAGCAAGGTATGTTTTTCCACTTAAGTATGTCCTTTTGAATTTCTTGTAGTAGAGCTTTGTAGTTTTCTTTGTATAGGTCTTTTACATCCTTGGTAAGATTTATTCCTAAGTATCTTATCTTCTTGGGGGCTACTGTGAATGGTATTGATTTGGTTATTTCCTCTTCGGTGTTCTTTTTGTTGATGTAGAGGAATCCAAGTGATTTTTGTATGTTTATTTTATAACCTGAGACTCTGCCAAACTCTTCTATTAGTTTCAGTAGTTTTCTGGAGGATTCCTTAGGGTTTTCTGTGTATATAATCATGTCATCTGCAAATAGTGATAACTTTACTTCTTCCTTGCCAATCCGGATACCTTTTATTTCTTTATCTAGCCTGATTGCCCTGGCTAAGACTTCCAACACGATGTTGAATAAGAGCGGTGATAAAGGGCATCCTTGTCTGGTTCCCGTTCTCAAGGGAAATGCTTTCAGGTTCTCTCCATTTAGAGTGATATTGGCTGTTGGCTTTGCATAGATGCCCTTTATTATGTTGCCGTCCTACATTTTTATAAGACCCTGTCTGCTGTCTTTCACCCAGGATTTAAAATCTAGATCACCAAAATAATGTCTAGTCTAGAATCTTGTTAAACTGATTGAGTTACATGGAGTTTCATTTTATCGGGACCACTCTTGAAACCTCTTCATCTAGCACAGGACTCTTAGTTTCTGAGCAGTTTGGGGCATTCCATTGCAGGGACCCAAGGCTTCTTGTTAAATATGTCTTGGCAAAGGTGCAAGAGTAGTTCAAATATTCGGACATTGTGATTAGCATTTTCTTATTACTTCCCATCTTCCAAGTGCTTTATAAACACTGAGCCTGGGCTGGAGAGAAGGGGGGATATGGAGAAATATCACAATTGTGGCTGTAACTCAAGCCAAAACATACATTATTAGCCCCAGTAACCGGAATAGTCCTGGCAGATGCGCTTGTGGCCTGAATTGCCCAGCAAGTGCCCTAACTCTGCACTTCCCTTTTCATGTGTAGACACAGCCCAAGTTATCTTAATTGTCCTGCTGGGAGAGGACAGGGCTGTCCTTATTATCTGCTCAGTTACATGGAGGCTCTGTGAACCACACAGAGCTTAAATGAGTTGCTTGGTCAGTGGCAGAGCCAAGATCACTCTGCGGAGTTGTATCTCCTACCAGAAAATATTCAAGAGTCAGGTCAAGAAACCACTTGGATTCAGGCCTTTTTTTTTTTTTTTTCTTTTTTTAACCATCTAAGTGAAATGCCAAATAGCAAAACTACAATTCCTAGCTCTTCTTTTATAAACCATAAGTTTTAGTTGTAGAAAGAGTAGTTCATCACAGGGGAAAGATAGAGTTGGCTTCAAACCCCATTTTTCACCCAATTAAGCAGTATGTCCAAGTTGCCACAATGAAGTTAGAGCTTGATTTGACAGGGAATCCTGAAGCAATTGGGAAGCAAATCCTGGTCCCCTCCTGAGACTTATCTACCCAAGTCCTGTGCAGTAGGCTTTCCATGAGAATCCACTGTCGTCACTAATGCTGTTGAGAAAGTTCTAAGGTTTGGGAGAAAAGTAAGATAACAATTGTTCATTTCTTTTTCCTTGGGCTGTGATAGAAAGCTCTTATGTTGAGGGAAGACATAGAGTGTTTTCTTCTTCTCTCTCATCTCTCCTCCCTCCTCTTCCCTTCTTTCTCCTTTCTCTCCCTCCCTTGTCTCTACTCCTTCCTCTCCCTTGTCCTTGTCCTCTCTCTCTCTCTGTTGGGCTCAATCTCAGAGTAATACATTTGGACTCCATTGCATTTAGCAATGCCTCAGAATGCCAGGGCAACTCCCTCTGCAAGGATGTGCCAGGAGAAAACCCATGGCAGAGAAGTGGCTGGAAAGGTGAACAAAGACTCTGCCCCCGGCCACATTTCCTGCACAGAAAGGAAGGGCAAGCAAAAACATGAAGAAGGGCAGCCAGCTTTTCCCTCTGTAACTGCACCTCTTAAAGAGGAGTCAGACATGTTTCCTGTCTTGTTCCTCCTCTTGGCCTCTTCACAGATTCACACAGGTGGTCTCTGCACCAGTAAGTGTTTTCTTCAGCCCCATTCCTGTTTAAAGCAGCATGTTAAACTCCATTCTTCTAAGAGCCCTCATGCTAGCTCTCTAAGAAGTTATTTGTCTGTTGCATGTGTTTTATCCTCAGGCCACTCTTGACCTTGGATTTTCAGAGTCAGGAGTGTTTTGATACCAGATGTAACCCCTTGGCTGGGCCAAAGGCGCTGTGGTGGGGGCCAGGGAGTGTGTGTGGAGACACTGTACTGGAATAGACACTCCAAAACCCCAAAACATGCCCAAGAATAACAAGGGCATTCACCACTGATCCAAACGCTGGCGAAATTCTATCTCCACAGCTCTCTCCACTAGTAAACGTGAATACACAATCCCCAAAGGAATGGAGGAAGCCTTTTGGGTGAGAGAGCCAGGGAGAATGAGAGGAGCAAAAGAAGGGCTGGTTTGAGAAAGGAATCCAGCAGCTCCTACACTCTTCAATCATTAGAAAAATTGTCCCCCAGTGAGTGCTAAATAGAGACATTTCTGCTAGTTGTGAAGAACAACAGACTTGCAATTTTCTTTTAGAGTAAAGGCATTCCATTTCAGAATGTTGTTTTGTCCCTTTTGATTGGCTGTGCCAATCTTTTCTTCCCTCATTCACTCCAAACCAGCCTCACCGGCCTTTCTGTTCTTAAACAAACCAAGCTCATCCTCATCTCAGGGCTGTTTTACTTACTATTCCCTCTGCTAGAATGTTCTTCCCCCAAATCCTTGCAGGGTGCCTCCTTCTTTTATTCATTTGTCACTTTCTTGGAAAGGTTTTCCCTAGCCATCTACCTACTATTGTCCCTAGCCGCTCTCTAGTACCTTCTTCTTGTTTCTTTTCTTCTTAGCAGTCACCATGCTCTGATCTGGTCTTATTTATTTATTCATGTATATATTGTTTATTTACACCACCCCCAACTAGATATACACTCCAAGAAAATAGGGTTCATGCCTGTCTTGTTCTTGACTGTATCCACTGTGCCTAGCATGTGGTTGGCATTTGTTGATTGGATGGATGGATGGATGGATGGATGGATGGATGGATGGATGGATGGATGGATGGATGGATGGATGGATGGATGGATGGATGGATGGATGGATGGATGGATGGATGGATGGATGGATGGATGGATGGATGGATGGATGGATGGATGGATGGATGGATGGGTGGGTGGGTGGGTGGGTGGGTGGGTGGGTGGGTGTTTGGGTAGGTGGATCGATGGATCGATGGATGGATGGATCGATGGATGGATGGATCGATGGATGGATGGATCGATGGATGGATGGATCGATGGATGGATAGATCAATCGAATCAATGATTTGGCTTCAGTATTTTATCCAGTTTGGCCAGACATTTACTCCATGGCCTATACCAAAGAAACAAACCCTGGACACTGGGGCCACAGCTAAAGCCAGGGTGGTTAGTAGATTAAAGCTATGAGAAAGAAACCATAATTTGATTCCAGTTCTAAATGAGCACCTATTCTCCTTCAAAACAGCACTTTGTTTTGATGTGCTTTGAGGCTTAATAAATACCCCTTAACTCATTAACCCTCATAATATTCCCAAGGAGTGGGCTGGAAGAAATTTCCTAATGATTAGGCTTTTTGAAGATAGAGAAACTAAACCATAGGGAAGGCAAATGAATTGGGAATATTTTCCTGGCTTAATTTCAGCTGCTGGAACATCCTTGCTCTTGACTTTGATGGATTGTTAAGGGTGGCATTGTTTTTAAATCATATGTCTCCTATTTGTTTGTTTTAGAATAACCTCAATGTGGAAAGTGATTCCACATCAGAAACCAGCTTTACCGTCTCCAGAGAAGAGCCTGGGGAGCCTTCAGATCATCAGGTCGCACACAGACCCTTCCCCAGACAGCGATTCCGTCAGGAGACTGGGCACCCTTCGTTGCAAAGAGATGGCCCCAGGTCCTTTCTCTTCGATCTACCAAATTTTCCAGATCTTTCCAAAGCCGATATCAATGGACAGAATCCAAATATTCAGGTAATGTTTGGCAGCTGGATGGTGGAAGAAAATGCAGCAGGCCATCTCTTTCTTTCATGATCTGATCCCAGAACAACTTCTGTCTTACTCCACTTTTCTTCTTAACCCATTGATGAGTCCTGTGTATGATCATGGTGTTTCTAATAAGAACAGTACTGCACTTCGTCTAATCTAATATCTTTGATTGTAAGACGTTCCATTATTTTATGAACTATACATGAAGAAAAAGCTAACTGAATTATGATAAACTGTTGATTATAAGACATATTCTGATTCCAGAGACTATATATATATATATATATATATATATATACTGAAATTGATGAAATATGGCAATATGTTAGCCATAGGAAAGGGCAATCTAACATGAATAGTCTAGGCAAATCATAGTATGACTTCAAAAGCACTCAGGAAAGGCCAACTTCTCTCTCAAATACTTCTCCAGCTTGACTTGGACACCAGAAATTCCTTCAGTAGGTGACAAAGCTTTAGTTACTCTAAAGTGTAAATGACTGACAAAAAAAAATTCTGCCAAGAGGAAAGAAGGTGAGAGCAGGAGTTTCTGGGGAGAGATGAGTACATACTAATAAACTGGGATGGCCAAAGCACAGGGAAATGGGAGGTTAGGGAAAGGGGTGCCTAGCGTTAAAGTTAATAACACCCATCTACCGAAATAGCACTCTATACATTGAGTAGTTCCTGGGTGGCGCCAATTGTTAAGTGCTCTACCAGTAGCTCAAAGGTTAGTGGTTCGAACCCATCCAGAGCACCTCAGAAGTCAGGCCTGGTGATCTGCTTCTGAAAGATTACGGCTCTGAAAGCCCTATGGAGCAGTTCTGCCCTGCACACATGTGGTTGCCATGAGTTGGAATTGACTCAACGGCAGCTAACAGCATTACAAAGCAAATGCTGATCTGACTTGACCTTCCCAATACCCTCATAAAGGAGATGGAGCACATGTCATTCTTTCAATATTATAAAGGATACAACAGGTACTTAGGAAGTTATAATCTGGTTTACCCAAGGTCACATGGCTAGTACACAGTAGTCGTGGGCCTCAAATCCAGGTTCTCAGCTTCCAAGAACACTTATCCCACCAATCTGTGTTGCAGAGACAAACTCTTACTTTTGAATTGGGTTTGTACCTCCCTCTGTCTCTCCCCAAAGATGGTCCCATGATGACTGAGGGAGGCTCATGCCCACCCCAGGCAGTCTAGCCCCTGCCCAGCTCCTGTCCTCATTTGCCTGCTGCTGTACTTTTTACTGGAGTCCCTAAGTGATATAAACTGTTAACATGCTCAGTTGCCAGCCGAGTTTGGAAGTTTGAGCCCATCCAGAGACATTTGGGAAGAAAGTTTTGGCAATCTGCTTCTGAAAAATCAGGCATTGAAAACCCTACGGAGCACAGTTCTACTCTGACACACATGGGGTCACCATGAGGTAGAATCAACTGAATGGCAAGTGGTGATGGTCATGGTATATTTTTTAGCTTTGTTTTCAATTCTTTTCATTTGTGCAAAGGCAGCTTTTCCTTATTCTTCCTTTCTGCACCAAATGCCAAATTAGCTCACAGGGCAGAAAGTTCCTGAACTTGACCTCAGAGCAATTGATGCTTAATTAAGTTAACTGTCTCTCTCTCAAGACTAAAGCCCTCTGCATGACACAGTTTTAGATCAGGTTTCTTTGATCACAGCTGTTTGCTCATAACACTAGTGTCAGGAGAGCTGATGGATGTCACTGAAAGCACAACTCAGTTAGAATACACTGACCTGCACCTACTACATAGAAGACACTGTTAGATCATGGGAAACTGAGAAACGTAAGGCCTTTTCCCTCCAGTAATTCATAGGCCAAGGGAGGAAATGCCAAAGGTGTAAAGGTTCTGGTACTATATAAGACAGTGCCAGAGGGAGCATGGGGAAAAGAGGAACAAGCCCTGTTTTCCACAGTGGGCAGATCTCATCCACCTAATAGGTTTGTGCATGAATAGCCAAGGAGGGCAGGACAGTGACAAAACGTGCAGAAATGGAAAGTGTTTTAGAGGGCATCTTTAATAATCCATATGCAGAAATCAGTGCATGCCCCAATTAATATTTCTGATGAGTCTTGTGTTGTTCTAATTGATTAATTAAAAAAATGGACCTCTTGCCCCAGTGTGCTTTCTTCATGTAGCTCTCTGATAAAGAACAAAGGATCGACTTGGGGGAGGTGCAGATGGCCAAAAAAGGCTTCAAACATCTCCATCCTGTTGCTCAACCTTCTCCCAATCATGGCTTCATCTGCAGGAAGTAATTTATCATTGTTAATAGATTCTGTGGTTCCAGGACCTGATAGCCCTCACCCCAAGGGTGCTTAAGCCATGCCCTAAACTACATGGGTTTTCTGTAGCTAGCATTTTTTTCCCAGAGGAGGGACATGTCACTGTAGGGCTTAATGTTGAGGACCGAGCTATTAGTGCAGTTGATTTAACAATTACTGATGTAAAGAAAGGCCTGGTGATCTACTTCTGAAAAACCAGCCATTGAAAACCCTATGGAGCACAGTTCTACTCTGACGCATACTGGGTCACCATGAATCAGAGCTGACTCAATGGCAGCTGACTGGTTGCTTGCAATGTAAGTTTACCAAAAATTGCCTAGATGCAGAGGCATGGGAAGGCTGTAGGGAGAGTGGGTCCTTGCTGAAACATCACGGAATGTGTAGTGCTATACCTAAGAACCAAATTTTGAGAATTTCTCAGGATCCCTTTTTTTTCTCCCAGATGATCCAATCCATCTAAATATCCCCATACCCAGCTCAGATCCCACTTGGGTCTTTTAAAACTATTACCTAAATGTTAGGAAAGAACAAAGATACAAAAACAGTTGGGATCCACAAGGCTGGGAGCCCAGCTTTCTTTTCCAAAAAAAAGGAACGGGAAACCATGAAGTGCCAACCCCACTGCCAGCTCCATGATGGATTTTTGCGTGAACTCAGTAGAGCAGCAGGATTGCAATTCATTTTTCATCATAATAAGCTGGGCTGTTTTTAGCTGAATGGGAAGTAAAGCATGCTTTGCAAGAGTTGGGCCTAGCTTCCTGGTGGGGAAGGGGGACGCTGGACTTGCTGGGCATGAAAGAACTAGAGTGTAACAAGGGAACAGAGGATAAATGCAGGGAGAGGTATAACAAGGCTGTACTAGGTGATGGCTGCTCAAAGCCTGGAGTCTCTCTGGCGGCCAGTTGGACTTTTATAAAATTCAGCTTCCCCAAATGTTGTCACAAAGCTGGGGCTCCAAGTATGCTACAAGTGGAAATAATTTGCCCTCATTTTCTCTGATCCACCCACCCATCTGCCAGTTGGTCACACTGTGGTGGCTCATGTGTGGCTGTTATGCTGGAAGCTATACCACTGGTATTTCAAATACCAGCAGGGTCACCCATGGTGGACAAATTTCAGCAGAGCTTCCAGACTAAGACAGATTAGGAAGAAAAGCCTGGCAATCTACTTCCAAAAATTAGCGCGTGAAAACACTGTGGATCACAGCAGAATATGGTCTGGTATAGTGCTGGAAGATGAGCCCCCGAGCTTGGAAGGCACTATGCAATAGCTGCCACAATGGACTTACGCATGCCGGCTAACATGAGAATGATACAGAACCAACCAGTATTTTGTTCTGTTGTGCATGGGGTTGCCATGACAGCGACTAACATCTTTTCTGATACCCGAAGCTGTGTGCTTATGTAGACTTATATAACAAGTGGAAAGTAAGAATCACTGCTCTGTCTTCCACTTCCTCTTACCCCTACCCCAGCATGGGAACAAGAAGTTTACCTCCAGATGGTCCTTCCAAAATTGAGCTTTCGAGCCCTGGGTGGGAAGGGGGACGGGTCACTTCTATGAGGTCCCCATATTCTTCTTGAGTTACCCTTCTAACAGCAAAGACCACCACAGATCCCAAGAATATAGATTTTCATTTGTATAGGGACAGCTTTTCTAAAGCTTCAAATATTGGTGCTAGATATTAGAAACTAGTTCAGCTACAACCCAGATACAGTTAAAGTCAAAACCTGAAAAGACTAGCCCAACACTGCCTTTTTGCCCATCACCCAGTGGGGTCATTTCATTTCTGCTTTTATACAGTCCCTGTGCCTGTGAACCTTCCACAGGCGGTCGGAGGGGGTGGAGATATGGGCGCAAGTATTAATCCGATGACCTGGTGGTCCTAAAGAAAAGAAAATTGATCATCATTTCTGGCCTTCTGCTTCTGGAAGACCACAAAAGTTTAGTGCTGGCCACTCGGAAAGATGTTCAAAGAAAGAATGAAGCAGCTGCTGCCTCTGGGAGCCTCAGGCCTGTTTTTGTATGTAAGTGCACACAAACACACTCACATACACACTCACACACGCAGAGCACTGCCCACTGTAGGCCCATGCACCACTGCACTTCAGTAAACCAGTTCCTTGGTGGTCCTTTAAAAGATGAGGTGTTTCCCAAAAGGGGGCGATGATTTCCTTGTTGGCAGTGCTCCTTTGTTGAAATCCACTGGTTTGACACAGGGCCGATTCAGCAGAGCAGACAGCCCCGCTGGTCGGTGCAGACCCAGTCAAAGCACTTTTACTCTCTGGGTAGCAGAGTGAAGACAGGTGAAAGGGCGCATCAGTGGGTCAGCTTCCGCTGCCAACTGCGGCTGGCCGTGTCTCCCCCTCCCCTGGCAACCTGCTCGCCACCCCCTACCTAGTTCTCACTTCGGCTGGAGCTGGGAGCTGAACAGGAATTTGACACCCCTCTCTCTGAACTGCCACCCCCACCCCCAGCCCTGCCAGTCTCTGGAATCATTTCCCACGCTCCCAGGGTTGGGGTCCCAAGAAACAGCCCGCACCTTCCCCGGTGACATTGCTGAGCCCATGCGAGGGGCACATCCCTCTTTGGCCTTATGGCTTTTAAAGTAAGGCACAGCATCTGCTTCTGCGGAGTTTTTTGACCCCCGGCCTCTCTCTCAAGTTTATCAGACTCTCCCATTTAAGACTGGCCGCAGGTTGTGGAAGTGAGTGGGAACAAAAAAAACTTTGCACAAAATATAAAGATACAGTCTCAAACTCCTGAGCCAAATCTCCATATTAAATCTACAATACTGGGTGTTGGGTTTTGTTTAAAAAAAAAAAAAAAAAATTATTCAGGAAAGAAAATAAATCCCACAGGACGAGTTAGACTTGAATTTTAGTACAGTATCATTGTCTGGGTTTTTGGGCTACAGCCGATGGCCAGATAGCAAAGACAGAAATCTCTAAAATAAACTCATTATTAGGCTTACTGCATCAATTCATTGCTACAGTAGCTATTCACACCCAAGTAGTTCTCTTTTCTGGATCAAGCTGAGATTTGTATTCATTTCAACCAATATACATATGTCTCTTCTTCCACTGAATGAGACTTTAAAAACAGTTATCTGAAGGCCCTTTTCCCCTCTTAGATATCACAAGATACCATCAGATGAGTTGGCCAGGGCTACACATGGCGTATGTGCTGCTTCTTCATATTCCTTCCCTCCTTTTTCTCTAAAATAATTTGGAATAGCAGGTCTGGCTGAGTAAGAACCAAGAAATTTCAGTGCCCAGGACACTGGCCCACACACCCATGGGGACCGACTACTCCTGTTCTGCTCAGATTCTCTTGGGGCACTGCTGTCAACACATGAGCTAGGGAGTCAGATTGAAATGTATTTGGGATCTGACACCACCATATAGTGGGCCAGGCTTGACCTCCGTGGCCTCATATAGATTACTCCACATCTCTGTGCTACAGTTTCCTTGTCTTTAAAGTTAGAATGGTCTTATACCAGCTTTCATTGAGTATATTCTGACTCATGACAACCCTATCTGTTGGAGAGTGGAACTGCACACTCCATAGGGTTTTCAAGGCAGTGACCTTTCAGAAGCACATAGCTGTGCCTTTCTTCTGAGGCACCTCTAGATGGGTTCAAACCACCAACCTTTCAGCTAGTAGATATACCCTTAACTGTTGAGCCACCCAGGACCTCCCTAGAATGACCATAAAACCAAACCCATTGCCGTTGAGTTGATTCTGACTCATGGCAACCCTTTAGGACGGAGTAGAAATGCATCATAGGGTTTTCAAGGAGCAGCTTGTGAGCTTGAACTGCTGAGCTTTTGGTTAGCAGCCAAGCTCTTAACCACTGAGCAACCAGGGCTCCAGAATGATCATACTACCACCTATATGGTTGTCTGTGAGCATTAAATGAGAAAACCTCTGTGAAACTGTTAGCACAGGGTCAGAAACAAAGTGAGCTTCCCAAAACTGTTAGGTGTTGGTTGATAAGAATAACAGGGATAAAGGTGACAGAGGAAACATGTAGGAAATAACTGGCAGTCAGAAGACCTAGTTTTGGGACTCTATTTCTGCTTTGCTGTACACCTCGGGAACTTAATTCTCTGGTCTAGTTTCTATACCTGAAAATTGGGACTCAATTGTGTAGAAAGAGCAATCATGTTTTGGGAAAGTACGCTGCCAGGTTCAAACCACAGTTATCTGTGTTGCCACTGTTGTTTTTATAGCATTGGTGGGTCTGAGAGGAGGAGAGTCCATCTTCCTAAGGAAGAAGGGGTTATATAACCTGAGGCCAAAATATTATCAGGAGACTGTCTTCTAGTCCCAGGAGGCAGTGTGCTCCTGAGCAAATCACCTCACCTTTTGGTACAAATTTTCCTTTCTGGGAAATATCAACCAACAAACACCTATTGCCACTGCTCACAAGGGCTTGGTAGGCTTCCGAGGAACATGCATGGCTTCCAGATTCTTACTGCCATTAGTTTATTATCAGTTACAGTGAGAATTGTATTTGTTTCCCTATGGAAAGTGCTTCTCAGAACAAGAGGTGAAGAGTTTGTTTCCGGTAAATGTCTTAATTATCAAGAGAAGGAAAGAAGCTGGTAAAATTGCCTAAGATCCTATCCTCATTCCATGCTTTTCAACAGATTTCTCTCCTTGTTGGTATCAATTTTGGACTTTGTTTCTTGGAGCTGGGAAAACTTTGCAAGAAGTTGGACTTGAGGCTTTTGACAGTCTCTTTTCTTTTACTGTCTTTATTCATAGTGTTGAAAAGTCTGGAAGAAACAAGTGCACTAAGACGCTTCAATTATAGGTCTTAAGTATGAGAAAGCATGTAAGATCTAGGGTCTTCATCAGTTTGGAGATGTGGTTTGCTCACACGCACACCTTCAGCTCATCACAACAATTATAGCTCAAGACATCTTAATAAAAGAATCCCTTGACTCTAAAGAACATGGAACTAGAATGAGAGCAACAGGAAATATAAAACTAATCCCCATCATTTTAGAAGTCATTGATCATACTCATTAAGTCTTTTTAATTGGATGCCTATGAAATTTCAGATTCGAGATAAGATTTCTTCTTTTGATAGCAGTTTAAGGTTTCCACATTGTTAATTCTAGGAAAGGGTGGAGCTGAAGGTTTTTTTGTTGTTGTTCTTTTTTAAGTCAGTTGGGGCAGCAGATAAAAATTAAAGGGAAAAAAGAAACCTCTAAACTGTTGAGATGTAGTCATTGATATAGCTTTTGGAGTAAATTCTTATTTTGCTACTCACTGCTTGGCCAGGCAACAAATCTATTTTGTTTGGATCTGAGCAGCAGTTTGAAAAAAATTTAAAAAATTGTATTGACGGTAATAGCTTGAAACATGAAATTGTTTTTATTCCCAGGTTGGAGAAATTGCAGCCCATGTTTTGTTTAGGCAATGCCTTTGACTCCAGTCTGAATACAAGCAGAATACCAAAACTGTTGGGCACGTTCTCTTATCTCCTACCCAGGGACTGATTTCATTACCATAATTGAAGGCTTGCCTGGATCTTCGTAACCTCTCCCCTCCGAGACTCTTAATAGCTTTGCAGACATTATTGCAGCTCCATTGTTCCGTATGCAGGCAGAGGGGGACAAGCCTGCACAGAGGAAGGTTATGTCTCCCAAGACTCAGCATTGCCTTGTCACTGCCCAGCTGGGCACTCCTTCTGCACTTGTCCTTCCAGAGTTGCAAGTGGGAGCCAGTCACCATCTCTCTGCAACCAGCATCCATTCCAGCAAACAACAGTGATGCAAGATGTATCCCTTTGCTTCCTCATCCTTTTATCTTTTGGGGGATGACTAAGAAGTTCTATAATTATTTATAAAATATGCAAGGGATGCTTACAAGACTGAGATAATGGTGGTGGCATGGGATAAAGCTTAGGGTGCCCTTGTAGGCATTGCATGCTAGAGGAGAAAGATGTGCTTGGCCTTCTGTGGTCTGAGTATATTCTGGGATTGAAGGCCACACACTTGACCTTGGCGTGGGCCACAAAAGACAACAGCCTATATCCACCCTCAGCTGGGTGACTTCCTTGACTGTCAAAGCGAGGAGGATTACAGCCTCCTGTTTCCTAACATAAAAGGAAGGGGCTGTTTGTCTCCGGGATGGGCACACCCCATTGCAATTTGGCAGAGCATCTCAACAACTCTCAGATGTCAGGTTGGGGCAAAACTGGAAATGCATCTGTCCAGTACATCTTGCACTGATTACTTGGAGCGCGTGTTTCTGATTCATTTACACGTAACTCATCCAGGGGGTATTGCAAGAGCTATGTGAAGGCCAAATTAGTCCAATGAGTCTTTTATTATATTTTTTAAACAAGTTTCTCTTAGTTGATTGTCTCTCAGAGCCAAGAAGCTGCATTCTTCCAACCATGTACCAGACTTCAAAATTAGGTTTCATAAATCTGAGAGCAAGTTCTAACCTTGGCTAGGGGACTATCTGCTCTGACCCTGAGGGTGCAGTTAATGAGTCCGCCATTCTGGGTCTGGCCTGGGCTATAAGATGAATGAAAATCATAACTGTGAAAACCTGGATCTTGAGGAACTTGTGTTTCCACACCATGTGGCATCAGCCCCTACAGGGAACTCTCCAGCTCCACAGCTGTATCTGTGACCATTTGTTCCCTCAGTTTCATGAGGGAACAGAACCTCTATTATTACCTTTTTGAGAGGCAGTGTGGCAAAGTTGGTAAGAGCATGGGCTCTGAAACAAGACCACTTGAGCCTGCCACGTACCAGCTCTGTGACTAGGAGCGAGTTATTAACTTGTCTGTGCGCCAGTTTCACCTGTCTGTAACAAGCTGTCTGTTGCTAACAGCCACCCCAAAACTTAATAGCTTGAAGAAAAGACCATTTGATTGCTCATGATTTTGTGGGTCAGGAATTTGAGCAGGGTTCATCTGGGAGAGCATATCTCTGTCTCATGTGATATTGGCTGTATGACAAGTTTGACGCAATTGGGACTGGAAGAACCGAGATGACCCCACCCACATGGCTACGGCATCAGAGCTGACTGTTAGCTAAGGTTCCCAAGTCCTTATCCATGTGGCCTCTCTCTGTGCATGTAGTAGTCTAGGCTAGGTTTCCTTATGTTTCCAAGAGATTGAAAATGAAAGCTGCAAGGCCTCATAAGGCCTGTCACATAGTGTCACTTCCACTACATTTACTCCTTGAATTATAAGGTTCCCAATAACTTAGTCATCAGTAAGCCAGGGGCCTGATGAAAAAATATCTACTCCCAATCCAAGGCCCGTGTATATCAGTTTTATCTAGTCATGGAACTCATTTGGGCCATCCCTGAATGTTTCCTATTCTGTGTCACCATGCAATCTCAGCTTTCTTTCATGAGGGGTGCATCCATCATTCCCTCTGCTCTGTCAGATTTTCTTGAAAGGATCATGCAGCTTGGATGCTGTTGGCTCTTATTGACCCTGGCATGTTCTGAATTCTTCAGGTCACCATAGAAGTGGTCGACGGTCCTGACTCTGAAGCAGATAAAGACCAGCATCCAGAGAATAAGCCCAGTTGGTCAGTCCCATCCCCTGACTGGCGGGCCTGGTGGCAGAGGTCCTTGTCTTTGGCAAGGGTGAACAGCGGGGATCAGGACTACAAGTATGACAGTACCTCAGATGACACCAACTTCCTCAACCCTCCCAGGGGGTGGGACCGTCCGGCCCCAGGCCACCGGACTTTTGAAACCAAAGAGCAGCCAGAATATGGTGAGTTTACCACCCAGTATTATAAAATTAGTGGGGAGAATAAAAGAGGATGATGAAGCCTAAAGGGCATGGAGCCAAGCAAAACCCAGTTTACAGTATGTGGCTTTTGGTCTTCTGTGAAGCATACCTCATAAAGGCTCTATTCCACAGAAGCCCCAAAGAGGCACCAACAGCTACATTTTTCCGGAAAGAATATAATTTTAAAATCATAACGATTATCTTAGGAGATGATTTTTTTTAGGGGTCTTTGGAGTTCTGCCTTTAAAAAACAGAAATTAGTTCTTTTTCTAAAAATGAAGAGATAACAGAATTAACTTGCTTGAGTTTCTTACCATAAAAATTCATACTGAAGATCAATTCAGTTAAAGAGACACACCCAGCTGTTTCCTTTAACCAGGCACTGTGTTATGCTTGGCATTGACAGGAGATGGAGAAGTGGATCCCTTAGGAATACACATGGACATGTGTATCATGGAGTGTCAAAGTAAGGACACCCCCTACTACATTTCGAGAGCCTAAGCCAGGACTTTTCATTTCCCAGTATTTATAGTAGGATAGCTGAGGCAGCAAACAACTTCCAAATTCAGTGACATAAAATCGTAAAGGTTTACTTCTCACCTGAATTTGGATGGGAGATAGGGTGGGAGGATCTCGACTCCACTCAGTCATTCAGGGACCCAGGATCCTTCCATCTAAGAGCTCCACCAACTTTTTGGGCCTGAGAGTTATCTGCTGCGTGCTCTACGTCCAATCGGTAGCCAAGGAAAGAGAGGGAATCTGGAGAAGACACACACACACTCTTAACCACCTCAGCCAGAAGTGACACATCACATCCATTCAAATTCTGTGGTGAAGACCAAGTAGTATGGCCTCACTTGGTTGCAAGGAAGGCTAGGAAATGGATTCTGTTTGTCCAGAAAGAAGTTTGGCAAGCATCTGTCAAAGCACTATCTAAATGTTCACAGGTACTGAAAGAAGGATGTTTCTGCTTACTGACAGGGTTATTGTAGGAATTCATTCAGTGGGTATATATAGAGCACCTGTATAGAGTGGGCTCTCACTCAATGGTAGCCATTATCATCTAGGAGAAATGATGGAGGCTTGCCTGGGGGCTGAGCCAAGACTCCAGTCACTTCAGATTCCCTGACACTCTAACTCCCCCGCAGAACTCTAGTTCCCTGAAACTATATGAGGACTAGTTTAAAATTCTAAGTGGCGTCTACAGAATCCAGCTCTCAGCCCAATGCATGATGATTGTTTTCTTCCCTCTCTGGGGTCTTTGATGTCTCCGATAGGGGCTGTCAAAGCACCATATAAATGTTCACAGGAACTGCTTTTTACTCTGGTTGTTATCTTTGCCATGACTGTTGTTAACATTAATTTTCTGCTCTGAGCAATGCTCCCTGGTAGGCGGGTGAATGAGAACAAGCTTATTACGGCATAAAGCAATATTGCCCTCAAAGCCTTGTCCCACACTCAGAAGTTCCCTTTCTGTCCTTTGAGCACATTAACACATAGAAGTTCTCCAAGAGGAGCATCTCTGCCTGGACGTTCATTGAGGCTTCCGGGCGGTAAGCTGACATACACAGTTTTTCCTAGGTAGCATCATTACTAGCTTCAATACAAATGATATGCCACATAACTATATAGATGTTCTGTGCCTAGCTTTTAGGTATTCATATAAAAAATATTTGTGAGCATTTAAAACAAAGACATGACAAAGGCTACTTAATGGGATGACAAACCCTTAACAGTCACTGAGTCTGTTCCCCATTAAGAGAGCTAATTTTAAGGAGTATTACCTAGTATGTTTGTAACAGTTAGCTTTTGCTGCTAAGCAACTACTCCAAAATTTAGTGGCTTAAAACAGCAAATGGAATCTCTCTTGTGATTCTGGGTGGTCTGAACTGTTCTGCTGGTCTAGGCTGGTTTGGCTGGGGCTGTATGGTCTAGGCTGGCCTCACTCACACTGATGGGGCCTCAGCTGCAATGTTGAGTTGGCTGGGGCCTCCCCCACATGGCTCCTCACCCTCCAGGAGGCTCCAAAAAAAAATGAAAACAAACCCATTGCTGTCAAGTCAATTCCAACTCATGGCAACCCTATAGGACAGAGTAGAACTCCCCATAGGGATTCCAAGGAGTGGCTGGTGGATTCCAGCTGCGGACCTTTTGGTTTGCAGCAGAGCTCTTAACCATTATGCCACCAGGCTTTTCACACAGTGGAGGAAGTGTCCCCAACAGCACGACAGTACAGACCATGATGAGCAGCTTGCATTAGGTTTGCTATTGTCCCACTGGTCAAAGCCAGTCTCGGGAGGTGGAGGGCTGGCAGCCTAATATCAGCACGAAAGGGCAGTAACCAAGGGGGTAGGGATATGGGGAGGGGAATTGTGGAAGTCATTTTTCAAACAATCTGCCCCAGTATTAATATCGAATAATTTAGTTCCAAGAAACTACTTCATGCAAAGATTCCAATGTAAGCCTCATCTGGATTTATAGCTTAATGTTAAAATCTCAAATTTGGGGGATGATATTTCCCAAAATTTGTTCTCTACATTAGTGTAACAGGGAGGAAAGCCTGCAGGCGATTTCTGGATGGTTGAGGCCCCGTTGCTCTTGCTGAGCCCAGCAGGGCATGACTCGGCATAATTGGATTATTTTTTACGCTGGTACCTGCCTCACAGGTGACGTGAACTCTACTTAAATGTGATTTAATGAGCTTTTTCTGACTTACCCACTCCCCCCTTTTTATGGGTCTAAAAACATTATAATTTTAACTTGTGACTCTTTTGGTCATTGCTATTCCCTTGAACAAAACCTGGCCTTGGTGGTGTGTGCAGGATATGGCTGAGTGTGTGTGTGAGCCCACAGCAGCTGGATGCTCCCGCTGACAAGGGTGTGACTATGAGGTTGCTCCAGCCACATCTCTGGGGTCCTTGGGGAGATCACTGGCTGGGCCTAAGACTGTGCAGGTTTCAGAGAGAAAAGCCACTACCCCTAACTCAGTGGCTTTTTTCTCTGGAAGCAACTTGTCTCTGCAGTTTTGCTGTGTTGATGCCTAGTACCCCAAAAAAAACCTATTGCCATCGAGTCGATTCCGACTCATAGCAACTCTATAAGGCAGAGTAGAACTGCCCCCTAGAGCACCTGGTGGATTAGAACTGCCAACCTTTTTGGCTAGCAGCCATAGCATTTAACCATTATACCATCAGGGTTTCTTGATGCCAAGTAAGAAGTGATAAAGAGGTGAAGGAGGCTGAAGCTGGACAAGCAGCCCCAACTCCCTCACATAAGGCAATGGTTTCAAACATCTGCTTTGGCTGTATTGTTGGAAAAATCATTTCTTAAAAGAAAATCAAAGTTTGGAAAAATTCTTTTTTGGGGGAGGGAAGAGAGATGGATAGGACTCCTGGGTGGAGGTGGGCAGGAGACAAACTTTCCCCTCAGGCTCAGGGAATAGGATACAGCCATGAATCTCCTTCGGACTCTCCTTAATGGGCTGAGGAGGCTTCACTGCCATGTTTGCCTGAAGGGTGTTCTGAGTGAACGCCATGTAAACAACGGGCTGTAAGGCTGGCATGGGCCCACAGTTCAGGTAGAAACATGTGTGGACAGCATTCTTGCCAGGCCTACATAATAACAATCACACAACCTGTTAAGAATGAGGCCACCCTTCCCTGCAAGGCACATGCCTGTTGCTCTGTGCTTGGCACCAAAAGAGGCCCCAGGGCCATAGAAGCATTTGGGTGGACCAGGAGAAATGATTACACAGTGGAGGAGCTGCAGAAAGAGCAATGCTTTAGAGATGGAGGGCTTAGCACTATAACCCAAGCTTTCCTTTCTGTTAACTGTATGACCTTGGTCAAGTCACCCAACTATTCCAGGTCTTCATAATATACCAACCTTTCCTACACCTTTCACCCTCCCAGGCCCCATTAGCCTAGTCTATGTTTCCTTTTCCTATACCACTCATCAACTTCTAACATACTATGTAATTTACTTGTTCATTATGTTTATTGATTATTGTCTGTCTCTTTCCACTAAAATGTTAGTTTCCCCAGGGCAAGGATCTTTGGAACTATTATTTAATGATATACCCCATATACGTAAAATTGTGCCTTGAATATAGTTAAAAATAAAAATGAAAAAAAACATTTGCTATTGAATCAGTTCCAACTCATGGTGACCCCGTGTGTGTCAGAGTAGAACCGTGCTCCGTAGGGTTTCAATGGCTGATTTTTCAGAAGTAGATCACCAGGTCTTTCTTTCAAGGTACCTCTGGGTGGACTTGAACCATTAACCTTTCAAGTAATAGAGGCTCAAATGTATAGGTGTAGAGCAATGACTACAAAGGGCTATTTCTAGCTTTAATGTTATGTATCAATTTTCTACTGCTGGGTGACAAACCACCCCAAAATTTGAGGCCTTAAATCAACAGCAATCTAGTATGTCTATGATTCTGGTTTTTTGGTATGGCTCTGTGTCTCAGGATTTCAGACAGGAATCTGCTGGGAGGCCCCTCTGTTCCTGCTGGCATTGGCTGGGTCGCTCATTCAGCTGCATTCAACTGTCGTTGTACAGGACTGGAAGGTTCAAGAAGGCTTCACACACATGGCTGGTGCCTCAGTTCTTCATGTGTCTTTCCTTCCTTGTAATGTCCTATAATTCACAGGTCTAGCTTGAGCTTCTTGCACAATGACAAGATTCCCTAGAGGAAAAGCTAAAAGCTGGCAGGCCTCTCAAGGCCAAGGCTCAGAACATGCACAGCAGCACTTCCATTGCATTCTATTAGTCAGAGCAAGTCAGGAGCCCAGCCCAGATTCTAGGAAGGGGAAATAAACCCAACTGTTAATAGGTGGATGTATGCACAGGAAGGAACTGGTGGTAGCCATCTTTGGCAACTACCCACCATATTATTCCACGGTCCCATGCTCTGCAGATATAGTCACTCTCAGTATTTACTGGGTACCTTCTAGGGGTCAGGTACTGGTCATGTACTGATCACCACACTACAGGACAAAGTCTCTGCCCTAGTGAAGCTAATCACTAAGATGAGCCCTGGAGCTGTAAGCCTTATGGCTCCACCTGGCATCTGGCCGCCTCCAACAGTGAGACGATGGAAGTGGATAACTGGTAAGCTGCTTGACGAGAGAGACGGGGGACTCTTTGGGCAAGGTTGTTGACTATCTCCCTGTCTCCCTTCCAGATTCCACGGACGGTGAGGGTGACTGGAGTCTCTGGTCTGTCTGCAGCGTCACCTGTGGGAATGGCAACCAGAAACGCACCCGGTCTTGTGGCTACGCCTGTACCGCAACAGAATCGAGGACGTGTGACCGTCCAAACTGCCCAGGTGGGCTTATGCAGGGGCGTGGCTCTAAGTTCAAGAGGAAGCTCTTAGTTTATATTTAAAAGTTATTAAAATTGACTTTTTAAATGACAACCTTTTCCCTAAACAAGACTTCTGACCAGAGTGAGACAAGAGACAATTAATGAGCTGAATGGATAAAAAGATGAATTTTCTGAGTCTTATTTTAGTTTTATGCACAGTTGTAGTGGCCGTGACCTAGGGGACAAGTCCAAACGCCACTTACTGGATTTAAAGAAGGGATCTGGTTAATTTGGGCCTTTGAAGTACATTAGTTTGTGTCTTGAAGAGGACAGTAAACTCGACATTAACAGCCTGACAAGGAAGCTAGGACAAGAGGTTTGACAGCCATCTACAGAAAAATTACACATTAATCCTGCCTACAAAGCCTGAAAGTTGCCAGAGACTCCCAAGAGAGCAAACTAGGACCTTGGCAATTATTTATTACTTTATACTCCATTGTCAGTTTTTTTTTTTTTTTTAAACTAATTGCAAACTTGTTGAAAGGTCACAATAGGGGTAAAAAATAATTGTGACTGTCATGGTTAGGCATTGGGCTGCTAACCAAAAGGTCAGCAGTTCAAATCCACCAGCTGCTCCTTGGAATCCCTATGAGGCAGTTATACTCTGTCCTATACAGTTGCCATGGGTCAAAATCTACTGGACAGCAACTTTTTTTTTTTTCTTAATAGCAAGGGTTGTCAAACTATGACCCATTAGCCAAGTCCGGCCTGTGGCCTGTTTTTGTGTGGCCCACACATTTTTAAAGAGTTGTTAAGAACCAAAAAGAAGGAGAATACGCAACCAAAACCATGTGTGATCCCCAAACTCTGAGATATTTACTATCTGATCATTTACATTTGCTATATGTCCCCCGTTGCCAGGTAGAATACCAGCCTAAAATATTATCTTTGGCTCATCCAAAAAACCACACATTCCAAATGACTTCATCAGAAGGAAATTTCAGACAGAAAATTTGACCCTCCACCCCAGACTTCCTTTTCCTACCCTCTAGACCCTCTGATTCCAAACCATAAGGCCAAGATTTGAAACTAAAAAGAAGTGGAAGAGCAAAGGGGTCCCTGAGGAAAAAGAGAAAGGGTCAGATTGGTATGGATGTGTATGTTAGCAGAAGGGGCATATGTGGAAAGTGGAGGTAAAATATAAGAAGTGGCCGTCCTGGCTCCATGTCATCCATGCAAAAAGATCTCAAGAAGTGGAGCAATCATCAAGGTGCTTTTCCTGATCTTTCTCATGCTCATCATGATGAAGCTGAGGTCATTATGGGATCTGGTGGGATGGTTGGGATTTGGGTAGATAGAAATCAATCAATAATAATAATAGGAGGAGAAAGAGGAGGACAAGAAGAAAATGAAGAAGGAGGTGAGGGAGAATACAAAGAATAAGGAAGAAGAGGAGAGGGAGGAGAATGAGAAGAAGGAAATAAAAAAGTTAATGGTAAAGGAGATCATGAAGAATAAGATTTTGGAGTATTTATATATCAAGTACATTTCTAAGGATGTTATTCATTCAATCCTCATGGTAGACTCATGAAAGGAGTATTATTATTGTATCCATTTGACAACTGTGGAAACTCAAGTACAGATGGTTAACTTGATTAGAGCCACATAGGTAGCAAGTTATCAGTGTGAAGCCAGGAGATCTGATTCCAGGGTCCATGTTCTTAACCATTAAGCTGTTCCCCCTCCATCAGAAAGAAGGGTATTGGGGTTTTGCCACATATGGATACAGACAGCATTTAATGTCAGAGTGTTTGAGGCTTCCCTTGTGTCTTCTTGCAGAGCTGACACCTAGACCCAACGTGGTGGATTTAGGTATCTTCTCGGGGGAGGCTCTTCTCTGCTGCCATTTTGAATGTTTCATTCTCGTTTTCTCTCACCACTAAGAGCAATGTGGCTAGCAGCCCTGTTCATGCATGCTCCTCTCCCCTGTCCTTGCTCTCCTTCCATCCTTTCTGCCTCTGTTCCTGACAGTTCCAGCTTTTCAGGGCTCCCTTGGAGCATGAAGGATTTCCATTTGGGGCATCTTTTTCCTTGTTGGGCTTTGTTGATTCTCAGCCTTACTAGAAAGAATCATGGGGCAGACAAGGTCTCACTGGCCTGGCAGAGATTTCACTGTAAAAAGTATATCCCCTATGTCAACTCTAAAAATAAGTTTGCAATGTCTTAAATAAAGTCAGAGAGAGCCCCTTAAAAGAAATCAAGTCATGCCCAGCAGGGAGACCAAAGTTCGACAACAAAGGCCCTGGCTTCCATCAACCCTTCCTCTTTGCATTAGTTTTCACAAGATTCCTATTTGTAAAGGAAGCTGGGTGGGGGTGGTAGTTTGGTGGCAGAAGGAGGTGTTGAGGCAAGCTGAAGCCAGTTCCTCAGAACAAGTAATGGCAAGCCCACCTTATTTATTCGTTCTGGAGCATCAGGGCAGTGCTGAGTCCTAGAACATGGGACATCTGGTCTTTGCCTATGGACTGCTGCATCCTCAAAATGAGCCAGACAAATATCAAGGGAAAAATATCACATAACACTGACCACTTTCTTTCTTGACACAGAACTCATTTAATTCATTCAGCAACCCTGTGAACTTCTTTATTTTGTTCTTCCCATTTTAGAGATGTGGAAACTGAGGCACACAGATTGGTTAAGTGGCATATCTAGGGTCATACAGATAGTACGATTTGAACTCTGGCAGCCAGTCCCCAAAGACAAGGTATTAACAGCTACACTCAACTGTCTCTAGTTTGTCACTCTGAGACCACCAATCATCCTGCCACATGTCCCCCACTGCCAAGACCCCATCCCCAGACCTACCAAGGGACTTCCTTAGGACTCACTCAGGCGCATTTGGATCTGATTTCATGCTGCAAATGGTATGTGGAGTTTTCATATATTTTATGTTGTACTACCTGCTTTTTACTGTTTCCTCTGCTGGCAAGTTTCTGCCAGTGAGTGGTAATGAATACAAAAAAAGGCTTTGTTCAGGTGTATTTGTTTTTTTTTTATTTTAAGTTTTAGGGGGGAGGGTGCTGACTTTTTCCGCATAACTAGGGAAAAATGAGCTCTTGTCTATGTACAGGAATTGAAGACACCTTCAGGACAGCTGCCACTGAAGTGAGCCTGCTTGCGGGAAGCGAGGAGTTTAATGCCACCAAACTGTTTGAAGTTGGTAAGAAGATTTTTTTTTTCTTCTTTATCCAAATATTGATTTAGTGCTTTGGAGATCCCTTTTGCCTTTGCAATGCCATCCTTGGATCTATTTAAAAGTTTCATTTTCCTCTGATGGGGTCCAATTCTCTCAGCATATTTCTTGTTCACTGAACACACTCCAAGCAACATGAGCAATCCCATTTTTCCTGCACCAGACAGAGCCCAGTAACACTCTTATGTCCACCCTGCTTGCTATGCAGCTGCCACGGCAATGGGCAGGCAGGGACCACTCCCTTCCCTTAGCAATGAATCAGTCCACAGGAAGGGCGCAAGCTGCCATGAAATCTGCTGACAGCCAGGCTGTCGCCAATGAAATCGAGAAATGATGATCTCAGTTCTTCAGCAGAGGGAGGAGAGGGGGAGTATTTTCAATATTATGCCCCCCATGAATTTTTCATAAGCCTTTGGTACACCCCGCTACTACTTGTCTGATATTTGTGTGTTTCTGGATGTAATTCTATATTGTAGAAGGGTAAGGACTCCTTCTGCTGTATTCCTTTTGCTACCCAAAAATTCTTTCTTAGCCTCTTCACACTTCTAACCTGCTGCCTAAGTTAAAAGTTATGGAGCACTGAGTTCCTGTTTACGGTGATGGAAAATTCACCTTGATTAAAGGTAATGGTCACACAGCCATTTAATGTAATCGATGTCACTAAGTTGTACACCTATAAAAAATTTAATTGACAAATGTTGTGTTATTTACACTTTTACAACAAAAAAAAGAGGAGCTGCTAAGGCTGCTTATGTAAAACCAAACACCTCATAGGATTTGTTTTCTTGGTTTGGAGGTTTAAGGCCATGGATCAGAGATTCTACAGAAGAATACTAATCAAAAGGGGGGGAAATATAGAACAGGGTTTCAAATTCTCATGGAATCCAGATTATCTGGAGTCATTAAGGCTGGATAAACCTCCAGAACTATTGCCTGAGATAATCTTTAAAACTTAAACCAAAAATATCCCCTGAAACCTTCTTTAAATCAAATAACCAAACCAAACCCAGTGCCATCGAGTCGATTCTGACTCATAGCGACCCTATAGGACAGAGTAGAACTGCCCCACAGAGTTTCCAAGGAGCGCCTGGTGGATCCGAACTGCCAACCCTTTTGGTTAGCAGCCGTAGCACTTAGCCACTATGCCACCAGGGTTTCCCTTAAACCAAATAGTTTAGCTTAATTAGTAAAGGATGTCTGCCTTGAGCATTGTGCTCTTCTAAAGAACTGTCTATTTGGGATCAAACTGACAACAGCAACTCTAAAGGTTAGATAGGAAGCTTGGAGACAATGAGTTTTTGTTAATGTGGAGAAACAATTTGCAAAGGGAGGGTGAAAATGGTTGGACAACTTGAAGAATGTTATCAGTGTTACTGAATTGTACGAGTAGAAATTGCTGATTTGGTGTATGTTCTGCTGTGTGTATTTTCAACAATAAAAATAAATAAAATTATTTTTTAATTAAAAGTTAACAGTCCTAAGTTCCAATTTTTCACATCTCTGCTGTTTGATAGCCAATCTACTAAATGTTGTTGTTGTTTTGTTCTTGGGCACTGTTGAGTCAGTTCCAACTCATAGTGACCCCAGGTAACAGAGTAGACCTGCCCCATAGGGATTTCTTGGCTGGAATCTTTGTTGAAGAAGATCGCACCCTGCTTGCTAAACAGCCTCCACGACAATAGACAGGCAGGAGCCACTCTCTTCCTTTAGCGACGAATCAGTCCATAGGACGGGTGCAAGCCACCATGGAATCTGTCCTCATGGCCCTCAAAGAATACAGATCCAGTTTTGCCAGGGATTCTGGTTTTCTAAAAGAGGCCAGAAATCTAGGTTTCGGCAGAACATCTCTCAATTTTTTAAACACTTGATAATAATGCATTTTTTGAAAAACCTGACATGTCTCTGAGCCAAACTGAAGGCAGTATGCAAATTCTGGATCACCCGGGGTCTGACTTTATCCCCAATCCCTTCACAGACCCAGCAGAACTACATTTTAACAGGAGCCTTCTGAAAATACAGTACATTAGAACTAAGGAATGACTTTAAAGGTAGGAATTTTACATGAAATGGTAGAGCAGTAAAGGAGAACCTTTTGGGTAAAGAGTTTCACCAGTCTTCTCACATCATACTCCACAGGCTGGCAACCTCCCTCGCTTTTGCAGAGAACCAGTCAGATGCACAAGACCTCACCCTGTGTGTGGCCAAGGGCTCAGAGGGGTAAGGAGGCCTGGTAGACCAGTCAAGTCCTGGTAGGAAAGGACATAGCTCACTCAAAATATGTAAGTGAGGAGCATTTGATGGTGGAACTGTTTGCAAAGCTATGAGAAGGATGGGGGGAAATCAACAAGGGCTTGTGCAGAACCCCAGGCCTGGCAGTAGTGGGAGCGCTTACCACCCCTTGGCCTAAAGGGGCCAGAGAAACGAGTGGTCACTGGAACCCAGAGGGAGTAAGTGTCTGCAGAGGCCACCTGACAGCAATGCTTCCCCAGAAGAATGCAGCCAGCCTGCACCACTGAAGGAGGAGCCAAGTGGATAAATACTCTGACATCACTCTCCTCTCTCCCTCGAGCCTCTTGCCAAGTTCTCCCATTGGCTGAACCCAACTGGAAACCAGGGGTCAAGAAGCCTGTTGACAAAGTCCACACAGGTCATCCTTCCAGGGCAAGGAGAAGATTGGGATGGGGATAGAGAAGGACAAACGGAAGATGCCCAGCAGAGATGAGAAAGAATGACTTGCACAACATCGTTACTTTTCTTAGTCCTGCCTCAGTTTCCTGGTCTGTAAAATGGTATGAGGTGATAGTGCCTAGTTCATAGAGTTATTGTAAAATCAAGTGAGTTGATATCTGTAAGGCACTTAGAGCATGCCCATCATAATGAAAGCACTATATAAGTTTGATAAATGAACCATAAAAACAAGTCAGTGACAGACTGGGAAAGAATTTTCAGCTCTGACGTCTCCGACCAGCGCCTGATCTCTAAAATCTACATGATTCTGTCAAAACTCAACCACAAAAAGACAAACAACCCAATCAAGAAGTGGGCAAAGGATATGAACACACACTTCACTAAAGAAGATATTCAGGCAGCTAACAGATACATGAGAAAATGCTCTCGATCATTAGCCATTAGAGAAATGCAAATTAAAACTACGATGAGATTCCGTCTCACTCCCACAAGGCTGGCATTAATCCAAAAAACACAAAATAATAAATGTTGGAGAGGCTGCGGAGAGATTGGAACTCTTATAAACTGCTGGTGGGAATGTCAAATGGTACAACCACTTTGGAAATCTATCTGGCATTATCTTAAACAGTTAGAAATAGAACTACCATACAACCCAGAAATCCCCCTCCTCGGAATATACCCTAGAGAAACAAGAGCCTTCACACAAACAGGTATATGCACACCCATGTTTATTGCAGCTCTGTTCACAAAAGCAAAAAGCTGGAAGCAACCAAGGTGTCCATCAACGGATGAATGGGTAAATAAATTGTGGTATATTCACACAATGGAATACTACGCATCGATAAAGAACTGTGAAACATTTCATAACATGGGGGAACCTGGAAGGCATTATGCTGAGCGAAATCAGTCAGAGGCAAAAGGACAAATATTGTATAAGACCACTATTATAAGATCTTGAGAAATAGTATAAACTGAGAAGAACACATACTTTTGTGGTTACGAGGGGGGAGGGAGGGAGGGAGGGAGAGGGTTTTTTACTGATTAATTAGCAGATAAGAACTGCTTTAGGTGAAGGGAAGGACAATATTCAATACATGGAAGGTCAGCTCAACTGGACTGGACTGGACTGGACCAAAAGCAAAGAAGTTTCCGGGATAAACTGAATACTTTAAAGGTCAACAGAGCAAGGGTGGGGGTTTGGGAACCATGGTTTAAGGGGACTTCTAAGTCAATTGGCAAAATCATTCTATTATGAAAACATTCTGCATCCCACTTTGAAATGTGGCGTCTGGGGTCTTAAATGCTAACAAGCGGCCATCTAAGATGCATCAATTGGTCTCAACCCACCTGGAGCAAAGGAGAATGAAGAACACCAAGGTCACACGACAATTAAGAGCCCAAGAGACAGAAAGGGCCACATGAACCAGAGACCTACATCATCCTGAGACCAGAAGAATGAGATGGTGCCCGGCCACAATCGATGACTGCCCTCACAGGGAGCACAATAGAGAACCCCTGAGGGAGCAGGAGATCAGTGGGATGCAGACCCCAAATTCTCATAAAAAGACCAGACTTAATGGTCTGACTGTGACTAGAGGAATCCCGGCGGTCATGGTCCCCAAACCTTCTGTTGGCACAGGACGGGAACCATCCCCGAAGACAATTCATCAGACATGAAAGGGACTGGACAGTGGGTGGGAGAGAAATGCTGATGAAGAGTGAGCTACTTGTATCAGGTGGACACTTGAGACTGTGTTGGCATCTCCTGTCTGGAGGGGGGATGGGAGGATAGAGAGAGTTGGAGGCTGGCAAAGTTTTCACGAAAGGAGAGACTGGAAGAGCTGACTCATTAGGGGGAGAGCAAGTGGGAGTAAGGAGTAAGATGTATATTAACTTATACGTGACAGACTGACTTGATTTGTAAACGTTCACTTGAAGCTCAATAAAAGTTAATAATAATAATAAAAAAAACAAGTCAGTGGATGCTCTGCAGCTACATGAACACTGCACCCTGGAGGGAACATACAGAGCCATTTTCTGAGCTTCAACATCCCATGGAATTTTGTTTCTGAAGATCTTGCCTCCTGAGGGAGATCCCTTAGGCTTTGCAGATACAACTGCCCAAGATCCAACTTCCATTTTCTCAGTAACTGTCTAGTCAGTGATTGTAGCCGTGGAATCAAAGAACTTAGAGCTGAAAGGAGCCTTAGACACTATTCCAGCTGCCAGGACACCGGACACTGTTTTGAGCACTTGCTAGATTTGCTCCCATTTAATCTTCCTCAGTGTTCTGAGATAGGCCCCATTTTACCCCCAGTTTGGAGATGAGAAAACTGAAGCACGGTATGGTGAGGTAACTTGAAGGTCACAGAGTTAATAAATAGTTGAGTTGGGATACAATCACAGGCAGTCTAGCACCAGATCCCAAGCTTTCAACCTTATGCCAGGCCTTTCTGAGCTCACTGGAGATGCCCTGTTTCTCTGTTCCTCATTTTCCTGAGTCCTCCTGGTGGGTCCACCTGAGCCCTCCTCCAAGATGCTCCTCTTCCTGATTTCAACTATGGCATCACCAGCCCCCCAGACGCCATGATCAGAGTCTGAGTCACTTCTCATAGCTTCCTCTCTTTACCCCTATGTTCACCAACCACCAAGACCTGGCAGCTCTAACTCTCTGACTACTTTTGGTCCTACATGCTTTCCCTTCCCAGAGTATCTCACCTGGACCCTTTACAAGTACCTCTAATTGTTCTCTACGACCTTCCATTCTGTTATCAGTGCTGAATTCACTTTCTTACTATAAAAATCAGTTAATAACCTACTATCATCTACAAGACACATAGTCTACATGAACCACAGCCTCATCTACCCTGAGACCAGAAGAAGTAGATGGTACCCAACTACTACCACCAACCATTCTAATCAGGGCCACAATAGATGGACCCTAATAGAATGGGAGAATAATGTGGAACAGAACCATAAATTCCTTAAAAAAAAAAAAACTAGACCTACTAGACTGGTTGAGACTCCTCAAGACCATAACCCTGAGATACTCTTCAAATCGTGAATGAAAACTAACCCCTGAGGTCACCTTTTACCTAAATAACAAATCAGCTGAGAAAATAATATCACCCATAAGTACTGTGCACCTTTAAAAAATCACTTATATGAGACCAAAAGGTCAACAATTACTTTCAAACAAAGATGAGAATGTAAGGAGGGCAGGGAAACCAGACTAATGGAATCAGAACAACCAGAATGTAAAGAATGAGAATGTTCACACATTGTAAAGAATGTAACCAATGTCACTGAGTAACTTGTGTAGAAGTTGTTGAATGAGAACCTAAACTGCTGTGCAAACCTTCAAAGAAAACACAATAAAATTGAAAAATAAGTAGCAGGAAAAGAGTAATAATCCACTATGACTCAAAAACCTTCAGTGTCTGCCCAGTGCCTTCTTAATAAGCCTGAGCTGCTTTGGAGACGTCCATGATATGACACCAACAACCTTATTTCCCTCTATCCTCTGCTCCAGTTAAACTCAACAAGTCCCCAGCCCCTAAACATCCCCGCCAGAGTCTTTCTGCTAAACCTTGGTTTGCACACTTCACATTTTCCTTGAATGCCCTCCCTTGACCCTGCCCCCATCTCTGCTATTGCAGCCTATGTCAGTTCAGGTCCTCCAAGAAGCAAGTACCCAGGTGGGAATAGACCTGCAATTTGTTGGGGGAATGCCTGTGAAGGATAAAGGGGAAGGGAGCAGGACTAGGCAGGGAGAGCTTCCAGACTGAGGTGAAGGTCTGACTACTGTGGAAGGAAGAGGGAAGGAAGAAGGATCGGGAATGAAGAGCCCAGGATACCTCTGAGAGAGTCTCAACCATGTGGTGAGGAACCCCAGCACAGGCTACTGGTAGGAGGAGTCCTGCATTGGGTAGGAATGCACTGACTCCCATACCCCCACCTTGCTGAGTCATTGGCTGAGAGCAGCCACCACACCGCCCTACCATGCCTTAGGGCCAGCGTGGTTGTCACATGCTTCTTGAAGCCCACCTGACATCCCTGCTGGAAATGGCATTGTGTTTTTGAACATCCACAAGGCTTTTTTCTTTATAATTTTTATTTTATTGGGTAATGTATATATAATATGAAGTTTGCCATTTTAACTGATTCAGTGGCATTAATTTACAATGTGGTATAACCATCACCACCATCTACTTCCAAAATTTTTCATCACCCACCCATGGTCATTTTGCCTTTGCCTCCTTTACTGCACCCCACATTCCACCACAGCTGGCTTCCTTAAAGGGTGTGTACCTCGGCTTATCCGCTGCAACACACTGAGGCAGATGCTGTGGTTGCTCTGCCCATGTCCCCTTGTCCCCACCAAGTCCCTGTACACCAGCTCGACCGCCACATGGAGGCCCCTGTGTTTCTTTGCTGAAGGCTTTTTCTGGTCTCCAGAGCTCACAGGCCCATGAATGTGTGGTGGCTGGAAGTGACTCAGCCAGGAATGTCCAAAAGCAGCACTCCTTCAGTTGTTATTTGGAGCTGTTGGGTAAATAACCAGATCCATCACCCCTTGAATGGGAAAGCTCTGAGGTGTGTCCTCTGCACTGTTTCCCCAACAGAGCTGAGCTCCAGCTGTTAAAAGTGATTATCTATTTAATAATAATTAAAAAAAAAAAAAAACCCCTATTTAATATGCACCCTATATTGGCCCTGGGTGGTGCAAATAGCTAATACATTCATCTGCTAATGGAAGGTTGGCTGTTCAAGTCCATCTAGAGGTGCCTCAGAGGAAAGGCCTGGTGATCTCTCAGCCATTGAAAACCCTGTGGAGCACAGTTCTACTCTGACACACTTGTGGTCACCATGAGTCTAAGTCAACTTGACTACAACTGGATTGGTCTTTTTTTTTTTTTTTGGTTCTATATTGACTGCCTTCCTTCCCTATCTCACTTCCTTGCTTCCCTACTGGCATTTTTTAGAATCATCAGCCAAAGAACCATTTTCACTGGAATCTTCATCTCAGGGTCTACTTCTGGGAGTACCCCAACTAAGATATTAAGTAAATCAGAGGTCCCAAACTCAGATGACAAAATAAAGCCTATGAATCAGGTGGCTCAAGCAGGGACTGGGGTGGTCTGGAGAACCTGCACCATTGTCCAAGAAGTGGTCCCTGTTCACCTATTCACAGCAGCCAGTGGTTCCCATGGAGAAATGCAGGACCAGTGTAGACACATCTTTGGGTTTTTCAAATGAAGCCAGGAATCCCCATTTGTAAGTGAAATTGCCTATTTTTAAATGTTGACAACTAATTCAAAATTTTTTATTACTGTAATAACTAAACAGAACATCTCCTCAGGTAAATTCTGGCCAGTGACCTCTAGCCTAAATGTTAACAACAACAACAAAAAAAGTTGTCATTGAGTCCATTCCAACTCTTGGCAACCTCCTGTGAGTCAGGGTGTTCAATGGCTGGTTTTTCAGAGGTAGATTACCAGCTTTTTTTTCTGAGGCACCTCTGGGTGGACTCCAGCCTCCAACCTTTCAGTTAGCAGTCAAATGCGTTAGCCATTTGCACCACCCAGGGACGCCAGCCTAAATGTTAAGTCCCCCAAAAGGAGGGACCACCCCTCCCTTTCCTCACTGAAGCATTTTATATAGATTTACATACAATGATTGATAAATATCTAAGGTTGTTATGTTGTTTGTTGTTGTCTGTTGCCTTTGAGTCAGTTCTGACTCATAGCAACCCTATAGAACAGGGTAGAACTGCCCCATAGTGTTTCCAAGGAGTGGCTGGTGGATTCCAACTGCCGACCTTTTGGTTAGCAGTCATTCCTAGCTCTAAACCACATCTACGGTTAAGAGGCTAAAAGACTAAAAGACTAGCCCTAGTTTAAACCAGAAACCGAGTGGCAAAATAAAACTTAGTCCTTCGAATGTTTTTCAGAGGCATTTCTACCGCCTCATCCCTTGTTTAGAGAGGCGATTCAGAATGGTCCTGTGAATTATTGTTAATTTTGTTAAGGGTGTTCATGAGATTATAATTACCTAGGAAAAATCTCTTTTATTTGTTTATGTATTTTTATAGATTCCTAGTTAAATTTAGGAGTCATAATATCATATAAAAAAAATTTTTTTTCATAGTTTCACAAAATTAAAGACAAAAGATGAAGCAAATATAAAAACCCCATATAATGATGGTTAAATCCAGATGATGGCATATAGGCAGTCATATAAGTATTATTCTCTCTACTTTTATATGTATTTAAATTTTTTCATAATATAAGGGGGAGGGGAGCCTATGGACAAAGAAACTCTCAGTCATCTCCAAGTCCAAGAGAGACGAGAGTGGCCATCTGTGGCTTGGGGGCTCCAGGCAGCTGTGGGGGACTGGGGCTCAATGAGGGAGGTATTGACTGTAACATAGACTAGTTTTGCACATGGTGAGAGGGTGTCTCTGTGGCCTTTTTCAGACATGGACAGTTGTGAGCGATGGATGAGCTGCAAAAGTGAGTTCTTAAAGAAGTACATGCACAAAGTAATGAACGACCTGCCCAGCTGCCCCTGCTTCTATCCCACCGAAGTGGCCTACAGCACAGCAGACATCTTTGACCACATCAAGCAGAAGGACTTCCGCTGGAAGGACGCCAGCGGGCCCAAGGAGAAGTTGGAGATCTACAAGCCAACGGCCCGATACTGCATCCGGTCCATGCTGTCACTAGAGAGCACCACACTGGCTGCCCAGCACTGTTGCTATGGTGACAACATGCAGCTCATCACCAGGGGCAAAGGGGCTGGGACGCCCAACCTCATCAGCACTGAGTTCTCTGCAGAGCTCCATTACAAAGTGGACATTCTGCCCTGGATTATCTGCAAGGGTGACTGGAGCAGGTATAATGAGGCTCGGCCTCCCAACAATGGACAGAAGTGCACAGAGAGCCCTTCAGACGAAGATTACTTCAAGCAGTTCCAAGAGGCCAGGGAATATTAAGAGGCTGGGGATAAGGTGGACGGAGATGGGGGCGCCACCTCTGGCATTTGTAACACAGACACGCTGCACTGGTCTACTCACCTGGAGCAGAATCCTCGTTACCTGCATATGTGTATATTTGTATATACTACACGAATATTTTCCATAAATTACATGAGAGGTGTGCGCCAAGCCCAGGTGACTGCCATCTGAAGCCACGCTTACCCTCTGAGATGCCTACAGACTTTTTGGATATCCTGTTAGGACAATGCAGGCAGGTGCATGGGACAGCAAAGCAGCCAAAAGGACCTGGAGGGGATAGTGGGTAGGACTCAATTCACACCTGATCCAGTGTTTCTAAGAGAAGCTAAGTGGGCAAGAGACTGAAGGTGTAAACGTTATAAGCAATTTTTATATATAACTTATTTAATATGAATGTGACTTAAGTGCAAACTTTTCTCTGGAGTTGTTATTGTGAAACTATTTAATCACTTCTCTGAGAAAACAGAGAGGAAGGGGCTTAGAAAAGTGGAAGAGAAAGGGAATTTAGTAATGAGTTCTTTTAAACAAAAAGAAACTCAATGGAAATGTAGCGAAACAAACAAACAAACAAAAAAGCCACTGTAAACCAAAGGTTATTTAGTCATAAGGCACCTTGCTGAAGTCTCGACCATCCAAAATTCCCTTGCCTCAGACTGGGTCACGATGAGTTGGAATTGACTCAATGGCAAGGGGCTTTTTTTTTTCCAGACTGGGTAGGGTTTGGGAGCAAATGAGTAATTTAGGGGCAAATCTGAGGTCTGGTTTTTGTAACCATATTAAAAGGCTTTAGAATAAAAGAGCAATATTTCTTATTTGCATAATGCTATGATTCTACTAAAAAACTCCAAAATGGCAGAATTTCTGTTCATGTAGGTTCAGAAAACAACAGAAAGTTCAGGCATAAGAACAGGGAATAGCACTTTTCCAAAGGAAAAAAGGAAGAATTAGACCTCATTTCATCTATTTTATTTTAATACCATTGTAACAATTTTCCCTTCACCGATATATTCCTAGTAAATGCTATAAAAAGGGGAGGGAGGGCTAAAGTCTGGGAAATCCTAATTTTTTTTTATGTTTTAAGAAAGAAGAAAGCTGCATTATTTTTATAAAGTATTTATTGAATCATTGGGTCTTGTGCATCAAGCAGTTGTAATATGACCTGGTTCTGTAGGGTGGAACGTGGGGCAAATAAAGAGTTGGTTCTTATTCAATATTTTACTTGCAAAACTCCAGGAAAAGAGAATATATAATAAACTCATAATAAAATGTGTTGCCTGCATCCTTGATTTATGACACAAATACCATAAATAGCCTTGATGAAGCAGGGCTTCTAGGCAGGGAAAGGAAGGTTCAAACCAGGTGGGAATAAAGGACTCATTGATTGACATGATGGTGGGTGGTGTAGGTCATAGCATCTTTGGCACAAAGAGCATCCACCAAAGAGGCTGGAGCCCATTGACGCATGTGTGACCCGTTGCCCACCCAGAACTAAGAAAGTGAAGCCAAAGTAAAGGCTTAAGACAGCCCAGGTGAGTGGGACCACTTCCAGACAAAATTCTGCAATTAGGGTAATAAGTAAAACTATGCATCTTGCAGATTATTCCTTTTCCAGATGAGAAAACCAAGGCTGAGAGAACATAAATCACATTGAAACTCATCTTTCATTTCCTAGCCCAGTGCTCTTTCTACTACATTTTTGGTGTCCTCATATTCCTGGTGTCTTTGGTATTCTTGATGCCATCTTTGTTGTTGTTGTTAGGTGCCATCAAGTCGATTCCAACTCATAGCAACTCTATGTACAACAGAATGCCCAGTTCTTACCATCCTCACAATCCTTGCTGTGCTTGAGCCCATCGTTGCAGCCACTGTGTCAACCCATCTCATTGAGAGTCTTTCTCTCTTTCACTGACCCTCTACTTTACCAAGCATGATGTCCTTCTCCAGGGACTGGTCCTTCCCAATAACGCGTCTAAAATATGTAAGATGAAGTCTCACCATCCTCACTTCTAAGGAGCATTTTGACTGTACTCCATCCTTAGGTTCCCCTACTACAATCCTGCTCTTATCAGTCATTTGTACTTTAGAATGAATCGTCCATGTATTTCCCATTCTCAGGATATTTATATTTAAGATTCATTTCTAATTTGTGGAATGAGAAGTATTATGCACATCTAAAGGAATTTTAGGCAGCTGAACTTGTAGGGAAGAAAATCAATGTTTCCATATATCAGGGAAGCAGATTTGGCTTCTAGTAATAGGCAAAGAGAGTTGGCCAGCAATAATAGAATGCCTTGCCTTTGAGGTGAGCTCCCTGTCGGGACAGGTGTTCAAACGGAGGCTGGAGACGATGCACATGAGAAACTCAATTGAGTGATGAAGAGAGGCAGAAACGTACAATGACACCCTCTGATAGATACTCTGTTAATGGTGGGTGCAAAGCACTGGGAAAATAGAGGCAGGAATCAGGAAAGTGCCTATAAATTCTTACGGAGGAGTGGAATTTTCTAATGCAAAGAGAAGGGAGGGCGGAGTGGATGCATTTGGAATAAGAAAATAGCATGGACACAAAGTAATCAAATAGGAAGGAGCTTGATGTTTTTAGTGTTTTCTGGAAGCTAGGATGTTTAGAGTGATGAGCAGAGGGAGGAGAGTGGCAAGTAATGGAGCCATATTTCGGGAGTTTTTGTTGAGAATCTAGCATGGAATCTTCAGGGGACACAGAGATCTTTCTTACTACAGTGAGAATGACTGATCCAGTAATGTTTTCCATGGGTTATTTGTTTTTGTTGACCTAGTTAATTGATAATCAGAAAGTGGAGTGAATTGGGAGTGGGGAAGAGCATTTTGCCTCCTAAAGGCCACTCCAAAATACCTTTAGTCTCTTTGACATCATTGGGATGGTGTCATGCCTCTAAAAATTTGCTGATCTATAATCTGCCTCTATCAAGATAAGCTAATTTTCAATCTCAAAGCCCTATGAGTCTGATGGGTGAACCTCAGAAATCAAGACTCCACTACCCAGGTTATCCAATAAGACAAGGACGTTCTTGTTTTAGTCAATCCAGGGCCCACACTGCCCCAAGGTGGCTTCAAGCAATTTCCTCAGTGAATAGTGAATAATTTTCTGAAGGGCCAACATTGCCCACAGCAGAGTACTGCCTGTGACCTCTCTCTATAACATCTCACCAGCTGTTCTACAAACTTCTTATCTAATGTGCTGCTCCTTTGCCTCTCCCTGGAAAGATAACCCCTTTTCTGGTAATCCACTGGGCCCCTGGGGTGTCACATCTCAACAAGCCAACCTTGGCAAACAGATACCCAAGGCCCTCTAGTGGCTACACATGGGAAGGGCGAGGGAGAAGCCCAGGAAGTGTGTAGCTTTCTCTTCAGCATCAGAGTGCTGTTCAAGTGCCCACCATGATTATAGTCTCAAAGAGTTTCTGCCTTTGTATTTCAGCAGCTAAGAGAGTAGAGGGCCCTATCTTTGGACCAGGAGTCAAAGAATAAGTACTATAAAAAAGAAAAACAAACAAAAACCCACTGTGGTAGAGTCAGTTCTGACTCATAGCGACCACAGGGCTTTCCAAGACAGTAAATCTTTATGGAAGCAGGCTGCCACATCTTTCTCCCATGAAGCCCTGGGTGGTTCCGAACTGCTGACCTTTCAGTTAGCAGTCAATCACTTTACCCACTGCACCACCAAGTCTTCTTATAGGTACTCTACCAGTCATTATTTTCTGAGTATTTTGTGCCTCTGTACTAATCACTTTATCATGGGAAACCAAAAAAAAAAACCTAATTTCTGTCAAGTCAATTCCGACTCTTAGCGACCCTATTGGACAGAGTAGAACTGCCAGTACAGCTTCCAAGGAGCACCTGGTGAATTTGAACTGCTGACATTTTGGTTAGCAGCCACAGCTTTTAACCACTACGCCACCAGGGTCTTGCAGGTATTATTACATCCATTCTATAGGTGAGGAAAAAGAAGTCCAGAGAAATTAGCTAACTTGCCCATGCCATACTACTAAGTAAATGGCAGTCATGTTGAAGACAGTCTTTGTGATCACCAAGCCCAGGCTCTTAAACTTAACCCCTGTGCTATACTCTCTTCCTAAATCTTCCCAAGACTCACAGGTTCAGTTCTTTAGCTCTGACTTACTCTGCCTTTGCTCAAATTGTTCAAATCTGCCAACGTCCCTGGGCCAACCCTCATCAGTGTCTCACATTGGTCATACCAGGATCTGGCTTTTTCTCTTCTGTGTTCTGCTTAGTTCTGTCATATTCCCTAAGAAGTTTTTCTGAGTTCGTAGCTAAGATCTTGCTCAGATCAGGGTGAGTGGCAGATCTCAACGTTTCTAGAAGACAGTCTGCTCCACAAATAAGGGCAGAAACTGCTCTATTTTCCCCTGCACGTAAACTCAGTGCTAACTGTTGACTGTGGGATAGACCTCAGGGGCAGACACTGTGTCTCACCCTTCTCTGTACATTCAGCTCCTAGCACTGCATCTGGCACATATAGTCTGGACAAGGTGTAAAGGCCTCAGAGTTTAGGCGTTGAGTCAGACTGTCTGGATTCCAATCCTGACTGGCTCATTTGCCTGCAGGGTACCTATGGATAAGTTAATCAATGTCTCTAAGTCTCAGTTTCCCTATATGCTTGTGAGAATGAAATGAGATAAAGTCCATAGTTCCTAGGATGTCCAGGACCTGTCACATACCAAGTGTGCAATAAAGGAAGATTTGGGGTTGGTAGTTTGTCATTCGACAAATATTTATTGAGAATCTACTAGGTTCCAGGTATTGTTCCAGATGCCGAAACCATATCAGCGAACAAATCCAAGTCCCTCTTTTTGCAGGGCAGACAGGCAATAAATAGATATGTAATCTAATATGAGGTAATGGTCGTCGTCTTTAGGTGCTATCAAGTCGGTTCTGACTCATAGTGACCCTCTGTGCTACAGAATGTAACACTTCCAGGTCCTGCTCCATTCTCACAACCGTTGCTATACGTGAGCCCATTGTTACAGCCACTGTGTCAATCCATCTCGTTGAGGGTCTTTCTCTTTTTGGCTGAGCCCCTACTTTACCAAGCGTGATGTCCTTCTTTAGAGACTGGTCCCTCCTAATAACATGTCCAAAGTACACAAGACAAAGTCTCACCACCCTCGCTTCTAAGGAGCATTCTGGCTGTAATTTTTCCGAGACAGATTTGTTCGTTCTTCTGACATTCCACGGTATACTCAGTATTCGTCACCAACACCATAATTCAAAGGTATCAGTTCTTCTTTGCTTTGCCTTATTTGTTGTCCAGCTTTTGTATGCATATGAGGCGATTGAAAATACCATGGTTTGGGTCAGGCACACCTTAGTCTTCAATGTGACATCTCTGTTTTTTAACACCTTATAGAGGTCTTTTACAGCAGATTTGCCCAGTGCAATAACAGGTCGTTTGATTTTTTGACTGCTGCTTCCATGGGTGTTGATTGTGGATCCAGGTAAAATGAAATACTTGACAACTTCAGTTTGCTCCGTTTATCATGGTGTTGCTTATCGGCCCAGTTGTGAGGATTTTTGCTTTCTTTATGTTGAGGTGCAATCCATACTGAAGGCTGTAGTCTTTGATTTTCATCAGTAAATGCTTCAAATCCTCTTCATTTTCAGTAAGCAAAGTGCTGTCATCTGCATATCACAAGTTGTTAATGAGTTTTCCACTAATCCTGATGCCACAATCTTCTTCATATAATGCAGCTTCTCAGATTATTTGCTCAGCACACAGACTGAATAAGTATGGTGAAAGGATACAGCCCTGACACACACCTTTCCGGACTTTAAGCCACACGGTATCCCCTTGTTCTGTTTGAATGACTGCCTTTTGGTCTATGTACAGATTCCTCATGAGCACCCTCGTTTGTGAGTTTGTCATATTGTAGTGGCTTGCGTGTTGCTGTGATGCTGAAACTTATGCCACCAGTATTCAAATACAAGCAGGGTCACCCCTGGTGGAAAGGTTTCAGTGGAGCTTCCAGACGAAGAGAGATTAAAAAAAGGAAGGAGGAACTGATCATCTACTTCTGAAAAAAAATGGCCAATGAAAACCTCATGGATAGCAGCCGAACACTGTCTGATATAGTGCCAGAAGATGAGCCCCTCAGGTTGGAAAGCACTCAAAATACAACTGTGGAAGAGCTGCCTCCTCAAAGTAGAGTCAATCTAAATGACGTGGATGGAGGAAAGCTTTCAGAACCTTCATTTCTTGATGTGGAATAACTTAAAATGAGAAGAAACAGCCACAAAAATCCATTAGTAATCGAAACTCTAAATGTACAAATTATAAATAAAGGAAAATTAGAAGTTATCAAAAATGAAATGGAACCTTTGAAGATCGATATCCTAGGCATTAGTGACCTGAAATGGACTGGTATTGGCCATTTTGAATAAAACAATCATATTTTTTTTTTATGGCTACTATGCCAGGAATTACACATTGAAGAATGGTGTCTCATTCATTGTCAAAAAGAACATTTAAAGATCTGTCCTGAAATACAATGTTGTCAGTGACAATACAATATTCATATGCCTACAATGAAGACCAGTTAACACAACTATTATTCAAATTTACACACCAACCGCTAATGTGAAAGATGAAGAAATTGAAGATTTTTACCAACTTCAGCCTGAAATTGATCAAACATGCAATCAAGATGCATTGATAATTACTGGTGATTAGAATGCAAAAGCTGGAAACAAGGAACTAATGGTAAATGATATAAAATAATATAAAGTATTTGATTACCTATGTATAACGTTGCATTATTTAAGGTAAATCTAGTTGCCGTAATAAATATGTCTAAAATCACAGTGACTTAACATAATAAAAGTTTATTTCTCACTCTTGCAACAGTCTAAAGAATATATTTCTGGTTGAGTGTCCCTCCTCTAAATATGACCCAGGGACCCAGGCTTTTTCCATCCTGTGTCCTGCCACCTTCATGGGTACCCTGGTGGTCATCTCTTTTCCAGCCAGCTTTTAGGGAAAGAGCAAGGAGAGTGGGCATGCAGGGTTTCACAGGTCAGGTCAAGAAGTGTTATACTTTCACTTGCCCTCCACAGCGAAGTACATGCCACACCTTTCTTCAAGGGACGCTGGGAAATGAAGTCCAGTCAGAAGCCTAGAGAGCGGAAGAAAAGGACTTTGTGAGCACCCAACCAGCCTCTCCCACAGAGGTAGATCACCACCCACCTGATTACACAGAGCAGGCAAGAAAGTAAAGGGGCTCTGGATGGGCCCAAAGTAGGTGAACAGAAGGGAAAGCTCCTTCCCACCCCTCCACCGTCTTCCACATTGCACTATAGTGACAAGTTGGTCCTCTGTTTCCTTAACAGGTGGTCTTATGCCAATTATAGGTAACTATAAATTGGCATAAGTTACCTATAAATTGGCATAAGACCACCTGTCCTACTTACTTGTGACAGTTAATTTTGATGCCTCCACATCTTCTTGGCACTTACTGTTTCTGTGCAGAACAGCCCAGCTTTCATTGTCAGCTCCTGCTCCAAGTCTTTGCCTGATGGCTTCCTCTAGCCACTGGAGCCCACTCTGCTTACACAGAGGCAGGGTGGGAGGGCCAGGGAGTTAACACTGCTCCCAGAGCACTTTACACTTGACTGACAGGAACGTGGAGCACAAATACCCCAGCTCCCTCACTCCTCAAGTGGCAATTCTGGAGCATGCTTTATACCATTCTTGGAGTTCCCACTGGGTTTAAGCTCCAGTCGTGTGCAGTGGAATTTTGCTAGGTTACACGTGAATTTGTTAGTTTCCTTCCCTTCCCTCTTCTCCACTCCCCTGTGAGTGCTTCTGGGAACGCCTCTCAAATAAGCTACCTGCACTAGAATCCCTGTCTCAGGGTCTGCTTTGGGGGGTAGTGGAGCCATACCAAGACACCTTCATGCTTTAATACTGTTAAGTGCTATTCACATATGAGCTACTTGTTATTATTTTCATCATCCATGTCTGGGGATGAGGTTTTCTTGATGACTAAATCTACCAAAAAAGAAAAATTAGTCTCATTCTGGCCAGAGATAGGAGCACTACTAGATTTCAATACCACTGAGATTTTACAAAATAAAAATAAAAATCAAGTCTTTGCTATATGATGTAGAAGTAGAGGAATGGATAAACCCATAAAACGCTTTTTTTTGACAAATGGATTCCACTCCACAGAGAACCTATTTTCCCTTTCCTGATAACCTTTGGGGATAAATTGTGCCTAAGAAGCAAGTGAACCAAAGGGCAGGTGGCTAGAAATAGCGAAAACAGAAGGCATCAACGCCAAAACCAAACCAGTGCCGTCGAGTTGATTTCGACTCATAGTGACCCTATAGGACAGAGTGGAACTGCCCCATAGAGTTTCCAAGGAGCGCCTGGTGGATTCGAACTGCCAACCTTTTGGCTAGCATCTGTAGCACTTAACCACTACACCACCACTGTTTCCAAGAGAAGGCACAGGGCCTGTGTAATCACGAATTAGAGCAGCAACAGTGGCTGTTTCCGTCTTACCTTCTTCTGCACAGAAAACCTCTTTCTACCTGTATGTTTGAATTGAAAGGAAAGGTAAGTACTCCCTTCTCCCTTTACCTCTGAAGGCTGTGTTAGAGCAATCAGGAAAATTCAAGAATGCTCAGTTATCCTCTTGGATGATAGATTAAAGTTACTGGCATACAGACAATGTTCCTTCTATCAAACTCATATCTGCAATCATCCTGGGTTACGTTGGTGTGGGGCAGGTCTAGGTTTATGTTTCAACAGGAGCAGACCCTAAGACAAGGATTTGAGTGCAAGTAGCTTTTTTGAAAGGTGATCACAAGATGCACTAGTAGGACAGAGAAGTGTGACAGAGAAGGGAAGGCAAAATAAAGGTGTGTTAGCAGGTAAGCTATGGAGACAGTGTTGGTTCTGTGGTAGATTTCTAGCCTTCCATACAGGAGACCTGAGTTCGATTCCTGGCCAATGTACTTTATGCACAACTACCACCCATTCATCAGTAGAGGCTTGAGTGTTGCCATGATGCTGAGCAGATGTCAAGACTAAAACAGACTGGGAAAAAAGGGCTAGCAATCTACTTCCAAAAATCAGCCAGTGAAAATCGTATGGATCACAATGGTCCAATCTGCAACCAATGATGGGAATAACACAGGACCAGCAGCATTTTGTGGTGTCTAGGGCCACGATGAGTCAGGTCTGACTTGACAGTAGCTAACGATAACATCAAGTAAGTTACCACTATGGATAGCCAGAGCTCAATACCACCATGCAACTCTGGGAGTTATAACCAAGGGGTAAGGGAGCTGGGGTATTTATTCAACAACTCTCATCAGTCATTGACTGAGGACTAATTCTGGGTGCGTTAACTCTCCAACACTCCTGGCTCGCCCTCTACCTGGGCCAACTACAGTCTTGTGGCCATAAAAAAAAAAGTGCTCTTAGGTGGAGAGTCACAGATACTCAGAGTAAACAGCCTCTGGTGTATAGAGATGATTGTCTAAGGGACAGGAACAGGGCACCAACAGCATCTACAAAGTAACGATCCATAAATTGCGGAGACTTTACTTACATTCAGCCTTGACAAGAGACAGACAACTGAACCTGCTTCCAAAAGGCTGCAAAGGCACGGAAACACAGAGGCAGAACACAGATACAATACACACCCTCTGCAGAATTCAAAGAGGAGACGGAGATCAGGAAATTCAGATGGGAAGAAAAGCAGTGTTTGCAGACTGCAATGTAAAGAAGCCTTGACAGCTACTGAGTGGCCTGTGGAATGCTAACACTCATGGATAACAGGGATGCTGCTGGCCAGTGTGTTTCGCAGGAGTGGCCTATCTACTGTTCTAAGGCTCCACACACTTACTCGGAATGCATTGGGCCCAACTCACAGGGCCTTAGCCAAGACTCACAGGGCCTTAGCCAAGAGGGAAGAGTTCCCTGGACCACCAGGGAATTGAGAATGTGGGTTTTCCCCCTTCAACACAGTTTTCTAATCCACTGCTTCTCAAACCATCCGTGATGAAGAAGCAGTTCTGAGAGACTGATAGATTGATTTCCAGTTCATCACAGCCTCGTGTTTTGTCAAATACAATAAAAAAAAAATGAATGAATAGTAAATGCTATTGAAGGAATGTCTGGGCGGCACAAATATTTAATGCTCTCAGCTGCTAACTGAAAGGTTGGAGATTCCAGTCCACCTAGAGGTGCCTCAGAATAAAGGCCTGGTGATCCACTTCCGAAAAATCAGCTGCTGAAAGCCATACGGAGCACGGTTCTGCTCTGACACACATGGGGTCACCATGAGTCAGAACGACTTGATGGCAACTGGTCTTTTATTTAAACAATATTTTTAAAAAGACATACAAAAAACAAGCCCCCAATTTTTATGATTAGATTCAACAGACATAAAATTACTCTTCCAAGTTGCTCTAAACATTTGTAAACAAATCTTCTCAACTTTTGAGTTTATCTCCTTGAGAACTGAAGAACAGTACTGCTCTGAGGACCACACTTTGAGTAGCACAGCCCTAATCAACTTTGCGAAAACTATCAAGACCTCCATGAGCATTGATTCTGGCCCAACATAGGAAGAGTTATGAGAAAGTTTCCCAGGAAGTGGGGGAGGGGTGGGAGCGCAGAGTTCTGTCTTTGTCATCCATTTACAATTTCCAATGGAAAAATGTGTGGGTCGTCACCATTATGCCTGCACAATTTCAGACAAATTAAAGGCTTGCCTCAGTAATTACGGGGTGGGTATATTCAGAAACGTACATCCATGTATACAGGACTGCATACAGTAGTGTAAATTAAGGCAGAGCACTTACAGCCAGTTCCTTTCCTGAGGTTCAGTATTGGTTTACAGTGTGGGATTAGAAGAACAGGGATGTTTTCTGGGATTAGAAGGTAAGACTTTCCAGGAATAAATTCACGGGACTAGAAAGTCTTTGGTGAACCCCACCAGAAGAACAAAGCTTAGATACAGATCTTTTTTTTTTTTTTAGGTTTCCATGTAGATATTTGGAAGGCCAACATACAAAGACCAGTGACTTGCTTGTAATGGCAAAAATAACATCATCCTTAACCATTTTAGCAACCGGGGTATTGGCAGGAGACTGGTTTGAGACACAGCTGCAATAGCAAAGCTGGTCAAGAGTTTTATGACTTTGCTAATTTTCTATCTGCTCTGGGAGTAATAAATATGCCCTTATAGATATTCATGTTTGCACTCAAAATGCAAAAGCCTTTTAAATGGCACAGAAAAGCCTTTCATTCTTGAGTCATGTAACTCATGGATGATTTTCAAATTGTCATGTTTGAACTGGAAAAATAACATTTCTCAAATTAATCAGGCAATTGCTTCAAGAATATGACTCAAAGGATATAAAAATTTCAAGCCTGACTTTGAAAAAAAAGAAAAAGTTTTTTTTTTTTCTATGCAGCTAAGTTTATTTTTCACAAAAGACCATAGTTAAATCTTAGGTTTATTAGCCATGGAAGGGAACAGTCTAAATGAACTACGCCTTTAATTCCTTAGTGAAAGGGAATGTTAGAGGATCTTAACAAGCAACTTTGAATTTTTTATACCGCTAGACATGTAGTTCTGCTTTATCTAGCTGACCCTCCTTTATTCCCTCTATACCCAGCTGCCCCCTGCCACCCACCCACCTATGGAGAGCTCAGCAAATGGAGAAGTAGTAAGGCAGAAAAAAAAAAAAGAAGAAGAAGAAAGAAAACAGCCAAAGTCTCCCAGGACAAAATTCAAATTCTCTTCGGAGCCTCTACAGAGGGACCCCCTCCCCTGTCAGCAACACAAACAGAGTGAGGCTTTTGATAAGGTGAAAATAGAGTGACTCACACAGCTGGTGCACCTTTCCCCAGGAAGCATTCCCATCCCTTCTCAGGGAGGACAGGACCAGGAAGGGATTTCCAAAGGCCTTCAGCCTCAGAGCCCTCAGACTTCCTCAGGTCAAAAAAGAACAAGGTGTCCTACACTGATGGCTGTTGAGGGCAAAATTTTCATCAAGAACGTTCCAGGGTCCTTGCCGGGAGACCCCACTGAGTTGTGGCCAAGGTCACCTGCTCCATATCCCAGGCAAGCCTACCACCGAGCCATTCTTGAGCAATTTCTCCTGCTCCTACAAGGTATTATGAAAAAAAAAAATTATAAAGAGGGGGAAAAAAGTGATCCAGTGCTGGGCAAATAAAAGCTAGAAGCTACCACTCCTCAGCAGCAAGCGTAGAAAGTGAAGCTTGGGCTGGGGACTGGCTGACTCACTTTTTGTTCCCTTCTTCAACACAATTTCTACACCAGCCCACACCTGGCCATTCCAATCACCTTCCCCACTGCCCTTCTAGTACACCCCTCTACCACTTAGATCTGTCATCCAATTGGCCTTCTTGGAAGTAATCTTTTTGATTTTTACATTTTTAAACATTTTTTTGTAGTATAATGTGCATTCATGAAAGTACACATGCGTCATCAGTACACAGCTCAATGAATTTTTACAAAGTGAGTATATTCAAGTAACCAGTGCTCATGACCAAGGTCAAGAAATAGAGCATACAGGTCATGAGAGAGCTCTCCAGTGTGATGGAAATGTTCTATACCTTGATATATGCTGGTTACACAATGGCTTGCATTTGTCAAAACTCATCAAAATGGACACTTTAAAAAAGTTAATTTCCTTACAGGTAAATTTTACCTCAATATATACTACAAAATTAATAAACGTTATGACACTCCCCTGCCCTTCTTCTGGTAAACACCCACCACCTTCTAAGAGAAATCAGTATTGTACTTCTCTACAATAGTCAGTTCTGCCTGGCTTTTTTTTAAATTATGCTTTAAGTGAAAGTTTACAGCTCAAGTTAGTTTCTCATACAAAAATTTATACAACTCATTGTTATGTGACCCTAGCTGCTCTCTCTATAATGTGACAGCACACTCCTACTTTCCACCCCAAATTTCCTGTGTCCATTCAACCAGCTCCTACCCCTTTCTGCCTTGTCATCTTTCCTCCTGACAGGAGCTGCCCATTTAGTCTCATGTATCTACTTGAACTAAGAAGCACACTCTTCACAAGTATCATTTTATGTCTTCTAGTCCATTTTAATCTTTGTCTGAAGAGTTGAGCTTTGCCTGGTTTTGAACTTTGGGTAAATGGAATCCTACAGCGTATTCTCCTTGAGATCTAGCGTTTGTTAACATTGTACTGTGAGATTCTTTCTTATTGCTGCATGTTGCTATAGATTACTCATTCTCATCGCTATCTAGTATTCCAACTCCACATTTTTATTTAACAGTTCTACCGTTTGTGGGCATTTGGGTAATTTCCAGTTTGGAATTTTTGTAAATAGTGCTGTTATGATATTCTAAGGTACATCTTTTGATGCTCACATGCATAGATTTCTCTTGGGTAAACGCCCAGAAGTGGAATTAATTGTCATAGGGCATGCGCAGCTTTGGTAGATGTTGCCCAAGAGTTTTCCAGAGTGGTTATATGGTTGACACTCTGTCCAGAGGTATTTTAAGGTTCCAGTTCTTTGACCAATCTTGGTCCCATTCCTTTCACTAAGACTTTCCTGATCACTCTGTTCTTTGATCCCTTGTTTCTTTATGTTTAAGTCAACATGTGTGTACTGAGCACTTACTGTGTGCCTGCCACTGTGCTGGGTGCTAGGGACACAAAAAAGAACAGACAGGAACCCCATCATCAATGAATGACCTGGTCGGGGTGACTATATAGTCAGTCACTCAGATGATTACAATGTGATATATGCCATGTGAACAGATGAGGGTATGTTTAATCATCAAACCAAGCCCATTGTTGTTGAGTTGATTCCAACTCATAATGACTCTATAGGACAGAGTAGAACTTCCCCGTATGGTTTCCAAAGAGCAGCTGGTGGATTCGAACTGCCAACCTTTTAGTTAGCAGCCAAATACTTAACCACTGTGCCACCAGGCCTATCCGCCAGAGTTACCACATTGTTATTGTTATTGTATGCCTTCCAAGTCCAACCAGCTTCCTCATTAAACTAAATGAATTTCTCCCTGATCTCCACCTTCTTTTGGCCATTCCACCACCCATAACTGATGATTCAGCATTCAAAGGTCTGCCCAGGGAGTCTTTCCACAATCTGCTCCTTGAAAAAACAATGTGCAGAAAACCAGAGAAAGAGCACGAGCAACTGTTGTGTCAGCAGATGGTCTGGACACACATCACCCCAAAATATGCACACAGCACCCTAGGTGTCCCAGCTTCTAGAAGACGGAGCTCTGGCACATCAGGGGCAGCTGATCCACATCATGTTTGGGTTTAGTGGAGGCCTGGAGTCGAGGAATGATCCTCATTTAAACCTAAGAGGGAAGAGTCACCAGAGAGGGTAAGAGAGGAGAGTGAGATATGGTACAGATTAGAGAAAAGAGAGAACTAAAAAAAGAAAGAAAGAAAAAAAGGCAAAATGGCAGCTTGAGAAACATATCCCACCTCCTACCTCATTTGTCTGTCAAGAAAAAGAGGATCAGTTTTCAGTGTTCTAAGGCTGCTATGATACTTGGAGATACAAAGGCGTTAAGTTTTGGCTACAGGGAAATGTTTATTCACTGATTTCTATAAATTAACCCCACCCCAGCCACACGCATACACACCACACACACTTACACTCCACTGCAACACACCCCAGACTGTGAGAGAGACCCAGGCAGGGGCACCACATCGCCTCGTCTCTGGCCTGCAGCACTCAGCACGGCACATGGCTGTGGCTGGTAGAGTTTGGTTGAGGAGGGAGGCACTCTGAGCATCATGGGCCATCAGAGATGGTGTAGGTCCCCTTCCAGTGAGCAGGGGGCGACTAGCCCTCCTGGCACCAGAACAAAGGGAAGAACGCACAGGCAGTCCTGAAAGCTCCACCTAAGGGTGAGGGTGTTGTCTGTTCACCTGGAACTAAGACCCCAATCTCTGGAAAGAGAAAGGATGATAGATCATAACTGCAACAAACACACTTCCCAGATTTCCAAGAGAATTGTTGGAACTTCATTAGCAGAGTTTGTGTTTCAGGGGGTACCTTCACCCAAAGAGCCTTGGCAACATGTTGTGTTTGCAAACCAAAGTGAAGAGTTTAGAGACACCCAGTACCAGTCCGGGCTCAAGGCTAAGAACATAAGAACTTAACTCTGGTTGAATTAAAGAAAAAGTAAGCGTATTGGAGAGATACTGGGTAGTTCTTAGAAAGGATGGGAGACAAGATAAACTGGCCTCTCCACTTCCTTCCCAGGAGGAATCCTAGGTGCTGAAAGGCCCCAATTGTCAAAGGAAACCCTAAGATATGAAGTTGTTGGATATTCCGACTGGATGCATGTCACAGGGAGGAGGCAGAGACCTAGGCAGGGAGAGACAGGACTCTGAAAGTGGACCTCTCTGGTTCTTGAGTGGCTGGGGCCTGGGACCTGCGAGAGGAGGAGAAAGCAGAAGTAGTGCATACTGGCATCTGTAGCAGGCAGTAAGACTGAGAATGCTCTGATGCAGAAAGGGAATTTGAGCAGGACTAGAGAAGAGACATTTCCTTTGGCTGCACTTGGCACAAGGAGGGGAAGTAAGAGGTTAACAGCAGAACCACACTGTGTATGATCTATACATGGCACTTGCTTAATTTAACTCTTTTTAAAAAAAACTCTACAATTTGTGGCATTGTGCTTGTTCATTAATTCTGAATGAATTCTTGTTGTTGATTTTTGAAAGACCCAAATTAAAAGAACCACTTCAAATATGATTCAAGAGAGATGCTATACAAACTAGAATAAGTTTTCACTATCGTAGGTGAAGGTGGCGGGGTGGCACAAATAGTTAAGCACTTGACTACCATATTTTTACACAAATAATGCACGTTGTATGTTTTTTGCCAATGGCACCCTCCCTCCAGGAGGTATTTTCATAAGCACACTGTGCTAATTTTTTTTTAAGTACTGCATAGCAAGTTTATGAAAATATCTCAAGGACAGAAGGCTGTGATTAGCAAAAAAAAGTATATAACATGCACATTATTTGCATAAAAATACTATACTAGTGGAAATGTTGATGTTTCAAGCACATCCAGAGGCACCTTGGAAGACAGGCCTAGTAATCTGTTTCTGAAAGATCACAGCCTTGAAAGCCCTATGGAGGGGTTCTACTCTGCACATGTGGGGTCACCTTGAGTGGAAATCGACTCCATAGCAGCTAATAAAACAAAAATGTAGTGGGTGAGATAAAAGCAAAGTAACCACGGTTTACATAAGATAAGAGTTTGTTGCTTTCACATGAAAAAAGAAATTCCGACGTAGATAGTCCAAGGTAGGTATGGGATTCAGGTTCCTTCAATCTCATTGTTTCACATTTCTCTTCAAGCAACTTTAACTTCATGACCTAAGATGGCTGCCCAAGCTCCAGCCATCACATTCATTTCCAGCCAGCAAAAAAAGAGGAAGGAGTGAAAATGACTTCCCAGGAGTTACAGACAGGATTTTTCTTTGTATCTCATTGAACAGATCTTACTGATATGGCCACTAGTTTCAAGAGATGCTGTGTAATAGAGTCTTTACCTGAGGCAGCCAAGTGCCGTCAGCTAAAAAATAAGGATTTATGGCTAAGAAAGGATATACTGGAAAGGAAATTTTCAATTTCTTCCACAGGGGTCTAAGCTATATGAATCCTAGCTGGCAGTTTTAGCAAAAAATTTTATGTAAATGTGGTCAAACCAGATAAGGAGCCCACTGTGAAGTACTCCCTCAAGCAGGGCTTTTCCTCTCTGGTGAGTGGTGACTACTGCTTGAGTCAGGGAGAGAAATTCTCTGTCCCAGAAAATTCCAGAATCCTGACCTCACAGTGTTTAAAATCCTTACTAGCATTACAGAGTAAACGTGATCCTCCATCTCTTGGCCTGTTGCCTTTAAGCCTCATCCTGAGCATAGAAACCTGGTACATTTTCTCAAGCACTCAATCCCCAGCACCTTGCCCTGGGCCTGACACACACAGACAGCTCTCAAGGAAATGTTCGCGAACCTGAGGAAAGAACCACTACATTCAGCTGCCTCCACGTGAATGTATGACTACTTTTCATGTGTATGCAAATTGCTCTTGTGATCACTAAAACACGTTTATTTAAAAGTATTTAAAACTCCATGGCACCTTTTCTTACCTTGTCTATTCTCTTAGTGAATTTCTAAGAAGGAGCAGCATAGTCAGAACCTGGGACTAGACTGGGTTTGAATCTCTAATCAGCCACATGCTAGCTGTGTGAGCTTGAGTAAGTTACTTAACCTCTCTTTGGCTTACTTTCCTCATTTATAAAATGTGGTTAGGAAATGCTACTCTTGCTCAGACTGTTTTCATGAAAATTTAATGAGTTAATATTTATATTATAGAAATTGGGTGTGTATGTGTGCATACGCACACACGTATCATTTAGAAAGGTGATCAGCACAGAGTGTTAAATACAACTACTAGAAGAAAACATTGGGACAAATCTTCCTGACCCTGGATATGACACTAAAAGCACAAGCAATAAAAGAAAAAATAGATAAATTGAACGTCAACAAAATTAAAAACTTTTGTGCATCAAAGGACACTGTGAAGAGAATGAAGGCAAACCACAGAATGGGAGAAAATATTTGCAAGTCTTATATCTGACACTGCTGTAATATTCAAAACATATAAAGAACTCTTACAACTCAACAGCAAAGAGGTAAACAACCAATTTGTCACAGGCAAAGTACTTAAGTAGACGTTTCCCCCAAGAAGGCATACAAATGGCCAACAAGTACGTGAAAAGATGCTCGACATCGTTAGTCACTAGGGAAATGCAAATCAAAACCACGATGATATACCACTTCACAACCACTAGGATGGTCATGATAAAATAATAATGACAACAAGTGTTGACAAGGATGTGGCAGAATTGGAATACTGGTTCATTGGTGGTGGGAAAGTGAAACGGTGCAGCTGCTGTGAAAAACAGTTTGCTGGCTCCTCAATACATTCAACACAGAATTACCACAAACCGGTTGCGATTGAGTCAATTCCAACTCATGACGACCCCAGGTGTGTCAGAGTAGAACTGTGCTCCATAGGGTTTTTAATGGCAGATTTTTCTAAAGTAAATCACCAGGCCTTCCTTTTGAGAAGCCTCTGGGTGAACTTGAACCTCCAACCTTTGGGTTAGCAATTGACAGCATTAACCATTCACATGACATAAGGATCCAGAATGATCATATGACCCTGCAATTCCACTCCTAGGTCTATGCCCAAAAGACTTAAAAAGATCTGTTCAAACAAAATCTTGTACAGAAATGTTCATAGTAGCTCTGTTCACAATAGCCGAAAAGTGGAAACAGTCCAAATGTTCATCAAAGGTAAATGGCTAAACAAAATGTGGTATAGCCATACAATGGAATATTATGCGGCCATAAAAGAGAATGAAGTACTAATACATGCTACAACATGGATGAACCTTGAAAACATGCTAAGTGACAGAAGCCAGACATAAAAACCACATATTTTATGGCTTCATTTATACGAAATGTACAAAATAGGCAAATCGATAGGGACAGAAAGCAGACTAGTAGTTTACAGAATGGGGAGTAACTGCTAATGGGTACAGGGTTTACGTTTGTGGTGATGAAAACATTTTGGAACAAGATAGTGGTTGATGATGGTTGCACAATTTTATGAATGTACTTAATGCCATAGAATTGTACACTTCAAATGGTTAAGCTGATAAATTTAGCGTTGCATGTATTTTACCACAATAAAAAATATATATATACTTTTTAAGTGCAACCCTTTTGCAAAGACTTGTTTTTGTTTTTAATGTTATAAAGAGAGTCTCCTCAACAAAGCTGGAAAACTGTGACCTATCCTGGATGATTTCCAATTTGGTGGCTTTTTAGGTTCAAGCGTTTCTTAAAATTGCTCACCTGCCAAGAGTGAGGCAGTTCATCATCATCGATGACAGTTTGTGGTGCAGGTCCTGAGTGTCTGGACTCCAGTTAAGGTTGCTCTAAGAAAAGAGACTCTACCCAAACCCTCCCGTTTTCCTGGCAGTCGAACCCAGTGGAGGGACTGATGTTATTTCTCTCTCAAAGCCCTCCACCTGCCAACTCGCTTGTTTTGTTGCATCCCAGCCACTGATCATGTTGCAACCAGAGACCAGCTTCCTTTGAAGCCAGGACCAGACGAGGTCCATATGAGGCTCTCCAATGAAGCTTTCGCTTTGTTTCTAAACAAAAGAAGAATTAAAGGAGGAAGAAGTGCCCTATTTTCTCAGTCTCCCTTTCCTGCTCAAACAGAAAGAAAAACCCAAGACCCAGGGAGGGACACAATAAGACAGAGGGAGACAGGCTTTGAGGAGGCAGGCAGAAGCTCAGGACGAGAAATGGCTGCAAAGCTTACATTACTTTCTAAAGAACGGGGGTGGGGGATACGTGATCTTTATCTAATCAGACAGTCTACCCAGGAAGTCACTGAGATCAAAGCAAAGGGCTTTTTATTTAGCACTGTGTCAACTTAAAAACAGTCCTGGCAAAGCCACAGATCTGGACAAGCTCACACCTCTCCCCACCCCCACTGCCCTGTCTCTCAGCATCTGAACCCTCTTAACATTCCATTTGGAATAAAACCCTGGGATGAAAAGAGTCCCTGGGATTACTGTAGGGAGAGACAACATCTGACAAAGCAAGGGAGAAAACACTTGGCAGAGCCTCAGTCCTTCCTGGCTTCCCAGAACTAGGTGTGTGCTCTAGGCGAAGGCACTGGCACTGTCATTTCTCTCCGTAGATCCTCCCCACCCCCAGCCACTATTCTTCTAAGATCAAAGAAGTCACCAGGGGAAAAGGTACACAGCTTCTTGTCAGGAACGTTTTCCTCAACCTGAGACACCGCCTGGCTTTCTGTCATGACAACTCTGAGGAAAAGCAGGTACTAAGGGAAAAAGGGGAGTCACTGAATGGTGCAATAGTTAAGGCGCTCAGCTGCTAACTGTAAGGCTGGAGGTTCAAGTTCACCCAGAGGCATCTCCTAAGGAAGGCCTGGTAATCTACTTTCAAAAAATCAGCCAATGAAAATCCTATGGAGCACAGCTCTACTCTGACACACATGGAGTCGCCAGGAGACAGAGTCAACTCCGCAGGAAGTGGTTGGCTATGAGAAAAAGGATACGGAAGGGAGAGCAATGGAAATGGTGATATGGAATAGAGGAAGGTAAGAGAAAAGACATACAGTCCCCAAATATTCCTTAGTGAAAAGGATGAGTGATTGGCAGGGCTGGGCGTGAGGTGTGTTTGTGTAAGGAGACGCAAAGGATGGCCTCTTTGGAAGAAAGGACAGGTACTGAAGACACTGGGGACTGGTTCAAAGAGAGGAAGGTCATTTCTTGGAAATAGAATGGGTCAAGAGGAACAAGGCAGGAACTGTGAATTATAGTACAAAGGCAAAAAAATAACTCTTCTTCCTGAATAAAAGACTATTAAAACACATTTTTCTTTCCGCAATGTATTTCCACAGAGAAAGAGCCCAGCCCAGGTTTTCCTTCCCAATGCAGGTAATATCCTGGGATGTTTTCCTACTAAAAACATGGTCTTGATTTCCTCATTGTGGTACTATTTGTTAGAAGCTGCAATTTCTTGGTAATTTACTTTGTTGAGCATTTAAAAATATATATTATCTCATTTCATTTCTGTTAATGAGAGAGGAACAACTTGGGAAATGAGGGTGAGAATGGTTGCCAACTTGAAGAATGTAGTCAATGTCACTAAACTGTACACGTAGAAACTGTTGAACTGGCATATGTTTTGCTGTATATATTCACAACGACAACCACAAAATAAATAAAATTCAGAAACATATATTATCTCATTTACTCTTTATAACTGCCTTATGATTATAATACCCATTTAATAACTCTGTTCATCAGTTTGGACTTGACTTTTCTTACAGATGCCGTGGATTACTCCAGGAGTCAATTATTGAAGGAATTTTTTTTTTTAATAATTTTTATTGTGCTTTAAGTGAAAGTTTACAAATCAAGTCAGTCTGTCACATATAAGCTTATATACACCTTACTCCATACTCCCACTTACCCTCCCCCTAATGAGTCAGCCCGCTCCCTCCTTCCAGTCTCTCCTTTCGTGACAATTTTGCCAGTTTCTAACCCTCTCTACCCTCCTATCTCCCCTCCAGACAGGAGATGCCAACACAGTCTCAAGTGTCCACCTGATACAAGTAGCTCACTCTTCGTCAGCATCTCTCTCCACCCATTGTCCAGTCCCTTCCATGTCTAACGAGTTGTCTTCGGGAATGGTTCCTCTCCTGGGCCAACAGAAGGTTTGGGGACCATGACTGCCGGGATTCTTCTAGTCTCAGTCAGACCATTAAGTATGGTCTTTTTGTGAGAATTTGGGGTCTGCATCCCACTGTTCTCCTGGTCCCTCAGGGGTTCTCTGTTGTGCTCCCTGTCAGGGCAATCATCGGTTATGGCCGGGCACCACCTCGTTCTTCTGGTCTCAGGATGATGTAAGTCTCTGGTGCATGTGGCCCTTTCTGTCTCTTGGGCTCATAGTTATCGTGTGACCTTGTGTTCTTCATTCTCCTTTGCTCCAGGTGGGTTGAGACCAATTGATGCATCTTAGATGGCCGCTTGTTAGCATTTAAGACCCCAGACGCCACATTTCAAAGTGGGATGCAGAATGTTTTCATAATAGAGTTATTTTGCCAATTGACTTAGAAGTCCCCTTAAGCCATAGTCCCCAAACCCCCACCCTTGCTCCGCTGATCTTTGAAGTATTCAGTTTATCCTGGACACTTCTTTGCTTTTGGTCCAGTCCAGTTGAGCTGACCTTGCATGTATTGAGTATTGTCCTTCCCTTCACCTAAAGTAGTTCTTATCTACTAACTAATCAGTAAATAACCCTCTCCCACCCTCCCTCCCTCCCTCATAATCACGAAAGTATGTCTTCTTCTTGGTATATACTATTTCTCAAGATCTTATAATAGTGGTCTTATACAATATTTGTCCTTTTGCCTCTGACTAATTTCACTCAGCATAATGCCTTCCAGGTTCCTCCATGTTATGAAATGTTTCACAGACTCGTCACTGTTCTTTATCGATGCATAGTATTCCATTGTGTGAATATACCACAATTTATTTACCCATTCATCCGTTGATGGACACCTTGGTTGTTTCCAGCTTTTTGCTATTGTAAACAGAGCTGCAATAAACATGGGTGTGCATATACCTATTTGTGTAAAGGCTCTTATTTCTCTAGGGTATATTCCGAGGAGTGGGTTTTCTGGTTTGTATGGTAGTTCTAATTTTTTAAGAAAACACCAGATAGATTTCCAAAGTGGTTGTACCATTTGACATTCCCACCAGCAGTGTATAAGAGTTCCAATCTCTCCGCAGCCTCTCCAACATTTATTATTTTGTGTTTTTTGGATTAATGCCAGCCTTGTTGGAGTGAGATGGAATCTCATCGTAGTTTTAATTTGCATTTCTCTAATGGCTAATGATCGAGAACATTTTCTCATGTATCTGTTAGCTGCCTGAATATCTTCTTTAGTGAAGTGTGTGTTCATATCCTTTGCCCACTTTTTGATTGGCTTGTTTGTCTTTTTGTGGTTGAGTTTTAACAGAATCATATAGATTTTAGAGATCAGGCGCTGGTCTGAGATGTCATAGCTGAAAATTCTTTCCCAGTCTGTAGGTGGTCTTTCAACTCTTTTGGTGAAGTCGTTAGATGAGCATAGGTGTTTGATTTTTAGCAGCTCCCAGTTATCTGTTTTCTCTTCGTCATTTTTGGTAATGTTTTGTATTCTGTTTATGCCTTGTATTAGGGCTCCTAAGGTTGTCCCTACTTTTTCTTCCATGATCTTTATCATTTTAGTCTTCATGTTTAGGTCTTTTATCCACTTGGTGTTAGTTTTTGTACATGGTGTGAGGTATGGGTCCTGTTTCTTTTTTTTGCAAATGGATATCCAGTTATGCCAGCACCATTTGTTAAAAAGACTATCTTTTCCCCAATTAACTGACACTGGGCCTTTGTCAAATATCAGCTGCTCATATGTGGATGGATTTGTATCTGGGTTCTCAATTCTGTTCCATTGGTCTATGTGCCTGTTGTTGTACCAGTACCAGGCTGTTTTGACTACTGTGGCTGTATAATAGGTTCTGAAATCAGGTAGAGTGAGGCCTCCCACTTTCTTCTTCTTTTTCAGTAATGCTTTACTTATCCAGGGCTTCTTTCCCTTCCATATGAAGTTGGTGATTTGTTTCTCCATCACATTAAAAAACGTCGTTGGAATTTGGATCGGAAGTGCATTGCATGTGTAGATGACTTTTGGTAGAATAGATATTTTTACTATGTTAAGTCTTCCTATCCATGAGCAAGGTATGTTTTTCCACTTAAGTAGGTCCTTTTTAGTTTCTTGCAGTAGTACTTTGTAGTTTTCTTTGTATAGGTCTTTTACATCTTTGGTAAGATTTATTCCTAAGTATTTTATCTTCCTGGGGGCTACTGTGAATGGTATTGATTTGGTTATTTCCTCTTCGATGTTCTTTTTGTTGATGTAGAGGAATCCAAGTGATTTTTGTATGTTTATCTTATAACCTGAGACTCTGCCGAACTCTTCTATTAGTTTCAGTAGCTTTCTGGAGGATTCCTTAGGGTTTTCTGTGTATAAGATCATGTCATCTGCAAATAGAGATAATTTTACTTCCTCCTTGCCAATCCGGATGCCCTTTATTTCTTTGTCTAGCCTAATTGTTCTGGCTAGGACCTCTAGCACAATGTTGAAAACGAGCAGTGATAAAGGGCATCCTTGTCTGGTTCCCATTCTCAAGGGGAATGCTTTCAGGCTCTCTCCATTTAGAGTGATGTTGGCTGTTGGCTTTGTTTGTATAGATGCCCTTTATTATGTTGAGGAATTTTCCTTCAATTCCTATTTTGCTGAGAGTTTTTATCATGAATGGGTGTTGGACTTTGTCAAATGCCTTTTCTGCATCAATTGATGAGGTCATGTGGTTTTTGTCTTTTGTTTTATTTGTATGGTGGATTACATTAATGGTTTTTCTAATATTAAACCAGCCTTGCATAAAAAAAAGATTTGCATACCTCGTATAAATCCCACTTGGTCGTGGTGGATTATTTTTTTGATATGTTGTTGAATTCTATTGGCTAGAATTTTGTTGAGTATTTTTGCATCTATGTTCATGAGGGATATAGGTCTGTAATTTTCTTTTTTTGTGATGTCTTTACCTGGTTTTGGTATCAGGGATATGGTGGCTTCATAGAACGAGCTAGGTAGTATTCTGTCATTTTCTATGCTTTGAAATACCTTTAGTAGTAGTGGTGTTAACTCTTCTCTGAAAGTTTGGTAGAACTCTGAGTGAAGCCATCCAGACCAGGGTTTTTTTTTGTTGGAAGTTTTTTGATTACCTTTTCAGTCTCTTTTTTTGTTATGGGTCTATTTAGTTGTTCTACTTCTGATTGTGTTAGTTTAGGTAGGTAGTGTTTTTCTAGGAATTCAGCCATTTCTTCTAGGTTTGCAAATTTGTTAGAGTACAATTTTTCATAGTAATCTGAAATGATTCTTTTAATTTCATTTGGTTCCGTTGTGATGTGGCCCATCTCGTTTCTTATTTGGGTTATATGTTCCCTTTCCTGTATTTCTTTAGTCAGTCTAGCCAATGGTTTATCAATTTTGTTAATTTTTTCAAAGAACCAGCTTTTGGCTTTGTTCATTCTTTCAATTGTTTTTCTATTCTCTAATTCATTTAGTTCAGCTCTAATTTTTATTATTTGTTTTCTTCTGCTGCCTGATGGATTCTTTTGTTGGTCATTTTCTATTTGTTCAAGTTGTAGGGACAGTTCTCTGATTTTGGCTCTTTCTTCTTTGTGTATGTGTGCATTTTTCGATATAAATTGACCTCTGAGCACTGCTTTTGCTGTGTCCCAGAGGTTTTGATAGGAAGTGTTTTCATTCTTGTTGCATTCTGTGAATTTCTTTATTCCCTCCTTAATGTCTTCTATAACCCAGTCTTTTTTCATCAGGGTATTGTTCAGTTTCCAAGTGTTTGATTTCTTTTCCCTAATTTTTCTGTTATTGATTTCTACTTTTATGGCCTTGTGGTCTGAGAAGATGTTTTGTAATATTTCGATGTTTTGGATTCTGCAAAGGTTTGTTTCATGACCTAATATGTGGTCTATTCTAGAGAATGTTCCATGTGCACTAGGAAAAAAATTATACTTTGCAGCTGTTGGGTGGAGTGTTCTGTATAAGTCTATGAGGTCACGTTGGTTGATTGTAGCAATTAGGTCTTCCATGTCTCTATTGAGCTTCTTACTGGAAGTCCTGTCTATTGAAGAAAATTTTAAAGAGTATTAACATTCACCTTGAAAGCAAACCTTGTCATTCAACCCCAGCAGTTTGAAATGGAGGCTTCCTTATGAAAAAATGGACAAACTTTTTCCTGTTCTCTCCTCCAAACAAAATATATATATATTTTAATAGCTAAACTGACAAAGGAGGCCTGGTGGTACAGTGGTTAAGTGCTATGGCTGCTAACCAAAAGGTCGTAGTTTGAATCCACCAGCCACTCCTTGGAAACCTTAGGGGGCAGTTCTACTCCATCATATAGGGTTGCTGTGGGTTGGAATCAACTCAACAGCAATGGGTTTTTTGGTTTCAAACTGATGAAAAACACATTATTGTTGGTGAGTTTTTCTGAGTTTCTGTGGAGTCAGTTAACCACTTCCATGACGTGTGTTTCTTCAAGAAATGTATCTGACCTTCTTCTAAAGTAAGGACAGCAATTTGCACTGAGGAGGGATATCATTTATAACCAGGAAAAATTTGATGTAATGTCATGATGTCCTGTAGGAAAACACTGTGATTTTCAGGTGCCATCTCTGGGATCCAGCTGTGAAATCAGTTTTAATAACATTCACTAATGCTTGTGTAAGGAGCCCTGGTGGCACAGTGGTTAAGTGCTCAGCTGCTAACCAAAAGGTCTGTGGTTCAAACCCACCAGCCACTCCATAGGAGAAAGATGTGGCAGTCTGCTTCCGTAAAAAAGATCATGGCCTCGGAAACCCTATGGGGCAGTTCTACTCTGTCCTTTAGGGTCTCTATGAGTTAGACTCAATTTGACAGCAATGGCACTGGCGGGGGTTAGGTTTTGTTTTGTTTTGTTGGTAAGGCTTGTGTAGCCTCTACAAAGCCTATCCCCATGTGTTGTCTCTGACTCTCACAGCCTCTACTCACAGGTAAGGAAATAGAAGATGAAAGCAATCAAGTGACTTGCTTAAAAATACACAAGTAGTTGTGGGGATCAACAGCCTTCTTAGCTGTAAAACGTGGCTCAAATGTGAGATATATTTTTTAAATACAACCTAAAGCTTCAGGATTGTGTAGCCTTAAAACGGTGGGCAGGAGCTCAAGATGGTGGCTTAGCCACACACATTATGCTGTCACCCTATAGTAAAAAACCCAAGAAATCAGGTGAAACGTACAGATGACAATCTGGGAACCAAAAACAGCAAACGGAAAGATAAAGAATTAGATCAAACACTGAATGAAAGCAGAAACTGGATGAAAATAGCCAACGAGGGGATTTATGGATCATAGGCTCTCCTAGCTGACCTGGTGCAGCGTGGACTTCTTGAGACAAAGCAAGCAGCATTCCTGGGTGAGGAGCATAGGAAGGCAACTTCACAGAATTCCCAGTAGGAGACAGGGATACTGTTTGGACAAACTCAGAGCGAAGCAAGGTAAGCAGAACATGAATCAGACCTAAGGAGGGAAATTGCAAGAAGGCAGAGGAGAGCTCTAGGGATCCAGGCAACCACAGAGCAGGGAGGGAGCCAGAAAATAATGACAGAACTACTCACCAGCAGTGGTCGCTGATTATTTGGGTGGGTGGCATTCACAGAGTAGGGAATCCGTAGATTGGCCACTTGAGATTCCTCACCTGACTAAACTCTGAACAGCCCCCCTTCTTCTTGCATTTATTTGGAGCCAGGTCCTTATTGCCAACTGTACAGGGAGTACATTGGCACCCATGCCAGTGACCAGCGGACCATGCTTATCCCTCCTTCCCTACCCTCCCAGTGACCAGTGGTGTGGCCCTCTGTCCCCCCACCTGCAACCTGTGACACATGCCCACCCATCTGGCAACCAGAGGTGGACCCCCTGCCACCACCCTGCTTGGAAATCCACTACATGTGCTCCCATGCTACCAGACCAAGGACTAGAGGCACACACCCACCCCATGTGCCCTCTCCCACTGTTCTGTTCCCCTGCCAATCAGCAGAGCATCCTCCCTGCACCACCAGACTGGCAGCCAATGGAGCATACCGGTTCCACCTGACCCGACCACCTCACCATTCTGGTGATCATGCCCACCTGTGCTGCCAGATCAGCAACCAGAGGCATGTGACTGCCCCACCTGCCCTGATCTCTACCCCTGCCACCCTCACCTGTCTGGCTACCTGCATACACTCCAGTGCTGCTGAACTAGCAACTGGAGGCACATAAGCACTCTGCCTCCCCTCCTTTACCACCCCACTTCCCTCGTGATAGGCTGCATTCATTCCCCACATCACCAGACTGACAACCAGTGGAGAACCCCCTTCACTCCATCTGCACCCCTGCACCACACTGTCCACTGGGCAACTGGCGTCATGCACTCCCGTGCTGCCAGACTGGTAAATAGCAAAATGCAGCTGTGCTGCCTGCCCCTCATCATAGCCCTACCCACCCAGTGATCAGCAACACATGCTCCCACGCTGCCAGACCATGACCAGGGATGCAAGCTTTCCCCCACTTTCCCTGCCCTACAAATGGCAGTGCGAGCTCTTGTGCCACATACCTAGTGACAATGACCTGTGCACCTCCACCCCAACCACACAGCAACCAGTGGCACACACACACAGTGCCCAACTCAGCAACTGGTGAGAATGCTCCCTGCACCCATGTTCAGTGACCAACCAGACAGGTACATCACCTCATGAGCAATGCCAGTCACATCCCAACAGGTGTCATCTGCACCTCTGCCAAAAGATGAGCAGAACATCATAATGCCTTCATCCAATGTCCACCCGGCAACAAAGTCATACATACCACACCCAAACAGTTCCTGCAGGCTAACTGCACATCCGCTGAAACCCCTTGATCACTCCCCCCACACTGAGATGCTAATTTCTACATGCAGCGTGGGCCTACCCCATCCATTTTGGTAGCACTCCCTCACAAGTGGATATAGAAATGTCCTTCCCTGAACTGCAGAGAACACACTAACTTCTAGCACCACCCTGGAAGGACCCCGCAGTCCCACAAAGGCTACGGAGGGACTCTGGCCACTCAACACTTATCACCCAATATTAGGGAAAGAACCAGCTCTCCTGCCTCCACTCAATCCTGTAAGGGAAGACATACAAGACTATGACCCACCATACCCACTAGTGAAAAGAAATCACACCCAGCCAACTGACACCAACAAAATCACACATAGACAAGAGCCACAAAAGAACAACTAAAATGATACAAAGGAAAGAAGACATTCTGAAGAGAAAGAGAAGAAACAAAGCTCCTGATAGATCAAAATAAGATTTTTAAAAAATCAGCACAAAACAAACAACAAATAAATAAACACCTTAATGCTTCAGAGACAGCAGACAATAACAAATCATACAAAGAAACAGGATAAGATGGCCCAAACATGTGAGCAAAATAAAGAGAAAAAAGACCTTCCTAAGAAAGAAATGGTAATAGAACAACCTGATATGGAATTCAAAAGCATTGTATTTAGGCTCCTCGAGATCAAGGAGACATAGACAAAACCCTGGAAGAATTCAGGAAAACAATGCAAGAACAAAATGACAAACTTAATAGACAATTACAAAGCATACAAAAACATCAACTATAAATCCAGAAGATTAACAATAAAATATCAGAAATACATAACTCAATGGAAGGACTTAGAAGTATAATTCAACCGATGGAAGAAAGAATCAGTGAAATAGAGGACAAATCCCTTGATACTAATTTGTTGGCGGAACGATCAGAAAAAAAGGAATGAAGAAAGCCTAAGAATGAAGTAAGAGCAATAGTTTACATATAATAGGATTTTCAGAAGAAGAGGAGGGATTCTAAAAATTGCAGAGGGAATTTTTGAAGAAAGCTTCACTAATATCAAGAAAGATGAGAAGGTTTCCATCCAAGAAGTTCAACAAACCCCATAGAGGATAGAATCCAAAAGCAATTCACCAAGAGAATCATAACCAAATTTTCAAAACCAAAGACAAAGAAAGAATTCTGAAAGCAGCATGGGAAAAATGAAATATCACAAAGGGACACCAGTAAGGCTAAGCATTAATTTCTCATCAGAAACCATGCAGCAAGAAGGCAATGGGATGAAATATATAATGCCCTGAAAGAAAAGAATTCCAACCAAGAATCATATATCCAGCACAATTGTCTTTCAAATACTGTAGTGAAACATTCCAGATAACCAGATATTAAGGGAATTTGTAAAAGCCAGACCAATATTACAAGAAATATTAAAAGGAGTCCTTCACGCAAAGAATCAACGACATCAGAAAACAACTTGAGATAAAGACATGCAACAGCATCATCAAGATACCAACCCAGGAAAAGAATTCTCAAAAGTAAAATAAAGCTGCAAAACTGACAACAAGGAATCACAGATGTCAAGCTATAAATGACCACAACTTAAAAACAAAATGGGGAAACAATGGTGTAGCTGTAGAACTTCCATATGGAGAGGAAGTCAAGATATCACAGGCTGTTTTAAGCTTAGGAAGATAAAGGTAAATTTCTCAGTAACCACAAAGTTAATAAATCTACTGATCAAAATAAAGAAGAAGAAAATAAAAAGACTCAGTCAACACATAATCAGCAACAACAAAAGATACAAAAAGAAAATCCATAAGCAAAAAGAACACAGCACAGAAAAGCAAGCAGAACAACAACAAAAAAAAGTGTTAACACTACAAAGAAAAGCATAACCAAATGGCAGCAGTAAATTCATACCTGTCAATAATCACCAGGTGCTACAGCTGCTAACCAAAGGGTTGGCAGTTCGAATCCACTAGGCGCTCCTTGGAAACTCTGTGGGGTAGTACTACTCTGTCCTATAGGGTCACTATATGTCGGAATTGACTCAACAGCAACGGGTTTTCAATAATCACACTGAATATAAATGAATTAAATGAATCATTGGTCTGCTATGCCGGGAATGACAACTTGAAAAGGAATGGCATTGCAGTTATCATCAAAAAGAACATTTCAAGATCTATCCTGAAGTACAGTGCTGTCAGTGATAGGATAATGTCCATACACCCACAAGGAAGACCAGTTAATACAACTATTATTCAAATTTACACACCAAACACTAATGCCAACAATGAGTAGAAGATTTTTACAAACTACTGCAGTCTGAAATTGATCAAATATCCAATCAGGATGCAGTGATAATCACTGGTGATTGGAATGCAAAAGTTCAAACAAACAAGGAGGATAAGTAGTTGGAAAATATGGCCTTGGTGATAGAAACAATGCTGGAGAACATGTGATTGAATTTTGCAAGACCAACGACTTCTTCACTGCAAATACCTTTCTTCATCTACATAAACGGTGACTATACACATGGACCTCTCCAGATACAATACGCAGGCATCAAATCAACTACATCTGTGGAAAGAGATGATGGAAAACCTGAATGTCATCAGTTAGAACAAGGACTGGGGCCAACTGCTGATCAGATGATCAATTATTCCTATGCAAGTTCAAATTGAAACTGAAGAAAATTAGAAAAAGTCCATGAAAGCCAAAGTACAACCTTGAGTATATCCCACATGAATTTAGAGATCATCTTAAGAATAGATTTGATGTGTTGAACACTAATGATTGAAGACTAGATGAGTTGTGGAATGACATCAAGGACATCCTACATGAAGAAAGAAGGAGGTCATTAAAAAGACAGGAGAGAAAGAAAAGATCTAAATGGATGTTGGAAGAGACTCTGAAGCTTGCTGCTCTTGAACATTGAGTAGCTAAAGCAAAAGGAAAAAAATGATGAAGTAAAAGAGCTGAAGAGAAGGCTTCCAAGGGTGGCTCAAGAAGACAAAATAAAGTATGATGATGACACGTGCAGAGACCTGGAGATAGAAAACCAAAAGGGAAGAACATCCTCAGAATTCCTCAAGCTGAAAGAACTGAAGAAAACAGTCAAGCCTCAAAATGCAATACTGAAGGATTCTACAGGGAAAATATTACACAATGCAGGAAACATCAAAAGAAGATGGAAGGAATGCACAGAGTAACTATTCCAAAAAGAATTGGTTGATGTTCAACCATTTCAGGAGGTAACATATGATCAGGAACAGATGGTACTGAAGGAAGAAGTCCAAGTTGCACCAAAGGCATTGGCGAAAACAAGGCTCTGGGAATTGATGGAATATCAGTTGAGGTGTTTCAACAAATGGATGCAGTGATTCAAGCACTCACTCATCCATCTATGCAAAGAAATTTGGAAGACAGCTACCTGGCCAACTGACTGAAAGAGATCCATATTTATGCTTATTCCCAAGAAAGGTGATCCAACCAAATGCAGAAATTATCAAACAATATCATTAATATCACATGCAAGCAAAATTTTGATGAAGATTATTCAAAAGTGGCTATAGCAGTATATTGACAGGGAACTGCCAGAAATTTAAGCCAGATTTAGAAGAGGACATATAACCAGGGATATCATTGCTGATGTCAGATAGATCCTGGCTGAAAGCAGAGAATACCAGAAAGATCTTTACCTGTGTTTTATTGACTATGCAAAGACGTTTGACTGTGTGGATCATACCAAATTAGGGATAACGTTGTGGAGAACTTGAATTCCAGAACACTTAATTGTGCTCGTGAGGAACCTGTATATGAATCAAGAGGCAGTTGTTTGAACAGAACAAGGGGATACTGCATGATTTAAAGTCAGGAAAAGTGTGCATCAGGGTTGTATCCTTTCACCATACTCATTCAATCTGTATGCTGAGCAAATAATCCAAGAAGCTGGACTATATGAAGAAGAATGGGGCATCAGGATTGGAGGAAGACTCACTAACAACCCGTGTTATGCAGATAACACAACCTTGCTTGCTGAAAGTGAAGACGACTTGAAGCGCTTACTGATGACCAAAGACCACAGCTTCAGTATGGATTACATCTCAACATAAAGAAAACAAAAATCCTCACAACTGGACCAATAAGCCACGTTGTGATAAATGGAGAAAAGATTGAAGTTGTCAAGGATTTCATTTTACTTGGATCCACAATCAACACCCATGGAAGTAACAGTCAAGAAGTCAAAAAATGCATTGCATTGGGCAAAAAGGCTGCAAAAGACCTCTTTCAAGTGTTGAAAAGCAAGGAGGTTCACCTTGAGGACTAAAATGCACCTGACCCAAGCCATAGCGTTTTCAATCACCTCATATGCGTGCGAAAACTGGACAATGAATAAGGAAGACAGAAGAACTGATGCCTTTGAATTGTGTTGTTGGTGAAGGATACCGAATATAGTATGGACTGCCAAAAGAATGAACAAATCTGTCTTGGAAGACGTACAACCAGAAAGCTTCTTAGAAGGAAGCATGGCAAGATTACATCTCACATACTTTGGACACTTTATCAGGAGGGATCAGTCCCTAGAGAAGGACATCACTCTTGGCAAAGTACGAGGTCAGCGAAAAAGAAGAAGACCCTCAATAAGATGGCTGCTACAATGGGCTTAAGCATAGCAACAATTGTGAGGATGGTGCAGGACTGAGCAGGGTTCCATTCTGTTGTGCATATGATTTCTTTGAGTTGGAACTGACTCAACGGAACCTAACAACAACAACAACAACAATCACACTGAATGTAAATGAATTAAATGCACCAGTCAAGAGACAGAGTAGCAGACTGGATAAAAAAAGCATAATCCAACAATATGTTGCCTACAAGAGACACACCTTAGATACAAAGACATAAGTAGGCTGAAAACAAACAAACAAACAAAAAAGTATCAAGCAAATAGTAACTAAAAGAGAGCAGGAGTGGCAATAATAATTTTGGATAAAATAGGCTTTATGTCAAAATCCGTTATAAGAGACAAAGGCCATTATATAATGATTAAAGGGTCAATCCACCAAGAAGACATAACAAAAATAAATATTTATGCACTTAAAAACAAAGGTCCGAAATACATGAAACAAACTCTAACAGAATTAAAAAGAGAAATAGACAATTCTACAATAATAGCATGAGACTTTAACACACGATTTTTGATGAAGGACAGAACAACTAGAAAGAAACTCAACAAAGATAAAAAAGATAGAAATAACATAATAAACCAAATTGACCTCATAGACATAAACAAAATATACCACCCAACAGCAGCACAGTACACATTCTTCTCCAATGCACCTGGATCATTCTCTAGAATAGACCATATTTTAGGCCACAAAGAAACCTCAATAAATTCAAAAACATCAAAATATTGCAAAGCATCTTTGACCACAATGCTACAAAACTAGAAGTCAATAAGAGAAAAAACAAAGAAAAAAATTAAATGCATGAAAACTGAATAACACCTTACTTAAAAACTATTGGGAAATAGAAGAAATTAAAAATGAAATAAAAAAAAATTCTTACAATTAAATGAGAATCAAAACAACATACCAAAACCTTTCGGGACACAGCAAAAGCAGTGCTCGAGGAGAATTTATAGCAACAAAAGCATACATCATAAAAGAGGAAGGGGCAGAACTCCATAGCTTAACCTGACAGCTTCAATGAACAGAAAAGGAGCAGCAAAAGAAGATCACAGTTACCAGAAGAAAGGAAATAGTAAAGATCAGAGCAGAAACAAATGAAATAGAAACAGAAAAACAATAGAAGGAGGCAACAAGACTAGAAGTTGGTTCTTTGAGAAAATCAATAAAATTGACAAACCACTGACCAAATCAACAAAGATAAAAAATGAAAAGATGCAAATAGCCAAAAAAGAAATTAAGTGGGTGACATAACAATAGAACAAACTGAGATAGAGAGGATCATAACAGAATATCATGAAAAATTATACTCCAACAAATTTGAAAATCTAGAAGAAATGGACAAATTTCTAAAACAGGCTACCTACCAAAACAAACACAAGTAGAGGTAGAAATCTTAACAGACCCTTAACAAAAGAAGAAATTTATGATGCCATTAAAAAAACTCCCAGCAACAACAACAAAAAAGCCCTGGCCCAGATGACGTTACTGGAGAAATCTACAAAACATTCAGAGAAGAGTTTGCACCAATTCTACTCAAACTATTTCAGAAATAGAAAAGGAAGGAATACTCCATAATTCATTTTACGCAGCCAGCAGAACCCTGATACCAAAGCCAGGCAAAGACACTGCAATAAAAGAAAACTACAGACCAATATCCTTCATTAATATAGACACAAAAATTCTCAACAAAATTCTGGCCAACAGAATTCAACAACATATCAAGAAAATAATACATTGTGATTGTCTTAGTTATGTAGTGCTGCTATAACAGAAATACCACATGCAGATGGCTTTAACAAACACAAGTTTATTCTCTCAAAGTCTGGTAGGCTGGAAGTCTGAATTCAGGGCACCAGCTCTAAGGGAAGGCTTTTTCTCTCTGTTGGCTCTGGAGGAAATTCCTTGTCATTAATCTTCTCCCGGTCTAGTTGTTTCTCAGCACAGGGACCCCAGGTCCTTGCTCCTGGCACTACTTTCCTGGTGGTGTGACATCCCCCCATCTCTCTGTTTGCTTCTTTTTTTATGTATCTCAAAAGAGATTGACTCAAGGTTGAGTCTTGTAGGTTGAGATTTATAGATTGAGTCCTGCCTCATTAATATAACTGCCTCTAATCCTGCCTCATTAACATCATAGAAGCAGGATTTACAACACATAGAAAAATCACATCAGAAGACAAAATGGTGGCAAGCCACACAATAATGGGAATCCTGGCCTAGCCAAGTTGACAAACACTTTTGGGGACACAACCCAACCCAAGACAGTGATCAAATGAAATTCATAACAGTGATGCAAGGATGGTTCAACATCAGAAAATCAATCGGCATAATTCAGTGCATAAATAAAGCAAAGGAAAAGAATGATATGATCATCTCAATTGACAGAGCAAAGGCATTTCATAAACTCCAACACCATTTCCTGATAAAAACTCTCAGCAAAATAGGAATAGAGGGGAAATTCCTCAGCATAATGAAGCGCATATATGCAAAATCAGCAGACGAAATTATTCTCAATGGAGAAAGATTGAGAACATTCCCCTTGAGAACAGGAGCAAGACAAGGATACCCTTCATCACCACTCTAATTCAACATTACACTGGAAGTCCTAGCAAGAACAATAAGAAGAGAAAAGGAAATAAAGGACATCCAAATTGGAAAGGAAAAAGTAAAACTACGCTTATTCACAGATAACATGATCCCAGAGACTCCATAAGAAAATTACTGTACCTAATAGAGGTACAGTAGATCAACACAAAAAATAAGTTGGGGTCCTCTACACTAACAAGGAAACCTCCAAAAAGGAAATCAAGAAAACAATTTGTACCATTTACGATAGCCCCCAAATGGATAAAATACCTAGTCAGGGTTGTAAAAGACTTATACAAAGAAAACTATAAACACTACTGCAAGAAGCTAAAAGAGATCTACATAAATGGAAAAACTTTCCATGCTTGTGGATTGAAAGATTTGACATAGTGAAAATGTCAATACTACCCAAAGCAAGCTATAGTGCGATCCCAATCCAAATCCCAGCAACATTCTTTAATGAAATGAAAAAACTAATTTCCAACTTTATACGGAAAGGAAGGAGGCCCCAGATGGCTAAAGCAATATTGAAGAAGAACAAAGTAGGAGGCCTCACATTTCCCAGTCTCAACACTTAACTATATAGTCATGGTAATCAAAACTGTCTGGTACTGGTTTAATGACAAACAAATAGAACAATGAAAAAGAATTGATAACCCAGAAGTAAACCCATTCATCTTCACGCAGATAATCTTTGACAAAGGATCGAAGTCCATTCAATTGGGAAGAAACCGTCACTTTAACAAATGGTGCTGGCAAAACTGGGCATCCATTTACAGAAAAATGAAACAGAATCTGTACCTCACACCATGAAAAAAAAAAAATAACTCAAATGGATCAGAGACCTAAATATTAAAGCTAGAACTTTGAAGTCCCTGATAGCTAACACAGGAACAAAAACGTTGTTGTTGTTGTCAGGTGTCCTTGAGCTGGTTCTGACTTACAGTGATCCTATGCACAACAGAACGAAACACTGCCCGGTCCTGCACCATCCTCACAACTGTTGCTATGCTTGAGCCCCTTGTTGCAGCCACCGTGTCAATGCATCTCTTTGAGGGTCTTTCTCTTTTTTGCTGACCCTCTACTTTACCAAGCGTGATGTCCTTCTCTAGGGACTGATCCCTCCTGATAACATGTCCAAAGTATGTGAGATGTAGTCTTGCCATGCTTCCTTCTAAGAAGCTTTCTGGTTATACTCCTTCCAAGACAGATTTGTTCTTTCTTTTGGCAGTCCATGGTATATTCAATATTCTTCACCAACACCACAATTCAAAGGCATGGATTCTTCTTTGGTCTTCCTTATCCATTGTCCAGCTTTCACATGCATATGAGGTGATTGAAAACACCATGGCTTAGATCAGGCACACCTTAATCCTCAAGTTGACATCCTTGCTTTTCAACACTTGAAAGAGGTCTTTTGCAGCCTATTTGCCCAAGGCAATGCATCTTTTGGTTTCTTGATTGCTGCTTCCACGGGTGTTGATTGTGGATCCAAGTAAAATGAAATCCTTGACAACTTCAATCTTTTCTCCATTTATCATGATGTTGCTCATTGGTCCAGTTGTGAGGATTTTTGTTTTCTTTATGTTGAGGTGTAATCCATACTGAAGGTTATGGTCTTTGATCTTCATTAGTAAGCGCTTCAAGTCCTCTTCGCTTTCAGCAAGCAAGGTTGTGTCATCTGCATAACGCAGGTTGTTAATAAGTCTTCCTCTAATCCTGATGCCCCATTCTTCTTCATATAGTCTAGCTTCTCGGATTATTTGCTCACCATACAGATTGAATAGGTATGGTGTGTGGATATTATCCTATCACTGACAGCTTTATACTTCAGGATAGATCTTGAAATGTTCTTTTTGACGATGAATGCAACACCATTTGTCTTCAAGTTGTCATTTTGGGCATAGTAGACCATATGATTGTCCAATTCATAATGATCAATAAATATCAGTCCATTTTAGCTCACTAATGCCTAGGATATTGATTTGTATTCATTCCACTTCATTTTTGTTGATTTCCAATTTTCCTAGATTTGTAATTCATACATTTCCAGGTTCTGATTATTAATTTCTTCTCATTTTGGCTCATGCCACATCAGCAAATGAAGGTCCTGAAAGCTTGACTCCATTCACATCGTTAAGGTCGACTCTACCTTGAGGAGGCAGCTCTTCCCAGTTGTAATTTGAATTCCTTCCAACCTGGGGGGCTCATCTTCAGGTGCTATGTCAGACAGTGTTCTGCTGCTATTCATCAGGTTTCCACCAGCTAATTCTTTTCAGAAGTAGACCCCTGTGCCCTTCTTCCTAGTCTGTCTTAGTCTAGAAGCTCAGCTGAAACCTGTCCACCATGGGTAACCCTGCTGGTATTTGAATACCAGTGGCATAGCTTCCAGCAACACACAAGTCCCCACAGTATGACAAACTGACATACATGTTGGAGGGACAAAACTGGGGGACCCAATTTTGGCATAAATAGCCTATCAAACACAAGAAAAAAATGTATGAATGACAGAAGATAAATTAGATCATGGGGACCTTAAAAATTAAATATTTATGCTCTTTAAATGACTTCACCAAGAGAGTAAAAAGAGAATCTATGGACTGTGAAAAGGTCTTTGACAAAAGCATATCTGATAAGGGACTAATCTCTACAATATATAGAAAACTTCAACAACTCAACAACAAAAAACAATCCAATCAAAAAATGGGCTAAAGATATGAACAGATACTTCACCAAAGAGGACATTCAGGTAGACAACAAATACATGAAAAAAATCCTCCTGATCACTAGCCATGCAAACAAAAAACCCATTGCTGTCGAGTAAATTTGACTCATAACAACCCTATAAACAAACAAACAAAAAAATCCGTTGCCATCAAGCTGATTTAGACTCATAGTGGCCCTATACGACAGAGTATAACTGCCCCGTAGGGTTTCCAAGGAGCAGCTGGTGGATTTGAACTGCCAACCTTTTGGTTAGCAGCCAGGTTCTTAAGCACTGGGCAGCCAGAGCTCCAACAGGACAGAGTAAAAGTGCCCCATTGGTTTTTTGAGGAGGAGATGATGGAGTCAAACTGCCAACTTTTTGGTTAGAAGCCGAAAACTTAACCACTGGGCCACCAGGATGTCATTAGCCATTAGAGAGATGCAAATCAAAAGTACAATGAGATACTATCCCAGCACTGCAAAATGGCAATGTTCAAAAAACAAAACAGAAAACAACAGATGCTTGCAAGGTTGTGGGGATATTGGAACTCATACATTGCTGGTGGGATTGTAATATGATACAACCACTACAGAAAACGATATGGTGCTTCCTCAAAAAGTCAGAAATAGAAATACCTTATTATCCAGCAGTCCCAGTCGAACATATACCACCAAGAGATATAAAAGCAGTGACACAAATAGACATAAGCACACTCATGTTAATTGCATATAAATGGATAAACTGTGGTTCATACATACAATGGAATACTACACAGCTATAAGAAATAATAAGGAGTCCATGAAACATAACATGGATGAATCTGGAGGACATTATACTGAGTAAAAGAAGTCAATCATAAAAGTACAAATACTGTATGGTTCTACTATTATAAAAAGTCAAGAATAGATTTACACACAGAAAGCAACATTCTTTGATGGTTACTAGGGATGAGAAGGAGGGGGGAACACCTTCTGGATAGTAGACAGTTGTTATTTTTGGTGATGGGAAAGGCTATTCCAAATATGAGTAAAGTCAACAAAACCTGACCAAGGTAAATAAAGACACTAAGCAGTACACAAGAGAAAGGGACAATTTTGCCAAATGATATAACATATATAATTTTGCAAGAACACTAACAACAACCAAAAAATATGTATGTGGTTAGGTAAGTAGATATGTGTGCATATATGTGTATAGGAAGGCATATGCAAGTAAATCCACATGCATGTATAGGTGTGTCTGTAGACATATGTATATACACATTTATTTGTGCTGCATATATATCAATATATATAACAAAGCACATACAGACAGACCAGTTAGGGAGGCTTCATAGATATATCCAAACAACTCACAGGACTGATTTACTGGGTTAAAAGTCTTAGGACCATAGTCTCAGGGGACAACTTGGTCAATTAGCATAACATAGTTCATAAAGATAATGTTCTACGGCCCAGTTTAGTGAGTAGAATCTGGGTCCTTTAAAAGCTTCCCAGTGGCCATCTAAGATACAATGACTTGTCTCTATTCACACGGATCAAAAGAGAATGAAGGAAAACAAAGGTTCAAAGAAGGAACTCGTCCATGGGACTAATAGCCTACATGAACCACAGCCTCTTCTGAGACCAGAAGAACTAGACGGTACCTGGCTACAACTACAGACCATTCTGACCAGGGACACAATAGATGGTCCTGGATAAAATGGAAGAAAAATGAAGGACAAAATTCAAATTCCTAAAAAAGGCTAGACCTACTGGACTGATAGAGACTAGAGGAACCCCTGAGACTATCACCCTAAGATACTCTTTGAACTTGAAACTGAAGCTATTTCTGGAGGTCAGCTTTCAGTCAAATAATAGATTGGCTTATAAAATAAAGAATATCACCCATGAATGATGTGCTCCCTTAAACAATCAACAATATGAGACCAAACAGTTGATATTTACCCAAAAGCAAAGATGAGAAGGCAAGGAGGGGAAGGGAAGCTAGATCAATGGAAACAGAACAAACAGAAGGGAAATAATGAGATGCTGACATCTTTGTGAAAATTGTAACCAATGTCATGGAACAATTTGTGTAAAAATGGTTAAATGGGAACCTAACTTTCTGTGTAAACTTTCATCTAAAATGTAATAAAACATTATTTTAAAAAATGATGGGCAGGATGCAAAGATGTAGAAAGAGGGTCTTTCGGGGCCTTGACCACATTTTTGGTAGGAGTGTGGAATATGTCCTTACATCTCACCAAAAATATGTCAATTTTAATTGTAATTGAAGGAGAGACTGTTGGAAGAAACTACACTAGGTTTCAAGTTATTTTGTTATGCCTTGATCATAATCATCTATTTCAAATGTAAAGGAATCTTGAACTGGCAAAGGTGAAAAGGCCTGGAAACTGGGTGACGAGGAGATGTCTATGAGGTATCTATATTTTCTTCAACTTTCCAGGCACTGGCCTCGTCTCTGGACTGGTGTCAAGTCAGGCATCAGAAATGATGTCCAAACCATTGTGGAAGGTACCTCTTGAACAAATATCTGTGGAAGAGAAGTGGATAATTTTAGAAACAGAAGCATACTTATAAATTTCCTGGTTTAAGATTTTTTATTTTCCAGATGAGAAAATCAAAGCATAGTAAGGCAAAGTGACTTGCTCATGCAGCTTAAAAAGAGAGAGAGAGAGAGAGAGACAAGGACTCATAGCTCTGATGACCATATTTTAACACTATTTAGTCAGAAATTATTTTGTTCTCTTCTGTTTCTTTCGATGGTCAGCTCTTCCTTGCTGCTTCAAAGAAAGGAATCAGAATGCTTCTCTTTGTTTTATACTTAGCATTTCAGCCAGAGATCTTCTGGGTACAAGGAACAGAGAGTCACTCAACCTGGCTGATCTCCGGGGAGTGCCCACAGGACAACCAGATGAATGGGGTGTGACCATAAAGGGTCTTCCTTGTCACAGGAAACATATGTGTGATCATTACGGTTCTGTGTCAATTTGGCTGGGCCAGGATTCTCAGAGGTTTGGCAGTTATGATGTAGTTTGGCAGTTAGGTAATGAAGTAATCACCTCCATGATGAGATCTCATATAATGTAATCACCTCCATGATGAGATCTGCTGTGAGTAGCTAATCAGTTGAAAGAGTTTCCTTTAGGGTATGGCCTGCATCCAATATGTACGGACTTTGTGGCAAAGCTCACTGGCTTTTGCTTGATCTGGATCCTACAACTGGCTCATCATCATCTGATCTCTAGTTCTTGGGATCTGAGCCAGAAGTTTGTCATACTGCCTGCTGATCTTGGAATTCATTAGCCTCTGCAGTCTGTGAGCCAGCATCTACACTGTTCCCCTTTTAAAAAGTCATAGTTAGGAGGCAGGGCCAAGATGGCGCACTAGGTGGATGCTACCGCGGATCCCTCTTGCAACAAAGACTCAGAAAAACAAGTGAATCGATCACATACATAACAATCTATGAACCCTAAACAACAAACACAGATTTAGAGACGGAGAACGAACAAATACGGGGAGGCAGCGATTGTTTTCAGAGCCTGGAGCCAGCGTACCAGTCAGCGGATTTTCTGGAAAAACTAGTTTCCCAGTGATGGCTCGGAGACAGCAGTCCATATCAAACCACATAAAGAAGCAGACCATGACAGCTTCTCCAACCCCCCAAACAAAAGAATCAAAATCTTTCCCAAATGAAGATACAATCCTGGAATTATCAGATACAGAATATAAAAAACTAATTTACAGAATGCTTCAAGACATCACAAACAAAATAAGGCAAACTGCAGAAAAAGCCAAGGAACACATCGATAAAATTGTTGAAGAACTCAAAAAAATTATTCAAGAACATAGTGGAAAAATTAATAAGTTGCAAGAATCCATAGAGAGACGGCATGGAGAAATCCGAAAGATTAACAATAAAATTACAGAATTAGACAACGCGATAGGAAGTCAGAGGAGCAGACTCGAGCAATTAGAATGCAGACTAGGACATCTGGAGGACCAGGGAATCAACACCAACATAGCTGAAAAAAAATCAGATAAAAGAATTAAAAAAAATGAAGAAACCCTAAGAATCATGTGGGACTCTATCAAGAAGGATAACCTGCGGGGGATTGGAGTCCCAGAACAGGGAGGCGGGACAGAAAACACAGAGAAAATAGTTGAAGAACTCCTGACACAAAACTTCCCTGACATCATGAAAGACGAAAGGATATCTATCCAAGATGCTCATCGAACCCCATGTAAGATTGATCCAAAAAGAAAAACATCAAGACATATTATCATCAAACTCCCCAAAACCAAAGATAAAGAGAAAATTTTAAAAGCAGCCAGAGAGAAAAGAAAGGTTTCCTTCAAGGGAGAATCAATAAGAATAAGTTCAGACTACTCAGCAGAAACCATGCAGGCAAGAAGGGAATGGGACGACATATACAGAGCACTGAAGGAGAAAAACTGCCAGCCAAGGATCATATATCCAGCAAAACTCTCTCTGAAATATGAAGGCGAAATTAAGATATTTACAGATAAACACAAGTTCAGAGAATTTGCAAAAACCAAACCAAAGCTACAAGAAATACTAAAGGATATTGTTTGGTCAGAAAACCAATAATATCAGATACCAGCACAATATAAGGTCACAAAACAGAACGTCCTGATATCAACTCAAATAGGGAAATCACAAAAACAAACAAAGATTAATTACAAATAATAATAATAATACACATAACAGGGAATCATGGAAGACAATAGGTAAAAGATCACAATAATCAAAAAGAGGGACTAAATACAGGAGGCATTGAACTGCCAGATGGAGAGTGATACAAGGTGATACAGAACGATACAAGTTAGGTTTTTACTTAGAAAAATAGGGGTAAATAATAAGGTAACCACAAAAAGGTATAACAACTCCATAACTCAAGATAAAAGCCAAGAAAAACGTAATGACTCAACTAACATAAAGTCAAACACTATGAAAATGAGGATCTCACAATTTACTAAGAAAGAGGTCTCAGCACAAAAAAGTATGTGGAAAAATGAAATTGCCAACAACACACATGAAAAGGCATCAAAATGACAGCACTAAAAACTTATTTATCTATAATTATGCTGAATGTAAATGGACTAAATGCACCAATAAAGAGACAGAGAGTCACGGACTGGATAAAGAAACACGATCCATCTATATGCTACCTACAAGAGACACACCTTAGACTTAGAGACACAAACAAACTAAAACTCAAAGGATGGAAAAAAATATATCAAGCAAACAATAAGCAAAAAAAAAGAGGAGTAGCAATATTAATTTCTGACAAAATAGACTTTAGACTTAAATCCACCACAAAGGATAAAGAAGGACACTATATAATGATAAAAGGGACAATTGATCAGGAAGACGTAACCATATTAAATATTTATGCACCCAATGACAGGGCTGCAAGATACATAAATCAAATTTTAACAGAATTGAAAAGTGAGATAGACACCTCCACAATTATAGTAGGAGACTTCAACCCACCACTTCCGGAGAAGGACAGGACATCCAGTAAGAAGCTCAATAGAAACACGGAAGACCTACTTACAACAATTGACCAACTTGACCTTATTGACTTATACAGAACTCTCCACCCAACTGCTGCAAAGTATACTTTTTTTTCTAGCGCACATGGAACATTCTCTAGAATAGACCACGTATTAGGTCATAAAACAAACCTTTGCAGAGTCCAAAACATTGAAATATTACAAAGCATCTTCTCAGACCACAAGGCAATAAAACTAGAAATCAATAACAGAAAAACTAGGGAAAAGAAATCAAATACTTGGAAAATGAACAATACCCTGATGAAAAAAGACTGGGTTATAGAAGACATCAAGGAGGGAATAAGGAAATTCATAGAATGCAAAGAGAATGAAAATACTTCCTATCAAAACCTCTGGGACACAGCAAAAGCAGTGCTCAAAGGCCAATTTATATCGATAAATGCACACATACAAAAAGAAGAAAGAGCCAAAATCAGAGAACTGTCCCTACAACTTGAACAAATAGAAAGTGAGCAACAAAAGAACCCATCAGGCACCAGAAGAAAACAAATAATAAAAATTAGAGCTGAACTAAATGGATTAGAGAACAGAAAAACAATTGAAAGAATTAACAAAGCCAAAAGCTGGTTCTTTGAAAAAATTAACAAAATTGATAAACCATTGGCTAGACTGACTAAAGAAATACAGGAAAGGAAACAAATAACCCGAATAAGAAACGAGAAGGACCACATCACAACGGAACCAAATGAAATTAAAAGAATCATTTCAGATTACTACGAAAAACTGTACTCTAACAAATTTGAAAACCTAGAAGAAATGGATGAATTCTTGGAAAAACACTACCTACCTAAACTAACACATTCAGAAGTAGAAAAACTAAATAGACCCATAACAAAAAAAGAGATTGAAACGTAATCAAAAAACTTCCAACAAAAAAAAACCCTGGCCCGGACGGCTTCACTGCAGAGTTCTACCAAACTTTCAGAGAAGAGTTAACACCACTACTTCTGAAGGCATTTCAAAGCATAGAAAATGACGGAATACTACCCAACTCATTCTATGAAGCCACCATCTCCCTGATACCAAAACCAGGTAAAGACATTACAAAAAAAGAAAATTATAGACCTATACCCCTCATGAACATAGATGCAAAAATCCTCAACAAAATTCTAGCCAATAGAATCCAACAACACATCAAAAAAATAATTCACCCTGATCAAGTGGGATTTATACCAGGTATGCAAGGCTGGTTTAATATCAGAAAAACCATTAATGTAATCCATCACATAAATAAAACAAAAGATAAAAACCACATGATCTTATCAATTGATGCAGAAAAGGCATTTGACAAAGTCCAACACCCATTTATGATAAAAACTCTTACCAAAATAGGAATTGAAGGAAAATCCCTCAACATAATAAAGGGCATCTATGCAAAGCCAACGGCCAATATCACTCTAAATGGAGAGAACCTGGAAGCATTTCCCTTGAGAACGGGAACCAGACAAAGATGCCCTTTATCACTGCTCGTATTCAACATCGTACTTGAAGTCCTAGCCAGAGCAATTAGGCTAGACAAAGAAATAAAGGGCATCCAGATTAGCAAGAAGTAAGTAAAATTATCTCTATTTGCAGATGACATGATCTTATACACAGAAAACCCTAAGGTATCCTCCAGAAAACTACTGAAACTAATAGAAGAGTTTGGCAGAGTCTCTGGTTATAAAATAAACATACAAAAATCACTTGGATTCCTCTACATCAACAAAAAGAACACCGAAGAGGAAATAACCAAATCAATACCATTCACAGTAGCCCCCAAGAAGATAAAATACTTAGGAATAAATCTTACCAAGGATGTAAAAGACCTATACAAAGAAAACTGCAAAGCTCTACTACAAGAAATTCAAAAGGACATACTTAAGTGGAAAAACATACCTTGCTCATGGATAGGAAGACTTAACATAGTAAAAATGTCTATTCTACCAAAAGCCATTTATACATATAACGCACTTCCGATCCAAATTCCAATGTCATATTTTAAGGGGATAGAGAAACAAATCACCAATTTCATATGGAAGGGAAAGAAGCCCCGGATAAGCAAAGCATTACTGATAAAGAAGAAGAAAGTGGGAGGCCTCACCCTACCTGATTTCAGAACCTATTATACAGCCACACTAGTCAAAACAGCCTGGTACTGGTACAACAACAGGCACATAGACCAATGGAACAGAATTGAGAACCCAGATATAAATCCATCCACATATGAGCAGCTGATATTTGACAAAGGACCGGTGTCAGTTAATTGGGGAAAAGATAGCCTTTTTAACAAATGGTGCTGGCATAACTGGATATCCATTTGCAAAAGAATGAAACAGGACCCATACCTCACACCATGCACAAAAACTAACTCCAAGTGGATCAAAGACCTAAACATAAAGACTAAAACGATAAAGATCATGGAAGAAAAAATAGGGACAACCTTAGGAGCCCTAATACAAGGCATAAACAGAATACAAAACATTACCAAAAATGATGAAGAGAAACCCGATAACTGGGAGCTCCTAAAAATCAAACATCTATGCTCATCTAAAGACTTCACCAAAAGAGTAAAAAGACCACCTACAGACTGGGAAAGAATTTTCAGCTATGACATCTCAGACCAGCGCCTGATCTCTAAAATCTACATGATTCTGTCCAAACTCAACCACAAAAAGACAACCCAATCAAGAAGTGGGCAAAGGATATGAACACACATTTCACTAAAGAAGATATTCAGGCAGCTAACAGATACATGAGAAAATGCTCTCGATCATTAGCCATTAGAGAAATGCAAATTAAAACTACGATGAGATTCCATCTCACTCCAACAAAAAAGGCTGGCATTAATCCAAAAAACACTAAATAATAAATGTTGGAGAGGCTGAGGAGAGATTGGAACTCTTATACACTGCTGGTGGGAATGTCAAATGGTACAACCACTTTGGAAATCTATCTGGTGTTATCTTAAACAGTTAGAAATAGAACTACCATACAACCCAGAAATCCCACTCCTCGGAATATACCCTAGAGAAATAAGAGCCTTCACACAAACAGATATATGCACACCCATGTTTATTGCTGCTCTGTTTACAATAGCAAAAAGTTGGAAGCAACCAAGGTGTCCATCAACAGATGAATGGGTAAATAAATTGTGGTATATTCACACAATGAAATACTACGCATCGATAAAGAACAGTGAAGAATCTGTGAAACATTTCATAACATGGAGGAACCTGGAAGGCATTATGCTGAACGAAATGAGTCAGAGGCAAAAGGACAAATATTGTATAAGACCACTATTATAAGTTCTTGAGAAATAGTAAAAACTGAGAAGAACACATACTTTTGTGGTTACGAAGGGGGGAGGGAGAGAGGGAGGGAGAGGGTTTTTTATTGATTAATCAGTAGATAAGAACTGCTTTAGGTGAAGGGAAGACAACACTCAATACATGGAAGGTCAGCTCAATTGGACTGGACCAAAAGCAAAGAAGTTTCCGGGATAAAATGAATGCTTCAAAGGTCAGCGGAGCAGGGGCGGGGGTCTGGGGAACATGGTTTGCGGGGACTTCTAAGTCAATTGGCAAAATAATTGTATTATGAAAACATTCTGCATCCCACTTTGAAATGTGGCGTCTGGGGTCTTAAATGCTAACAAGTGGCCGTCTGAGATGCATCAATTGGTCTCAACCCACCTGGAGCAAAGGAAAATGAAGAACACCAAGGCCACACGACAACTAAGAGCCCAAGAGACAGAAAGGGCCACATGAACCAGAGACCTACATCATCCTGAGACCAGAAGAACTAGTTGGTGCCCGGCCACAATCGATGACTGCCCTGACAGGGAGCACAACAGAGAACTCCTGAGGAAACAGGAGATCAGTGGGATGCAGACCCCAAATTCTCATAAAAAGCCTGGACTTAATGGTCTGACTGAGACTAGAGGAATCCTGGTGGCCATGCTCCCCAGACCTTCTGTCGGCACAGGACAGGAACCATCCCTGAAGACAACTCATCAGACATGAAAGGAACTGGTCAGCGGGTGGGAGAGAGATGCTGATGGAGAGTGAGCTAATTATATCAGGTGGACACTTAAGAGTGTGTTGGCAACTCTTGTCTGGAGGGGGGATGGGAGGATAGAGAGAGAGGGAAGCTGGCCAAATTGTCACGAAAGGAGAGACTGAAAGGGCTGACTCAGTAGGGGAAGAGCAAGTGGGAATACGGAGCAAGATGTATGTAAACTTATATGTGACAGACTGATTAATAAAAAAAGTTAATAAAAAAAAAGTCATAGTTAATGTTTCATATATCAACTATGATGTTCAAACTCAAACAGTTTGGTAGTATAATATGATTGCTTTCCATATGAAAAATAACACCTCATTGTTCTATCAATGAGAAATAAATTTTTATGATAAATTAAAGGTAGTATGTCCTTTAAGCATTATAAAAATTTATTTCTTGTTTCATTTTCACTATTTTTAAAATCTTATAAAAATTCATCCTATTGGTTACCATGGGCTGGGGGGAAGAGGAGTTATTGCCTAATAAGCTCAAGCTTCTGGAGTGATGAAAAAGTTTTAAGAATAAATAGTGGTGATAGTCGCACAACATTGTAAGTATGATTAATGCCACTGGGTTGCACACTTGAAAATTATTAAAATGGTTAATTTTATGTTGTGCATATTTTAACACAATAAAAAAATATATCATACATTTACCCTCTTAAATAGAGAGTACAGATTCCTATTTAACCTTTCCTCAAGGACCAAGGATTATCATGTTGAAGATCAATTATCATACCTTCAATCTGATCCAATAAACATTTATTCGAGAGCATTTACAGGCAAATTATTATGCCAAGAGTAATGGCCCTTATTATTTGGTGTTATTCATGAGAAGTAAGGCAGGTTCATAAATTCATGATTCAAGGGAAAACAGAAATGCTATTTTAAAAATATGAACAAGTACCATGGGAGCACAGAACAGAGTGAGAGAGCTACATGGATATTTGAACCGTATCTTGAGGGATGATTCGAGGTGGCAAGAAAGCATGTGCCATACTAAGAAATTCACAGGTCTGGAGAGGCAGGCCCAAGACGGCAAAGTAGTCAGACGCTTCCGGTGATCCCTGTTACAATAAAGACCAAAAAAACAAGTGATTCGATTATATATATGAAAAGCTAGGAACACTGAGCATCAAAGGCAAAGTTAAGGAACCAGACTGAGTGACAGGGGAGGGAAAGATGGTGCAGAAGTAGCGAGGAGTTGCCAAGCCCATGGCAGCACCTGAGCTCTGATTCCTTGGCATGTTCCTTGGCACGACTGTGGCGGTGCTGAAGGCAAGTACCCTTTATCCCCTGGTGTGACGTGGGGGGACTGGTGGTGGAGTTTGGGACACAGCTGCTTCAGCGAAAGAAGGCAAGCGCAGGACACAACCCTAACCCCCTGAGGTGATCTCAGCAGGGATCCAGCCAGCACACACAGGCTACACACACCTCTGGAATCTGAGATAAAACAGTGCTCTCAGCACAAAATAAGTTATTTTGTCTATTTTACTGCACGGATCTAATAGCTCCTTCTTTTGAAAGAACTCTCTACTATCTATCTCATCCCTTCATTAACAGTTGATTTCCCTGGGCCTGAGATAGGTCCTGCTGTGCTCCCGGAACCATTCTCCTGGCCTTGGAGAAGGAACAAATAAACAAAATGGGGGAAAAATACTCTCCCGACTCCTTTAATCTGGAAGCTCAGAACAGAAGCAGCTCCAGTCCAGGCACAAGCGATCTGCAGACTTTGTCTTTCACCGATGCATGGATCCAGGTGGCTCAATTACACCAGATAGGATCTGGCTATTATATTGCAAGGGTGAATCTGTTTGAGGCCTGACAGTAACTATTTCAGCTGTGTAGTGGAGAGGCAGGTTTTGGAGGTTTGATACTGCTCTGCCTATTAAACAGGGCCTTCACCTACCCACAGCAGAGGTCTGAGGACTGGAGGCTCCATCCACGCCACCCACAAAATTATAGTGGTGCCTACCAGTCCTTACAGATACAAGCACTGGTTGTTTCAGGTACAGCTGCAGAGCCCACCCACCAGAGTGCTCTAAAGAACAGTCTTCTTTCCTTACTGACACTTGGGAGAAGGCTGTCAGTCCCCTGCCTTCCTCAGAGTGAGACCTCCTGCTGCTACCAGAAACCTGTGCATACAACTATCACCACTGCTCCTCTAAGACAGTAGGTGAGAGCCCATGTCACACACTAGGTGACTGACTATCAGGACACCTGAGCTGAATCTATACAAGGATAGTGAATGAACTCCTAGGCTCATATACCTAGTAACAGATCTAGATATCTGGTAACAGGACATTAGTGCTTCAAAGACTCCAGTAATCAAGCTAGCTCACCCTAGTAGCCTATTTCGGTATATCAAAACAACAACAAAAAAAAAAAAACAAGAAACTAGGACACAGTTAGCAAACATAAATTAATACAAAACTTATATATGGCTCAGAGACAAGTCAATATAGAATCACATAAAGAAGCAGACCATAATTGGTTCAACAAACTCCCAAAACAAAGAATCAAGGACTCTCCTGGAATTACCAGATGTAGAATACAAAAGATTAATATGCAGAACTTTTCAAGACATCAGGAACGACATCAGGAATGAGATCAGGCAACACACAGAAAAAGCCAAGGGACACACAGATAAAGCAGTTGAAGAAATTAAAAGATGTCAAGAACATAATGAAAAATTTAATAAACTGCAAGAATCCATAGAGAGAGAGAGCAATCACAAATTCAGTAGATTAACAATAAAATTACAGAATTAGACAACTCAATAGAAAGTCAGAGGAGCAGAACTGAGGAAGTGGAAGGCAGAATTAGTGAGACTGAAGATAAAACACTTGGCAACAATATATTCAAAGAAAAATCAGATAAAAGAATTTAAAAAATGAAGAAACCCTAAGAATCATGTGGGAATCTATCAAGAAGAATAACTTGAGAGTGATTGGAATACCAGAACAGGGAAGGATAACAAAAAATACAGACAGAATTGTGGAAGATTTGTTGGCAGAAAACTTCCCTGACATTGTGAAAGATGAAAGGATATTGTGAAAGATGGAAGAATACCTGGCCAAGATGCTCTTTGAAACCCATACAAGGTAGATCCCAAAAGAAAGTCACCAAAACATATTATAATCAAACTTGCCAAAACCAAAGATAAAGAGAAAATTTCAAGAGTGGCCAGAGATAAGCAAAAAGTCACCTACAAAAGAGGATCAATAAGAATAAGTTCAGACTACATGGAAGAAACTATGCATGCAAGAAGGCAATGGGATGACATATATAAAGTATTAAAGGAGAAGAATCATATATGGAGCCAAGAATACTATATCTGGTAAAACTTTCTATCAAATGTGAAGGTGAAATTACAACCTTTACACATAAACAGAAGCTTAGGGAATTTGCAAAAACCAAACCAAAACTACAAGAAAAACTAAAGGGAATTCTCTGGTTAGAAAATCAATAATATCAGGTATCAACCCAAGACTAGAACACAGGACAGAGCAACCAGATATCAACTTAGATAGGGAAATCACAAAAATAAATCAAGGTTTAAAAAAAAAAAACTCAAAACAGGGAATCAGTGATGTCATTATAAAAGATGACAACATTAAATCAATAAAGACGGACTAAATAAAGTAGGCATAGAGCTTCCATATGGAAAGGAAATCAAGGAGATATAGAGAGATAAAAGTAAGGTTTAAACTTAGAAAAATAGGGGTAAATATTAAGGTTATCACAAAGAAGACTAACAATACTACACTTCAAAATAAAAAACGAGAAGAACAAAAAGACTCAGCAAAAACAAAATCAACTACAATGAAAAACAGGAACACACAATTTACAAAGAAAAACTTCTCAGCCCAAAAAAGTAAGTGGACAAAAGAAACTGTCAACAGCGCACATAAAAAAGGCATCAAAATGAGAGCACTAAACTCATAAAAAAAAAAAAAAATTTTTTATACCTATCTATAATTACCCTGAATGTAAATGGACAAAATGCACCAATAAAGAGATAGAGAGTGGTAGAATGGATTAAAAAACACAATCTGGTCATATGCTGCCTACAAGAGACACACCTTAGACTTAGAGACACAAACAAAATAAAACTCATAAGGATGGAAAAAATATATATCAGCCAAGCAACAATAAAAAAAAAGAGCAGGACTGGCAGTATTAATTTCAGACAAAATAGGCTTTAAAGTTAAATCCACCACAAAGGACAAGGACGGACACTATATAATGATTAAAGGGACAATATATCAGGAGGATATTACCATATTAAATATTTATGCACCCAATTACAGGGCTTCAAGGTACATAAAACCAACTCTAAGAGCACTGAAAAGTGAGATAGATAGCTACACAGTAATAGTAGGATACTTCAATACACCACTTTCAGTGAAGCACAAAACATCCAGAAAGAAGTTCAGTGAAGACACAAGAGAGCTACATGCCACAATTAACCAACTTGACCACATAGACATATACAGAACAGTCCACCCAAAAGCATCCAAGTATACGTTCTTTTCCAACGCACAAGGAACTTTGTCTAGAATAGATCACATATTAGGCCTTAAAGCAAGCCTTAACAGAATTCAAAACATCAAAATATTACAAAGCATCTTCTCTGAACATAAAGCCATAAAATGAGAAGTCAATAACACAAAAATCAGGGAAAAGAAATCAAACACATGGAAACTGAACAACACTTTGCTAAAAAAAAGATAGGATTATTGAGCAAATTAAGGACAGATTAAAGAAATTCATAGATTCCAAAGAGAATGAAAACACTTCCTATCAGAACCTTTGGGACACAGCAAAAGCAGTGCTCAGAGGTCAATTTATATCAATAAATGCACACATCCAAAAAGAAGAAAGGGCCAAACTCAAAGAGTTATCTCTACAACTTGAATAAATAGAAAGAGAGCAACAAAAGAAACCCCCCGACACCAGAAGAAAGCAAATAATAAAAATTAGAGCAGAGTTAAAGGAAATAGAAAACAGAAGAATAATTGAAAGAGTTAACAGGACCAAAATCTGGTACTTTGAAAAAATTGACAAAATCAATAAACCATTGGCCAGACTGACAAAAGAAAAACAGGAGATGAAACAAATAGCCTGAGTAAGAAATAAGATGGGTGATCTCACAAAAGACCCAACAGAAATTAAAAGAATCATAACAGAGTATTATGAAAAGTTGTACTCCAACAAATTTGAAAACCTAGAGAAAATGGACAAATTTCTAAAAAACACACTGCCTACCTAAACTAACACAAACAGAGACAAAACAACTAAATAAACCCATAACAAGAGATTGAAAAAATAATCAAAAAAATCCCAACAAAGAAAAGCCCTGACCCTGACGACTTCACTGGAGAATTTTACCAAACTTTCAAAGAAGAGTTAACACCACTACAACTAAAGGTATTTCAGAGCATAGAACAGGGTGGAATACTCCCAAACTCATTCTATGAAGCCAGCATATCCCTGATGCCAAAACCAGGTAAAGACACCACAAAAAAAAGAAAATTACAGACCAATATCCTTCATGAACTTAGACACAAAAATCCTCAACAAAATTCTAGCCAATAGAATTCAACAACATATCAAAAAAATAATTCACCACAGCCAAGTGGGATTCATACCAGGTATATAGGGATGGTTCAACATTAGAAAAACAATCAATGTAATCCATCACATAAATAAAACAAAAGACAAGAACAACATGATCTTATCAACTGATGCAGAAAAGGCATTTGACAAAGTTCAACACCCATTCATGATAAAAAACTCTCAGCAAAATAGGAATAGAAGGAAAATTCCTCACCATAATAAAAGGCATTTACACAAAGCCAACAGCCAACATCATGCTAAAAGGAGAGAGACTAAAACCATTCCCACTGAGACCAGGAACCAGACAAGGATGCGCTTTATCACCACTCTAATTCAACATTGTACTGGAGGCCCTAGGCAGAGCTATTAGACTAAAAAAAAGGAAATAAAGGTCATCCAGATTGGCAAAGAAGTAAAAGCATCTCTGTTTGCAGATGGCATGAGCTTATATACAGAAAAACCTAAAGAATCGTGAAGAAAACTACTGAAACTAATAGAAGAGTTTAGCAGCGTATCAGGATACAAGATAAACATATATAAATCAGTTGGATTCCTCTACAAAAACAAAGAGGGCGGTGAAGAAGAAATCATCAAATCAATACCGTTTACAATAGGCACTAAGAAGATAAAATACTTAGGACTAAATCTAACCAGAGATGTAAAAGACCTATACAGAGAAAACTATAAGACACTACTACAAGAAACCAAAAGAGACTTACATAAGTGGAAAACATACCTTGCCCATGGATAGCAAGACTTAACATTGTAAAAATGTCTATTCTGCCCAAAGCGATCTATAGATATAATGCGATCCCGATCCAAATACCAATGACATTTTTTAATGAGATGAACAAACAAATCACCAACTTCATACAGAAGAGAAAGAGGCCCCGAATAACTAAAGCACTACCGAAAAAGAAGGACAAAGTGCAAGGCCTCACACCTGATTTTAGAACATATTATACCCCCAAGATAGTCAAAACAGCCTGGTACCAGTACAACAACAGATACATAGACCAATGGAACAGAATTGAGAATCCAGACATAAATCCAGCCACATATGAACAGCTGATATTTGACAAAGGCCCAAAGTCAGTTAAATGGAGAAAAGACGGTCTCTTTAACAAATAGTGCTGGCATACCTGGATACCCATCTTCAAAAAAATTAAACAAGACCCATACCCCACGCCATGCACAAAAACAGAGACAAAATGGATCAAAGACCCTAAATATAAACTCTAAAATGATAAAGATCATGGAAGAAAAAATAGGAACAACTCTAGGAGCCCTATTACATGTTATAAACAGTATACAAAACATTACTAGAACTGTACAAACACCAGAAGAGAAACTAGATAACTCGGAGCTCCTAAAAGTCAAACACCTATGCTCATCCAAAGACTTCACCAAAAGAGTAAAAAGATTATCTACAGATTGGGAAAACGTTTTTAGCTATGACATCTCCAATCAGTGGCTAATCTCCAAAATCTACATGTTACTACAAAAACCCAGCAACAAAAAGACAACCCAATTAAAAAATGGGCAAAGGATATGAACAGGCACTTCACTAGAGAGGACATTCAAGTAGCTAACAGATACATGAGGAAATGCTCCCGATCATTAGCCATCAGAGAAATGCAAATCAAAACTACAATGAGATTCCATCTCACTCCAACAAGGCTGGCATTAATCCAAAAAACACAAAATAATAAATGTTGGAGAGGTTGTGGAGAGACTGGAACACTTATACACTGCTGGTGGGAATGTAAAATGGTACAACCGCTTTGGAAATCTCTCTGGTGTTTTCTTAAAATTTAGAAATAGAACAACCCAGAAATCCCACTCCTCAGAATATACCCTAGAGAAATAAGAGCCTTTACATGAACAGATATATGCACACCCATGTTCATTGCAGCACTGTTTACAATAACAAAAAGACGGTAACAACCAAGGTGCCCATCAACAGATGAATGGATAAATAAATTATGGTATATTCACACAATGGAATACTATGCATTGATAAAGAACAACGATGAATCCGTGAGACATCTCATAACATGGAGGAATCTGGAAGGCATTATGCTGAGTGAAATTAGTCAGTAGCAAAAAGATAAATGTACGAGACCACTATTATAAGAACCCAAGAAACAGTTTAAATAGAGGAGAAAATATTCTTTGATGGTTACAAGATGGGGGAGGGAGGGAGAGAGAGAGGTATTCACTAATTAGATGGTAGACAAGAACTAATTTAGGTGAAGGGAAGGACAATACAAAATGAAGGATAGGTCAGCACAACTGGACTAAACCAAAAGCAAAGAAGTTTCCTGAATAAACTGAACACTTCTAAGGCCAGCGTAGCAAGGGCAGGTGTTTGGGGACCATGGTTTCAGGGGACATCTAGGTCAACTGGCATAAAAAAATCTATTAAGAAAACATTTTGCATCCCATTTTGGAGAGTGGCATCTGGAGTCTTAAAGGACAGCAGGCAGCCATCTAAGACGTATCAATTGGTCTCAACCCACATGGAGCAAAGGAGAATGAAGAACATCAAAGACACAAGGTAAGTATGAGCCCAAGAATAAAAATGGGCCACATAAATCAGAGGCTACACCAGCCTGGGACCAGAAGAACTAGATGGTGCCCAGCTACTACTGATAACTGCCATGACAGGGAACACCACAGAGAATCACTGAAGCAGCAGGAGAGCAATGAGATACAGACCTCAAATTCTCATAAAAAGACCAGACTCAATGGTCTGACTGAGACTAGAAGGACCCCAAAGCTCATGGTCCCCAGACCTTCTGTTAGCCCAAGACAGGAACAATTCCCAAAGCCAACTCTTCAGAGAGGGATTGGACAGGACTATAAGACAGAAAATCATACTGGTAAGGAGTGAGCCTCTTGGATCAAGTAGACACACGAGGCTATGTGTGCAGCATCTGCCTGGAGGGGAGATATGAAGGCCAGAAGGGACAGAAGCTGGCTGAATGGACACAGAAATACAGGGTGGAGAGAAGGAGTGTGCTGTGTCATTAGGGGGAGAGCAACTAGGAGTATATGCCAAGGTGTATATAAGGTTTTGTATGAGAGACTGACTTGATTTGTAAACTTTCACTTAAAGCACAAAAAAAATTGAAAAAAAAAAAAAGAGAAATTCTCAGGTCTGGAAGAGAAATGCATGGGTGTGGAACAGAACAGGGTGTTTCATTGGAGACACAAGTCATGTGTTTGGCGATAAATGGAACAAGGAGAGAACATTGAACTTATATCTATGGGGAATGGGAAGCCACAAAGTGTTTATAATAGAAGGTACCATAAGAATTGCACTTTAATGCATCATTGCATTTTCAAATACGTAGGAATTTTGTACCTATAGAAACTTGCAATTATGTGTCCTTTTAACTAATGATTATATGATTTATTTTTTGGCACCTGCCATCTACCTCTTCTTGATATTATCAGGATACATGACTCTAGCCACACCCAAATCTAACTTTCTACTAAAACTCTGCTTCTAGTTTACCAAAAGCTAGGAAATTAAACAACCAGGATTATTAGAATTGTAGTTAAATAAACATAAAAAGGCTGTGAGAAACAGACGGGGATTTATTATTTCACGAAATTGTTTACCGTTTACTCAGTAAACAGCAAGGATTCTTCTAAGAGTAAAGTGGGTAGGCCTATAATGCAATAAAGCTGAAGTTTTCTAAAGGAACGTTCTGGTTAAAAATAGTCCAATTAACTATGACTGTCCTTCCTTCCTACATAAATCTCATTAAAATGACAGTCAAGGAATTTAAAATTCAAATTAACCAACAAGGTCGAGGAGAATGAAAGACAATTTTCCATAAATGCTTTCAACAAATTTTTGGAGTGTGAGAAATGGATGAAGGAATGGTAATTACCCCTGGCAGAATGAAGAAAGTGGGAAGACAATTGCTTGCCGGCAAGTGGAAACAGAGCTGCTTCACCCTGCAGAACCTCTGAACTGCTCAGTGTTTGTGAGCAACAAGCATCTCAGAAGGGAGAAGAGGGTAAGGCCCATTGTGAACAATGGCATTTGTTGAAAGCTTACCCACATCATGTTTAATCCCATCAAATCTCCTCTCCTCTCTGCTGCATCCATGCAGCAATGCTTTCCCTGCTCCATGGAAGAAAATTGAAGGTTTATTCTTTGGAGTAATTGGACTTGAGGAACGGGCCTAGAGAAAAGTGGAAATGAAGCAAGGGTGAAATAAATGTCTACATGATATGCTATGGACTGCCTAAACTCCTTTCCCCACCCTGCTCCCCCAAATTTCTCGTATACACACACTCACACACACAAACACATCCCCTCTGGAAGGAGATTCAGGTTGCCCTTTAAAACAGCTCAGAAAAAAAGACGCATAGATAATTGCATCTAGGAGTATTTCAGTGAATAGGAGATTTGCTTCCCAATCTCCCTATGGTGAAGGTCAGAGGCAAGCCCCATCCAGGGTCATATTGCACACAGTCATTTGTTGTTTTTGTTGTTAGGTGGTGTCAAGTCAGTTCCAACTCATAGCAATCCTATGCACAACAGAACACAACACTGCTCACTCCTGCACCATCCTCACAACTGTGCATGAGGCCATTGTTTTAGCCACTGTATCAATCCATCTCGTTGAGGGTCTTCCTCTTTTTTAACTGACCCTCTACTTTACCAAGCATGATATCCTTCTCCAGGGACTGGTCCCTCGTACTTGAGACGGAGCCTCTCTATCCTTGCTTCTAAGGAGCATTCTGGTTGTACTTCTTCCAAGACAGATTTATTCATTCTTTTGACAGTCCATAGTATATTCAATAGTCTTCGCCAATGCCATAATTCAAAGGCATCAATTCTCCTTTGGTCTCCCTTATTCATTGTCCAGCTTTTGCATGTATATGAGGTGATTGAAAATGCCGTGGTTTGGGTCAGGCACGCCTTAGTCCTCAACGTAAAAGCATCTTTGCTTTTCAACACTTTAAAGAGGTCTTTTGCCACAGATTTGCCCAATGCAACACTTTGTTTGATTTCCTGACCGCTGCTTTCATGGGTGTTTATGTGGACCCAAGTAAAATAAAATCCTTGACAACTTCAACCTTTTCTCCATTTATCATGATGCTGCTTATTGATCCAGTTGTGAGGATTTTTTTTTTTTTATGTTGAAATGCAATCCGTACTAAAGGCTGTAGTCTTTGATCTTCATCAGTGTTTCAAGTCCTCTTCACTTTCAGCAAGCAAAGTTGTGTCTTCTGGATATCTCAGATTGTTAATGAGTCTTCCTCCAATCCTGATGTCATATTCTTCATATACTCCAACTTCTTGGATTATTTGCTCAGCATACAGATTGAATAACTATGGTGAAAGAATACAACCCTGACGCACACCTTTCCTGACTTTAAACCACGCAATATCTCCTTCTTCTGTTTAAATGACTAACTCCTGGTCTCTTTACAGTTTCCTCACGAGCACAGAGAGTATTCAGGAATTCCTATTCTTCGAAATGTTATCCATAATTTGTAACGGTCCACACAGTTCAATGTCTTTGGACAGTTAATAAAACACGCGTAAACTTCTTTCTGGTATTCTCTGCTTTCAGCCAAGATGCATCTAACATCATTCCACATCCTCTTCTGAATCCGGCTTGAACTTCTGGAAGTTCCCTGTTAATGTACAGCTGCAGCTGCATTTGAATGACCTTCAGCCAGCTTTAACTTGTGCGTGTTATTAAGGATATTGTTTGATAATTCTCACATTCTTTTGGATCACCTCTCTTTGGAATGGGCACAAATATGGATCTCTTCCAGTCGGTTGGCCAGGAAGCTGTCTTCCAAATTTCTTGACATAGACAGATGAGCACCTCCAGTGCTGCTTTTATTTGTTGAAACATTTAATTTGGTATTCCGTCAATCCTGGAGTCTTATTTTTTGCCATTTCCTTCAATGCAGCTTAGGCTTCTGTCAGTATCATCATTCTGGATCATATGCTACCTCCTGAAATGGTTGAAAGTCACCCAATTCTTTTCAGTACAAGTGACTCTGTGTATTCCTTCTACCTTCTCTTGATGCTTCCTGCACTGTTCAATATTTTCTGTGTAGAATTCCTCAATATTGCAATTCAAGGGTTGATTTTTTCTTCAGTTCTCCCAGTTTAAGAAATGCTGAGCGTGTGCTTCCCTTTTGATTTTTTAACTCCAGGTCCTTGCACATTTCATTATAATGCTTTCCCTTGTCCTCTCGAGCTGCCCTTTGAAATATGTTAAGCTCTTTTACTACATCATTTCTCCCTTTTGCTTTAGCTACTTTACATTCAAGAGCAAATCTCAGTCTCTTCTGACATCCATTTTGGTCTTTTCTTTCTTTTTAATGACATTTTGCTTTCTTCATGTATAATGTCCTTGATGTCATTCTACAACTTGTCTGGTCTGCCGGGTCCTTCTTCCTAGTCTGTCTTAGTCCAGAAGCTCACCTGAAACCTGTCTGCCACAGGAGGCCCTGCTGGTATTTAAATACTGGTGGCATAGCTTCCAACATCATAGCAACACTTAAGCCACTACAGTAGAACAAACTGACAGACATGTGGGGCACATAGTACCTCATAAATGAATATAAACAGAGCACCAGATATTTGTGCAAAGTCTCCTACATGAAAGACTAAAATCAAAGAGATACTGGAGCCTACATGGTGCTATAGAAAGAAGCACCATACTGTCTCTCTACAGCAAAAATCTGAAAAACTAAGTGAAACAGATACGAATGTTAATCCTGGAACCCTAAGCATCAAATGAAGGGATAAAGAACTAGATTAAGTACTGAATGGAAGACGAAACTGATAGAGAACAGGGAATAAAGAGAGCTACAAAGTGGAGGTCCCCTGCCAGCTAACACAGCACAGTTTCGCCATCTTGGAACACAACCATTGGACAGGGAGTATGGGAAGTTAACTTCATGGAGTTCCCAATAGGAGGCAGAGTACCTGGTAAGCAGAGATACACATTTCCCCACTCCTCACCATTCTGTCCTGTACACTGCCTCTCCCACTTTCCAACAGGCCATGGTCACTCAGTCATAGAGACACCAGCTCACTGCCACCCTGAGTCCACTCCACCCTCACGAGCCAGTTGCTGCAGTGCTATATTTTTATTTTCCTTTCCCTTTCCCCTTCTCCCTTTTCCTTCTCCCTCCTATCTAGGTCCTGCGCTGCCTCCACCCCTTCCTGAGTGACCATGCTATGCTGCCTGACTAGAGAGAATCCAGCTCACCATCATCCCTGCCCCTCCCCTGCTCCCAAGACCAGTTCCCTCAGATCCATATTTTTTTGTTTGTTTCTTCTCCCTTTTTTTCTTTCCTTCCTCCAGTCCATATAACCCCATACACCACCTCTATCCCTTCTTGATGAGCTGTGCTGCACCACTCAGCTAGAGAGCCACCAACACACACAGCCTCCCTGCGTGTGCCCCTCTTTCATCTGCTGTCTCCTGACACTCCATCTTTTTTCTTTTTTTTTTTTTACTTTTGTTTCTCTCTCTTCTCCCTTTTCTTCCTTCCTCCCTTCTAGCTCAACATATCACATTCTCTCCATTCCCTCCTGCCTGTCTGGAGCACCCACCAAGTGCCACACTCCAGAGTGGGAACAACACTGACCCCCATGTCCCCTGGCCCTACTCCACATGCCCTTTTGCCCTGCCCCATTGAGCACCACACCCCCATGCAGGGACAAAACAGACTCTTGAACTCCACCCTATGCTACCCTGACCCCACCCAGCCAAGCACCATGCCCCAAAATAAGACCAGCACAGACCTGAGGACTCTGGGACCCCACCCTGCTGCACCACTCCCAGGCCTGCCCCACAAGCCCTATTCATGTTGCAGGCAAATGACCCATCCCTGTGCCTCCCCACTTGCTGTACCTAACCTGCAGCATCATATCTGAGCAACCAGCCCTGCTCAGCTGAACAAGGTGGTGGGAACTATCATGCCCAGAGATGAGCAAGCAACAAAACACTCCAAGCCAGCCTCTCTGCCCAGACATAAACAAACAAAACAAAAAAGCAGGATGAAACAAACAAATTTACAATCAGTAAATGAATAATCCCTTAATGTCTCAAAGAGAGCAGACAATATCAAATTAAAAAAAAAAAAAAGGACAAGATGGCTCCAGTAAGCAAATGTAAAACACCAGATGACCTTCCAGTAGAAGAAAAGGCACTGAAATTACTTGATAGGAATCCAAATGTCTAATACTCAGGGCTGTGCAAGAGATTAGGAAAGAGATGAAGGAAAATGCAAGCAAAGCTAAGGAAAAAATAGACAAAATCAGGGAAAACACAGACAAAGCAATGGAAGAATTCAGGAAAAGAAAACAAAAACAAAATGTCAAAATAAACAATTAGAAATCATACAAAAACAGCAATTAGAAATCCAAAAGATAAACAACAAGATTTCAGAAATGGACAGCACAGTAAAGCTTTAGGAGCAAATTTGAAACAATGGAAGACAGGATCAGCAAAATCAAAGAAAAATCCACGGATACCACTTTGTTCAAGGAAAAATCAGAACAATGAATGAAGAAAAAAGAAGAAAACCTAAGAACTATGTGGTATACAATCAAGAGCAAAGATTTGCCTGTGATTAGAGTTCCAGAACAAGAGGAGAAAATGGAAATCACAAAGAGGATTATTGAAGATTTGCTGACAAAAAACTTCCCTAATATCATGAAAGATGAAAAACTAACCATCCAAGAAGCTCAACAAACCCCACATAAGATAGATGCCAAAAGAAAGTCACCAAGACATACTATAACCATACTTGTTAAAACAAAAGATAAAGAAAGAATCCTGAGAGAAGGTCAAGAAAAATGAAAAGTCACAAAGAGGAAACAATAAGATTAAACCCGGATTACTTGGCAGAAACCATGTGGGCAAGAAGGCAATGGGATGACATATATAAAACCTTGAAAGAAAAAAATTGCCAATCGAGAACAATATATCCTGCAAAATTCTCACTCAAATATGATGGAGAAATTAGGATGTTTCCAGATAAATGGAAATTAAAGGAATATGTAAAAAGCAAACCAAACTTACAAGAATTATGAAAAGGAGTCCTTCAGTTAGAGAACCAACAACTTCAGACAACAACCTGAATTTAAGACACGGGACATCATCAGCCAGATATCAACCCAGCTAATGAACCTTCAAGGATAAAACAAAACTAAAAGACTTACAACAGGGAACCAGAGACATCAATCTGTAAATGACAACAACATCAGAACAATAAAAGGGGGAATATACGGTGTTTGTACAGAACATTCAAATGGAGAGGAAGGCAAGGCGACACCAAGTAAATAACAGACTGGCTCAAACCTAGGAAGATAAGGGTAAATTTCAAGGTAACCACTAAGAACGTTCACAAACCTACTCATCAAAGTAAAGAAGAAAAATATAAAGTTTCAGTAAACACAAAGTCTAAAAAAACAAAGAAATGAAAAGGAAATCCACAATCAAAAGGAACTCAGAATAGGAGAGTAAGAGGAACAATAAAGAGTCAGCATCATAAAAAAAAAAAAAGCATAACAATATGACAGCAATAAACTTACCTATCAATAATCACACTGAAAGTAAATGGCTTACGTGCACCCATAAAGAGACAGAGTGTGACAGAATAGATTTTGTTTAAAAAGATCCATTAATATGCTGTCTACAAAAGACACACCTTAGAAACAAAGACACAAATTTATTAAAAATCAAAGGCTGGAAAAAAATATATCAAGCAAATAGCAAACAAAAAGAGCAGGAATGGGAATACTAATCTCAGATAAAACATAGTTTAAGACAAAATCCACCACAAAAGACAAGGAAGATTATTATATAATGATTAAAGGGACAATCCACCATGAGGACATACCATAATAAATATCTATGCACCCATTGATAGGGCTCCAAAATACATAAAACAAACTCTAGCAGCACAGAAACGAAAAATTGATAGTTCTGTAATAATAGTAGGAAGCTTCGACACATGCCATTGTTGGTAAAGGACAGAACATCTAGAAAGAAACTCAACAAAATTACATAAGATCTAAAGGCCACATTCAAAAAACTTGACCTCGTAGACATTTATAAACCATTCCACTCAACAGCAGCAACGTATACATTCTTCTCCAAAGAACATACAGCATTCTATGGAACAGAACACATCTTAGGCCACAAAGCAACTCTCAACAAAATTCAAAATATTGAGATAATACAAAGCATCTTCTCTGATCACAACACCATAAAAGCAGAGATTAAAAATAGGAAGAGCAGAAAAAAAAAAAAAAAAGAATACATGGAAACTGAATAAAGCTTTTGCTTAAAAAATCAATGGGTAGTAGAAGGAATGAAAGCTGGAATAAAAAAAAAAATCTAGAATCAAATGAGAATGAAAACACATCATGCCAAAACCTTTGGGACACAGCAAAGGCAGTCCTTAGAGGTCAATTTATAGCAATAGATACACATCGAGAAAGAAGACAGGGATAAAACAAAAATGTTAGTTTTACTACTTGAACAAATAGAAAGAGAACAGCAAAAGAAGCCCACAGCCACCAGAAGAAAGGAAATTATAAAGATCAGAGCAGAAATAAATGAAATAGAGAACAGAAAAACAACAGAAAGAATCAACAAAACCAAAAGTTGGTCCTTTGAAAGGATAGACAAAATCGACAAACCACTGGCCAAACTGACAAAAGAAAAACAGAAGAGGATGCAAATAACCAAAATAAGAAATGAAATGGGGGATTTTACAATATACACAACTGAAATAAAAAGGATCATAACAGAGTACTAAGAAAAACTGTGCTCCAACAAATTTGAAAAGCTAGAGGAAATGGACAAATTTCTAGAAACACACTATCTACCTAAACTAAGTCAAATTGAGGTCAAAATACTGAACAGACCCATAAAAAGAAAAGAGATTGAATAGGAAATTTTAAAAGTCACAACATAAAAAAAGTTCTGGCCCAGATGGCTTCACTGGAGAATTCTATCAAACATTCAGAGAAGAGCTTACTCCAGTACTACCCAAGTTATTTTAGAACGTAGGAAAGGATGGGATACTTCCAAAATCATTCTACAAAGCCAGCATAACCCTGATACCAAAACCAGACAAAGACACCACAAAAAAGAAAGTTATAGACCAATATCGCTCATGACTATAGATGCAAAAATTCTCAACAAAATTCTAGCCAATAGAATTCAGCATCATATCCAAAAAATAAAACACCTCAACCAAATGGGGTTCATACCAGGTATGCAAGGATGGTTCAACATTAGAAAATAAATCAACGTAATCCACCACATAAATAAAACTAAAGAATCCCATGATCATCTCAATCAACCCAGAAAGGCATTCAATAAAGTCCAACACCCGTTCCTGATAAAAGCTTTCAATAAAATAGGTGTAGCAGGGAAAGTCTTCAACGTATTAAAGGGCATCTATCCAAAACCAACTGCAAACATCATTCTCAGTGGAAAGAGGCTGAAAACATTCCCCCTGAGAACAGGAACAAGACAAGGATGCCCTTACCATCACTCCTATTTAATACTGTGCTGAAAGTCCTAGCTAGAACAATAAGTCAAGAAAAAGAAATAAAGGGCATCCCAATTGGTAAAGAAGAAGTAAAACTATCCCTATTTGCAGATAATACTGTACATAGATAACCCTAAAGACTCCACAAGAAAACTACTGGACCTAATAGAAAGATTCAGCAGAGTAGCAGGATATAAGATAAACATACAAAAGTCAGTTGGATTCCTATACACCAATAAAGAGAACCATGAAAAGGAATCAGGAAAGCAGTACCATTTATAATAGCCTGTAAAAAAATAAAATACTTAAGAATAAATTTAACCAGGGATGTAAAAGACCTATACAAAGAAAACTGCAAAACACTACTGCAAGAAACCGAAAGAGATCTACATAAAAGGAAAAACATACTATGCTCATGGATAGGTAGATTCAGCATTGTGAAAATGACAATTCTACCCAAAGCAATCTACAAATACAATGCAATCCCCATCCAAATACTGACAGCATTCTTTAACAAGATGGGAAAACTAATGATTAATTTTACATGGAAAGGAAAGAGTTCCCAGATAAGTAAAGCATTATTGAAGAAGAACAAAGTAGAAGGCCTAGCACTACCTGACTTCAGAGCCTGTTATACAGCTATGGTAGCCAAAACAACATATTACTGGTCCAGTGACAGACACATTGACCAATGGAACAGTATCAAGAACCCAGACGTAAGTTCATCCACCTGATTTTTGACAAAGGACCAAAATCCATTAAATGGGAGAAAGACAATCTTTAACAAATGATGCTGGCAAAACTGGATGTCCTTCTGTAAAAAAAAAAAAAAAAAGAGACAGGACCCATACCTTACACAACACAAAGAAACAAATTCAAAATGGATAAAAGACCTAAATATAAAACAATAAACTATATGGTGTAGTGGTTAAGTGCTACGGCTGCTAACCAAAAGGTTGGCAGTTCAAATCCACCAGGTGCTCCTTGAAAACTCTATGGGGCAGTTCTACTCTGTCCTATAGGGTCACTATGAGTCGGAATTGACTCGACAGCAGTGGGTTTGGTTTGGTTTTATAAAGAACACGGAAGAAAAAATAGGGTCAAGAGTAGGGGACTAAGTACACAGCATAAATAGGACACAAACCATAACTAACAACACACAAACACTAGAAGATAAGCCAGATAGCTGGAATCTTCTAAAAATTGAACACTTATGTTCCTCAAGTGACTTCACCAAAAGAGTAAAAAGTCTATAGGAAAATCCAACAGTTTTTAGTCATCTAGAGCTGCTATGACAGAAATACCACCAGTAAATGGCTTTCACAAACAGAAGTTAACCCTCTTCCACTTTAGGAGGCTAGAAGTCCAAATTCACAGTGTCACTCCAGCGGAAGCCTTTCTCTGTCTGTTGGCTCTGAGGGAAGGTCCATGACATCAATCTTCCCCTGGTCTAGGAGCTTCTCAGACACAGGGACCCTGGGTCCAAAGGATGCAATCTGCTCCTGGCAATGTTTCTTGGTGTTGTGAAGTCCCCGTCTCTCTGCTCACTTTTCTCTTTTATATATCAAGAGATTGACTTAAGACACAACCTCACCTTTTAGATTGAATCTTGCCTCAGTAACATAACCGCTTCTAATCTTGCCTCATTAACATCAGAGAGGTAGGATTTACAATACATAGGAAAATCAAATCAAATGACAAAATGGTGGACAATCACACAATACTGGGAATCATGGCCTAGTCCCCCATTTTTGGGGGACACAATTCAAACTATGACAATCTGTACAACAAAAGACAAATAATCTAATTAAAAAATGGGCAAATGATATGAACAAACACTTCACCAAAGAGAATATTCAGGCGGCTAAAAGACACAGGAGAAAATGCTCTTGATCATTAGCCATTAGAGAAATGCAAAGTAAAACTAGAGCGAGATACCATCTCACCCAGACATTACTAGCAGGAATAAAAAAAAAAAAAAACAGAGAATAACAAATGTTGGCGAATTTATGGGGAGATTGGAACTCGTAAACACAGCTGGTCAGAATGCAATACGTTACAATCATTTTGGAAAATGATATGGCACGTCCTTACAAAGCTAGAAATAGAAATACCATATGATCCAGCAATCCCACTCCTAGGAATGTATGCTAGAGAATAAGAGCCATCACTCAAATAGACATATGCACACCCATGTTCACTGCAGCATTATTCACGATAGCAAAAAGATGGAAACAACCTCAGTGCCCATCAACAGATGAATGGATAAACAAACTATGGTACATACACACAACGGAACACTATGAAATGATAAAGATCAATGATGAATTTGGAGGGCACGATGCTGAGTGAAATAAGTTGATCACAAAAGGACAAATATGAGACCACTATTATAAAAACTCATGAAAATGTTTACACACAGAAAGGAACAATCTTTGATGGTTACAAAGAAGGGGAGAGGTGGGGAGGGAAAGACACTAGATAATAGATAAGTGGTAACTTCAGTGAAGGGTAAGACAGTTCACAGTACTGGGGAACTCAGCACAACTTGACCAAGGCAAAGTCATAGAAGCTTCATAGACACATCCAAACTCCCTTAGGGACCGAGCTGCTGGTCTGAGGCCTGGGGACCATGGTCTCAGGGGATATCTATCTCAATTGACATAACATAGTTTATAAAGAAAATATTCTACATCCTACTTTGATGAGTAGCATCTGGGGTCTTAAAAGCATGTGAGTAGCCATCTAAGATACATCTACTGGTCCCACCCTGTCTGGAGCAAAAGAGAATGAAGAAAACCAAAGACACAAGGGAAAGATTAATCCAAAAGACTAATGGGCCACAACTACCACAGTCTCCACCAGACTGAGTCCAGCACAACTAGATGGCACCTGGCTACAACCACTGACTGCTTTGAAAGGGATCACAATAGAGGGTCCTGGACAGAGCAGGAAAAAAAATGTAGAACAAAATCCAAACTCACAAAAACAGACCAGACTTTCTGGTCTGACAGAGACTGCAGAAAGAATGGCCCCCGGAAACCCTTTTAACTCAGTACTGAAGTCACTCTTGAAGTTCACCCTTCAGCCAAAGATTAGACAGGCCTATAAAACAAACAATAACACATGCAGTTCAACCATGTATAGGAGACTAAAGGGGCAAACCAGCCCAAGAACAAAGACAAGAAAGCAGTAAGAGACAGGAAAGCTAGATGAATGGACATGGGTAACGTAAGGTCGATTAGGGAAGTATGTTGACACATTGTGGGGTTGGCAACCAATGGAAGAAAACAGTATGTGTATTAATTGTTTAATGAGAAACTAATTTGCTCTGTTAACTTTCACCTGAAGCACAATAATAAATAAATAAATAAATAAAAGAGGAAAAAAAAAACAATAAAAAGAGTTAATGCAGGAATGAATAAAAGTATCAAAAATATTATCAATATTTTCAGATTAAGAAAAGATATTGCATCCAAACAAGAACAGGTTGTAATGAAAAAAATGAACAATAAAGAGCAAAAAAAGAGCACTTAGAAATGAAAACAACGATTGCTAAAATTAAAAAAAAAAAAATAGAATGTTGACTAAGTTGAACAAAATTCCTAGAAAGGACCAAAAAGCAAAGAGATAGAAACTAGGAAATCAAAGGAAAGCAAATTAAAGAATTGATCCAACATCCAACAATAGAAGCTGCAGAAAAATAGGACAGAAAAAAAAAAAAGATTTAGGGAAACTACCAGAGAAATAATGCAGGAAAAAAGTCCAGAACTAAAATACATGAGTTTTTACATTGAAAGTTTCTCTGGAGGCCCAGGATAATAAATGATGAAAAATTTACACCAAGGTGCACAAATGAGAGATCTCAGAATACCAGGGTTAAAGAGAAGATCCCAGAAACTTCCAGCAAGAAAAAGTTACATAGAGAGAATGAGAATTAAAAAGGCATGAGGTTTCTCAAAAGCAATAAGATTTCAAATGGCCATGGAGTAATTCTTTTAAAATCCACAGGGAAAATGAGTTTTAACCAGGGCCAGCTTCATGGGTGCGTGACAAGTAAAGCTGGGCGCTCAGAAGGGGGCCTCACACTTGAGGTTTAATGCTTCAGTCACCATCTTGAAATTCTTAAAAGCCTCATCCTTCAACTGGTGTTTTTGTAAGTGAAGTCCAATGAGAAAATGATACTACGCACTGGGGAGCCTTGGTTCATGGATAGTCCTGCCTCCTGCCACCTCCTTGCTTCCCTGGCATGGGTTCTTGACCACCTGCTCTCAGCCCCTGGCACAGACTGCTGTTGCCCTCTCCCCTTGGTGGGGACCTGAGTGCAGATTCAGGCAGTGTTGAGGTTGGCATGTGGGCCCTACATACTTAGTTGTGAGATGGAGTTCAGGGCATCTGTGAAGATCTACACTCATTCCAACTATCCGTGTTTGCCTGAAGAAGCCTGTCCTTAAATAACAAAAAACACCAGACAGGTTGAGAGAGAGGTCACAAAAGAAAAGTAAAAGCTTTTTTTCCCACTCTTTGAAAAAAGGGATCCACATTTTTATTTTGCGTTGGGCCCCTCAGATTAGTAGCCAGCCCTGGTTTCAACTTAGTAACTGCTTGAGAAGAAAGATTTTTCTATTGAACCTCACAAACACCATTATGAATACAGGTAGTCCTCGACTTACAACAGGGTTCTGTTCCGAGGACTCCATCGTAAGTCAGTGCTGATATAAGTCCAATATTCCTTTTTGTTTTTCATTATTATTGCCTTTTATTATCAGTATCTTTATAAATCTGGTCTTTGAAAGTCTGTGAGTGAACGTCTGAGAATAACATCAGGAAATTACACACTGTAACACTATATGTAGTACATGTTACTAACAATAAGGTGTACAAAAAAAAAGAAGAACACACAGAGACAGCTGTAAGTGCGGTTCCTCGCCACTCAGATACATCGCATGTCAGAGACCACCTGTATTCCTAAGGATGAAAAGAGTAGGTGCCCCTAACGTTGGTTGACTTTATGACAGTTTCGGAATGGTTCCAAATGTGGACCTTGGATTCTAAGGTAGAAGGTTCTTGATATTTGTGAGTCTTTTCTGAGCCACACACTGACTTCTGGATTAGAGTGCTGACAATAGGTGTTGAATTAACATCCAAACAGTCACAATTTCTGGAGTCCTTGGCTGGCACAAACGATTAAGTGCTCTATTATTAACTGAAAGTTTGCTGGTTTGAATCCACCTAGAGGTGCCTCAGAAGACAGGCCTAGTGATCTGTTTCTGAAAGGTAACAACCTTGAGAACCCTGTGGAGCAGTTCTACTCTGAACACATGGGGTCGTCATGAATTAACTCAACAGCAACTGATAATAAATAACAGCCACAATTTCTGACCAAAAAACGACAGTTCCACGCAGCATTAGCTGCTCCAAAGGGATTCATGAGCGAAGCTCGTTGTCGTTGTTAGCTGCCATAGACTCAGCACCGACTCATGGCGGCCTTAAATATAACAGAAGAAAACATCGCCCGGTCCTGCACCATCTTCCTGATTGTTGGCATGTTTGAGACTATTGCTGCAGCTATTCCACGGAGCTTAGTGAAGTTTAGTCATAGGAACAGATGCACCTGTATTCTGAGAGCTGCTTTGGGTCTTCTAAGTTCAAGTTAAAGCAAAACTATTTCAAGGAGGATGCGCAACCTTGAAAATGACTCCCAAGGATGAGAAGGATTTCCTTCTTTGGGGAGTTTTAAGAGGAACCGAGATTCCAAATAGTCTGGAAGAGCACAGTTTTGACTAGAGGCAAGGGGGGTGGGGGGACTCACACAGACTCTTTCGTCCCTCCTACCTCACGCATCTCTGATTTTCATTTTCTTAGACACCGAGGCCATTACCAGCTGTGAGCATAACCAAGTCTAAATCTTGCTTTTTGAAGTAAGTAATAATACTTGGTTCACTCAGAAGCATTCCCGGAGCTCTTTATTCTCCACCCCCATCTTCCTTCTCACTGTCACTCCGTGAACTTCAGACCTCACTGGATTTGGTGACCTGACAACTGCCCTCTACAGAGGGATTTGTATTGTAAATTGCCACTAAGAGGCCGCTGATACACCTCTTCCTCACAAATTTATGCCGTTGTGGTTTTCAGACAGAAACTGGCGTGCTCACATGTGGCAGGCTTGGCGGCTCATCAGACAGGTTTTATTAACTTGGCCACCAGATGGTGACCATATTATTTCATGCTTCTTGGTAACTTTTGTGCAACACAATTACCTTTGACAATTCTTGAGTGGGACAACAATTTTCAGCAAATGTTTCCAGTAACCAGAGGCCAGAAGGAAAGGAAACGTGAGTGCTTCAGTTAAGCCCTGAGTGTGGCTCTGACAGCTCGTCAGCACCTCTGTGGTGTTATAAATAGGAATTCCCGTGGAAATTTCGTGCACATGGAACTGAAGGAAGGGAGTTGAGCAAGGCCAATGGTTTAGACTGTATTTAAAAAACAATTAATCCTTACACGTGATAATACCATGAAGAACTTCTTCCAAGCTCCAGAATATAGTAGGTTGCAAGAATTTTCTTTCGGCCGTCTTTCATGCTAAGGATCTTTTGTCCTCCAGACACTTATTTTTCATTGCAAAGAGTGTGACATTCATTTCTTGGACTTGTTGAATTTACAGTGTCCTCAGCATTCTTCGAAGTTATCCAACTAAAACTTAGTCCACTTGACCCTCCACGTATTAATTTCTAGTCTCAGGAACAGATAGTAAGTCATTACAGACAGGATGTTCAAAATCTGGCCTCATAGAATGATAATATGAAAGTCAATTGCTTCTCCACACTCACCACCATCACAACCATTACCAAGTACACACACACACACACGTACACATGCACACATGTTCGTATGCATGCATACTTACACATAATAAAGCCAGTTTCAAAGAAAACACAAAACAAAATACCTGCAATCTCTAATCATACATCATATGAAAAGAAAACAGCCATTTGGTCACAAAGCCATCGGGTGTTAAAGGGATGAATCACACACATCTGATAAATCTGCAGAGTTCATGGCTGGTGTGTGGCTGAACATGTCACATGGCCATGGCCGCAACCCTAGAAAACTTATTATGACTCATATCCCATTGGCCTGGTGCATAGCAAAACTTCCCTTGACACACCCAAGAAAGGAGTCTACCCTTTGCTCAGATTTCCTTAGTGATGTCTCACAGGCACGTTTTCTTTTGATCTTTATTGACTAGACACATGGTGTCATCACCTCTAAATCAAGCCACATTTTTACCCTCTCCTTAAAACTGGCCTTGTTGGTGAAGCCAGCAGTGGACTAATTTGCAACACGCTGCGGATTGCAACATCTCCTGGTGCCATTACGTGTCGCCTTCTTTATTAGCTTCCCAGCTACTTTGTCAGTAACATTTGGTGATTTTTTTCCCAGATTCAGAGAATTGGATTTTGGTTATAAACTTTTCCTGAATACTCCATCCCCAGTAAACTTTGACATTTGGTCATTACCACTTTTGAAATTGTTTGTCATGTGTCTCAAGAGTTTATTTCTTTATAGATGATCTTTCTTAGAAACCAACAGTCTGAAAGTGATCTTCATAGGATAAATATAGAATAACTCTGTTAAACATCATCCTTGTTCCCAAAGGTCACAGATGACAGTGTGTTAATCTTTCTCAGGTGTTGAACATTGATCTCCTGCTTGGTTCAGAAGATAAGGGAAGGAGACACAATAGCCAGGTAATACATTTGTAATCAAGTATTCCCCTGGGACCGTGCTCAGCATGAAAACAGTAGGTTGAGGTCTTTTATTTGATTACATTTAAAATAATAGCCTTTAATCAGCTTCTTAGTACAAAAACACAAAATATGTGTGTTACAAAACTATTAGGAAGTACTAACAAGTAAAAATAAATAAATACTCAAATGACCACTGTGATATCACTGTTTGGCCAACACGTTCCCTACTATATCCTCACTTGGCCACCTCTACTGTAGTCTGAAAAAGGTAAATGCTATCCAGACTTCCGTACTGCTTAGGTGGTCATGTGACACATTTCTAGTCAATGAGGTCTAAACAGAAAAGAAAAAAAGTTCTAGGAAGATTTCTGGGAAAACTTTGGATTCTCCCTCTTCTCTTGATTAGAGCTGCAGTAGCTATATTGGGACAACGAGACAGCAAGCATGAGGAGGAAAGCCACCATGTTAAGAAGGACAAGATAGGTACCTGGGCATCACTGAGCAACTGAACCAATGCCAGCAACCTCTCACCTCCAGGCTTCTTATGAAGTGAGAAAATAACCACCTATTTATGTACCAAACCAAAACCAACTCCATTGCTATCAAGTCAGTTCCAACTCGTAGTGACCCTATAGAACAGAGTAGAACTGCTCCTTAGAGTTTCCAAGGCTGTAAATCTTTATGGAAGCAGGCTGCCACATCTTTCTCCCTTGGAGTCGCTAGTGGATTTAACTCATCAAACTTTGAGTTAGCATTCATGTGCTTTAACTACTGCACCACCAGGGCTCCTCTACTTATGTAAACCACTGCTTAATCGGTTTACTGTTCCAGTCAGTATTCCTAACTGAGATACCTAGCCCCATCCTGTTGCTGTCTAGTCGATTCCAACTCATAGCAACCCTATAGGTAGAGGAGAACTGCCCCATAGAGTTTCCAAGGAGCGACCAGTGGATTTGAACTGCCAACATTTTGGTTAGCAGCCTGAGCTCTTAACTACTGTACCACCAGGGCTCCAATCACCTCCCCGGCCCTCCGCCTACAAAAACTCCATCATGCCAGTGTATATATACCCTTGCAAGGACTTTTGCTTTTAAAGGAAGTAGAATATATGTTTTTGTTTGTTTGTTTAACCCAAAATATTTCAAATTTGTCACTGAAATAAAGTTCAATAATAAGTTTATTCTTTTTTTAATTTTTTGGTCTAATAATAAGAAACTTTATTTAGATCAGCTTAAAAGAAACAAACATATTAGAAAACAAACAGCTATCTTTTGCCTTTTTAGTAAACAAGTACAGTTAAAACTGTTCATTAAAATTTATGTGAGTTTCCTGAATTTATGTAACATTTTTAAATAATAGTTTATGATAACAGATCTTTTTGCTTCTATTGGCAATGTATAATATCTCCTTCCATCTCCATTTTTTCTCTAAAATATGTTTCATAAAATCCCTATTTTATTTTCTCCCATTCCATGGAATTTTTTTTAATGTTTTAGTTTGGCCTCTATAGTACCTATATACATACAGTATTTATTTTGGTAAGTATCTATATAACAAAACAAATGGCACATAAGTTTACTCTTATACTAATAGTAATAAGAGATATTTTCATGGCACCTTAACACACATAATCTCCTTACTCTTATCTCCATTCTTAAAATAAGAAAATTAAAGCTCAGAGAGACTGAAGTTGGTCAGAAAGTAGTTGGGGCTTAAAGTCAAATCTTGTGACTGCAAATATTTTCCTCCTTCAATTCCAAAAGGAAGTTTTCTAAGAAGGCATGCTGCATTGAGCAGGTAATCATCAAGTCTTTCCTTGCTTCATGCTTGCTAAGGTCCCTTTAGCCAAAGTAAGCCACATGACCAAGCTGAGTCAATTCTAGAGGGAACAACACAGGATGTGTGACCAGTGCAACCATCTTTAACATAGGCCAAGTAGAGGGAAAAAATGAGGAGAAACCAAAGAAAATAAGTATCCATCAATAATCCTAAACTCTGACTATTACTATTAGCACTTTCCGGCAAATTTACCTTTGAAAAAGAGGGGCAGAGGCTAAAGAATTTAAATAATAACATCTTGCCTGTGTCAAGTACTATACGAAACATATTTTATATGTTCAGGGAGGTTAAGCTACATACATACCCATACTTATTCAATCTGTATGCTGAGCAGATAATCCGAGAAGCTGGACTAGATGAAGAAGAACGTGGCATCAAGATTTGAGGAACTCTCATTAACAACCTACAACATGCAGTTGACATAACCTTGCTTGCTGAAAATGAAGAAGACTTGAAGCACTTACTGATGAAGATCAAAGACTACAGTCTTCGGTATGGATTACACCTCAACATAAAGAAAATAAAAATCCTCATAACTGGACCAATAAGCAATGTCATGATAAACGCAGAAAAGATTGAAGTTGTCAAGGATTTCATTTTACTTGTATCCACAATCAATGTCCATGGATGCAGCAGTCAAGAAATCAAATTGGGCAAATCTGCTGCAAAAGACCTGTTTAAGGAGTTAAAAAGCAAAGATTCCACTTCGTATTTCAATTGCCTCATACGCATGCAAGAGCTGGACAATGAATAAGGAAGAATGAAGAAGAATGGATGCCTTTAAAGTGAGGTGTTGGCAAAGAATACTGAATATACCATGGACTGCCAGAAGAATGAACCAATCTCTCTTGGAAGAAGTACAGCCAGAATGCTCCTTAGAAGTGAGGATAGAGAGACTTTGTCTCATGTACGTTGGACATGTTATCAGAAGGTACAAGTCCCTAGAGAAGGACATTGTACTTGGTGACATAGAGGCTCAGGGAAAAAGAGAAAGACCCTCAACAAGATGGATTGACGCAGTGGCTACAACAATGGGCTCAAACATAGCAACAATTGTGAGGATGGTGCAGGACCAGTGTGATGCAACTGAATACTTTTGTATGGCCTTTTTAGCAACAGTCTTGTAACTCCCACCCAGGTGGTTGGGCAGGACTGTGTAATCATGGCCCACCAAAGGGGTTGGTCAGGTTTGCCTCCTGGAAGCAGGAGACCAAGAGAGAGAGAGCAAGCTGTAACCCTTAAGACAGTGAGAAGTAGCGGCAGGAAAGACCCAGCAGCAGACCCGCAGCAGGAGATAGGGCCCACAGAGACAGAAAACTGAGTGCTTTGGGGAAAGGCCAAGGGCCAGGGAGAGGTGTGCCTGAAAGCAGTCTGGGAAGAGTCTGTCTTGACCAAAAAACTTTATCTTCGAGTGTTCTTGAACCTGAATTGTAACCTGTTACTTCCCTAATAAACCCCATAATCTTGAGTATGATCTGTGAGTTCTATGTGGCCCTTGCAATGAATTATTAAAACCAGCAAAGAAATAGAGAATGCTATGCAAGGGAGAGTTGGTGTCAGAATTATTAGAAATGGTAGAGAGAGGAGGCTTGTCTGTCCTCTACCTCATGAGAGTCAGCCTTGCACTGTTGATCTTGGTTCTCCTTCTCCGTTGTGGGAAGTATTTCATTCTGTTGTCATTATGAGTAGGAACTGATTTGATGGCATCTAACAACAACCAGCACCCAATGTCATGGCTCTTGGGAGGGGTGAAGTCAGGATTTGAATCCTGTTCTATCTTATTTTAAGGCTGAGGGGCTAATCCACTATGTAATACTGTCTAACTATGGCACCAGTACTCTTCGGTATTTTAAAATATTGTGAACACTTATTTTGCTGATTTTCCCCCCCTCGGGCTCCACAGATCACTGGTCTTGATGTCAGAAGATCTGAGTTTGAGTCTCCTATCCACCACTTTCTGTGTGACCCTGAGCAACTTACCTGTCGTATTTTGAAATTTGCCTGTAAAATTAGAGTTGATGATAAATCAAAGGAGGTGATGTATTTTTAAGGGCTGAGTAAACAGCCATGACAACCACCTCCTCTGAGGTCCCTTTCTCTCACTCTTTCTTTCGTCTGCCCTTCTCCTGATGATAGCTTTAGTTGGTGTATCAGTTAGCTTTTGTCACGTAGCAAACCACCTATAACTTGGTGGCTTATGTATTAGTTCTCAAAGTTCTATAAATAGCTTAGGTGGTTCTTCCTATTTGGAATGGTTTGGCTAGGCTTTCTTATGCATCTCCAAACAAATGGGGGGTCAGCTGGCAGCTGAGTCTTCTAGGATGCTGACAGTTATACGCCTGGCTGTTGGATGGCTATCAGTCAAAGCAACAGAGATGACTGGCCACATGTCTCTAATCCTCCAGTAGGGTATCTTGGGTTTGTTCACATGGGGATCACAAGACAGTGAGAGAAAGTGTGGCCCAGGCTCAGAACTGGCACATGCTCACTTCTACCACATGCTATTGGCCAAAGCAAGTCACAGGCCAGACCAGATTCAACAGGTGAGGAAATAGGCTCCACTTCTTTACAGGAGGAGCTGTACAGTCACCTAACAAAATTGTGTGCATGCAAGGTTGAGAAGAATGTATGACCATTTCAGCAATCAGTGTACAATACTCAGCCAGTTTTCCAGAGCCATACCCTTGGGGCTGGCCTTCCCAAATCTTCTCTGCCCAAAAACCCAGACAGAGTTTGTTTTTCCAGTGGGCACATATTGCAGTCTGGATGAGCTGTTTGATTTTGTATTTATTTTTGTTTTGACTTTTAGCTATTTCCAAGATGTTTCTTTCAAAGAAAAGAATGGCTCAGTCCTGTCTACCATGTGTATGAAGATGGGCTGTGAACGACCATTGCTTTGTGGTTAGAGGCCCTGGAACCTAGTGGAAACAAATTTCAGCAGAGACTGTGACCGGCTCACAGGTCACACTTCCAAAATAAGAAGACAGTCTTCCTTCACAAGGCATTGGCTGCTCAACAGCTAGGATTGTGCAAGTCAAAGGCAGGGCCAGTATTGCCCAGCCCTGCCAGAGATGACAGAATGAGGTCACCTCATCAGCTAATAGAAGACAATCCCAGCCTGCTAAATTTGTGGAACTTTCAACCCTCAGATGCCAAGGTCTGGCTCACACTTTCTCTGCTTTCAAGTTTGGAGGTTGCTCAAGAGACATGAAAGGTTGCAGAGGGCCTTGGAATGTCCCTTTTGATGAAATCCCGCATAGAGCCCCTTTGGAAGGGATTGAGGAGGGGTCCATCCTTCCAACAGGGTGCTAGACGGGGTGGGTGTGTGTGTGTGTGTGTGTATTGGGGTTGTTCATATACCCAGCTCAGATCACTTCTTGCCACTTCCAAAACCCATCTGGGGCCTGGACAAGGAGAAAAGACAGGATGCGCCTGGGAGGGATGCAGGAAGGAATTTTTCAAGGAGAGAATAAAAATTGTTTTCGTGCACTTTGCTGGCAGAGCCTTCAGGAACAGAGCCTTCTTCTGAGGAAATATTGTAACATGGCTCAAATGCTAGAGGGTCAGAGGAAGGTCGTAGCCAGTGGAGGCCAAGATCCCTGCGCTGGCCTCTCTTACCTCAGGCAGAGTATTGCTGAGTGGTATTCTGACATGAGTGGACAAAATGAGAAATTCCACTTCTACTCTTCTCTGCCCACACTGAGGTATTAAAGATGGTCTGGTAGGAGGCCAGTATCAGATAAGCTTTGAGGCCTGTATAGGGAGGTCAAACCTCAACCAAAATAAATCACGGCCACTCATACCCACCACTCTTCGGGGAGAGAAGAGGCAGGCAGTCCCTGAAGAAGGCAAAGTTTGGTTCTTGGAAAATGGCCATTTGAGCCTCATTCCCCAGGTCCTTGTTTTTTTGTTTCTTTTTTTTTTTCTCTAGAGACAACGCTGAGTTTGGTTCTCACCCACGTGAAAGTTTATGAGTCCAAAGCTAAGAAGAATCCCCACTGGACTAGGGTACAAACAAACTTCTTTTCTATCGATTTTTCCAGGTTGGCTCCAGTTCCATTGCTTGAGTGCAGTGGAGCTGGGCCCAGTGACTTCAGTCCTGGCTTTAATTGAGTCAGTAGACAAGTCCTCCTAATCTAAAGATGGCTGTCTCATCCTGACAGTGGTACCGAATCCACTTTCCTGCTTTCTTCAAGCCTCAGAAAATTGCACTTACTCACTCTTTGCAGCTTTGCACCTCGCTCCTTCCTGTGGGCAAAGCCTCTGCTCTGGGTTCCCAGCAGAGTGTTGTGATCAGTGTGTAGGAAAAATGAAGCCAGCAAACTGAGTCCATCCCTACAAAATCCAGACCATGGGAGGATTCCCGAACCTACCTGGGAAGCCCCACTTCTAAGGGCCCACCAAGCCCCTTCTTTGGTACCTCTTGCCCACCCAGCTTCTGCACACTTCCATAGCCTCACCTCACTGAGACAAGTCCTCCCTTCATGCCCCTCCACTTTTGGATGTCCTACTTCCTGCTTTTTCCCAATTTCTCCACCCCAAACTGGTTCCATTTTCCTTTGTTTTTCTAAAGAGTTAGTACTGTTTCTTTGATGTTCAACTGACTTGTGGATTGTGTGACACTAGCATGAATTTCACTGTGGGGGAGGAGCGTGATGTATAGAAGGCCAGGGAGTAGACTTAGTCTTAACTTCTTGGCTCTGAGGACAGGCCCTGGGGATGACCACAAGTTTACAGACACACACACACACAAACACACACACCTGCCCAGACTAGATGCCCAAGTCCAAGATTTCCTTGAATAGAATTCCTGAATAGAATCAGGAATCAGCAGACTTTTCAGATCTTGGCAAAAGAGTTCAATGAAATTAAGTAAATGAAGGCAAAAGGGAGGGTTGGATGCCTCATAGTAAGATGAGGGTAAGAGAAGCTGTTTCTTTTCCATTTTCTTATAATCATAAAGACAACATGAAGAAACCAGGGAAATTGGGAAGGGAGAGAAGAAAGAAATTCTTCATTTGAAACCAGAGATTCTTAGAATTTAGTAGAAAGCTCTGCCTGTAGAGATCTTGGAATGAACCAGCCCTCTGCTTATGGGAGGTTTTCTGGAATGAACTCTTTATTCTCTCAAAAATCTCCTGGCTGCATTCAGCAACATCCGATCTCCTGGGAAGAACGTGCAGAATTATCCTATGGGGTAAGCATACCTTTACACAAGCCACTGTGGGAAGGTTCTCAGTCAGGGACCAAAATCTGAAAGGAAAGTCCCCAGGTTCCCCAGCATCCTTTTCCCTCCTTCCATCCCCCGTAACAGCCTTGTCTTCCTCACTTGCCCCACATCCCTCAGCCACACTATGTAAGCCCCCCTCCCTCCTCTTGGTGGCCCCATGTTTACTCCATATCCCCTCGCTCAGTGACTGACACTAATTCTTGGGTCTCCACTGGCCCAGGAAACAGCCCCAGCAGAAATCAGGCCTCACGCAGGTAAGTATGTCCAGTAAAACTAGCCTCCACCTATCCCCAGTCCACCTCACCATGAACCCAGGATCATGCTTTCATGAGTCTGGACACCTGGAACCATTAACCTACCCTGATTCTACCATTGAAAAACTGGTGAAAATGGTAGCTGTTTCTTTTCCATTTTCTTTTAATCATAAAGACAACATGAAGAAACCAGAGTTAAAAATAATCATTCTCAACCCATCCTTATTGTTGTTGTTGTTGTTAGGTGCCGTTGAGTCAGTTCCGACTCCCCCACACGTCTGTCAATTTGTAGTACTGTGGGGGTTTGTGTGCTGCTGTGATGCTGGAAGCTATGCTACCAGTATTCAAACATCAACAGGTCACCCATAGCAGACAGGTTTCAGCTGAGCCTCCAGACTAAGACAAACTAGGAAGAAGGACCCGGCAGCCTATTTCTGAAAAGAATTGGTTAGTGAAAACCTTATTGTTGTGACCCCATGAACAACAAAATGAAACATTGCCCAATCCTGTGCCATCCCTATGATCAGTCGCAGATCAAACCATTGTGTTCCATAGGGTTTTCATTGGCTGATTTTTTGTAAGTAGATCACCAGGCCTTTCTTTCTAGTCCATCTTAGCCTAAAAGTTTCACTGAAACCTGTTCAACATCATAGTAACATGCAAGCCATCACGGACAGACAAGTGGTGGCTGCATATGAAATGATTTGGCCAGAAATCAAACCTTGGTCTCACCCATGGAAAGAAAGAATTCCACCACTGAATCACCACTGCCCCGATCCATCCTTACCCCCTTATTTTTATTTCAATCTTTATTTGTGCATATACAGATTTTTTTTTAATAGTGACAATAAGAATGTAGGGAATTGTTTGGCTGACTTTTTCACCTCTTCAAGCTGCACTTTCTGACCCATTAGGCCTTGGACACTGGTGTCCTCCAAAGGCCAGACATGGCCACATCTGAGAGGCAGGCCCGTGAAGCCTGCCTATGAAGCCATGTCAAAGGGCTGACAATGAGGCTCCTCCATACCTTCCCCAGTGAGTCAAAGGCACCCTTGACTACACAGGGCTCAGGGGAAAGCAAGTTGCCTCCCTAAACAAGTGTATACTTTGGATACACTGCGTGTGTATCAAAAGTCATGGTTCTGGCCCTGCTCCCTGGCAGGTCTGAGCTTTGCAAGAGGGAGTCTAGCACGCACCTTTTTCTGGTTGAATGACGCAAGACCAGTGCCTCGCAGAACAGAGCTTTCAGTGTCTCCAAAGGATGGACCTTTGGCACTGGATTCTGAGCGGGTGGAACACTGGGCGTCTGTTAGCCGAGCCAACCCTGTCAGCTCCACTGTTTCCCCAAACCCATTAGTTTTCCTAACTCAGCCTGAGGTTGGAGGGGGCATCTGGGGATGTACGGCAAGACCCCAGTGGATTGACCCCCAAAGCTGCCACAGCCTTCCCAATGTTCAAATGGACTCTTCACATAGACACTCAACTCCTCTTAGACTGTAACAAATGAATGAAGACCTGGGCTGTTTGAACAATGCACAGGCCAAGAGAAACCTTGGAGGCAGCTTGAGGGCTACTACCTGCACATCAGGGGCCATGTTTCCAAATGCAAATATTAACCTTGGCAATCTGACCATATCCTGCTTCATGATTTAGACTGCACTGTTTGGGTCATGTTTAAGTTAGGGAAAAGGGAACTGAGATGAAAGTCTCCTGGAACAGAGTGAGCTTTGATTTCTAGACCCTAGTTAGTTTTTTTTTAGTTAGCTAGTACTGGCATTTAAAAGCCACCCTGTTTAAAGGCTATTTTTGATAGGCCTTTTCTAGAGCAGAAGAGATTGTAAGGGTAAATGCAAGCAGCTTTTCCTCATGATGTCCTAAGACTGGAAATATGAAAGTAAAAATGTCAATGACTGGCTTCTCGTTAACTATTACAAAGGCACTCAATTGATCGCTAATCCCCATAATTCAAGGTTGGAAGTCTTGGGAATCAACTTCACAAAATGTGGAGATTTCTGCACTGTAACCTTCCCCAGTTGAATCCAGAGCCAAGGAAAATGCACCTATCCTCATGAGTGATGCCACATCCAAAAGATGGCACAGGCTCTGCCCACAGTGCAGTGTTGGTGATCATGCCCAAACGATGTACCCCGGAGTTCAGCACACCCATGTTCGGGAGAGGAGAGTCTTCCCAGGAACCTCACAGAACCAGCCACTGCTGGGAGCAGCAAAACGCACATCATGATGCTGTGGGCCCCAAGCTTCACAAGGTCATCCTGGCTCCAGAGAAGGCAGAAAAATACGAGGTGCTTCTGTGAACTTGCTCTTGCTTGATTTATGTCCTAGTTATCTTAGCTCCCCAAGCTATATATAATTTGGGGCCCTTTTTCAGGGAGGCATCTCAATATGCACCGTTTGAAACAGATTCCACTTCTAAAAATTTGTCCTTAGGCAATAATCAGGGATGTATGTCCAGTCTTCACCACTTAGATTTCATGTGTGTTCGTAATAGGAGGAAATTTGAAAACAAGAGTGAAAAGTGAAAATGAATTGGCCATATACATTACATTACAAACAGGCAATGTGCAGCCATTTAAAATTATGTTTTAGATAATCTAATGTGAGAAGTGTTGATATGATAACTAAGAAAGTTATAAAACAGTAACTTTTATTTATACAGTTAAGTTATTGTTTTTATTCAAAAGCTCTGTGTGGGGGAGCCCTTCTTTGCCTGTCCCCACATTCCTACCTTGACTCATAAAATAGGACCTTCATCCAACTTCTTAGTTCTCTCAGAATAGGTGGTGCTCTTCCTCCCACCCTGTCCCTCTTCAAGCCCACCCTCCAACCTAGAAAGAGTGATTTATCTTGAGTAAATGGGGATCACTTTTCCTCAAAATCCTAAAACAGAACCTCCTTTCCTGGCCTTTAGGACCTGCTCACTCATGGCCATAGGATCATTTTCTGCCTTAGCTAGGCCTAGTTAGACCTCTTCTCTCTGGTTCAAACATCTTAGATTGTCTTGGGTCAGTGAAATCAGTCAGGTTCATTCTGAGGCCCAGTTGCCTCAATTTGCACAGCTAATAAAGATGATAAATTTAATTCTGTTTTGCTCAATCCTTTGTATTTATAAATGTCATCTAGACTCCGGGAGGTGAAGAGAAGTAAGTGGAAGAATTTAGTCAACAAACTCCACCTTGAACCTAGAATGATCTAAGGTAGTTTTTCTCAACTAAAGGCTATTTTACCCCCCAGGAGACAGTTGGCAGTGTCTGAAGACATTTTTGGTTTTACCAAAAAGGAAAGCCCAGTGGCATCAATTCTGACTCATGGTGACCCCATGTATTACAGAGTAGAAAATGTTCCATAGGGTTTTCTTGGCTATAAGTTTTACAGAAGAAATCACCAGACCTTTCTTGCACAGCCCCACTAGGTGGATTTGAACCACCAACCTGTAGGTTGGTAGTTGAGGGCAAAACTTCTGCACCACCCAGGGACCTTTCCCAAGAGGAAGGGGGAAGGAATTACTACTGGCATTTTGTGGGTGAAGCCAGAGGTGCTGCAAAACATCTTACACTGCACAGGCAGACCCCCACAACAAAGAATCATTTGTCCCAAAACGTCAGTAGTGCTGATGTTGAGAAACCCTAGTCTAAGGATATACACCAATGTTTACTGCAATTTGTCTTCAATTTGTATATTTATGTTTTCTATTTTTCTGCAATATCTGTGTGTTGCTTTAGTAATGAGAAAAAGAAACCAATAAAAGTTACTTTAAGTTTTAAGATAAAGTGGTTGTAGCATGACAAAAGTTGAAGGATGGCCAAACATTGGTATTTACTGATGAAGAAAATAAAAACCTGGTTCCTACCAACAGCTCCCAACACTCTTTGGAAGGCCCTTAGAATGGAAACAGTGATGGAAAGACACTTCATAGATATGCATTAATGGTGAAGAAACATGGCAAGTCAATCAATCCGTAGCAACCTAATGGATTTCATGTTGGCTTATTGTTTTCTTTTCACTCAAATGATGGGAGTCTTTAGGTACTAACAGCATTGCATGGGTGGTATAGTGCATGCCAGGGAGCATGGAGCTCTGGCTCTATAGGTTCATTATTGCTGGTCAGTCCTAATTAAAATCATCCCTTCGTCTTGTCTTTAGGACTTCCCAACATGGTGCATGGCCTTTATTTTTGGCTCTGAGCATCTATATTACTTCCTGTTTTGTTGCCAAATTAATCACACACAGCATGTGAGATGAGGTGGTCGAAGAGGGTTTCTTCTTTTGCCTTCTTTCTTATTCCCTGGGACAATTCTGGACCCACAGTAGATCAAGTGCATCATATAAGAGCCAGCAACTCTGACATGCAAACCACCCATGTCCTGCCACCTCCCGCAGGTTGGTATTTTTGACAGTCCTCAATTAGAGAAGCACAGTTAACTTCAGCCTGTCATTTTGTGTGGGCTAAACTGAAAAATCTTTGAGGGGTCAGCCAGTGGTGGGAGGACCGTTTTCCTATAAACAAATGATGGAAGCTGGATGTCTGAAAATCACCAACTATGGTTTGCTTCTAGAGCCTTTGGAGGGGTCAGAAAAGCCGGATTCCTTCTTCCTTGGCTCCATAGACTGTCTCATTCCTGGGACTGATAGTTTTCTATTCCATTATCAGAACCTTCTGAAGAGGCTTCTGGACCACGGGAATGTCTTATTCCTGTTTCATTTTATCATTGTTGGTGCTAAAGATGCAACATTTACTACCAACGGACTATACGGGATAACTTACTCGATGAGGTTGCTGAGTGGGAAGTTATAAATGCCTGAGGATACCTCACAAAGTTTGTCTCAGTTTTAGAATAGGCACTATTTCAGAAAAGCCAAGTCATCAAAATCACTCTTAGCATAAGATCATTTTATTGTGAGAACATTTATCCTCAAGTCCTTGTTGGGGGCATGAAGAGGAGAGGAAGCACACAGATAATTTAAACAAAGTTTAAGTCAGGACAATAGAAATAGAAATGAAAATTTTATGTGATAAATTTAAGTCATATAAAACAAGACTTTGTAACAAGTCATGTAAAATCAAGCCTTGTTTTATATAACTTGAACTTTGTATCTAATCTCTCAGTAGATTGTTACCAAAACCCTGATATTAATAAGTAGGCTTTTCCCATTCACGTAAAACATGATTGTCTACGTAGAAAATTGCAAGGAATCTACAAAATTTAGAACAAGTAAATAACCGTATCAAGGTCACAAGATACAAGGTTTACATTAAAAAATCAACTATATTTCTATACACCGTTGTTATTGTTATTAGATGTCATTGAATCCATTCCGACTCATAGCCACTCTGCAGGATAGAGTGGAACTGCCCCATAGGGTTTCCAAGGAGCGGCTGGTGGATTTGAACTGCTGACCCCTCTGTTAGCCACCAAGCTTTTAAGTACTACGCCACCAGGGCTCCTTCTATATATACTAGCAATACACAGTTGGAAACAATTTTTTTTTCAATCATTCAATAAATATTTACTGTTAAAGAAAAAAAATTTTTTTTTTGATGTGTCAGGCATTATTCTAGGTATTGAAAATATGGTAATGAACAAAACAAATTCTAAGCCCTCATGGAGCTTGAATTTTAGTGGGCTGACAGACAATAAACGAGATTAATATGCAAAGCACTTGGTATGTTAGTTGGTGATAAGTACGGAGAAAATCGAAGAAAGAAGGGGGAGGGAGGACCAGCTGGTTCTTGAGCAATACCCTCTCTCTGAGGACATCTTTTGCATCATCTCCATGTCACAGAGTTCCCTTTCTCTGTTTTGCTGTCTTTCATGGTAGAGGTTTTCCTCAAATGTCTGGCTCATGTTGAAGGTAGGGCTCTGGGGAGTTTGACAGAAGCTCTGTGTCAAGGGTCGCAGCCTGCCAACAAGTTAGCTTCTCCACTGTTCCACTGGGACCCTCCCAGTTGCCAGTGTTTACAGGTCTTTTTATTGCAGGGCAGGTCTTCTGCAGGGTTAGTTGCTCCAGGGGAATCCTCTGACTCCTGCCTGCAGCAATAAGGTTGAATGGGAGAATCAGTGCTCAGCTCTCACCCAGGAAACCAAAATTTTAAAAAGCAATACAATTTATAATAAAAACCCATCGCCGTCGAGTCTATTCTGACTCATAGCGACCCTATAGGACAGAGTAGAACTGCCCCCCTAGAGCTTCCAAGAAGTGGCTGATGGATTTGAACTGCCGACCTTTTGGTTAGCATCTATAGCTCTAAACCATTATGCCACCAAGTTTTCCACAATTTATGATAGCTCCCCAAAATGATATACTTAAGTATAAATCTTTAAAAAAAAAAAAAAATGTGTATAGAATCCACTAACAAAAATTACAGAACACTGGTGAAAGAGATCAAGGAAGATCCAAATAAATGGAGAGACAAACCACATCCATGGATCTGAAGAGTCAACATGATTAAGACACTGATTTCCCCCAAACTAATATATGAATTTAACTAAATTCCAATTACAACCCCAGGAGGTTTTTTGTTTTTTTTTTTTGGTAGATATAATCAGTGTGAGGGAACCCTGGTGGCACATTGTTAAGCACTTAGCTGCTAACCAAGAGGCTGGTGGTTCAAACCCACCAGCTGCTTCATGAGAAAGATATGGCAGTCTGCTTCTGTAAAGGTTTACTGCCTAGGAAACCCTAAGGGGCAGTTCTACTCCATCCTACAAGGTCACGTGGAATAGACTCTGTGACAGTTAATTTGGTTTTTGGTTACTAGGCAATTTGACTCTAAAATTTATATGGAAAAGCAAAGGAACTAGAACAGCAAAAACAATTAAAAAAAAAAAAGTAAAGTTGCAGAAATACTATTCAATTTCAAGAGTTACTATAAAGCAACAGTAATCAGAACCATCAAAATTTTAAACTTTTACTTTGTAAAAGACACTATGAACAGAATGAAAAGACAAACAACAGACTGGGAGAAAATATTTGCAAATCACATACAATCTATGCTCATAACTCATGGGTTCTATATTTATGAATTTGCCTACTCACTAAAATTTATTTGTAACCCCCAAATCAATGCTTATGACACTTTTGAAGTCATTTGTGTGCATGCACAGAGTGGCTAAAATTTTGAATCACCCGATATTTCTGTTCCCAGCTGAAGTTGAACCAGGTGATGCCTTGCCTTCTTGTTTCAACTCTTGTACTGTAAATAGGTGTCTTTTTTGTGGTCTCTTCAGTGCCACATTTTTGTGCCTTTTATTGGTGATTTTTCTGTTTAAAATGACTCGAGTAGTATTGAAGTGCTTTCTAGTGCTCCTATGCGCAAGAAAGCTGTGATACATTTTATGGAGAAAATGTGTGTGTTAGATAAGCTTAATTAATGTGTGAGTTTTAGTGCTGTTGCATATGAGTTCAATGTTAATGAGTCAACAATGTACATAAATAAGTCTTTAAATAGAAATACACGTAAAGTAAGGTTTAGTATTGATTAATTGAAGAATATGTTGTGACCAGAGGCTCACAGGAATCTAACCTGTACTTGCCATAGGAACAGTAGTTCAATATTTACTAATTCAGTGTTCTTAGTGACTTCGTAGGACATAATTACCTCAAATAACAACAATCAGTGGTATCTGAAAAAGAATTTATAAACAGAATATATAAATACCTCTCAAAACTCAATAGTAAGAAAACAAATAACCTAATTTAAAAAGGGCAAAACATTTGAAGAGACACCCCTCTGAAGAAGAGATAGGGATGGCAAATAAACACATGAAAAGAAATTCAACATCATTAAAAATTAAGGAATTGGAAAATAAAACCACAGTAAGATATCACGACACACATATCAGAATAAATAAAAAATAATAATTGACAATATCAAGTGTTGTCAAAGATATAAAATTCCTGGAAATCTCATTCATTGCTGGTGGGAATGCAAAAATAGCCTCTCTGGGAAACTTTTTGGCATTTTCTTAGAAAATTAAGTATGTACTTGCCATATGACCCAGCTATCCCACTCTTGGATATTTACCTTAAAGAAATGAAAAGGTATCTTCACTCAGAAACCTGTCCACAAATGTTTTAGCAACTTTATTCATAATGTGCAAAGACTGGAAACAACCAAGATGTTCATAAATGAATGAACGGTTAAACAAACTGTGATACAACCATAAAATGGAATACTATTCAGCAACGAAGAGGGATGGACTGAATCTCAAAGACGTTATGCTGAATGAAAAAAAAGTCTCAAAAGTTATATGTTATATTACTCCATTTATATGACATTCTTGAAAAAGTAAAATCTATAGGAACAAAGAATATGTCAGTGTTTGCCAGAGCTTAGGGTGGGGAGAGGGCTTGCCTATAAAGGAATAGCATGAGGGACTAGTGGGCATGACAAAACTGTTCTGTATAACAATTGTGGTGGTGGTTACACCAATCTATACATGTGTTTAAACTCACATAACTGTATGCACACACAAAAAAGTCAACTTTACTATATATAAATTAAAAAAATAAAAGTAGGCTTTGTATAACCATAGAACAATGCTATCTAGTAGAAATTTTGATGATGATGAAAATGTTTTATATCTGTGCTTTCCAACACAGTAGCCACATGTGATATTTGAGCACTTGAAATGTGGCTACTATGAGTGAGAAATGAATTTTTACTTTTACTTAGCTGTAAATTAATTTGATTTTAAATAGCCACATATGGCTAGTAGCTACCATTTGGACGTGGCAAACACAGAACACTAGAATTTCTATAATGTGTACCAGAGCATATCAAACACGTGCTGATGCAGAAAACAGAGGACTATCTAAAATAATGAGAAATTCCATTACATGCATGCTTATTGAGAATGCAATGTCTTAGATTTTTATGGCGGATTAACTCCCTGGTCAAGGTTTTCTGAGATGTGGGTTAAAATAAAACTAACATTCTCTCAGCATACTACATCAAATAAAGTGATGGGTGTGTGTGGTGGGGTGGGGTCTGGAGATAAACCAATAGCTTGTTGTGTGGCAGCTGAAATCCCACCAAGTCCTTTTTTTTTTTTAATTAAACCATACTCTATTGAGTTTTTAGTGAAAGTTTACTCAGCAATTAAGTTCCCATTTGACAATTTCCACACAAGTTGTTCAGTGACATTAGTTACATTTATCACAATGTGTCAACATTCTCTTCAACTGTGTTCAGTTTGTTCTATTTCCAGTACTTTAGTTTCCCTTCCCCTTTATCTTCTTATCTTTGCTTTTGAGTATTTGTTAACTTTTTGGTCTCACAGTGATGGTTTTTAAGCTGGGCACCAATCTTACAAGTATATCCTTTATTTTGCATGCCACTCTGCTATTCTGTTAAAAGGTGATCTCAGGGGATAGGCCCAGTTCCAGGCAGGGCTTTGAAATGGTTCTAAATTACTCAGTCATGGCTGTCAGGAACAAGGGCAGCTTATGCACTTCACAGCAGCCAAATCTCTTGTATGTTGGCTTTTGACTCGAGTAGGAAACAGTCAGTGGTGCCCCATGCAAAGATAGTCGCCCACTAGGCCACTTTGAATGTGTGTCACTCTCCAACAGTCCTGAAAATAATGGAATCTCCCACATCAGCCTCCTGAAAGCTTCCTGATGAGGAGAGATTGGATTATTGGCCGGAAGGTAGGGAGCGACACACATACAGAGTAACGTGGTCAGCCACCATCTTTGAGCAGGACATTGCTGCCCGTTTCCTACTCAGGTCAAAAGCTGACATGCAAGAGATTTAGTTGCTATGCAACACGTACACTGCCCTTGTTTCCATCAGCCATGATTGAATTGCTTCAGACTGGTTGGAAGCCCTGCCTTTTTTTCCTTCAACCATGACTAAACCATATAGAACTGGTTCGAAGCCCCGGTTCTAGGTTTAAAGAGTGTCTCAGGGCAATAGTTCTCTGTTCTCTACTGTTCCAGTTTGTCTGGCCTTTTTTTAAAATAAGAATTTGGGTTCTGCTCCATATTTTTCTCACATTATATCCAGGACACAGTATTGCAACCACAGTCAGAAGAATGGTCCGGGGCTGTAGTTGGGCACTATCTAGTTTTTCTGGTCCCAGGGTAGAAAAGGTTGTGGTTCATGCAGACTTGCTTCTTCTATGATATTTTGGTTACCTTCTTACTCTTTTGCTCCTGGTGAGCAAAGACAAATAATTGTACCTTAGATGGCCATGTCTATCAGTTTGTCATACTGTGCGGGTTGTGTGTTGTTGTGATACTATCAGGGTCACCTATAGAATACAGGTTTCAGCTGAGCTTCCAGACTAAGACTAGGAAGAAAGAACCAGCAGTCTACTTCTGAAAAGCATTAGCCGGGGAAAAACTTATGAACAGCAGTGGAACACTGTCTGATATAGTGCTGGAAGATGAGCCCCCCAGGTTGGAAGGCACTCAAAAGATAACTGGGGAAGAGCTGCCTCCTCAAAGTAGAGTTGACCTTAATGACGTGGATGGAGTAAAGCTTTCAGGACCTTCATTTGCTGATGTGGCATGACTCAAAATGAGAAGAAACAGCTGCAAATATCCATTAATAATCAGAACCTGGAATGTACGAAGTATGAATCCAGGAAAAATGGAAATCGTCAAAAATGAAATGGAACGTGTAAACATCAATACCCTAAGCATTAGTGAGCTGAAATGGACTGGTATTGGCCATTTTGAATCAGACAATCATATAGTCTACTATGCTGGGAATGACAACTTGAAAAGGAATGGTGTTGCATTCATCGTCAAAAAGAACATTTCAAGATCTATCCTGAAGTATGATGCTGTCAGTGATAAGATAATATCCATACACCTACAAGGAAGACCAGTTAATACGACTATTATTCAAATTTACACACCAACCACTAAGGCCAAAGATGAAGAAATTGAAGATTTTTATCAGCTGCTGCAGTCTGAAATTGATCGAACGTGCAATCAGGATGCACCAATAATTACTGGTGACTGGAATGCAAAAGTAAAAGTTGGAAACAAAGACAAAGGATCAGTAGTTGTAAAATATGGCCTTGGTAATAGAAACAATGCCAGAGATCAAATGATAGACTTTTGTAAGACCAACAACTTCTTCATTGCAAATACCTTATTTCACCAACATAAACAGTGACTATACACATGGACCTCACCAGATGGAACACACAGAAATCAAATTGACTACATCTGTGGAAAGAGATGATGGAAAAGCTCAATATCATCAGTCAGAGCAAGCCCAAGGGCCAACTGTGGAAAAGACCATCAATTGCTCACGTGCAAGTTCAAGCTGAAACTAAAGAAAATCAGAGCAAGTCCACGAAACCCAAAATATGACCTTGAGTATATCCCACCTGAATTTAGAGACCATCTGAAGAATAGCTTTGACACATTGAACACTAGTGACTGAAGACCACACGAGTTGTGGAATGACATCAAGGACATCATACATGAAGAAAGCAAGAGGTCATTGAAAAGACTGGAAAGAAAGAAAAGACCAAGATGGATGTCAGAAGAGACTCTGAAACATGCTCTAGAACGTCGAGCAGCTAAAGCAAAAGGAAGAATTGATGAAGTAAAAGAACTGAACAGAAGATTTCAAAGGGTGTCTCGAGAAGACAAAGTAAAGTATTATAATGACATGTGCAAAGAGCTGAGGATGGAAAACCAAAAGTGAAGAACACACTTGGCGTTTCTCAAGCTGAAAAACTGAAGAAAAAATTCAAGCTTCGAGTTGCAATAGTGAAGGATTCTATGGGGAAAATATTAAATGACACAGGAAGCATCAAAAGAAGATGGAAGGAATACACAGTCATTGTACCAAAAAGAATTAGTCGATGTTCAACCATTTCAAGAGGTGGCATATGATCAGGAACCGATGGTACTGAAGGAAGAAGTCCAAGCTGCTCTGAAGGCATTGGTGAAAAACAAAGCTCCAGGAATTGATGGAATATCAACTGAGATGTTTCAACAAACGGATGCAGCACCGGAAGTGCTCATTCGTCTATGCCAAGAAATATGGAAGACAGCTTCCTGGCCAACTGACTGGAAGAGATTCATATTTATGCCTATTCCCAAGAAAGGTGATCCAACCGAATGTGGAAATTACAGAACAATATCATTAATATCACATGCAAGCAAAATTTTGCTGCAGATTATTCAAAAACGGCTGCAGCAATGTATTGACAGGGAACTGTCAGAAATTCAGGCTGGTTTCAGAAGAGGATATGGAACCAGGGATATCATTGCTGATGTCAGAGGGATCCTGGCTGAAAGCAGAGAATACCAGAAGGATGCTTACCTGTGTTTTATTGATTATGCAAAGACATTTGATTGTGTGGGTCGTAACAAATTATGGATAACATTGTGAAGAATGGGAATTCCAGAACACTTAATTGTGCTCATGAGGAACCTTTACATAGATCAAGAAGCAGTTGTTCAGACAGAACAAGGGGATATTGATTGGTTTAAAATCAGGAAAGGTGTACATCAGAGTTGTATCCTTTCACCATACCTATTCAATCTGTATGCTGAGCAAATAATCCAAGAAGCTAGACTAGATGAAGAAGAATGGGGCATCAGGATTGGAGGAAGACTCATTAACAACCTGTGTTATGCAGATGACACAACCTTGCTTCAGGAAAGTGAAGAGGACTTGAAGCACTTACTGATGAAGATCAAAGACCATAACCTTCAGCATGGATTGCACCTCAACATAAAGAAAACAAAAATCCTCACAAATGGACCAATGAGCAACATCATGGTAAATTGAGAAAAGATTGAAGTTGTCAAGGATTTCATTTTACTTGGATCCACAATCAACAGCCATGAAAGCAGCAGTCAAGAAATCAAAAGATGCACCGCTTTGGGTGTATCTGCTTCAAAGGACCTCTTTAAAGTGTTAAAAAGCAAAGATGTCACCTTGAAGACTAAGGTGCGCCTGACCCAAGCCATGGTATTTTCAATCACATCATATGCATGTGAAAGCTGGACAATGAATAAGGAAGACTGAAGAAAAATTGATGCCTTTGAATTGCGGTGTTATTGAAGAATATTGACTATACCATGAACTGCTAAAAGAACGAACAAATCTGTCTTGGAAGAAGTACAACCAGAGTGCTCCTTAGAAGCAAGGATGGCGAGGCTGTGTCTTACATACTTTGGACATGTTGTCAGGAGGAATCAGTCCCTGGAGAACGACATCATGCTTGGTAAAGTACAGGGTCAGCAGAAAAGAGAAAGACCCTCAAAGAAGTGAATTGACACAGTGGCTGCAACAATGAGCTCAAGCACAACAACGGCTGTAAGGATGGCGCAGTGTTTCCTTCTGTTGTGCATAGGGTCGCTATGAGTCAGTACCAACTCAATGGCACCTGACAACAACAGATGGCCGCTTGCAAGCTTTTAAGGCTCCAGACATTACTCACTTCACTGGGATGCAAATCATGATTTTGTAAACTAGTTATGCCAATTGACTAAGTTGTCCCGTGAGACTACGGTCCTAAGCCTTCAAACTCAGAAAACCAATCTTGAATGTGTTTGGCTAGGCCTGAGGAATATCCATACTTGTGTCTTCAGTGAATATATATGTCTGCACCCACATATTTGTATTTACATATGCCTACGGACAGGGTTGCTATGGGTCAGGATTGACTCAATGGCAACAGGTTTGGTTTTTTGTTTGTTTTCTTTTTTTTTTTTTTGACAGATACTTCGGAGCCCTAGTGGCACAGTGGTTAAGAGCTTGGCTTCTAACCAAAAGGCTGGCAGTTTGAATCCACCAGTTGCTCCTTGGAAACCCTAGGGGACAGTTTTACACTGTCCTATAGAGTTGCTATTAGTTGGAAATAGACTGAATGTCAATGGGTTTCGTTTTTTTATAGATACGTCTATCTGTTCTCATCTAGGTACACATCTGTATCTGCCTGTATAGCAATTTGCCTTGTACTAGAGTGAAAACATAAAAGAGGTTTATTGAAGGGATAGCATCTAGCACTGGGGAATACAAAGCAAAAACACAACCTGCACTACAATACAGAAAATAAGGACTTTTATATAAGAGAAGTTTAGGGAAACTAACTATTAGTCATACATTAGTAATCATGAGTCATACGACAGTTAATTTATACAAGTCATGTGCTGGTGCTAGCCTACACAAACATTTTTTGAAAATGGTTTTACTTATCTTTCAAAGATAGAGGCAGTTTGTGCAAAAAACATTTCTTCCGAGAGTAGCTGCAGTTTTGTCTCGCCTCCTCTTTTTCTTCCCTGAGTCAGCGCAGATTAATTTATTACTGTGAGCTTGGCTAGAATGCTTTTGTTTTTCAGGTCTGTTAGTACAATACAAAAATGGAGTTCCCCTTGTACCTTAAATAGAAGCCTATACTATGCCAAACTCCTAGATTTTGGGGACTCTTTCACAATACCCCATTTTGAACAAGAATTTCCATAGAAAATTTGATCATTATTATAAGAGTGCTTCCTTCTGCATGGACACTTTTTTTTTTAATGTCTTTTAGATGGCCGTTTAATTAGAAAACAGGCTTTAAAGACTTTAGACATTATCCATAAAAGGTAGTCAGGCACTATCTGTTTTGTATTTACCCTGTCATAGCTTAGGCCTCTATTTCTGTGATTCTTTTAGGTAAGGGCATGTAAGAGTAGGGCCGAATTAGTTGGAACACATGGTAGAGAGGGCCTGTAACTAAGGTGAAGAGCAGAACTATTCCCTAGAGAATGATTGTTCTTTTAAAGCATGTAATTGTTTGAATAGTAAGTGGCATTGTATCATGGACACAAGCATCTGATGTACATTTGATAAAATACTTAACCTAGGGGGATGCCATAGTCTCACAGGTATGGCTTGTTTCAAGGTGAGGTTGGGATTAGTAGTAGCATTTGGTAGATGACTATAATTTAATACAGGAGAAGCTTATTGGTGTTGTTAGGTGCCATCAGGTAGGCTCCAACTCATAGCAGCCCTGTGTGCAACAGAACAAAACACTACCCAGTTCTTCTCAGTCCTCACAATCTTTGCCATGTTTGAGCCCATCGTTAGTTGTAGCCACTGTGTCAGTTGATCTCATCAAGGTACCTTTTTTTTTGCTGACCATCAACCTTACCTCTCATGATGTCTTTCTCCAGGGAATGATCCTTCCTGACAACATGTCCAAAGTATGTGAGATGAAGTCTCGCCATCCTCACTTCCAAGGAGCACTCTGGCTGTACTTCTTCCAAGACAGATTTGTTTGTTCTTTTGACAGTCCATGGTATAGTCAATACTCTTCGCCGGTGCCACAATTCAAAGGTGTCAGTTCTTCTTCGATCTTCCTTATTCATTGCCCAGCTTTCACATGCATATGATGCGACTGAAAATACCATGGCTTCGGTCAGGTGCACCTTAGTCTTCAAGGTGACATCTTTGCTTTTTAACACTTTAAAGAGGTCCTTTGAAGCAGATATACCCAATGCGGTGCATCTTTTGATTTCTTGACTGCTCCTTCCATGGCTGTCGATTGTGGATCCAAGTAAAGTGAAATCTTCGACAACTTCAATATTTTCTGTTTATCATGATGTTGCTTATTGGTCCAGTTGTGAGGATTTTTTTGTTTTCATTATGTTAAGGTGTAAACCATACTGAAGGCTGTATTCTTTGATCTTCATCAGCAAGTGCTTCAAGTCTTCTTTGTTTTCAGCAAGCAAGGCTGTGCCATCTGCATATCAAAGCTTGTTAATGAGCCTTCCTCCAATCCCGATGCCCTGTTCTTCTTCAAATAGTCCAGTTTCTTGAATTGCTTGCTCAGCAAACAGATTGAATATGTATGGTGAAGGGTTACAGCTCTGCCACACACATTTTCTGATTTTAAAACACACAATACCCTCTAGTTCCGTTGGAATGATTGCCTCTTGGTCTATGTGTAGGTTCCTCACGAGCACAAGTAAGTGTTCTGGAATTCCCATTTTTCACAATGTTATTCATAATTCATATTCAAATTCACTATGATCCATACAGTCGAATGCCTTTGAGTAGTCAATAAAACATAAGTAAACATCTTTCTGGTATTCTCTGCTTTCAGCCAAGATTCACTTGATATCAGCAATGATATCCCTCATTTCACATCCTCTTCTGAATCCAGCTTGAATTTCTGGCAGTTCCCTCTGTAAGGAGAGGATAATGAATCAAAGTCTTATGCTCAGATTGTGAGAAGGGATGACAAATACATCACTTAGATGTTGCCAGCACTGACTATTGATTGGGATAGCAGAAATTATTAAGGAGAGTAGTATAAAACTTAAACAATTTTTATTATGAACAAGTAGTATTCCTTCTAATTTTATATCTTAGACATACTAAGATTATCAAGTCTTTAAACATCTGAATAGTAATAAAAAAAACTTTGTGGGTAAGTGGTATGTATTCTTTAGTTAAAACCATTGGCCTTTATGATGCTAGATTCGAAGGAAATAAAGCTGTGATCGAGTCAGTAATTTAAATAATAAAATTATGGCATAATATTGTGTGCTTGTTCAGTATCAGGCAAACAATATTTGAGGCATAAAAGTTATTTAAAGAAATTTTGGTACTTCTGATTTGATAATCTGTTTTACGTAATTTATAACATATTAAATAAACTTTTTAGTTTTAATAAAACAGAAACCAACATTTCATGTCTTTCTATGAAGTTTCAAAGTTGTCCGGAGTTTGACATAGGTCATTAAAGAACAATACTTGACTTATTTAATTAAAGATCTTAAAGATAAAAACTTTTGGGTTTTCTAAAGTCAAGCAGCTTGTTGTCTTAGTCAAGGGAATAGAAGTTAAACTTAGATTAATTTCCCTCCTAGGCAAATTACACAGAATTAACAGTAAACTAAGGAAACAAGACTAGCAGAATTAAACAAGCTTTGCTAGTATTTTAACACATTTCATAGTGCTTCAGACTCAGGGATTTATTTTATTGAACTTTTACTTTTGAAGTAGATTGTACAAAGAACAAAATCAATTATTTAAATTAGTAATTAAAGAAAACTTTATTTTGATAATGAAAGACAATTCTTTTTGACATTAAAATTTTGAAGTTTTTTCATAAATTAATTTATTAAATTTATTTGCAGTAAAAAAAGAACTTTGTTTTAAATAAATTCTTTTTTAATATGTTTTTTCAATTTCTTGTTTTTTGTTATACGTCTCTTATAGTACAACCTTTTAATTGGCAAAAATGGACACATTTATTATTAAATCTAAATATTGGATATCTTTTTACCTGTGGCATAAAAATAGAAGAGTATAAACTTTAATTATAATGAATATGTATTAATTTAATTTAATATCAGTAAATTACTTAAAATTTTTGAAGTGTATGTTTATGTATTATAAAACAATTACTGTTGAAATAAAATTTGCTTATATAATTTATTATTTTTTTTCAAAATTTCTACTATTTCTTATGTTTGCCCAATATAACTTTAGATTCATATATGGGTTTTTTTTTATGTTGGTGATCTACTTAATTTCTGGTAACTGTATTGACAGAGTCTTTTTCCTATTTTAGACTTCATTAATGTCCACATAATTTATTTCTTGATAGTTTAGCTTTTTTTTTCAAATTCTAATTTCTTCTGTTTGAGCTAATTGTTTATGTTTTAAAAGTCTTTTTAAAGTTAGTTTAAGAAAATTAGAGTCATTAATAAATAAATTCTGGAAGTTTCTTTCTTACTTATAAGGGTAAGAGTAATTTAAGAAGTAGTTTGTTTAGCTCCCTCAAGAAGCAAGGTTGTTTTTGAACTGTTTTTTAGTTTTAATTATTTCTGAAAGTCAGAAAATCTCAGGCAAAGTTGGCAGAGCTCTCACTCATTTGTGGAGCTATGCCTCCACAATTTTAAGTGTACTTAGCATGGGTATAGCCTGGTTATCTGGTAATACAGAGGTGACCCTCTCTATTTTACTTCATCTTTTACTTTTGCAGCTGCTTGATTATCTTGGTGGGGTAGTTATCAGAAAATTCTAGAGAGGGCTTTCTAAGATCTCTTTCAAGACAGTTCAATACAAGTCTGGCTTCTTGAAAGTTGTTTTGTTGTTGTTGTTGTCATTGTTGCTTTTGCTTTGCCCTGGGTGTTCTCAGTGCTGGGGACTTAGAAACCTGTTACATGGGAGACTGAATTTTCTTACTCTCATGAGCCTTCCATTTCTTGTCATTCTGGATTAAAAAAAAAAAAAATCCTTCCTTCTTTAAATAAAGCAAATTTACTATCATATCTAGCTTAAGTTACATAAAGGGGTTTGCTATTAAAATGTTGCTTTTAAGGTTGACATAAGTATAAAAACTATTGTCAGATCAAATTTATTTTAATTAATTTTTGGGAATGTTGGGACTGTTTAACTTATATAAACACTTATTTATCATTAAACTAGTCAGAGTAAGTTCTTTGAATATTGTAATTTAATTTAATAATACCGTATGGAGGAGGGAAATTATATTTTCATATCCAAATTTTCTGAATGCTTAATACGATCCTTTAGAGAAACTATTTAGAATAATGTCTTTTTTTAAGGCCTTGTTACACTAATAAAATAAACAATTTATATTTTTCATTGTATTTTTCAAATAGACTGATTTATTTCAAAGTTTCTTAGAACAAGAAGAAATTGTTCTCAAAAAAAAGTATTGATATTCTTAGAACAGTTTTATGAAAACATAGTATTCATGACTTGCAACTTGATAACAAAATAGAAACCGTGTTCAAGACTGAAGCAAGCTTTTAGAACAAAATGAAGCAGAAAAACTACATATTTTCATTTGTCTGTGAGGCTCTGTAAAAAAACTAAGCTTACACAATATTACATAACATAACCTAGTTTCTTAAAATATATACAGCAATATTTGGATGTTGTTGTTAGGTGCCATCAAGTCAGTTCTGACTCACAGCAACTCTGTGTATAACAGAATGAAACACTGCCTGGTCCTCCGGCATCCTCGCAATTGTTCCAATGTTTGAGCCCGTTGTTGCAGCCACTACGTTAATCCATCTAGATGAGGGTCTTCTTCTTTTTAGCAGACCCTCTACTTTACCAAGCATGACGTCCTTCTCTAGGAACTGGTGTCTCCTGATAAAATGTCCAAAGTACATAATACAGTTTTGCCATTCTCATTTCTAAGGAGCATTCTGGCTGTACTTTTCCAAGACAGATTTGTTTGTTCTTTTGTCAGTCCCTGGTATATTCAATATTCTTCACCAACACCATACTTCAAAGGTATGAATTCTTCTTTGGTCTTCCTTATTTATTGTACAGTTTTCACACACACATGAGGCAATTGAAAATGCCATGGCTTGGGTCTGGAGCATGTTAGTCCTCAAAGTGACATCTTAGCCTTTTAACACTTTGAACAGATCTTTTGCAGCAAATTTGCCCACTGCAATACCTTGTTTTATTTCTTGACTGCTGCTTCCATAGGCATTGATTGTGGATTCAAGTAAATTAAATTCTTGACAATGTCAATATTTTCTCCATTTATCAAGATGTTGCTTATTGGTCCATTAGTGAGGATTTTTGTTTTCTTTGTGTTGCGGTGTAATCCATACTGAAGCCTGTAATCTTTGATCTTCATCAGTTCTTCAAGTCCTCTCTGCTTTCCACAAGCAAGTTGAGTCATCTGCATATTGCAGGTTCTTAATGAGTCTCCAATCCAAATGTCATGTTCTTCTTCATATAGTTCAGTTTCTTGAATTATTTGCTCAGCATACAGATTGAATAAGTATGGTGAAAGGATGCAGCCATGATGCACACCTTTTCTGATTTTAAACCATGCAGTACCCCCTTGTTCTATCTGAACATCTGCCTCTTGGTCTATGTACAGTTTCCTCATGAGAACAATTCAGAGTTCAGGAATTCCCATTCTTCACAGTGTTATCCATAATTTGTTATGATTCACAGAGTTGAATGCCTTTGCATAGTCATTAAAACACAGGTAAACATCTTTCTGATATTCTTTGCTTTCAGCCAGAATCTATCTGATGTCAGCAATGATATCCCTCGTTCCACATCCTCTCCTCAATCTGGTTTCAATTTCTGGCAGTTCCCAGTCGAAGTACGGCTGCAACCATTTTTGAATTATCTTCACCAAAATTTTACTTCATGTGATATTAATGATATTATTTGATAATTTCCACATTCTGTTGGATCATCTTTCTTTGACATTGGCACAAATATGGATCTCTTCCAGTCCATTGGCCAAGTAGCTGTCTTCCAAATTTCTTGGCATGCTTCTGAAAAAAAAATTGGCCAGTGAAAACCTTATGAATAGCAGCAGAACACTGTCTGATATAGGGCTGAAAGAAGAGACCCTCAGGTTGGAAGTATGGCTGGGGAAGAGCTGCCTCCTCAAAGTAGAATTGACCTTAATGATGTGGATGGCATAAAGCTTTCACACCTTCACTTGCTGATGTGGCATGACTCAAAATGAGAAGAAACAGCTGCAAACTTCCATTAATAATCAGAACCTGGAATGTACAAGGTACGAACCTAGGAAAATTAGAAGTCATCAAAAATTAAATGGAACACGCAAAGATTGATATCTTAGGCATTAGTAAGCTGAAATGGACTGGTATTGGTCATTTTGCACTGAACAATCACATGGCCTACTATGTCGGGAAAGACGAATTAAAAAGCAATGGCTGAAACCTGTCCACCATGGGTGGGCCCTGCTGATACTTGAAATGCTGGTGGCATAGCTTCCAGCATTGCAGCAACACACAAGCCACCACAGTACAACAAGCTAACAGATGACTGTTGGGACAAACTGACAGATGAGCGGTGGGAGAGAAAATGAACCTATTGCTGTTGAGTGATCTGACTCATAACGACCCTATCTCACAGAGTAGAACTGCCCCATAGTGTTTCCAGGAAGTGGCTGGTGGATTCGAACTGCCGACCTTTTGGTTAGCAGCCAAGCTCTTAACCACTTTGCCACCAATACAAATAGGAATTCATTTTTCTAAAGCAATCGCTGAGATTTTAAATTATAGTGTTTTTCAATATGAACTCTAAACCAGTGCTCTAGTAGAGGGGGAAATCCAGGCTCATTTATCAAGGACGTTTTAAAAGTCTTTCTAATTGGGTAGTACCTAAAAGTGGTTACTGATTTAACAGTTGTTGGGTTTTTGCTGGGTTAGGGAGTTCAAACAAAAATTCAAATACGAATAATTACAATAGGCATTTTACTGAGGTTGTTTAAATCAGAGGACCTTAGTTTCTAATTTGCCATGCAGAAAAACTAGTAAAAAAAAACAAAAAACAAAAGTGGCCACTGACTTTTTTATACTGTCTTTAGCGAAAGTGTGCTAATGGTTTAGGAAATAATAATAATAAATCTTGGTGGTGAAATGCTTGTTCATAAAAATGGACAAAGTGCCCGAGGGCAGCCCCACCAAATCCTGAGAGCTGACATACTCCATTTTACTAGAACTGTGAAGGCACGTATAATCAAAATCTTAATGTGTACACAAAGAAAAGGAAAGTGAGTTCCAAATTACAGGCTAAACTATGATTCTCTCAAAGTCAACTAGAGTCTTATAAGACCTGGAAGTATCTCAGAAACAGCCTTACCGAACTTAATTTGGCAACAAACTCTTCAAAATGTTTAAAGCAATGGATTAAAAATGAAAGAGAGAAAGATACCCAAAAATAACCTTGAAGAGCTTCATGCAAATGGCAGAACTCGAATTTTGAGGGACTTTTTACCTGGGACGGCTCCTGGGAACCTGGAGAGACAGTGAGCCCAAGCGGATCTGCTGGCACCAGGAGCCTGAATCCACGAAGTCTCAGGGGCTGCTGAAGATGATTGAAGATAACATACCTTCAAATCTTACATATCTGACATCAAGAAATGTACTAGAGTGAAAACACGTACTCTGTTAAAATAAGAGTAAAGAGGTTTATTGTCTTACTCATCTAGTGCTGCCATAACAGAAATACCACAAGTGTAGGGCTTTAACAAAGAGAAATTTATTTTCTCACACTCTAGTAGGTTACACGTCCAAACTCAGGGTATCAGCTCCAGGGGAAGTCTTTCTCTCTCTGTCGCCTCTGGAAGAAAGTCCTTGTCCTCAATTTTCCCATGGTCAAGAAGCTTCTCAAGCGCAGGGACCCCGAGTCCAAAGGATGCGTTCTGCTCCTGGTGCTGCTTTCTTGGTGGTATGAGGTCCCCGACTCTCTGTGGTGCAGGTCACACCCCAGGGGAACTCCCTTTACCTTTACCTTGGATCAGGGAGGTGACCTGGGTAAGGGTGGTGTTACAATCCCAGCGTGATCCTTTGAACATAAAATTACAATCACAAAAGGGAGGACAACCACTCATGGCCTAACCAAGTTGATACATATTTTGGGGGGGACACAATTCAATCAATGACAGATAGCAACTCGGGTGTGGAACTCCAGCTGGGGAACAAAAAAGGAAATACTCAACATGCTCCAAAGTGAAGAAAATGAGAAATGTTTTTATATAGTCGTTTAGGGAAACAGTAACTATTAGTCATACATTAGTAATTATTAGTTAATCTATAGACATCCTGTCTTGGAGCTAGCCTGTGTGTAAGCATTTTGAGACAGTGGTTTTACTTATATTTCAAGGATAGAGGCAGTTCGTGCAAAAACATTCTCTCTGAGAATAGTTGTAGTTTTGTCTCTCCTCTTCCTCCCTGAGTCAGTGCAGATTAACTCATTACTGTGAGCTCAGCTCAAATCCCTTTTATTTTTCAGGTCTGTCAGCACAATACAAAAATGGAATTTGGTCTGTGCCCTGGGTAGAAGCCTCTCCTATGCCAGGCACCTAGATTTTAGGGGCTCTTTCACAGCCTATCTTTGAAGCCCTGGGGGCAAGGTGGTTAAGAGTTCAGCTGCTAACAAAAAGGTCAGCAATTCAAATCCACCAGCTGCTCCTTGGAAACCCTGTGGGGCAGTTCTGCTCTGTCCTATAGTATCACTGTGAGTTGGACTCCACTCGACGGCAATGGGTTTGGTTCTTTTTCTTTTTTCTTTTTTTCTTTCCACAGCCTAAACCCATCCATATATGCTCAATCACTCATTTTCTCAGCTCAGCTGCTATCCAAAAGGTCAGCAGTTTGAATCCGCCAGCCGCTCCTTGCAAACCCTGTGGGGCAGTTCTACTCCATCCTGCAGGGTCACTAAGGTGGAATTGGCTCAACGGCAATGGGTTATGGGTACTTGCTACATCCACATTTGGTGTCACTTTTCCCAGCACCAAAAATAACAAGTCTCTATGGCCTAAAGTGTAATTTCCCCTCCCCTCATCCTCTCCCTCATAACTATCAATGAACATAGATCTCTCCATATTTATCTATTTTTGTCTTCTGATAAGAGGGGTCTTACAATATTTGTCCTTACATACCTGACTTATTTCACTTAGCATTATGCCCTCCAGTTTTATCCATGTTATAATATGTTTCATGAACTCCTCGTTGTTCCTTATGGTTATGTAGTATTCCATTGTGTGTATGTACTACAATTTGCTTATCCATTCATCTCTTGGCTGCCACTTTGATTGTTTCCATTTATTTGCTATTGTGAATAAAGCAGCAATGAACCTATGTGTGCATATGTCTGCTCGTGTCATTATTTTTAGGTTTCTAGGGTATATATGGATTACTGGGTCATAGGGTAGTTGTATTCCAATTTTTTGAGAAAGTGTTATACCATTTTCCATAGTGGTTGTACCATCCTACAGTCCCACCAGCAATGGATAAAGTTTCCAGCCTCTCACATCCTCACCAACATTTTTGTTATCCGTTTTTAAATCGGTGTCATTTTAGCTGGGGTAAGAAGGTATCTTATTGTAGTTTTGATTTTCATCTCTCCAATGGCTAATGATTGTGAACACTTTTTCCAAACATTTTGTTGGTTTTTTGGATGTCCTCTTTGGTGAAGGTTCTTTTCATGTCCTTTGTCTATTTTCTAATTAGGTTGTTTGTCTTTTTGTTGCTGAATGGTTGCAGTTTTCTATAGATTTTAAAGATCATTCTCTTATATAAGTCATTTCTGAAGATTTTTTCTCAGTCAGTAGGTTGTCTACTCTTTTAATAAAGTCTTTTGAATGAGTGTAAGTTTTTAATTTTTATGAAGTTCCATTTATCTATTTTGTCTTCTATTCACGTATTTGTTGTAACGGTTATCTTATTTTTACAAAAGATTAGGTCCCATAGTTTTCTCTCTCTGTTTTCTTCCAGGAATTTCACGGTTTTAAGTTTAACATTTTAGTCTTTGATCCATTTTGAGTTAGTTTTTTTGTATGGTGTGCATAATGGGTCTTGTTTCATTTTTCTGCAGGGAGAAATCCAGTTTTGCCAGCACCATTTATTAAAGAGGTTGTTTCTGCCCCACTGAATGGTCTTTGATTCCTTGCTGAAAATAAATTCTCCATAGATGGCTGGGTTTAATTCTGAGCTCTCAGTTCTATTCTGCTGCAAAAGACCTCTTTGAAGTGTTGAAAAGTGCTAAAAATCAAAAATATCACCTTGAGGATTAACATGTACCTGACCCAAGTCATGGTATTTTCAATAGCCTCATATGTGTGCTTCTAAGGAAAACCAAAGAAGAATTGGTGCCTTTGAATTATGGCATTGGCAAAAAATATTGAATATATCATGGACTGACAGAATAACAAACAAATCTGTCTTGGAAGAAGTACAGCCAGAATGCTCCTTAGAAGCAAGAATGGCAAGACTTCGTCCCACATACATTGGACATGTTATCAGGAGGGCCCAGACCCTGGAAAAGAACATCATGTTTGGTAAAGTAGAGGGTCAGTGAAAAAGAGGAAGACTCTCAATGAGATGAATTGACACAGTGGCTAGAACAATGGGCTCAAACATAACAATTGTGAGGATGGCATGGGAACGGGCAGTGCTTTGTTCTGTTGTACATGGGGTTGCTATGAGTTGGAACCTACCCAATGCCACCTAACAACAACAAAAAGCAATTCTATTCCACTGATCTACGTGTCTATCATTGAGTCAATACCAGGCTGTTTTCGTTACGGCAGCTGTATACTATGTGTTGATACCAGGGAATGTGAGGCCTCCTGCTTTGTCCTTTTTCTTCAATTGCTTTGGCCATTTGGGGTTTTTTTCCTTTCCATATGAAGTTGGTCATTAGCTTTTTCATTTCAGTAAAGAATGTTGGGATTTTTATTGGGATTGAATCACACTAGATCATGATGTATGATTTTTTTGATATTTTGATGAAGTTTTTTGGCTAAAATTTTGTTGAAAAATTTTGCATCTATGTTCATAAGGGATGTTTGTCTGTAATTTTCTTTTTTGTGATGTCTTTGCCTGGTTTAGGTATCAGGGGGATGCTGGCTTCATAGAAAAAGTTTGGTAGTGTTCCTTTGTTTTCTATGTTTTTGAAGTGATTGAGTAGGATTTGTGTTGACACTTCTCTGAATATTTGGTACAATTCTCCAGTGTAGCCATCTGGTCCTGGGCTTTTGTTCTTGTTGTTGGCAGTTTTGTGATGACATCTTCAATCTCTTCTTTTGTAATGGGTCTGTTTAAATTTTCTATCTCTGTGTTAGTTTGGGTAGGTAGTGTGTTTCTAGTAATTGTCCATTTCATCTAGGTTTTCAAATTTGTTGGAGTAAAATTTTATAGTAATCAGTTATGATCTTCTTTGTCTTTGTTGGATCGGTTGTAATGTCACCCATTTCTTAATTTGGTTCCTTGCCGCTTCTGTTTTGTTGTTGTTGTTGTTGTTGTTGTTGTTAATCTAGACAGTGGTTTGTCTATTTTATTGATTCTTTCAAAGACCTAACTTCTGATTTTGGTAATTCTTTCTATTTCATTTATTTCTGCCTTGATCTTTATTATTTCCTTTTTTTCTGGTGGCTTTTGGCTTCTTTTGCTCTTCCTTTTCTATTTGTTCAAGTTGTGAGTTTAAGTTAATGATTCTGGATCTTTCTTCTTTTTTTACTGTAGGCATTTCTTGCTATAAATTTCCCTCCAAGTACCGCTTCTGCAGTGTCCCAAAGGTTTTGATATGTTGTGTTTTCATTTTCATTTGATTCTAGGAATTTTTTTAATTTCGCTTTTGATTTCTTCTATGACCCAATAGTTTTTTTCAGTAGTGTATTATTTAGTTTTTGTGTATTTTCCTCTTATTTATCCTGTTCTTGATTTCTAGTTTCATGCTGTTATGATCAGGGAAGATGCATTGCATGATTTTGATCGACTTAAAATTTTTAAAACTTTTTTTGTGTCCTAGCATATGGTCCATTCTGGAAAATGATCCATGTGCGCAGGAGAAGAATGTGTATGGTTCTGATGCCGTGCGGAGTGTTTTATATATGTCTATTAGGTCCAATTGCCTTATGGTTTCATTTAAGTTATCAATGTCCTTGTTGTTGTTAGGTACCATTGAGTCAGTTCCAACTCATAGTGACCCTATGCAGAACAGAATGAAACACTGCCCAGTCCTGTGCCATCCTCATGATTGTTGCTATGCTTGAGCCCATTGTTGCAGCCACTGTGTCAATCCGTCTCATTGACAGTCTTCCTCTTTTTTGCAGACCCTCTACTTTACCAAGCATGATGCCTTCCCCAGGGACCGATCCCTTCTGATAAGATGTTCAAAATATGTGAAACGTAGTCTCTCTATCCTTGCTTCTAAGGAGCATTCTCATTGTACTTCATCCAAGACAGATTTGTTCGTTCTTTTGGCAGTCCATGGTATATTCAATATTCTTTGCCAACACCACAATTCAAAGGTGTCAGTTCTTCTTCGGTCTTCCTTATTCATCATCCAGCTTCCACACACATATGAGGCGATTGAACACACCATGGTTTGTGTCAGGTGCACCTTAGTCCTCAAGGTGACATCTTTGCATTTCAATATTTTAAAGAGGTCTTTTGCAACCAATGCCCAATGCAAAGGCTCTTTTGATTTCTTGACTGCTGCTTCTGTGAGTGTCAATTGCAGAACCAAGTAAAATGAAATCCTTGACAACCTCAATCTCCTCCCCATTTATCATAATGTTGCTTATTGGTCCATTTGTGAGGATTTTTTTTTTTTATGTTGAGGTGTAATCCATACTGAAGGCTGTGATCTTTGATCTTCATCAGTAAGTGCTTCAAGTCCTCTTCAGTTTCAGCAAGCAAGGTTGTGTCATTTGCATAATGCAGGTTGTTAATGAGTCTTCCTCCAATCCTGATGTCCTGTTCTTCTTCATATAGTCCAGCTTCTCAGATTATTTGCTCAGAGTACAGAGTGAATAAGCATGGTAAAATGATACAACCCTGACACTCACCTTTCCTTACTTTAAACCAATCAGTATCCCCTTGTTCTGTTCAAATAACTGCCTCTTGATTCATGTAAAGATTCCTCATGAGCACAACTAAGTGTTCCAGAATTCTCATTCTCTGCAATGTTATCCATAATTTGTTATGATCCACCAGTAAAATGCCTTAGCATAGTCAATAAAACACAGGTAAACATGTTTCTGGTATTCTCCGCTTTCAGCCAGAATCCATCTGACATCAGCAATGATATCCCTGGTTCCACATCCTCTTCCGAATCCAGCCTGAATTTCTGACAGTTCCCTGTCGATATACTGTTGCAGCCACTTTTGAATGATCTTCAGCAAAATTTTTCTTCCATGTGATATTAATGATATTGTTTGATAAATTCCGCATTCAGTGGGATCACCTTTCTGGGAATAGACACAAGTACGGATCTCTTCCAGTCAGTTAGCCAGGTAGCTGTCTTCCAAATTTCTTAGCATAGGCAAGTGAGCACTTCCAGTGCTGCATCCATTTCTTGAAACATCTCAATTGGTATTCCATCAATTCTGGAGCCTTGATTTTTGCCAGTGCCTTCAGGACAGCTTGGACTTCTTCCTTCAGTACCATTGGTTCCTGATCATGTGTTACCTCCTGAAATGGTTGAACGTTAACCTATTCTTTTTGGTATAGTGACTCTGTGTATTCCTTCCATCTTCTCTTGATGCTTCCTGCATCATTTAATATTTTCCTCATAGAAACCTTCAGTATTGCAACTTGAGGCTTGGATTTTTCCTTCAGTTTTTTCAGCTTGAGAAATGCTGAGCGTGTTCTTCCCTTTTGCTTTTCTATCTTCGAGTCTTTGCACATGTCATCATAATACTTTGCCTACTCAAGGCACCCTTTGAAATCTTCTGTTCAGCTCTTTTACTTCATCATTTTTTTTCTTTTGTGTTAGCTAGTCAACATTCAAGAGCAAGTTTCAGAGTTTCTTCTGACATCCATTTAGGTCTTTTCTTTCTCTCATCTGTTTAATGACCTCTTTCTTCATGTATGATGTCCTTGATGTCATTCCACAACTCATCTAGTCTTCAGTTGTCAGTGTACAACATGTTAAATCTATTCTGGAAATGGACTCTAAATTCAGGTGGGATATACTCAAGGTTGTACTTTGGCTCTTGTGGATTTGTTCTAGTTTTCTTCCGCTTGAGCTTGAACTTGCGTGTGAGTAATTGATGGTCTGATCCACAGTTGGCCACTGGCCTTATTCTGACTGATTATGTTGAGCTTTTCCATTGTCTCTTTCCACAAATGTAGGCAATTTGATTCCTGCATATTCTATCTGGCAAGGTCCATGTGTATAGTCACTGTTCATGTTGGTGAAAAAAGGCATTTGCAATGAAGTCGTTGGTCTTGCAAAATTCAATCATGTGATCTCTGGAGTTGTTTTTATCACCAAGACCATATTTTCCAACTACAGATCCTTCTTTGTTTCCAACTTTCTCCTTCCAATCACCATAATTATCATGCATCTTGATTGCACATTCAACCAATTTTAGACTGCAGAAATTGGTAAAAATCTTCAGTTTCTTCATCTTTGGCATTAGTGGTTGGTACGTAAATTTGAATAATAGTTGTATTAACTGGTATTCCTTTTAGGTACATGGATATTTTCCTATCACTGACAGCTTTGTACTTCAGGATAGATCTTGAAATATTCTTTTTGATGATGAATGCCATGCCATTCCTCTTCAATTTGTTGTTCCTGGCATAGTGGACCATATGATTGTCCAATTCAAAATGACCAATACCAGACCATTTCAGCTCACTAACGCTTAGGATATCAAACTTTGTGTTGTTCCATTTAATTTTTGTTGAGTTCCAATTTTCTTAGACTCATACTTCATACATTCCAGGTTCCAATTATTAATGGATATTTGCAGCTGTTTCTTCTCATTTTGAGTTATGCCACATCAGCAAATGAAGGTCTCAAAAGCTTGACTCCATCCATGTCATTAAGGTCAGCTCTACTCTGAGGAGGCAGCTCTTCTCCAGTTGTATTTTCAGTGCCTTCCAACCTGAGAGGATCATCATCCAGCATGATATCAGACAATGTTCTGCTGCTATTCATAAGGTTTTCACTGGAAATTCTTTTCAGAAGTAGACCACTGGGTCCTTCTTCCTAGCCTGTCTTAGTCTGGAAGCTCAACTGAAACCTGTCCACTATGGTTGACTCTGCTGGTATTTGAATACTGGTGGCGTAACTTCCAGCATCACAGCAACACACAAGCCCCCACAGTATGAAAAACTGACAGACATGTAGGAGTCAATGTCCTTAGTGATCTTCTATTTAGATGTTCTGTCTATAATTGAAAGTGGTGTGTTGAAGTCCCCTACTATTATTGTGGAGTTGTCTATTTCTCCTTTCATATTAGTCAGTATTTGTTTCATGTATTTTGTTGAGTTGCTGAAAGGTGCATATATATTTATAATTGTTATGACTTCTTGTTGGATTGACCCTTTTATTATTATGTAAGGTCCTTCATTATCTCTTATAATAGGTTTTGATTTAAAGTTCATTTTATCTCAGTATGGCCACCCTTGCTCTTTTTTTTTTTTACTGGTTGCATGGAATATTTTTCTGTATTTTTTTTATTTTCAGCGTGTTTGTGTCCTTACGTCTACAGTGTATTTCTTTTAGACAGCAAAAGGATGGATCATGTTTTTTAATCCATTCTGCCACTCTCTGCCTTTTGCATGGGACATTTAGACCATTACATTTAAGGTTATTACTGATAACAAAGTGTCTACCTCACACATTTTACTATTTGTTGTTTGAGTGTTTAGTATTTGCTTTTTATTCTGATTTTTCTATTTTTGTTTGTGTTTGGCTGCTGTCCTGTGATGAATCTTTTTGCTATCTTTCTTTTTCTGTGTTTTCTTTTTAGTGATTACCATGTATGTTATATTACACAACTTACAATTGCAACAATGTTTAACATATGAACAACAGTTAACATACACCCTTAAAGTAATAAATCTATTCTTTATAGGCTCTTCCCTTCACCATTTCTGTTGGTGTGCCTCCATTAAAATCAATACACAATTTTTATTTGGTAAGTTTATTTTGTACTAATTTCTTACAAACTTGATGTTGTATTGTTTGCAGGATTTTATTATTGAGTTTATTCCCTGAAAATATCATATACTTGGTCCTTATGATTGCCTGTGTTGTGTTTTTTGCTTTTTGGAGGTCTCCCTCTCTCTCTTATTTTTTCCTGTGTATAGATATGAGAATTTATTTAATGCTCTTGCCTTTCCATTTGGAGTATTCTCTTGAGTAATATTTGCAGACCTGGTCTAACCCATTGCCATAGCGACCTTATAAGACAGTGTAGAACTGCCCCATTGGGTTTCTGAAGCTGTAATCTTTGTGGAAGCAGACTTTTACATCTTCTTCCCACAGAGCAACTGGTGGTTTCAAACTGCCAACCTTTTAGTTAACAGTTGAACACTTTAACCACTGAGCTACCAGGGTTTCTTAGAGCTGGTCTGGTAGTGAAAAATTCCAGAGCTTCTGTTTCTTTTAGAATGTCTTTATTTCTTCCTCAGTTTTGAATGACAGTTTTGCTGGGTAAATAATTCTTGGTTGGCATTGGTTTTGTTCAGTATTTTACATATGCTGCTCCATTGTCTTCTGGTCTCTAGAGTTTTCAGGGAGCAGTCCACACTGATTCTTATGAAATCTCCTTAGTATGTAACATTGTGTTTTTCTCTTGCTGCTTTCAGAATTCTCTCCTTGCCTTCGGTTTTCAAAAATTTTATTAGGATTTGGCACAGAGTTGATATTTTTATGTTTCTTCTAATTGAGGTTCTTGTAGCTTCCTGTACTTGGGGGCTTGGTTCTCTGTTCAGATCTGGGCAATTCTCTGTGATTAGCTCTTAGAAAATCATTTCTATGCCTTTATTGTGCTCTGGGATTCCAAAAATTCTAATGTTAGATTTATTAATTGAATCTCATGTTTCCTTTGGGGTTTTTTTCTTTGATTTTTTTTTTTTTTTTTTTTTGAGACTTGATAAGCTCAGGTATTTTGTCTTCTAGTTCATCTATTCTATCTCCCATCTATTTGGCTTTATTGTTGAATGTTTCTCTTGCTTTTTCTAATTTAGCTGCTTTATTCTTCAATTCCAGTTGTTCTCTTTGGGGTGTTTTTTGTTTTGTTTTCAATTTCCCTGTTGAATCTCTCATTTTGTTTATCCATTTGTTTCCTGATCTCTGCTAGTTTATGTGTGTTTTGATTCCTTTAAACATATTTAGCACCATAGTCTGAAAATTATTGATTCTTTACATTAATTTGGCCTCCATAGGAGAAATTTTCCCTTCTTCTTGTTTTGTTTTTTATCATTCCTCCTTTTCTTGTGATTTTGCTTGTTTTACTATTTTTGTTGAACTTGGGGCATTTTGTCATTATTATTTTTTTTTCTTTAAATTTTGTGTTCTGGTCTTTGTCAGAAATTTTTCTGATTGGGTGCCCTGGTGGTACAGTGGCCAAGTGTTCAGCTGTCAATGAAAACTCCAGGTCCCGCACCCACCAGCTACTCCATGGGAGCAAATTGCTGCAGCCCTCCTCTTGAAAGACTCACAGCCCTGAGAGCCCCACGGGGCAAGTCTATTCCACCTCACATGGTCATTGTGAGTCAGATTCAACCCAGTGGCAGTAAGCTTGGTATCTTCTCCTGAGAACCACTAGAAGACACTATTATCCTTCTGCTTTTTACAATGTTGATTCAGTTCTGGATGCTCGATCTCCAGAATTCAATATGCATGTACTGGAAGGAGGGGTGGTTTAGCTGATTGCAGACTCTGACATAAGCGGTGGTCCTTGACTTTCCTGAGGGGAAGGCACTCCATGTGTCTCCCTCATGGGCACCCCTTCACAGGCTCTCCCACACTGACCCTCTATGGGCAGGGAGCTAGCCATTTCCCTCTGAGTTGCTGTCTGTCTGGCAAATTCCCCTTGCACTACCACCTTTGTAGCTACTCTCGGTCCTAGTCCCCATCCATCTTGGGCCTCAGTGAGACTCAACAGCACTGTCTCACAGCATCACAGTCTCTCTTCACCAGCTCCCAGTTGGTGGCCCATGAATTCCTCTGGCCAATCTGCTCTGCCTTAAAAAGTTGGACTACAGCTTCCTCAGATTAGCTCTCGTTCTGTGTTCCCTGTTTAGGGTGTTCCCCATCCCCATCCCAAAATGGCTGAGATGAACAAGTGCTTGCAATTTAATGGATAGGTTCTCCCAGATTTTGGGCAGTCCTTGTTCCTCCTCTCCCTGCTTCTTGGCTCTTCCGACTCTCCAACACTTCAGTTGCTGTATGGAGTTCTGAGACCTCAGTCTGTGCTTGCTTTTATCCATCGTTCAGTGGGTTAGTTGCTGTAGGAGTAAATAGGAGCATCCACTCACTTCACCATCTTACACTGCCTCCCCTTTTTGTTTTAATCCTTGTGAGAAACTCAAGGACAAATCATTACACATTGATTTTAATATCCGGCTTGGGTAAGCCACAGTGAGTAAGCCACATGCTTCCTCTCAAAAGGACTTGAATAAGCAGTTCATCAAAGAAGAAATTCAAACATCCAACAAGCACATGAGAATGTGCTCAACATCATTAGTCATTAAGAAAATACAAATAAAAACCACAATGAGATACCACTTCACACCTGCTAAGATAGCTATGATTTAAAAAACAGAAAATAACAAGTGTTGGTGAGAATGTGGATAAATTGGAACCCTCATCCATTGCTAGTGAGACTGTAAAACTGTACAGCCACCATGGAAAACAGCTTGGTGGTTTCTCAAAAAGGTAAACATAGAATTTCCATATGATCCTGCAATTCCACTCTGCGGCATGTGTCCAAAAGAATTAAAAGCAGGAATGCAAGCAGATATTTGTAAACTGATGTTCATTGCAGCACTATTCCCAATAGACAAAAGGTGGAACTGATAATGTCCATCAACAGATGAACTGATAAACAAAATGTGATACACACAAACAATGGAATATTACTCAACCATAAAGAGAAATGAAAGCCTGATACATGCTACGATATGGATGAACCTAGAAAACATTATAGTGAATGAAATAAGTCAGTCACAGAAGGACAAATATTGTATGATCATACTTACATGAAATATCTAGGATAGACAAGTATATAGAGATCTAAGTTTATTAGTGGTTACCCAGGTGGGCAGGAGGACAGAAGAAAAGAAAAGACACAATGCTTAGGGAACATTGAGCTTCTGTTAAGGGAGATGAAAATATTTGGTAATGGTTAATGGTGATGGTTGAACAACATGATAATCATAATTAATAAGCACTTAACTGTAAATGACTCACAGCAACTCTATAGGACAGAGTAGAACTGCCCCACAGAGTTTCCAAGGAGCACCTGGTGGATTTGAACTGCCGACCCTTTGGCTCACAGCCATAGCACTTAACCACTACGCCACCAGGGTTGCTATGAGTGAGAATTGACTCGACGGCACTGGGTTTGGTTTTGTTTTGGTTTAACTGTAAATGTAAATATTGTTAAAATGGCAAAGGTTTTGTTACCAATGTGTTTACCACAATAAATTAAAAAAATAAAATTAGAAAGAACCAAAAATAAGACAAAACAAAAAGAAGTTTCATACTGCCTTAGTTATCTAGTACTGCTACAACAGGAGCAAAAGTGGGTAGCTTTAATAAACAGAAATTTACTTTCTCACACTTTAGGAAGCCACAAGTCCCAATTTAGGGTGCCAGCTCTAGAGTAAAGCTCTCTCTGTCCATTCTGGGGGTAAAATCCTTGTCTTAGCTTCTCTTGCATTCCTAGGTTCCTTTGGAAATCTCCAAGTGGCATGTATTTTTCCCCATTTGTCCTTGTTTCTCTGTCCTAATCTGCTTTTTAAATCTCAAAACTGAGTAGATTTAAGACACATTCTACACTAATATGACCTCATTAGCATAACAAAGAAAACACTATTCCCAAATGGGATTATTTGCACAGGCATAGGAATTAGGATTTCAAATATATTTTGGGAGTACACAATTCAATACATAACACATATATTACAGATATGGCTTTGGTCCAACAATGTTACATTAAAAGTATCAAACCAAACAATAAAAAAATTAACATCCTTAGACTGATAAGAGACGATGCTGCATACATGAGATAAGAACAATCTATGAAACAATGGACCCTAATAAAAAAAAAATTCTTATTAATTTAAAACAAAAACAAAATCAGGATGGCTAAAATTTTTTTTTAATTCAGCATAAGTTTTGGAAAATAAAGTAGGTGGAATCTCTCAGAAACAAAACAAATAGACAAAGATTTTTTTTTTAAGAGTGCAAAAACCAATCTAGGAGATCAACTACCCAAATAATACTTATTCCAGAGAGTTAAAGAAAAGGGAAGAAAATTATCAAAGAAACAATAAAAAAAAATTCCGTAACTGAAGAACTTGTGTCGCAAGATTGAAGAAAGTAGCTGAGCGATAGAATATCCTCAAAACTACCCCAGAAAGAATAAAAAACATGTCACTTACCAAGGATTGGAAATGAGATTTGCACTGGACTAGCCACAGCCGTATGTGTGCTAGAAGCCAGTTTATAAATAATCATGAGGGGGAGAATAAAGGCATTTTCAGACACATCCCTGCACTAAAAAATAATTGCCTCCATATGTCCTTTCTTAGGAAACCACTAGAGAATATAACCCTACAATAAGAGGGAATAATAAGCCCAGAAAGGGTAAAACATAGGCTCCAGGAAACAGGGAATCCAGAGTGGGTGGTTCCAGGATGATGGCAAAGAAAAATTCCAAGATATCAACTGTGCAGAAGCCTAAAGACTACGTGGAATCAGGGGTCCAGGAGGGAGATCTTCAGAGGAAAAAAAAGCAGAAAAATAAATTATCTGATACATTTGAGTTTTGGGAAAAGCTGTCCATGGACACTGACAGATCTAATGGAAAAAATTTAAGGTAGAATCCAGAAAACTCTGGAAGTGAAAAGCAACGATAAAATACAGCATCGTTTGTGTTAATGGCAATGGAATATTTGAAAATGAGCAGTGGTAATTGGTTGTACAACATGATGGACATAACTAATGTCACAGAGTTCTACATGTAAAAAAATGTTGAATTGACAAATGTTTTGAGATATGTGTGTGTATATATAATATATACATATAAAGCCTTATTTTAACACAAATAACGGATATATTGTATGTTTGTTTGCCAACCTTGCCCTTCCCCTGAGCGGTATTTTCCTAAGCGTGCTACACTGGTAGCGTAGTGGTTAAATGCTACGGCTGCTAAACACAGTGTCGGCAGTTTGAATCCTCCAGGCGCTGCTTGGAAAATATGGTGCAGTTCTACTCTGTCCTCTAGGGTCGCTATGAGTCGGAATCGACTCGACGGCACTGGGTTTGGTTTTTTGATGCAATGCCAATTTTTTTTTTTACTCCAACAGGTATATGTATACACACATACATACATACATACATACATATGTGGTTGGTGTTGTTAGGGCCGTTCCAACTCATAGCAACCCTATGTACAATTGCTACTGTGCTTGAGCCCATTGTTGCAGCCACTGTTTCAGTGCGTCTAGTTGAAGGTCCTCCTCTCTTTCACTGACCCTCTACTTTACCAAGCATAATATCCTTCTCCTGAGACTGGTCCCTCCTGATAACAAGTCCAAAGTACATGAGACGAAGTTTTCCCATTCTCACTTCTAAGGAACATTTTGGATGTACTTCTTCTAAGACATATTTATTTGTTCTTCTGGCAGTCCACGGTATATTCAGTATTCTTCACCAACACCATAATTCAAAGGCATCAATTCTTCTTCACTCTTCCTTATTCATTGTCCAGCTTTCTCATGCATATGAGACAACTGAAAATATCACAGCTTGGGTCAGGTGCACCTTAGTCCTCAAGATGACATCTTTGCTTTTTAACCTTTTAAAGAGGTCTTTTGCAGAAGAGTTGCCCATTTGATTTACTGACTGCTGCTTCCATGAGTGTTGATTGTGGACCTAAATAAAATAAAATCCTTGATAACTTCAGTATTTTCTCCATTTACCATGACGTTGCATGTTGGTCCAGTTGTAAGGATTTTTGTTTTCTTTATTCTTTATCCATATGGAAGGCTATATTCTTTGATCTTCATCAGTAAGTGCTTCAATTCCTCTTCCCTTTCAGGAAACAAGGTTGTGTCATCTGCATATCACAGGTTGTTAATGAGTCTTCCTCCAATCCTGATGCCCTGCTCTTCTTCATGTAGTCCAGCCTCTTGAATTATTTACTCAGCATACAGACTGAATAAGTAGGGTGAAAGGATACAATCCTCATTTTAAACCATAGACTATCACCTTGTTCTGTTTGAACGATTGCTCCTTGGTCTATGTACAGGCTCTGCATGAGCACAATTAAGTGTTCTGGAATTCTCGTTCTTCACAGTGTTATCCATAGTTTGTTATGATCCACAGAGTCAAATGCCTTTGCATAGTCAATAAAACACAGGTAAACATCTTTCTGTTATTTTCTGCTTTCAGCCAAGGTCCATCTGACATCAGCAATGATATCCCTGGTTCCTTATCCTCTTCTGAATCTGGCTTGAATTTCTGACAGTTCCCTGTTGATGTACTGTTGCCGCCACTTTTGAATTATCTCCAGCAAAATTTTACTTGTGTGTGATATTAATGATATTGTCCAATAACTTCCACATTATGTTGGATCCCTTTCTTTGGAATGGACACAAATATAGATCTCTTCCAGTCAGGTGGCCAGGTAGCTTTCTTCCAAATTTCTTGGCATAGATGAGTGAGCACTTTCAATGCTGCATCCATTTGTTGAAACATCGCAACTGGTATTCCTTCGGTACCTGGAGCCTTATTTTTCGCCAATGCCTTCAGTGCAGCTTGGACTTCTTCCTTCAGTACCATTGGTTCTTGATCATGTGCTACCTCCTGAAATGGTTGAGCATCAACCAATTCTTTTTATATATTTATATATATTTCCCACAATTTAAAAAATAGAGCCAGGAAGGAAGAAAGGGAGGAAGAGAGGAAGAAGAGAGAAAAGAATGCAGAATTGTACAGGTAAGGTAATCACAGCTCCTGATTTAACTCTGGGACAAACCATTTTTGCTAATAATAATAATGTGAATAGTAACAATTGAATTAGCTACAAATTGTGATGTAATTATACTGGGAGAATAGGGAGAAAGGAAAAGGGGAGTGTGCGTGTAAGATATAATGTCCTTCTTGAAGTATCAGGAAGTCAACATAACATCTAAAATGGATAAATTCAAAAAGTATATAATCAAACAGAGATAAATACCAAAAGAAACAGTGGAAAGAGATGAAAGCATGTCTTGGGATATAGAACTTGAGAGTAGGAAAGACTAAGGCATGAAACTGCTATTTTGGGGGCATTATTCGATTTTTAAATTATGTCCATATGTTGTTGTGTGCCATCAAGTCAATTCTGACTCATATATTTTATGAAAACACACACACACTTTTAAAAAAGGAGAGAGAATGTATGGTTGCTGGGCTATGGAACAGAAAGCAGCATTTTAATTGCAGAGGGGAGCCATAAAATGTGGCACAACCATCTTTCTAAAGGCTCCCTTCTCCCACACTACCCCCAGATGATGTGAGGATACTACACAAGGGTTAAAAAGGAAATCCATGCCAAGTTCCGCCCTTCCTTTTGGGAGATTCTTGGCCCAGCTCACCAATACCAAGTTTTTCTCAACGTTTGCAGGACTGTACCGTTTCGGAGGAGAGATGTTTACTTTCCATGGCTGGAAAGTTATCTACATCCCTACCCATCAGTTGCATAAGCCCTATCATGCTTCCTCCACCACTGGTGTATCCAGCCTTAACTACAAAGTATGTGTAACATGATGGTAATGGAGGCTTTGGGTGCTTTATGGACTAGCTTTGTCTTCCATTTCAGCCAGGTGAATGGTTCATGATATAGCCAGGAATCTGAACGGTGGGGAAATGGCAACTTAATTGAGCTGTGGTTGACTGTCTTTGTGTAACCCTCTCTGCTCTTCCTCCCCACCCCTTATCTCTAGTCCTGTTTATCTTAGTCAAGGAGGTTCCCCCAACCTGAAAAAGTCCTGTAGAGATGACTGTATCTCATACTGGCAGCAAAATAGCCATGCTGATACCACCTGCATACTTACTCACAACTCAGCCACCACTGCTTCCTAAATGGTGAAACCTCATGAAAGTCACCCACTACTGTTTTAGCATGCTATCAGTGAATTTTTGACAGAAAAACTAAGGTTTTATCTGGTAAAGCAATCTTAAATCAATTTGAAAGAAAGGAAAGTCATAGGAAAAAAAAAAAAAAAACTCCATGTCTTGATTTTAAACTTTGCTGTTGCAACGTCATTATTTTATGTAAGGTGTTTTGTGGCTTAAACTCAAGAGATGAGAAAGCAGAAATTAGTATCTCAGTCATGCCTACAATTTTCCCAAATTTAACAATCAACAATACGAGTGATTGTAAAAAACAGTCTATTCATTCAGCATGTAAAGGTCAAAGAAGCAACCTGCCTTTCTATACTCAGTATTAAGGAACTGGTTTGGGGTTGAGGATGAGAATTGATCTGCCAACAGCCTTATAAGAACATCAGAACTAAGACTACATCAATAGGACTTAACTATTTGTTCCAGGAAATTTTTGCCCAGTAAATAACTTCAATGTTTGCTTCAGGAACTTTCTGAAAACTGTTTATTCAAACAATGGACTTCTCGATAGCCCCCTCCTTAGGTCAACTGGTTGCTCCACAAGGCATATCTTCTTGTTCTTCTAAGCAAGACTTGCTCCAAAACCCTCAACTCTTTGAGCCCACCAGTTCCACGCTATTAAATCATGAACTTTGCCCAGTTCAAATCCCCACACTGAAAGGCCTGCTTTAAAGCACTCAAAACCAGATCCCAAGCCCTTGACCTCTCTCTTCTTAAGATATTACTAAGAGTCTGTCAAGGCGGTGTTCTCCCTTATTACAATAAGTAATAAAATCAGCTTAGTGTGGTCAACAAGGTACTGTCGTGGTCTTTCTGGGGAGTTGGCAGTTGACAAACACATGCAAATTTTAGCCTTAAATTTAGAGCCACAATGTTAGTTTGGCAGTGCTGTTCCGTTAGCCACTTTTCCAGTTCTTTCATGTGTTTATTCATTCATTCTATTGTTTTTTGTGTTCTACTATAGCCATGGATATAATAGAGACTTGATTTCTCATTCAATGGTAAGGGTGAAGGCATCAATCAACTAATCATGTAAATATAAATTCCTATAAACTGCTAAGTGCTATAAAGCAAGGGTGCATAGTGCCAAACTATACCAAACCCATTGTCGTTGAGTCGATTCTGACTCTTAGCAACCGTATAGGACAGAGTAGAAGTGCCCCACAGGGTTTCCAAGGATTGGCTGATGGGTTTGAACTGCTAGCCTTTTGGTTAGCAGCTGAGTTCTTAACCACTCCACTGTCAGGGCTTTGCAGGCTTCTCACTGTAGGCCTATTAAATGTTCCCCTGGCACTATGCAGAAACCCTGGTGATGTAGTGGTTAAGAGCTATGGCTCGTAACCAAAAGGTTGGTAGTTCGAATCCACCAGACGCTCCTTGGAAACTCTATGGGGCAGTTCTACTCTGTCTTATAGGGTCGCTATGAGTCAGAACTGACTCGATGGCACCTAACAACAGCAGCAGTGAGAAAACTGCGAAGTATTAGACCACTGGGGCTGAGACCTAAGCAATGAGTAATCTCCAGGTTAGAGCCTGAGGAGGTGGGAAGAAGACAATTTCTGGCAGAAGAAACAATTGATCCCTGTTGAGCTACAGTTTCATTGGCATTCTTTTCAATTCCTTTCATCAGATAGCTATCTTTTTTGTTCTGGCTGTTTTTTTTTCCACAGAATTAAAAAGAAAGATGTATGTGTTTCCGATAAGAAAGAACTAGAAGGAAAAGACAGCAAAATTATTTTTCTTAATCTTAAATTCCCTTTCCCCTGAGAGACTTTTAACCCCTGATATGGAGTGAGAGTTCCCTGGGTGGTGCAAATGGTTCGTGCACTCAGCTGCTAACCGAAAAGTTGGAAGTTCACGTCACCCAGAGGTGCCTCGGAAGAGAGGCCTGGAGATAGACTTCCAAAAAGATCAGTCATGAAAACCCTATGGAGCACATGAGTCAGAATCTACTCAACAGCAACTGATTAGGAAGTAGCCATGGTAAAAATGGGAGAAGGTCAAAAGCTCTTGAGAAGAGTCTAACAGTTTTATATAATTATTTTCTTACATAAATGTAAACATACACTTACCATCCCCAACCCCAACCCCAGTGCTGTCGAGTCGATTCTGACTCCATATAACCCAGAAATTCCCCTCCTAGGTATTTATCCAAAAGAAATGAAAACATACTCACACAAACTTGCACTTGAATATCCACAGCAGCACTATTCTTGATAACCTCAAACTGGAAACAACACAGTGCCCATCAACAGTAAAATGGATAAATAACTTGTGGTATATCCATCCAATGGACTATTACACAGCAGAGAAAAATTAATGATTTACTGTTACAAACAACAACATGGATAAATCAAACCCATTGCCGTTGAGTTGATTTCGACTCATAGCAACCCTATAGGAAAGAGTAGAACGGCCCCATAGAGTTTCCAAGGAGCACCTGGTGGATTCAAACTGCCAACCTTTTGGTTAGCAGCTGTAGCTCTTAACTGCTACGCCACCAGGGTTTCTATAAACAACATGGACACATCTCACAAACATAATTTTAAAATCCAGAAACAAATGAATACACACTGCATTATTCTGTTTATATTAAGTTCTAGAAAAGGCAAAACTAATCTAGGGTCCTGGATGGGACTAGAGAGAGGCTGATTAAAAACGGGCAAGAGAGAGCTTTTGGGGTAATATAAATGTTTATATCTTGATTATAGAGGCAGTTACGTGGGATGCTTGTCAAAACTCATTAAAAAATAAACTTGAAATGGGTATATTTTATCACATGTAAATTTAAAAAATTTTTTATTGTGCTTTAAGTAAAAGTTTACGAATTGAGTCAGTCTTTCATACAAAAATTTATATACGCCTTGATATATACTCCTAATTGCTCTCCCCCTCTCTCTCTTTTCATGTCCATTTGGCCAGTTTCTGACCCCATCTGCCCTCTCATCTCCCCTCCAGACAGGAGGTGCCAACATAATCTCATGTGTCTACTTGATCTAAGAGGCTCACGCTTCACCAGTATCATTTTCTATCCCATAGTCCAGTCCAATCCCTGTCTGAAGAGTTTGCTTTGGGAATGGTCCCTGACTTGGGCTACCAGAAGGTCTGGGGACCATGACCACCGGGGTCCTTCTAGCTTCAGCCAGACCATTAAGTCTGGTCCTTTTACTAGAATTTGGGGTCTGTTTCCCACTGCTCTCCTGCTCCCTCACAGGTTCTCTTTTGTGTTCCCTGCCAGGGTTGTCATGGGTTGCAGCCAGGCACCACCTAGTTCTTCTGGTCTCAGGCTGATGCAGTCTCTGGTTTATGTGGTCCTTTCTGTCTCTTGGGCTCATAATTACCTTGTGTCTTTGGTGTTCTTCATTCTCCTTTGCTCCATGTGAGGTAAGACCCATTGATCCATCTTAGATGGCCACTTGAGAGCATTTAAGACCACAGAAGACACTCTCCAAGGTGGGATACAGAAGGTTTTCTTAACAGATTTTATTACGCCAATTGACTTAGATGTACCCTGAAACCATGGTCCTTAAACCTTCCCCAACCTCCACTCCCCCTCCCCACTACGCTGGCCTTTGAAACATCCAGTTTATTCAGGAAACTTCTTTGTTTTTGGTTTAGTCCAGTTGTGTTAACCTCTCCTGTATTGTGTCTTGTCTTTCCCTTCACCTAAAACAAAATTTATCTACTATCTAGTTAGTGAATTCCCCTCTCCCTCCCTCCCTCCCAGCTCCCCCCATAACCATCAAAGAATATTTTCTTTTCTATTTAAACTATTTCCCCAGTTCTTATGATAGTGGTCTTATGGTCTTACACAATATTTGTCCTTTTGCAACTGATTAATTTCACTGAGCATAAAGTCTTCCAGATTTCCCCATGACATGAAATGTTGCATGGATTCATCATTGTTTTTTATCAATGCTTAGTATTCCGTTGTGTGAATATACCATAATTTATTTATCCATTCATCTGTTGATGGGCATCTTGGTTGCTTCCATCTTTTTGCTATTGTAAACAGTGCTACAATCAACATGGGTGTGCATATATCTGTTCGTGTAAAGGCTCTTATTTCTCTAGGGTATATCCCAAGGAGTGGGATTGCTGGGTCATATGGTAGTTCTATTTCCAGCTTTTTAAGGAAGCACCAAATTGATTTCCAAAGTGGTTGTACCATATGATATTCCCACCAGAAGTTCATAAGTGTTTCAGTCTCTCCATAACCTCTCTAACATTTATTCTTTTGTATTTTTTGGATTAATGCCAGCCTTGTTGCAGTGAGACGGAATCTCATTGTAGTTTTGATTTGCATTTCTCTAATGGCTAATGATCGTGAGCATTTCCTCATGTACCTGTTAGATACCTGAATGTCTTCTTTAGTGAAGTGTCAGTTCATATCTTTCGCCCATTTTTTAATTGGATTATTTGTCTTTTTGCAGTTGAGTTTTTGCAGTGTCATGTAGATTTTAGAGACCAGGCGCTGATCAGAAAAGTCATAGCTAAAAACTTTTGCCCAGTCTGTAGGTAGTCTTTTACTCTTTTGGTGACATCTTTGGATGAGCATATATGTTTGATTTTTAGGAGCTCCCACTTATCTGGTTTCTCTTCTGCATTTTTAGTAATGGTTTCTATACCATTTATGCCATGTATTAGGGCTCCTAACGTTGTCCCCATATTTCTTTCCATGATATTTATTGTTTTAGATTTTATGTTTACATCTTTGATCCATTTTGAGTTAGTTTTCATGCATGGTGTAAGGTATGGGTCTTGTTTCATTTTTTTGCAGATGGATATCCAGTTATGCCAGCACCATTTGTTAAAAAGACTGTCTTTTCCCCAATTAACTGAATTTGGGTCTTTGTCAAATATCAGCTGCTCATATGTGGATGGGTTTATGTCTGGATTCTCAATTCTATTCCATTGGTCCATGTATCTGTTGTTGTACCAGTACCAGGCTGTTTTGACTACTGTGGTGGTATAATAGGTTCTAAAATCAGGTAGAGTGAAGTCTTCCACTTTGTTCTTCTTTTTCAGCAATGCTTTACTTGTCCGGGGTCACTTGCCCTTCCATATGAAGTTGCTGATTTGTTTCTCCATCTCGTTAAAAGATGTGGTTGGAATTTGGATTGGAATTGCATTGTATCTATATATCGCTTTTGGAAGAACAGACATTTTTATAATGTTAAACCTCCCTATCCATGTGCGAGGAATGTTTTTCCACTTATATAGATCTCTTTCAGTTTCTTGCAGTAGTGTCTTGTAGTTTTCTTTGTATAGGTCTTTTACATCCCTGGTAAGATTTATTCCTAAGTATTTTATCTTCTTGGGGACTACTGTAAATGGTATTGATTTGGTGATTTTCCTCTTCAATGTTCTTTTTGTTGGTCTAGAGGAATGCAACTGATTTCTGTATGTTTATTTTGTATCCTGATACTCTGCTGAACTCTTCTATTAGTTTCTGTAGTTTTCTTGAGGATTCTTTAGGGTTTTCTGTGTATAAGATCCTGTCATCTACAAATAGTGATACTCTTACTTCTTCCTTACCAATCTGGATGCCTTTTCTTTCTTTACCTAGCCTAATTGCTCTTGCTAGGACCTCCAGCACAATGTTGAATAAGAGCGGTGATAAAGGGCATTCTTGTCTGGTCCCCAGTCTTAAGGGGAATGCTTTCAGGCTCTCTCCATATAGGATGATGTTGGCTGTTGGCTTTGTATAAGTGCCCTTTATTATGTTGAGGAATTTTCCTTCTACTCCTATTTTGCTGAGAGTTTTTATCATGAATGGGTGTTGGACTTTGTCAAATGCCTTTTCTGCATCAATTGATAAAATCATGTGGTTCTTGTGTTCTGTTTTATTTATGTGATGGATTTCATTGATTGTTTGTCTAATGTTGAACCATCCCTGCATACCTGGTATGAATCCCAGTTGGTCATGGTGAATTATTTTTTTGATATGTTGTTGAATTCTATTGGCTAGGATTTTGTTGAGGATTTTTGCATCTAAGCTCATGAGGGATATAGGTCTGTAATTTTCTTTTTTTGTGTGTGGTGTCTTTTAGCTGGTTTGGGTATCAGGGATATGCTGGCTTCATAGAATGAATTTGGGAGTATCCCACCCTGTTCTATGCTCCGAAATACCTTTACTAGTAGTGGTGTTACCTCTTTTCTGAAAGTCTGCTAGAACTCTGGAGTGAAGCCATCAGGGCCAGGGTTTTTCTTTGTTGGAAATTTTTTCATTACCTTTTCAATCTCTTTTTTTTTTATGGGTCCATTTAGTTGTTCTACCTCTGTGTTAGTTTAGGTAGGTAGTGTGTTTCTAGGAATTTATCCATTTCTTCTAGGTTTTCAAATTTGCTAGAGTAATCTGATTCTTTTAATTTCAGCTGGGTCTGTTGTAATATCGCTCTTCTCTTTTCTTATTTGGGTTATTTGGTTCCTCTCCTGTTTTCCTTTGTCAGTTTGGCCAGTGGTTTATCAATTTTGTTAATTTTTCCAGAGAACCAGCTTTTGGCCTTGTTAATTCTTTTGATCGTTTATCTGTTTTCTATTTTATTTAGTTCTCTCTAATTTTTATTGTTTGTTTTCTTCTGGGGCCTGAGGGTTTCTTCTGTTGCTCTCTTTCTATTTGTTCAAGTTGTAGGGATAATTCTTTGATTTTGGCCCTTTGTTCTTTTTGTATGTGTGCATTTATTGGTGTGAATTGACCTCTGAGAAGTGCTTTTGCTGTGTCCCAAAGGTTGTGACAGGAAGTGTTTCCAATCTTATTGGATTCTATGAGTTTCTTTATTCCATCTTTAATGTCTTCTATGACCCAGTCGTTTTTGAGCAGGGTATTGTTCAGTTTCCAAGTGTATGATTTCTTTTCTCTGCTTTTTCTGTTTGATTTCTACTTTTTTCATGGCCTTATGGTCAGAGAAGGTGCTTTGTAATGTTTTAATGTTTTGGATTCTGCTAAGCTTGCTTTATGACCTAATATGTGCTCTATTCTTGAGAACGTTCCATGTGCACTAAAAAAGAAAGTATACTTGGTTGCTGTTGGGTGGAGTGTTCCATATATGTCTACGAGGTCAAGTTGGTTGATTGTGGCATTTAGATCTTTGGTGTCTTTATTGAGCTTCTTTCTGGATGTCCTGTCCTTCACTGACAGTGGTGTGTTGAAGTCTTCTACTATAATTGTGGAGTGGAGCTGTCTATCTCACTTTTCAGTGGTGATAGAGTTTGTTTTATGTATCTTGCAGCCCTGTCATTGGGTGCACAAATATTTAATATGGTTATATCCTCCTGGTAAATTGTCTCTTTAATCATTATATAGTGTCCTTCCTTGTCCTTTGTGGTGGATTTAACTTTAAAGTTATTTTGTCAGAAATTAATACTGTCACTCCTGCCCCTTTTTGATTGTTGTTTGCTTGATAGATTTTTTTCCATCCTTTTTGTTTGTGTCTCTAAGTCTAAGGTGTGTCTCTTGTAGGCAGCATATAGACAGATTGTGTCCTTTTATGCATTCTGCCACTCTCTGTCTCTTTATTGGTGTGTTTATTCAGTTTACATTCACCATAATTATAGATAGGTATGAGTTTATTGCTGTCATTTTGATGTCTTTTTTGTGTGTTGTTGACAGTTTCTTTGTCCCACTTAATTTTTTGTGCTGAGTAGTTTATCTTTATATACTGTCTTTCCCTTTTCTTCTTTGTTGTTGATTTTGTTTCTGTTGAGTCTCTATTTTTTTCTTGTATTTTATTTTGGTGTGTCGGATTTTTAGTCTCCTTTGTGGTTACCTTAATACTTACCCCTATTTTTCTAAGTTTAATCCTAACTTTTATTTGTCTATATCACCTTGTCTTCCCTCCATGTGAACAATCTGTAACTACATTTCTTAGTCCTTATTTATTGTTTTAATGTTGTCTTCTTTTACATAATAACATCTCTGTTTCCCTGTTTTGAGCTTTTTTTATCTTGATTTATTTTTGTGATTTCCCTGTCTGGGTAGACATCTGATTTTTCTGCCCAGTGTTCTAGTCTTGGAGTGATACCTGATATTATTGGTCTTCTAACCAAAGAAATCCCTTTAGTATTTCTTGTAGTTTTAGTTTGGTTTTTATGAATTCCCTAAACTTCTGTTTATCTGGAAATGTCCTAATTTCACCTTCATATTTGAGAGATAGTTTTGCTGGATATATGATTCTTGGCTGGCATTTTTTTTTTTTTTTTTGCATGTCTTTACATAATTCTTCCCATTGCCTTCTTGCCTACATGGTTTCTGCCGAATTGTCCGAGCTTATTCTCATTGACTCTCCTTTGTAGGTGACTTTTTGTTTATCCCTAGCTGTTCTTAAAATTCTCTCTTTATCGTTGTTTTTGGCAAGTTCGATTATAATATGTCTTGGTGACTTTCTTTTAAAATCTACTTTATGTGGAGTTTGATGAGCATCTTGGATAGATAACTTCTTACCTTTCATGATATCAGGGAAGTTTTCTGCCAACAAATCTTCAACAATTTTCTTTGTATTTCCTGTTGTCCCTCCCTGTTCTGGTACTTCAGTCACTCGTAGGTTATTTCTCTTGATAGAGTCCCACATGATTCTTAAGGTTTCTTCATTTTTTCAAAATTTTTATCTGATTTTTCTTCAAATATATTGGTGCCAAGTGCTTTATCTTCCAGCTCACCAGTTCTGCCTTCCACTTCCTCAATTCTGCTCCTCTGACTTTCTATTGAGTTGTCTAATTCTGTAATTTTATTGTTAATCTTCTGAATTTCTGATTGCTGTCTGTGGATTCTTGCAGCTTATTAAATTTTTCATTATGTTCTTGAATAACCTTTTTAATTTCTTCAACTACTTTATCCATGTGTTCCTTGGCTTGTTCTGCATATTGACTGATCTCCTTCCCAATTTCATTCCTGATGTCTGGAAGAGTTCTGCATTTAATCTTTTGAATTCTGCATCTGGTAATTCCAGAAAGACACCTTCATCCAGAAGATTCACTGATTCTTCATTTTGAGAGCTTGTTGAGGTGATCATGGTCTGTTTCTTTATGTGACTTGATATTAACTGTTTTCTCCGAGCCATCTATAAGTTATTGTATCAGTTTATTTTATGTTTGCTTACTGTATCCTAGCTTCTTGCCTTGTTTTGTTTTGATATGCCTAAATGGGTTGCTTGAGTGAGCTAGTTTGATTATTTTCACCTTTGACATCCTGTCACCAGATGGCTAGAGCTGTTATCATGTATATCAGTCTAGGAGTCCATTTGCTCTTCTTGTATGAATTCAGCTCAGGTGTCCATGTAGCTGATCATCAAGTGCGTGGTACAGGCTCTGTCCTACAGTCTTAGAGGGGTAGGGGTGATTGGTGTAGTTACAGGTATCTGGGTGCAGCAGTGGATCACACTCTGAACAAGGCAGGGGGCTGAGAACCATCTCCTGCATGTCTGTGAGGAAAACATGTCTCTGTGCCCTAGAGCAGACAGGTGTGTGGGTTCTGCAGAAGGACCATGTCTGTTAGGACTTAAAGGTACCAGTTATCCTTGGACCCCTGTCATAGGTGGCTGGTGACCTGAGTGGAGCCTCCAGTCCTTATGCCCCTGATGTGGGTAGGTGAGGACCCTATTTAATAGGGAAAGTGGTTTCAAATATGAAACACCAGCCTCTTCACTGCATAGCTGAAATGGTTGCAGTCTACCAACAAGGGCCTATTCTCCTAAAATAGGCCCACACAGGCCCATGCAGGGGGGAAAGGTATTTGAAGTCCACAAACCATTTATGCCTGGGCAGGAACAGCTTCTGTCCTGAGCTTCCCCAGTTAGTGGAGTTGGCAAATTATCTTTTCCCCAGATTGTGAATTTATTCCTACTCCAAGGCCAGGAGGATGGCTCAGGGTGCTTAACATGGCCTATCTCAGGCCCACGGAAATCAACAGCCACTGAAGCCAGCTTGGGGGCTGGGGGACACAGTAAAGTAGTTATATTTTGATGACAGTGCTGTTCTCTGGTTCGGGAGGTGTGAGTAGGCTGTGTGGCTGGCTGCTTCTCCCTGAGGAAAGTGCAGCCAAATGCTACCACCAGCCTGCCATCACCATTCTCAGGAATGGTGCCTGAGGGATCCAGGCATTTCATGTCTAGTAACTCCTCTCCACTTCTGAACCCTCTCCCCTTTCCCCTGCTGCTCAGTCAGTTTTCTAACTTTGCCTTTGATGTTCAGGGCTCCTAGCTTGTCATAAATATAATCTTTTCACTTGTTTTTTCAGGCCTTTGTTGTAAGAGGGATCGCAGGAAGTTTCTGGCTATTCCACCATCTTGGCCCTACCTCCTATCATATGTAAATTTTACCTCCATTAGGTCAATTTTAGAGTGAAGGTAAAGTGTGTCTGTATATGAGGCTGCTGAATTGTGCTGCATGTTAGGACTACAGTCACAACTCCTAACAATTTCATGAGTTAAATGTCATTATCACCACTTTATACATGAAGAAATGGAATTTCAGATTCCCAAAGTCCAACTCAGGATCCAGAGGTTTATTTGTTCTTTATGAATGCTTTCAGAGCAGGAAGGCATGAGGAGGTATGTGTGTGTGGTGGGTGGGTTGACAGGGGAGGTAATAAGTGATTTTTTTATACAATCAGCCAAAGAAGTAAGACCTGGCCAGGGAAGGGGGAATAATGGGGAGACATTTCCAGAAATTTGTTTATAGGCCTTTGAAAGAGTGACCCTCCAGTCAACCAGTGCCACATTTTCAAACACACATATTGCCTAGAGTCTATTACACACTACCTTTCCCTAGTTACAAAAAATAATTAAAAAAGGATTTCTCTTCTGTGAAGAAAATGAAGATTGGTTAGGAACAGCTATTAATGACTTTCTTCAGTATAATAAGTTCATGCTGAAGATATGTCTTTAAAGCTGACTTACCATTCAGCAATATATTCATTCCTAAGTAGATTTTCTCTGAGTTAAGTCAGGTTCATAGACAAATATTGTAAGCCCTTTTCTTTAGCATTAATAATAATAATACCAGTCCATGGCTGTTCCTAAGCATAATTAGTGCTCGATGTCTGGGCCAAGTAAGAAACAAAAATGTAAAAGTATGTTTCCTTGGTATTCTTTGGGCATAATTAAAAATAAATATTCAAATATTGGGCTAAAGTTTCCATAATCTCTTGTTATCAGTAGTATTTAGAACTTCCTACTTCATTGGTATTCCTGAAAGGTCAGTGAGATAGGTCTTAATGTATGTATTTTAAAGATGAGGTAAGGCCATGTGCCCAGCTGGGCCCTAGTGCCAAGTGCAGTGCCTGGTACATAGTAGGTTATTTCAGTTATCTATTCATAACTGACCATCCAGTACATAGTTGCTAAAGCATTATATTATTATTCATAATTCTGTGAGTTCATCAGTTAGTTCTTCTATTCCAGATGGTAAGGGCTGTGGCAGTGAAATCACTGGCAGGTCCAAATGATATCGTTCATTTGGTACAAAATGACCTTGTCCAAAATGGCTGGCAATGGATGCTGGCTCTGGAGCCCAACTGAGGTTATCTTCACATGAGTTTCTCCATGTGACTGCTCGTGCCTCCTTACAGTATGGCAAATGAGTTCCAAAAAGGAATGTTCCAAGAGGAAGGTAGCAGAAGCTTCTGGTCCTCTTATGACCTTGGCTCAGATTCCCATAAATCAATCTCTGCTGCATTCTATTGGTCAAAGCAGTGACAGGACTAGTACACAGTCAAAAGGAGGAGAAATAATTTCTACTTCTTTATGGGAAAAGTGTATATATATGTATATATATATATATATATTTTCTTACCACTCATCTGTCAGTTTGCCATACCATGGTGGCTTGCATTTTGCTGTGATGCTGGAAAACTACAGCCTTCAGGATGGATTACACCTCAGTATGAAGAAGACAAAAATCCTCACAACTGGACCAATAAGCAATATCATAATACATGGAGAAAATGTTAAAATTGTCAAGGATTTTATTTTACTTTGATCCACAATCAACGCCCATGGAAGCAACAGTCAAGAAATCAAAGGACATATTGCATTGGGCAAATCTGGGAAAGACATCTCTAAAGGGCTAAAAAGCAAAGATGTCACATTGAGGACTAAGGTGCACCTGACTCAAGCCATAGTATTTTCAATCGCATTATGTGAATGTGAAAGCTGGATAATGAATAATGAAGACCAGAGAAGAGCTGATGCCCTTGAATTATGGTGTTGATGAAGAATACTGAATATACCATGGACTGCTAGAACTAACAAATCTGTCTTGGAAGAAGTACAGCCAGAATGCTCCTTAGAAGTGAGGAAGACAAAACTTCATCTCATGAACTTTGGACATGTTATCAGGAAGGACCAGTCCCTGAAGAAGGACATCATGCTTGGTAAAGTAAATCATCAGCAAAAGAGAGGAAGACCCTCAATTAGATGGATTGACACAGTGGCTACAACAACTGCCTCAAGTATAGCAATGATTGTGAGGATGATACAGGACCAGGCAGTGTTTTGTTCTGTTGTACGTAGGGTCGCTATGAGTCACAACAGCACCTAACAACAATAAATATATATTTTTATATATATGCTTCACTGATTTTGCTCCTCTAAAGAACACAGCTTAGGACATTTGGTACCAAAAGTGGTTCTAGAGGAACAAACTTCTAAGGATAAGTTTTCTGAATTGGTTCTCAAGTCATGCTAGACCTAAATAAACTGATGACTCTAACTCCAGTAGGGAAGAGTGTACTGTTAATCAATGGCATGAGGTGGCATTAGAAATATGTAAAATATCACCACCATTGGATCAAATATTTGTGAGAAACAAGCTTTGGGTGACTGTGTATTTGGCCCCTTTCAGCATTTCTTTTTTCTTGATTTTTTTTTTTTAATGTGCTTCAGATGGTTTACAGATCAAATTAGTTTCTCATTAAACAATACCCATATTGTTTTGTGACATTGATTGTCAACCCCATGAGTTGTCAACACTTTCCTCTTCTTGACCTTGGGTTCCTGATTTCCATTTGTCCAGCATCCTGTTCCCCCCTGCCTTCTCATCCTTGACCCTGGGCTGGTGTGCCCATTTAGTCTCATATACATGGTTGAGCTGCATGTATTATTGTTTGTTTTATGAAAGTTGCCAGTTGTGCCCTGAGAGAAAACTTTATTTTTTGTAGTAACGAAGCTGCTATTGCTGAAAACCAAACCCAGAGTATTATCATAAGAGGGGCTGAATTACTATGCCAGTTGAATTCCCAATCTCCAATTGTGTCTGAAGTTAAAGTAAGGGTATTGATTGGGAAAAAAGGATCCTGAAACTTGGGATGGGGACATATGGGCAGATAATCAGGAAGATGGGAACAATAAACACCTAAATTTCATTGAATCACTCCTATCAACAGAACCAGCACTCTTTTTTATATATAGCTTTTATCATGCTTTAAGTGAAAGTTTACAAATCAAGTCACTCTCTCACACAAAAGCTTACATACACCTTGCTACGTACTCCCAATTACTCTCCCCCTAATGAAGCAGACTGCTCCCTCCCTCCACTCTCTCTTTTCGTGTCCATTTCACCAGCTTCTAACCCCCTCTACCCTCTCATCTCCCCTCCAGATAGGAGATGCCAACATAGTCCCAGGTGTACTCCTGATCCAAGAAGCTCACTCCTCACCAGCATCCCTCTCCAACCCATTGTCCGGTCCAATCCATGTCTGAAGAGTTGGCTTTGGGAATGGTTCCTGTCCTGGGATAACAAAAGGTCTGGGGGCCATGACCACCGGGGTCCTTCTAGTCTCAGTCAGACCATTAAGTCTGGTCTTTTTATGAGAATTTGGGGTCTGCATCCCGCTGCTCTCCTGCTCCCTCAAGGGTTCTCTGTTGTGTTCCCTGTCAGGGCAGTCATCGGTTGTAGCCGGGCACCAACTAGTTCTTCTGGTCTCAGGCTGATGTAGTCTCTGGTTCATGTGGCCCTTTCTGTCTCCTGGGCTCTTCATTCTCCTTTAATCCAGGTGGGTTGAGACTCATTGATGCATCTTAGATGCCCGCTTGCTAAGAACCAGCACTCTTAATCCCATCGAAAGAGATTACTCCATCTTTGCTAGCCACCCTCCCCAGTAAAACCATTATCCTTTCCACCCCCATCCGATGAGATTAACCCAGCTGTGTGTGAAAAGGCTTTATCTGAGCTGTCACCTGGGGCAGCACGTGGGGCATTACCTGTGGTATCTCCTGAAGCAGATGTCTTACAAGATGTTGTTGAATGTTTCCAGGATCCACGCCCACCCCTTATTTTTGCTTATAGACCTGTAGCTAGACTTAAGTCCCAGTAAGTCCCAAGAGGTGAAGTTCAAAGTGTGGCCCAGGAGGGGGTATGCTACACTCCTAAAGAATTGCTTGATTTTTCTAATATATACAAATAGAAACCTGAGGAATATATGTGGGAATTGCTATTAAGGCTGTGGGACAATGGTGCAAGGAATATAAACCTGAATCAGTCTGAATTTATTGATATAGGCTCACTAAGTGCAAATTCTTCAGTTTTTCAGCTCAAGAGGTTAGAAAGGTATCTAGAAGTTTATTTGGTTGGTTCACTGAGCCAGGGATTAAGTGGTGGCTTACACTAAATCAAGTTGAAATTCCAGACCTACCCTGGTATACTATAGACGAAAGTATCCAAAGCCTTAGGGAAATTGGCATGTTAGAGTGGATTTATCAGGTTGGACCAACAAAGCCACATGTGGTGTGCCCAGAGGACACCCTTTCACTACATTGGTGATGGATGTATTTGTGAAGGGAGCCCCAGCATCCTTGAAGACTGCTATGATTGCCATTTTATGTAAGTCAGATTTGACAGTAGGAACTGCCATAGCTGAATTAAGACACTTAACTACAACGGGACTGATTGGACCCCAGGGTGGTGGGGCCAAGTGGTGGCACATCATCATGTCATCACCAAAGACAATGTGGGTGTGGTTACCATAATGGACAACAGAGTCAAAGCAGTAATCAGAATAGTCTGGCTCGTATGGACTTACATCACTGGCTACTTAGTTATGATGTCCCTAGTAGTGAAATAGATGTGAAATCTGCTAAATATTTACTTGATCAGTACAAGCAGAATTCTAGTTCAAGTAAAAGGCAGTCTGACTCAAACTACCAAAATAGAGAATCATGGCCTTTCAATCAATTCCCAGACTTGAGCCATGTTATAGACCCACAGCCCCTTGAACGAAGGGGAAGCTGGGTCCCCTTGAGAAAGGAACCCACTACCCTGCCAAAAATTTGTACTGTTAACCTTCCTCCCAGCCTTCCCGAAAGAACTGGTGGCCTTTTATGAAAGCGACTATTCACTGGGGAAAAGCAAATAATCAGATTTTTCTGGGATTACTGGACATTGGCTGTGTACTGACATTAATTCCAGGAGACCCAAAATGTCACTGTGGCCCACCAATCAGAGCGATGGTGTTTGTAGGTGAGATTATTAATGTAGTCTTAGCTCAGATCCATCTCACAGTGAGTCCAATGTGTTTCTGATCCCATCCTGTAGTGATTTCCCCAGTTTCAAAATTCATGCATTGCAGTTAAGTGCTAAAGCTGCTAATGAAAATGTTGGCAGTTCAAATCTACCAGGCACTCCTTGGAAACTCTATGGGGCAGTTCTACTCAGTCCTTTAGGGTCACGATGAGTCAGAACAGACTCAATAGCAATGGGTTTTTTTGTTGTTGTTTTTTAGCTCAGGTCTGTCTCATAGTGAATCCAATGGGTTCCTGAACCCATCCTGTGATTCCCTCAGTTCCAGAATGCATAATTGAAATAGATGTAATCAGCAACTGGCAGACCCCCCACACTGGATACCTGACTTGTGATTAAAGACTATTATGGTGGAAAAGGTCAAGTGAAAGCCATTAAACCTGCCCTTACCAAGGAAAATTGTAAACCAAAAGCGATACCACATTCCTGGAGGGATTGCAGAGATTACTGCCACCGTCAAGGACTTGATGAGTACAGGGGTGATGACTTCCACCACATCCCCATTCAACTCACCTATTTGGCGTATGCAAAAAACAGATGGATCTTGAAAAATGACACTGGATTATTGTAAGCTTAACCAGGCGGTGACTCCAATTGCAGCTGCTGTTCAAAAAGTGGATTCATTGCTTGAGCAAATTAATACATCTCCTGGAACCTGGTTTGCAGTTATCCATCTGGCTAAAGGCTTTTTCTCTATACCTGTTTCAAAGGATCACCAGAAGCAGTTTGCCTTCAGCTGGCAAGGCTAGTAATACACCTTCATTGTCCTACCTCGGGTTTATAAATTCTCCAACCCTATGTCATAATTTGGAGCCCTGGTGGCACAGTGGTTTAGAGCTTGGCTGCTAACCAAAAGGTTGGCAGATCCAATCCACCAGTCGCTCCTTAGAAATGCTGTGGGGCAGTTCTAATCTGTCCTACACGGTCTCTGTGAATTAGAATCCACTCAATGGCAAAGGGTTTGATTTGGTTTGATTTATGTCATAATTTAGTCCACAGGGCACTTTATCTCCTTTCCCTTCCATCAGATGTCACACCAGTTAATTACATTGATGACATTATGCTTATTAGACCCAGTAAGGAAGAATTATCTATAACCCTAGACTTATTGGTAAAACATTTGTGTGCTAGAGGGTGGGAAATTAACCTGACAAAAATTCAGGGGCCTTCCACCTTAGTGAAATTTCTAGGGGTCCAGTGGTGTGGGGCATGTCGAGATATTCCTTCTAAAGTGGAAAATAAGTTGTTGCATCTGGACCCTTCTACAACTAAAAAGGAGGAACAACACCTGGAGGGCTGCTTTGGATTTTGGAGGCAACATATCCTTCATTTGGGAGTGCTACTCTGGTTTATTTATCAAGTGACTCAAAAAGCCATCAGTTTTGAGAGTCTTAAAAGCTAGCAAGCAGCCATCTGAGATGAAGCAGTTGGTCTCAACCCACCTGGAACAAAAGAGAATGAAGAACACCAAAGATGCAAGGAAAATATGAGCCCAAAAGACAGAAAGGGCCACATAAACCAGAGGCTCCATCAGCCAGGGACCAGAAGAACTAGATGGTGCACTTGAAGCACAAGAAAAATAAAAGAAAATAAAATTGGTAACAAAAAGTGCTCTGTAAAAAAAAAAAAAAAGCTGCCAGTTTTCAGTGGGGCCCAGAACAAGAGAAGGCTCTGCAACAGGTTCAGGGTACCATGCAAACCATTCTGACACTTAGGCCATGTGATCTGGTTGATCTAATGGTACTTGAAATGTCAGTGGCAGATAGAGATGCTGTTTAGAGTCTTTGGCAGGCCCTATTGGTGAATCACAGCGCAGACCCTTAGGATTTTGGATCAAAGCCCTGCCACTCCCTGTAGATAACTACTATCCTTTTTGAGGAACAGCTTTAGGCTTGTTACTGGGCCTTAGTAAAGACTGAATGCTTAACCATGAGTCAAAAAGTTACCATGTGGCCTGAGTAGCCCATCATGAACTGGATGTTGTCTGACCCACAGAATCATAAAGTCAGATGTGCACAGCAACACTCCATCATTAAATGCAAGTGGTATATATGAGATTGAGCTAAGTTACACAAGAAAGTGACCCAAATGCTCATGGTCTCCACTTCTGTCACATTACCTTCCCTCTCCCAGTCTGCACCTATGGTCTCATGGGGCATTCCTTAAGATCAAATTCACTGAGGAAGAGAAAACCTGTGCCTGATTTACAGACAGTTCTGCACGATATGCAGGCACCGCTCAAAAATGGACAGTGGCAGCACTGCAGCCCCTTTCTGGGACCTCCCTTAAGGACATTGGTGAAGGGAAATCCTCCTGATGAGAAGAACTTCAAGCAGTGTACCTGGTTGTTCACTTTGCTTGGAAGGAGAAATAGCCAGATGTATGATTGTATAATGATTCATGGGCTGTGGCCAGTGGTTTGGTTGGATGATCAGGGACTTGGAAAGAACATGATTTGAAAATCGGTGACAAGGAGGTATGGGGAAGAGCTATGTGCATAGACCTCACTTAACGGTCCAAGGAAGTGAACATATTTATATCTCATGTGAATGCTCACCAAAGGGTGACCTTAGCAGAAGAGAATTTTAACAAATAGGATGACTTGATCTGTGGGAACAAGTCATCCTCTTTCCTCAGCCACTCCTGTCATTGCCCAAGAGGCATATGAACAAAGTGGCCACGGTGGCAGGGATGGAGGTTATGCATGGGCTCAGCAATTTGGACTTCCACTCACCAAGGCCAACTTAGCTACACCCACTGCTGAATGCCCAATCTGCCAGCAGCAGAGACCTACACGGAGTCTCTGATATGGCACCATTCTTCCAGGTGATCAGCCAGCAACCTGGTGGCAGGCTGATTACATTGGACCACCTCCATCATAGAAAGGGCAACATTCTATTCTTACTGGAATAGACACTTACTCTGGATTCAGATTTGCCTTCTCTCCATGCAATACTTCGGCCAAAACTACCATTCATGGACTTACAAGTGCCTCATCCACCACCAAGCTATCCCACACAGCATTGCCTTGAATCAAGGGACTCATTTCATAGCAAATGAAGTGCAGCAATGGGCTCATGCTATGGAATTCACTGGTCTTACCACGTTCTTCTGTCTTGGACGAAGGACAACCAAAATGCTCCTTAGAAGCAAAGATGATGAGACTACATCTCACATACTTTGGACATGTTATCAAGAGGGATCAGTCCCTGAAGAAGGACACCATGCTTGGTAAAGTAGAGGGTCAGTGAAAAAGAGGAAGACCCTCAACGAGATGGATTGACACAGTGGCTGCAACAATGGGCTCAAGCATAACAACGATTGTAAACATGGTGCAGGACCAGGCAGTCTTTCGTCCTGCTGTACATATGAGTTGGAACTGAATCGACAGCACATAACAACAACAACAAAACCATGTTTCCCATCATCCTGAAGCAGCTGGCTTGATAGAATGATGAAATGGCCTTCTAAAGACACAATTACCCCACCAGTTAGGTGGCAATACTTTGCAGGGTTGGGACATTGTTCTCCAGGAGCCTGTACATGCTTTAAACCAGCATCCAATATATGGTGCTGTTTCTCCCATAGCCAGGATTCACGGGTCCAGGAATCAAGGAGTGGAAATGGGAGTGGCACCACTCACTGTTACCCCTAGCAACCACTCACATGATTTTTGCTTTCTGTCTAACCTATGTTCTGTGGGTCTAGGGGTCTTACTTCTAAGAGGAGGAATGCTCCCACTTGGGAACACAACTCTGATTCCTTTGAACTAGAAGTTAAGAATGCCACAGGCCTCCTCATGCCTCTGGATCATCAGGCAAAGAAGGGCATTACCATATTGGCTGGTGTGATTGATCCTGATTACCAAGGGGAGACCTGATTGAAATTATATAATGAAGCTAAAGAAGAGTATGTGTGAAATACAGGAGATACCTTAGGGCATCTGTTAATACTACCATATGCAAAACAAACCCACTGCCATCAAGTTGATTCAAACTGATAGTGACCCCATAGGGTTTCCAAGGCTGTAAATCTTTACAGAAGCGGGTGGCCACATCTTTCTCCCACAGAGCTGCTGGTGGTTTTGAGCTGCTGATCTTTCAGTTAACAGTCTATTGCTTTAACCTCTGTGCCAGCACGGATCTTTCAATACCACCATGCCCTGTGATTAAAGTCAATGGAAAACTACAGCAACCCAATTCCAACATGATTACTAATTGCCCAGACCCTTCAGGAATGAAGGTTTGGGTCACCCCACCAGGTAAAGAACCACAGCCAGCTGAGATGCTTGCTGAAGGCAAAGGGAATATGGAATGGATGGTTGAAAAAAGTAGTTCTACATACCAGCTACAACCACATGGCCAGTTGCAGAAACAATGACTCGTAATTGTTATGACTTTCTCTTCCTTGTTTTGTTATACTTGTATGTGTGTCTATACATACATATATATAATGTTTTTGTTTTCTTCCCTTCCTTATACCATTACTTATTATAAAATATAAGATGTAAACAGGCTAGTGCATTTTCAGTTGTACACATGTTAGTTGTATCGTGTTAGGTGCAAGTATGACTTTAAAATTGTCTTTGTTTAGAGATTATGTATGGCTTAAGGAGATGTGCATAGGTACCAAGTCAACAAGGGGTGGACTGTAATGGTTAATGTTATCTGTCAATTTGGCTAGGCCATGATTCTAAGTATTATGTAATTATCCTCTATTTTGTGATCTAATGTAAGGGCAGTTTTCCCTGGGGTTGTGGCCTGCAACAATATACATGGACGTTGGGGCAAAGTTCATTCACTCTCAATCCTGCATTCAACTCATCATCCTCTGGACTCTGGTTCATGGGACATAAGACAGCAGCTTCCTCCCTGCCCTCCAGATTTTGGGATTTGCCAGCTCATGCAACCCTGTGAGCCAGCAGCCTTCCACCTGACCTGCTGATTTTGGGTTCATCAGCCCCTGCAGCCATGTGAGTCAGGAAAAGCCTCCAGCTTGATGCCTAACTCACATATTTGGGACTTGGCAGCCTCCACAACTGCATGAGCCATTTCCTTGAAATATATATATTTCACTGGTTTTGGTCCCCTAGAGAACCCAGCCTAAGACAGCCTCCATCTTTGGAAACTATAATGGGTAATTACTCAATAGATATTTGAGGAAGGATTAGATGGATGGGATGCCCAAGGATCCACAGCTGGTAAGAATCAAAGTGCAAGGAGAACAGAATGCAAGCCTCTTGGTCCTCATCTCTATATTGTTGACAGTCAATAGAAGGTTGGGGACACGGGAGTCAGTCTACCTGGGTTCAAATCCTGGCCCTGCCACCACTTGTTTGATCTTGGTGAAGTCATTTAATCTGTCTGTACGTCAGTGTCTTAGTCATCTTAGATAATTTACACAATGGCCCTGCCCTCCAGACTGTAAGTATTGGCCACACTCTCTGGATTCTGAGTGGAGGCCCCTTAGCCCTGGGCTTCAGCTCCACCTTCCAGGCCCACTGGGATCGCAAATCTGCTCACTTGGCCTTAGGCTCAACATTCTCCTAATCCACCTGACTGGTAACTCCTCCCTTAGAAACAGTAGAGGTCATGGCTCCACCCTTTGAAGCCCCAGAGATTCTGGCCATAACTTTTCAGACAGAGGCAGCTCAGCTTCCTGTGTTCCTTGTCTCTTCAGCTCTTGCTTCCTGGTTCCTTGGCTTCTCGGCCCTCGGGTCTCATGCACTCATCTGCCCTGCTGGGGCAAGTGTCCCAAAGCTCTGTAGCTCCACCAATAATTGTCTGGAGGCACCCCACTCTTCCAGGAAGCCTCCTGTACACAGGCACTCAGCTCTTTTCCTCCATGGGTTGGCTCCAGTGATGTCACAGGCTGGCCTCCTAGTTCTGCTGTTTCTGGGTGTCTTCTACTGCCGGTCCTCTGGTGCTGCCAGTCCCCTGCTGCTACGGGTCCTCTGCTGTTGCTGGTCCTTTATCCATTCACAGTTTCAAAACCACTTCCACATTTTTTTTTTTTAGAGCAGTACTCCTCTCTTTTGGTACTAAATTCTGTCTTAGTCATCTAGTGCTGCTGTAACAGAAATACCACAAGTGGATGGCTTTAACAAAGAGAAATTTATTTTCTTACAATCTAGTAGGCTAGGAGTCCAAATTCAGCATGTCAGCTCCAGGGGAAGGCTTTCTGTCTCTGTTGGCTCTGATGACAAGGTAACTCCTCCCTTAGAAACAGTAGAGGTCATGGCTCCACCCTTTGAAGCCCCAGAGATTCTGGCCATAACTTTTCAGACAGAGGCAGCTCAGCTTCCTGTGTTCCTTGTCTCTTCAGCTCTTGCTTCCTGGTTCCTTGGCTTCTCGGCCCTTGGCCCTTGTCATCAGTCTTCCCCTGGACTAGGAATTTGTGCAGGAACACTGGGCCCAAAGGATGTGATCTGCTCCCAGTACTCCTTTCTAAGTGGTAAGAGGTTCCACCTCTCTGCTCATTTCTCTTTCCTTTCATCTCTTGTAAGATAAAATGTAGTGCAGGCCACACCCCAGGGAAACTCCATTTACATTGAACCAGGGATGTGACCTCAGCAAGGGTATTACATCCCACCTTAATCCTCTTCAACATAATCCAATCTTGCCTCATTAACTACAGGCAGAGATTTAGGATTTGTAACATATAGGAAAATTATATCAATCACAAAATGGAGGACAACCACACAATACTGGGAATCACAGCCTAACCAAGTTGACACATATTTTTGAGGAACACTATTCAATCTATGACACTCATTTATCCATTTGAAAAACAAGAAGAATGATATTTCTTACCTCAAACAGCTGTTATAAGGGTTAAATTAGTAAATATTTGTTAAGAGCTTTTGCACATAGTAAGAACTATGTAAGTGTTAGCTATGACAATTCTTCTAACTCGATTATAGTGCCTCTGGTGATGATGTAACTAATACATATTAGTGTCTATACTTAGTGATGTGGAAGTAGGGATTTGGCTCTTTTCCTAGGATGAAAGTATGTACAGCAAGGTGCTGGTTTTCATGGTTTGTACCACCTAGATCATTTCTACTAAACATTTCCTGAGTCCTCTCAAACAGGATCTACCAGAGGTGTCTCCCATTTAAAGGACATCCCAATATTCAAGTCAGGGAATTTAGAGAATACATAACTGGCATTAAAATGATTTGTCTTTATTACAAAATAGTTAGGTCACATTTACTGCAACTTAAAAAAAAAAAAGCCTTTTTAGATAATTTGGATAAGAGCACTTGTCAAAGGTTTATGACAATCTTGGTTCAGGGAAAAGACTTGTAGCAAGCTAATCCAAGGAATTACTCTCAGTGTGGACATTCTGAAAAATTTTTTTCTTCCAAATATACATACACTAGAAAAGATGGAAGGAAAACATTTGAAAATGTTAACTGCAGTATACATTTCTAGGAGGTGGGATTGTAGGGGAGCTTGATTTTATTCCTTTTCTGTATTTTAAAAAAATTTTCTAGTATACCAATGCATTACTTTTGTAGTTCTAGTAATAAGAAAAAAAGTTTTTTTAATCCTTATTTAAATAATTTCTTTTTTTCATTATAAAATGTTGATTTTAAAAAATGAAATAAGAAATATGAAAGTGCTGGGCTGGGAGGCTGTGGAGGGCAGGGCCATATCTTCTCAACTGTACCAAGCTGAGAAATAAATTAAGGCTAGGAAGGGGTGACAATTTCTTAGTGAAGGAAGGATGTCAAGATATGAAAACCAATGGCGCCATGGCCATTGGTAGAAGAGCGGGTGTTATTTGATCTTGTCTGTTTTCTCCAAATCTTTTGTGCCTGCAGTGACCAAAGATGAACAAATGGCACTGGTCCACCTGACATAGAGTGGCCTACCCAGTGCTCCTGCCCAATGGGCCTGAAATTTAACAAAACAAAACAAAACAAAAAAAACAAACCTGTTGTTGTCAAGTCTATTCCAACACGTAGCAAACCTCTTGGACAGAGTAGAGCGGCCCCATAAGGTTTCCAAGGAACGGCTGGTGGTTTCAAACCACTGACTTTTTGATTAGCAGCCAAGCTCTTAACCACTGTGCCACCATGGCTCCAGGGCCCTAAAATAGAAGGGCTGAAAATTCTAGTTTTGAAATCAAAGACTGAGAGATGGGCAAATTTGTTGTCTCCACTGAAACAATTATATCCATAAAAAGATGAAAAACTGGAAGTGACCTGGGAGTAGTTTGTTGTTCATCATATGTCCTACTTAATGCATCTGGTGGCTTAGTGGTTAAGTGCTATGGCTGCTAACCAAGAGTTCAGCAGTTCAAATCCGCCAGGCGTTCCTTGGGAACTCTATGGGGGCAGTTCTACTCTGTTCTATAGGGTCGCTATGAGTCGGAATCCACTCTATGGCAGTGGTTGGGTGGGTAATGCACCTTCCAAGACCAAATTAAAATTCGTCTTGCTAAGTCAGCCTACTCCTCATGCCTTTGGCCCACACCATATTTCTATTCATGTGTATAGATCTTTCCCTCATTAACAACTCGGGCTATAGCTAAGTGGACATGGGGAAAAAAATTGGGCTTTTTTTTTTTTTTTTTCCTGACCTGATAAGTTAAAATTATTCTGTATCTAAATATTATCTGAATGAACAAGTGAAAATTTGCTACCCCTGGTCAACAACCTACATTTTGTTTCAAGATCAAATTACTTATTTTCAGAGTTTTCTTAATTATTTCACTGGGATCTCTGGCACTTATCTATTTTTCTTTATTTGTTTAATAAATATATATTGAGCACCTACTCTTTGCCAGCAATATATTTTAGACCTTAGAAATAGAATGATGAATGAGACATATTTGCTATCTCACCTCATGGAACTTACAGTCCAGAATGAGAGATGGAAAATGAGCAGCCAAGTAAAAAGAATAATTTCAGGGAATCCTAATTTTTATGATAAAAATGAAATAGAATAATAAGATAGAGGGTGATTGTAATGTGCATGGAGATAGAGTTTTGCTTGGTATGTCAACAAGGCCTTTCTAGATGGGTGACAGTTGAGTATAGCTCTGAATGCTTGAAAGGAGATGGGAGAATCAGACTAGGCAGAGGGGATGGTAAGTGCAAAAACCCTAGTGCAGGAATAGCTTGGTGTGTTGAAGATGCTGAGTAATGGCCACTGTGACTACAGTCAACAAGGGGGAGAGAAGGGAGATGAGTTTGGAGAGGTGTGGGGCACCATAGCACATCGGGGCCTTGTATGATATGATAAGAAGTCTTGATTTCATTTTGATTAAATTGGAAACCATTGGAAGCTGTTGAGCAGGGAAGAGATGTGAAGATTTGCATATTTTACAAAGCTCATTCTGGCTGCAGTGAGAATAGCCTAGGGTGAAAAGGGAGTGGGAGATAGAGAGACCAACTAGAAGGGGCTGTGGTGGAAGTCCAGGCAACACATGATGGCAGCTTAGGCTAGAGTGATGGGGGGGAGATGTTGAGAAATGCTGGAATTCAGGATACGTTTTGCAGAGGTGAGGAAAAGAGAGCTCAAAGATGATTTTTAGATTTTTTTTTTGTTGTTGTTTTACCTGAGCAACTGGATAAATGAGAACATCAATTGAAATGGTGAATTCTGGGGGAGAAGTGGGCTGGAGTTAGGGGATGGGGCTAAAGAAACTAACGGTTCAGTTTTGGACATAGGCACTTGGAAATGTTTTATTAGGTGTCATAGTGGAGATGTCAAGTCAGTGTTTAGAGTCCATATGCAATCCAGGCTGGAAATTTGGGAGTCCTGATATTCCAAGTTCTTTGAATGGATACAATCACTAGGAGACAAGAGGGCTGAGAACGAAGCTTTGGGACGGCCATTATTCAGAGTCCCAGAAGCAGAGAAACCATGAAAGGATACTAAGGAGGAACCAGGGCATTGAGGAAAATCAGAAGAATGTAGTAGTTTGGAATCCAAGTAAAGAAAGTCTTTAATTCTAAGTTTTATACTGCTCCAACTTCTTCTCTTGAAGCAATACTTTAAGCAATGTCTGCACTATTTTAACCCAACAACCCACCACTCCCAGTGCTACTAAAAAGACATTTACTAAGATTAAATCTTTGGGCCATGGCACAAGCTCCCATATGGTTGGTTTTTCCTTCTACTGTCCAGGGCGAGGTCAGGCAAAAACAAGTCCCCTGCATAAAGAATTTGTTATCTGGCCTTTAGGATGAGAAATGAGTCTTCCCCACTTAACGAGCATTGACTGCCCTGTCCTAACCAAGACCAGTGCATTTAATAGACATGATCTTCCAGGCAAGAGATGGGTTCCAAAGACCATTCTTTGAGATGTGCACCAAAAGGCATTTCCTTTTCCTTGCATACTCTTCCTTGCTCTTGGTACCAAGAGGTTCTTGCCTTACTTGGATACACCGCCCCCCCCACCCACACACACACAAAGTATGACTCAAGCAAAGGATTAAAAACTTTGAGCAATTCAGGAATTGGTGTTAGATTCAGAAGTACCAAAAGTTAGCATCACCCAGCTCTTGCTAAGCCTTGGGCGTTGTAGTTAATCAGGTAGTAACATTGAAAGACTCCTTTTATGGAGACTTCCCCACCATCAATGAACTCATTTTATATAAATATTTAGCCAGGCAATAAACTGGACAGCCTATATTACTCAACATCAGCCTCAAAAGACCCTCCCAATTTATATACAGAACATCTTGGTAGAGCAATATATTTTACACGCATGACATGGTCAGCGATAAATATACCAGGGTAGGTCAAACCCTATTTGGTTCTTTGCTTTTAACTGTCCAGGCTTTGTGTGTTTCTTTAATCAGTTGGATGATTTAGATAAACAACATGTATTAGTCTTTGTGAGTATAACATGCCTTGAACTTTTTTCAGATATTCATTCTCATTTATCATCATAATAGTTGCTCCCCCTTGGCCATCATTAAGATTAGAAATGTCCTTGAACCATTTAATGATATTCCACAAGACTGGACAGACTTTTCATGCCTTGATGAATTGCGATCACTCAGCTTAGGCCAATGAAATTGGATATCCTTTAATGTGCCTGATGAATTTAAGGAGGTTAGGGAAAAAAGCCCTCTGGAATCAAAATGGCTTCACAGAATAACCATCCTTCGAGGGAAGATGCATGATTCAAGTAAAAATTGATGAATGAGTTAGTATTTAATCACTAATTGCAATGGATATAATTTCTTTTTTCACATTGCTGAATATAATTTTATCTACAAATGCCCAATTATAGAAGTTATTAGAAGGCATAAAGGAGGTATGAAATGATTTTTTTTTTTTAAGTTCAAGTTAAAATGTTAAAGAATGAGTTTCCTCCCAGAAAACCGATGTAGATGTTCGCATCACTGGTGACAAGAAAAACATAAAAAGAAGGCTAGGTTAGGATGTGTTTCAACGACCTTGAAGCTGAGAAAGACTGGTTGCTTCTATTTTATAGGCACCAGCAGCTCCAAATGGCACGAGGGGAATAAAGTAACCTCCAAATATCTGTGTGTCATAAGCAAGCAATCTTATCACTTTGTGTCACAAATGTCTTTAATATTTTCACAGATCTTTCAATTTCACAGAGTCTGAAATCATCAATGTTACCAAGATTTAGAACTGGGTGATGATAATGACATATTTGAATCATGTTTAAGTTACTCTGCAAACCATGATCTGAGACAACAGAGTTAGGAACACAAACCTGGGTCCAGGCGTATAGCGGAGCAAGCACTATGCTTGAGGCCAAAAGACTATCACTCAAATTGGGGCTCTATCACTTGAAGTTTGATCAAATTATTTACATAAGCATCAGTTTCTTCCTTTATTAATCAATTACTTATTGAGCATCTATTATTTTCTAGGCACCATTCTTGGGTCACATCAGTGAACAAAACAGAGTATAGGGCTTACTTCCATTGTAAGCCTTCTTTAATATGATTTGCTACTTTCCAGAATTGTTCCATGAGTCAAGTGATATATATCATGACAGCTAAATGTTTTAAATTTTATTTTTATATTCTAATTTTCCTACTTTAACGTTAAGGTTAAAGTGAAACATACACATACAAAAACCTCAAATTTGTTTCTTAAATGAACTGGTGAGGTATATTTTATAGTGAATAATATGTGGTTAAATTTAGAGTGAAAGCATACAAATACTTGCTAACAAATATAAAAACGTGTTTATAGCTTGATGTCTTAAGCTGGGTTCTCTAGAGAAACAAAACCAGTGAACCATACATATGAATATACATAGAGAGATTTCTTTCAAGGAAATGGCTCTCACAGTTGGGGAGGCTGGCAAGTCCCAAATTCGTGGGGGCAAGCATCAGGCTGGAGATCTCCCCTGATTCACATGGTTTCAGGGGCTGGCAAATGCCAAAATCTACAGGTCAGGCAGCAGACTACTGGATCACATACCAGAAATGGTGCTCAGAGGATGATGAGTGAGACGCAAGATTCAGTGACAGTGAGCTTTGCCAGAATATCCATATATTGGATGCAGGCCATACCCCCAAGGAAACTCCCCTTTCAACTGATTGGCTGATCACATCAGATCAGAAAATAGGGTGCCAAACCACTGAGAATCATGGCCTAACCAAATTGACATGTAACCATAATCATCACACGTGGATATAGTATAATTCACTTTGCTTACTATTCATTTCAAAAATAAAATGCTCAAAATATGGCCTTAAAAAATAAATTTGTTACCCAAAAGGAAGAGTAATACTAGTGATAGTGTTGATGACTCAAATGATGGATACCAACTTCAAAATCAAGAGAATCAAGCCAACTGATATGTCTAATTTGCAAATAAATGCTTCTGTAATTCACTTCTGGAAAGATGGAGTAGATGTTTTTCTCTCTAGGTCTGCTACGAAGCATGACTACAAACACTGGTCATCACATATAAAAAACACAAGAAGACTTTGAACAGTGGTGCAAAGAGGCAGACCAGTTAGGGACCTCAGAACCTGAGAAACAACACAGCAGTGAGTTCTCTGAGTTTTTATTCTGCATCTTATATCCCAGACTGCGCATTGGAGTAGCCAGAAATCTAGAAATGCCAATGGGTACACACAAAAGAAGCTGCAAGAAAAGTCTGCTCTCTGCAGCCAATGGACTTGGAAAGAGGCATCACACCAAAACAGAAAACATTGACAGCTAAACACCACACAAAAGAACTGAGTTCCTACTTCCACCCCTCCATCCAAGGTCAGTGGAGACCTAGAATTTCACCCTTGTCAGGCTATAACAGACATCTTAAACCCCTTCTCTGCCAGCATTTTGTCAAAGAAAGCCCAGAGGGAATCTGGTGCTTTAAGCCCTTCTAGACGGTAAAGGGATCTCTTCCCAGTCCCAGATGAAGTGGTGGTAACAGAGGCCAAGCAGGAGCCTGAACTCTCACCCTACCAAGCAGTAAGGGGGAGCTGCTGTCTTCTGGGTGTCACTGCAGCCAAGTGGGGAGCCTGCACTCCCATATAGCAAGGAATGAGGCAGTATTCTCCTTCTTCCATCAGAGCAGTGTCAGAGAAAGTACGCTAAAATACAAGATTTAAATAAGATCCAGAAACTGCTAACATGATACCCAAAACTTTCAAGTTTCAATACAAAATCATTTGTCACACCAAGAGCCAGGAAGATCTGAACTTGAATGACGAAAAACAATCAACAGATGAGAACATCAAGATAAAAACAATGTTAGAATTATCTGACAAGGATTTATAAGCAGTCCTCATAAAATGCTTCAATGTGCAGTTATGATGTGCTTGAAAAAATAAAAAAATAGAAAGTCTCAGCAAAAAAATAGAAAGTCTAAGCAAGGTAAAAAAATATATAAAGAAATACCACACAAAAATTATAGAATTGAAAAACACAGTAATTGAAATTAAATCAAATAATGATTTAAGGTCAACAGAACAGCGTAAAGCAATGTAACGTAATTCATTATATTAAATCACTGTTAACAAGAACTTCATTGGTTTTGGGGTTTTTTTGCATTAATTTGGAAATCTACTTGGAGTTACGATTGCATAACAGGTTTATACATAATTTTCTTTTTGTACATTTTAGTTTTTTTTTTTTTTTGGTGCCATTAAATTAAAATAATATATGTTAACACTAGAGAACTGTGATTATTTTTCTTTCCACCTCAATCAAACATTTAAAAATGACATTTGTAAGACAATTGAAAATTTGAACTCTGACTAGATTTTTGATTATATTAAAAGAATTGTTTTAGACGTAATAATGATGTCCTTCATTCGTCTGTCAGTTTGCTGTACTGTGGTGACTTTCGTATTGCTGTCATGCTGGAAGCTATGCCACTGGCATTTCAAATACAAGTAGAGTCACCTATGGTGGACAGGTTTCAGTGGAGCTTCCAGACTAAGATAGGCTAGAAAGAAGGACCTGGTGGTCTACTTCTGAAAAGAGTTAGCAGTAAAAACCTTAGAAACAGCAGTGGAACATTGTCTGATACAGTGCAGGAAGATGAGCCCCTCAGGTTGGAAGGCACTCAAAAGACGACTGGGGAAGGGCTGCATCTTCAAAGTAGAATTGACCTTAAGGATGTGGATGTAGTAAAGCTTTCAGGACCTTCATTTGCTGATGTGGCATGACTCAAAATGAGAAGAAGCAGCTGCAAACATCCATTAGTAATTGAAATGTGGAATGTACAAATTATGAATCAAGGAAAATTGGAAGTTGTCAAAAATAAAACGGAACATGTAAACATCAATATCCTAGGCATTAGTGAGCTGAAATGGATTGGTATTGGCCATTTTGAATCAGACGATCATGTGATTTACTACACTGGGAAAGACAAATGGAAGAGGAATGGCATCTCATTCTTTGTCAAAAAGAACATTTCAAGATCTATCCTGAAGTACAATGCTGTTAGTGACAGGATCATAACAATATGCCTACAAGAAAGATCAGTCAATACGGCCATTATTCAAATTTACACACCAGCCACTAACAAGAAATTAAAGATTTTTACTAATACCTGCAGTTTGAAATTGATAAAATATCAATCAGGATGTACTGATAATTACTAGTGGTTGGAATGCAAAAGTTGGAAACAAAGGAGAAGGACCTGCAGTTGGAAAATATGGCTTTAGTGATAGAAACGATGCTGGAGACTGCTGTACAGAATTTTGCAAGACAAATAACCTATTTATTGGAAATACTTTTATTCAACAACATAAACAGTGACTACACATGTCGACCTCACCAGATGGAATACAGGCATGCCTCGTTTTATTGTGTTTCACTTTGCTTTGCAGATATTGCATTTTTTTACAAATTGAAGGTATGTGGCAACCCTCTGTCAAGCAAGTCTGTCAGTGCCATTTTCCAACAGCATGTCCTCACATTTTGGTAATTCTTGCAATATTTCAAATTTTTTCATTATTATTATATCTGTTATGATGATCTGTGATCAGTAATCCTTCATGTTACTTTTGTAGCTGTTTTGGGGTGCCACGAGCCGAGCCCATAAAAACAGCAAACTTAATCGATAAATGTTGTGTGGGTTCTGACTCTTCCATGGAACCAGCCATTCCCTGGCCTCTCTCCCTCACCTCGAGCCTCCCTGTTCTCTGAGACACAGCAATATAGAAATTAGGCCAATTAATAACCCTTAAAATCTCTCCCTTAAAATCAAAAGCAAGAAATGATTAAGCTTAGTGAAGAAGACGTGTCAAAAGCCAAGATAAGCCAAAATGTAGGCCTCTTGTGCCAAACAGTTAGCCAACGTGTGAATGCAAAGGAAAAGTTCTTGAAAGAAATTAAAAGTGCTGCTCCAGTGAACACAGGAATGGTACATGAAACAGCCTTATTGCTGATATGGAGAAAGATGTAGTGGTCTGGATAGGAGATCAAACCAGCCACAACATTGCCTTAGGCCAAAGCCTAATCCAGAGCAAAGCCCTAACTCTCTTCGACTCTATAAACTGAGAGAGATGAGGAAGCTGCAGAAGAAAAGTTTGAAGCTAGGAGAGGTTGTTTCATGCGGTTAAGGGAAAGAAGCTGTGTCCATAAAAGTGCAAGGTGAAGCATCAGGTGCTGATGTAAAGGCTGCAGGAAGTTATGAAGAACATCCAGCTAAAATAACTAATGAAAGTGGCGACACTAAACAGCAGGTTTTCGGCATAGACATTGGAAGAAGATGCCATCTAGGACTTTCATAGCCAGAGAGAAGTCAGTGCCTGGCTCGAAAGCTTCAAAGGACAGGCTGACTCTTGTTAGGGGCTAATGCAGCTGGTGACTTTAAGTTGAACCCAGCACTCAATTACCATTCCAGAAATTTGAGGGCCTTTTTTTTTTTTTTTTAAGAATTATGCTAAATCTACACTGCCTGTGCTCTAAATGAATGGAGCCACAAAGCCTTGATGACAGCACATCTGTTTACAACATGACTTATTGAATATTTTAAGACCACCATAGAGACTTATTGGTCAGAAAAAAAGATTCCCTTCAAAATATTACTGCTTATTAACAATGTAGGAAACCCTGGTGGCGTAGTGGTTAAGTGCTACGGCTGCTAACCAAAAGGTCGGCAGTTCGAATCCGCCATGCGCTCCTTGGAAACTCTATGGGCCAGTTCTACTCTGTCCTATAGGGTCGCTATGAGTCGGAATCAACTCGACGGCACTGGGTGTGGTGTTTGGCTTTATTAACAATGTACCTGGTCACCCAAGAGCTCTGATGGAGATGTACAAGGAGATTAATGTTGTTTTCATGCTTGCTAACACAACGTCTGTTCTGCAACCCATAGATCAAGGAGTAATTTTGACTTTCCAGTCTTACTACTTAAGAAATATATTTTGTAAGGCTATAGCTGCTCTAAATAGTGATTACTCTGATGGATCTGGGCAAAGTAAATTGAAAAACTTCTGGAAAGGATTCAGGATTCTAGACCCCATTAAGAACATCCATGATTCATCATGAAAGGAGGTTAAAATATTAGTATTAATAGGAGTTTGGAAGAAGTTGATTCCAACCCTCATGGACTACTTTGAGGGGTTCAAGGCTTCAGTGGAGGAAATAACTACAGGTGTGGTGGAAATATCAAGAGTACTAGAGTTAGGAGTGGAGCCTGAAGATGTGACTGAATTGCTGTAATCTCATGATAAAACTTTAACACGTGAGGAGTTGCTTCTTATGGATGAGCAAAGAAAGTGGTTTCGTGAGATGGAATCTACTCCTGGTGAAGATGCTCTGAACATTGTTGAAATGACAATGAAGGGTTTAGAATATTACATAAATTTAGTTGATAAAACAGCAGCAGGGCTTGAGAGGATTGACTCCAATTTTGAAAGAAGTTCTATGGGTAAAATGCTGTCAAACAGAAATCTTTTGTGAAAGGAAGGGTCAATCGATGTGGCAAACTTCATTGTATCTTATTTTAAGAAATTGACACAGCCACCCCAACCTTCACCAACCACCACCCTGACCAGTCAGCAGCCATCAACATCGAAGCAAGACCCTTCACTAGCAGAAAGATTATGACTCCCTGAAGGATCAGATGATGCTTAGCATTTTTTATCCATAAAGTGTTTTTTTTTTTTAATTTTATTTAAGGTATATACATTTTTTTTTTTTTTTTTTTGGAAAACCTGGTGGCTAGTGGCTAAGTGCTACAGCTGCTAGCCAAAAGGTCAGCAGTTCAAATCCACCAGGTACTCCTTGGAAACTCTATGGGGCAGTTCTACTCTGTCCTATAGAATTGCTATGAGTCGGAATCGACTTGGTGGCAATGGGTTTGGTTTTTATGGTTCATTATTTTTTTTAGACATAATGCTGTTGCACACTTAATAGACCACAGTATAGCGTAAATGTAACTTTTATATTCACTGGGAAACAAACAAAAAAATCATGTAATTCGATTTATTGTGATATTTACTTTATCGCAGTGTCTGGACCCAAACCCACGATATCTCCTAGGCATACTTGTACACAGGAATCAAATTAACTACATCTGTGCAAAGAGACAATGGAGAAAGTCATCATCATCAGCCAGAACAAGGCCAGGGGAGGACTATGGAACAGACCCTCAACCGCACATATGCAGTTCAAGTTGAAACTGAACAAAATTAGAACAAGTCCACATGAGCCAAAGTACAGCCTGGAGTGTATCAGGCCTGTATTTAGAGACCATCTCAAAAATTGATTTGAGGCATTGAACACTAATGACCAAACACCAGACGAGTTGTGGGATGACATCAAGTATATCACACATGAAGAATGCAAGAGGTCATTAAAAGACAGGGAAAAAAGAAAAGACCAACATGGATGTCAGAAGAGGCTCTGAAACTTGTTCTTAAACGTAAAGTAGCTAAAGTGAACAAAAGAAATAAATAAAAGCTGAACAGAAAGTTTCAAAGAACTGCTTGAGAAGACAAAGTAAAGTATTATAATGAAATATGCAAAAGCTGGAGTTAAAAAAACCAAAAGGAAAGAATACACTTGGTATTCCTTAAACTGAAAGAACTGAAGAAAAAATTCAAGCCTCAAGTTGCAATATTGAAGGGTTAAAAAAAATTTTTTTTTTTTTATGGGCATATTATTGAAAGACGCAGAAAGCATCAAAAGAAGATGGAAGGAATATACAGAGTCAGTGTACCAAGAAGAGTTGGTCGACATTCAACCATTCAGAGGGTAGTATTTGATCAAGAACAGATGGTACTGAAGGAAGAACTCCAAGCTGCACTGAAGGCAGTAGCGAAAAACAAGGCTCCAAGAATTGACAGAATACCAATTGAGATGTTTCAACAAGCAGATGCAATGCTAGAAGTGTTCACTCATTTATGCCAAGAAATCTGGAAGACAGCCACCTGCCCAACTGACTAGAAGAGATCCATACTTGTGCCCAACAGAATGTAGAAATTACTGAACAATATCACACACAGGTAAAATTTTGCTGAATTGTTTTTTTTTAATGCAAAAATGGTTGCAGCAGTATATCGACTGGGAATTGACAGAAATTCTGTCTGGACTCAGAAGAGAACATGGAATGAGGAATATCATTGCTGATGTCAGAGGGATCTTGGCTAAAAGCAGAGAATACCAGAAAGATGTTTATCTGTGTTTTGTTGACTATGTAAAGGCATTTGACTCTGTGGATCATAACAAATTATGGATAACATTGCAAAGAATGGGAATTCCAGAACACTTAATTGTGTTCATGTGGAACCTGTACATAGACCAAGAGGCAGTCATTCATACAGAATAACGGGACCTTGAATGGTTTAAAATCAGCAAACGTGTACATAGACCAAGAGGCAGTCATTTGTACAGAATAAGGGGATCCTGAGTGGTTTAAAATAAGCAAATGTGTGTACATTTCAAAAAATGGAACTATAAAATATGTGGTTTTCTGTGACTGGCTTCTTCCACTTAGCATAATACTTTAAAGTTTCATCTATGTTGTAGCATGTATCGGTACTTCATTTTTTTCTTGCCAAATAATATTCCATTGTAAAGATATACTGCATTTTGTTTACCCATTCATCAGTTGATGGCCATTTGAGTTGTTTCCACTTTTTGCTATTATGAAATATGCTGCTATGAAAATTCATGTACAAGTTTTTGTGTAGCCAGGTTTTCATTTCTCCTGTGCATATATATCTAGGAATGGAATTGCTGAATAATATGGTAACTTTTGTTTAATTGTTTAAGGAACTTCCAGACTGTTTTCAAAGTGGCTGTACTCAGAATAAGCTGGGAAGTGTTTCCTCCTTTTAGGTATTTTTGAAGAGTTTGTGAAGAATTGGTGTTAATTCCTTAAATATTTGATGGTAGTCACCAGGGAAGCAATCTAGTCCTGGACTATTTGTGTGGAAAGTTTTTGATTCCTAATTTTATCTCTTTACTTGTTAGAGGTCTATTCATGTTTTCTATTTCTTCTTGACTCAGCTTTGGTAGTTTGGTAGTTTGTGTCTTTATAGGAAGTTGTCCATTTCACCTAGGTTACCTAACTTATACCTAACTTATAAAGTTGTTCATTGTGTTACCTTATAGTTCTTTTAATTTCTATAAAGTCAGTAGCAATGTTCCTGCTTTCATTTCTAGTTTTAGTAATCTGAGTCTTCTTTTTTCCTGGTCAGTGTAGCTAACAACTTGTTGATTTTGTTGATCTTTTTGAAGAACCGTTTTTTTTTCTTCTTTTTTTAAATTGTGCTTTAAGTGAAAGTTTACAATTCAAATCAGTTTCTCATACAAAAATTTGTACACACATTGTTATGTGACCCTATTTGCTCTCCCCACAATGTGACAGCACACTCCTTCTCTCCACCCTGTATTTCTCATGTCCATTCAACCAGCTCCTGTCCCCTTCTGACTTCTCATCTCACCTCCAGAGAGAAGCTGCCCATTTAGTCTCATGTATCTACTTGAGCCAAGACGCAAAAGTATTTTCTAATTTCCCTCATGCTTTTTTCTTTGACCACTTGGCTATTTGCTAGTTAAGTTCCATATACTTTTTAATTTTCCAAATTTCTTTGTCATTAATTTCCAATTTCTTTATGTTATGATCAATGAATATATTTTGCATAATTTCAATCCTTTTAAATTTAATAAGTCTTGTTTTATGGCCTAACATATGGTCTATCCTGTAGAATATTCCATGTGCTCAACAAAAAGAATGTGTATTCTGGTATTGTTGGGTGGCGTGCTTTATAAATCTCTGTTATGTCAAGTTTGTATATTGTGTTGTTCAAGTCTTTTATTTCCTTGTTAATCTGCTTATTCTATTCAGTATTTATAGTGGTGTATTGAGGTCTCTGACTATTACTGTTGAATTGCCTAGTTCTCTCCTCAACGTTGTCATCCTTTGTTTCAAGTATTTTGGGGCTCCGCTATTAGATGGCTGTATGTTTATAATTTTGTAACTTCCTTGTGGATTGACACTTGTATAATTATAAAATTTGCCTTTTTATCTGTAGTTGTATATTTTGTTTTAAAGTCTATTTTGTCTGATACTAGTAGAGCAGCTCCAGCTTACTTATGTTTGCTGTTTGCGTGGTATGTATTTTCTACCCTTTAACTTTCAACCTATTTGAATGTTTGAATTTAAAGTTTTCTCCTGTAAAAGACATATAGTTGGATCTTGTTTTTTCATCCAGTCTGGCAATCTTTTGCCTTTTGATTGGAGTGATTAATCCTTTCACATTTAATGTTATTGAAATAGTTAGATTTATGCCTGCCATTTATTTACTTTTTTGGTTGTTGTTTTCTATATATCTCCTGTCTTTTTATTCCTTTATTTCTCTTACCGCTTTCTTTTGCATTGAGTGAATATTTTTTAGTGTCACATTTTAACCCCTTTAATGTTTTTGTTTTTCTATTTAGTTATTTTCTTAGTGGTTACTCTAGGGCTTACCAGGTACACCTTAACTCATCAGAACTTACTTCAGATTTATACTAACTTAATTTTCAGTAATATATAGAAACATTCCATCTATATAGCTCTATTGTGCTATTGTTATACATATCATATCTATAAATGTACAAAAACTGACAATTCATTGTTAAAATTATTAGTATAATTTAGTGTTATTAAGGAAGCTGATATAAGAAAGAAGAGCATGTATATATTTATAGTGTTTGTTATATTTACTTTCTTATTTACAATTTCTGGTTCTCTTCATTTGTTCCTATGGATTTGAGTTACAATCTGGCATGATTTCCCTATGTCAAGAGAACTCTGTTTTCACCCACCTCCTTTGTGCTGTTATTATGAGATATATTATACTTCTATAGGGTCAAAAATTAAATTACATATATATTTTTATATGCATTTGCTTTAAAAATCAGTTAAGAGAAGGAAAGAATGATTTTCATTGATAGTCTTTTACAATTACATAATTAATTTTACCAATGCTCTTTTTTTAATGTAAATTTGAATTTCATCTGAGTTCATGTGCTTTCGGTCTGAAGAACCTCCTTTAGTATTTCTTGTGGGGGACCTGCTAGCAACAAGCTTGCTCAGTATCTGTTTATCTGTTAATAGCTATTTTTTCCTTCATTTGTGAAAGATAGTTTTGCTGGATATAAGATTCTTCGTTGATAGTATTTTTATTTTGGCACTGGGACTATGTCATTCCACTGTTTTCTGGCTGTTTATTTCATTGGGGTTCCTTTGTAAGTGAGGAATTTTTCTTTTTTCTCTTGCTGTTTTCAAGATGTCCTCCTTGTTTTCAGCTTTTAGCATCTTACTATGATGGGTTTATTTGTGGGTCTCTTTGCCTTTATCCTACTTGGAATTTGGTGGGTTTCCTTGGTGTGCAGATTGATGTTTTTCAGCAAATTTTGGAAGTTTTCAGCCACAACTTCTTTAAATATATTTCTCTGCTTTTTTTCTCTTTGTCCTCTCCTTCTGGCACTCCCATACTGCATATGTTGGTGTGCTTAAAAGTATCCCACACACTTGTCTGAGACAGTTCTTTTGTTTTTTAATTTTAATTTCTCTCTGTTCTTCAGATTGCATAATCTCTACTGAGCTATCTTCAAGTTTGGTTATTCTTTCCTCTACAGGCACTAATGGAAAAAGAAGAGTCCCTGGGTGGTGCAAACAGTTAACATGCTCAGTTGCTAACCAGAAGATTGGAGGTTCAAGTCCACCTAGAGGCTCCTTGGAAGAAAGGCCTGGCAATCTACTTACAAAAAATCAGCTGCTGAAAACCCTACATAGCACAGTTCTACTCTGACACATATAGGGACATCATGAGTCAGAATCAACTTGAAGGCAACTGGTTTGGGATTTTTGGTTTGGTAGCGTCAGAAGGGAAAATCACTGGGTGGAAGCCACAGGAAGGCAATTTGAAAATGAACATAAGCAAGATTTTGTTAACTTTAATGGACCTCCTTATAATGCAGTGGATTCTTTATCTTCAGAACGATTTAAACAGAGAAGCCAGATGGCATTTTCCAGTAATCTTGTAGTTGGTATTGCTGCATTAAATACATGGCTGAATTAGGAGAAAAAATTGCTATTCCTTAATTCCATGAGATGGGGTGGGGAGGGAAAGCACTGAATGCATGTTTATGAGAAACGTGTGTTTGGAAGTTTATATGCATAAGAAGTGTTACAGTATTTTCAATTGCATCATATTCATGTGAAAGCTGGACAATGAATAAGGAAGACCAAAGAAGAATTGATGCCTTTGAATTATGGTGCTGGCGAAGAATATTGAATACACCATGGACTGCCAGATGAACAAACGAATGTGTCTTGGAAGAAGTACAGCCAAAATGCTCTTTCTTTCGAAGGGAGAATGGCTAGACTTTGTGTCATGTTCTTTGGACATGTTATTGGGAAGGACAAGTCCCTAGAAAAGGACATCAGGCTAGGTAAAGTACAGGGTCAGGGAAAGAGAGGAAGGCCCTCAATGAGATGGAATGACACAGTGGCTGCAACGACGGGGTCAAGCATAACAATGATTGTGAGGATGGCGCAGGATCAGTCAGTGCTTTGTTCTGTTGTGCGTAGGGTCGCTGTGAGTCAGAACTGACTCAATAGCACCTAACAACAACAGAATCATTACTCTTACATATATCAACTTTTATTTCTTATTTATATCTCTTAGGCTGGGTTCTCTAGAGAAGCAAAACCAGTAAAGCATATGAATATCTATATAAAGAGATTTATGTTAAGGAAATGGTTCACGAGGTTGTAGAGGTCAGGCTGGAAGCTTTTTCTGATTCATGTAGCTGCAGGGTTGGGCTGGCAAACCCAAGACTGACAGGTCAGACAGCAGGGCTCTTGCTCACAGGCTGGTAAGACCAACAAATCCCAAGATCGGCAGGTGAGACAGCAGGTAAGCTGCTAGCGCATGTCCCAAGAAATGGAGGTCGGACGGACAGGAGCCAGCTGCAGCATCCAGAGTGCGCAAAAAGCTCAAGAGCTTTGCCAGAGGGTCCACTTATATTTGATGCAGGGCACACCCCCAAGGAAACTCCCTTTCTACTGACTGGCTACTCACAGCAGATCTCATCATGGAGGTGATCACATTGTATCCAATCTCATCATGGGAAGTGATCACATCATCATACAACTGCAAAACTACCTCCTAATTGCCAAAGCACCGAGAATCATGGCCCAGCCAAGTTGACACACAACCTTAAGGATCACAATATCTTTCCAGAATTTCTTATGCAATACATGAAAATACAAATGTATAGTCTTTATCCTACTTCTTACCCCAAAGACAGTATACTGTATATAATATTCATTACATGTCTTTTTTTCACTTAATATATCCTGAAGATCTTTCCATGGCAGTACAGAGAGAAACTCATTCTTTTTTCAACAGCTGTGTAATACTCCACTGTGTGGATAAACGATGGATCATTCAACGTTCCTTATAATGAGCATAGGTTACTTCCAATAATTTGCTTTTACAAACATGCTACAACAAATATCCTCATACACATACCATTTTTTCAGTATGCGTGGAGTATGTTCATAGGATAAACTCCACTGCCAGAAGCATGTTGCGGAGTCAGAGGGTAAATGTATGTGTAATTTTGATATTGTCAAATTGCCCCCATAGGTGATGTATCATGTTATACTTCTACCAGCAATATATGAGTGCCTATTTCAACACAGTATATCAAAGTTTTATATATTGACTAAACAAAGTTATATCAAGGTAGGTCATATAAAGGCATGAAGTTGGTGGGGTGGACTATAACATCTTCTCTAGCAAATTAAAACTCTGGCTTATTGTGGGCCCAGGATTATCAGACTTAGTATTTTTTAAGGATGCCTAGGTTCTAGGTAACTCTGATCTAATCCAACACTTTTCATTTGGCACTCAAGGACACTGCAGCCCTAAGAATTTAAAGGACTTGTTCAATGCCACATGGGAGGTTAGTGGCAGGATCGGAACCAGCATCTGATGTCCTGCCCTCAATTCACTGTACATTTCATTGCTTATGGTCAGCAGAATAATGGTTTTCAAAGATGCTAACACTCGAATCCTTAGAACACATGAGCAAAGATGTGAGGGAGATGAGGAAGGACCAAGCCACGTGGTTTCCTTAGGAACATACTTTCCAAGGTGAGGTAGAATATGTGTGGTGAATCTCAGTTGGAAAAATGACAGAGTGACTTGAAGAACAGCAAGGAAGACAGGATGGCTGAAGGAGAGGGAGTGAGGGGAATAGAAGGAAATGGGTCAGAGAGTAATAGGGAGGAGATCCCAAGGCTCCAGGAAAAAGCATATATTGGAAGGTCTTGATCTGAGGAGCATTATGATGTGACTCACTCTAGCTGCTGGGTGTACCAGTGAACGTCAGGACAATGAGTGGGAAGCAGGGAGGCCAGTGACGAGCCTATTGTAATAATTCAGGTAGCAGACCATCTGGATGGTAACAGTGGAGATGGTGAGAAGTGATTGGACTCAGGGTATATTTTAAAGAAGAGCCAACAAGATTCATTGATGGACTGGTTGTGGAGTATGAAAGAAAGGAAAGATTCAAAGATGATATGGAGTCTATCAGGTTGGTGGCCCCCAATGAACCTTGTCTCCAGTAGTCATGCTCTTATCCATTCTCCTTCTGTTGAATCTGGGCTGAGCCAGGTGACTTGATTTAATCCATAAATGTGGCAATAGAGATGTTGTACTAGCTCTGGACCTAAACCATGAGAAGGCCTGGCAGCTTCCAATTTTGTGGTCCTGGGAGAGACCACATGGAAACACCATGTAGAAAGACCATGTGCAGAAGGAGAAGCCCTGATCAGCATGGAGAAAGAAGGAAGTCCATTCCCAGCTCATCCTTCAGCTGAATGCAGTCATGACCATGAGCAAGAGCAGCAGAAAAACCAGAGTGAAGCCAAGTCCAGTTTGCAGAATTGTGAGCAAATAAAATGGTTGTTGTGTAAGCCACTAAGGTTCAGTGGTGGGGCGATATTATGCAGCAATAGATACCTGAAACAGATGGCCCCAAGAGTTTTGGCCTGAGCACCCAGAAGGATGGAGCTACCATTAACCAGCATGGGGAAAACTGTTAGTTGACAGGTTTTGGGAAGAACTTGGGAGGAAAGATTAAAAACACCACTTCTACATGGAAAATAGCACAGGCACAGATGTTTTTCTTAATATATTAGAATATGATACCCCATTTCTTAAGCATTATTGGATTTTCCAAGCCAGGAAAGGCCAATTTAGGAGCAACTCTTTGTATCCCAAACTTAATAGCAATAGGAGAGGTTAGAGTAATTGCTTAGATTAGACTTTTTTTTTCTTCTTTCCAGCTTCTGAAGGTCTGTTGATAATCAGAGAATTCCCCACAGCAGTTCAAGGCGGTAGGTACCCTTGCCCAGTTTTTCTGGCTTTGCCTGCTGTGGTTTCAGCACTTCTGTGACTCTCCCATGTAAAGGAGAAACCACTGTGCTCACTTTCCCTCCTGCTTTCCACAACATGTTGTAACAAACTACCTTGGGCTTCGCTGATGGTCTTCTGGAAGCTGAGTGTGCCACCTTGGAGGGAAGCCCTTGCCAGTTTTAGATTTAATCCATTCTTTGACCTTGCATGCTAGAGACAGCAGCAGCATGGGAAAACAAAAACTGCCTGGTCAATTTGGTCAGCCTGTGGGTCTGTGATCACAGACACTTGGGCTAATGCTGTGTGAACTTGAACCCAAAATTAAGTATTGGGGAAAGGCACTGTTTTCCTTAAGTTTTCTTAAGGTCCCAGAACAAACATTAATGTGAAAGGATTAATTTTATGTTGACAACCTCCCACACACTAAGTGACCCTGTAGCCCACTACTCTCACCCACCCACATCTCCCTCTCCTGGTTAGTCAGCTTGTAGAGGGAGGTTTAGAGAAGAGCTAAAGTAAAACCATTTAAAGCTACGCACAGGGATTCATTTCATCTGGGCTCAGCCTTTTCTCAGTAGAGGGGAGTGGCTTCCACCTAGATCACTTTGGTAAGTTTTTTACCCGATGATGAACTACTCCAACGGTGAGTGAACGGTTGCTGGGAAGTAAAAGTAAGCTATCAGATCTGTATGGAGTGTTATTCTTGGAATTTAGAAATCAGATTCTTTTGATATGTAAAATTATGGCTATGCATTCTTCTCTCTTCAGGTAAGATACGTGACTTTAAAGTTTGAGAACTCACAAATCCAGGGTCATTTTGCTCCATTACCTTTGGAAGTGGGCACTGCCCTGTCCTCTATCCATACAAACATGGTCTGTCATTTAACGTCATCACCTTGGGCCCTCTTTGGGCAATAAATTCATATTATTCTCTAAGAGCAAATAAGTTGCGTGAAAGTGGACATTTTATACTTTGTTATATAGTTGCCTGTCCCTAAGGACACTGGCTGTTATTCCTACCTTCATTCTTACGTATCCTTGCCAGGAAGAAAATTGTTGTTTACTGCCATTGAGTGAATTGCCAAATTATGGTGACCCCACGTACAACAGATTGAAATGCTGCCTGGTTCATGGAAGGCAAGAATTCTACCATCAATACCCCAATGATGAGGGTTTCTTACTACCGTCTCTCCACTCTTCTAGCTTTTGAGGGCATTTGAACTTGCCAAAAAAAAAAAAAAAAAAATGAGCATCCGGGAATGGATAAATACCTTAAGAGAGCAGAAGCCATCCTCAAAGAGAATGAGAAAGAGATACAGCTATGCCCAAATTTAAACCAGGTGCTTGGTGTAGCTTTGATATTCTCCTTGCCAAAGTCAAACAGACGGATCATTAACAATAAATACTACTACTCCTCAGATTCTGGTTGTGGCAGAGCGCACCAGAGAGAGCAAAATTCCCAGAGAGCATCTTTGAAGGCACCCACTTCCACCACTGTGGACAAAGACACTGGGCTTCGCAGCAAAAAAGGACTCAAAATGTTGAGCAATTACAGGATTTATGTCAGAACAAATTCATGTGATGGACTTAATAAACATTTTGTTTTAAGAAAAAAAATTTTTTTTTTTTAACTTGTGGATGGCCAGTTGTAGGACGTGGCTTCAGGCTGCCTCTGTAAGGAAAGCCATCCATTTACTCACAGAAGTTTACACTGGAAGACTTACGGACAAGTTCCAATTGATCTATACAGAAAACTATAGTGCTTCATGAAATTTCTAGAGCAAGGACTGTCTGTCCATGGGAATTAATTAAAAACTCGCATGGACTGTATAAGCAAATTAGGATACATAAATACAGTGGATATAAATGATATATTCAAAATCATAAACACTATGTTATGGACATCCAGGCTTGAGAAATGGGCTGCTGGAAATGGGCATTGTATGAGGTTGGTATAGCATTATGGTCATTATGGAGACACATTCACGACACAGGACACTGGCAACCACTGTTTTGGTCAATTCAAATCTCTTAAAGTCACGGCACACCTTTCTTCTTGTTGCCAGGTGCCACTGAGTTGGTTCTGACTCATAGTGACTCTGTGTACAACAGAACAAAACACTGACCAATCCTGCCTCATCCTCACATTCCTTGCTATGCTTGACCCCATTGTTGCAGCCACTGTGTCAATCCATCTGGTTGAGGGACTTCTTCACTGACCTTGTACTTTACCAAACATGATGTCCTTCTCCAGGGACTGGTCCCTTCTGATAACATGTCCAAAGTATGTGAGATGAAGTCTTGCCATCCTCAATTCTAGGGAGCATTCTCACTGTACTTCTTCTAAGACAGATTTGTTCATTCATCTGATAGTCCATGGTATATTCAATATTTTTCACCAACACCATAATTCAAAAGCATCAATTTTTCTTCAGTCTTCCTTACTGTCCACCTTTCACATGCATATGAGGCAACTCAAAATACCGTGGCTTAGGTCAGGTGCACCTTAGTCCTCAAAGTGACATCTTTGCTTTCTAACATTTTTTTTTTATTGTGCTTTAAGTAAAACTTTACAATTCAAATCAGTTTCTCACACAAAAACGTATACACACATTGTTATATGAGCCTAGTTGCTCTCCCTACAATGTGACAGCACACTCCTTCTCTCTACTGTGTATTTCCCATGTCCATTCAACCAGCTCCTGTCCCCCTCTGCCTTCTCGTCCCACCTCCAGACAGGAGCTGCCCACATAATCTCATGAGCTAAGAAGCATGCTCCTCACCAGTATCATTTTATGTCTTATAGTCCAGTCTAATCTTTGTCTGAAGAGTTGACTTCGGGAATGGTTTCAGTCCTGTGCTATCACAGTCCGGGGGCCATGACCTCTGGGGTCCCTCCAGTCTCAGTCAGACCATTAAGTCTGGTCTTTCTACTAGAATTTGAGGTCTGCATTCCATTTTTCTCTTGCTCCATCAGGGATTCTCTGTTGTGTTCCCTGTCAGGACAGTCACTGGCGGTAGCCAGGCACTGTCTAGTTCTTCCGGTCTCAGGCTGATGGAGTTTCTAGTTTGTGTGGCCCTTTCTGTCCTTGGGCTCATATTTTCCTTGTCTTTGGTGTTCTTCATTCTCCTTTGCTCTAGGTGGGTTCAGACCAATTGATGCATTTTAGATGGCTGTTTGCTAACTTTTAAGATCCCAGACACCACTCACCAAAATAGGATGCAGAACGTTTTCTTCACACACTGTTATGCCAATTAACCTAGGTGTCCCCTGAAACCATGGTCCCCAGACCCCTGTCCCTGCTCCCCTGTCCCTCAAAGTGTTTGGTTGTATTCAGGAAACTTCTGAGCTTTTGGATTATTAGTCCAGTTGTGCTGACTTCCCCTGTATTGTGTGTTGTTCTTCCCTTCATCTGAAATAATTCTTGTCTACTATCTAGTTAGCGAAGAGCCCTCTCCCTCCTTCCCCACCCTGGTAACCATCAAAAAATGTTTTCTTCTGGGTTAAACCTTTTTTTCCGTTCTTGTAATAGTGGTCTCATATAATATTTGTCCATTTGGAACTAATTTCACTCAGCATAATGCCTTCCAGGTGCCTCCATGTTATGAGATGTTTTATGGACTCACTGGTGTTCATCGTTGCGTAGTATTCCATTGTGTGAATATACCATAATTTATCCATTCATCTGTTGATGGGCACTTTGGTTGTTTCCATCTTTTTGCTATTGTAAACAGTGCTGCAATGAATATGGGTGTGTATATATCTATTTGTGTGAGGGCTCTTATTTCTCTAGGATATATTCCAAGGAGTGGGATTGCTGGATCCTATGGTAGTTCTATTTCTATTTTTTTAAGAAGTGCCAAATCAATTTCCAAAGTGGTTGTACCATTTTACATTCCCACCAGCAGTATATAAGTGTTCCAGTCTCTCCACAACCTCTCCAACATTTATTATTTTGTGTTTTTTAATTAATGTCAGCCTTGTTGGAGTGAGATGAAATCTCATTGTGGTTTTGATTTGCATTTCTCTAATGCCTAATGATCGTGAGCATTTCCTCCTGTATCTGTTAGCTACCTGAATGTCTTCTTTAGTAAATTGTCTGTTCATATCCTTTGCCCATTTTTTAATTGGGTTGTCTTTTTGTGGTTGAGTTTTTGCAGTATCATGTAGATTTTAGAGATCAGGGGCTGATTTGAAATGTCATAGCTAAAAGCTTTTTTCCAACCTCAAGATTCAAGACTAATTCCAGGGGTTTTCTAAATTCTCTCTTTCCTCCTTCCAGTATGACAAAATAGAGTACCCTTGCTTATCTGCAGTAACCTGTACGCAGAATCACTACTTTCAAACATGAGAGAAAACAAGGAATTAGGCCTCCCCAAAAAGACTTTTTAACAGCAAAAAGAGATGTCCTCATTTTCATAAACTAAAATTTATTCACTTTCCTCACAGACGAGCACCTCAGACTAGCATTTAGGACTTGTTTATATATACTTTGCACACAATTCTAACAAATCCTGATATCTGAGTTCGAGCTCACATTTAAAAGTTGCAAGTCAAAGATGAGAAAAAACTTGCCATAGGCAGACACACTGCAAGTGGAGAGAAGTGGCAGAGCTGGCAACAGCCATGAGTTCCTGAAGGTGGACCATATTCCCTCCACCTCCTCAACAAGCTCTGATGACCTCAAACCCACAGCAAGGCACAGTGATGGCCTTGAGGAATCCAGACCAGACTTAATTATAAGAGAACCAAACATCCAATGCTCAGGCCTTAAGAAAAAAAATATACATATGCGTTTAACATCATTTGTGTTAAAAGTGGGCACCTTAAAACACAGCTTCAGAATTTTGGTGATAGCAGACAGACTAGGGAATGAGTCTAATTTCTTATTAGGTTCTACCTGGGTGGTGCAAGGGTTAAGCAACTACTAACTGAGAAGTTGGCGGTTTGACGAAGACAGGCCTGGTGATCTGGTTCCGGAAGGTCATAGTCTTGAAAACCCTATGGAGTAGTTCTATTCTGCATGCATGGGGTCACCATGAGTAAGAACTGACTCGATGGCAACCAACACCAACAACCTTTTCCACGTTTGTGTGAAACGCAGTTGGTTTTCTATCTGTCATAGCCTCTCGTTCCGGCACCTGTTCTTTAACGTCTGATTTTACAGTGAAGGAACATTTTTTGCCTCCATGATTCTGAACACCTCTTTTTATTTCTCTTCTCCTGCCTTCTCGATATTCCTTAAATTAACAACAACAACAAGTTACTTAGAAAATTGGAGAATAATGTTTTTACAGAGGGTTCTTGCGGGGCTGTGCTCCTTTACATCAAGCAGTTTTAAAACTCTTCATAAAAGGGGTCTTTAGTCCAAATTTGTAAATATGAATGGAATGGAGACAAAAGGAGATGAAAGAAATGGCATTCCTGGTGAAACAGGTCAGATGATTTTCAGGCTCCTATTTTTTTTTATTTATGTGTCCTGATAGTTTTACATGAGCCTGTCCAGTTCCTGAAAAAAACCCTGCCAACAGGTAACAGGTCTTTGAAAGCTTTTGAAGCCAAAGGCTGCCCACCAGCCAGCCCATCTCTTACTAAGTTCTCAGCCTCATTAAGAATGAGAAACAGATACCATGGCACCAATCTGTCTATGAGAACACAGCGAGACAAATGTAATTGCCTGTGTGAGGAATATAAATGAGCAACTTCCAAATCATTCATATTTACACCCACTCCATTTTGGTTGTCTTTCCTTTATAATTTGGCCATACATCGATGTCAAGTGTATAATTTCTTCTGGGGCTTTATCAGGTACTGCCCAGAGCCATGATTACACGGTGCAGGGAACTTCCTCCTCCTGAGCAAGTCTGTCTTTAGTATCATCTTGATAACCACTTCTTATATATAAAATCAAAAGGAAAGTCTTGTTTTTCTTGTGTGCTCCAGAAGCACTAAATGTAACATTTAGCAGCAATTTATCAACTGAAACTATTGCGTTTTTAGCTGCCACTATCATTTTTCAAAGGGAAGCGATTTTATTCCTTCTCTTTTTTTTAAATCAAGAAATAACTCCCTCTCTTTCCTTTTTTAAACGCAATTTTGATCAAACTGCAACTGAAATTTTAGGACTGTCCATACTAACCATGAAGTCATGTACTAAACTCAACTTTCATCTTTCTGGTGTGTACACCCACTGCACAGGGATAAGACTTGAACAACCATAACAGCAGTGGATGGATAGGTATGATTTCTGGAAGAAGCCACTTTACAAACAAATAAGCAAAAAACAAAAACAAACAAACAAAAAACTCCAAACTAGACTTTAAAGGTAATTTATTAGTCTGAGAAGAGGAGTCACACACTATACCCAGTAATATGCTTCTTTTATTTTTGTGCCTTTATGTTAAAAATATACTTAAACAAGAACCAAAGATATTATTGAATTTTTCCATAAACTTTGCTTTCTTATTTACAGTGTTACATTGTAAATAACATTCCATTGTACACAAATTCAAGGCGGCATTACTGTCTGTCCTCCTCACGCACCCTTCCATAATATAGTGCCTACAGCGCATGGCTATGCAATGTTGAAGCTTAGAAGAGCTTGAGGAAAAAAGTACAAACTTTATCAATAAGACTCTTACTTAAAAAGGTCCTGACCTTAATTCTCTGCTAGATTGTTTCATTGAAACCATTCTTTGTTACAGAAAAATGCCCCATATGAGGGATGAGAACAACAGTTTAAGCTACCACAGGATCCACTTAAACTGGTTAACAAATAAAAACACTTTATTACTTATTACAGTTATTAAATGGAGCACGACCACTGTCAAATCATTTAAACAAGCAGATTGACTCTTCATTTCAGACACATCAAGGACAGTTGGTACCTCTTTACGAAATCAAAATTATTTTCTGCAACTTTAGGTTTTACTTGTAAACAGTTAGAGCACACATTTTGTAAAGAAGATTTAATTGTTTCCGTTTTAGTTTACACAATAAGGAGGAGTTTCTATTTCATCAAGGAAGAAGCAAGCACACACGCTGCGCGCGCGCACACACACACAGCCACACTCAGTCACACTCACCCGCCATGCGTCACTAAAAGCTAGCTACAGCAGCACTTGTGCCTCGAGTGGTCCACGAGGTTACAGGAGGAATTATAAAAGGAGGAGGATGAAACGTCCAACTGCAGTTAAAAAGCCTGGAAAGCTGAGGTTCTGAAATGTCTTCAGGTGCTTCCTGCTCACCTGGAAGAATCAGTTCACTGGGCTCTCCAGGCGGCAAACCCCACCTTCGATTGCGATGGATTGTCCTGCCACCGCACCGGGAGGGAGTCTTGAAATGTGGGTCTGCAGAGAGGGAGACAGGGAGAGTGTGAGATGGCCTGCCCGTGTCCCCCTACAACCAGTGAAGGTGGAGGAAATACCACAGCGTTATGGCTTCACTTTTCTTCTGCGCATCCACAGGCCCTGGTGATGGTAGCAGAAGACTCTGTTACTGAGCAGCTACTACATTCTAGACACAGCGCTAGCAACTGGAGAGAAGTGACCAGGATCCCCAAGGCCCCTGACAGCACAGAACTTATCGCTTAGGTGCTGTTCAGAACAATGATGTTTGGTGACAACTGTATGTATTGAGATTATTCCAGCTATCTTGAAGCTAATAAATTATATACATTTTGGCCTCTAAACATTCAGGAAATTAAGAATACTTGATCAATGTTTATACCCACAATGTTTTCCTTCAAGGACTTAAGTAGCTTACAAAAATTTAGACAATACCGTAACCTAAAGTAAGTGAGAAAATGAAAAAAAAAAAAAAAAGACAAAAAAGAGCTTGTAAAATAAAAAGACAGGAGCAAGAGTAAAATTCAAAATCTAGGCTATGGAGTTGTGCACCCTTGCTGGAGGCAGGCTGCTGTCCTGTCTCTCACCTTCCTAGGGTTCATGACCAGCTATATGATTCATGTAGTTTACAGGATAAAAGCAAACTAACTGCACAGACAAGAATAACTGTTCTTGGTACTGGGACCATGGAACAATTTTTCCTGTGGCTCTTCATAAAGAGGGCACAGTGTACACTGGGAAGAGTGAAGACATCGACTCTACAACAAAGAGTTTCGTAGGGCTGAGTGTTATAGTATCACTCAGTGGAGGCATGGGCTGGAGGCCCGAGTGGAAGTCAGTAAAAGCTGTTCACAAAGGGTCAGGATGACGTTAGCCAGGAATTCCTTTTTTTGATGGTCTGGCTTAATCCAGGGATAGATAAACATCGGGAGTTTCTAAAAGGAACAAAGTGACTTCATGTCCTTCAGGTAATCCTCTCTAATTCTGCTTTTCTAAACAAGCTTTTCCTAGGGACTGAACTGCAGTGGGAAACCCTGGTGGCATAGTAGTTAAGTGTTATGGCTGCTAACCAAAGGGTTGGCAGTTTGAATCTGTCAGGCGCTCCTTGGAAACTCTATAGGCAGTTCTACTCTGTCCCATAAGGTCGCTATGAGTTGGAACCAACTTGACAGCAACAGGTTTATGGAACACAGTGAGTTCAAGTCCCCAGAGAGTGGCTGTCAGATGAGGTTGGTGAGTTGGCCAAGCCTAGGGTAGGACTGATGTCCTCTTATGCAACCAAGAATGAAATAAACATACGTTTTAGGTGGAATAACAGTAAGCTAGTTGTTTTATAGTTTGAAGGCAGAGAGACATTATTTTCTGGGACCAAATGGACAAGGTTGATTAGAACAGCTGATATAAGTAAGCAATTCGGAAAGTTCTGGAGAGCAGGAACTGCTCCCTGGGTACTAAGTTTTTCTCTGTGCAAGCCATCAAGCGGTCTGTAACATACAGGAGTTAGGTCAGTTGACTTTGCAGTGCCTAGCTACAGCAAGACAGGTCTCTGTGATACCTCCGGGGATTCAAAGATCCCTTGAGTTCACTGACTTGAATCAGGCCTCTGGGAACCATACCCCAGAATCTGGCCTCATTATTGCATCTGATGGCCAAACTTGGGTCTTATCACACTGATATATTTTACCTTAGAACTTGTGGCTTTTTTGTTTCTTGATGCCTCATTTACCTAGAGGGAGGAGTGAGAAGGGGAAAGGATGCTGTTTGTTTCTACTACCCCTGTCATATCAGGCACATAAAGCTCAAACCCCACAATTTGGTGGGGTCTGTGTTGACGGGGTCACTTTTTCAGAAATTCACACGAAGTGAGAGAACTTTTTTACCCCAGGCATCATCCGCCAGTTTTTTTAAAAAGGTGTTCTTAAAGCAAAAAAAAAAAAAAAGGTCCCTGAGAGAACAGAAGCCCCTCAAAGTCAATTTTACCCCAATCTCATTCTTTTTAGTCATGAACATAGGTATGCAGCTATGATAGGGATTAAAAATAAAGCAGAAACGATCATTTCCTACCTGGTCCAGAACAGCTCTCTATAAGATGCCAAGAGATGGGGCTAGCTAGGAATTACTCCATGATGTAGATACCCACAGGGGGAACCACACAGTTCTGTTTATAAATAGGTTTGAATTTTCCAATCAGGTTGATTAAAATATCTGCCCTTTGAAAGATGGCTCGTGGGAAAAGCCAACAGCATATTTCCCCCAGAGATTTTGGGAGAAAACAATGGGAACTCCTGGCAATCCTGGTGGTCCAGGGTACAGAGAATAAAATAATCGTTTAAAAAAAATCAGTGATTTACTAGGTTCAACCAGATGGCCTGCATCTTGACCAGGGGGATGGATGTTGGTCTTAAAGCAACCAATTTCCTGTTGACCAAGGAAAAGACCCAGAACTAGAAGGAAGAAATTGCTGTCTAATGGTCCGGGGAGGGGGGGGGGGTGGGGGGTGGGGGGCTGACAGCAATCCCTTGAGGTTTGCAAAAACAGTGACAGCCAATCCAAACTTAACCTCACCAAACCCCTCACCAAATTTACAACAGAAGAACATATAAATAAACTGAGTAAAGACACAAAACATCAAAGAGGCAGGGGAGAAAAGAAAAGGGGACTGGAGAAGATGACAATGGTCATGAGATATTTATTAGCAGTACTTGGGCAAAATACTTCAAAAATACATTCAGGTTTATATAAATTAAACTGTTTACATAAAACAGTTAGAAATGCTCAACTAGACAAACTAGTTGTTAAGTTTAACTTCTCAGGATTCCCCCTTTCCTACGTCATCATCTAGTCAAGAGGGAGGATACGCTGACAAAACACAAGAATGATCTTTGTGTTGAAGAGAAGAAAATGGTTAACCATCCAAACGTCAACACTTCACCAGTTTCATCCAGCAAAGTAATCTGATTCATCAGAAAATAAGTGACTTTTGTCTGAGAAGTTTTGAGCCAAGGTGTATTTGAAGCTTTTCTGCGGATATTTCAATGTGAGCAGAGGGTGTTTTTTAAGAGTGTCTTATTTGGGTATTTATCTCCAAAAATTTTTTTTTTTTTTTGAGAGAAATGAGTTTGAACTTATCTTGAGCTTAAAAATAGACCACTTCTACAATGAACTTTGATGTCAGCACTTAAAGGTACAAGAAAGTATTTTATATTGAGTGACGTCTATGGACTGTGCAAATTCTCAAAGTATCCAGCGCACGTAATAGCTTATCAAGGTGACTTTAAAACTGTTTAAATAGCACACATTACTCTTAATGTATTTTCACTGGAATTTGCAATTAATGGGAGATAACACGTGAAAATCATATGTGAAAAAGCAAAGGCTGATCAATTTTGGCTCCTCTCCCTCCACTCTGTGCCTCATGTCCCACTCTTATGCCTTGATACACATGGTTTCATGCCTCTAATATCCTTTTCTGGTCCTTTCTCAAAAAACTCCTTCCTTGACCAGGCCTCCACTCAACCCAGAAGCCCTCCTTCTAGCTCCTATAGCACCCGTCTGCGTATTTTTTCTACCAGGATGCAAACGTCTTATTTCCTGACTGCATGTTAGTTTTTAGGTCCCTGTAACTGAAAGTCATTTGAAGGCGGGAGCTTGTTTTCCCCACACCTCTGTGTTCCCTGAACCTGTCAAAGTGCTTGACACAGAAGACACACTCTGGCAATGCTCATTGAGTGAATAAGTCCCTGAAACATACTTTCCTGGGCTATGTTTACATGCACACAGAATCTCAAGTGTTTTCACTAGTATGATAAACCTGACTGGTAAAAGAGTCAAACTAGCTTGGCACATCAAAGATTCTTTTAAAGTAGATTAAAAAAGTAGAGGCACTAAATTTTTCCACTGTCCAAATTAATTGTGCTGATAGAATACGGCTGGAGCTTTAGATTTCTTAGTTGGTAACAGCTCCACATCAATGAAATCCAATGGCTTTGTAAGTTATAGTCTCCGCCCTCTTGTTAATTCCCTGAGCAGCAAAGACAGATCCTTGAGGTTAACACTCCTTGAAGAACTATCAACTTCTATATAGACTATTCAAAGCCAATATTCTTAGGGCTGTATCTCTTTACAAAACCAAACACATTGTATTAACAACACCTTTAGCCTGAGAATTTCGAAATGAGAAAGTCAAAGCAAGAAAAAAAAAAAAAAGGTATTACATAATTACTTAACCTTCTAATCACAATCTAAGTAGTAGCTAAGATTTCCTTTGATACTCATGTCTTTAAATCTTATAAGACCACCTTAGTAATTGTTCTTGTGTGGTTTCTAGGAAAACTACAAACATACTATTTAATTGTAAAGGTCACAAAGCCTTTATTTAGCGATGTTAATCCTCTGCCTCTCTACTCAACATACAACCATCTTTCCACTTTTAGGAAATTTGATCAAGATCTGCCACAAGAGTCAAGGGAAGATTCTCTTAAGTCATTACCCTCCTTTGGTGGGGTCAGGAAAACAAAATCTAGACAGGCACAGTCCAAAAAAAGCTCTCGGAAATGTTTTGTTCACGGTTTCACAATTCTGAGGGTTTGGTTTTCTGTTTTTAAAAAAGTATAGAGAGCTTGAAGCAAAATACTCCAGTCAAAGCAGTGTAGGCATTTACAAAGAACAAATGACAGTGAAGAAAAAAAAGAAAAAAACCACTTAGCAGCGGAGAGACTTAAGAAATAGCATTTCGAAATAGAGTGGAGGTGTTTTCATCACCTGGTGCAGCTAAAAGAAGTAGACAAAGCATACAACATTTTATGTCCAGTTCTAAAGTTAATCTAAAGAGACAGTTTATCATAATGACTATGACCATGGCTTGCAGAATCCAAACACCTTGGATTTGGAGCCATCTCCTCTTCTTAGACACACAGCTAGAATATATTTCCCAGCCCGCTGTGCAGTTAGGTGTGTCTACACAGGACTAGCGTGATACCACCGGGCCTGGCAGAAAATCTTCCTAGGCACCATTATTCTCCATATTCTTTTTCTGATGTCCTTGAGGCCCATCTGACAGAAGGAGCCTGGAACTCTGAGTCACTACTTGGAGGAGAGTCTTCCACCTATCAGGAACCCCAATTTTGGATTTTATGTGAGTGAGGAACACACTTTTACTGTGTTTGACCTACTATATACTTTGGGGTTTGCTTGTTACAGCAGCTGGTGTTATCTTAACCAATATTGGTCCAATCTAGGCCTGTGTACTTACTTGCTGTGTGACCTCTGCTGCTTACTTAACTTTGCGAGCTCCCATCTTTTTTAAAAAGAGTAACATTTACATCACAGAGCTGATAAGGACTACATGAGATACTGCATGCAAAAAAAGCATACCTCAAGAACTGTTAGGTATTATTATTATTATTATTCAGACAAACACATAGTGATAACACATTGTCCAACACAATCTCTATTATATATTATTGGATGTTCCAGAATTGAGAAATTCTATTTGAAAAGTTTTATAGTCTGCAAAAATATAATAAGATGTTTTAATGAAAAATTTGTTACACGCCAATAGGTAAAACTGAAGATTTATGGGCATTTTTAGGCAGCCTTTTTGATGTTGCTGATTTGCTGCTACCGATAAAATAACTAACAGTTGTTAAGTATTTCCCAACTGTGAAGGGTTTGATTGGGGGACAATGGTAGTCCAGTGCTGGCAATTCTTGCCTTCCACGCAGGAGACCCAGACCTGACTCCTGGCCCATGCACCTCAGGTGCAGTCACCACCCATTTCTAAGTGGGGGCTTGCGTTTTTCTATGATGCTGAACCGGTGTCAGCAGTGTTTCCAGACTAAGACAGACTAGGAAGAAATGCCTGGTGGTCTACGTCCAAAAATCAGCAAATGAGAACAGTCTGATCCCACTGTGCGTGGGGCTACCATGAGTCGGGGGCCAACCCGACACTAGCTAAAAACAACTTCAACAAAGAGTTTGATCGTATACCAGCTTGCTGTATTACTGAACTAAGTCTCAGAAACAATCAGCTCAACATGCTTGGGCGCTATGAAGAAAACCAAAGTGGTATAATACTGGCCAACCGCCTTCAGGGAACCCGAAATTTTGTTGGAAGACAAATGAGTAGAAAGCCACTAACAAAATCACATGACCATGCGCTATAAGGGTAGGATACCCAACCATAAACACCACAGACGTCCAGAAAGGGAGGGGACAGATCAAAGGAACTAGGACCACTTCTGAAGGCTGTGGCATTGGAGGGGCAAGGAAAACTAGAGACAGTGGGATGTGAAATGGCCTGCTGAGCCTGAATCAGGAAGAGGTAACAGGTTTATTTGGTTTGGGCCATACACTGTCTCCAACTTTAAAAAAATTAATAGAAAATATTAAAAAATGGGGAGGTTGCACCCAAGCATCTTGCTTTCTATCTTCTCTTGAAAAATCTGGCAACCTTTGTGTGGTGAAATGAACTCCTTTATGTGGACTTTTGCCTTGGTTCTTTGGAAAAACATTTTGAGAGCCCTCCCCTCCCCTGTACCAAGCCCTGAGGAGTTACCTTTGCCCTAGTTTTATACCCCAAAGGGTTTGTTACATTTCCTAGGTAAACTGTAAACAGTGGTTTGATATTTTATCTGGCCCTGGGCTGCAGCCTTCCCTGTGATTGGTAAGCACCTTGCAGGGATTGGCCAGTAGACTATGCAAATGAAGTATCTGTGGCCTACCTAGAGGGAATTGGTCAGTTCATAGCCCTGGTGGGATGGCTGTGCCTTGAAATTGGCCAGCAGTTTGTATATATACACAGTCAAGCCCACAGAGGTTTCAAAGACATAAAGAAGCAGAAAGACAAGAAGCAGGAAGGAGAAAGAAGGGACTGGCAGAGAGAGAGAGAGAGCAGGCAAGGAACCTTCTAAAACAGCTGTAACACAGGTCAAGGGATGCAACACTGAAGATGGTGACAGGCCCAGAAGGGGCCCTGCAGCAGAGCGGGTGGTGACAGATGGCAGGGCCAAGAGAAGCCTGTTCTGAGGGGATGGAGAGGAGCCTGTCCTGAGGGGGAGGAGAGGAGCCTGTCCTGAGGCACCTGAGAGGAGCCTGTCCTGAAGTGGCTGAGAGGAGGCCTGCAGGGCTGAGAGGAGCTGAGAGAACTGTCCTGCACTGAAGAAGGTAGACTTTGCCTACATGCTGCCTGATGCTGATCCTGATACTGACCTATACCCTGCTGCTTCCTTAATAAACCACTTAACTGTAAGTAAGCTCTGTGAGCTCTGTGTGGCCACTACAATGGAATTGAACCCAGCAGAGAAGTAGAGAGTGCTGTGGGAGGGACGGCTGGTGTCAGAATTGGTAGAAAGGTTGAATTGTAGAGGTATGTCTGACCTCCACCTCATAGGGGATGCGCCTTGGGCTGATCTTCATCTGCATCATCCCCCTTTTAGTTAGGTCGGTTCTGACGCTGGCGTTACCATTACCACCACCGTTTTGTACCTTGCATTTCCTCACCAAAGCAAAATGGCAGCTATCTTCTTTAGAAAGGCATTTTTGGCAAGTTTTTTTTTCTTAAATAATTTTTATTGTGCTTTAAGTGAAAGTTTACAAATCGTCAGTCTCTCACACAAAAACCCATATACACCTTGCTACACACTCCCAATTACTCTCCTCCTAATGAGACAGCCTGCTGTCTCCCTCCCCTCTTTCTTTCTGTGTCCATTTCGCCAGCTTCTAACCCCCTCCACCCTCTCATCTCCCCTCCAGGCAGGAGATGCCAACATAGTCTCAAGTGTCCACCTGATCCAAGAAGCTCACTCCTCACCAGCATCCCTCTCCAACCCATTGTCCAGTCCAATCCATGTCTGAAGAGTTAGCTTCGGGAATGGTTCCTGTCCTGGGGCAATAGAAAGTCTGGGGGCCATGACCACCGGGGTCGTGCCAGTCTCAGTTAGACTATTAAGTCTGGTCTTATGAGAATTTGGGGTCTGCATCCCACTGCTCTCCTGCTCCCTCAGGGGTTCTCTGTTGTGTTCCCTGTCAGGGCAGTCATCAGTTGTAGCCGGGCACCATCTAGTTCTTCTGGTCTCAGGATGATGTAGTCACCGGTTCAGGTGGCCCTTTCTGTCTCTTGGGCTTGTAATCACCTTGTGTCCTTGGTGTTCCTTATTCTCCTTTGATCCAGGTGGGTTGAGACCAATTGACGCATCTTAGATGGCTGCTTGCTAGCGTTTAAGACCCCAGACACCACTCTTCAAAGTGGGATGCAGAATGTTTTGTTAATAGATTTTATTATGCCAATTGACTTAGATGTCCCCTGAAACCATGGTCCCCAGACCCTTGCCCCTGCTACACCAGCCTTCGAAGCATTCAGTTTATTCAGGAAACTTCTTTGCTTTTGGTTTAGTCCAATTGTGCTGACCTCCGCTGTACTGTGTGCTGTCTTTCCCTTCACCTAAAGTAGTTCTTATCTACTATCTAATTAGTGAGTACCCCTTTCCCACCCTTCCTCCCTCCCCCTTCTCGTAGCCACAAAAGAAAGTTTTCTTCTCAGTTTAAACTATTTCTCAAGTTCTTGTAATAGCGGTCTTATACAATATTTGTCCTTTTGCAACTGACTAATTTCACTGAGCATAATGCCTTCCAGGTTCCTCCATGTTATGAAATGTTTCACAGATTCCTCACTGTTCTTTATCGATGCGTAGTATTCCATTGTGTGAATATACCATAATTTATCCAGTCATCCATTGATGGGCACCTTGGTTGCTTCCATGTTTTTGCTATTGTAAACAGTGCTGCAATAAACATGGGTGTGCATATATCTGTTTGTGTAAAGGCTCTTATTTCTCTAGGATATATTCCAAGGACTGGGATTGCTGGATGGTATGGTAGTTCTATTTCTAGCTTTTTAAGGAAGAACCAAATTGATTTCCAAAGTGGTTGTACCACTTGACATTCCCACCAGCAGTGTATAAGTATTCCAAATCTCTCCACAACCTCTCCAACATTTATTATTTTGTGTTTTTTGGATTAATGCCAGCCTTGTTGGAATGAGATGAAATCTCATTGTAGTTTTGATCTGCATTTCTCTAATGGCATGATAGTGAACATTTCCTCATACAACCGTTAGCTACCTGAATGTCTTCTTTAGTGAAGTGTCTATTCATATCTTTTGCCCATTTTTTAATTGGGTTGTCTTTTTGCAGTTGAGTTTTTGCAGTATCATGTAGATTTTAGAGATCAGGCGCTGATCAGAAATGTCATAGCTAAAAACTTTTTTCCAGTCTGCATATAGTCTTTTTACTCTTTTGGTGAAGTCTTTGGATGAGCATAGGTGTTTGATTATTAGGAGCTCCTAGTTATCTAGTTTTTCTTCTGCCTTGTTAGTAATGTTTTGTATACTGTTTATGCCATGTATTAGGGCTCCTAACGTCCCTATTTTTTCTTCCGTGATCTTTATCGTTTTAGATTTTATATTTAGGTCTTTGATCCATTTTGAGTTAGTTTTTGTGCATGGAGTGAGGTATGGGTCTTGTTTCATTTTTTTGCAGATGGATATCCAGTTATGCCAGCACTATTTGTTAAAAAGTCTGTCTTTTCCCTATTTAACTGTTTTGGGGCCTTTGTCAAATATCAGCTGCTCATATGTGGATGGATTTATGTCTGGATTCTCAATTCTAGTCCATTGGTCCATGTATCTGTTGTTGTACCAGTACCAGGCTGTTCTGACTACTGGGCGGTATAATAGGTTCTAAAATCAGGTAAAGTAAGGCCTCCTACTTTGGTCTTCTTTTTCAGCAATGCCTTATTTATCCAGGGCCTCTTTCCCTTCCATATGAAATTGGTGATTTGTTTCTCCGTCTCATTAAAGAATGTCGTTGGGATTTAGATTGGAATTGCATTAAATGTATAGATCGCTTTTGGTAGAATAGAGATTTTTATAATGTTAAGTCTTCCTATCCATGAGCAAGGTATGTTCTTCCACTCATGTAAGTCTCTTTTGGCTTCTTGCAGAAGTGTACTGTAGTTTTCTTTGTATAAGTCTTTTACATGTCTGGTAAGATTTATTCCTAAGTATTTTATCTTCTTGGGGGCTACTGTAAATGGCATTGATTTGGTGATTTCCTCTTGGATGTTCTTTTTGTTGGTGTAGAGGAATCCAACTGATTTTTGTATGTTTATCTTGTATCCCGATACTCTGCTGAACTCTATTAGTTTCAGTAGTTTTTTGGAGGATTTCTTAGGGTTTTCTGTGTATAAGATCATGTCATCTGCAAATAGAGATACTTTTCCTTCTTCCTTTCAAATCTGGATGCCCTTTATTTCTTTATCTAGCCTAATTGCTCTGGCTAGGACCTCCAGCACAATGTTGAATAAGAGTGGTGATAAAGGGCACACTTGTCTGGTTCCCGATCTCAACGGGAATGTTTTCAGGCTCTCTCCGTTTAGGGTGATGTTGGCTGTTGGCTTTGTATAAATCCTCTTTATTATGTAGAGAAGTTTTCCTTTTATTCCTATTTTGCTGAGAGTTTTTATCATGAATGAGTGTTGAACTTTGTCAAATGCCTTTTCTGCAACAATTGATAAAATCAAGTGATTCTTGTCTTTTGTTTTATTTATGTGGTGGATTACATTAATTGTTTTTCTAATGTTGAACCATCTCTGCGTACCTGGTATGAATCCCACTTGGTCATGGTGAATTATTTTTTTTGATATGTTGTTGAATTCTATTGGCTAGAATTTTGTTGAGGATTTTTGCATCTACATTCATGAGGGATATAGGTCTATAATTTTCTTTTCTTGTGGTGTCTTTACCTGGTTTTGGTATCAGGGATATGGTGGCTTCATAGAATGAATTTGCTAGTATTCTATCCTTTTCTATGCTCTGAAATTCCTTTAGTAGTAGTGGTGTTAACTCTTCTCTGAAAGTTTGGTAGAACTCTGCAGTGAAGCCGTCTGGACCTGGGTTTTTTTTTTTTTTGTTGGGAGTTTTTTGATTACCTTTTCAAGCTCTTCTTTTGTTATGGGTCTATTTAGTTGTTCTACCTCTGTTTGTGTTAGTTTAGGTAGGTAGTGTGTTTCTAGGAATTCATCCATTCCTTCTAGGTTTTCAAATTTGAGTACAGTTTTTCATAGTAATCTGATATGATTCTTTTAATTTCAGTTGGGTCTACTGTAATATCGTCCATCTCATTTCTTATTTGGGTTATCTGCTTCCTCTCCTGTTTTTCTTTTGTCAGTTTGGCCAATGGTTTATCAATTTTGTTGAGTTTTCGAAAAACTAGCTTTTGGTCTTGTTAATTCTTTCAATTGTTTTTCTCTTTTAGTGGTTTTTATTTAATTTAGTTCAGCTCTAATTTTTATTATTTGTTTTCTTCTGGTGACTGTGGGTTTCTTTTGTTGCTCTCTTTCTATTTGTTCAAGTTGTAGGGATAGTTCTTTGATTTTGGCCCTTTCTTTTTTTGGATGTGTGCATTTATTGATATAAACTGGCCTCTGAGCACCGTTTTTGCTGTGTCCCAAAGGTTCTGATAGGAAGTGTTTTCGTTCTCATTGGATTCTCTGAATTTCTTTATTCCATCCTTAACGTCTTCTATAATTCAGTCTTTTTTGAGCAGGGTATTGTTCAGTTTCCGAGTGTTTCATTTCTTTTCCCTGCTTTTCCTGTTATGGCCTTATGGTCAGAGAAGATGCTTTGTAATATTTCAGTGTTTTGGATTCTGCTAAGGCTTGCTTTATGGCCTAGTATGTGGTCTATTCTAGAGAATGTCCCATGTGCACTAGAAAAGAAAGTATAGTTGGTTGCTTTTGGGTGGACTGTTCTGTATATGTCTACGAGGTCAAGTTGGTTGATTGTGGCATTTAGATCTTCCATGTCTTTATTGAGCTTCTTTCTTGATGTCCTGTCTTTTACTGAAAGTGGTGTGTTGAAGTCTCCTACTAATATTGTGGAGCTGTTTATTTCACTTTTCAATGCTGATAGAGTTTGTTTTATGTATCTTGCAGCCCTGTCATTGGATGCATAAATATTTAATATGGTTATATCTTCTTGGTGTATTGTCCCTATAATCATTATATAGTGTCCTTCCTTATCATTTTTGATGGATTTAACTTTAAAGTCTATTTGTCAGAAATTAATATTGCCACTCCTGCTTTTTGACTGTTGTTTGCTTGATATATTTTTTCCATCCTTTGAGTTTGAGTTTTAGTTTGTTCGTGTCTCTATGTCTAAGGTGTGTCTTGTAGGCAGCATATAGACGGATCTTGTTTTTTAATCCATTCTGCCACTCTCTGTCTCTTTATTGGTACATTTAGTCCATTTACGTTCAGGGTAATCATTGATAGGTATGAATTTACTGCTATCATTTTGATGTCTTTTTTTGTGTGCTGACAGCTTCTTTTTCCCACTTGATTTTATGTGCTGAGTAGATTTTCTTTATATATTGTCCTTTCCTCATATTTGTTGTTGATTTTGTTTCTGCTGAGTCTGTATTTTTCCCTTGTATTTTATTTTGATGAGTAGGGTAGCTTGTCTCCTTTGTGGTTACCTTATTATTTACCTTTATTTTTCTAAATTTAGAACTAACTTTTATTTCTTTGTATCGCTGTATCTTCCTCTCCATATGGAAGGTATATGATTACATTTCTTAGTCCCTCTATTATTTTAATGTTGTCTTCTTTTATACAATAACATTGTGGTTAACCTGTGTTGGGCTTTTTTTTTTTCTTTTTTAATCTTGCTTTGTTTTTTTCTTTTTTTCAATTTCCCTGTCTGGGTTGACTTCTGGTTGCTCTGCCCAGTGTTCTAGTCTTGAGTCGATACCTGATATTATTGATTTTCTAACCAAAGAACTCCCTTTAGTATATCTTGTAGTTTTGGTTTGGTTTTTACGAATTCCCTGAACTTGTGTTTATCTGGAAATGTCTTAATTTCACCTTCATATTTCAGAGACAGTTTTGATGGATATATGATTCTTGGCAGGCAATTTTTTTCCTTCAATTTTTTAAATATGTCATCCCATTGCCTTCTTGCCTGCATGGTTTCTGCCGAGTAGTCCGAGCTTATTCTTATTGGCTCTCCCTTGTAGGTGACTTTTCTTTTATCCCTCGCTGCTCTTATAATTGTCTCCTTATCTTTGGTTTTGGCAAGCTTGATTGTAATATGTCTTGGGGACTTTCAAGATCTACCTTATGTGGTGTTCGATGAGCATCTTGGATAGATATCTTCTCATCTTTCACAATATCAGGGAAGTTTTCTGCCAACAAATCCTCAACAATTTTCTCTGTATTTTCTGTTATCCCTCCCTGTTCTGGTACTCCAATCACTCATAGGTTATTTCTCTTGATGGAGTCCCACATGATTCTTAAGGTTTCTTCATTTTTTTTAATTCTTTTATCTCATTTTTCTTCAAATATATTAGTGCCAAGTGATTTATCTTTGAGTCCAGAAATTCTAGCTTCTACTTGCTCAGTTCTGCTCCTGACTTTCTATTGAGTTATCTAATTCTGTAATTTTATTGTTAATCTTCTGAATTTCTGATTGCTGTCTGTCTATGGATTTTTCCAGCTTATTAAACTTTTCATTATGTTCCTGAATAATCTTTCTGAGTTCTTTAGTTGCTTTATCTGTGTGTTCCTTGGCTTGTTCTGTGTATTGCCTCGTTTCCTTCCTGATGTCTTGAAGGGTTCTATATATTAAACTTTTGTATTCTGCATCTGGTAATTTCAGGAATGCACTTTCATCTAAAAGATCCCTAGATTCTTTGCTTTGAGAGCCTGTTGAGGTGATCATGGCCTGTTTCTTTATGTGACTTGATACTGACTGTTGTCTCCAAGCCATCTATAAGTTATTGTATTAGTTTATGCTTGCTTACTGTGTCATAGCTGCTTGCTTTGGTATACCCCTATGGGTTGCTTGAGTGAGCTAGCTTGATTATTTTCGCCTTTGGAGCTCTGGTGTCCTGTCCCCAGTTGGCTAGAGCTGTTATCAGGTATATCAGTTAGGAGTCCATTCAGTTTTCTTGTATGAATTCAACTCAGGTTTCCAGGTATCTGATATCAAGTGTGTGGTACAGGCTCTGTCCTACAATCTTAGAGGGACGGGGTGATTGGCGTATATACCCGTATCTGACTGCAGCAGGGGGTCATGCTCTGAACAAGGCAGGGGGCTGAGAACTGACCCCCAAGTGTCTCTGAGGGAAATGCGTCTCTGTTCCCTAGAGCATGCTGGTGGGTGAGCTCTGCAGAGGGACCATGGGCACCCAAAGATTTTGTTGTAAGGACTGGGAGGTACCAGTTATCCCTGGGCCCCTGTCGCGGGTGGCTGGGTGATTGGCGAGAGTTTTTCATGGGTGAGGCTGTGTTCTTCCTATTGTGTGTGTTCAGAAGGCACATAACATCTGGTGATCCTCTTTCAGTAAGGTTATGATTAACCCACTGGGTCAGGTGGTGGCAGCCTGGTCCTTCCATCATAAAATTCTCCATCAGCCTTTTGCCCAGTGGTTTTAGCAGCCATTGATAATCAGAGCTGAAATCCATTATTTCATTAGGGGTTTCAATAGGATGGGTCTCTAATTTTATCATCCTCATTGTATTAAACCAAAAAAAAAAAAACCAAACCCACTGCCGTCAAGTTGATTCCGACTCGTAGTGATCCTACAGGACAGAGTAGAACTGCCCCATAGAGTTTCCGAGGAGCACCAGGTAGATTCTAACTGCCAACCTTTTGGTTAGCCATAGCACTTAACTACTATGCCACCTGGGTTTCCCTCACTGTATTAGGAGCTAGAATTCTTTCACTAAGAACATTCATTGACTTTTTGATGTTCTTTTATATAAAGAAGGGTAAACATTCGATTATTTAGCTTTTTAATCACTGTCCAGAGCAATAAACCTCCAAAAGCAGCTCATTTTTTTTTTTTTTCCCCCTCAGTTGAGATGTTAAGAAGACAGTTTTATTGGAAGAAAGATGGCAAGGGATTACAAAGGAAGCATGATTTAGGGAGATAAGGGTTGGAAAGAGATGGAACAGCATTTCATTTCTTCATTCACACCAGCCACAGGTCAATTCTATGTTAGAAACACACAGCACAAAAGAGAGATGGAAATACAAGAATTACATAGTTACTTTCACACGGCCAACACAAAGAAACTATCTGGCTGGATTGATTTGCTAGCTCTGCATGAGTATTCTGTAGGCTCACCTGTTTTAAGTCAAATAAAGTACCTGTAGGATGAGTTGGCTCCTTTTGCACTGGCACAAAATAAATATTGCCTCAGCTAACCTATTAAAGCTTTGCTCAAGATCAATCTGACTAGTTAGGAGCAAGCTCTCTTGTGAAAGATAATCGGGGTTAGGATAGAAATCTTTAAGTGGTACAGGGTACAATCCAACATCCCTGTTGTTGTAATCTGGTCTCCACTAGCTTCCTGAGCTGAAATACTCCTGTTTCCCACACTTGCTTTGCTCCTTGTGCTTCCTCTAGGCTTGCCTCTGAGCTGGTCCTCAAGTCCATTACATGTGCCATTCATGCTGCCCAGAAAGTTCTTCCTTTCAATGCTGGCGTGGCTCACCAGTTCACTTCTGCCAGATCTTAACTCACAAGCCACCTTGTTGGGGTGATTTGCACTGACCACCCCTCCCTAGCTGCCTCAGTGTTTGATATTTTCCTTACTGGTATCTAACCATCTACCTATTTTCCTTATTTATCTTATCCATTGACTGTCTCTCCATTGGACCATAAGCTCCATGAGGGTAGGGAGTTTTGTCTGTTTGTTTACTGCTGTCTCCTCAGTACTAAAATACAGCCTGGCACATGGTCAGGTCTCAAAACATATTCGTTAAGTGAGTGAAAGATTCTTAAAAATGAGGGTTGGGAATTGAGTGAGAACAAACTGAAAATTAGACATTTTATATTTCATGATATTTACATTTTATATTTTGATTATTGTTTGTAAGTTTATTGTAAATTTTTTAAGAGATTTGTATAAATGAAACAATCATGACAATATTGAACTGCAGACCTTAGAACTCTGAAAATAAAAGCCTACATACTTCCTAAGACTAATACAAAATGTAAAAATAGTATGCCCTGACATTCTCTGTTCATTTACTTTACACAAGAATTGTACTTTAGCTCACATATTACTCTCTTGCAAAGAGATCACCAGAGGCATATGCCACCTAAATGATGGTCAGGTGGGGGCTGTGTGCCTTGTGTATTTGTTGTGTAATGCTGCATTAATGATATTTTGATGAATTCAACACTAGGAGGAACACGGAAAATACTAGGGCAGGCTGGTCTGCATGGGCATCTTCCCTTCTGGAAAGGAAGCCTAGGGACCTATTGGTGCCTCCTGATCAACTTTTCATTAGCAGGTTTATCTGAAGAGAAAGATACTCTTTCTCCCTACCGTTTTTCCTTCTCCTGTTAATTCTGCCTTGTTTTCCAAATTATTGAGTCCTAGATAACTTCTATTTTTTCACGCACTGATAGTTTCACAAGAACTTTCTTAATATAATCCAGAATGAGTAGACTTGTTGACTAAAAACTCATTTAGCTGCAAAGGTCAAGCTCATCTTCCGTATTTCTCCCTACGCTACTTTCGGCATATGAATTTGGTGCTGTGAGATCCTTACTGTTAGCTGAGCACATCTTATATGCCCACAGAGTGAATTCTTACCTGATGGGATAATAGTTATTTCCTGCTTTCTCTTACTGGCACAAACATGACAGACCTTAAATGACCAATTCTAGGGAAAGAGGGAGTATATCTGGTTGACTTTTATTGCTTTGTTTCTATTGTGGGTTTCTTTTTTTCTTAATGAGTGTGAGTCAGGAGACACTGCCACCCCCATTCTTTTCCCAGAAGTTCCCTGCCCATCGCTTTCAAGAGCTGTCTTTCAAGGAGACACATTTATGAATAAGTATATTCTGAGCATTCTTTGTGTGTGGCATTAAACCTTGGAATGTAGTCTATTGCTCTAAAAATAGTTTGGTCTTCAGGCTGCATCCTGAGAGCAGATGTACTCAACTAGCTGATGGTTTCACATGAACCTCCTGAATACAGCCTGGAATAATGCATATATTTTACAGAATAAAAAACCCTTTTACTACAGGTCAAAAGATCTGGGTATTCACTTCCCTAAGCCTATGTGATATTGGGCAAATCAGTTAAAGACTCAGAGTTGTAAGATGAGGACTCTGGGTTAGACAATCTGTAGAGTATCCTCTCAGAGTTTTAACATTCTCTGACACCAGCTTCAGTTGGCTTTTGCATACAGTGTTAATGAATGCAAAAATAAGTATTTTACTTCTATCTCACCAATTGTCTTAAATTTCAAGTAATAAATAACCTAGAGCAATTTAAAGATGTGATCCCCAAGTTCAACCTAACAAATCAGAAATATCAACAGAATGAGGAATTAATGCCATATGCTAGTCATTTTCCTGCATGTTGCCCCTACCTCGTTTTCCACATTTAAAACACGATGCCATAAAAGAACCACTGGCAAATGTGGACCAAACACAAAGACGGCATTATGGCAAATTTCATTGCTAGTACTGACTGAAACAGGGCTGCAGGAAGGGCAGCAAGTTCTACTGTTCTCATATATAAATACTACGTCCAAGGAGCTTTCAAATCAGATTAAAATGGTGTCTGACGAGAACAGCATGTTGTTCCAGTCTCATGGCAACTTCTGCTACTTCTTTTACTATGCCTACTGACACCACACTTTGGAGGGACCATCAGACGAGATTCCCCTCCTAGTTGTAGCTTAAAAGCCCTATGTAGGCACCCACATAAATGTAGCAATCCCCACATTACCTAGTATACCACCACTCCCATGGCGAGTTATGACTCCTCCATGTTGCTAAAGGTGACAAAAGCTCTCCACAATTAAACAAATATTTATTCTGCATTTATTATGGGGGAACAGAAGAAAACCCACATGATCTTACTATGAAGGCAATTATGTCTTTGCAAGATGCTGACATTAGTTCCTTGTGAAATCTTAATAATAAGTCCTCATATTTGGAAAATGCTTCAGTTTCCAGGTCATAGACAGGATCTCCTCAAAATGCCCTGTCTGGTAGAAAGATATACACTACATCTAGTTTTCAGGTAAAAAGAGGGCAAGGCTCAGAATGGCTACCTGGTTTGCAGAGGAAGTGGAAAAGCTGAGACTTGAATAAAAACCTTTGGATTCCAAATTTAGGGCTTTGTTTACTCCCACAAGACGTTACCATAAAGGAGGATTCTAAATCTAGTTCTGTTAGGAAGACGCAACCTTCCAGTGCTGGAAGCTCATGACTACTTTGTTTTTCAGGGTCAAATAGGACTTGCCCAGAAGAGCTTGCCACAAATTTCACCAACAACTTCCCAGATGATTCTGGGATTCAGAGAAATGGGCTTGGGCCTTAACTGCTGCTGATGAATTGGGCAGTCTGTGGGACAGGAAAGTCACTGTCTGGGCTTTGGCATCCTTGGAGGTAAAAATGAAAGATACTACTCAATGGTCTTCGGGGCCCTTTCTGACTGTGACATTCTATAGTTTTACATAATAAAGACCCTCTAAATGTTGTTTAAATAAATTAAAAAAATAACCCACATGTCTATGTTTTCTTAGAATTCAGGTTACAGATTTTAAACAACCCTTCTAAGAACTAATTAGAATATTAATTGGTCCTAGGACTATGTTTCCTGTCTCCTTTAGCCCCAGTGTAAACCTTAAGAGTAGTGTTCTTAGAGGGCGGTCTTGGACCACCTAGTGAGATCCACTGCAGCAGAATATTGGCAGGTGGGGCCCAGCAGGCTGGATTTTCAGCCTTCTGTAACTCTTCAAGGACAAGTCCCCTTCCCAGGCTATCTCACAGATAAGTAGGCAGGCAGGTGGGCAGGTAGGCGGGCAGGTGGGCAAGGTAAGCAGGTATAGCATGCAGACTATATAAAAATACATACCTGATGCTGTGGTTGTTAGTTGCCATCAAGTTGATTGATTGCAACTCATGGTGACATACCTGATACCATAACTCCATGGGGGATACTGAGAATGTAGGGGCATTTTACGTTCTTTATTGATTGACTGACTGATTTTTTAAAATATATTCTTTACTCCTCTCTTAATTTCCAAATTTTCTAAGATGAACATATACTACTTTTATATTAAAAAAAGATGAAAATAAATCAGTATATACAACTTCATGTATCCCATACAATTGCAATTTTGTAACAAAAGAAAAAAAAAGCAAAACAAAACAAAAAATTCACAGTTGAAAAAAACAGAAGGAAATATACCAGAATGTTAACAATAGTTAATTTGGAATAACTTGCTACATTCCAGAAGAATTCATTTATGACCAGGGCTGAATTTTTTCTTCCTGTGATTTTTTCCTATATTTTCTGAATTACGTAGCGGGGTGACATAGTGAATGTTTCATATAGCAACATAATCTATGTCCTTTTCTTACTGCTCTAGATCCATCTGGAAGGTATAACTGTCCCCACTCCACTCTCTAGCACTGCTAACAAGAATAAACAAATAACAGTAATGTCCACACCAACGGAGACAGAACAGTATAGCACTTAGAAGCTTGAGTTCTGGAGTTAAGATTGTCTGGCTTGAATTCTGGCCCCACCATTTTGCAGCTGTCTGACCTTAGGTAAGTAACTTAACATCTCAGATATTTCTTCTTTGAGAGGTTAATGGTGGCACGAGGTGCTGAGCTAAGAGAAGGGGATCTAGCTGAGCCCCACAGGCCAGGGTGCCTCTGCCCCTTACCCCTGCAGAGATTCTGGAGTTTCCCTTCAGGTTTGTAAGTGGAGGCTCTGGGCCACTGTCTTACTTATCTAGTGCTGCTATAACAGAAACACCACAAGTGGATGGCTTTCATAAAGAGAAGTTTATTCTCTCACAGTTTAGAAAGTTAGAAGTCTGAATTCAGGATGACAGCTTTAGGGGAAGACTTCCTCTGTCAGCTCTGGGGGCAGGTCATTATTGTCAATCTTGCCCTGACCTAGGAGTTTCTCAGCACAGGAACCCTGGGTCCAAAGGATACACTTTGCTCCAGCCTCTTCATCCTTGGTGGTAGGAGGTCCCTTTCCTCTCTACACGATTCACTCTTTTATATCTCAAAAGCAATTGACCCAAGATACAACCTAATCCTATAGATTGAGTTCTGATTCATTAACATAACTACCTCTAATTCTGCCTCCTGAACATCATAGAGGTTAGAATTTACAACACATAGGATAATCACATCAGATCACAAAATTGAGGATAACCACACAATACTGGGAATCATGGTCTAGCCAAGTTAACACACATTTTGGGGGGACACAATTCAATCCATAACAGCCAGCATTTCCTTGGAAAAAGGCAACCAGTGGCCTCTTCTTAGGGAACCTGGTAGGGAGGTCTCAACATCACCATGATTTGTTCTGGGTGAAAATCTAAAATGTCAGTTTACAATCTTCTAGTTGGTAAGCTGCCAGAGAACATGGATTTTACTGTAGTTTGAAAAAGGCATCTTGGATTTGAAAAGAAATGAAAGGCTAATGTTTAAAGCATCATAAAGAGAGAAACTATTATTTGTGTAATGTACTATTTCCTGAGAATTTCAGTTATCTGTCAGCAAGGAATTTGGGAGGGATAAAAATAAAAATCGCCACGGAACTCTGTGAAGAAAGCTCTCCTTGTCACAATCATTTGCTCCCTGGCTTCCTACTGATCTGACCCATGCAATGCTGAAGCACTGAGGCCTAGACAGCGGCATTTCCCAAGCTGACTGCTGTTGAGTCCTAGGAGATCTCTGAAGAAACGCAGCCCTGTCAAATAGAAGGGAAATGCCACCACCTGACTGCTCCAGCGCACCCCCACTCTCTCAGAGCTAGAAGAGGTACGTGAAAATGGAAAGGCTCAGACATCCTGAAATAAAGAAACCTGTCCAACTGTTTAAGTCAGCTCATCCCCAATGCACAGGAATACCTCTCTTTAATTCCAACTGCATCCGGGATACTCCGAAGAGTGTGCTGCAACGTCTCCTTGTTATACGCCAGTACTGCTGGTTCTTCCTCATCTCCCTAACCACTAAATGGTGGGCAGCCCCAGGACTTAACAGCTGGAGTACTTTTCCTCCACTCGTTTTTAGAACAGTATCTGTGAAGTATTTTGGACAGAAAAGTGAAGCATCTGATTGCACTGGAAACAAGAGGCAATAATAATAACTCTCTAGATCTACCTCCTCCTCCAGTTACCATTCCATTGCTTTCCTTCCATTTACAGCAAGGTTCTTTGAAAGACTTGTCTACAATTATTATCTCTAATTCTTTCCTTCTATCCTCTCTTTAAACCCTTTACAGTCCGTTTTTGCCTTGCCACTTCACAAAAACTGCTCTTTATCAAGGTAAGCAATGACTTCCACATGGTTGAATCTAATGGTCTACCTTCAGACCCAATTTTACTGGACCCGGCAACAGCATCTGATAAAGCTGATCGCCCTTTTCTGGAGAGACTTTCTGTTTTTGGTTTCTAGGACTCAGAATTGACTCGATGGCAGTTTTCCTTTTTTATTTAGGAAACCACACTCGCCTGATTCTCCTCAAACTCCTGTGGACACCATTTCTCCTTCACTGGTTCCCTCATCTACCCCACATGGAAGTGTCCCAGGACTTTGACCTCTTCCGTCTGCACTCATACCCTGGGTAATAATCTCATCCAGTGTTGCAGTTTTAAGAAGCACTAAGATGCTAAGATTTCCAAATATACACCCCCAACTTAGTCCTCTCTCTTGAACGGCAGACACATACGCCCAGCTACCTATTTGACATTCAATATCTAAAAAAAACCAAAAACCTGTCGCTGTCAAATTGGTTGTGACTCACGACAATTCCATGTGTTACAGAGTAGAACTGTTCCGTCAGATTTTCATGGCTGTAATGTTTATGAAAGCATACTGCCAGGCCTTTTTTCTGCTGTACCACTGCATGGGCTCAAACTGCCAACCTTTAAGCTAGTAGCCGAGTGCAAACTGTTTGCACCACCCAGGGACCTTTCTCGATATCTAATATGCATACCAAATTTAACATGTCCAAAACTGCGATCCTGCTACATCCCCTCAGACCCACTCCCCTTACTTTCTTCCCTACCTCAGTAAATGGAAACTCCATACTTCCAGCTGTTCAGGCCAATAAAATTTTGGCCAGTTATAGTTGCCTTCTCTACTTCCCTCAGACCTCAACTCAAACCATCAGCAAACCCCACTGGATCTGTCTTAAAACCTGTGCAGAATCCAACTGCTTCTCACCACCTCTAGTCTAAGCTATTATTATCGCTCACATGAGTGGCAACAACCTTCTACCCTGCCTCCCTTTCAGCAGCTGCAGTTGCCTCTTAAAATGTCAGTCAGATCATGTCACTCCTCTGCTCACTACCCTCCAATTGCTCCCATCTCAGAGTAAAGGCCGAAATCCTGACAATAACTGATAAGAACCTACATGATCGGGTCCCCCATTGCTTACTCTGACCCACTAAGACTGGCCTTCTCTCTCTCCCTCCAACACACCAGGCACACTCCTACTTGAGGGCCTTTGTGCCTGCTGTTCCTTATGCCTGGAATGTTCTTGGCTTGATCCCATAAATCTTCCAAGATGTTACTCAAATGACACCTTCTCAGTGAGGCCTACCTAACGCTGTAACCCCTGTGCTTCCTAACCTCCTTTCTGGCTTCACATTTCTTTTAAGCACTGACCACAAACATAGTTTATGCTTTCCTTATTTATTGTTTCTCCCATGAATATGTAAGCCCACAAGCACAGGTATTCTTATCTTCTTTGTTCATTATTTTGTCTCCAGTGCCTAGAAAACTGCCTGAATATAACAGGCACTCAATAAATATCTGTTGAATAAATAATTCTTTTTTTTTTTTTTAAAGGGAGCTGCTGTGTTTTATCACAATCCTACTCTGGAGTAAGCTGAGACTTTTTTTTAAAAGCTAAAATCCCCTTGGTTAGCTCTAATATTAAATGAGGTCAAGCAGAAATGCCTTTTTTTGTCATTTTTGATGATGACAATGTTACAAATTGTATTTATTTTTTTCTGCCCTAAATATAGCCTAGTGTATGAATACATATATTGCAAAATTCAGGCCACCATCTGACCTAAGATGTTACCACCTTAAAGGGTAGGCCTTCCTGTCTGACCATGTGGCTTTGGAAGTTTGCAGGAATTTGGGATGGAAGTGTATTTAATTCAGAGGGCAGCGGGGCTTGTTATTAACTGCCTATGAAGACCTTGTTGTGTCGAGATTTGCCATTTTTGTTCTAAAAATACACACCATAAAAATTTTTCATGGAGTGGTGTAGTCAGCAGTCTCTAACTGCTCACATTTTTACCATAATATCCACGAGTGCTATCAATGGGACAAATTGGGGGATTTTGTGGTTCCTCATCTGTTACAGCAGACACCAGTAAAAGAACGTTAATTTTTCTATTTCAGGTGAAGAAAAAGCTGTTTCCAAGTACTTGGAGCATCTCCTAATAGCGAAGTGTTCATATGGCCTCATCCTACATTAAGTTTCTTTTTACCCCTTCAGCACTGCAGCAGGCAGTGTAGTCCAAACATGTGTGGCACAGTGATGACAGCTCGAGAGCGAGAAGTCAACTGTCAGTACCCACCACTTATCGCATCCAGAAGTATTTGAAAGGAATGTAAACAGAGAGAATGGCTCAACCGTGTCCAAATGTCTCAATCAGTTACTACCAAAATGTTAAGTTTTCACCAATTTATAGTATTGCTTTATTTAGAGGACATAAAATTTACACATTTTAGCTATCATGAAAAAATTTTAACCCTTAGGATTAAAAAGAATGGACACTTCAAGATGTAGGTTTTGCAAAAGACAGAAGCTAAATTATTTGAATGAATGGTACTGGAATGAAAATGTATTCTGGCAGACAGACTTGGCTTAAGGTTCAAAATCTATAATATGAGTCAGTCTCAAATGCCTGTGAGTGAAGCAGGCCGGGTGTCAGACTATCAAAGTGGAATGCCCAGTAGGGGGCTACCACATAGTTCCCACCAATCACTGCCTTATAGAAGTGGGCCCCAGTGTTGCCTAACACTTCTGCTTTTATAGGAGAAAACAAGGAAGAAAAAAAAAATCTGAATTTTCATGTGAATTTTTAAAATGTAAAATTTTTATGAAAAATTCGTATTTTATATAAATATTTAATTTTTTATGTAAAAATCTTGTTTAAAAAAAAAAAAAGGCTGATCTGTTGCTCCATCCAGCTTCTGATCTCAAATCTGGTGGTGGATAGGAAAGACGGGCAGTGGGGAAAAACGTGCATCCAATAAACCATCCTGCCCCAAAGTTTTACCATAAGCCTTGCGATGGCACCACTCATTACAGGGTCCTCTATGGAATGCCTGCTATATGCCAGGCCCTGTGTGACTGTTAGTACCTCCACATATCCCGCAGGTCTGGTAGACTCGGCTCCTGTCACTCAGCTACTTAATGTAATAAACCTAAGCTTTTACAACCTCAAGTCAATGGGGGATCCTAAATACTTTGCAATCATAGAAAGAAATACCTTGTTTCAAGTTAGGAAGTGAGCATTAAACACTAGTGACATGATCAAGATCATAACCTTTTTGTTTTGAGATTTAAAAAATATATATATATTCCTTTCGTTATTTGTCTTTTGCTTTCCAACCAAAAGAAAGAGAATGATATTATGTAATCATTGCTCACTGATGGCGGGTAATAAAGTCACCCAATCACTTGCTTCATTTACACGTCATGGTTATGTGTCCTGTGGGCAACCACCAGGCACACCTCTGCCTGGGAAGGCACATATTTGTCTAAAATGTTGAATACTAGAAGTTAAGAAGGTGACATCATAATATTAAGTTCACATTTGTAACTGACGACTACGTGACCATGTAGAAGTAGAGAAATTAATGTTTTCATTATTTTCCATGTTGTTATAACTATAAAGAGTTTGTTCACTTCATTTCAACTAATGTGAGTCTACAAGTCTAAGTAATAAACATATGCATCTTTGCAAAGATCTGGTCCTACACTATGACTAAAATGAGATTTATATGGATAACCTGCTAATACCTCTGAGAAGATTTATGCTCTTTCCAACATGGTGAATTCCCTCTTTATAGTTATTCTATTTATTGCTTTGGAGCAATGCTGAATGAATCATTTGGAAGAAATTGTTGGTAAAGAGTAACTAGGCAAAAAATAAAATTACAAACTACTCTTAGAAATAAACTTAAGGCTGAGGAAATTTCTGTCTTAAAGTTTGTTTTTCATATTTTATAATCTCCTGCAATCGCCTGTTTGTCTAAAGAACTTTCTAAATAGACCTAGTGGGACCTCCTGGCAGTCCTAAGAGCGTGCTAAAAGAAATGCAATTTTCTACATTTGAAATTCTGGGCGAACATAAAAGGTACAAGTAAAATCACCAATTAGCCACTTTTCCTGTGTACTCGCCAAATTTAGCTGTCTGGGACGCCTTCTGAGTATGTAGCTTACTAGTGGCATCTAATCTACCATCTTGAGGTAGGAGGCTTCCTGCCAGGAATCAGACTGCTTCAGTTGTTGGGTAATATGGGGACCAGATTATTAAAAGCAGCTAATATTTAGTTTAGACTGGGGTCAACTTATATGCAGAAGGTTCTAGATACATCTAAGTTATGGTCCAATGAATCCATATGGGCTGTGTGTCACTGGTCACTGCTGTGGAACTGAAGAGTTTTTTAAGAAATTCATGGTCAATATATCCCATAGCTGCTCCACTGTCCAGGGCTCAGTGGCATCTAAGAAGATGGCCTGAGTGTTCAAGGCTCACACAAGAGAAATTTAACAATAGGTAGCAATATTTTCCCTCATTTTTAAAAAAAAAATTATTCAGTTAGGAGAGCATAATGGAAATGCTGCAGTCAAATCTTAAAATCTTAGATTTCACAAAAAACCTAAGTTGTGATGCTGCTAAGCCAGTAGACCTTTAATCAGACAGGTTTTTGAAAGATTTCTGTTACCAATATATTGGCCTGAATTGCTGGTTTGAGGAATCTATTCTTGTAACTTTGAACAAAGAAAAAATTTCTGTTGTGGTGTCTCTGAATTCCCTTGTCAGTTGGTTTATATTTATAGGTTAGAGTAACATTTTATCAAAATGTGGTAACCACTACTATCTCCACCAAGGGAGCACGGTGAAACGAAAGGAGACACCACCCTTGTTGTAGTCAGTGTAAATGGCACCTTTGGAGCATACTTACAAGGCAAATGGAGTCTGTGGAGCTATGCAAGGACATGGCCCTGAGAGATTCTCTATGACTACCACTACACTTCCCCCATCTCAAACACCACCACCATCCATCAGAATTAATGTAGCACCTATTACATGTACTTTAGGTATATTATTCAATGAATTTTCAGAATGCTATGATCTCTTCAGTAGTATTCCCATTTTAAAGATAAGAAAGCCAAGGGTCATTAGTTGTAATCTGCCCCAAGATAAATCCCACGTCTGGCTAACTTCAAAGGCCATTATCGTATTCATTTCACCACACTGCTTCTTTGTAGATGTTCTTGATAATACCTTTTTTAGCCTTCTAAAAAACCTGAAACTATTTCAAAATTAGAAGTTAAATAAATCAAATTTAAAAAATAAAATTAAATGAATGAACAACAAACAAACAAAAAATGGAGGCATAACTTACATACCAAAGAATACACAGGAAGAATTGCAGGAAGATGGCGGTGTAAAAAAGACCATTGTTCCAACCCTCCCACACAAATATAGGGAGAAATACAACAAGGAAATGGTGCTCAGCAATACTGGGGAAACTAACACAACTTGTACAAGGCAAAGTCATGGAAGCTCCATAGACATATTCAAACTCCCTGAGGACCAAATTGCTAGGCTTAGGGCTCTGGGGACTATGGTCTCAGGGAATGTCTAGCTCAACTGGCATAACATAGTTTATAAAGAAAATGTTCTATATTCTACTTGGTGAGTAGCATCTAGGGTCTTAAAAGCCTGTAAGTGGCCAAGATACTCCATTGGTCTCACCCCTTTGGGAACAATGGAGAATGAAGAAAACTAAAGACGCAATGGAAAGATTAGTCCAAAGGACTAATGGGCCCAAACTACCATGGCAGCCACCAGACTGAGTCCAGTACAACCAGATGGTACCTGGCTACCACCACTGACTGCTCTGACAGGAATCAAAATAGAGGGTTCTGGACAGAGCTGGAGAAAAATGTAGAACAAATTCTAACTCACAAAAAAAGACCAGACTTACTAGCCTGACAGAGATTGGAGAAACCCCAAGAGTATGGCCCCCAGACACACTTTTAGCTCAGTAATGAAGTCACCCTTCAGCCAAAGATTAGATGGGCCCATGAAACAAAACAAAACTAAAGGGGCACACCTTCCCAGAGGCAAGGACTAGAAGGCAGGTAGGGTCAGGAAAGCTGGTAACAGGGAACCCGAGGTCAAGAAAGGAGAGCTTTGACACATCATGGAGTTGTTAACCAATGTCATAAAACAATATATGTGCTAACTGTTTAATGAGAAGATAGTTTGTTCTGTAAACCTTCAACTAAAGTGCATTAAAAAAAAAAAAAGGAAATGGTGCTCAGCCTTGAGGGACTCTGAATCAGGAGGCAGAGGACAACAGCTAGGAAACTACAGACAGGCAAGAATCAACAAACAACAAGCTGCATAAGGTAGGGAAATCACTTTACCCATTGTTCCCACCCCTCTCGCTACCAACATGGGTAATGGCTGCTGTGAACTGGGGAAGTGGCCCTAGCAAATGAACCTGCTTCCCTAACCCCCACATGCCCTGCCTGTACAAAGAGACAAGATTCCAAGCTTCCACTCTAAAATCAACCAGACAGGCCTCCCTAGGGGGTCTGTTTGGAATATGCCAGTACCTCCCCCACCTGGACACTATCAGCTGCAAGCCTGCTGCAAATTGCTACAAAAGGTCCCTACAGTGGAGTCTGCTCCAACAGACCACCCGTCTAAGTATCCCATAGCTCAGACCTCTGTAACCAAAAGGACAGACCTCTCTGGGGGTCAGTTCAAGTTTGTTTGCTCCCCCTTTCTGTCAGCGCTGAGAACTGCTGACTGAGGTCGCTGTGTTTTAGGAAGGAGGCATCTTGAGTGGAGGCTACACCCACAGCCAACATACTACTGGGGGCGGTGGGCAGGGTGAGGTTCTGATAGCAACAAGCCAGACCTCTATGGGGGTCCGTTTGAAGCATGACAGCCCCTCTCCCATCTGGTTACAGTTGGCTGCAAGGCTGCTGTGAATTGCTACAGAAGGTACCATGCAGTGGAATTTGCTCCCATAGTCAGCACACCCCATAGATCAGGCACCCAAAACCAACAGGACAGGCCTCCTTGGGGGTCAGTTCAGGTCTGTCTGTCTGTCCCTCCTTCCAGTCAGCACTGAGTACTACTAACTGAGGCTTCTGTGTGTTAGGAAAAAAATATCTTGAGTGGGGGTCACACTTAAAGTCAACAATCTACGGGGGGTGGGGGGTGGGGGGGACACTGACAACAAGGCAGACCTCCCTAGAGTTCTAATTTGAGTGTGACAGCCCCTCCCCCACCTCCTGCAGTGGAGTCTGCTTCCTTAGTCAGCACTCTCGTGACTCTCTGGGCACCCCATAGCTCAGGCCTCTGAAAAGAACAGGACAGATCTCCTTGGGGGTTATTTTAGGTCATCTGCTCCCTCTTCTGGTCTGCACTGAGGACTACTGACTGAGGCTGCTGCATGCCTTCTAAGCAGGCATCTTGAGTGGAGGCTGTACCCACAACCAACATGCTATGGAGGTGGAAGGGTCAATAGCAACAAGATAAATTTCCCTGGGGGGTCTGCTTGGAGCATAACAGACCCTCCACCACCAGATAACAGCTGGCTGCTGGACTGATACGAACTCCTACAGAGTTCCCTACAGTGGAACCAGGAGGCAGGTCACCTAAGTGGAGACTGCTTCCCCAACCACCACAGGGCCACGGGGGCTCCGAAATCAACAAGACAGGTCAGGAGGCCCTTCTGGGGTGTGCCAGCCCCTCCTCTTCCTGGAATGGAGGAAAGTCTGCTGTGTTTCCCCTGAATTCCAGCTCAGATATAAAAAGACCCCACAAAGCAGGAAAGGAAGCCTTAGGCAAAACTGGAGGGCAACACCCAACCAGAGAGAGGACTGTGCACCCAGGTGGACAGATTGATTGGTGTGCTGTAAAACACCCTAGTGGCGGTGCCCCCTGGTGGACAGACTGACCAAAGCATGTTCTTTAGTGTGTTTGGAAGACACTGGAAGTTGAAAACTGAGATCTAGAACTTTAGAATTCTAATTAAATCAGGGAAGGAGAAGGAGCTACCACAGAGAGGGACAAGAAGTGGTAAGCAAAGGCCGAAGGCTCTGCTTGCCTAACAGTTTTTTATGGAAAGTAGTGTGGGTAAAAACAATAAATACTGGGGCAAAGTGAGAAAATTATCACCCTCAAAAACTCCAATCACCCAACAAAAAATCAAAGACACACAATAAAAATGATGGCCCTTCCAGATAATCATGATGAAGGGAGTAAAAGTATATTACACACCTATGGAAGACCAAATAATAAAAAAGAATGGAAGTATATAATACAACAGTGTTAGGTATAATTAAAGAGTTAAGGAAAAACACAGACAAAGACCTAAAAGAAATATGGAAAACAACACAAGAACGAGAGACGATGAAATTAAAAAACATTCCCAGACAAACAGAAGCAGAGAGAGTTCATATCCACTATACTGGCCCTATACTGGCACTATAATAAATATTAATGAGAGTTCTGCAGATGGAAGTGAAAAGACACTAGAAAGCAATTCAAAGTCATATATAAAAAGAGAAATCACCAATAAAGGAAACTGCATGGACAAGTATAAGGGATGGTAAGTTATTCATGCTTGATATTTCTTTTTGTCCTTCATGCTTTTTAATGACAAACTTTAAAAAAAAAAAAGGATAAAATTATATTACAGGGCACATGAAATATAAAGATGTAAATTAGTGGTAACAACAAAATAGAGGAGGAGGGCAGAAGAAATGGTATAGGTATAGAATTTCTTGGGTGTTACTGAAGCTAAGTTGGTATTAGCATTCTCTAAGATGTTATAAACTGTTAAGAGTAATATGGTAACCAGTAAGAAAATATCTAAAAAACATACACAAAAGAAAAGGAGAAGGGAATCAAAGTGGCTCATTAAAATGAACCAACAAAACACAAAAACAAGTAGTAGTAAAGGATACAGTAAAGGATAAAGACAAGGAAGGCTGAAGACACACAAAAACCAAATAACAAAATGGCGGAAGTTAGTCACTTCTGAGTGGTTTAAAGCCAGGAAAGGTGTGCGTCAGGGCTGTATCCTTTCACCATACCTATTCAATCTGTAGCCTGAGCAAATAATCCAAGAAGCTGGACTATATGAAGAAGAACAGGACATCAGGATTGGAGGAAGGCTCATTAACAACCTGCGATATGCAGATGACACAACTTTGCTTGCTGAAAGTGAAGAGGACTTGAAGTACTCACTGATGAAGATCAAAGACCACAGCCTTCAGTATGGATTACAACTCAACATAAAGAAAACAAAAACCCTCAAAACTGGACCAATAAGCCTCATCATGATAAACGGAGAAAAGACTGAAATTGTCAAGGATTTCATTTTACTTGGATCCACCATCAACACCCCTGGAAGCAGCAGTCAAGAAATCAAAAGATGCACTGCACTGGGCAAATCTGCTACAAAAGAACTCTTTAAAGTGTTAAAAAGCAAAGATGTCACCTTGAAGACTAAGGTGCGCCTGACCCAAGCTATGGTACTTTCAATCGCATCATACGCAAGTGAAAGCTGGACCATGGATAAGGAAGACCAAAGAAGAACTGATGCCTTTGAATTGTGGTGATGATGAAGAATATTAAATACACCATGGACTGCCAAAAGAATGAACAAATCTGTCTTGGAAGAAGTATAACCAGAACCATCCTTAGAAGCACGGATGGCGAAACTGTGTCTTACATACTTTGGACATGTTGTCAGGAGGAATCAGTCCCCGGAGAAGAACGTCATGCTTGGTGAAGTACAGGGTCAGCAGAAAAGAGGAAGACCCTCAACGAGACAGACTGATACAGTGGCTGGCAACAATGGGCTCAAGCACAACAACCACTGAAAGGATGGCACAGGACCAGGCAGTGTTTCATTCTGTGGTACACAGGGTCACTATGAGTCAGAACTGACTCGATGGCACCTAACAACAACAACAAGGTCACTTCTTATTGGTATTTATGGTAAATGTAAATTTACTAAATCCAATTAAAAGGCAGAGTGTCACAGGATGGATAATAAAACATGATGAAGGGTAGGGCTGAACAGTCCATTAATATAATTGCTGTTAATATGTTGTACATTTATCAAAAGTTGAATTGGCAAAAGTTGTGTGATAGATATATTTACAACGACAACGACAAAAAAAAAAGTTACTGCGGAGGCTGCTTATGTACAACTACACACCTCACAGGATTTGGTTACTTGGTTTGGAGACTTAGGGTCATGGTTTCATGGGACATCGCAGTTAACTGGCCTAATAACACGTTTAGTGCTTCTGTTTTACCTCCTGCTGTTGTTAGGTGTGGTCAAGTTGCTTCTGACTCATAGAGACATTATACCTAGTGCATTGCATAGTGCCTGGGGTCTTAAAAGCTTGCAAGCTGCCATACAAGATATAACAATTGATCTCTATTAGCCTGGAACAACAGGGAAAGGAGGAGAGTCAGGAATAGACGGAAGAAATGGAAAGAGTGGACAAGTGCCTCCACGAAAAACTGCCTCCTTTGCCATGAGACCAGAACTGCCGGTTCCCAGTTACAACTATTGGACATTTTGATCAAAGATTCTATGGATGAATCTTTGATCAAAAAGGGGGAAATACAGAACAGAATTTAAAATTCTCATGGATTCCAGACTTCAGACTTTCTGGAACCATAAAGGCTGGATGAACCCCTGAAACTACTGCCCCACGGCAACCTTTATACCTTAAACCAAAAATATCCCCTGAAGTCTTCGTAAAACCAAACAATACTTTAGCTTAACTAGTAAAGAACGTCTGCTTTGAGCATTGTGCTCTTTTAAGACCTATCTATATGGGATCAAATGGACAACAGCAACTCAAAAGAACAGATGGGAAACTCAGGGGGCAGTGAGTTTATGTTAATGGGGGAGGGATGCTTCAGAAAAGGAGGGTGAGAATGGTTGCACAACTTGAAGGATGTTAATGTCACTGAATTGTACATGCAGAAATTGTTTTGCTATGTATATTCTCAACAAAAATTTTTAAAAAGATTAAAAATGCACAAAGATGTTAAGTAAAGGTATGACTTTTGACCATTTGTATACACCCATGAAACCAACACCCACATAGAAAATTTCCCATGTAGGACATGTCTACTACCCCAGAAAATTCCATTAGGTTCTTTCATTGAGGCAACCACTGGATTTCTATCACTGTACCTTAGTTTTGCCTGTTTTTGAACTTGATATAAATAGAATTACTCAGTAAGTACTGTGTCTGATCTCAGTCATTCAGCATGATGTTCTTGAGATTCACCCACGTTACTGTATGTGTCAGTAGTTTGCTCCTTTGGCTGAATAGAATCTACTGTATAAATACAACACAATTTATGTTTCTGTCGATAGACATTAGGTTGCTTTTAGTTTTTTTCTTTTCCTTGATGAATTGCTCTCAATTCTTTGTCCTGCTCCAAGCCCTTGGAATGCTGCCACTGTGCACTTGGTGAAGACTTCATAGGCAAGAAATGGTGGTGGATGCAAGATTCACCCTTTGAATGGGGCTTCCTAGGATTTTAATCTGTCACAGCAATCCACATGTGGCTATAAAGAGTTCGTCAAAACTTTTCCTGGTTTCTCTTTACACCTACCCGTGTCACCTTCACTCCTCCTCCTGCTGCTCCACCAGAGTCTTTTCTCTCCTAGGAAAGGATTGTCCCTCACTGGCATTTAGTTCATTTAAGCTTTTCTTTGCATATCTGGAGCCCTGTGGCACAGTGGTTAAGAGTTCAGGCTAACCAGGTCAGCAGTTTGGATCTACCAGCCACTCCTTGGAAACCATATGGGGCAGTTCTACTCTGTCCTAAAGGGTTTCTATGAGTTGGGATCGACTTGATGACAATGGGCTTGGTTTTAGTATTTGTTTGTTTGTTTTGCATATTCAGTTCTCTGGATGATTTTTTAAAAGTTATGATTTTATAGTTTATTCAGCTCTTTCTCAATGCTGGAGGCAGAAACAATAGTCTTCTGTGATTTTCTTCATCCTAATTGGAAGTGGAAGTCTCTTTTTCACTTCTTTTGATAGCTTTCTCTTGTGTACCTCATGTTTTATATTTAAGTCATCCTTTCATGGCTTCATTTTAGAGGTAAGTTAAGCCTAGCAAAAAGCTCTCATGAATTCTTATTTGTGCTATTCCTAATGGCGAAGAAACTGAAGTTTTCAAGGATTTCATTCTACTTGAATCAACAGTCAATGCCCATGGAAGCAGCAGTTAAGAAATCAAATGACATACTACATTGGGAAAATTTGCTGGAAAAGATCTCTTTAAAGTATTAAAAAGCAAAGACATACTTTGATGACTAAGGTATACCTGACTCAAGCTACGGTCTTTTCAATCGCCCCGTACAAATGGAAAAACTGGGCAATGAAAAAGGAAGATTCAATGCATTTGAACTGTGGTGTTGGTGAAGACTACTGAACGTACTGCAGACTGCCAGAAAAACGAACTAATCGGCCTTGGAGGAAGCACAACCAGAATGCTCCTTAGAAGTGAGGATGGCAAGACTTTGTCTTGCTTACTTTAGAAATGCCATCAAGAACGACCAAATGCTAGAAAAAGGATATCATGTTTGGTAAAGTAGAGGGTCAGTGAAAATGAGGGAAATCACCCAGGAGACAGATTGACATAATAACTGCAACAGTGAGCTCAAATATACCAACAATTATGAGGATGGCACAGGACAATGTTTCATTCTGTTACCCATAAAGGGTCAACTTGATGGCAATTAACAACAACAACAACAAATAAATAGATCTTTGTTAATTTTCTAAAGCTCTTGAAGCCATCTTTATGAAAACAAAAAATGGTAGGTATGCTGGAATTGCAAAAAATCCTACTGAAAATTGAGTGGCAGCATATCTGTTCATGTAATCTAAAATGCAGTAGTTAAAATTTTGCATTGGGAGTAACATCAAGGACTTAATGGGGTCCAGTCATCAGCATTCAGACAGATAAGGTTTTGCTGCCTTCTTCCAATCATATCACAGGAAGGGCTTCAGACAGAATAAGATCTTCTTCTTCTCCTATTACAGACGGGGCATTGAGGTCCAGAGAGGCAGAGTGATCGCACCAAGTCTCACAGTGGGCAAGGAGGGGAGGGAGAACCCAGGCCCCAACTTCCTGGGGCTGCACTCCTTCAACACTTAAACATTTCAACTGCAAAGCCCAAAGAACTAATCAAATACGTCAAGAACAGAAATCCTGGCATTACCTCATGAGGTTTCCTATTTGGAAGACTTTACAGGATGAAAACTGAAGAATGTTAAGAACAAAAAGTAAACATTACTGAGCCACCATATTGTGCTTTTCATGTTTAGAAACCCCACAATGGCATGAGCAGCATCCATCCTGCTTCCCTGCCATGTGCTCAGAGTATGGCACACAGGGCAGACGAACATCTCAAATAAACATATGTCAGTAGATGAAAAAAGCAAAAAGCTGGGCACTAGTCCAAAAGACATCCTAATTGATTCTTTGGCATCAATTGACAGCACCTTGATAATGAAAAAGCTTAATCTCTCTTAGATTCAGGCTGAGGCTTAAAAACAATAGATCCATTACTATAGAGTGATTTTTGCCAAATATTTTTAAGAACTGTGTTGTCATCTGAATATTTTTCAATCTTGTCAGGAACTCAAAATGAAAAAAGCAATAGTTTGGGGGAATATATTCATTCTTTCAATGCAGACTTATATAAAACCATAAAATCCAAGCATGATTTTTGGGGGAAAACTTTTTTGTGTCTGTTTGCTAAGTACATATATAACAAACCATTTACCATTTCAACCTTTTTTACATGTACAATTTAGTTACATTAATTACATTTCATCATGTTGGCAATCCCTGCCACTCTCCATTTCCATATTTTTCCATTGCCCTTAACAGAAGCTCAGGGCCCCCTAAGCAATAACTCCCTTCCTTTTCTTCCTTCCCACCCCAGTAACCACCAGTAAACTTTTGTATCTATACATTTGCCTATTCTAGCTATTTCATACAAGGGGGATCATACAGTATTTGCTCTTCTGTGACTGACTTATTTCACTTACGTAATGTTTTCTAGGTTCATCCTTGTAGCATATTATAGGACTTCATTTCTTTTTATGGCAAAGTAATATTTCACCGTATGTATGTACCACGTTTTGTTTATCCACCCATTTACTGATTAACATTTAGGCTGTTTCCATCTTTTGGCTATTGTGAATAGTGCTGCAATGAACACTGGTGTACAAGTATCTGCATGTGTTCCTTCTTTCAGTTCTCTTGGGTATATACCTAGGAGTGGAATTGTTCCTTGGTACGATATTCTATGCTTAACTTTTTGAGGAGCTGTCAAACTGTTTTCCACAATGGCTGTACCACTTTACAGTTCCACAGCAATGGATGAGGGTTCCAATTCCTCCACATTTTCATCAATACCTGTTGTATACTTTTTTCTTTTTTTTTTCATAGACATCTTAGTGGGCATGAAATGATACCTCACTGTGATTTTGATTTGCATTTTCCTAATGACTAATAACTTTAAGCATCTTTTCATGTGCTTGCTGGCCATTTGTATTTCTTCTTTGGTGAAATGTCCATTCGAGTCTTTTGTCCATTCTTTAAATGGGCTGTCCGTCTCTGCATCTTAAGTTGTAGGATTCCTTCATATATTCTGGATATTAAACCCTTATCAGATACATAGTTCACAAAAATTTTTCCCCAATCTGAAGTTCGTCTCTTCATTTTTTTGATAAAATCCTTTGATGAACAAAAGTTTTTAATTCTGATGAAGTCCTATATATCTTGTCATTGTTGGTTATGCTTTTTGTGTCATATCTAAGAATCCATTGTTAAATGTTAAGTTCTAAAGCATTATCCCTATACTTTCCTCTAAGAGTTTTATCGTTTTAGTTCTTATATTTAGGTCTTTGATCCATCTTCAGTTGATTTTCATATATGGTGTTAGGTATGAGTCCAGCTTTGTATTTTTGCCTGTAGAAATCTAGTTGTTCCAGCCCCATTTATTAAAGAGACTATTCTTTCCCCATTGAATGGACTTAGCATCCTTGTCGAAATGGAAATGTTTTATTTGAAAACAATTTCAAACTTACAGAATAGCTCAAGGAACATCCATACATCCTTTACCCAGATTTGCCTAGTAACATTTTGTTCCATTTGCTATTGAACTATCTACCCATACATTACTTTTTTCTGAATCACTGAGAATATATTGTATATATCATGGCTCTGTACCTCAAGATACTTCAGTGTGTAGTCCCTCATACATAAAGGTATTCCCTTACACAAGTACAGTAAGATGATCAACTTCAGTAAACTCAACAATAATGCAATACTTTTTACTATCCATATTCCAGTTTTATAAATTGACCTAGTAATGCATTTACACATTTTTCCCTCCCCTATAGGATGCATTTTGAGGATCAGGCATTGCATTTAACTGTCATGTCTCTTCAGTCTCATTAAATCTGGGACATTTCTATAGCCTCTTTTATGACACTGACATTTCTGAAAAATACAGTCCCTTTTTTTCTTTCTTTATAGAATGTTCCTTATTTTAGACTTATCTGATGTTTCCTCATGCTTAGATTCAGGTTATGCACTTCCAGATGGAATACTGCAGAAGCGATGCTGCACCTTCTCAGGCTGTGGCGGCCACAGGTACTTGATGTCCACCTGCCCCTCACTGGTGACATTAATTTTGATCACATGGTCAAGGTGTTGCCCACTTTCTCCATTTTATAGTTATTATTTTTCCTTTGTAACTAATAAGAAGTCTGTGGGAGAGATGCTAAGATCATAAAATATCCTGCTCCCTCTCAAGGATGAATTCGTGTAAAAGTATTTCACTACTCTCATAAAAAGTGACCTCTAAAAGGAAGCCTAGGTTTCACTGATTACATTTGAAGGAGCCCATGCCAATTTTAACATATGTTTTTAGTACAGTAGTCCATGCACACTGGGTGTTCATTCAAAACTGTCCATTAACTCTGCTATTTGGGTAGGATATGAGCAATCTGGTTTTTAAATCTAACTGGTATCAATGTCGTAATTTTGTTTCCATAAAAACTCTTCAACTTATGCCACAGAAGGGGTTTAAAAATTAAATGATATAATTAGATTATATTAAATGATAAAATGCTCTTTAAAAAAATAGAGAAGGAGAGAAAGAGAGAAAAAGAAACATGTAAAAGAACCTGGCTCTATTTATTTAACTGGTATGTGGGTCCCAGTTACAGTGATATTATTATCTGGCCTTTTCTAAGTGGTATGAGTTTGAGGATTAATCCACAGTTAGTTTGTATAAAATGTTCAAATGGCCAGGTGCCTTTAGTTTCCAAGTTTGGTGACATGAAGAAAGAAGACAATTTTTTGAAAATGGGACTTTTTTTTCCTAAAACTAAAAAAAAAAAATTGTTTCTGGAAAATTGTTAAAGTTTTTTTTTTTTTTTTTTTAAGATGCCTCCTTATTTATTTTGCTACCGTGGCTCTCAACTTTATGTGAGACTATGTTTCACAAACCAGTAATCATGCTGAATGGGTCTGCCACTACTTCAATATTTCTTTCATAGATCTTGGGGCACTGGGGTGGCAGGCCAAAAGCTTACCCTTAAAAAAAAATTAGAAATTTGCTACAGCCTCCATTCTCTTTTGAGCCCAGCTCCTCATCTATAACTTTTTCTTACTTGCAGTACAATAAAATTCCAGCTTTATGACGGAAGAGATGACTTTTTTTGATCAATAGAAGTCAGCAGCCAAAGCATTAGTTTTTTTTTTTTTTTTTTTTTGCTTTTTCATTTTCTGGAAAGCATCTGTAGCCACAGGCTCAAAGAAGGAAGAGACAGAGCAGGATTAACACCTGCGAGGAAGGTCAAGATCATAATTTACAAATGCGGCAAGAGGAGCAGCTGTATCTGTTGGCCCAATCAAGACCACCAGCTGCAGAATTTACCAGCAATATGAAAGCCATGTCCACCAGGTGTCAAGCATTGCAACTGGGGGCCAAACATCATCGGGCTCAATACAGGACTCTCTGCTTTCTTTACTACCCATATTTCACGTTAAGTAGTAAGGTGTCTTCCACAGGCCACCAGCACGGATAACATGAACATTTCTGTACAAGGGAACATACCCAACAAGACTAGCTTCAATGCTGAAGTCTACCTTATATATTTTCTTTTATTAAAAAGACAATTTACCTCAGAATCAACACATAAGGGGTGAGAGAAACTTAAATGTCCAGAAAATGAGCTATAAGAGTTCTTATGGCTTATCAGTCTTATTTTATACTTGGGAATTGTTTTTGCCATTGAGATAAAAAGAATGTTCTAAAAACACTTCTTTGAACAGCCATTTTTCACTCAGTTCTTTAACCCTGTGCTGTTCAATACAGTAGCCACCATCCACATACAGCTATTTAAATTTAAACTGACTTTAAAACTCAGTTCCTCAGTCATACTAGCCAAATTTCAGGTGCTTAATAGACACGGTTGGCTAGTGGCTACCCTAATTTGACAACACAGAGACAAAACATTTCCACTCTCATAGAAAGTTCTATTAGACGGTACAGCTCTAAACCCTTAAATCACCTTTAAAATGGACAATTATAATTCCTTTCTGTAAATACTATGAAACAAAGCAATCTTTATTCATTCTCTTATGAAATAGTTCTGCTAATACAATATAAATATTGTATTAAGTGAGAGTGAGACAAAGAAGGCAGGGGAATCTCAGTATTCTTTTCACAAGCATAAGCCAGTCTTTGTCTGAAGAAATGCTCTTAGACTAACTGTACTCACAGGAGCCCTGTGAAGCTACTGGCTTGCGGGATAATATACAGAGGTTGGCCTGGATGGGTGTTAATATGACAAATAAGAAACAAACTATTTCTCATTTTATATATACGCTTTATTTGTTAATGACTCAATTTATATACGAAGTTTCCTTACTTTACTACTATGATATTGCCAAATGTGCAAAATAAACTGTATCTTTTAAAAAAGAGGCTGCCTAACTTCACAGCTTTGCAACTGAGGCACCTTAATGCCAAGTAAACATCGTATGCCACAGTTGTTTCTAAAACTTTCATGAACAAGGAGAACCAGAGGCCAATATAAAACTAAATCCACAGATTATGTTTTCAGCCCCAGGCTCAACTATCACGAGTCCAGGTAAGCGAGGCCACTCAAGAGGTGATGTGTGCACGTCAGTGCGACTGTTGTGAATCACCAATGGACATGGAGCACAGCCACACGGCACACCGGGGCACAGACCTTTGACTCTACCCATGAGGACCACTCACCAGAGCCTGAGCCAGGTCATATGAGCACGCATGTCAGCCCTCTGCCCTCACTCACACAGGGATGAGGTCCAGGGCTAGGCTTACTCTGTCTTGGTTTCCTTTAGCTCTTCCAGCACTCCTTGCAAAACCACCCATTCCTAGAAGCTCATCAGCTTCACTCCCACTTCTCTTCCCAATCTCATTTTCTCTTTTCCAATTGTTCATAGGAGGTGAAGATGAGCAAGATTAAAAAAAAATAAAATAACTAAAATTTTAAAAGATTTTTCCTAATCCCCCTTCTCCTCTGTCCAAAGCAAAAATGATCTCCTATTTTTCTTTAGGACCTTTAAATGTTCTTAATCAGATTCTTGTTAACTATCACAGAGTTACTGCCCTGTAGAGACTGAAAAAAATTCATTTGTATCAACTTAGCTGGCTGGAGTTTTATGCAATTGCTACAAGGTTTTCAGGTTATGACCCAGTGCCCCCCTCCACCTTACCTTGGCTTTCCCATCCTGTGCTGACATATATCCAACACACATGCTCTCTGTCGTGTGGCTCCACAGAAATTCCACTGCCATGGAAGAGAACACAAATAGGCACATTCAGATCACAGATGGAAAATAAATCTTTGCTTTTTAATAGAACAGTTAAAGATAGCTTTATATTTAACACACTCATTTCCCCACTTTCCATTTGCTCCTTCATAAATGTCAAGATGATTTAGTACTCAAAACTGTGCAATGCCATTTACTGTAAAATGAAAAATGTATTTCTTTCTTGTCAAAACTTATGATCATTACATGTAAAATAAATGCTCTTCTGTTTGAAACTTGTAACATTAAACACATACATACACTCACACACAATGATTTAGTAAAGATTCTGTAGCATAGTTTCCTTTAACACACACACACCTCACCCCCATGGCTTGGTTTCTAAATACCATTCTCCATGAAAAGGAACCAGGATTCTTTGGAGAAATATCAATTGCAGGGCTAGGGCAGAGAAAAATACAAAATGAGCCTGGAACATCTTGTTGTGCCAGAAAGTAAAAAAAAACAAAACCCATTGCCGTCAAGTTGATTCTGACTTATAGTGACCCTATGGTAAAGAAGAGCACAAAGAATGATGGGAACTTCTGAAAAGGACATGGGGGTCAGCAGAAGAGGTTCTCACTGGCCAAATCTGTGCTCATCTGAGTATCAAAATAGTGAGTAATAAATTATAAACACTGAACAAAGTAAGAACATGCGTCCATATTGATATAAACAAATAAATGCATAAATAAATGGGAAAGAAGAGAAAACTTCCTTATATCAGAATGCCAACTAACAAATACAGAAGTGATATAATCAGAAAATCATCTGTGGTTACTAAGACCAGTGGGAGAAAATCTGAAGAAGAACGGGCTCAAAGTATTCCTCCACAAAGTTTTTATTAAACATAAAGGGGAAAATGTAAGTTCATTGTAAGAAACCTGATGGATGGGTGGATTATCCAATAAGCAAGGTAACCAGGGCTTACTTGTGCCTACTAGTCTGTAGTGAACAATTTCACACGGGTTTCACCACACTACATCAAAGCGAAACCCATGGAAATTGTTCACTACAGATTAGTGAGTAAGCACAAGTAAGCTTGTGCTTACGTTGCTTACTGGGTCATCTGCCCATGATGATGGACTCCACCTTAACCAAATGATCAAAGCTAACACCACCAATGAAGCAACAAACTGACACCAGGTGACACCTGATAAGATCTCAGAGACACACTACTTCTGTGGTATTCCAGTCAAAAACACACACAAAAAAACCCACATTGAATGAGAAAACAGGCAAATCCAATACAGGATCACTCTACTAAAAATAGCTGGCTTAAACTCTGAAAAATGTCAAGGTCAAGAAAAACAAAGAAAGCTGGGAAATTGTTCCTATTCAAAGGGACGAAGAAATGCAATATATAATGCTGGAGTGAACCCTGGAGGCGGGGTGGGGCGCAGGGGGAAGGTAAGGATATTATAAGAGGCATTATTGAGACAATTGGTAGAGATTGAAAACGGACTATGGATTAGATAAAATGGATTAGATAGTAATGTATAAATGTTAAATTTTATTACTTTGAGTATTGTTCTGTGGTTATTTAAAAGAATGTCCTTGCTGTTAAGAAACACATAAGTGAAGTATTTAAGAGTAAATAAACCCACTGTATCTAACACTGAAATAGTTCAGAAAAAAATTGTGTGTGTGTGGAAAAATGCGAGGATGTGAAAACAATGACTGAATCTGGGTAAAGGAATAATGGGACTACCTTCGACTATGCTTGCAACTTTTCTGTAAGCTTGAAATTATATCTAAATTAAAAATTACAAAAAGAAAAATTCACAAATATACAGATATACACATAAAACATCACTTCAAGCACATTTTAAAAATTCTGGGCTTTTAAAGTTTTTTTTTTTTAAAGTCTCTGTGTACTTTGACAAAAATTTCAAAAGTCCCTCATAATCAAACTGCATTGCTCAACACTAAATCCTCCGTATCCTAGGCCATTCGTCTGTTTATATCTCTGAGTTAACTAAGCCTGAAGGCAAGTGTTTGAGTTGAGACTCAACTGTGGGATCAGTAATCCTAACTCTGAAGGCTTTGCCAGACATGTGGGGAAGAAGGCAGCAGTAAGGCGCAAAACGCAGTTCCTCAGATACATGGCTCACTCTCTCATCATTAATTATCAAACCTGCCAACCTGCTCAACAGACGCTCCACTAGAGTGCAGGAAAACAGCATGACGCAGTGAAGCAAGTTCTCTTTGCCAGATGCTCTTTCTTCCACACACATCTGCTTTATACTTCAAAAATCTTCAGGTCCAGAGCAGGTCTAGCATACTCCCAATTGCTCAATAGGGCAAAGGCCCTCAGGTCTAACTGAATTTCCCTAGCAAGAGTAGCTGCAATGCAATTACATTCAAATGTAAAGTTGAGGCGTTTCTAAAGTCGTGGCTTCTCCTTATGCCCAACTTTTAAGATGGCAATTGCTAACGAATTAGCAAAGAAAAATAAAATACAGTCAATATACTCATGAAAGTGAAGGATAGAAACACTGCGATCTATTTTTTAAAAAAGCCATACAATTCAGATGATTTTAAAATATATTATTCTCTCTACAAACATAGACTGCTTTCAGGAAATGTAATATATACAAAAACCTAAATTTACAAAACAGGATAAATTAGGGTGCATTGACTGGCTCCAATAAATGATTTTTTTTTATATTGAAGAGTTTTCAATAAAATTTCTAGATATAGAGCTTAGAAATTCATAAAGTAACTCAACGTCCAGAAATTCAGCTTATATTGTTTTCACAAACACAATTACAAGAAAAAAAATTAGATTGACCTGTGCTAATACATTGCTTTTAATGGCGAGAACTCATATCAGTATATAGTGATTAGTTACTAGTTCAGGCTAGCTTCAGAAACTCAGCAGGGATTGTCTACTGTTTAAAGTACAGAATGCTTTTGAAAAGAAATCCTATTTTATTACCTTCAGAGCATGTCATAACTCAAGTTAATTTAACAAATTATTTCCTGGTGGAGGACTTCAAGGAAGGAGGAGAGGAAGGAACTAACTGAGAAGCTACCATGCCCAAAATATTGGCTTTCATACTACAGCTTGGCAAAGGCTAGATGGGGAACCTGAGGTTTGGAAAAGGTTAGTTAGTAACATGACTGTCTTAGTCATCTAGTGCTGCTGTAACAGAAATACCACAAGTGGATGGCTTTAACAAAGACAAGCTTATCCTCTCACAGTCCAGTAAGCTAGAAGTCCAAATTCAGGGCACCACCTCCAGGAGAAGGCTTTCTCTGTTGGCTCTAGGGGAAGGTCCTCGTCATCAGTCTTCCCTTGGTCTGGGAGCATCTCAGTGCAGGAACCTCAGGTCCAAAGGATGCGCTCTGCTCCTGGCACTGCTTTCTTGGTGATGTGAGGTCCCCATGTCTCCCTGCTTACTTCTCTCTTTTATATCTCAAAAGAGACTGGCTTGAGACACTACCTAATCATGTAGACCTCATCAACATAACTGCCGATAATCCATTTTATTACATCATAGTGATAGTATTTAGAACATATAGGAAAATCACATAAAATGGTGGAAAAATCACATAAAATGGTGGACAGTCACACAATACTGAGAATCATGGCCCAGCTCCGTTGACAGATATTTTTGGAGGACACAATTCAATCCATGACAATGACTTAGGTCATTTTAGCAAGGGCATGAAATGGAATTCAAACTGGACTGTTGTATTGAAAACCCTGTGGTCTTCCATTATTCTCTTATTCTGAAATTTACTCAGAATAGACAAGAGGAATTTATAATTAGTGCTATGTGTTGAGACAAATTCCTCACAAACACCAAAGGAACAACTCATCTAAAACATTTAAATATCTAGTAAGGAAAGCTTTTTAAACTACGACAAAATCAAGAGACCATAAAAGACAAAATCAATACATTTGACTATATTAATAAATGTTTATAGTTTTTTTTTTTTTCTTTTGCCAAGAGGGGGACAAAAAGACAAGAGGCAAATGATAAACTGAAGAAAATATCTGCAATTTATATCATGGACAAAGAGCTAATTTTCTTCATATATAAAGAGCTGCTACAAATCAATAAAAAAGACAAATATCTAAAAATAGAAAGTAAAAGGACATGAACAAAAGGGAATATTAATGGCTCTAAAACATGAGAAGATATTCTACATTATTCATATTAAAATAAATGCAAATTAAAACCATAAGATACCATCCTTCAACTATCAAGCTATTAGATAGCAAAAAGTTTGAAGTAATACTGGTAGCTGAGGGAGGAAAAAAGAACGCTCTCCTATAATGATGGTAGGAGAATGATCATTTTGAAATATTTATCAAAATTACATACCCTTTAACCTAGCAATTTTACATCTAGGTATTTATTCTACAGATATGCCCTTATATGTAAAAGACATATTCACAAGGATATTCATTGAAGCATTGTTTTAATTAGCAAGAGGTTTGAAACAGGTTAATTGCTTACATTAAAGGTATAGATAAATAACAATACCTTTATAGGTATAGTTATAGATAAAGGTAGAGGTATAGTTATAGGTAAAAATATAGATAAATAACTATGTTACTATATGCAACAAAATACTATGTAGCAATTAAAAACAAAGAAGGAAGTTCTATATGGGGGATATGGAACCATCTACACTGAGTGATTTTCAAACTCTTTGACCATACACCATAGTAAGAAAACGAAAACAAAACAAAAAGCAAAACAAAAAACGTGGACACAGTATACACATTTATTTATGACTAAAATTTCACAAAATAATATTTCCCCTTTTACTTGCAATGTATTAACCTAGTCTACTCAGTTCTATTGTGTTCTATCCATTACAATTAAAAGATCCTGCTTGTGATTTATTAAATTATTTCAGAACCCATTAATGTGACATGTTACAGTTTCAAATACTACTCAGCTACAAGATATATTGTTAGTTAAAACAAACAAAAAAAAGCAAGGTGGAGAACGATGTATAAAGAATGGCACTACCATTTTTGTGAAAGGAAAAAAAAAAAAAGAAAGGAGACCATATTTGTAAATACATTGGATCTCTCTGGAAGAATAGCCTGAAATTGGCAACGCAGTTGCTACTGAGTGAAGGGCAACCTATTTTCACCACAATATTCCTTATGAAACTTTTTAATTTTGTCTTGTTTTCATTATTTTCTAATTTTAAAAAATGTCCCTAGGAATCTCAATTATCCTGTTAGCATTATCTGTGAAAAATCAATTTCATCCCTATTTAGATTATGACATTCTGAGTTACTATACATTTTTCATCGTCCATCATGAGGAATGCTTTATTATGTAAAACTGACCTAAAAACCCATTGCCTTCGAGTCCATCATTCCGACTCACAGCGACCCTACAGGACAGAGTAGAACTGCCCCATAAAGGTTCCAAGGAGCGCCTGCCAACCCTTTGGTTAGCAGCTGTAGCACTTAACCACTACGCCACCAGGGTTTCCTACCTACTGTTTTCAAATTGTCCCATGTCTTATGACTACCTAAAACATGACCTTTAGTAGATCTCGGCTGCTAACCAAAAGGTCAGCAGTTCTAATCTACCAGCTGTTCCTTGGAAAGCCTATGGGGTGGTTCTACTCTATCCCATAGGGTTGCTAGGAGCCGGAATCCACTCGATGGCAAGGGTTTGGTTTTGGGTTTTTTGGTGACTGTTTTCAACCTCATCTACTGATTCAAGAAGGCTTGTGTTTTTTAGAAGGCCAATGCCCAAGGATTTGTGAGCCTGCCCCAAATTCCCAGACCTTGTAAAGATCCCATCAGGAAATATTAACAATACCCAAAACTGTGCTAAAGAAATCCCTGAATGGGTTTTATGTAGTAGATGGTCAGGGATTTGGCAGGATTCTCTTCCAAGAAAAGGGTCAACACTACTGCTCCTGTTCCAGGGCTGGAGAATGGGTTAGGTGGGATGTGCTGCACATGTCCTCCTCAGGAATGACAAATTCATCACCTCACAGGGACGCTCATCGTCTTAGAGGCCGGCCTCTCTGCAGCAGCTTAGAGGCCAGCCTTTCTGCAAACTGGAAAGTTGTATTTAACGCTTTGGAACAAAGGATTCACCGGTGGGTGTCATGCCCAATAGCCATTCTACTGCAGCCTTGGTGGCGCTCTGCTATGTGCGACATCCCTTAGGCCAAATGCAAGGCTTTGTCTTCTGGTGGCATTTAAATTGCCACCTTCTTCCGCTGATGTTAGAGGTCTGACTACCCCTTGCATGATACTTTCACCAGCACACCTCTTGCTCTTTAAAAAGTATCCACGTGTCATCCTGTTTAAATTAAGACAAACAAAGCAAATTTCCTTACCAAGGTTACGGCAAGTTTTTCTTATCCAAGTTTTTTGTATCTGATCAGAGAGAAGCAAGCCTTCAGTCGCCTTTTTTTTTTTTTTAATGTTGTCCTCCAATTGTTAACAACCGCCAGCTGCACTGGCTCCCTCACCCATTTAAAACTGTGTTGCTTGGCTTTACATCCCAGAATTTCTTGCAAGGAAAACAGAACTCTAAAATCGGAATGTCTTGGGCCGGGCAGTTGCCAAGTCAGCGGCCACTCCTTAGCCTAAGGTTGAGTGGCATACCCTAGGATATTTCATGCGGTGTTTAAGTTACTTCTTGTTGAAAAAGATAAATTCATTTTTTAAATGGGAAGAATGAGGAACTATAAATATAACAGCCTTCTTTTATTTCTGTAAATGTTTTTCCTATTTGATTGTTAGGTTCTTTATAACCCAGAAAGGGGCTCATCTTCATAAAAAAGTAATATACAAGGATGCTTTACTGTCCTGACATGGAATTCATATAATGGATGTCCCATTACAGCCATGAAGCAACTCTGGGTTGACTTGCTTCCCTGAAACACGTGCACCCATGAACCACCTTGAGAGGAACGAGGTGGAGCTCCACAGAATCCCAGTTACATGAAGCCCAGGAAAGGATTATTCCCTCTTTCCAAGGCTCATTCAAATTTGTTCAAGACTAAAGAAGGATACTGACTCAAAACGGAGAGAGAGATGTGGATCAAATACCAGTACAAGCCCTGAGGGACATTTGAACCCCTTTCCTGCTTTATCATTTTATTGTATTGGAAACCGCCTGAAACAGGGGACCACGGGCTGGGGCTTGGACGTTCACGGCTGAATAGAAGACTAATCAGTGAAACAAGTTTTATTAAAGCCACGACTTCATTAATTCAACAAATATTTACTGAGTCTTTACTTCATGCTAGAGTGAGCTCTATCAAACTTGGAGCTTTAGAATAACCACAGTCATAAGAATTACACAATCACCAGAGTTATCTTATGCATAAATCTTTATATTCTATATTTCAGATGGAAAACTTTCTGGCAACAAAAACAAAAAAATAACTACTTGGTTTGAGTACAGCTAGAACTATACTTATGCTGGAGAAGAAAACTACAGATGGAAAACTATTTTCCATTTTTTAAAAGTATGGGAAGAAAAGTTCTATGGTTAATAAGGCAGGATATTACAGCTACTTGTAATCAGCATCTTCTGTGTTTTTAAAACAAAAACTACTCCTAAAAATTTTAAATCTGAGAGTACTAGCCTCAGTAGATTAATGCAATTCAGTTGAAAAGTTTAAATGTCTTCCTTATTCACTTTGCATCTAAGAATAAGTTACTTAATCTGCTTGCTTCCATCCGACCTTAAATGAGGATCAAAATGCCAGCCTACCTTCTAAGATTATAGTGAGAATTTCATAATTCCAAACCATTGCTGAGGCACTAAAGACATAAACTTCCCACCATGACTGACAAAGGCCTTGCTTACAGAACAAGGATTTTCATTCCATTTTTAAGACAAACATTAACATCAGACAAACACCCGTAATTGCCTTTTCTCACTACCAGCCTAAACGCTAATTTGCCTTTTCTCGGACAGCTATTTTTATGATCGTGTGAGTGCGGGCAGAAATGCCTACTCATAAGTGCTTGCAGTGGCATGTACTATGTAATAGAAATAAGTGGTGCCGCTGGTGCCCGGAGAATGAAGCTCCTGTGGAGTACATGTGTTTATACATGCTTGCCAAATGTTTAATGCCTGTAAAACCAAAAAGGTGGTTTGGAATTTTAACTTACAGTAAAATGACCTTTTGTCTTTATAACGTTCCAGGAAGCATCAACTAAATGTAACATTTTTTATTTTTAAACCACAGCATGTTTTGATAACAGACACAACAACAAAAAATTACCTGACAAAGAACTTTGCCTGTTTTGAGAAAGAGGGGCAGGGGATCACCATTTTCAATTTCTAATTGGCAACTGCAAAACAATTTCATTTGATAGGGCTAAGTCTAAAATGATAAAGGGACTCATTATCCTTTCAGGTAATTGCAGAAGAAACTGCAAAAAAAATCTCACAGAAGAAATTATAAGGTAAGATACTATTTCTATCAAATTCAAAATGAAGCAAAGCTAAGCAATACGTATCATTCAGAGATGCAGAGAAATGTGAAAAAACTAAGAAAAAGCAAGGAGGGTACACATGAAATAAAAGATGGCGAAAAGCAGGGCGGGAAGATCAGAGAGGCCCACATGGGGCTTCAAAGATACGGGTAATGGGCTGATTTCTTAAGCTGGGTGGTGGGTCCACAGGTGTTCATTTTATTATTATTCTTTATAACTTACAAATTCATTACTTTCTTCTATTAAAAATACATGAAACAATTTATAATGAAAGAGGAAAAAGGGGTGGGGGTAGCGAGAAAATTGGGAACAGTATCATATCCTTGGAGAGGAAAGAACCTGAAGTTATCCTCTGAGGAGGGTAGGGCTGACTGTCAGGAAGGTAACAATTACCACGTGTGCCGTCAGATGATCAGGATCTGGTTAGACTGTGGGCCTAAAATGCATTGTGTATGAAAGACTCCAACACTGGCTTGGCACAAAGGCTACTGGCCAAACACACACCCCTTTTTCCCCAAGATTAACTCAAATGGCCAAGAGTCCAGGATCAGTAAAGAACTGTGACACTCCTTCCTGGGGACAATTTATGAAGTAGTTTTAATAACTGCCTCATCGCCAAAATACTAAGGGTTCTTATTCTGAATTTAATTGCCAGGCCCAGGTGAACCTCTCATATTTCTTAAACAAACTCCCTGCTGTCTAACTGTGGAAGAATATTCAAATGATTCAACAATAATTAAAATAATGAAGAAAACCACTATCTGTCTTGGTTTAACAAAAGGTGGCCATTCCCAAAAAAAAAAAAAAAATTTTTTTTTCAATATAAGGTATCCAGATTAAAAAAGAAGTCAAATTATCTCTATTTGAAGATGACATAATGATACATATAGAAAATCCCAAAGAATATGCAAGAAGCTTCTAGAGCTAATAGAGGAATTCAGAAAAGTGGCAGGGTACAAGGTCAGCAAACAAAAATCAATCAGTTGGATTTCTATACACCAGCAATGAGAAATCTGAAAGTGAAATTAGGGAAACAATTTCACTTATAGTGGCATCTAAGAGACTAAAATACCTAGGAATAAATTTAACCAGGGATGTGAAAGATTTATACAAAGAAAATTATAAAACACTGCTGAAAGAGCTTAAAGACTTAAGCAAATGGAAAGATGTTCCATATCCATGTATTGGAAGACTTAATAATGTTAAGATGTCAATACTACCCAAAGTGATCTATAGATTCAGTACAATCACAATCAAAATTTCAACAGCTTTCTTTACAGAAATGGAAAAGCCAATCCTCCACTTGATACAGAATGGCAAGAGGCCCCAAATAGCTAAAGCAACATTGAAAGAGAGGAATGTTGTTGAAAGAGAAACTCACACTTCATGATATTAAAACATAATACACAGCTACAATAACCAAAACCATCTGGTAACGGTTTAACAATGTTTTTGTTATTGTTTTTAGGTGCCATCGAGTTGGTTCCAACTCATAGCAATCCTATGTACAACAGAACAAAACACTGCCAGGTGCTGCACCATCCTTATAATTGTTGTTATGCTTGAGCCCATTATTGCAGCCACTATGTCAATCCATCTCGTTGAGGGGCTTCCTCTTTTTCGATGACCCTCTTCTTTGCCAAGCATAAGGTCCTTCTCCAGGCACTGGTCCCTCATGATAACATGTCCAAAGTATGTGAGACAAAGTCTTGTCATCCTTGCTTCTAAGGAGCATTCTGGCTGTACTTCTCCTAAGTCAGACTTGTTCGCTCTTTTGGCAGTGTATGGTATATTTAATATTCTTCATTAACACCACAATTCAAAGTCGACAATTCTACTTTGGTCTTCCTTACTCATTGTCCAGCTTTTGCTTGTGTATCAGGCAATTAAAAACACCATGGGTTGGGTCAGGGCAACTTAGTCCTTAAAGGAAAATCTTTGCCTTTTAATACTTTAAAGAGGTCTTTTGCAGCAGAAGTGCCCAATACAATGCATCGTTTGATTTCCTGACTGCTGCTTCCATGCGCATTGATGGTGGATCCAAGTAAAATGAAATCCTTGACAATTTCAATCTTTTCTCCATTTATCATGATGTTGCTTATTGATCCAGTTGTGAGGATTTTTGTTTTCTTTATTGTTGAGGTGTAATTCATACTGAAAGAGGTAGCCTCTGATCCTTATTAGTAAGTGTTTCAAGTCCTCTTCATTTGCAGCAAGCAAGGTTGAGTCATCTGCGTAACACAGGTTGTTAATGAACCTTCCCCCAATCCTGATTCTTCATTCTTCTTCACACAGTCAAGCTTCTTGGATTATTTGCTCAGCAGACAGATTGAGTAAATATGGGGAAAGGATACAAACCTGATGTATACCTTTCCTGACTTTAAACCACACAGTGTCGCCTTGTTCTGTTTAAACAACTGCCTCTTGGTCTATGTACAGGTTCCACACAAGCACAATTGAGTGTTTTGGAATTCCCATTCTTCGCAATGTTATCCATAATATGTTATGATCCACAGAGTCAAATGCCTTTGCATAGTCAATAAAACACAGCTAAACATCTTTCTGGTATTCTCTGCATTCAGCCAGGGTCCATCTGAAATAAGCAATGATATCCCTTGTTATACATCCTCTTCTGCACCCAGCTTGAATTTCTGGCAGTTCCTGTCAAGGTACTGCTGCAACCACTTTTGAACTATCTTCAGCAAAATTTTACTTGCGTGTGATATTAATGATATTGGTTTGATAATTTTCACATTCTGATGGATCACCTTTCTTTGGAATAGGTGTAAATTGGTTGAACAGGCAGCTGTCATCCAAATTTCTTGGCATAGATAAGTATGCACTTCCAGGACTGCATCCATTTGTTGAAACATCTCAATTGGTGTACCAACGATTCCCGGGGCCCTGTTTGTCAAGGGAGCCCTGGTGGTGCGGTGGTGAAGAGCTTGGCTTCTAACCAAAAAGTCAGCAGTTCGAATCTACCAGTCACTCCTTGGAAACTCTAATGGGCAGTTCTACTCTGTCCTAAAGGGTCACTGTGAGTCAGACTCAACAGCAGTGGGTTTGGTTTGGCTTTTGGTTTATCAATAGACACATAAAACCAAAAAAACCAAACCCATTCCCATTGGTTCCATTCTCACTCACAGCGACCCCATAGGACAGAGTGCAACTGCCCCACTGAGTTTCTAAGGCTGTAATTTTTATGGAAGCAGGCTGCCACGTCTTTCCCCTAAGCAGCTGGTGGGTTCAAACTGCCGACCTTTCAGTTAGCAGTCAAGCACTTAACTACTTCACTATGAGGGCTCCTTAACAGACACATAGACCAATGGAATAGAATTCAAAGTACAGAAATAGACCCACACATCAATAATCAACTGATTTTTGATACAGGTGCTAAGTCCATTCCATGGAGAAAGAAGATTCTCGTCAATAAATGGTGCAGGGAAAACTGAATTTCCACATGCAGAAAAATGAAACAGAACACATGCCTCACACCATACACAAAAACAATTCAAAATGGATTAGAGACCTAAATGTGAAAATTAAAACCATAAAATTCTGAGAAGAAAATGCAGGCGTAATGCTGTTGGGCCTAGCTTTTAACAATGGATTACTTAATACAATAACAAAAGCCAAACAGTAAAAGATAAAATATGGGGCCTTATAAAAATTAAAAACTTTTGCTCATCAAAAGACTTTACCAAAAAAGTGAAAAGACAAGCTACTGACTGGGGTAGTGTCTTCAGAAACCATAAATGCAATAAGAATCTAATAACCAAAACATATATAAAACTTTGACAACATAATAACAAAAAGGCAAATAACTCAATCAAAATATGGGCAAAAGACTTGGACAGACATTTTACCAAGAAGCACATTCAAATGGCCACCAAACACATGAAAAGATACTCAATGTCATTAGCCATCAGAGAGGTGTAAATCAAAAACACAACGGATACCACTTAATTCCTGCTAGGATGGAAAATAACAAATGTTGGTGAAGGTGTGTGGGAAACTGAAACTCTTATCCATTGCTGGTGAAAATACAAATTGGTATAGCCATTGGGGAAAACAATGTGGCAATTCCTCAAAAAACTAAAAATAGAACTACCATATGACTCAGCAATTCCCCTCCTAGGTATATATCCAAAAAACTTGAAAGAAGAGCTCAAACAGAGACTAGAACAATTTTCACTGCAGCACTATTCACAGCAGCCAAAATGGGAAACAACCTACATGCCCACTGTGTTATCTAGTGCTGCTATGGAAACCCTGGTGGCATAGTGGTTAAGTGCTACAGCTGCTAACCAAGAGGTTAGACATTAGGATTTGCAACACATATTCTGGGGGGACATAATTCAATCCATAACATTCCACCCTTTGGCCCCCCAAATTCATGTTCTTGCCACATGTGAAACACATTCACCCCATCGCATCATCCCAAAAGCCTTAAATCAACTCCAAATCCAAAATCTTATCTTCTGAATCACTTAAATGAAATATGGGTGAGATTTTAGGCATATTCTATGCTTGAACAAAATTCCTCTTCGCTTGTGAATCTGTGAAATTCAGAATACAAGTTATCTGTTTCCAAAGTACAATGGTGGAACAGACATAAGGTAGACATTTCCATTACAAATGGGAGAAATTGAAGGGAAAGAAGGGATAACAAGCAGCAAGCAAGTCCCAAACCCAGCAGAACAAATTACATTAGCTCTCAAGGCTTGAAAATATTCTTCTCTGAGACCATCTGGGCAAAGTCCCTGCCCTCCAGACTCTGAGTGTTGGCCACACCCTCTGAATTCTGCATTTCAGCTCCACCTTCCAGGTCCTCTCCGATAGCAACTCTGCTCTCTTGCTTCAGGTGGCCACATTCTCCTAGTCCATCTGAGTGGTAACCCCACCCCCTCAGCTGTGGCAGGCCCTGTACTTCTGCCCCTTAGGCATGGCATCCCTGCCCCTCAGCTTTCATTGGTACACCTTAACAGCAGCCCCACACTCCAGAACTGAGTTGGTGAAGATCCAAAGAAGTGACTCTTTGAAACCTTGGAGGCTGTGGCCCCACTCTTTGAGATCCAGGATACTGTGGTCCCACACTTTGAAACCGAGAAGGCTCTGCTTCCTGTGCTCCTTCCAACAGTTCTGCTGATTTGCTAGCTGCTCCAGGGATGGTCCTTTCTTTTCTTGGAGGACAAGAGATGTAGCTCCTTTGGCCTGTTTACTGCCTGTAGAATTCTAAGAGGCAGACAGCATTCTTTCCTTTCATTTTTCTCTGTCCCCTTCAGTCTAAGCTGATGGGTTTTCTGCTGTGGTAGCTGGTTAGATACATCAGTCACAGGCTTAATCTATTTAACAAAAGATTGTGTAGTCACATCCTTCATGAACATTCTAGGACATACGTCCTTAGTTTGTCCAACAGAATTTTCCAAATTTTTAAGTTGTTTTCATTTTGCACAGTTCATTTTTAAGTCCTTCTCTTTCCTCTTGCATTTTACTATAAGTGGCAAGGAGAAATCACATTGCCTCTTTAAGATCTTGCTTAGAAATCTCATCATCCAGATAGCCAAGTTCATCACTTACAAATTCTACCTTCCACCAAACATTTGAACACAATTTAGACAAGTTCTTTGCCACTGCATAAAAAGCACCACCCTTCCTCCATTGTCCAATCACATGTCTGTCGTTTTCTTTTAAAGCCTCACCAGAAGTACATTTAATGTCCACATTTATAGCAACATTCTGTTGCTGGTGCCATGATTCTCTAAGATGACAGAGACTTTCTCTATTGCTCTCCTCACTTCCTTCTGAGTCCTCACCATAATTGCCTTTGATGTCCATATTTCTACCATCAGTCTCTTCCAGGCAATCTAGGCTTTTACTAGAAGGAACCTTAAAACTCTTCCAGCCTCTACTCATTCCCCAATTTTGAAACCGCTTCCACATTTAGGTATCTGTCAGATCAACACCCCACTCTTCCACTTCCAAATACCTTAGGCTGTGTTCTCCAGAGGAGCAAACCAATGAGGTGTATATCTGTGTGTGTGTGTGTGTGTGTGTGTGTATATATATGTAAATATATATAAACCAACAGGTAAATAAAATGTGGTACATGTATACAATGGAATACTACACAGTCAGTAAGAGAAATGAAGTCTTGATACATGCTACAATATGGGTGGAGCTTGAAGACATTATGCTGAGTGAAATAAGTCAATCCCAAAAGGACAAATATCATATGACCTCACCTATATAAAAAGACAAGAACAGGCAAATGTGTAGAGACCAAAATTATTAATGCCTGCCAGGAGCTGGAGGGAAGAGAAAGTGGGGGCAGTACTGCTTACAGAGGACTGATTTTTGGTTTACAATGATGAAAAAATCACATTGATTAAGGGTAGGGTTGCACAACTAATTAATGTAATCGCTGTCAAAAAAATTGTATACTTGGAAGAAGTTGAACCGGCAAAAGTTGTGAGACATATTTACAACGATTTAAAAAAAGAGTAGCTGCTGAGTCTGTTTATTTACAAGAAAACATCTTATGGGATTTGATTACTTGCTTTCAAGGTTTAGGGTCCAGCTTCATGAAATATCCCAGTTAACTGGCCTAGTAACGTGTTTAGAGCTTCTGTTCTACCTCCTAGCTTATTGTGTTGTACCTGGGGTTTTAAATGCTTGCAAGTGGTCATCTAAGGCACAACACTTGGCCTGTATTCACTTGGAGCAATACAGGAAGAAGAAGAGTCAGGGATAAGAGGAGGAAATGGAATGTGTGGCTAATTGCCTCCATGAACATGCTTCCTTTGCCATGAGACCAGAAGAACTGAATTGTGCCCAGCTACTATTTTTTACTATTACTGAACATTATTAAGATTCTATAGAAGAATCCTGATCAAAAGGGGGAATATGTAGAACAGAATTTCACATTCCCATGGAATCCAGTTTTTCTGGAGCCCTAGAGGCTGGATGAACCCCTGAAACTATTACCCTGAGATAATCTTTAAACCTTAAACTCTAAACCAAAAATATCTCCCGAAGTCTTCTTAAAACCAAACAACAGTTTAGCTTAACTAGTAAAAAATGGCTGCCTTGAGCATTGACAACAGCAACTCAAACGACTAGATAGGAAACTTAGGGGGCAGTGAGTTTATGTTAATAGGGGAGGAATAATTTAGAAAATGAGGGTAAGAATGGTTGTACAACTTGAGGAGTACAATCAACATCACTGAATCGTACATACAGAAATTACTGAGCTGATGTATGTTTTGCTGTGTATATTTTCAACAAGAATGAAATAAATTATTAAAAGAAATAATTTCTTGGGGAGCAACCTGGATACCATGACAATGTAGAGAAAGAGAGTCTATACCAAGAAAAGCAATGAGATTGATGGTCAGTCCAGGTGGAAAAAGAGGCCTTTCACAGGAAAGTGCACTTTTCTCCTACGAGGAGTAAGAGAAACCTTTTCATGAAATTCTTCGGGTTTCTATATTAAAGAATACTTTTTATACTAAGAAATACTCAGCCTTTTATTTTGTCAATTCATAGAACCTCAGAATGTGAAAGGACTTGCACTACAGCGATCCACAACAATCATACAGTACACATCAGGCACCACCACACTTTCTGTAAGGGAAGTTATAGAAAGGGTTGAATTACCACTGCCCCTGAGGATGGCCTACAGAAGAATGGATAAATACACTGTGGTATATTCATACAACAGAATACTATATAGGGATGAAAATGAACACCTACTGCCACATGTGACATGGATGAGTCTAACAGGCATAATGTTTACTGAAAGATAGCAGGCACAAATGTATATATTCTATGATTCCATTTATATAATATACAAAAATAGGTAAAACCATCATGGTGCCAGAAGTCAGGATAGTGCTTAACTTTGGAGGGCACAGAGATGGAGAGGGTACAAAGGGAGCTTTGGTGGTTTGTGAAGATCTATTTTTTTTATCTAGGTGCTGACTATATGAGTGTGTTCACTTTATGACAATTCATCAAGCAGCTAAAGTTATGATTTGTATACTCTTATGAATGCATGTATACTTCAATTAAAAAGATAATTAAAAAATAATACATTGAGGCCCCTGCTAGCTTATATGGAAGCTTTGTGTGGATTTTCCCTCTGGATGGATAAATTAGAACAAGGCACCCTGCAACTCTGCAGAGGCAACCCTACAAGTCAATGACTTGGTCAATGGAGGGAGTCTGGGTTTCATTCCCACTGGTACCCCTGACCCATTGACCATTGAGCCTCTGCTGTCTAGTCGATTCCGACTCATAGCGACCTTACAGGACAGAGTAGAACCACCTCATAGAGTTTCCAAAGAGCGCCTGGTGGATTCGAACTGCTAGCCTTTTGGTTAGCAGCTGTAGCTCTTAACCACTACACCACCAGGGTTTCCACACTGGTACCCCTAGCTAGATATAAACCCACATACCTGGACGGACATCTGCAAATCTGCAAAAAACTCATTTGAACCTCCTTCCCCACAGCTTTACAAAGAGGGCAGGGCAGATGTCCTTATTTTATAGATGAAGAGGTAGCGTGGAACATTAAGGTGGATGCACAGAGGCATGACAGCCTATAAGCAGAGGTGCCAGGACTGACTTCGAGGCCAGTAGCTCTTCACATGGTTTTTTCTATATTACTGTGTATATTGTTATGGGTCATCTCAACTGCTTTGGCCCATCATTCTTAATACTGAACTTTAGTAAAGGCTCTAGGTTCTAAGCCTATTTGAAAACTATGTACTTAAAAATTAACATTAATCTTTTACATGTTTACCTATGGAAAAGATCAGTAAAGCAGAGATGTTTAGATATAAACAGAGCATCCTAACCCTCCCACCACTTAAAATCATTGACTTAAGTGTATAAATCTTTTCATGTCTTCAGAAATGAAAGAGAAAGACACATACATAATGTATATATGTCTAACTTACCTAGAAGTCTCTGCTTATTTTGTGAGGAGTCAGGCTCTGCAGGGCATCTGCAAGACCGGAGGACAATCACTCCCCCAAGCACGCCATCTTCACTGGCGAGGAAAGGTGAACCTAGACAGAAATGGCTAGTAGTCATTTTTTAGTGAATTTTAATTTTCAATTCTCATTTGATTACCGGAACAGATATGTGGTATCAACAAGACCTTGAAAGATATTATTTTTCTGACAATCACCATTGTTCCTACCTTGTACAGACTTGATGACAAAGCCAGGCTGAGGCCTGAACAGGGGCCATTTGGCAAAGATGGTCCCAGATGCCGCCAAGAAGACTTGAGCTGGGGAGTGAGTGTACATTACTGTATTCATAATGGAATTGGAAACACTACCAGATTAAAGGACCAAAACACAAATATAGGAAAAAATGCTCAACAACTCCCTTTGATCAGCTCTTAGGGATCACTTACCAGGCTCTCCCTGCTGTCAGGGGCATGCCACCAAAAGCTTTGATTTACTACCTTAAATTAAATTTTAAACAATGAGCCACAAACTTTATTACAAAGATTTAAAAATGTTCCTGATGGTTTACACAAATAAGGGTGAAAATGTATTTCTACTACGAGAGTCTGGTGGTTAGAAATAGTCGGGTCTCCTTGAGCGCTCACACACTGAACTGTTGTAAGCATTTCAAGAACATTACATTTTAAAATCCCTCATTCTTCTTCCCCAAGGACATCTTCTTTGAACATCTGGCACCGCATGTGAGCACGTGGAGAACAAATGTAAAATTAACCCAAGCACTATCAAAGAAAGTAGTAAAAATAAAATCCAGCCAAATTAGATTTGGGGGAGCTTCTGGTTAAACTTAGATTAAACACATATATTTATCTCCACTCACTCCCCAAGCCCCAGTAAATGGATGGAAAAAGAAAACATAATCCAATAAGGACAGAGAGAAAGGAGATGATGGTAGACAACAACAACAACAAAAAAATGGCTTTCTGGAAAAATAGAAAAAAAATGGGCAAGTATTTGCTCCCCTAGCAGACCTGTGCACGCTGAAATTTAAGTTTCAATGGGGCAGTAAAGCGGGGGGCACCTATAAGACAGTACCCCGTTCTGCCATAAATCCCAAAAAGGATCAGATATTAGAGGCTTCACGTTCCTCTGAAGGCAGGGGTGCAGAGTAGGGCTCAAATGAAGATGGCTCGTTGACAATGTCTAAAAGGATCATCTAGACCAAGGTCAGCCAAACTTATAACCTGTCTGGGCTGCAGTCTGTTTTTGTACTGCTTGCAAGCTAAAAAATGTTTTTGTTTTTATATATTTGAAGCACTGTAAAGAAGGAGGAAGAACAGGAATAAGGGGAGGAGAAATAAAAGAGGAGGAGGAGAATATTTGACAGAGACCATTATGTGGCTCGCAAAGCCTAAAATATTTACCTTCTGGCTTCTTACAGAAAAAGTTTGACAACCCCTGATGTAGAGCCCCAGATTCCTGCCCAGAGAGAAAGCTCCTCCTCCTCAACTCTGGAGAGGCCAGGGTATTTACCTCTAGGGAGGCTGAACCAGAGAGACTTGAAACTTGTGGGCATCAAGCTCAGCTGGGGCAGGAGGAAGGCTCTACACTGAGAACAGAGGCTGAAGTAAAAGTCTTTGAGCTAAACAGTGAAATAACCAGCTCCCATCCTCACCGGCTCCCAGGGTGCAAGAAGTTAGGCTGATAGCTGCCAAAAAAGAGAGGAACCTAGACAGTTCCTCTCTGCGCACCCAACCAGCTCATGAGTAAAAACCGACTTGAGAATAGCTTGTCCTTGCCTGAGGAGCTTCTTGTAGGAGCTCCAGGTGGCACTTGTTATTCATACACTGAAGGTATTCAGCTCAACTTCTTGGTACTTAATTATTAATGTGGACAAACAACCTAAGATGCTAGTTGTTTCAGGTAGGCCTCTGTCTTAGAAAAGACACCAAATCAAACAAAAAAAAAGTACCAAAGGGAAAACTTAGGCAAATACATTGAGCAAAAGTAAAAAAAAAAAAGTAAAAAGGGCAGATGTGAAATGAGAAGGGGGAAAAAAAGTAAGGAAATAAGAAGAGGCCAGAAGTTCCAATATGTGAATAATAGGAATTCCAGAAAGAAAGAACAGAAAAAATGGGAGGGAAAGAATTTAAAAGAAATATATCAAGAACATTTCCAAGAATTGAAAGATGAGTGTTCAGAGTAAAAAGACCCAGCACAACACATGAATAAAAGCGCCCCATGAAGATAGATCACTGTGAAATCTCAAAATACTGATGTATGATAAAGAACTCAATTTGGCCTTTGTGTCAGGTTCTTGAAAATAACCCTTACCTAACAAAGGCACCTCCCCAGCATTATATAAAACCTTTGGAAAGCACCTAAAATGTGTGCAAATGAGTGGGGGCTACATACCACACTTGGTAGTTAACCTTAAGAAGGACAGGGAGCATGGTGCAATTCGTTGATTTGATAGATCATGACTATGAACTGAAACCCCAATCATGCATATGCATTGTTATAAAAGGCCCTGAACGGCAGTTAGGCTTCCTAGATTGGAAAGAGGATGGCATGTCCCTGTGGACAATGGAAGTCTAGTGCCCAGACCCCTGCCAGAGCAAGACTTGTGTTTCTTCATCTGTATCCTTTCTGGTTGTAATAAATGGGTAACAGTAAATATAGATGATTCTTTGTGAATTCTGTAAGTTGTTTCAAGGAATTAATGAACCCACAGGGGTCAGGGAGAGCCAGCAGAAAGGCTGGCACTTGCCTATTTGGTAGCCTGAAGGGCAGGGCCCTTCTAGCTTGTGTATTATGACTTAGTGGGGTAGCTAATTCAGAGGAGGGCTACATGAGCCCTTACTAACTTATGAGTTCCAATTCAGCTCTGGGTGGCTGAATTCAGAGAACAGCTGCTCAGGCAGTTGATCAGAAGGACAGAGTTCTTCTAACTTGTGTGTTTTGACCTGGCTCAGGGTGGCCTAGGATGAGATGACCTGGCCCCAAGTGATGAGAGATGAGAAAGTGCCATGTGGGTGGCTGATGAAGAGGAATGGAGATGTGGGAAGGTGAAGCCTGGATCCATTTCTAGGTGGGAATTGGATTCATGCTGATATTTACAACCTAAACAAGTTAGCAGTAAAGGTGGGATTAGCCTACCTTGTCTCTTTTTTAGTGCAGTTAGAAGACAGTGCAATTAAGGAAAGAAAGAAAGGTCTTAAAAGTTCCAGATGGAGAAAAAGATCACATGGAAAGGAAAGAGATCAGAATGGTATCACATTTCTCAATAGCAATTAGTAAGATTACAGAAACTAGCAGATTATGAGGCACTGTCTTCAAAATGCTGAGAGAAAGTTATTTCCAACTGAAAATTCTATACTCATTCAAAATATTAATCAAGTGTGAAGGTAGAATAAAGCTCTACAAAGTCTCAAAGAATGTATTTTCCGTGTACACTTTCTCAGAAAGCTACAGGATGACTGTGCCTTGGCAAAATGAAGGAGTAAGGTAAATAATGAGGGAGGAAATGAGATCCAGAAACTGGAGATCCAAACAAGAAAGGGCAAAGGAGTTTCCAGATGATACACAGCTACACAGTAGGCTTACAGAGTAAACTGGAGCAAGAAGCAGAGGAGGCCAGGAGAGGTATTGCCAACGGTGAAAAAAATTAAACTGACCGAATATATGTTGGATTTGAAATGATTGAGAACAGTGTTTCAGATTATGGGGGAAGTGTGGAGATGAAAAAGTGATTAGTATGAAAAAAAAATTCAAGGCAAATATTAACTGCAGAAAAAATAAGAAGTTGTACAAGGAAATGGAATCACAGTATACTATGTGGCTCAGATGTGAACAGCTCTAGTCAGAAATATAAACTTTGGATACCGATGAGCCAAAAACCAGGATATAATATATTGAAGGCAGGAGAAGCGTATGTAGGTTACATAGGCTTAGGGTTGGAGATATAAGGAAACTGAATCTTCACCTTCCATGGTGTAAAGATGATAATATCTAAATTTGATATCTAAATAATATCTAAAATTAAAAATTCAAGCACAATAATTTGAATTATAGAAGTACATTCTAGAAGCAACAGTTAAAACTGGTAGCCTCAAGTGGAGTGGAACCTGTGGTGGGGGTTGGGGGAGTAAAAGTGTTGGTAAAGGGAAATGCTTATTTTCATTATAAGCCTGGAAGTACCATTTGTCTTTTTAAATCACATACATGCATTGCTTTGGAAATCAAATTTCTCAACAGCAACACAAATTTAAACTGTGTTAAAATTTTTAACCCTTAGCTCATAATGAAGGGGAAAAGGAGACAGCATCTCACAGTCATTCAGAAATTATGCTAGGCCTCGAATCTCAGTTTGCCTGTTCTGAAGTTTACTTCTCAGAACCACTCTACCATGAGGCATCTTATTATCATTTTATAGATGAAGAACCTGACGTTCAGAGAGGCTCAATGACAAGCCATGCCATAGATAAGTGAGGAATGTGGCTTTCCCCCATATCTCTGAACCCATGGTCCTTGCTTCTGCTGTAGCTCTGTCTCTCAGGAAATGGAGAGCTCTGGATAACTTCCATTCCAACTGCCTGCTGGATACCTCACCTCACCAGCACTCAAACTTTGCACCTCTAGAATTGTTTCTTTTTCCCACCAAATCTGGGAACTTTTCCTGGGTTCCTTATAGCTCAGAACCCTCTACTTCCTCCTCATCCAACGCCTTAACACTTCAAACCACTTTCACATCCTGTCAGTTTTCCCTGTAATCGCATTTGTGCCTGCCCCTTCCTCTTCATTCCACTGACAAGACCCTTGATGTGCTCTCATTACTCCTCACTGGAAACACTGCAATAGACTCCAGTATGGTCTCCCTGCTCATGTCATTCACATCTCTAAGCTAATTAATTCAATAAATATGTATCGAGCTACTACCATGGTCCAGCACTCTTCTAGGCACCAGCAATACGGCAGTGAACAAAAGAATGTCACCTCTTACATTCTAGTAGCATTGGGTGATGGGTGATAAACTAAAAAAATCTATAAGGAAATCCATCCAGAATGTTGCTAAGTGCTGTGAAGAAAATGAATCTCAGCAAATGATGGAGAGTATGATGGGGGTAGGGGCATTTTATATTGGGGGTCTGGGAAGGCCACTAACCATGTGAGGATCTGAAGAAAAAACATTCCAGGCAGATGAACCGGCGAGTGTATAAGCCCTGAGGTGGGAAGGGGCTTGATGTGTACAAGAAAAACAAAGGAGGCTAGAGTGGCAGGAGCCGTGGGAGGCAATGGGTGGGGAGGGTAGAACAGGAGTTCAGAGAGAGGCAGAGACAGGTCACGGAAGATTACAGAAGGCCTGGTGAGTACAGCAAGGAGTCTGGATTCTAAGTGTGATGAAAAAACAATGGAGGGTTTTAACCAGGACAATGATAGATTTTATTTGGGTTTGTAAAAGGTATTCTGCTATGCAGAATGGATCAGCAGGGCAAGTGTGTAAGTAGCAAGCCACTAAGAAGCTACTGTGGCAGTCCAGTTGAGAGATGATGATGGTGGCTTAGGGAGCCTGGTGGCAGTGGAGACTGTCTACAGAAGTTGGGTCTGGGACATATTCTGGAGGTAGAACTAATAGGGCTGTTGATAAAATGGATATGGAGGGTATGTGAAAGAGGGACATCAAAGATTATTCTAAAAAGAAATATGCACTCCAACCAAGTTCACATCACTAAATAGTTCGAAAACATTCAATGGTTTCCAACTGCTCACAGAATGCTAAGTCCACACTCCTTAACTGGACCCAGCCCTCTCCTCTCTTTCTAACCTTATCCAAACTGAACTTACTATACCCCATTCCATCAAGATTTTCACGTGGGCCCACTGTTGCGAACTGTCCTTCCTGGCTCTCTCCACACCGCCCCCCGCCCCCCGCAGTAAATCTATTCTTCAGCTCCAGTGCCATTTACACAGACCTAAGTTCTCAGAGGTGAGGGTGTCTGATTCATCTTTGAATCCTCCTAGTGATCAGCAAAGTGTTTTTGCTTATTTGCCTGCCCTCCCCTCTCCCCAATCTCCTCAACACACACACAATCCTGCCTACATCATTGCAGTGTGGCACTGAGGGTAACAAAAAATACATGACTGCTTTGAAGGGGGCAAGGACCCAGGGCATAATGGAAGATTATATATCAGGGCCTCTTGCCCCCAGTACGTGCTCATTCAATAATTTAACAAAAGAATGATTAAAGTATATTTGAAGATTCCATATTTTTCACAGGAAGTACTCAGATTTCATATTATCACTGTGAAGTAGAAAAAACACTGATTCACACAGAGAACCTTGTTTTGAGTCTCAGGGTAGCTGTGGCTAAGAACTATGTATTCTTAAGCAAGACACATTAAAAATAAACAAACAAAACCATGCTTCAGTTTCTTCAATTATAAATCATGGATATCTTTCCAAGCTGCTGTGAAGACTGAATTTATACATATGAACTTGATAACATCTTAGATGCTATTCAAACATTTGATGGTAGTAATATTGATGGCAGGAAGACACTTCAGCATTTTGCTGGTTCTAAAAGGTTATACTGAACAAGATCTATTGCTCTATCTGCTTGGTTAACCTACAATAGTTAGAACCGTGGTCAGCTGACATCTGGTGATGGTAGTGGTGCTAGGGTATCAACCTCCCAAGTTAAAAACAGTAAACCATCTGTGTATAAAAGGAAGCAGTGTTCCTTATTCTTATAATAAGAAAAAAAAAAAAAAAAAAACCAAAAAACATGGAGTGACATGTTAGGAACTGCGTTAGGTGCTTTCTATACCCATAGAAGAAAAGTGGAGGCAAAAGTTAATAAACTAGTCAGTCTGAAGTTCTATTAACACATGTGCAAAGCTGCACAGAATAAGCATATACAGAAGATTAAGCCTCATTAACCACAATAAAATAGTCTCAAATGCATTCTTTAAATACCTAAATCTGTAATGGTGATGAAATGAAATTATAATTACAGATTGTAAGACACATTCACTGTGATTGAATGCATGTAATGTGAACATGCATTAACCCAGTTAAAAAAAAAAGCACGTAATGTGAACATGCATTAGGTTGCTGTAAATCCATACTGTATATAAGTTAGACAACTACTCATTATATTTGCGCCATAAGTTTAGGGACGAAAAATTTGAAGACATTTGAGAAGAGAATCACTACAAGTATTAAAACAGAGAAGTCAACGTGAATATTAATCCATATTCTTTGACTTCAAGTGAAAGAATTCCAATTAGAATGATTTTAAGGGAGAAAAAACAAACTTCAGGAAGGGAAGGGATGTGATAGACTTCATGAGGAACTGGAAAGGGCTTCCTCTCTGTGGATGGTAATGGCCATAGGTAGCTCCAGAACTGTGTATCTGACAACTTTCACTACCAGAAAGACTTCTTCTTTTTATTAATTTTTATTTGAAAAATGCTCAGATCAAGTGCATTCTCAGTGACCATCAATAAGACCCAGGAGGATGGAGAACCGTGACTGGCCTGGCTTTGGACAGCAGCTAAGCCTGGAACAATCAACTGTGACCACAAGGCCTGTAGAGTAGGGTCAACGATGGACAGACAAAATACAAAATAAATATGGATGTCCACAAAATACAAATGGAAAGAACATTGAGCCGTGGAATCAGGAAATCTGAATCCTAGATTTGGCACTATTTGACCTTGAACCTTGCTTCCTTTCCTCATCAGAAAAATTAGGAGACTGCACTAATAATTTCTGATGTCTTTATCAGTTCTAAGATCTATAGTTCTAGGATTATTTCCAGAGGCCCCTCCCCATCACTCCTCAAATATTTATTTTCCTGAATCACTGTCTCTCTAACATTCACTCTGCCATCAGTCCTACTGATTTCATAGTACATGGAGATTATTCTTCCAGCTACCTGATCTCTCAATTCCTTGACCACCCTCTTCTCTCCCAAAGATCTTATACTCTACTCTATGTTAGGCACTCATTCCCGTTATCATAACCTAGTTCTTGAGATGACTAACAGCTTTACCTCTTTCATAAATCTCACTGGTAAGTAGCTCACTATCCATCACCTCTTAGCTCCCAGTGCACAACCTCCAGTGCCCAGACTCCAACAACTCTTCAACCTGTCCTCACTCTAGTCCTTATCTTGGTTAAGGTCCAAGATCACATCTACCCACAAGTAGCAACCAGCACTACCCGGTGCCAGGCAAGTCAAAACATTAAAGCTCCTTTTGTAAAACCTGACGCGATGCTTCCTTTTCAACACGTGAGAACTTATCAAGAGGGTGATTCTGTAGCCAGAAGGAAAATACTAGTGTCCTATCTTCTTGTTACATTTAACAAAGAATTTCTGTATTTAAATACATTTCTGTGCATTGCTTTCTGCTTTTAATGTCTATATGCCAATGCACTTGAATGCTGTTTTCTCTAGGAGGAATTACACATATATTGAGAAAAAGAAATATACTGACACACACAGTTTAGAAGTTAGGTTAACAAAAAAAAAAAAAAAAGAAAAGAAAAGACGGGAGAATAATGAGTGTTCCCTACTGAAATCACAGACATCTAACTCTAAAAGAACAAGAGAGATTATAAATATTCTTTAAACACAGAGCAGGAAAACACTTTATACTTCTTAGGAACCATTTCTCTAAAGATGCATGTAAGTTATGTTAGCATAAATTTGCTGAAGGGCAAAGGTATCGCTTTGAGGACTAAGGTGCACCTGACCCAAGCCATGGTATTTTCAATAGCCTCATATCCATGTGAAAGCTAGACAATGAATAAGGAAGACCGAAGAAGAACTGATACCTTTGAATTATGGTGCTGAGGAAGAATATTGAATACACCATGGACTGCTAGAATAACAAACAAGTCTGTGTTGGAAGAAGTACAGCCAGAGTACTCCTTGAAAGCAAGGATGGTGAGAATTCATCTTGCATACTTTGCACATGTTATCAGGAGGGGCTGGTCCCTGGGGAAGGACGTCATGTTTAGTAAGGTAGAGGGTCAGCAAAAAAGAGGAAAACCCTCAACAAGGTGGACTGACACAGTGGCTGCAATGATAGTTCAAGCATAGCAATGACTGATTGTGATGACGGCACAGGACTGGGCAGTATTTCATTCTGTTGTACATGGGGTCGCCTGATGGCACATAACAGCAGTATATCTCTTGTGGATGTGAAGCGTAAGCAGAATGACATGAAGACCACATGGTATAATGACAGGAGCCAATCATTAAGCTCTGAAGTGTTAGCTCCATTAATGAGGTGACAGCATAGCCTGCCTTTTGAAAAAAAGTCTACAAGATTTCCTCCACCATCCTGTAAGATGTGTATTAAATACATTTTATCATTTGCTGTTGCCACAAAAATCCCAGTTGAATAATTATCACTATATTCATTTTATAGATAAGAAACCAAAACCAAAAAACCAAACCAAACCTACTGCCATTAAGTTGATTCCGACTCAAAGCAGTAACCCTATAGGACAGAGTAGAACTGTCTAGGGGTTCCAAGGACTGGGGTGGATTCGAACTGCCAAGCTTTTCGTTAACAGTCAAACATTTAAGCACTGAGCCACCAGGGCCCCATGGATTGACAAGAAATCAAAAGAAGGAAAAAAAGAACCAGAGACACAGAAAGGCAAATGGCAGGCCTACAGAAACATGAGGAAGTGGGCAGCAAGGCATTAATCTGCTGATCCAGGTCCTCTGACTCCAAACCCTGGGGACTACACCCGCTCCTAGCCAGCCCACTTCTCGCACAGTCATGGACATCACACTACGTGGGGGTTTCTGGTAACAAGCATAGTCTTCAGGACTCCAGTTTGTAAGCAGGAGAGATGAAGGCCAGGGGGTGTGGAAAATCGGGTTCGGCCACTGGCACTTTTCAAATCCCTGACTGATCAAAATTCAAAAGACAGAAAAAGTCAACTTGTTTCAGGAAATTCCAAACTATAAGCCGAACCTAAACACATTAAGAGAGACAATCTTTAGATAAATTTATTGATTATGCTACCAATATTAGGAGCTGGAACCTAATCAAGGACTCCATTAAAGCTGCTGCTTTTTGGTTCAATCATATAGTAGATGCACTTGATACTGTGCTAAAAAACTTCAGAATATTAAAAAAAAAAAGTTTGACCCAAGATCTCTGTCCTCCAGGGAACAATTCAGCTGAGGTGAAAAGATAACATGCTTCAAAAAATCATAAAGCAATACAAGAAGGATCAAAAGGCATTTTCCTTTTCTGAATATTCTGTTCCAGCACTTTATCTGAGTGGTGGGATCCGGAATACACAAGCTCACACTTAAGCTAAATTGGTGGAGTGACAAATCCGAATCCCTGACAGAGGAAGCAAGTGAAGATGCCCGACTGGAGACTCACTTGGAAGCCAGTGGGCCTTTTCTGACCTTGGCTCCTGTGCTCTTCCTGTTAACTTTGACAAGGAAGATTTTCTGCCCTGGTGCCCTCGAGTTGCTTGAGGATGCAGAGAAAACCTTTCTGCCCCCAAGTTCCAGCTGCCACAACTTCCACCTCCAGGAGTGTCACAAGGCAGAAGAGGCCAAAATAAAGTCAGATTGGCAGAAAACAGGGTCCAGACTAGGCAAACTCTTCCCAGAGGAAATAGGATGGGTAGGTGGGTTCATACTTGCTTATTAATAAATACTAGATTAGGAGCCATGAATTACAACAGTAATTCACTTGAAAATATTTAAGAATCAACTCTGTCAAGCACTGTTTGAGCCCTGAGTACATAGGAATGAACAAAGCAAAATTCGTGGCAAGTTATCTACGAGATGATGGACAATAAACAAATGCAGTAAATGCTAAAAAGAAAAATTAAGCATAATAACGGAGATACCGTGGTACAAGACTATGTAATGAGAAGTCTCTGTCTCTCTCCAGGCCCACTCCACAGAGGTGACTACCATTAAGAGCTCCTTGTAGTATGTTCCTTTAAATTTATCCATACTTACACGTACATCTTTTTAAAATTTTTTACTCAACGGTACCATGCTATACAAACTATTATGCATCCAGCTTTTTTTTTTTTAATTCAGTAGTATAACTTGAAGACCCTTATATATCAGCACACACGAATTACTTATGTCATTCTAACAGCTAATATGTTCCTGGGCATATATGCCATGATTTCCTTAACTATTTCCCTGATGACAGACATTTAGGTTGTTTCCAGTTTTGTTTGATTTTTGCCATTACGAGCAGTGCACATCCGTATATGTTTACCTTTCATACACGTGTATCTGTAGGATACATTTCTAAATGCAAAGTTGATGGATTAATCAGCATGCCTATTTAAATTGTTTGTTATAATTTCCCAGATTTCACTGTCAAAGGATTTATACCCACAAGCAACAGTGTTTGAGAGTACTATTTTCCCATAACCTTAGGTATTAGTAAGGTTTTTTTTGATACTATCTGACACATGAAAAATGGTATCTCACTGTTGTCTTGATTTGCACTTATTTAATTATAAGGAAACCCTGGTGGTGTAGTGGTTAAGAGCTATGGCTACTAACCAAAATGGTCGGCAGTTTGAATCCACCAGATGCTCCCTGGAAACTCTATGGGGCAGTTCAACTTTGTCCTATAGGGTCGCTGTGAGGCAGAATCGACTCGACGGCAATAGCAGCCAGCAGCAGCAATTATGAATAAAGTTAAATATCTGTATGTTTAAATACCTATTTGTATTTGTTTATCTGTAAGTTGCCTTCATAACCTGTGGCATATCAGTTGGTTGCCTACCTGTCATCTATTCCCTCTTTGTTGCTGAAAAATCTCTAATATTGTTCGGGGCAGGAATGTGCTCAGTTTCCCAAACTCCCTTGATCTGGCAGGCCATGTGGCAGAGTTCTTAGGAGAGTTCGTTAAAGGGCACTCAACTAGCATGCATCTTATTGGCTGCTCCCATTTGACTTAGATGTACTAGCTAGAGGTAGAATAACCATCTTGTGATCACAAAGTATAAAGCCATCCTCCAAGGACAGCAGAGCACTGATATACCGTGGACCCACTGTGGCAGCCTTGGACTGCCTTCAGACTTCCTTATGTGAGAAAAGTAAATCGTTCATTTTATTAAGCCCCGATAGCTGGAATTATGTCATAGCAATCAAACACAATCTCAAACCGAAAACTTCCTTTATCCATTCCCTACTGGGTTCTTGGTCTTTTTGTTACGAATCTGATAAACTATATATTAAGGTAGTAAGTCCATGCTCTTAAGTGTTGTAAATATTTTTCCCAGTTTGTTATCTATCTTTTGATTTTCTCTGTGGGGGGGAAAAGTTGTTAATGTTTATGCGATCAAATTTATCAATCTTTTCCTTTATGGTTTCTGTATTGGGAGTTTTACTGCAAAAGAACTCCCTAATCCAAAATTATGAAAATAATTCACCCATGTTTTCTTTTAGTACCTTTATAATTTCAGTTTTTACATTTAAAATCTCAGTCTGTGTGGAATTAATTTTGTGTAAGGACTGCAGTGGAGCTCCTGCTTTGTTTGCTGTCTTCTAAGTGGTCAGCCAACTGCCCAACAATTATGGTTGAAAATTTATCTTATTACTGATTTGAAGTACCATTTTTATCCCATATTAAATTCCCATATGTACTTGCATCTGTATGCTCCATTGATGCCATGATTCCCATACAGGTCCCCGGTGACTTGAATCTATCTGACTGGGCTGCTTTACTCCCATTACTCATGGTTTTCATAACATTTTTTGCAACTTTCATGGGATTTTTTCATATGATCTTAAACACAGGCTTGCTTAGTGGTCTTCTTGCCTCCCACTCTCACATGAATTTTCATATGAACATAATTTAATTAACTGTGATTTTTCTTAAAAGTTAGGGTGTCTTTATAGATTTTCCCCAGGAAAGCCTAAAGCTGGCATCAGTTATATACTTGACACCCTCAAAATCAATTTTTAGACAAATGTTACATGGTATTACTAAAGAAAATATGCAGTCACATCTCTACATAAATTTAAAAGGGTCTCTTATGCCATTGATCAAATAAACACCTTTAGAGAACACCTTCTGAGATGTAAACGTAGTAAGAAGAAACAAGAAAACATTTTTATGGTCACTTTTTATTCCTCCAATCCATCTTACTTGATTTATTAAGGCTATAATCATCATCCATAATATTCCTAAATCATGAAGATCAATCTTAGCAACCATCAACCCACTCCCACAAAACAACAAAAACAAAACAAAACGACTCTCAGTTCTAAAAATGATCTGATGGTAAGTTGTTTACGACTAAGGTGAAAACACCCTGCATGGGCAAATTTTTTAGGTGAACTAATCATAAATATATGAAAGACCTCACTGATTCAGTATTGAAAACATTAATTTTTTTCTAGATGGCTAGTTATTGCTTATTAAATTCTAGATTCCATCTGTGCTAAATACCTTATGATATTTACTATATCAAGAATGCTGATGACACAATGGTTAAGTGCTCAGCTGTTAACCAAAAGGTCACTGGTTTGAACCCAACAGCTGCTCCACCAGAGAAAAGACTTGGTGATTTATTCCTGTAAAGATTTCAGCATACGAAACCCTATGGGCAGTTCTACTCTGTCCTGTAGGGCCGTTATGAGTTGAAATCAACTCGACGGCACATAATAACAACAATATTTACTATACACATGAGCATGGTTATATATACATAGAGTTCCCTAGGCTGAAATCTTTATGTGAATAAATCACCAGGTTTTTCTGCCTCCAAGTGGTTGGTATGAAGCCCTAATGGTTCAGTGGTTAAGAGCTCAGCTGCTAAACAAAAGGTCAGCAGTTCAAATCCACTGGCCACTCCTTGGAAACCCTATGGGGCAGTTCTACTCTGTCTTATATGATCGCTATGAGTCAGAATCCACTTGATGTCAATGGGTTTTTAATAAGCTTTATGATGCTGAACAGGTTTCAGCAGAGCTTCCGGACTAAGACGGACTAGGAAGAAATACCTGGTACTTTACTTCTGAAAATCAGCAAAAAACAAAACAAAACAAAAAAACCCTATGGATCACAATGGTCTGATCTGCAACTGATATGGAGATGACGCTGGACCTGGCAGCATTTCATACCATTGTCTATGGGGTCACCATGAGCCAGTGGCCAATCCAACAGTGGCTAACTACAACATTTACAATATAGTCCAAGGCACCAATGTTCACAAGCAAATGCCATTTGCTTCAGAAGAGCCATGCTGGTGTTTTTAACGGACCTGGTAAACAAGGCCAACACGATCAAATAAGGCAGATGAGTGCCTGCAAGTGCCTAGGTCCATCTACACCAATCACTGCACAAAGACCTTCAAAGGACATCAGAACTTTAGAAATATTATGTATTCATCTGGTGCTGCTTATTACCCATAAGAGGGAATTATCCATCAATGCAAAAGGACATTTATACAAAGACAGGATTCACACCAGTGAGCTCATGGGGTAATATCTGGATTTTATCCACTTTACAGTGGAGGTCCATCAAAGGAGGTAAGGATATTTGATTTATATTTTATTAACATAAACCTATAGATAAAGAATCAGAACAGGCTCTCGTGTGGAGAATAGACTGTTGTTGTGGCAGGACCGAGACTGTTAGGGGAAGAGGCCGGAATGCTGTGGAGGAAATGTCTGTGTGGTCCAGGTGAGAGTTCCTCAGTGAGTGTGGAGAGACACCTCCACGTCCTCCGGATGGCCTCCCTCACTGGTCCCCGTTAAGTGGCCCAGCATGGCTTAAAGAATCATGCCAATACCCACTGCACTGTGCAGATGCGGCAGCAAATGCTGCTCAGGGTAGGAGACAAGAAGAAATCAGACTGGGGATTGAAGCTGGGCATTCTACTGAGGAGACCGTCTGGGCCACTGCTCACTCCACATTAGGAGGCCCTTGTACCTTGCTGGAATATGTGCAAGGGATTACTGACCTTAGCCCTGCATTTCAAACAGGCTGTTTATACGTCCTCTTGTCATCATGCTAGTTAAGATCAATTGCTGCACCCCTGAGAACAGTTATCAGAATATCCTGGGCACAGTAAGCTCTACTATTTCCTGTGCAACTCCTTCCCTGGTCTGAGGCTCTGAATTCTTCCCCCTTGTCAGTTCATCAGGGCCTTGATTATCTCTGGAATTCCCTCTCTGTCCTAATCCAGCAAAGCTCCAATTTGTTAACCTTAGGGCACTGGACAGGATGTATTTTTTGGCTTGTCATTCTTTACTAAATAAAGCCCTGAACTTTCTTTTCACCTTCTTTGTGGAATTTTAGCTGCCCTATTTGATTTAATTGTGAGGTTTTATAGCCTACACATGCCTAGAGGCCTTGGGCTGTGGGGAACTTTTTACTATGTCTAATAAATAAAATGAAAAAAGAAACTGCAGAAATAAATCACAAATGTCTTCTTAAAAACTACCTGATAGGGAAAATGAGAGCCAGGAATTTGAAATTTCTTAACGTTTTTTGAGAGTGAGGTTTTGTCATCACAGAACAGCTAGAAAGCAAAGGTAACCCAAAACTATTAATGCCTTTCCTACATTTGTATTTTTAAAAGTATCTCTACTAAAATTAATGTAACATCAACAGCATTGAAAGAACACTGATTTGTCAGTCACTATTGATTTAATTTATAGAAGGATGGGCAGTAGACAGCCAAAGTCAAGGAACTCTAAGGAAAAATAAAATATACGAATAAGATAAAGTAATAAAAAATAGAATTTAACTTAATTTAAAAGGTTGTAATGAGAAAAGGGCCAAAAACAAAAGCAGGTATCTGGCAGAAAAGCATGGGCACTATTACCCAGAAGCAACACTTATCTTTTGTCTATCACACAATAGAAGAAAGAAGGATAAAGTGCAAATGGGACTTCATGAATTAGACTTTGTATATACAACATCCTCAGGATGATGTATATATACTAGGATGGCATTTAGAAAATTATAAAACCAATAAATAATCCTTTATGCTCAAAAACAACTACTAGAAGAAAAAAGAAAGCACAAAACCATATTGCAGAACTATGTAAAAAGTTTAATTTTTTTTTTGTAAAAAGTTTAAATTAATCTGGTAAAATTGCATGAATAAAAATATTTTACAAATTATTTTTCTGTATATATACATACAGATGACTATAACTGTCACAATTTTATAAATAACTTAATAATCTGGGTTAATACTGAAATGTCATTCTTAAGAATTCTGTGAACTCCATATACAGACTAGCAAGTTTACCTAGAAACACACATAGACATACACTGATAATTTCATAAAGACAGTTATGTGAATAATCTGGGATAAACACTAAAATGTCACCCTAAGAATTTTGAGAATTCCATATAAGCAAGGTCTATCTTGGACTGCATTCTAGAAGGGGCTAATTAGTAAATGGCAAAAAGACCAGCTATTCACAAAATTGTCTAAAAACACAGAGATCAAGTAAAGCATCACTGCGAGACTCATTAAAAAAAATTCTGAATATTAAGAGGAGATACAAGGATATTTTCATTTGTACGTTTTCAATTATACATCTCCACCAAGAAAGACAACGAAATATAGCATGGCTAGTAATGGCAAAAAAAAACCTTAATCTAGTGTGCAACCAAAAAGGTTAACATTAAAAACAGAGGTCAAGTCAAAACATTTCAAAACAACACATATATTTTAGAGCCTTCTTTAACAACAGCAAGATCCACACCGATAATTCAGTGAAGCATATTGTTCTGATGGTAAACAACATAAAAGAAGAGAGTGCCAGTAATTAAAATTTTTCATTCACATAGCTAAGTTCATACATCAGTTTTTGGGCTAAAGAAAAGATGAATCACTCATTTTCTTTATCTGTCCCACTGGGTGCCATCCTAAGACTCTTGAGCCTTGTCAAGAGTTTCATATTCACGTCAGTTAATTCCACAGCTCAGCATAACATGGAGGAATTGGGGACCTGCAGGTCAACTTGTCAACATACCATGTTAACATTCAAGAATTCAGAACAGTTGGTATTTTCCTATTTTAATTGTGATGAACATTAGGCATTTCTATGTTTATTAGGGGTACACAGGGTTTGAAATTTATGCAAACAATAAATGACTTTCATGAAACATTCATGCCATGTCTGGAGAGGGATAGTTATTGGTCTTCCTCCTCAGAGTTACAGATTCTCAGCCAGATTTGAATTTCAGTAGATGAACTGCCATACATCCTCCACCATCCCTTATGTGGCAGTTGCTCTAATGACCCCCAAAGATCCCTCCCTATCACTCCTCAAAGATTTATGCTCCTGAATTGCTAACAACCATCCTGGCTAACTCCTAGTGATTTAATGGAACACGGAGATTAGCCTTCAAAATCCCTGGCTTCTCAACGTCTTGACCCTCTTCTCTCTCCCAAGGATCTTGTCCTCTACTCTCTATCAGCCACTCAGTCCCATTATCACAGCTTAGTCCCTGTGATTAGCAATAACCTCAACTCTTCTGCAAATCTTACTTGCAAGCATCTCATTATCTACCACCTCTTAGTTTTCCAGTGCACAACCTCTAGTGTCCAGATTCCAACAATACTTCAACTTTCCATCATCCCCCTTAAGTCCTCACTTTTGTCTGTATCTAGGTTAAAGTCCATGGTCCACTGGTAACTAATTCCCTGAAGACATCATCAGCCCAGGTGATCTGCTCATGCTTCGTCAAACTCACCACCTACACTCATAAGCTGAACCTAGCTGGAGAAAACTGCACTGCTCCTCTAATTGCTCTCTCTTTAAATTCATAACCGCTTTTTTTTTATAGCGTTGCTATGAGTCAGGATCGACTTGATGGCAATGAGTTTACGGGAACCTCATTTTAGGCCCCTAATGCTACCTGGCAATTATACTACATTTTCCAAGTACCTTCTCTTTTCTCCTCAAATTTCCAATATCTCCTCCTTCATTCTAACTCTCAGCAGTTGACCTTGTTTCCTGATTCCTTGAGGAAAAAAGAAGCAATCAGAGCTTCCACCACATCTTCTTGATTCACGCACATGGACCCGTCTTCCCTCCTGTTACCGCACACGTTCATGCTCCTCTAAGGCCAACCACTCCACCTGCCCATTCCATCTTCCTTACTCAAAAATCTCACAATAGCAATTTACCCCCACCCTCATAATTTGTTCCTCTCCTGATCATTCGAGTGAGCTTAGACTTTTGCTCTAATTTCTCCTATATAGAAAAACAAATAAAAACAACAAAATTCCCCCTTCAGCTACTACCCATTCTCTTCTTCCCTTAAGAAAAGATTTCCTTGAACATTTGACCACACTCACTGTCTCCTATTTTTCTCCTCTCATAATCTCCTTTACTCATTCAAATCAGTTTTTTATCCCCATCACACCAATCCTCTTTACAAGGTCACCCATGACTTCCACATACTGTTTAAGTCAATGGTAAATCCTCCAGTCCTCATCTAACTTGACTACTTGTCAGCAGCATTTGAAACTTGCTGATCCCTTAGTGGTGCCTGAAGCACTTACTTTACTTGACTTCCAGGACTTCACAAACTCCTGCATTTTCTCCAGGAGGAGCAATGAATGCTCTTTCTCAATCTCATTGCTGGTTCCTCTGCATCTCCTTGATCTTAACTTTGCAGTGTTCCAGAGTTCTTTGACATCTTCTTTTATCTACATTCGTTGCCCTGATGATCTCACATAGTCCGTGTATATGAGTATCCAGATACACAAATATATATACACTCACAATTTCATAAAGAAGGTTGTCCTATTAACTCTAGTAGAGATAAAAATGGAGAACAAAAGTAAATAATCTGGGGTTACTTTTGCTATCTTTCTAGGTGTTCTGTATGATATAACCTTTTAGGTTTTTTTTTTTTTTTAATTTTTATTAAGCTTCAAGTGAACATTTACCATTCCAATCAGTCTGTCACATGTAGGTTTACATACATCTTACTCCCTTCTCCCACTTGCTCTCCCCCCATTGAGTCAGCCCTTACAGTCTCTCGTTTCGTGCCAATTTTACCTTCTTCCCTCTCTCTCTATCTTCCCATCCCCCCTCCAGTCAAGAGTTGCCAACACACTCTCCCGTGTCCACCTGATTTAATTAGCTCACTCTTCATCAGTATCTCTCTCCCCCCCACTGACCAGTCCCTTTCATGCCTGATGATTTGTCTTCGGGGATGGTTCCTGTCCTGTGCCATCAGAAGTTCTGGGGAGCATTGTCTCTGGGATTCCTCTAGTCGCAATCATACCATTAGGTGTGGTCTTTTAATGAGAATTTGGGGTCTGCATCCCATTGGTCTCCTGCTCCCTCAGGAGTTGTCTGTTGTGTTCCCTGACAGGGCAGACATCGATTGTGGCCGGGCACCAACTAGTTCTTCTGGTCTCAGGATATTGTAGGTCTCTGGTTCAAGTGGCCCTTTCTGTCTCTTGGGTTCTTAGTTGTCGTGTGACCTTGGTGTTCTTCCTTTGCCTTTGCTCCCGGTGGGTTGAGACCAATTAATGTATTTTAGATGGCTGCTTGTTGGCATTTAGGACCCCAGGTGCCACAATTCAAAGTGGGATGCAGAGTGTTTTCATAATAGAATTGTTTTGCCCATTGATTTAGAAGTCCTCTCAAACCAAGTTCCCCAGACCCCAGCCCCTGCTTCACTATCCTTTGAAGCTTTCATTTTATCTCGGAAACCTCTTTACTTTTAATCCTGTCCAATTAGGCTGACCTTCCTTGTTTTGAGTGTTGTCTTTCCCTTCACCCAAAGCAGTTCCCATCTACAGATTGATCAATAAAAAGCCCTCTCCCTCCCTCCCTCCCTCCCTCCCCCCTTTGTAACCACAAAAGTATGTGTTCTTTTCCGTTTTTTCTATTTCTCAAGATCTTATAACAGTGGTCTTATACAATATTTGTCCTTTTGCAACTGACTCATTTCGCTCAGCATAATGCCTTCCAGATTCCTCCATGTTATGAAATGTTTCAGAGATTCGTCACTGTTCTTTATCGATGCGTAGTATTCCATTGTGTGAATATACCACAATTTATTTACCCATTCGTCCGTTGATGGACATCTTGGTTGCTTCCAGCTTTTTGCTATTGTAAACAGAGCTGCAATAAACATGGGTGTGCATATATCTGTTTGTGTGAAGGGTCTTGTATTTTTAGGGTATATTCCGAGGAGTGGGATTTCTGGGTTGTATGGTAGTTCTATTTCTAACTGTTTAAGATAACGCCAGATGGATTTCCAAAGTGGTTGTACCATTTTACAATCCCACCAGCAGTGTATGAGAGTTCCAGTCTCTCCGCAGCCTCTCCAACATTTATTATTTTGTGTTTTTTGAATTAATGCCAGTCTAGTTGGTGTCAGATGGAATCTCATCGTAGTTTTAATTTGCATTTCTCTAATGGCTAATGATCGAGAGCATTTTCTCATGTATCTGCTGGCTGCCTGAATATCTTCCTTAGTGAAATGTGTGTTCATATCCTTTGCCCACTTCTTGATTGGGTTGTTTGTCTTTTTGTGGTTGAGTTTTGACAGAGTCATGTAGATTTTAGAGATCAGGCGCTGGTCTGAGATGTCATAGCTGAATATTCTTTCCCAGTCTGTAGGTGGTCTTTTTACTCTTTTGGTGAAGTCTTTAGATGAGCATAGGTGTTTGATTTTTAGGAGCTCCCAGTTATCTGGTTTCTCTTCATCATTTTTGGTAATGTTTTGTATTCTGTTTATGCCCTGTATTAGGGCTCCTAGGGTAGATTCTATTTTTTCTTCCATGATTTTTATCGTTTTAGTCTTTATGTTTAGGTCTTTGATCCACTTGGAGTTAGTTTTTGTGCATGGTGTGAGGTATGGGTCCTGTTTCATTCTTTTGCAAATGGATATCCAGTTATGCCAGCACCCTTTGTTAAAAAGACTATTATTTCCCCAATTGACTGACACTGGTCCTTTGTCAAATATCAGCTGCTCATAAATGGATGGATTTATATCTGGATTCTCAATTCTGTTCCATTGGTCTATGTGCCTGTTGTTGTACCAGTACCAGGCTGTTTTGACTACTGTAGCTATATAATAGGTTCTGAAATCAGGTAGGGTGAGGCCTCCCACTTTCTTCTTCTTTTTCAGTAATGTTTTGCTTATCCGGGGGTTCTTTCCTTTCCATATGAAATTAGTGATTTGTTTCTCTATTCCCTTAAAGTATGACATTGGTATTTGGATTGGAAGTGCGTTGTATGTATAAATGGCTTTTGGTAGAATAGACATTTTTACTATGTTAAGTCTTCCTATCCATGAGCAGGGTATGTTTTTCCATTTAAGTGTGTCCTTTTGAATTTCTTGTAGCAGAGTTTTATAGTTTTCTTTGTATAGGTCTTTTTACATCCTTGGTAAGATTTATTCCTAAGTATTTTATCTTCTTGGGGGCTACTGTGAATGGTATTGATTTGGTTATTTCCTCTTCGGTGTTCTTTTTGTTGATGTAGAGGAATCCAAGTGATTTTTGTATGTTTATTTTATATCCTGAGACTCTTCCAAACTCTTCTATTAGTTTCAGTAGTTTTCTGGAGGATTTCTTAGGGTTTTCCATGTATACGATCATGTCGTCTGCAAATAGTGATAGCTTTACTTCCTCCTTACCAATCTGGATACCCTTTATTTCTTTGTCTAGCCTAATTGCCCTGGCTAGGACTTCAAGTACGATGTTGAATAAGAGCGGTGATAAAGGGCATCCTTGTCTGGTTCCCGTTCTCAAGGGAAATGCTTTCAGGTTCTCTCCATTTAGAGTGATATTGGCCGTTGGCTTTGCATATATGCCCTTTATTATGTTGAGGAATTTTCCTTCAATTCCTATTTTGGTGAAAGTTTTTATCATAAATGGGTGTTGGACTTTGTCAAATGCCTTTTCTGCATCAATTGATAAGATCATGTGGTTTTTGTCTTTTGTTTTATTTATGTGATGGATTACATTAATGGTTTTTCTGATATTAAACCAGCCTTGCATACCTGGTATAAATCCCACTTGATCAGGGTGAATTATTTTTTTGATGTGTTGTTGGATTCTATTGGCTAGAATTTTGTTAAGGATTTTTGCATCTATGTTCATGAGGGATATAGGTCTAAAATTTTCTTTTTTTGTAATGTCTTTACCTGGTTTTGGTATCAGGGAGATGGTAGCTTCATAGAATGAGTTGGGTAGTATTCCGTCTTTTTCTATACTTTGAAATACCTTCAATAGTAATGGTGTTAAGTCTTCTCTGAAGGTTTGGTAGATCTCTGCAGTGAAGCCATCTGGGCCAGGACTTTTTTTTGTTGGGAGTTTTTTGATTACCGTTTCAATCTCTTTTTTTGTTATGGGTCTATTTAGTTGTTCTACTTCTGAATGTGTTAGTTTAGGTAAGTAGTATTGTTCTAAGAATTTATCCATTTCTTCTAGGTTTTCAAATTTGTTAGAGTACAATTTTATGTAGTAATCTGATACGATTCTTTTGATTTCATTTGGTTCTGTTGTGATGTGGTCCTTCTCGTTTCTTATTCGGGTTATTTGTTTCCGTTCCTGTTTTTCTTTAGTCAGTCTAGCCAATGGTTTATCAATTTTGTTAATTTTTTCAAAGAACCAGCTTTTGGCTTTGTTAATTCTTTCAATTGTTTTTCTGTTCTCTAATTCATTTAGTTCAGCTCTAATTTTTATTATTTGTTTTCTTCGGGTGCCTGATGGATTCTTTTGTTGCTCACTTTCTATTTGTTCAAGTTGTCGGGACAGTTCTCTGATTTTGGCTCTTTCTTCTTTTTGTATGTGTGCATTTATCGATATAAATTGGCCTGTGAGCACTGCTTTTGCTGTGTCCCAGAGGTTTTGATAGGAAGTATTTTCATTCTCGTTGCTTTCTAAGAATTTCCTTATTCCCTCCTTGATGTCTTCTATAACCCAGTCTTTTTTCAGGAGGGTATTGTTCATTTTCCAATTATTTGATTTCTTTTCCCTAGTTTTTCTGTTATTGATTTCTAGCTTCATTGCCTTGTGGTCTGAGAAGATGCTTTGTAATATTTCGATGTTTTGGATTCTGGAAAGATTTGTTTTATGCCCTAATACGTGGTCTATTCTAGAGAATGTTCCATGTGCGCTAGAAAAAAAAGTATATTTTGCAGCAGTTGGGTGGAGAGTTCTGTACAAGTCAATGAAGTCAAGTTGGTTGATTGTTGTAAGTAGGTCTTCCGTGTCTCTATTGAGCTTCTTACTGGATGTCCTGTCCTTCTCCGAAAGTGGTGTGTTGAAGTCTCCTACTATATATGTGGAGGTGTCTATCTCACTTTTCAATTCTGTTAAAATTTGATTTATGTATCTTGCAGCCCTGTCATTAGGTGCGTAAATATTTAATATGGTTATGTCTTCCTGATCAATTGTCCCTTTTATCATTATATAGTGTCCTTCTTTATCCTTTGTGGCGGATTTAAGTCTAAAGTCTATTTTGTCAGAAATTAATATTGCTACTCCTCTTCTTTTTTGCTTATTGTTTGCTTGATATATTTTTTTCCATCCTTTGAGTTTTAGTTTGTTTGTGTCTCTAAGTCTAAGGTGTGTCTCTTGTAGGCAGCATATAGATGGATCGTGTTTTTTTATCCAGTCCGTGACTCTCTGTCTCTTTATTGGTGCATTTAGTCCATTTATATTCAGCGTAATTATAGATAAGTAAGTTTTTAGTGCTGTCATTTTGATGCCTTTTCATGTGTGTTGTTGGCCATTTCATTTTTCCACATGCTTTTTTGTGCTGAGATGTTTTTCTTAGTAGCTTGTGAGATCCTCATTTTCATAATGTTTAACTTTGTGTTTATTGAGTCGTTACGTTTTTCTTGGCTTTTTTCTTGAGTTATGGAATTGATATTCCTTTTTGTGGTTACCTTTTTATTTACCCCTATTTTTCTAAGTAAAAACCTAACTTGTATCCTTCTATTTCGCCTTGTATCACTCTCCATCTGGCAGTTCAATGCCTCCTATATTTAGTCCCTCTTTTTGATTATTTTGATCGTTTATCTATTGATTTCCATGATTTCCTGTTGTGTGTATTATTTTGTTTATTTATTTATTTTTTAGAATTAGTCTTAATTTGTTTGTTTTTGTGCTTTCCCTGTTTGAGTTGCGTTGATATCAGGACGTTCTGTTTTGTGACCTTGTATTGTGCTGGTACCTGATATTATTGGTCATCCGGCCAAACAATCTCCTTTAGCATTTCTTGCAGTCTTGGTTTAGTTTTTGCAAATTCTCTAAACTTGTGTTTATCTGTAAATATCTTAATTTCTCCTTCATATTTCAGAGAGAGTTTTGCTGGATATATGATCCTTGGTTGGCAGTTTTTCTCCTTCAGTGTTCTGTATATGTCGTCCCATTCCCTTCTTGCCTGCATGGTTTCTGCTGAGTAGTCTGAACTTATTCTTATTGATTCTCCCTTGAAGGAAACCTTTCTTTTCTCCCTGGCTGCTTTTAAAATTTTCTGTTTGTCTTTGGTTTTGGCAAGTTTGATGATGATATGTCTTGGTGTTTTTCTTTTTGGATCAATCTTAAATGGGGTTCGATGAGCATCTTGGATAGATATCCTTTCTTCTTTCATGATGTCAGGGAAGTTTTGTGTCAGGAGTTCTTCAACTATTTTCTCTGTGTTTTCTGTCCCCCCTCCCTGTTCTGGGACTCCAATCACTCGCAAGTTATCCTTCTTGATAGAGTCCCACATGATTCTTAGGGTTTCTTCATTTTTTTTAATTCTTTTATCTGATTTTTTTTCAGCTATGTTGGTGTTGTTTCCCTGGTCCTCCAGAAGTCCCAGTCTACATTCTAATTGCTCGAGTCTGCTCCTCTGACTTTCTATTGCGTTGTCAAATTCTGTAATTTTATTGTTAATCTTTTGGATTTCTACATGCTGTCTCTCTATGGATTCTTGCAACTTGTTAATTTTTCCACTATGTTCTTGAATAATCTTTTTGAGTTCTTCAACAGTTTTATCAGTGTGTTCCTTGGCTTTTTCTGCATTTATCCTAATTTCATTTGTGATATCTTTAAGCATTCTGTAAATTAGTTTTTTATATTCTGTATCTGATAATTCCAGGATTGTATCTTCATTTGGGAAAGATTTTGATTCTTTTGTTTGGGGGGTTGGAGAAGCTGTCATGGTCTGTTTCTTTATGTGGTTTGATATGGACTGCTGTCTCCAAGCCATCACTGGGAAACTAGATTTTCCAAGTAGTCAGCTAAAAAAAAATGCAGTCAGATCCCTATCTGAATTCTCTCTCTGGCTCCGGGTATTCGGATGTTAATGGGGTCGCCTGGGGAGGGTGGGGGAGGGATCTGAGAGCTAGGAGTGTAGCACCACAGAATATAGAGCTGAACACCACGTTCACGCTCCGCCCCCGTTCGCCAAAATCCGGGCTGGACGGGTCCCTGGCTAGGACACTGCTTTCCTTGCTCGGAAACCAGTCACTTCCTCCTGGGGACTTCCTCCGGTGCGCGGCACCGCTCGTGGGCACTGGGTGGGCGTTTCCCGCACGAACGGGTGGGCCCGCCCCCAGGGTCTATTCAGGCGATTATAATTAGGTCCCGATGTCACGCCCCGCCTGTGCTCGCGCCCAAATCCCAGCGGGATGACTTCCGGGTTGAGACGCTGCTTTCCCTGTTCGGGAACGAGTCACTTCCTCCCCGGGACTTCTCCTTCCGGAGCGCCACACCTCTCGCGCGAACTGGGTTGGTGTCACCTGCACGGCCAGGTGGGCCCGCCCCCTGGGTCAATTCAGGGTAATAAAAATGGACCCCGTGCTCATGCCCCGCCCGTGCACGCGCCCAAATCCCAGCGGGATGACTTCCGGGTTGAGACGCTGCTTTCCCCGTTCCGGAACCAGTCACTTCCTCCCGGGGACTTCTCCTTCTGGAGCGCCACACCTCTCGTGCGAACTGGTTTGGCGTCACCTGCACGGCCAGGTGGGCCCGCCCCCTGGGTCAATTCAGGGCAATAAAAATGGACTCCGCGCTCACGCCCCGCTCGTGGGCGCGCCCAAGCCCTGGCAGGACGGCACCCCGTCTGGGACGCTACTTTCTGCGCTTCGGGACCAATCAGTTCCTCCCGGGGACTTCTCCTTCCGGTGTGCCACACCTCTCACGCAAACTGGGAGGGCGTCACTCGCACGACCAGGTGGTCCCGCCCCCTGGGTCAATTCAGGGTCCTTTTAGGTTTTTAAAAATATAATCAGCACACTGTTGACTGTCAAACTTATTTTAGCCCAGGACTTGTCCCTGAACTCCTGCCTTGTAAATGCAACTACCCAATTAACATTTTCACTTGCACACTTAAAAAGTTATCTCCCCAACCTCCTGATCTTCACCCTAAGACTTACTCTTACTGGAGGCTTCTACACATCAATAAACAGAAACTCTCTCCTTCCAATAGCCTAGACCAAAAACTTTGAATCATCTTTGACTTCTCTCTTTATTTCTCATCTTATATAATTGGCTGAAAACCCTGGTTGCGTAGTAGTTAAGTGCTATGTCTGCTAACCAAGAGGCTGGCAGTTCGAATCTGCCAGGTACTCCTTGGAAACTCCATGGGGCAGTTCTACTCTGTCCTATAGGGTTATTATGAGTCGGAATTGACTCAACGGCAGTGGGTTTGGGTTTTTTGTTTGTTTGTTTTACATTAATTGATTAGCACATCATGTCGGCCCTACCTCCAAAAACTAGTCATAATCCAACCACTTTTTTTCCCTTCTACCACCATCACTCTGGTCCAAGCTATTGGTAGCCCTTGTCTGAATTAGCCTAATAATATCCTGATTGGTTTCACAGGTTCCAGTCTTGTCCCCACAGTCTACTGTCACGATTGTAGCCAAAATGATCTATTAAAATTTAAGTCAGGTCATGTTATTCCTCTTCTCCAAACTTTCCAATGTCTCCAACAAATGGTGTTGAGAAAACTGGGTATCCACATGCAAAAGAATGAAGCTTGACCCTTATCCTATACCATATAAAACAATTAACTCCAAATGCATCAAAAACCTAAATACAAGAGCTAAAACTATAAAACTCTTAGAAGAAAACACATGGGAAATTTTTCACAATCTTGGATTTGGAAATGTTTTTTAATATGACACCAAAAGTACAGGCAACAAAAGAAAAAAATAGAAAATTTAAAACTTTTGTGCATCCACACAACTCTGCCATTACAGCATAAAAGAAGTCATAGACAGTATGTAAATGAATGAGCATGGCTGTGTTTCAATAAAATGTTATTTACAAAACCAGGTGCCAGGTAGGATTTGACCCATGGGCCATAGCTCGCCAAACCCTGATCTAGGCTATCCTACTGCACTGAGCATTAAACCCTTAATTACCAGTTCTCCCAGAGTTTATTAAACAGAGTTCATAACTTATGGAACTAGAAAGTGCCATCCTCTCCAAGAATCGTCTAGTCCAACCCCTGTGGCAGGAACTAGATGCCTACCCAGTATCTTCCTTTCTTACTAAAAGAAGCCCAGTTTTGTTAAGGAACAGTGATGTGCCCAGCTAAGACACTATATTCCCCAGTTTTCTGTGTAGTTTTGACCAGTGAGACATGAAAAGAAGTTACTTGGAGGGGCTTCTGAGAAAGGTCCTTTAAAGGGGGCTGACTCAGGTAGCACACTACTTTTACTTTTTACACTTTCCTTCTTCCTTCCTGAAATGTAGAGATGATGCCCAGAGAGTGGTGAGGGCCATACCCTAAGGACAACAGAGAAGGAGGTGAGGAGGAGGCAGGAATACTAAGGACACTGTGGAGTTGTGACACCAGCATTCTGGATGTCTTATTATGTGAGGAAAAAGAAATGCCTAGTTAAACCACAATAAGTAGCCTTTAAAGGGGAAAAATGAATCATCTAATATCTTTAAGCCAGCAAGTGGCAGGGTTGAGACTTGAACTGATGCTGTGACTTCCACTTCAGTAGTTGTTGTCTCATGCCATGCCTCTCTCAAACACAGGGCTTAATCTGCTAAAATAAATAAAAGCCACTAGCTTTAGTTAAATTTTGTTGCATTTACATACACTATGTGAATATTCAGAAAAAAAAAGACAAAAACTCAAGGTTTCAGAATAAGAACGCCAACATTTTATTCTATACATAGCAAAGCAGACAGCACATGAATTGGCCTTGTTCCTATTAAATAATAATAATTTCCTGGGCTCAGATAACTAGAAATTCTGAGATTTTATCTAGCTTCAGACATGGTTGGATCCATGCTGTTGACAGCCCTTAAGCCAATGCTATCACTGACAACTCAAGCAGAAAGAGATGGTTCCTGTAAATAGCTCTGACAGAAAAAACTCAAGGGACGATTCTGATTGGCTTGACTTATGTGACATACTCATCTTTAAACCAACCATTACAGCCAGAATATTTCACATGCTCATCCTGTGGCACAGGGCATGGTATCAGCCTCATTCGAATGAGTTCTAAATGGTTCCTCTCAGGAAAAAAGGGCTCTGATATCAGCAGACATGGGGAGAGGAGTATGTGTGTGTGTGTTTCTACACACACACACTAATGAACTAATGAACACACACACGTTTTGTAAAAAGAGAACTGCTTACCCTAGGAATTAGAAGATGGTGTTGCAAGGTTAGCTCTCTGGGTAACTAGATGTGGATCACTAGGCTGTTACATGAGCTTTGGTTCGGGGTTTTCTAATGATTTACCAAAGGAGATGACTCACCCAACATTAGCTGCAAGTACCCTGCTGCTGTAGTGGTTAAGTGCTATGGCTGCTAACCAAAGGGTCAGCAGTTCAAATCTGCCAGGTGCTCCTTGGAAACTCTATGGGGCAGTTCTACTCTGTCCTATAGAGTCACTAGGAGTTGGAATCAACTCGACGGCACTGGGTTTGGTTTTTTGGGTTATTAAGAAGATGAACAAAAGCAGTGTATTTGAAAACGCTTTGAAAAATATAAAGTGCTATATAATTGTGTAGGGTTATTAAAAATGATTAAACACCACTGATATAAAAGGAACCCTCTAATTAAAATCTTTAAAACATCATTTACTGTGATAAGCATCATAAACGGCCTCAGTTCCCAATCATCCTAGACAACAAAGACAGTAACCCCTGCACATCACCTTTCTGGCACTACTAACAGGTCCATAATGTTCTCCTCAAAAATGAGTTGCCTCATTCTATCTATCTCTACTGCTGGTCTATTCATACTGCCTCATTCTGTTAATCTTTCTGAATCAAAATAAAATTCAAGGCAAGCATATATGTATCACTTTCAAACTTCAAATGAGTTGAGTGAACTGACATACACACGTTGTCATTTTTTTTATGGCATCTGTTTGCAACAGCAACAGACTGAAACAACTTAAATATCCACTAAAAAGGAGAGCAGATAAATAAATTATGACACATCTATACATGGGATACTAGGTAGCTGCTAAGAAGAATAAAGGAACTTTTTATATGCTAATTCAGATAAGATTGCCCAGTGAAAAACAAAGTGAAGGACTGGTATACAGATTGCTATCATTTGTGTAAAAGGCAAGAGAAGAACATATACACCACACCATACATACATAAATGTATACAATATCTCTGGATAAATACAGACAAGAAGAATATACACAAGCAGCTGATCACATCGTTTGCCTCAACAAAGAGCAGCTAGTTAGGCTGAAGGAGAGGGTACAGAAGCAACTTTTCCCTGCTTACTCTTTCATCTTTTTGTTTTTTTAATTGTACCATGTGAATATATTACATTTACACCAAATAAATAATAGCCTGATAGTGTAGTACTGCATGAAAATTAAGGAAGGAGAAATATATCACTGGGTCATACAGACCTCTAAAAACCAAGTACAGAGGTTGATACACTTGGCTGCCAGAACAATCAACATTAAGTTTAATGTTGTAACAAAATAGCTTTGTACATATAGGGTAGTGGCCAAAATACAACAATCACTCTGTTTTCCCTGACCAATTGGAATAGGGGGCACCACAAAGCACATGTGTACTCAATACCTATGTAAAATCTTTGTTCTACTAGCAAAAATACACAGTGGATAGGAGGATGGGGTGACTAATAAGGTAGTCAAACAAGAGTCTGTCCAAGTATATCTGCTTCTTCCCACTCCAGCACCCCACTACCCATATATTTACAGATATATGTATATGGGTATATGGGTACACACACATATAGATTAAAAATAAATAAGTGGCTACATTGTCAACATACCCTTCTTCCATTTCAAAAATATTCACTAAGGATATACAAGAAACAATTTAGGAGTGCATACAACAACCCATACCTACTATGACTTAAAGTAAAGTTTATTTTTCTCACCTAATAAGTACTCTGGAGGAAAGTAGCTTTTGGATTTGAGCCAACAGGTCTATAGCCCAAAGAGCATCATTTTTGAGTATCCTGTTTCCTCATGGCTATGATATGGTCGCTCTAACTCCAGGCATCACATGCATATTCAGGGCAGGAAGAAGTGGGTGAGCCGAAGTAATGGCATTGTTTTCTTAGAAGAACAAAAAACTCCCCCCAAAACTCTCAAGAAGACTCCTATTTATGTCTCATTGGCCTGACCCATATTATATGGCCATTTCCAGGGGCAAAGGGGTCTCAAAACATGAATATTTAGTTTTTACAGTCTATATAGGAAAGGCATGCAAAGGTGAAGGAGATTGAGAATCATTACTGTATAAGTCAGTCAACAATGTGTGCACAAGTACTTTGACAGACTATCAAGAATGGCCTGTAGAGGTAATTAACTGGTGATGATTTATATACTTCATTACCTGTTTTAAGAATTTGTTGCAGTGTGGAAACGCGATGGATTTTACATTGGATACGTTAGGCTGAGAAGTGAAAATGACCAGGGTTTTTTCTTTTTTTTTAATCCAAAAATAAAAAATAAACCTAAGTCATTTATTTATATTTATGTGCTTCCCTATTAGAATGTAATTCTCCTACCCCCCCCGCACAAAAATGCATATCCTAAAATTGCACCTACTTATTTTTTGTACATTTTCCTTTAATGACTTATAGTTTTGATTAGTTTCTCAGAATATACACACCAATTCTGTTCCTTCAGTTTGCTTAAATGGTAAAGTTTTGTTACAATTCAGACAGAAGTCCCTAAAGTTTACTGTTACCATAAAACCAAAAAAACAAACCCTTGCCACTGAGTTGATTCCAACTCATAGCAACCTTATAAGGGCTGAACTGCCCCATAGGGTTGCCAATGAGTGGCAGATGGATTCAAACTGCTGACCTTTTTGGTTAGCAGTTGTAGTATACCGTAGCTTCCAACTATAAAGAAAGTCAATTACCCTTAAGAGTCACCATAAGCCTATGGCAAAAAAAGCATCATTTGTTGTTGTAGTTGTTGTTCATTCAATTCTGAATATGGCAACCTGCGTGTGCAGAGTAGAGCTGCTCCACAGGGTTTTTAAGACTATTACCTTTTGGAAGCAGATCACAAGACCTATCTTCCAAGGTGACTCTAGGTGGGTTCAAATAATATGTGGACCATAAAAAGTAAACTGAAAGTTGAAACTATATCTGGAAGACTTCCTGGAAGATACTGGCATGAACAGTTCTATGTTCTCATCCCCCCACAGGATCATTAAGGAACACAACCATAAATTGGTAGATCCAACTTTGAAAGAACTCCGTAAAGCAAATGGAGGGTTGCAGCAACTAAGTGAACTCTGAATCAAGGGGCAAAATACATATATATATATACATATAATATATATATGTATATATGTACATATATACATAAAACTTTTAAACAGTAGAAAATCTTTGATTTTCTAATGTTTGCAACACTACCCCCACCCCCTGTCTTGGTAGCTTGGTCATCTCAAAGGAGGGGTTGTGGTGGACTGTACTCTCAGAGAGGGGGGCTAATCTGTGGCTATGGAGTGAGCTGAGTAGACCTTCCTAGGGGATTATTGTGGGTGTCTGTTCTGAACTGTCTGGGAGCAGCCTGAGGGACTGAAAGACTGATGTGAGGTGCTCCACTGGGTTTGGCCTGCCTCAGGGCTTACATGGGGCTGGAAAGAGCAGTGGACAACACCTAAAAGCTGTGACTTCCCACAGCCACCTGGGGCTAAAAATGTGGCTGTAGCATACATATAATGCTTAAAGGCTGAAGAAGAAGCTGAAGTAAGAATTTCATTAGGAAATTAGGGCTTTCAAAAGAGCCATATAGATGAGGGAATTGAGAAAACTACGTACATACTAAGGGCAAGACACATGAGCAGAAAATTACTAAGAAGACCCTTCACTTTCACCTTGGCTGATCTCTAAAAATACTGCAAGCCAGCCTAAGAGCTGAAGATGGACCCAGGCACAGAGCCAATTTGAAATCACTGAAAGAAGTGGGCTTTTTTTCTCCTAGAGTACAAAGGAATCTCTTTCAAAACAATAGTTATGAATGGGCTGAGGAAGACAGTCCAGGAGGGCAGTCACTGTGAAAAAGGTTCAAGGAGGATGCTGAGTAGAGAGACTACGACAATCTTTAACAATTAAAAAAGTAAATACTAAACCCTGGGAAAAGGGGAGAATTTGAGTTCCAGAACTAACACATTATAATATTTAAATATCCTGGGCTCAACAAAAAATCACAAGGCACACAAAGAAAGAGATAAGCAAGGCCCATTCTAAAGAAAAAAAAGGAAGAGACAGAAATCACTCCTATGGAAGCCCACATAACAGATAACTAGAAGACTTTAAAACAATAGTATTAAACATGTTCAAAGCACTGAAGGAAACTGGAAAAAGGAAAAAGAAAATCAGGAAAGTAACACATAAACATAAGGAGAATACCAAAAAAAAAAAAAAAAAAGAGATGGATACTATAAAAAGGAATCAAACAGAATTACTAAAGCTGAAAAATACAATAATTTTTAAAAAATCACTAGAAGGACTCGAGGGCAGATTTGAGCTAGTAAAAGAAATATCAATGAACTAGAACCTAGAACAAATAAAATTATCAAGTCTTAAAAGCATAAAGAAAATAGAATGAAAAAAATTGAACAGAGCCTAAGAAAATTATGGGACACCAAGTGAACCAACATATGCATTATGGGAGTCCCTGAAGGAGAAGAGCGCAAGGAACAGAAAGAATGTTTGAAGAAATAATGTCAGAAGACTTCCCAAATTTGACTAAGAATGTGAATCTATTTACTCAAGAGGCTCAATGAATTCCAAATAGGATAAACCCAAAGAGCTCCCCACCAAGACACATTATAGTCAAACTCTAAAAAACCAAAGATAAAGAAAGAATTCTGAAAGCAGCAAGGGAAAGACAAATCATCACAGACAAGAAATATTCAATAAGATTAAATGCAAATTTCTCCTCAGAAACCATGGAAGCCAAAAGGCAGTGGGATAACATATTTAAAATCATGAAAAAAGAGAACCGTCAACCAGGAATTCAATACCTGGCAAAACTGACTTTCAAGAATAAGGGCAAAATTAAGACATATACAAATAAACACATGCTGGGGGGAACTTATTAGGACTAGATCTGGCCCAAAAGAAATCCTAAAGTCTTTCAGACTGAAATCAAGAACAGTAGACAGTAACTTGAAGCCACATGAAGAAGAACAGATCTCTGACAAAGGTAACTTCATGAGCAAACAAAAGGGCCAGTTTTATGGTATTTTTGGTTTGTAACTCTAGTTGTTATATTCTACTTGATTTAAAACAACAAATGTGAAAGAAATAATTATAAATTTATGTTATCTGGCATACAATGTGGGGAGTCCTGGTGGTGTAGTGGTTAAAGCGCTTGGCTGCTAACCAAAAGGTTGGCAGTTCATAACCCACCAGTCTCTCCATGGGACAAAGATGTGGCAGTCTGCTACCGTAAAGATTTACAGACCTGAAGATCCTATAGGGCAGTTCTACGCTGTCCTACAGGGTTGCTATAAGTTGGAATTTATTTGGAAGCGTTGGATTTGGTTTTGGTTTTTGGCATACAATGTATAAAAATGTAATGTGTGACAAACATAAAAGGAAAGAGAGAGATGAATAGAAACAGGATTTTTGTAAGCTGTTCAAGTTAAAAAAAAATTTTTTTTTTTTAGTTAAGTTAATATCAATTTGATCTAGACAGCTACAAATTTAAACTTAGGATGTTAAACTTAATCCCCACGGTAACCACAAAGAAAATATCCCAAAAAATATACATGAAAGAAAAAAGAAATTGAAATGGTTCATTACCCAAAAATAAATAAATAAACTAATCACAAAGCTAGGTGGTACTGCAGGAAATGAGACAAAGAAAAAACACAGACAAAGAGCAAAATGACACAGGAAGTCTTTTCTCATTGGTAATTAAATGTAAATGAATTAAACTCTCCAATCAAAAAGGCAGAGATTGGCATAATGCATTAAAAAAGAAAATTTTATCTCTATGCTGTCTACAAGACACACACGTTAGACCCAGACACATACAGGTTGACAGTGAAAAGATCGGGGTGGGGGCGGGGAAGTTCCATGCAAACAATAACCAAAAAAGAGCTGGCATGGGTATATTAATATCAGACAAAATAAGCTCTAAGTCAAAATTTTTTGCAAAAGACAAAGAAAGGCATTATGTAATGAAACAGGATCAATTCATCAAGAATATACATTAATTATAAATATATATGCACCTAATATCAGAGCCCCAAAATATATGAAACAAACACTGACAGAATTAAAAGGAGAAAGTTGCAAAATGGCAGTTAAGAGACTTCAATACACCACTTTCAACAATGGATAGAATACCTAGAAAGCAGATCAACAAGGAAACAGGATTTGAACACTTATAAACAAAATACACATAACAGACATATATAGAACACTCCACCCAACAACAACAGCACAATACATATTCTTCAGTGCACATGATCATTTTCCAAGGTAGCCTATATGTTAGGTCACAAAACAAGTCTTAATAAATTTAAAATTTTTGAAGTCATATGAAGTATCTTCTCTTACCATAATGGAATGAAACTAAAATTTCATAACAAAAGGGAAGCTAGAAATTTCACAAATATGTGGAAATTGAACAACACACTATGAAACAAAAAATGGGTCAAAGCAGCAATAAAAAAAGAAATCAGAAAATGTTCACAATCAAATGAAAAATGAAAGCACAGCACACCAAAACTTATGGGATGCAGTAAAAAAAGATCGCAAATCAATAAGCAAACTTTACAGCTGAACAAATTAGGAAAAAAAGCAAAAACTAAGCCCAAAGCTACCAGAAGAAAGGAAGTTACAAAGATCAGAATGGAGACTTATGAAATAGAGAACATAAAAATAGAATCAACAAAACTAGAGGTTGGTTCTTTGAAAAGATCAATAAAACTGACAAACATTTACACAGACTGACCAAGAAAAAAAGAGAGAAGACTTAAATAACTGAAATCATAAATGAAAGTAGGGACATTACTATTGACCATATAGAAATGAAAACGATTATAAGAGAAAACTATAAAAAATTATATGCCAACAAATTAGATAGCCTAGATGAAGTGAACGCATTCCTGGGAACACATAAACTATCCATAAAAAATTATCCATATTTACTAAAAAATAAATAGAAAATCTCCAAAGGCTCACAACTAGTGAAAAGATTAAATTGGTAATCAAAGCCTCACACCCCAAAAAAGTCCTGGACCAGATGGCTTCACTGGGAAATTCTATCAAACATTCAAGGAAGAATAGATACCAATTCTTCTCAAACTCTTCCAAAAAATAAGAGGAGAGAACATTTCCTAACTCATTCTATGAGACCCGCATTACCCCAGTACCAAGCAAGATAAAGACACCAGGAGAAAATTATTGACCAATAATCCTTATGAATACAGATTTTAAAAATCCTCAACAAAATACCAGCAAAGTGAATCCAACAGCACAATAAAAGGATTATACACCATGACCCAATGAGATTTATGCAATGAATGCAAGGGCGGTTGAATACAAGAATATGAATCAATGTAATACACCACATTAACAGAAAGAAGAAAAAAAAACATGATCTAATTGATTTAGGGAAGGTATTTGATAAAACCCAACATCCTTTCATTATAAAAACACTCAAGAAACTAGGAATAGGAGGAAAAATACCCAACATGACAAAAGGCATTTACGAAAAACACATAGTTAATGTCATATTCAATCAAAAAAGACCGAAAGCTTTCCCCTTAAAATCAGGAAAAAGATGAGATTCCAACTTCTACCACTGCTATTCAACATTGTCCTAGAAGTTCTAGTTGGAGCAATTAGGAAACAAAAGGTATACAAATTTGAAAGGGAGAATTAAAACTATCTCTATTTGCATATGACAGATACAATCTAAGTTGTTGTTAGGTGCCATTGAGTCAGTTCCAAGTGATAATAATCCTATGCACAACAGAATGAAACACTGCACGGTCCTGCGCCATCCTCACAATTGTTGCTATTATATATAGAATTGACACTATATCTAGAAATCTGAAAAGGATGTTAAGAAAATAATCCCATTTAAAATAGCATCTAAAATAATAAAATACCTAGGAATAATTTTAACTAGGAAAGTAACAAAAGACTTGTACACTGAATACTGTAGAACATTTCTGAGAGAAATTAAAGGAGACATCAATAAATGGAAAGACATCCTGTGTTCATGGACCGAAAAACTTAATATTGTTAAGATGTCAATGCTCCCCAAAGTAATCTGTAGGTTCATTGCAATCCAAATCAAAATTCCAACAGCCTTTTTTTGCAGATATGGAAAAGCCAATCCTCACAAAAAGAGAACTTTCTGCAATTGCAGGGAGACCTAAGTAGCCACAGAAATCTTATATAAGAAAAATAAAGTGGGAAGATTCTTATTTCCCAATTTCAAAACCCACTATAAAGCCACAGTAATCAGAACAGTATGGTATTTGTATAAAGACACAGAGAAAGACCAACGGAGTAGACCTGAAAGCCCAGAAATCAACCTACATATCTCTGGTGTATTGATTTTTGACACAGGTGTCAAGTCCATTCAATGGGAAAACAACAGTCTTTGCCATAAATGGTGCTGAACAACTGTATTTCCACAGGCAAAAGAATGAATTTGGACCCATAACCAACCACATACAAAAATTTGAAATGGAACGATGACCTTAATATAAAACCTAAAGTCATAAAACTCTTAGAAGAAAACATAGGGGGAAATCTTCTGACCTTGGATGTGGCAGTGGTTGATAATATGACACCAAAAACGCAGGTAACAAAGGAAAAGCTAGACAAATCTGAATTATCAAAATTTTAAACATTTGTGCATCAAGGAATTTTATCAACAAAGTGAAAAGACAACCTGCAGGATGGGAGAAAATAGGAAACATATCTGATAAGGGTTTAAGATCCACAGTATATAAGGAACTTCTACAACTCAACAGCAAAAAGACAAAAAAAACCCAATTACAAAATGGGCAAAGGAAGCGAATAGACATTTTCCTAAAGAAGATATACAAATGGCCAAGAAAATACATTAAAAGATGTTCAGTGTCATCAGTCATCAAGGAAACACATATTAAAACAACGACATACCGCTTCACACCTACTAGGATGGCTACTATCAGAAAAACAGAGTGTTGGTGAGAATGTGGAACAGATGCTATGGAAAACGACTTAGCAGTTCCTCAAAAAGTTAACATAGAAATACAACTGGTGTTATTAGGGGGCATCCACTAAACTCCCACTCACAGTGACCCTATTGGCAACAGAACAAAACACTGCCCAGTTTTGCACCATCCTCACAATCATTGCTATATTTCAGCCCATTGTTGCAGCCACTGTGTCAATCCATCTTATTGAGGATCTTCCTCCACCAAGCATGATGTCCTTCTCCAGGGACTGGCCCCTCCTGATAACATGTCCAAAGTACTTGAGAAGAAGTCTTGCCATCTTTGCTTCTAAGGAGCACTCTGGCTGTAATTCTTCCAGGACTGATGTGTTCCTTCTTCTGGCAGTCCATGGTATATTCAATACTCTTCACCAACACCATAATTCAAAGGGGTCAACTCTTCTTCAGTCTTCCTTATACACTATCCAGCTTTCACATGCACATGAGGCAAGTGAAAATACCACGGCTTGGCTCAGGGGCACCTCAGTCCTCAAAGTGACATCTTTGCTTTTTAACACGTTAAAGAGGTCTTTTGCAGCAGATTTGCCCAGTGTGATGTGCTGTTTGATTTCTTGACTGCTGCCCTTCCATGGGCAATGACAGTGGATCCAAGTAAAACGAAATCCTTTGACAACTTCAACGGTTTCTTCATTTATCATAATGCATAATGCTGTTTATCGGTCCAGTTGTGAAGATTTTTGTTTCATGTTGAGATGTGATCAAAACTGAAGGTTGTAGTCTCTGATCTTCGTCAAAGTGCTTCAAGTCCTCTTCACATTCAGCAAGCAAAGTTGTGTCATCTGCGTATGGCTGGTTGTTAACGAGTCTTCCTCCAATCCTGATGCTTCATTCTTTTTCATATAGTCCAGCTTCTTGGATTATTTGCTCAGCGTACAGACTGAATAAATATGATGCAAGGATGCAACCCTGACACACACCTTTCCTGACTTTAAACCACGCAGTATCCCCTTGTTCTGTTCGAAAAACTGCCTCTTGGTCTATGCACAGGTTCCTCATGAGCACAATTAAGTGTTTTGGAATTACCATTCTTCACAACATTATCCATAATTTATTATAAACCACACAGGTGAATACTTTCACATAATCAATAATACATCTTTCTGGTATTTTTTGCTGTCAGAAAGGATCCATCTGAGATCATCAGTGATATCCCTTGTTCCACTTCCTCCTCTGAATCCACCCTGAACTTCTGGCACTTCCCTGTCAATGTACCACTGCACCTGCTTTTGAATGATCTTCAGCAAAATTTTACTTGGGTGTCATATTAACAATACAGTTTGAAAATTTCTGCATTCTGTTGGATCACCTTTCTTTGGAATGAGCACAAATATGGATCTCTTCTAGTAGGTTGGCCAGGAAGCTATCTTCCAAATTTCTTGACATAAGTAAGTGAACACCTCTGGCACTGCAACTGTTTGATGAAAAATCTCAACTGGTATTCTGTCAATTCCTAGAGCTTTGCTTTTCACTATTCTCTTCAGTATCTTTAGTATCGGTTCTTGGTCATATACTTCATTTCTTACATTTGTGTTAGCTACTCGTTCTTCAAGAGCAAATTTCAGAGTCCCTTCTGACATCCATTTCGGTCTTTTCTTTCCTGTCTTTTAATGGCCTTTTTCTTTCTTCATGTTTGATGTCCTTCATGTCATTCCACAACTCACCTGGTCTTTGGTCATTAGTGTTCATCATTCATCAGATGGTCTTTAAATTCAGGTGGGATATATTCAAGGTAATATTTTGGCTGTCTTGGACTTGCTCTGATTTTCTTCAGGTTCAACTTGAACTTGCATATGAGCTTTGATGGTCTAGTCTGCTGTTGGCCCTGGCCTTGTTCTGACTGATGATATTGAGCTTCTCCACCATACCTTTCCACAGATGCAGTCAATTTGATTCCTGTGTATTCTATCTGGCAAGGTCCACATGTATAGTTACTGTTTACATGGTTGAAAAAACATAATTGCAGTGAAGAAGATGTTGGTCTTGCAAAATTCCATCAAGTGATCTCTGCTGTCATTTCTATCACCAAGGCCATATTTTCCGGCGGATCCTTCTTTGTTTCCAACTGTCACGTTCCAATCACCAGTAATTATCAATGCATCTTGATTGCATGTTTGATTAATTTCACACTGTAGAAAAAATCTTGTTGGTAAAAATCTTCAATTTCTTCATCTTTGGCATTAGTGGTTGGCATGTGAATTTAAATAGTAGTCATATTAACTATCTTCCTTGTAGACGTATGGATAGTATCCTATCACTGACAGCACTGTACTTCAGGATAGATCTTGAAATGTTCTTTTTGACAATGAATGTGATTCCATTCCTCTTCAATTTGTCATTCTTGGCATAGTATACCATATGATTATCTGATTCAGAATGGCCAATACCAGTCTATTTCAGCTCACTAATACTCAGTATATGGATCACTATATGGTCCATTTCATTTTTGATGACTTCTAATTTTTCAAGTTCATACTTTGTACATTTCATGTTCCGATTATTATGGGATGTTTGCAGCTGTTTTTTCTCATTTTGAGTTGTGCTACTGCAGCAACTGAAGGCCCCAAAAGCTTTACTTCATCCACATCATTAAGGTCAACTTTACTTCGAGGAGGCAGCTCTTCTCCAGTCATATTTTCAGTGCCTTTGAACCTGAGGGGCTCACCTTCCAGCAGTATATCAGACAGTGTTCCGCTGCTATTTGTAAGGTTTTCACTGGCCAGTTTTTCCAGAAGTAGACCACCAGGCCCTTCTTCCTAGTTTGTCTTAGTCTGGAAGCCCAGCTGAACCCTGTCCACCATGGGCGACCCTGCTAGTACTTGAAATACCAGTGGCATAGCTTCCAGCAACACAGTAACATGCAAGCCACCACAGTACAACAAACTGTCAGATGATGGGAGAGAATTATCATATGACCCAGCAATTCCACATCTAGGTACATACCTAAAACACTTGAAGCAGGAGCCCAGATACTTGTACACCAATGTTCACTGCAGCATTATTCACAACAGCCAAAAGGTGGAAACAATCCCAGTGTCCATCAACAGATGATTGGATCAACAAAATGTTGTATGTCTACACAATGGAATATCATTCAGCCATAAAGACAAACGAAGGTCTGATACATGATACATGATACAACATGGGTGAACCTTGAAAACATTATGGTAAGTGAAATAAGTCATACATAAAAGGACATATACGATCCCACTTATGTGAAATATTTAGAATAGGAAAATGCACAGTGACAAAAGTTTATTAGTAGTTATCAGGGGCTGGGAAGAAGGGGAAAATGGGGAGTTACTGCTTAAGGAGTACTGAGTTTCTGTTTAGGATGATAAAAAAATATTTTAAATGGATAGTGGTGATGAATGCACAACATGGTGAATGTAATTAATGCCACTGAATTGTACACTTAAAAAATGGTTAAAATGGCAAATATTTATGTATATATACGTATTTTACCACAATAAAAAATTTAAAAACACTGTTATAGGAGCTCTGGTGGTGCAGTTGGTTAAGAGTTCAGCTGCTAACCAAAAGGTGGGCAGTTCTAATCCACCAGCTGCTCCATGGAAACCCACTGCGTGGCAGCTCTACTCTGTCCTATACGGTCGCTATGAGTTGGAATCGACTCAATGGCAATGAGTTTGGGTTTTCTTTTTTTTAATCTGTTATATATGCATATACGATGCAATTTAAAGGAAAGATTTAGTGGGAAAAATCCCACTAAATGATAAAGTGGGAAAAAAAAAAACCTACATGGATTTAGTTTCATTTAGGATTATTCTTTCACTGAGAATCTCCAGACCAGAACTATCCAATAGAACTTTCTGTGATAATAGAAATATTCTAGATCTACACTAATTTGTCACCTACTAGGCACATGTGGCTATTGAGCACTTGAAATGTGGTTAGTGTGACTGAAGAATGAAATTTTTGCAATTATTTAATTTAAATTTAAATAGCCATATTGGTAGTTGTTGTTATATATTGTCAAGTCATTTTCAACTCTTAGCGACCCATGTAACAAAGGAGAACTGCCCCACAGAGTTTTCTTGGTTATAATCTTTATGGAAGCAGATCTCCACGTCTTTCTCCCACACAGGTGGGTGGGTTTGAACCGCCAAACTTTCAGTTAGCAGCTGTATGCTTAACCACTTGCACCCCATGGTTAGAGACCATGATATTTCACAGGACAGTTTTAGACTGTTTGCTAAGGAAATGCAAAATATAATACTGCATAAACATTAATTTTGACGGGAGTTAAAAGGGTATAAACGTACATTCCTAATATAAAAACCAAACAAATTGCTGTCCAGTTGATACCAACTCAAAGTGACCCTATAAGGCAAAGAGGAACGGCCCCATAGGGTTTCCAAGGAGCAGTTGGTAGATGTGAACTGCCACCCTTTTGATTAGCAGATGAGCTTTTAACCACTGCACCACCAGGGCTCCTATTTCCAATATAAACATGGTGAAAATGTGACAGGTGCTTTCCTCATGTTCCTGCCAGGTTGCTGCACCACAACTAGCAGCATTCCTAGCAGAATTGCCAGTTCTAGAATTCCTTAGACCTCACAAGGAAAGTTGATCTTATGTATTCTTATTCTTAAAATTTCAAATTGAGAACTTTCACTCAATATTTTTCATGTTGTTAATATGAGAAAATGGATGAATGCAAAAGTTAATAAAAATACACATAACAAAGACTTATGAAACCTTATTTTGAGTAGTTATAAAAGAAGACCTCTGCAGTTTCATTTTTGGCATTGATGACAGCAAAGATGCAAGGAATCAGTAAACCTCATCTTTGATCACTCTACAGAAATCAAGTAATAGAAGTCTCCTTAAAAAAAAAAAAAAAAAAAACTCAATGATTACCTGAAATTGCCATCAGGATATCCTACTACTAAACACAGACATTATCACTTCATGAAAAATAACACTGACAGGTCACTTGCATATAGAATTTTCTTGACTTTCATGCACCTTATGTCATTTCACCAACAGTAAGCTCTTGAATCTCATGAACATATAGTAGCTAAAGTTAATGGAAGAAATGGTGAAGTAAAATTGCTGAACAGAAGATTTCAAAGGGTGGTTAAACCGGACAAAGTATTACAACAAAATGTGCAAAGACAAGGAGTTAGAAAACCAAAAGGGAAGATAATAATCAGCATTTCTCGAACTGAAAGAACTGAAGAAAAATTCAAGCCAAGAGTTGGATTATTAGGCAGGGCCAAGATAGCTGAATAGTCAGATGCTTCCAGTGATCCCTCCTACAACAAAGACCGGAAAAAACAAGTGAAACCATTATATATATGACAAGCTAGGAACCATTTTTTTTTTTTGCGGGGGGGAGCCCTGAATATCAAAAGAAAAGTTGGAAAATGGACTCAGTGGCAGGGGGAGGGAGAGATGGTTCAGAAGCAGCAAGGAGTGATAGACCTGAATCGCCAGGAACCCTCAGGCACCATTCCCCGGAGCGACCGCGGCAGGGTTGGTGGTAGCATTCCAGATGCAGTTTTCTCAGGGAGAGACAGTGAGCCACAGAGCCTACTGACACCTCCAGAACCAGAGAAGAATGCCAATCTTGGCAAAAGCTAAGAACTTGCATTTATTTTACCTTGCCCCCAGCCCCTAAGCCGACTTCAGTGGCTGTCAATTTCCCTGGGCCTTAGATAGGCCATGTTGAGCACCCTGAGCCACTCTCCCAGCCTTGGAAAAGGAATAAATCCACAATTGGGTGGAAGAAAAAATCTACCAGCTCCACTAAGCTGGGGAGCTCAGGACACAAGTGGCTCCCGTCCAGACACAAAGGGTCTGTGGACTTGGAATACCTTTCACCCCCGCATGGACCTGTGTGGGCCCATTTCAGGAGAATAGGCCCTTGCTGACAGACTTCAACTGTTTCAGCTATGTGGCGGAGAGGGGGTGTTTCACGTTTGACACCACTTTGTGTATTGAACAGGGTCCTCCCTTACCCACATAAGCGGCCTAAGGACTGCTAGCTCCATCCACATCATCTAGCCACCTGCAACAGGGGTCCAAGGATAAATGGTACCTCCCAATCCTTACAACCAAAAGCACTGGGATCCCATGGTCCAGCTGCAGAACCCACTCACCTGTACGCTCTAGGGAACAGGGATGTGCATTCCTCACAGACACTTGGGCAACAGTTGTCAGCCCCCTGCTTTGGTAAGAGCGTGACCCCTGCTGCAACCAGACATCTGTACCTACACCCAAGCACCTTTGCCCTTCTAAGACTGCAAGTCAGAGCCTGTACCACAAACTTGATAACCAACTACCTGGACACCTGAGCTGAATCCATACAAGAAAAGTGAATGGATTCCTAGGTCCATATGCCTGGTAACAGCTCTAGCCATCTGGTCACAGGATGTTAGAGCATCAAAGGCAAAAATAATAAACGTAGCTCTTTCAAGCAGACTACATGGGCATATCAAAACAAAACAAAGCAAGAAGCTAGGATACAGAAAGAAAATATAAAATAAACTAATACAATAATGTCTAGACAGCTCGGAGACAACAGTTGATATCAAATCTCGTAAAGAAGCAGACCGTGATGACTTCAACAAGCTCTCAAAACAAAGAATCAAGGAATCTTCCAGATGAAGGTGTTTTCCTGGAATTACCAGATGCACGATACAAAAGATTAATATACAGAACTCTTCAGGACATCAGGAAGGAGATCAGAAAAATGCAGAACAAACCAAGGAACACACAAATAAAGCAGGGAAAGAAATTAAAAAGGTTATCAAGAACACAATGAAAAACTTAATAAGCTGCAATAATCCATAGACAGACAGCAATCAGAAATTCAGAAGATTAAAATGACAGAAGTAGACAACTCAATAGAAAGTCAGAGGAGCAGAACTGAGGAAGTGAGAGGCACAATTAGTGAGATGGAGGATAAAACACTTGGCACCAAAATATTCAAAGAAATATCAGATAAAAGAATTTTAAAAAATGAAGAAACCCCAAGAATCATGTGGGACTCTATCAAGAGAAATAACCTACGAGTGATTGGAGCACCAGAGCAGGGAGGGAGAAGAGAAAATACAGAGAGAATTGTTGAAGATTTGCTGGCAGAAAATTTCCCTGATATCGTGAAAGATGAGAAGATATCTATCCAAGATGCTCATCAAACTCCACAGAAGGCAGATCTCAAAAGAAACTCCCCAAGATATATTAGACTCAAACTTGTCAAAACCAAAGATAAAGAGAAAATTTTAAGAGCTGCTAGGGATGAACGAAAAGTCACCTACAAAGGAGAGTCCATAAGGATAAGCTTGGATTACTTGGCAGAAACCATGCAAGCAAGGAGGCGATGGGATGACTTATACAAAGCATTGAAGGAAAAAAATTGCCAACCAAGAATCATATATCCAGCAAAACTCTCTCAAATACAAAGGCAAAATTAGGACATTTCCAGATAAACAGAAGTTTACGGAATATGTAAAAACCAAACCAAAACTACAAGAAATACTAAAGGGAGTTCTCTGGTTAGAAAATCAATATCAGGTATCAACCCGAGACTAGAACACAGAACAGAGTAACCAGATGTCAACCCAGAGAGGGAAATCACAAAAATAAATCAAGATATAAAAATGATCAAAACAAAGAAACAGTGATGTCATTATCTAAATGAGGACAACATTAAAACAATAAAGAGGGACTAAGAAATGTAGTCATAGATCTTTCATATTTAGAAGAAGAAAAGGCATTATAAAGAAATAAAAGTTAGGTTTAAACTTAGAAAAATAGGGGTAAATATTAAGCTAACCAACAAACTAAGATACAAGAAAAAAATAGACACTCAGCAGAAAGAAAAACAACAATGAATAAGAGGAAAAGACAACATATAAACTACTCAGCAAAAAAAATTAAGTGAGAAAAAGAAACTATCAATAACACACAATAAAAGACATCAAAATGACATAACTAAACTCATAAAAAAAAAAAATACCTACCCATAATTACCCTGAATGTAAATGGACTAAATGCACAAATAGAGACAGAGAGTGACAGAATGGATAAAAAACACGATCTATCTATATGCTGCTACAAGAGACACACCTTAGGCTTAGAGACAAAAACAAACTAAAACTCAAAGAATGGGAAAAAATATATAAAGCAAACAACAACCAAAAAAAGAGCAGGAGTGGCAATATTAATTTCTGATAAAATAGACTTTAAAGTTAAATCCATCAGAAAGGATAAGGTAGGACACTATATGATGATTAAAGGGACAACATACCAGGAGGATATAACCATATTAAATATTTATGCACCCAATGACAGGGCTGCAAGATACATAAAACACACTCTAACAGCATTAAAAAGGCAGACAGACAGCTCCATAATAATAGTAGAAGGCTTCAACACACTGCATTCGTTGAAGGACAGGACATCCAGAAAGAAGCTCAATAAAGACACCACAGATCTAAATACCACAATCAACCAACTTGACCTGACAAACAGACATAGAACACTCCATCCAACAGCAGCCAAGTATACTTTCTTTTCAAGTGTACATGAAACATTTTCTAGAATAGACTACATGTTAGGTCATAAAGCAAGCCTTAACAGAATCTAAAACATCGATATATTACAAAGCATCTTCTCTGACCGTAAGGCCATAAAAGTAGAAATAAATAACAGGAAAAGCAGGGAAAAGAAATCAAACACTTCGGAACTGAACAATAAAAAAAAAAAACAATACCACGCTCAAAAATGACTTGGTTATAGAATACATTAAGGATGAAATCAAGAAATTCAATAGAATCCAATGCGAATGAAAACACTTCCTATGAGAACTTTTGGGACACAGCTAAAGCAGTGCTCAGAGGTCAATTTATATCAGTAAATGCACACATACAAAAAGAAGAAAGGTCCAAAATCAAAGAATTATCCCTACAACTTGAACAAAAAGAAATAGAGCAACGAAAGAAAGCCTCAGGCACCAGAAGAAAGCAAATAATAAAAATTAGAGCAGAATTAAATGAAACAGAGAACAGAAAAATAATTGAAAGAGTTAATAAGACCAAAAGCTGGTTCCTTGAAAAAATTAACCAAATTGATAAACCATTGACCAAACTGACAAAAGAAAGACAGAAAAGGAAGCAAATGACCTGAATAAGAAATGAGATGGGCGACATCACAACAGACCCAACTGAAATTAAAAGAGTCGTATCAGATTACTATGAAAAACTGTACTCTAACAAATTTGAAAACCTAGAAGAAATTGATGAATTTCTCAAAACACACTACCTACCCAAACTAACACAGAGGTAGAACAACTAAATAAAGGCATAACAAAAGAAGAGATTGAAAATGTAATTAAAAGACCTCCCAAAACAACAACAACAAAAAAGCCCTGGTCCAGACGGCTTCACTGCAGAGTTCTACCAAACTTTCAGAGAAGAGTTAACACCACAACTGCTAAAGGTATTTCAGAGCATAGAAAAGGATGGAATACTACCAAACTCATTCTATGAAGCCACCATATCCCTGATACAAAAACCAGCTAAAAAAAAAAAAAAAAAGACACCACAAAAAAAGAAAATTACAGACCTATATTCCTCATGACTTAGATGCAAAAATCCTCAACAAAATTTTAGCCAATAGAATTCAACAACATACGAAAAAAAGAATTCAGCATGACTAAGTGGGATTCATACCAGGTATGCAGGGATGGTTCAACATTAGAAAAATAATCAATGTAATCCATCACATAAATAAAACAAAAGACAAGAACCACACAATCTTATCAATTGATGCAGAAAAGGCATTTGACAAAGCTTAACACCCATTCATGATAAAAACTGCAAGCAAAATAGGAATAGAAGAAAAATTCCTCAACACAATAAAGGGCATTTATACAAAGCCAACATCATCCTAAATGGAGAGAGTCTGAAACCATTCCCCTTGAGAACAGGAACCAGACAAGGATGCTCTTTATCACCACTCTTATTCAACATTTTGCTGGAGGTCCCAGCCAGAGCAATTAGGCTAGATAAAGAAAAAACGGCATTCAGATTAGTCAGGAAGAAGTCTAAGTATCTCTATTTGTAGAAGACATGACCTTATACACAGAAAATCCTAAAGAATCCTCAAGAAAACTACAGAAACTAACAGAAAAGTTCAGCAGAGTATCAGCATACAGGATAAACACACAAAAACCTGTTGGATTCCTCTACACCAACAAAAAGAATATCAAAGAGGAAATCACCAAATTAATACCATTTACAGTAGCCCCCAAGAAGATAAAATACTTAGGAATAAATCTTACCAGGGATGTAAAGACCTACACAAAGAAAACTACAAGGCACTACTGCAAGAAACCAAAAGAGACCTACATAAGTGGAAAAACATACCTTGCTCATGGATAGGAAGACTCAACATCGTAAAAATGTCTATTCTACCAAAAGCCATCTACAGATACAATGCAATTCTGATCCAAATTCCAATAACATTTTTTAATGAGATGGAGAAACAAATCACCAACTTCATATGGAAGGGAAAGAGGCCCAAGATAAGTAAAGCGTTACTGAAAAAGAAGAACAAAATGTGAGGCCTCACACTACCCGATTTTAGAACCTATTAAACTGCTACAGTAGTGAAAACAGCTTGGTACTGGTACAACAACAGATACATAGATCAATGGAACAGACTTGAGAGTTCAGACATAAACCCATCCACATATGAGCAGCTGATATTTGACAAAGGCCCAAAGTCAGTTAGATGGGGAAAAGAGAGTCTCTTTAATAAATGGTGCTGGCATAACTGGATATCCATCTGCACAAAAATGAAACAAGACCCATGCCTAACACCATGCACAAAAATCTAACTCAAAATGGGTCAAAGACCTAAATATAATATCTAAAATGATAAAGATCATGGAAGAAAAAAATAGGGACAAAACTAAGAGCCCTAATACATGGAATAAATAGTATACAAAACATTACTAACAATGCAGAAACACCAAAAGAGGAACTAGATAACTGGGTGCTCCTAAAAATCAAACACCTACGCTCATCCAAAGACTTCACCAAAAGAGTAAGATTACCTACAGACTAGGAAAAAGTTTTTAGCTATGAGATTTCCGATGAGTGCCTGATCTCTAAAATCTACATGATACTGCAAAAACTCAACTACAAAAAAATAACCCTGTTAAAAAATGGACAAAGCATATGAACAGGCACTTCACTAAAGATGATATTCAAGAAGCTAACAGATACATGAGGAAATGTTCATGATCATTAGCCATTAAAGAAATGCAAATCAAAGTTACAGTGAGATTCCATCTCACTCCAACAAGGCTGGCATTAATCCAAAAAACACAAAATAATAAATGTTGGAGAGGTTGTGGAGAGACTGGAACACTTATACACTGCTGGTAGGAATGTAAAATGGTACAACCACTTTGGAAATCGATTGGCACTTCCTTAAAAAGCTAGAAATAGAACTACAATACCATCCAGCAATCCCACTCCTTGGAATATATCCTAGAGAAATAAGATCCTTTACACAGATATATGCACACCCATGTTCATTACAGCACTGTTTATAATAGCAAAAAGATGGAAGGAACCAAGATGGCCATCAATGGATGAATGGATAAGTAAATTATGGTATATTCACATAATGGAATACTATGCATTGATAAAGAACAATGATGGATCCATGAAACATTTCACAACATGGAGGAATCTGGAAGGCATTATGCTGAGTGAAATTAGTCAGCTGCAAGAGGAGAAATATTATATGAGACCATTATTATAATAGCTGGAGAAATGGTTTAAAGAGAGAAGAAAATATTCTTTGATGGTTACGAGAGTAGGGAGGGAGATGGAGGGGTATTCAATAATTAGATATTAGACAAGAACCAATTTAAGTGAAGGGAAAGACAACACACAGTATAGGAGAGGTCAGCACAACTGGACTAAACCAAAAGCAGAGAAGTTTCCTGAATAGACCGAATGCTTCAAAGGCTAGTGTAGCAGGGGCAGGGGTTTGGGGGCCATGGTTTTAGGGGATATCGAGGTCAACTGGCATAATTAAATCTATTAAGAAAACATTCTGCATCCCACTTTAGAGTGTCTTCTGGGGTCTTAAACGCTAGGAACTGACCATCTAAAGGCATCAATTGGTCTCAACCCACCTGGAGCAAAGGAGAATGAAGAGCACCAAAGACACAAGGTAATTATGAGCCCAAGAGACAGAAAGGGCCATGTAAATCATAGACTACATCACCCTGAGACCAGGAGAACTAGACGGTGTCTGGCTACAAGGATGCCTGCTCTGATAGGGAACACAACAGAGAATCCCTGAGGGAGCAGGAGAGCAGTGGGATGCAGACCTCAAATTCTCGTAAAAAGACCAGACGTAATGAGCTGACTGAGACTGGAAGGACCCCGGAGGTCAGGGTCCCTGGACCTTCTGTTAGCCCAAGACTGGAACCATTCCCAAAGCAACTCTTCAGACAGGGATTGGACTGGACTGGATAGGATAGAAAATGATACTGGTGATGAGTGAGCTTCTTGGATCAAGTATACACATGAGACTATGTGAGCAGCTCTTGTCTAGAAGGGAGATGAGAAGGCAAAGGGGGACAGGAGCTGACTGAATGGACATGGAAAGAGAGGGTGGAGAGAAGATGTGCTGTCCCATCAAGGAGAGAGCAACTAGGATTATATAGCAAGGTGTATATAAATTTTTGTATGAGAGACTGACTTGATTTTTAAGCTTTCACTTAAAGCACAATAAAAGTTAAAAAAAAAAAAAAAAGAATTCCAATATCGAAGGAGTCTATGGGCAAAACACTTAGTGATACAGGAAACATCAAAAGAAGATGGAAGGAATACAGAGTCACTGTACCAAAAAGAACTGGTCGATGTTTCAACCATTCTAGGAGATAAAGTATGATCAAGAGCTGATGGTATTGAAGGAAGAAGTCCAAGCTACACTGAAGGCATTGGCAAGAAACATTGTTCCAGGAATTCACGGAATACCAATTGAGATGTTTCAACAAAAGGATGCAGTGCTGGAAGCGCTCACTCATCTATGCCAAGAAATTTGGAAGACAACTACCTGGCCAACCAACAGTAAGAGATCCATATTTATGCTCATTCCAAAAAAAGGTTATCCAACAGAATGGAGAAATTATCAAAGAATACCATTAATATCACACACAAGAAAATTTTACTGAAGATCATTCAAAAGTGGCAGAAGCAGTACATGGACAGGGAACGCCCAGAAATTCAAGCCAGATTCAGAAGAGGACATGGAATGAGGAATATCAACAATGATTTCAGATGGATCTTGGCTGAAAGCAGATAACAGAATAACAGAAAGATGTTTACCTGTGTTTTACTGACTATGCAAAGGCATTTGACTGTGTGGATCATAACAAATTATGGATAACACTGTGAAGAATAAGAATTCCAGAACACTGAATCGTGCTCATAAGGAACCTCTACGTAGACCAAGAGACAGTCCTTTGAACAGAACAAAAAGATACTAAGTGGCTTAAAATCAGGAAAGGTGTGCGTCAGGGTTGTATCCTTTCACCATGCTTATTTAATCTGTATGCTGAGCAAATAATCCAAGAACATGGACTATATTAAGAAGACTACACCATCAGGATTAATGAAGAAGATTCATTTACAACCTACCATATGCAGACGACACAACCTTGCTTGATGAAATTGAAGAGGAGTTGAAGTACTTCCTGATGAAGATCAAAGACTACAGCCTTCAGTTTGGATTATACCTCAACATAAAGAAAAACAAAAATCCTCAAAACTGGACCAATAAGCAACATCATGATAAATGGTGAAAAGATTGAAGTTGGCAAGGATTTAATTTCACTTGAATCCACAATCAACACCCATGGAAGCAACAGTCAAGAAATCAAATGACATACTGCATTGGGCAAATCTGGTGCAAAAGACCTCTTTAGGTGTGAAAAAGCAAAGATGTCACTTTAAAAACTAAGGTGTGCCTGACCCAAGTCATGGTATTTTCAATCACCTCATATGTGTGTGAAAGCTGGGCAATGAATAAGGAAGGCCAAAGAAGAATTGATATATTTGAGTTATGGTGTTGGGGAAGAATACTGAATATGTCAGGGACTGTCAGAAGAATGAATACATCTGTATTGGAAGAAGTACGGCCAGAATGCTCCTTAGAAGTGAGGACGGCGAGACTTCGTCTCAAGTTCTTTGGACATGTTATAAGGAGTGATCAGAACCCCAAGAAGAACATCATGCTTCATAAAGTAAAGGGTCAGCAAAAAAGAGGAAGACCTTCAATGGATGGACTGACACAGTGGCTGCAACAATGAGCTCAAACAACACAGCAACAATTGTGAGGATGGTGCAAGACCAGGCAGTGTTTCATTGTGTGGCATGCAGGGTTGCTATGAGTCAGAACCCACTCCGGGGCACCTAACCTCAAAAACAACAACCTCACAGGGTAGGCAAGGTAGATTCATCATGCTTATTTAAGCCACATGAATGACTTAAAAAAACCTAAAAATGCTCAAGTGAATTATTAATATTACTTTTCCAAGTCAACTTTCTCTCTGGTTTTTATTTTAGAAAAAGTTTAAAATCATCAGGCAAGCTGAAATAGTAGCCCAATAAATATTTACATATTTTTTGCCTAAATTCTCAAATTAACAATTTGTCATATTTGTGTTCTTTCATGGATATAGAGATAAAAATAGATACATAAATACTTTTTCTGAACCATCTGAAAGTTTGAAACATCACTTTCCAGCCTAAATATTTCAGAAGACAGCTCCTAAGAACAAGGACATTGAGCTATCAAACTACAATAATATTATGTCTAAGATGTGATACTATTAAACTATTCATTCCACAATAATAAATAACTCCATATTATCATTTATTAAAATTTCTCCAATTGTCTGCAAAATGTCTTTCTAAAAGAAATATCAAAGACTAATCACTCTCCAATGTTGTTTAAAGTACTATTGTTTGAAGTCATTGAACCATAGGGAGCCAATATTCACCTATAGCATTTTTATTGTCAGCCCACTGGTATTTGGATTGGATTCTTTACATACAGGATTATATCTTCATAAAACAGGCATTTGTTTTGCCTCTTTGTAACTAAGTTGTTACTAAATACACTGAGAAGCTCCTGAGAACATTATATTTTACAGGAAGAAAGGGAAGGAAGACCTTAAAAAAAAAAAAAAAAAAGATAAAAACATACCCTGAAACACGCACAGACACAGGGTTACACAACACATTCAAAATTTCCCCCAAAAATACAATTAGAGAATCCCTAATCACAAATTCAATTATGAAGGTTGCTATTTGATTTCTTTGAAGTAGTTTAAATAAATAGAAATCTGCTACTTAAAAGATACACTGAGCCTACCCAGTTTGAAACTGCAAACCAGCCTGGAGGTGAGGCAGGATACTAGAAAATTATCACGGAGTCTCAGGTGAAATATTTGGAAAGCAATCAGCACAACTGACCCACTACAAACGCTAATGAATGGACTGGGTTTTACTAATGCCTTCATCAAAGGTTAAGAACAGCATTGTTTACATACATTCTATTCTTCCATCATGAATGTGCGGTTTTTAAAGGCTCAAAAATCATACTCTCAAATATCTGATAGCTTAAAAAAAAATTACCATGACGGGAAGCAAGTTTACAACCATAAAAACAATTCTAAAATCTGTTATGATCATTATAATAAACTATGGATTTATTTACTTACCCACATTCACCAAGGACAGCTTAAGCTCTGTTCAAGCTAATCAGTCAATATACTCACTAAGCCTTCAGCTTCATATGATTTAATTTTCCTTTCCTTCTTGCAACATTATAATTATGCGCTTTGAGTCTACTGTAACTAATATTAGTGGTTTTCCCCACATGCTCACAAACTAAAGGAACAGACAAGAACTTTTTGATCACCTAATCAGTACCCTCAGGAGGAAAAAAAAAAAAATTGCTGATATGGAAACAAAGACCTTTATTTTTTCTTTTCTTTTTTTTTCCTGCATGGGATGAAACAAATTCCTTGTGAATTCCTTGTGTGATTTTAATTACATCCTAATACTTCATAAACATCTTTTAACACAAAATTCGTAATGAAGTACCCACTGTGAATAGCTCAGCAGCTCCCAGTTGGGTGACGGCACCAGCCTTGATAATCAAATTTGTGTTCCCTAAATCTGGCTACATTTGAAACCAAAGAGACCAGCAACAAAACTACAGATCTTTTTAAAGTAACATGAGAGTGTTTACAGACTCCTTCTTTTTTTTTTTTTTTGGCTTGGGTTTTTTTTGTTTGTTTTGCTATTTTTGCATTTTTTTAGTACTGTGCTTATTATTTGCTTTCCAAGTAAATAATATTACCAAATTATTTCCAGTTATCAAAACTTGGTAGCTATTTTAGAATGGGTTCCAAAAAGGCCTGGGTGAGTGAGAACACATGTACTGTTGATACAATCATTCCCTACTACTTAAAAAGTTTCAGTGTCCAAAATATATGGGATTTCCAAGGCTCTAGAAATGTTCTCTAGGACAAGGGCCCTTGTGTAACTAGGAAACCTAGGTCATGGGAGAAAACTAATTTCAGCTGTGACTGCACAGAATGCTACAAAGCTCTACTGCTGCTGCTGGCTAACCATTTCCACTTATTCTGATAAGCCCATCTCATTAATCGGCTGTAATCAACTGTACTGATAATTTAATACAATAACAAAGAATTTTTCTTATTTGTAAGATGAGACGAAGAGAAGAAAAGTGATTGATGCTGCCCAAAACAGGGTGACTCAGTTTTATTCCAAAATTTTCCTTTAGGAACAATGCATCAGCCATATTACAGAATGTAACTTCTAGGTTTCCTGGGAACCATGATGATTCTGTTTCCCACACATCTACTCCTCGCTTACCGACACGGTTAGGTTTCAAAGACCAGGTTGTTATGTGAAAATTGTTATTATGCAAAAATGGAGGATAATCACATCAGATCATAAAATGGAAGATGAACACATCATTACAAAACTGCCAAATTACATCATTACATCACTATCAAACCACTGAGAATCACAGCCCAGCCAAGCTGACACATTATCTTAATCATCACAGCCAATGTTACTCTTATGTCACACTTCAGCATGCCTTACTGCCAGATGTATGTCGTTAATGCGCAAAACAGTTGGGCAGTAGATTTTTTACTGTGTAAATACGCAATATCGGATAACAAGATAGTTGATATGTGAGGAGTAGATGTACTAACCACGCACTGAAAAATCAAACTGGGTATTACTACTCAATTTAGTATGCAGATAAACTATTTATTTTCAAATGCTAGCTGCCCTGGTCAATAAATGTGATTTTTAATTATTTGTTTTAGACAAAGAAAAATATCTTAAATTTGTACTATTTTTAACAATTCCACCACGTATTATATATCTAATCACCCTTCCTATTCTCCAACCTCCTGGCATTCCCACACAAGCTTTCTGGCATCATGTTTTATGTAACGTATGTGACTCTTAATCCTCTATGGAGAAAAAAAAATAAAAAGAAGAGAGAAAAAGAATGTCACTCTAAGGGGTATTTCAGAGCTCACCAACACTCACCAAAAAGGGACAAACAAAAGGCATTCTATTCAGCCATGAGTTTCCGAAAGAACATTCTTGAAGACCCTTGGAAAATCATTCATTTCTAGAATGACTGTTATCTTGGAGTCACTTGAAATCTTTTCTTTTTCCATTTGTCCCATTCCTCTCCCACTCAATTAATTGCATTCTCATGTGTACACTTAAATATATTCTGGGAGTTGACATACGTAACTTAATCTATGAGGAAAGAAAAATATGATTTATTTTGCAACTTTGTGACTCCCTATAAAATACACTCAACTTAAAGAAAAAAAAAGATGAAAAACAAAGTTGTTGTTAGGTGCCATTGAGTAGGTTCCAACTCAAAGTGACCCTATGTACAACAGAATGAAACACTGCCCAGTCCTGCACCATCCTCATAATCTTGTTATGCTGGAGCCCACTGTTTTAGCCACTGTGTCAACCCATCTCATTGAGGGTCTTCCTCTTTTTCACTGACCCTCCACTGTACCAAGGATGATATCCTCCTCCAAGGACAGTTCCCTCCTGATAACATGTCCAAAGTACATGAGACGAAGTCTCTCCATCCTTGCTTCTAAGGGCATTCTGGCCGTACTTCTTCTAAGACAGATTTGTTCCTTCTTCAGACAGTCTGTGATATATTCAATATTCTTCCCCAACACCATAACTCTAAGGTATCAATTCTTCATTGGTCTTTCTTATTCACTGTCCAGCTTTCATATCCATATGAGGTGACTGAAAACACCATAGCTTGGGTGAGGCACACCTTAGTTCTTAAGGTGACAACTTTGCTTTGTAACACTCTAAAGCGGTCTTTTGCAGAAGATTTGGCCAATGCAATGAGTCATTTGATTTCTCGACTGCTACTTGTGGATTGTTGCCTTAGTCATCTAGCACTGCTATAGCAGAAATACCATAACTGGATGGCTGTAACAAAAGAAGTTTATTCTCTCACAGCCTAGTAAGCTACAAGTGAAAATTCAGGGCACCGGCTCCAGGGGAAGGCTTTCTTCCTCTGTCAACTCTGGAGGAAGGTCCTTGTCATCAGTCTTCCCTTGGTCTGGGAGCATCTCAGTGCAGGAACCTCAGGTCCAAAGGATGCGCTCTGCTCCTGGTGCTGCTTTCTTGGTGGTATGAGGTCCCCATGTCTCTCTGCTCCCTTCTGTCTTATATCACAAAAGACACTGGCTTCAGATACTACCTAATCTTGTAGGCCTCATCAATATAATTGCCAATAATCTATTTTATTACATCATAGTGATAGGATTTACAACATATAGGAAAATCACATAAAATGGTGGACACTCCCATAAAATGGTAGACACTCCCATAAAATGGTAGACAATCACATAAAATGGTGGACAGTTACATAATACAGAGAATCGTGGCTTAGCTAAATTGACAGATATTTTGGGGCGATACAATTCAATCCATGACAATTGTGGATCCAAGTAAAACAAAATTCCTGACAACTTCAACGGTTTCTTCATTGATCATGATGTTGCTTTTTGGTCCAGCTGTGAGTATTTTTGTTTTCTTTATGTTGAGGTGTAATCCATACTGACGGCTGCAGTCTTTGATCTTCATCAGTAACTGCTTCAAGATCTCTTCACTTTCAGCAAGCAAGGTTGTATCATCTGTATAATGCAGGTTGTTAATGAGTCTTTCTCCAATCCTGATACTGTGTTCTTCTTCATACAGTCCAGCATCTCAGATTATTTGCTCAGCATATGTATTGAGTAAGTATGGTGAGAGGATACTTGCTTGTACACCTTTCCTGACTTTAAACCATGCAATATCCCCTTGTTCTGTTCAAACGAATGGCTCTTGATCTATGTATAGGTTCCTCACAAGCACAATTAGGTTTTCTGGAATTCCCATTCTTCGCAATGTTATCCATAATTTGTTATGATTCACGCAGTTAGATGTCTTTGCATAGTCCATAAAACAAAACACAGGTAAACATCTTTCTGGTGTTCAGTAAGCTTGTGTAATATTAATGTACAGTTTAGAAGCAAAGCTGTAGATGTCAGTTATCTATTAGACTCTAAGCCATCTAGCTTGTCACCAATAGCTGGGCACAAAAGATCTTCATCATTTCTAATCTCTTTTCCATCTGCACAGTAGAATTTTTTCTTTCTAACCCTGTTACTTCACAAGCTTGAAAGTTGATTGATACTCTCCAAATGCCTATATGCAAACGATTTTTGCTTGATACTTATTTATATGTCTAAACTTACAGCAATCTTTCAGTTGTGTCAAAAAATTCCTCTGTCTCTAGGTTTCAAATCACAGAGCCCACCTCTGTCACATTCATTCTCCCTCTTTTCTACCCCCTTCACAGGGTATTTTTTTTTTTTTTAATTTTTATTGTGCTTTATGTGAAAGTTTACAAATCAAGTCAGTTTCTCACACAAAAACTTATATACACCTTGCTACATACCACCAATTGCTCTCCCCCTAATGAGACAGTCTGCTCCCTCCCGCCACTCTCTCTTTTTATGTCCACTTCACCAGCTTCTAACCCCCTCTACCCTCTCATCTCCCCTCCAGACAGGAGATGCCAACATAGCCTAAGTGTCTGCCTGATCCAAGAAGCTCACTTCTCACCAGCATCCCTCTCCAACCCATCGTCTGGTCCAATCCCTGTCTGAAGAGTTGGCTTTGGGAATGGTTCCTGTCCTGGGCCAACAGAAGGTCTGGGGGCCATGACCACCGGGGTCCTTCTAGTCTCAGTCAGGCCATTAAGTCTGGTCTTTTTATGAGAATTTGGGGTCTGCATTCCACTGGTCTCCTGCTCCCGCAAGAGTTCTCTGTTGTCTTCCCTGTCAGGGCAGTCATCGGTTGTAGCCAGGCACCATCTTGCTCTTCTGGTCTCAGGCTGATGTAGTCTCTGGTTCATGTGGCCCCTTCTGTCTCCGGGGCTCGTACTTACCTTGTGGTCACAGGGTACTCTTTTTCTACCCGCCCTTGATGGCAGACACACTCTAAGGGTTTTACCTTAGCTTTCTTCTCATTCATTCATTCAAGAAATAATTCTATTTGTTCTAGCTGCTGGGGTTATAGCAGTTGGAGAAAATTAACAGTCAAAATTTCTGCTTTCACAGAGTTTATGCTCTGCTGAAGGAAGATAGACAAAAATAAACAATAAGTATATAATAAATCTAGAACTGCTCAGAAGAAACATGAGCCAGCCTAGGAGGGTAGGAAAAGACCTGGTAATCTGCTTCCATAACGACTTACAGCCAATGAAACCCTATGGGGCAATTCTACCCTGTCCTATACGGTCACTGTGAGTTGGATTCAATGCAACAGCATACAACAGCAGGTTAGAAAAGACCTCTTTGAGATAATGTGAGTAGAACTGGCCTCTCTCCACCAGATCTTTCACTCTATGGATGACATCATAAATTACGAGAACTCCAAAGTCTCAGCTTCCCTCCCAAGCTCAGCCCCATATACCCAACTGCCTGTGTTGCCTACAAACACCTTTATACCAACATATTCAAAACCAATCTCACTCTCTCTACGTCCAATGTTCCATACATGACATTTTATGTATCTTATTGGCAGATAGTACCAAGTCCTTTGGAATCAAAACTCTAGTTATTTTGATCTCTTTTCCCAAATCTGTCACATTCAACTAGCCATCAAGCCCCAGAGATTCTCTCTTTGAGAATCTCTTGGTACCTGACCTTCCTTTTTATGCAACCTAATTCTACTTCTCCAATTGATATGACCTTCAAAATAGTAGCTTCACATTCAGGGTCTCCTTCCATCCCACACCCTAGTGGACTATTCTACTGCCAAAAGCCTTATGCGGTTAATACTACATTAAGTCTGCTAAATTGTTCATCTGTTTGTTTGACTTATAATTACACCACTCTCCTGGATACACTCGACTCTCCTATTAGATTACTTGCTGTTCGCTAAACAAGCCCAAGATGTTCCCTCCTTGAAGGGACCTCATTTATGATGCTTACCTCAGTCTCCCAGACATGACACCACTTCCACTGCTTCTTCTAACTCCTCTGGCTTTTTTACTTCATCATTTTAATCCATGATTTTGGATATTTCAGAAAATTTGATAATAACCATTATTGAAAAGTGTGTAGAGAAATAGGCATTCACAGATGGTAAAATGATGTAGAGAAAAATTACAGACAACTTAAATCTCTCTCAGGAGGAGAGTGAAGAAATAAATTATGGAACCATGGAATACTCAGTGACAAATCTATATATATTGACATATTAAGAATATTAAGATGTGTTGAGAGAAAAGCATGTTGCAAAACAATATATTAGAAATTTCTCCCATATAACTGTTTAAAATATAGATAGATATACAGAAGGAGATAGATATAGACAGAGACAGATAGAAAGACACACATAGAATGAGACTATAAGAAATGCCCTGTCAGGAGTAGTTCTTTCTGGCAAGAGAAAATGGAGCTTAGAGTGAACGAAAAGGGGATCTTTGACCTGATTATTATAGAAGTTTTTTCTATACATATGTTGCAATGAGAATCTTAGATATTTTATTTATACAAATTTTTTTTAGAAGGAAGCAAAAACAAGGAAGAATAGCTTGATGTCTTTCCACAAAACCAAGAAAGTAGTTGCTAGCTTACCTCAATCACTGCCTGAAAGGATTTCAAATAAAAGCTCAAGACCCACTATTAACAGTTCTAGTTTATAATTTTATTTAAAGACTAATTTTATTTACAACTGTACTTTCACATACAGTTGGCCCTCCGTAGTTGTAGATCCCACATCTGTGGATTCAACTAACTGCTGATGGAAAATATTCAAAGAAAAAGAAAAAAAGTTTTTTTTTGGTCATTATTCCCTCAACAATACAGGATAACAACTATTTACATAGTATTTACATTTTATTAAATATTATAAGTAATTTAGAAATGATTTAAAGTGTACATGAGGACGTGTATAGGTTATATGCAAATACTATGCCATTTTATATAAGGGACTTGAGCACCCAAGGATTTTGGCATCCACGGGGGTCCTGGAACCAATCCACTGTGGATACCAAGGGACAGTCATTTTGATAGGCCTGTGAACTAAGGATCAAATAGAATTCTGGAGGAGAAAGGGGTTTTAGGCACCATCTAGATCTGTCCCCTCATTTTACTCAGAAGGAAACTAAGTACAAAGAAAGCACCTTGCCCCCAAACAGCCATTGCACCACCAGTGCGTTGAAAGAGGAAACACTCAACGACCTTGTTCCAAATCCAGGGCTCCGGTAAATCTAATTTATCTCATTCAAACTACTGTGTAAATATCACCTGACTAAAAAGAATATCGTATTTATGAGTTGAATCCAGTAGATACTCCACAGAATTTAGTGTGGTAAAGGAATTTAAAACCTGCCTCTTGTCTAATGCTCCGGCTTCTTCTTTTGTTTTTAAGAAGATAAAACAGGTTAAGTGACTTGCTATATTCACCGAGTCAGAGACAAGAGTTTAGAGTGGAACACAGGTGTTATAGATTGAATTGTGTTCCTCGAAAATATATGTGCGTTATAAATCCTAACCCCTATACCTGTGGAGGAGCCCTGGCGGTGCAGTGGTTGAGAACTCTGGCTGCTAACCAGAGGTCACCAGTTCGAATTCACGAGCTGCTCCCTGGAAATCCTATAGGGCAGGTATACTCTGTCCTACAGGGTCACTATGAGTTTGATTCCACTTAACAGCAACGGGTTATGGCAGTTGTGAAGGCAGTGGGGGGATTACAGAAGGGTCAGACACAGAGCAATTGGCTCACCCAGGTTCTCTTAGATTCCTAGCTATATCTTCTGGGTGCTACATCTACATTTGAGCTCTGGTGGCACAGTGGTTAAGAGCTTGGCTGCTAACCAAAAGGTGGGCAGTTCGAATCCACCCGCATCTCCTTGGAAACCTTATGGGGCAGTTCTACTCTGTCCTATAGGGTCCCTATGAGTTGGAATCAACTTGATGGCAATGGGTTTTTTTTTTTTTTTTTTTTTGGTATACCTGTGGATGTAATCCCATTTGGGAATGAGTTTCCATTGTTATGTTAATGAGGCAGTATCAGTATAGGGTCAGTTTTGAGTCAATCTCTTCTGAGATATAAAAAGAGCAGATTAGGCATAGAGAAGTAAGCAGAGTTGGGGGAAGAGAGATGCTAAGCCACATGAAGACCTGCCAGGAGCAGAAGCTGAAGAGACAAGGAGCTTTCCTCAGTACCAAAAGAGTGAGAAAGCCTTCCCCTACAGCCGGCATCCTAAAGTCAGACTTGTAGCCTCCTAAACTGAGAAAATAAATTTCTGTTTGTTAAGGCCACCCGTTTGTGCTATTTCTGTTATAGCAGCACTAGATAACTAAGACATTAGGTGTCTCAACTCTCAAGCCATTGTTTTTCTGCATTTCACACTCATTTTACTTTTTAATAAAAGCAGCATGGTCTCGCAGGAAAAAAAAAAAAACACCCACTGGCTAACTGGGTGACTTTGGGCAAGCACTGAACTCTTCCAAATGGAGGTTTCTTCAGCTGTTAAATGACAGGGATCTATTAGGTTAGCTCTCAAGTTTCTTATTCTCATCCATGAGTCTGGCACATTTAAGATGAAGTTCAATGTGCATTAGGTAATGGCACCCGGTGACAAAATGAAATACTGCAGTCCAACTCTGTGAATGGTTTTAAAGACCTAAACAGTATACTAAAGCAATCAAAGAGAAAAGAGTGAAATTCAGAACTCCTTAGCATGAACCCAGACCTGGAGAGCTAGAACCAGACCACAAATGTGAGGCTTACAATTCATTAAAGTGCTTTGGGTCATTCCCAACAAGCACAAAGTTACTGTGTGCCTTAATTACACACCCACCACGGGGTTCCCAAGAAGTTAATGTCTCCAGAGGTCTAGTTTTCAACTCTGACTACTACTTCCCAATAATAAGAATGCATCCAGTATATCTTAAAACGAATAGCAAATTATATAAATTAGATATTCCATTAAGGCCAAGAATCTGGTTTCCCTTAAAGACAGCATTCAATAACGAGATTCAAAAGAACAATAAGACCAGGTATCTGATTCTGATACATTTGAATCACGCAGTAGTAAAAACTTAAGCAACCATTTTCTGAAAAGTCACCAAAAGTAGACCTCAGGGTCCTATTCATAACTCGAGTCTCGGCTCACGTTTCGCCATAAGACAGTTCTTCTCAACATGCATGTAGTTAATACCACTGTTCGTGTCTTCAAAACCTGAGTTCAGACAACTACCAACGCAGAACCTGTGCGACATCCACTCTGTTGTTCACTGTTCTTTCGGCACGGAAATAAATTTAATTCTTTTCTACCCATCATCTGTTTTTTGGGGTTTTTATCCCCCTTCCTCTGTGTGCCCTAAAATCTCTCTCCTTCCCAATGGGGCACAATACTGTGTTGAAGGCCTCAACAACAATGCTCACAATGTTAAGAAACGATTCGGGTTTCATCCCCATCCCTGGACCCCTCAGTTGCATGCTTATACAGTTGAAATAAGTTTTATCATTTGAGCTTCTAAGTGGGCTTTTCTAAATTCACGGTGGAGAAAGCTTCGGAACAAAAGGGGTTTTAAGTAGGTAAAGTCTAAATTTTGGCAAAATCAGTAGATATAGAGGAACCCTTAGCCAGCCAGGCTCCTCCCTACCACTACTCTGAACGTGGGGCTGACGGAGGGGGTGTGATTAGACACCAGGAGATTTGGGGGAAGACCAGAAGAAAAAACTGGTCACTGGCCTCGGTCTCTGTGCCTGAATTATGTACAGTGAGTGACACAAATGTGGTACCTGCCTCATGGAGCTTACAAAAAAAAACCCAGCACCGTCAAGTCGATTCTGACTCATAGCGACCCTATAGGACAGAGAACTGCCCCGTAGAGTTTCCAAGGAGCACCTGGCGAACTCAAACTGCCGACCTTTTGGTTAGCAGCCCTAGCACTTAACCACTACACCACCAGGGTTTCCTCATAGAGCTTACGGGTCAGTAAAATGACCTATGTTTAGAAGAATGTCATTTTCTCAATGTCATACTTACTGATAAACTTGTTTTGCATAGTCTCCAAGAGTGCTTGGTGAGCGTCCTCAGCTTGCAAAGCATGTGAACACTCTCTAGCCAGTATGGTGCGGACAAGATGCTCTCCACATCCTGAAAATCCAAAGAAACCAAGAGCAGTTAAGGAAAGTGCTGCTAAACACCCTTCTTGTCTCACTGGCATTAAATCACCCTTATGCATCACTTAAGAAGCAGTTACGTTGGAGAAAAATTCAGTGATGAATGAAATGATTTTTATGAGCAACCTAGTAATTTTAGTAATGAGATTCAGCAGAAATAAAGAAATACAGGACTATCTAATTTCAAAGGAAACAACAAACACCCTTTTATAGGAATGATTTATATGATACAGGAATTCGGATTCTCCACCTAGGAATTTCCTAAGGTTCTATCTCATTTCCATTGTTGGGCAATTAGAAAAGACTCTTGGGTTTTTTGTTGTTGTTGTTGTTGTTTTTAAAATTCATTCATTCATTCATTATTTAATTCCATTCTGTTGGCATTAGTCTCCCAGTCAGTGACAATTACCTGTGGCCACAGTCCCAGACCATTTTTCCTCTGGCAACCTACACGCTTGAGTACAGGGGAGAATTCTTGGCAGTCAGGTGCAACCTGAATTTCTCCACCTCCTTTTCACTGCAATGCCCACCACATATCAGTACATTCATACAATAATATACATAGCTTTCAGGGGTAATACTTCTGTGGTCCTTAAAAAAATGTGCATTTTAATCCACTGAGGTGAGCTCGGACCATTGAGACGCATGGTGATAGACACAAGTAGGGAGGCGTGCTGCCTAGTACAGTTTCTACTAGTGAAAAGTAGAAACTACCTGCTAGAGACAAAAGAAATTTAATTTACAGGCTGATAAGTTCAAATAAAAGATTTAAGAGCCTTCTCTTTTCTTAGAAGTTGTGGCTGTTGTTAGGTACCTTTGAGTCGATTTCAACTCATAGCGACCCCACATGACAGAGTAGGACTGCCCCGTAGGGTCTTCTTGGTAGTACTCATTATGGAAGGAGCCCTGGTGGCACACTGGTCAAGTGCACAGCTGCAAACCAAAATGTCCGTGGTTTGAATCCATCAGCTGCTCTGCGGCAGACAAGACCTGGCAATCTGCTGTTGTAAAGATTACAGCCTAGGAAGCCCGTGGGGCAGTTCTACTCTATTCTACAGACTCAATCTTGAGCTGGAATCAACTTGACAGCACACAACAACAACAACAATAATGTTTATGGAAGCAGACCACCAGGTCTTTCTCCCTCAGAGCTATTGGTGGGTTTGAACTGCCAACCTTTTGGTTAGCAGCTACACACCTAGCCATTTGCGACATCAGGGCACCTTTGTCTTAGAAATGCAAAATATCAGAAGGCTACTTTGGGAACCATTGGAGGGGCAAGCAATGCTAAATGCTGCTTAAAATAAATAAAATTTCTCTTATCCAAGTAAGTTAGTTGCACAAGATCATTACAAAGTTTGCTTCATTTAAAACTTTTTCCCATTAAAAATGATTCCTGCCACTAGGGCTATGTTAGTTTATTATAAAATCAGCACATCATAGGTAAAGGGTATTAAGCGATCTAAGCATCTAATGAGGCTAAAGGAGACGTACGCCCCAACTCTATGGTCAAAAGATCACACAGCAAAGACAGAGCTTCTCCAGGTTCCACTCAGATTCCTGAGCAGGACCAGGGAGGAAGTAATGCTAACAGTTTCTCAGGTCATTGATAATGCACACACACATATATACACACACACAACACTCATAAATGGGGGAGGGGTCCTTAGCAATCAAATCATGCGAACTGAGATGGTTAAAGGAAGCCACTTCTTTTAAATAATATCTAAAGTTCTTAAGTCCATGAAACTGAAACTAATGCTACAGTTGACTTGATATTTGGGTCTGTTTAGCTCAGATGTGCTGCCACAGAGGGCAGGCACAAACAACAAACCTCCCCGAGAAAAAGTATCCGCAATTGTTAAACCACGCCGTGTTGCTGGTGCCTTTCTTTTCAGAACTTTCCTCTGCATATATACACCTCGCCGCCCCCTCTTCCCTCTTCCTCCATCCCTCCTGCCCTCTCCTTCTCCATATATGCACACATATAGATACATAGGTATATATTAGATATAAATATACATTATATATTTTTGCCAAAAATTCGAGTAGTTCAAAAAAGCCGAACTTTAGTCAGAAATAATTTCCCTGTATCTTTTGGGAAAGTGCAAACATCCTTCAAAATATAAATATCTAGTTGTAAATACTACTCAGAGAAAGAGCTAGAACTATGTAACCTTGTGTATAACTTTCTGAGCAGGATTATGGGTAAGCCCTATTTGGTTAAATTTCTGCAGTATTATTTTTATAACCAGAAAAAAAATGACAATCAAGCTAATAGGACACTTAACTATGTAGAGACACTGCTGAGCTCATGAAACTCCACAAATGTTAATTCCCTTTGTGTACGTATTTCATGTGGAACAGTGAAAGATTATACTTTGGGACTATAATAATTGTTAGGAAATTGGCATATTATAAGCTAAATGAATGTTCAGAAGGTTATATACACATGCCTCAAGTCAAACAGCAAAGCCACATGAAGTTAACGTCACATCAAAAATATACACTGTGTGTCAGGGAGGCTTTTTTCTGTGTTGTTATACAGGAATATATAGGGTTCCCTAATGGATTTTTACCAAGAAACTTTTAAAATTATAACTTCTATTATCTGACATACATCACCTCTATCATAACAGCCACGGCACAGGAAACTTGTTCCGCAGGCTCCAATCAAAGAAAGTCTGGCTTGTTTGGTTTTACCCATAAAATTCCAAGGTTTCTTTGAATATGCTGCCCTACAGCTGAAGTGTGATTTAAAGTGTGATTCCATTCTTCATCCACAGATATTAGAAACAAGGCTTTAGTTACATCCTCCTTTTGCCCTTACTCTTGCAAGCAAAAATGCCTTTATGTTCCCAGATATTGGCAAAGAAAGAATGATTATACACAGAATGAAGACTTGGCCATAAATCTAGACGAAAAGTAATAGATAGCTAGTTCTAAAAGAACTTAGAAAAATGTACACTTGCTAAGCATCAATAAGAATGACAACTGAAAAGACTGAAACACATAGTAAATTCATAATTAAGTGGTGAAAAGCTTTGATCACCTTTTCGAGGACGTTAGGAAACTCTGGTGGCGTAGTGGTTAAGTGCTATGGCTGCTAACCAAAGGGTCAGCAGTTCAAATCCGCCAGGCACTCCTTGGAAACTCTATGGGGGTGGTTCTACTGTCCTATAGGGTCGCTATGAGTCGGAATCGACTCGACGGCACTGGGTTTGGTTGGTTTTTGGTTTAGTGGTTAAGAGTTACAGCTGCTAACCTAAAGGTCGGCAGTTTGACTCCACCAGGAGCTCCTTGGAAACCCTATGGGGCAGTTCTACTCTGTCCTTTAAGGTCGCTATGAGTTGGAATCAACTTGATGGCAGCAGGTTTTTTTTTTTTTTTGAGGGGGGAAGAGGGGTTGGGTACATAGTAAACAATTAATAAACGCAATGAAGATAATGACTGCTTTAAGAAAAATAATTTTCTATCATTCTCCTGTCTCTCCTCTTCCTATTCTCTATATTTTCTGTTAGGACAAGGTGATTCACTGGTAGCCTGGTAATCATCATTTACAGCCCAGAATAGAATTAAAAAAGAGTTTATCCTTTGATCTGCAGCTCTGAAGGCCACTGCTTCAAAGCAAGCTTAGCCTTTACATGGGCTCAAACAACCACCTAGGCAACACCTTCCATTATCACAACAAAACAAATGACTTGATAAAGATTTCTCTTAGTCTAGAAGGAAACATTTTAACTGTGTTTGTCCACGAATTGTGGATTGTGAGTGACTTTCATTTACTATTTATTCCTTTCATTACTTTCCATAATGTCTATAATATATACCTATTTCCTTCAACAGGTTTATCACCTGACTTCAATGTTACACTCCTGGATTCACAGTATTTTCCTTTAAGGCAAGGTAGTAACGAACAAGGGAGAGTCTCCCATAAGGGTTTGGGTCCCGTGCACCTCACTGGCCTATAGTTGAGAATAGGGATGAGCTGATAAGAGTGAATGCAAACAGATGCTACAGATATTTTATTGCATCTGAACTTCATCACAGACTTAGTTCTTTTACTCCAGATGTAGTGAGAGAAGCATTCTTCAGATTAAGACAATTAAAAATGTTATCTGACAGCCCATTAAATTCATATGATCAAATTATGTTGTAGTTCCAAAAAGTAATAAACAGAAAAGGTTTGCAAGAAGGATAGAGAAACACAAAAATTTATTTACCAACTCTTGGTAGCCATTGAAAAGATATCTTCATTGAATTTCAAAATAATTATTGTGGTTATTCATCTTTATCTCATTTAGTGATGGTAGAAGCCAAATTATTTTATGAAATGAAAATTAGAAGGCCTTTTTTTTTTATATCAGTTTTTAAAGTAGACAAGGATTATGATTCTTCCACAGGACCTCAAAAGGAGACTAGGATTTCTAAATCATAACCTCACAGATCATTCTCCCACTTCAGAGACTATTTCTTCTAAACCTCTTTACAAAAAGCCTCCAGAGAGGAAAAAATGAAGCTGCATTCACAGGAGAAACATAACCCACATTCCTAGGAAGCTTGCATACAAGAAGACAGGACCATCAGCAACAAAAGCACACATTCAGTACCACTGGCAAAACACACATCTCCAAGAGTTGCTGATGATTTTGAAGCATTTATATGTTATTTCATAAATGCTGCCATTCATTCCCACTGCAGCTAGTGGGCATCTGAAAAATCTTTCAACACGTCCCCGGTTAGAAGTCCACAGGGACAGATAAGTAATGAGGAAAGGCCTTTCCAAATTTAAAAGGAAACATTTGGTACTCCAGTTTCCAGTACTGCAACATCTCTTTATCAACAAAGGAATTTATTACACAGTACGTCACCTTTTCCCTGTCGGGGGATTTACTGCCAATTTTGGAGTTGGGTTACTTCTGGTTTTCAAGCCTGTCTTGTGAAATTAAAGAGAGAGCTGCCTTAAAAGTGATAGAACACACATGATCTCAGTCCTCAGTGTCCCCATGGTTATCAAGCCTGGAACTTATTACATACAAGACGAAAACATAAGGAGCTCTACAAAGAGATGGAGTAAGTGGTGAATAAGTGGATGTCTAAACCAGTCAGGACCACAGCTTACAGCTCACCAATACACAGTATTGCCCAAATATTCAGCTCTCTCAAATCCATAACCCATCATCACACTTTGGGTGTTTATAAGTAATCTATTAAAAAAAAAAAAAACTCAGGCTTTCCAATTCTTTCTTTGATAAATAACCAATAACCAAAAGAAAAACCAATTTTATGATAATCTCTAGAGAGAACACCTCCTACAAACTAGGATGTGAGTGACCGATTCTTTAGCATTTCGTAATTATTCAAAATATGGAAAAGATAGGTTACAGAACAGTTATAATTAAACAGGAAAATATTTCATCTATGTAAACATATTAAAATGTTCAATATTTATTAGCTATGATCATTGCCAACTTTATTGAGAAAGTATAAGCAAACTACAAAGGATTTAACTGTCTGAACAAGAAGCAGCTGCATAAATGGGCTATATTTCCGGTTTCGTGAGTGAAAATACTTGCATAGATTAAAATCTATTTAAAAGAAGACAAAACAAAAAAAACCCAACTTCATCAAAATCGAGTAATGGAAACCCATCTTTCACACTGTCACGTCAGAGGGTATCTGTGGTTCCCTCCCAAAACTTGAGCCACTCCTTTCCCTTGCCTCTTTCTTTGGCAAAGTCACATCTCAATATGTGAAACTGTACAATATTCATTTTGAGTGTGAATATGAATAATGAAGCAGGATCTTTAGGCTCTAAGTAGTCTAATAATTATGACACCAGGGACATCTGGTCCCAGGCAGGGAAAAAATCAGAGGCACCCACCACCAGAAGTAGTGGTCTTTTTTAGCTATGATGGTGGCCCTAAAATTCTACCACCACTATTGCATTTGTCTGGGAAACATACTACAAATAGAAGGATTAGACTTAACACGCCTGAAAATTTCATTATGAGGACAACAGCCATAAAGAAGCAAAACTATTTCTAATGAGTTCAGTTGATGCTCTTGTAGGTCTTATATCCAGATTCCTGTTCCTCTAAACAGAGGAACCACAGAGAAGCAGAACCTGCCTCCACTGTGAGACCTGACATGAATCAATTCAGATCTCCAGGCGTCAGTTTCCACGTTTAATAAATAGCTTAAATGGATTTATATTCCCCACAAGACAAAATATGTATACTTGTAAGTACTTTTAGACCTTCAATAACCTTCTGGTTAAAATTTAATTAAGAGGCTAGTGATGGGCAGGCCACTTATAAGAAAACCCTTTACAAAGATGTTAATTAATGAAACAGTAGGATACAGAAATTAAATTTAACTATAAAAAAAATTAACTATAGAGAACTTTATTTTAAAGGAAGAAGAGAAATGATCATTGACTCACTGGTTCATCATTAATTAATCAACTTTTGTATACAAGAAAGAAAATCCTTGAAAACCTAAGTCCATGGTCAAGCGACCCTATGTACAACAGAACAAAGCACTGACTGGTCCTGTGCCATCCTCACAATCATTGTCACACTTGAGCCCATTCTTGCAGCCACTGTGTCAATCCATCTTATTGAGGCTCTTCCTCAATTTTGCCGATAGTCTACTTTACCAAGCATGATGTCCTTGTCCAGGGACTGGTCCCTCCTGACAACATGTCCAAAGTATATGAGACAAAGTCTTGCCATCCTTGCTTCTAGAGAGCATTCTGGCTGTACTTCTTCCAAGACAGATATGTTTGTTCTTCTGGCAGTCCATGGTATAGTCAATATTCTTCATTAACCCCATAATTCAAAGGCATCAATTCTTCTTTGGTCTTCCTTATTCATTGTCTAGCTCTCACATGCATATGAGGCAATTGAAAATACCATGGCTTGGGTCAGGTGCACTTCAATCCTTAAAGTGACATCTTTGCTTTTCAATACCTTAAAGCAGCAATACGTTATTTAATTTCTTGACTGTGGGCACTGATTGTGGATCCAAGTAAAATGAAATCCTTGACAAATTCAATCTTTTCTCCGTTTATCATGATGTTGCTTATCGGTCCAGTTGTGAGGAACTTTGTTTTCTTTATGTTGAGGTGTACTCCAGACTGATGGCTGTAGTCTTTGATCTTCATCAGTGAGTGCTTCAAGTCCTCTTCACTTTCAGCAACTAAGACTGTGTCATCTGCATATGGCAGGTATTAATAAGTCTTCCTCCAACCCTGATGCTGCATTCTTCATCATGCAGCTCAGCTTCTGGGATTATTTGTTCAGCATACAGATTGACTAAGTATGAAGAAGAGATACAATGCTGACACTTACATTTCCTGACTTTAAACCATGCGTATCCTCTTATTCTGTTCCAACAACTGTCTCTTGGTCTATGTACAGGTTCCTTATGAGCACAAATAAGTGTTCTGGAATTCTCATTCTTTGCAACACTATCCATAATTTGTTATGATCCACACAGTCAAATGTCTTTGCATAGTCAATAAAACACAGATAAACATCTTTCTGGTATTCTCTGCTGTCACCGAAGATCCATCTGACATTGGCAATGATATCCCTCATTCCACGTCTTCTCAACCTGGCTTAAATTTCTGAAAGTTCCCTGTTGATGTACTGCTGCAACCACTTTTGAATGATCTTCAACAAAATTCTACTTGTGTACCAAGTAGATACCCAAAACACAATTCTTTGGATGGGTACAAATATGGATCTCTTCTAGTCGGCTGGACAGGTAGCTGTCTTCCAAATTTCTTGGCATAGATAAGTGAGCACATCCAGTGCTGCATCTGTTTGTTGAAATATCTCAATTGGTATTCTGTCAATTCCTGGAGGCTGTTTTTTTGCCAATGCCTTCAGCGCAGCTTCCTCCTTCAGTACCATTCGTTCTTGATCATATGCTACCTCCTGAAATGGTTGAAAGTTGACCAATTTTTTTTTTGGTACGATGACTCTGTATATTCCTTCCATCTACTTTTGATGCTTCCTGTGTCGTCTAATTTTTTGCCCACAGAATCCTTCAATACTGCAATAAGAGGCTTGAATTTTGTCTTCAGTTCTTTCAGCTTGAGTAATGCTAAGCATGTTCTTCTCTTTTGGTTTTCTAACTTCAGATCTTTACACATTTCATTGTAATACTTTGTCTTCTTGAGCTGCCCTTTGAAATCTTCTGTTCAGCTCTTTGACTTCATCATTTCTTCCTTTTACTTTACTACTCTACATGCAAGAGCGAGTTTCAGAATTTCCTCTGACATCCATTTTGGTCTTTTCTTTCCTGTCTTTTTAACGACCTTTTGCTTTCTTCACATATGGTGTCCTTGATGTCCCTCCACAACTCATCTGGTCTTTGGTCATTAGTATTCAATGTGTGGAACCTATTCTTGAGATGGTCTCCAAATTCAGGTGGGTTATACTCACAAGGTTATACTTTGGCTCTCATGTACTTGTTTAATTTTCTTCAGCTTGAACTTGAACTCGCATATGAGAAACTGATGGCCTGTTCTGCAGTTGGCCTCTGGCCTTGTTCTGACTGATGATATTGAGCTTTTCCATCATCTCTTTCCACAGATGTAGTCAATTTGATTCCTGTGTATTCCATCTGGTGAGGTCTACGTGTACAGTTGTCATTTATGTTGTTAAAAAGAAGTATTTGCAATGAAGAAGTCATTGGTCTTGCAAAATTCTATCTTGTGATCTCTGGCATTGTTTCTATCACTGAGGCCATATTTGCTAACTACTGTTCCTTCTTTTGGAAACTCTGGGGGCATAGTGGTTAAGTGCTATGGCTGCTAACCAAAAGGTTGGCGGTTCAAATCCACCAGGCACTCCTTGGAAATCCTATGGGGCAGTTCAACTCTGTCCTATAGGGTCGCTATGAGTCAGAACTGGCTCGACAGCAATGGGTTTTGGGGTTTTTTGGTTCCTTCTTTTTTGTTTCTAACTTTTGCATTCCAATCACCAGTAATTATGCATCCTGATGAAATGTTTACTTAATTTCAGACTGCAGAACTTGGTAAAAATCTTCAAATTCTTCATCTTTGGCCTAAGTAGTTGGTGCATAAATTTGAATAACACTAGTTTTAACTGGTCTTCCTTATAGACGTATGGGTATTATCCCATCACGGACAGTTCTGTACTTCAGGACAGATCTTGAGATATTCTTTTCGATGATGAAAGTTATGCCATTCATCTTCAATTTGTCATTCCCAGCATAGTAGACCATAGGATTTTCTGACCCAAAATGGCTAATACCAGTCTATTTCAGCTCACTAATGCCTAGGATATAGATGTTTATGCATTCCATTTCATTTTTGATGATTTCCAATTTTCACAGGTTCATAGTTTGTACATTCCACGTTCTGATTATTAATGGATGTTGCATTTTTTTTTTTCTCATTTTGAGTAGTAGCACATCAGCAAATGAAGGTCCCAAAAGTTTTACTCCATCCATATCATTAAGGTTGACTCTACCTAGAGAAGGCAGCTCTTCCTCAGTCACATTTTGAGTGCCTTCCAACCTGAAGGGCTTATCTTCCAGCACTATATCAAACAATGTTGCGTTGCTATTCATAAAGGTTTTCATTGGCTAAGTTTTAGAAGTAGATTATGAGGTTCTTCTACCTAGTCTGTCTTAGTCTGGAAGCTCAGACATGGGTGACACTGCTGGTGTTTCAAATACTGGTAGCATTGCTTCCAGCATCACAGCAACATGCAAGCCACGACAATATAACAAACTGACAGACGCATGGTGAATTACCTGAAGATAAGTAGCAGAAAAGGTTCTGATACCAAGAATTAGGATTGCAGGTAGCCCCCAATTTTAACTGTAAAGCTCTAGAAACAGTCAGAAGCAAGTCCCAAAGGAATAATGTTAAAATTGGATATTTCATTCTGGATCAAAGCCATACTGTGCATGGTGTGCATTTCATGAGTCGAAAGCACAGATGCAATTAGAGGCATTAAGTGGATCGGTGGTAGAATTCTCTCGGCTTCCATGTGGGAAACCCAGGTTCAATTCCCAGCACTGAACCCCATGTACAGCCACGACTCTTCTGTCACTAAAGGCTTGTGTGTCGCTATGAACAGGTATCGGTGAAGCTTCCAGACTAAGACGGACTAGGAAGAAAGGCCTACTGATTGACTTTAGAAAATCCGCTGATGAATACCCTATGGATCACAATGGCCCCATCCGCAACTGATCATCAGTGTTTCGTTCCCTTATGCGTGGGGACACCATAAGTCATAACAACAACAATGACAATGCAAAAATGTAAAAAGTAAAATAAATATTTCACTGTATATATTGATTATATATGCAGTATAAAGCCCACAAACAGAAAGAACATAAGCCAGTTCTACTACACCATAAATTTAACCTATACTACTAAGCCTAAGCCAGCCATATATTAAACATTTAATTAATAATTTTCTTAATGACTTAGAATTTAAAAGTGATTTATGGGGGTGATTCGAATGGCCAGGGTGTCTCTAAAAACTGAAAAAAGAAGTTTGAGCAGATGTTATTTCTCAATAAATTCCCATGTACAAAGGAGAAGCAATATAAATCATTTCATCAGTTTTAAAGCTGTACTCAGACTTAGGATAATTCTGTTTAAAAACAACATCAAGTATTTAGAGGCCTTGTGAAGGATGATGGAAAAAGAATGTCTTAAATCTGCTCACCAGTCATTGTTTATCCCTTTACTCTGCTCAACACAGTACCAAGGGTGGCTCTGCAGTTGGGGAACCCACAAAAGTTCTGAGGAAGGATGGGGAAAACTGTAATCATATTCATTTGTCTAGAACAGAATTTAAGAAAACACAGACAATGTGCTTAGAGCTATCATACTGGAAATAGCATTTATCTGATTAAGTCATACAAGCAGATAAAAGAAGGAAAAAGCAAAATATAGGTAGACTTCAAACAAGCCATGTAGCAAAAGAGAGACAACATAAAAATTAGCACTTTCCAAAATATTCAATTATACAATTAAGAAATATTATTTTAAAAATGAAGTGTACTTAACTGTATTAGTTTTTATTTAATTGTGGTGAGTATATATAACGAAAACATTTTTTACACATACAATTCAATGTGTTACTATCATTATGTTGGGTAGCCATTACCACTATCCATTTCTAAATTTTTCCATCACCCTTAACAGAATCTCAGTGCTCCCCCAAGTAATGACTCTCTCTTTCCCCCTCCCTCCGATCCCTGGTAACCACTAATAGACAGATTTTGGTTTCTATACGTTCATCTATTCTAGATATTTCACCGCCAACCATCTGTCAATGTGTTGTACTGTGGTGGCTGCCGTGATGCTAGGGAGCTATGCCACCAGTATTTCATGGTGGACAAATTTCAGTGGAGCTTCCAGACTAGAATGGACTAGGATGGAAGGACTAAAGACCTGCTTTTGAAAATTAGCCAGTAAAAACCTTATGGATCACAACAGAACAGTCTGACTTGCTTGCTTTGAATATGGTCATTAGGAAAGATCAATTGTTGGTGGAAGACATCATGTTTGGTCAAGTAGAGCACCAGTGAGGGTGAGGGAAACCCTCAGTGAGAGGGATTGGCATGATAGCCCCAACAATGGACCCGAACACACCAGTGATCCTGAGGATGTCACACGACCGGGCAACATTTCATTCTGCTGTACATAATGCTGCCATGAGTCAGAGTCGACTCAGTGGCAGCTATCTATTTCACAGAAGTGGAATCATACAATATCTGTCCTTTTGTGACTGACTTGTTTCGCTAAGCATAATGCTTTCAAGTTTCATTCATGTTGTAGCATATATCAGGACTTTATTTATCTTTATAGTGGAGTATATTGCTTTTAACTTATAATTGTAGTGAAGACATTTATTTAAATCTTTATTCGAAGTTACCTAAGATTGTTCATTTCTCTAAACAGTGCTTCCTAATCACTTGTAGGTCATGAGAAAAAAGAAAAACCTATCTGTTTAAAGTTTTGCACATAGTCTCAGGAAATTCACTGAATCCTCCATGAAAACTCACGTATAGGTTCCACTGGGTCCACAAACCCCAAATTAAGAACCCAAGGAGTTCTTAAAATCTACAAGTCTTTAATTATAAGCCAGTAGGCCAAACTTTCATTTTGAAATTTCATTTTGATTTTCAATAAAAATACTTAATACTGGAACCAGGAAGTCCATGTCACAAAGGCAACAGTAACACTACCATCACCTGGAGGATAATATGGAAACTGCAGTGAAATATACTGAAATTAAATTATCAAACTAGATTATCATGTTAGAGTCACACAATTTCCCATAAAAAAAGAAACAGGGATCCTTACAGAAGTGATTGGTTCCAGCACTGGCTAAAGAAGTATCCAAGGGGAGTCTGAGATACCTTGTTCTACCTAAAACCAAGGGAACTATCAGAGAGAATATTGTCCAAGGCCACAGAAGCAAACTTGAAGGCCTTTCACTGACAAAAGATGAAAAAATTTTACCAGCAAAAATAACAGTTCCAAATGCTTTAATTTGTCTTGCAAATCTGCAAAAAATAATCCCTGGGATTTCCATTTCTAGTTATAATGGGTATATTCTCAAGACCCCATCACTCCCATCCTAACAACGAGAACAACCCAGATAAGCTAAAGAACCATAGTTTTTAACAGTCTCAGAGAGATGAGAACACAAATAGATCTCAATGAACAAAATTCCAGAAAGGGACAAGCCTTTCCTAGTAGAGAAGAAGCCCATAGCCCCTTCCATCTCTGATGAAGCAATGGAAAAAAGGAGAAATGACACAGATTAGAATAAGGAGAAACTACATTTTTACACAAATAACATTCACATTCTACATTCGTTTGCCAACTGAGCCCTCCCCCCACAAGGTATTTTCTTGAGTGCACTATGCTAATTTATTTTACAGCAACATGTAAAAAAACTAGTATAGCAACCTTACGAAAACACCTCATGGGGGGATGGCACAGTTGGCAAATGAATGTAGCGCAGGTGCGTTATTTGTGTACAAATATGGTAGTTGAACTTTAACAAATTTAAAAGACCATGTGTGGGCTAGCATGATGAATTAGAATCTAGAGAACCTCCATTCATCAAGTTTTATGGATTAAATTGTGTTCTACAAAAAGATACGCTAAAGTCCTAACCCCTGAACATATGAATACGACCCTATTTTAAAAGTCTTTGAGGATAAGTTAGGTTAACATGAGTTCATAATGGAGTAGGGTGGGTTCTAATCCTATATGACTGGTGTCTTTGTAAAATAGGAGAACATACACAGACACAGGGAGACAGAAGAAGGACTCCATATAAAGCTGAAACTCCTAAGAAACACCTGGAGCTATGAGAAGCTAGAAGAGGGGCATGGAACGCTCTCTCTCTCAACCCTCAGAAGGAATCAACACAGCCAATATCCTGATTTGAACTTCTAGCCCCCAGAACTGTGAGAAAATGAATTTCTGTTCTAATAAGAAATGTGTGTTATTTTCTTACAGCAACCCTGGAAAACGAAAACACTAAGCAAGTTTGAATCAATTCAACCAATTCTTTCCTACAGGTCAAAAACTTGGAGTAGGACAGGAGAGCAGAGATATATCCACATCCCCAGGCACAAAAGTCCTTCCCTAAGTGTAACGCAGCAGCGTGCTGAAGGGCAGGAAAGACAGGCTATCTTGTGCCAACCTGGGTGCACAGAGACATCGCCTAGCGAAAAGCAGCAGCCACAAAAGAACAGAACATCAGGAGAGCTGAGAGAAATCCCTCAAATGTAGGCCTTCTCTGTATGCACTGCAGCAGTCCTCAAAAGTGAGAAGACAGAGCAGAAAGACAGAGAAAGAGCTCACAAAATGCAGAAATATATGGGTGCAGTACAGAAATATATATATCTCCCTAGGTATCCATTAAGATGGCAGCCAGGCTGTAAAGGAAAGAAAGGGAAAGAGAGAGAAGTTCTCCCATGATTCTGAAAGCTGACAGATGGACTACAATGAACAAAGAGATTTTGGGAGTCTGGCTGGTGCTCAGATTACAAGCTCTGATGAAAGGTAAGTCCTGACACTACCCTTGAAACATCTGAAGACAGTGGTGAACTTCTACTGCTGTAAGAACACTCAGCCCCAACTCCACTACAGATGAGATTAATTCAATCCCCCATGATAGATGCCTATAAGCCTGTAAGAGAAAGGAACATGCCCTTTTCTGGTAGTAAACATTTCCTTCAGTCTCTTCTGTTTTTCACACACAATTTCAGCACACAATCAGTAATTACAAGACATACAAAAAAGCGGAAAAAAAAAATGTGATCCCTAATTAAAAGAAGAAGCAGTCAACAGAAGCAGACTACTAATAGCTCAGAATTTTAAGTAAAATGTAATACAGAATCTAGCAGAAGGGGGGGGGGGAATATTCACCAAAAAATGGGAAATTTCAGTAAAGAAAACATTATAAAAATGATTAAAATAGAAATACTTGAAATAAAAATATAGTAGCAATATACTCTCGAACATGACACCGTTGACAGATACACCATGCCAACACTCTGCAGCAAAGACCTGAAAAACAGATACAAACACGAATCCTGGAACCCTAACCATCAAATGAGGGGATAAAGAACTAGATTAAACATCAAATGGAAGAAGAAACTGATGGAAAACAGAGAACAAGGAGAGATACAGATTGGAGGTCCCCTGCCACCTAACATGGCACAGTGTCGCCATCTTGGACACAACGAGCAATGACACCAGACAGGGAGTACAGAAAGGCAACTTCATGGAGCTCCCAACAGGAGATAAAACACCCAGTAACCAGAGAAACATGCTTTCTGACCCCTCATTCTGCTCTATATGCCACCTCTACCCCTTCCTGAGAGGCCACACTGCACCACTCAGCTAGAGAGCCACTGGCCCGCCACTATCCCAGGTCCATGCTACCTCCACCCACCAGCTCCCTCCAAGCTTTTTCCCTTTTCTTCCTTTTCCTTGTACTTCCCACCTAGCCTTGTACACCACCTCCCCCACTTCCCGTGGGCCATGCAACACCATTGTGGCTAGACAGCCACTAGCCCCCGTCACATCAGGTCTGTCCTATCTTCACCTGCTGGTTGCCACCAAACTGCCATCTTTTTTTTTTTTTTTCTTTCTCTTCTTTCTCCCTCCCACGTAGCCCCATACATCCCCTCCTTTCCAACTGGCCATTAGGTCTGCTCTGTCCCCACTCACCAGCCCCTACTGTACTGCCAATTGGTGTAAAATTTTTTAATTTTATTCTTTTTATCTTCTTTTCTTCTCTTTCTTACTGTTCTTTATCCTTCCTGCCTAGCCCCATACACCACCTCCCCCCTTGCTACCAGATCTCACTGCACTGCCATGGCTAGAGAGCTATGGTCCATTGCCACCAGAGGTCTACACCATCCCCACCTGCTGGCTCCCACAGTGCTGCCATTTTTTTTCCCGTTTATGTTCTTTCTTATCTTTCTCTTGTTTCCTCCTCCCACCTAGCTCTATAAGCCACCTGCCCTCCCTAGACACTGATCCTCAGGGCAGCCTCACCCCCACTTGCTGGCCCCTACCATACAGCCAGAAAGAAACTCAACAAAGATACAGAAGATCTAAAGGCCAAAATCAACCAACTTGACCTCAGAAACATATACAGAACATTCCATCCAACAGCAGCAAAGTATACATTCTTTCCCAACTCACAGGGAACAGTCTCCATAACAGACCACATTTTAGGCCACAAAGCAACCTTTAATAAAATCCAAAACATTGAAATAATATAAAGCCTTCTCTCTGATCACAACGTCATGAAAGAAGAAATCAGTAACAGGAAGATCAAGGAAAAACAAATCAAATACACAGAAGCTGAATAACACCTTGCTAAAAACAACTGGCTAATAAAAGAAATCAAAGGGGGAATCAAAAAATTCCCAGAATCAAATGACAATGAAAACACATCATACCAAAACCTTTAGGACAAAGCAAAAGCAGTACACAGAGGTCAATTTATAGCAACAAACACACACATCAAAAAAGAAAAGAGGGTCAAAATCATAACATTAACCCTGCAATTCAAAAAAATAGAGAATGGCAAAAGGAGCCCACAGATACCTGAAGAAAGGAAGTAATAAAGATTAGAGCAGGAATTAATGAAATACAGAACAGAAAAACAATAGAAAGAATCAACAAGATCAAAACTTGGTTCTTTGAAAAGATCAACAAAATCAACAAGCCATCAGCCAAGCTGACAAAAGAAAAACAAGAGAGGAAGCAAGGAATATTATTCAGTCATAAAGAGAAATGAAGTTGTGACACATGCAGGGACTTGGGTGAACTTTGAAAATGTTACGCTAAGTTAAATAAGTCAGACACAAAAGGACAAATATCATATGATCCCACTTAAAAAAGTATCTAGAATAGGTGAATACATAGAAACAAAAGTTTATTAGTGGTTGCCAGGGTCAGAGGGGAAGAGGGAATGAGATGCTAATTTTGAAGGGGCACTGAATTTCTATTTGGGGTTATGAAAAAGTTTTGGAAATAGATAATAGTGACAGTTGCACAATCTGATGAATGTAATTAATGTCACTGAATTGTACACTTAAAAATGGCAAATTTTTTGTTATATATGTGTCTTAGTCATCTAGTGCTGCTATAACAGAAATGCCACAAGTGGATGGCTTTAACGAAGAGAAATTTATTTTCTCATAGTCTAGTAGACCAGAAGTCCAAATTCAGGGTGTCAGCTCCTGGGCGAGGCTTTCTCTCTCTGTTGGCTCTGGAGGAAGGTCCTTCTCATCAACCTTCCACCAGACTAGGAGCTTCTCTGCGCAGGAACTCCGGGTCCAAAGGACACATGCTCTGATCCCAGCACTGCATTCTTGGTGGTATGAGGTCCCCCTTCTCTGCTCGCTTCCCTTTTATCTATTGTAAGATAAAAGAGGTGCAGGCCACACCCCAGGAAAACTCCCTTTACACTGGGTCAGGGATGTGACCTTAATAAGGGTGTTACAATCCCACCCTAATCCTCTTTAACATAAAATTTTACAATCAGAAAATGGAGGACAACCACACAACACTAGGAATCATTGCCTAACCAAGCTGACACATATTTTGGGGGTACACAATTCAATCCATGATAATATATTTAACCACAATAAAATTAAAAAAATTAAAAAAAACTGAAATTAAAGGGAAAAACTTAAAACTTTGTATTGTAGTTTTAAAAAACACAACCAAATTAATAAAATATCATTTCTTTATCTTTCACTGTGAGCTAATAATTTAGCCAACAAATATTAAAATAATTAAAAAAAATAATGAAAACAAAGAAAGGTATTTCAGATACACCAAGCTGAGAAGAATCATTGCCAGCAGAACTTAACTATACAAAATTGTAAAAGACATCCTTCAGGTAACAGAGAAATAATACCACATTAGAAGCTTGGTTTTCCAGGAAGACATAAAGAGCATCAGAAAGATGAACTAGGTGCGTATGTGTGTGTACTGTATTTTTACACAAATAATTTGTGCCTTCTGTGTTTGTTTGCTAACAGCATCCTCCCCCATGTGGTATTTTCCTAAGTGTCACTATGCATTTTTTTTTTTACATGTTGATGTAAAACAATTAGCATAGTATGCTTATGAAAATGCCTCGTGACTATAAGGCACGGTTGGCAAACAAACGTAGTAAGTACATGTTATTTCTGTAAATATATGGTATCTGTAAATTCTTTAAAGACAACTGTTGATTAAAGGAAAAATGTATTGTGGAATTTATACCGTAATATAGACATTAAAATGTATATCAAGAGCTTAGAGAAGTGGGAAGGCATATAAATGGATTATACTGCTAAAAGGTACTCATACTGTATATAAAAAAAAAAATATATAAAGTAAGGTATTATTATTCTAAAGTAATGGTAAATTAAGGATACATAATGTAATCTCTATAAAAAAAATTTTTTTTTTATAGAGGGCAACCACAAAAGACATATAGAAGTACAGCAAATAAATCAATAAGGAGAAAAAATGAAATACTAAAAATTATTCAATTAACACAAAGGAAGGTAGGAAAAAAGTGAAACAGAGGAACAAAGAAAAAAAAGGACAAACAGAAAACAAAAAGATTGTAGATTCAGCCCAAGCATTTCAATAATTACACTAAATGTAAATGGACTAAAGACTCCATGTTAAAGGCAAAGATTACCAAATCTGTTAGAAGAGATAAAGACAGTATACCATGATGAAAGGGTCGATTAATCAAGAAGACTTAACAATCAGAAATACACATTCACCCAACATGGGAGCACCTAAACATATAAAGCAAACAATGATAGAAATGAAAGGAGAAATAGATAGCACTACATTAATAGTTGGAGACTTCAAAACGAAACTTACAATGTTGGATAGAACACTTAGAAGATGAATAAGGAAAGAGAGGACCTGAACGACACTATGAACCAACTAGACTTAAGAGGCATATATAGAACACTCCATTCAACAACAGCACAATGTGCATTCTACTAGCGTGCACATGGATCATTCTCCAGGATAAACCACTTTAGGTCACGAAGCAAGTCTTGATAAATTTAAAAAGACTGAAATCTTACAAAGTATTTCTCCGACCACAATGAAGTAAAGCCAGAAATCGAAAGCAGGAAAAAGACTGAAAAATACATAAACATGGAAATTAAACAACATACTATTAAACTACCAATGGATAAAGGAAGAAATCACAAAAATCTTAGGGTCAAATGAAAATGAAAACACAACCTACCAAAATTTATGGAACGCAGTAAAGGCAGTAGTCAGAGGGAAATGTATAGCAATAAATGCCTACATGAAAACAGAAGACAGATCTCGAATTGACAGCCTAAGTCCACAACTCCAAGAATGAGAGAAGAGCAAACTAAGCCTAAAACTCCAGAAGAAAGAAAATAACAGACATCAGAACAGAAATAAATAAAATGGAAAACAGAAAAATTGAAAGAATCAATAAAACCAAAAAAGTTGGTTCTTTGAAAAGATTAATAAAATTGACCAAACTTTATTTAGCTAGACTGACAAAGAAAAAAAGAGAACAGCTGCAAATAACCAAAATAAGGAACGAAAGAGGAGACAAAACAACTGCCCCAATAGAAATAAAGAAAATTATGACAGAATATTATGGAAAAATATATGGCAACAAACTGGATAACCTAGATGAAATAGACAATTTTTTAAAAGAACACATCCTATTCACACTGACTCAAGAAGAAACAGAAAGTCTCAACAGACCCATAACAAGTGAAGAGATAGTATCAATGACCAAAAGCCTCCCAACAACAACAACCAAAAATACTGGACCGAATGGCTTCATTGTGTAATTCTAGCATATATTTAGAGAAAATTTGAAATCCATACTGTTTAAAATTTCCCAAAGATAGAGAAAGAAGGAATACTCCCTAATTCATTCTATGAGCAAACGTGACCCTGATACTCAAACCAGACAAAGACACCATAAGAAAAGAAAATGACTGGTCAATATCTCTTATGAACATAGTTGCAAAAATTCTCAACAAAATACTAGTGAACAGAATCCAACAGCATATTAAAAGAGTCATACACCATGACCAAGCAGAATTTATTCCAGGAATGCAGGGGTCATACAACATTAGAAAATCAATCAACATAATATACCACACATCAATGGAACAAAGAAAAAGAACCACATGATCATCTGTACGAATGCAGGAAAAGTATTTGATAAAATCCAACACCCTTTCTTGATGAAAACTCTAAAGAAGATTGGAATAGAAGGGACATTATTCAATATGATTCAGGGCATATATAAAAACCCCAAAACCAACATTATTTAATGAAGAAAGACTCAGAGCTTTCCCCTTGAAAATGGGAACAAGACAAGGGTGCCTGCTCTCATTACTTCTATTCAGTATTGTATTAGATAGCCTAGCTAGAGCAATAAGACAAGACAAAGAAACAAAAGGTACCAGATTGGAAATAAAGAAGTAAAATTAACTCAATTTGTGGATGATATGACCTCATACACAGAAAATCCCAGAGTCCAGAAGAAAACTTCTAGAGCTAAAAAAAAAAAAAGAATTAAGCAAAGTTGCAGGGAACAAGGTCAAAAAAAAAAGATCAGTTGGGTTTCTATATGCCAGCAATGAGAAATCTGAAAGGGAAATTAAGGAAGCAATTCCATTTACAATGGCATCTAAGAAGATAAAATACCTAGGGATAAACTTAATCAGGAACATTAAGGAATTGTACGATGAAAATTTTAAAACATTACCAAAAGAGATTAAAGAATACTTAAATAAGTGGAAAGATGTTCCATGTTTATGGATTGGAAGAACTAATGCTGCTAAGATGTCAATACTAACCAGAGCAATCTACAGATTCAATGCAATCCCAATCAAAATATCAACAGCCTTAGTTAAAGAAATGGAAAATCCAATATTCAACTTTGTATGGAATGGCAAGAGGCTTCAAATAACTAAAGCAATGTTGAAAGAGAGGAAGAAAACAGGAGGCTGCATACTTCCTGATTTTAAAACAAACTTGTCTTAGGCTGGAAACCCTGGTGATGTAGTGGTTAAGTGCTACGGCTGCTAACCAAAGGGTCGGCAGTTCAAATCCGTCAGGTGCTACATGGAAACTCTATGGGGCAGTTCTACTCTGTCCCATAGGATCGCTACGAGTCAAAATCGACTCGACAGCAAGGGGTTTGGTTAATGGGTGTCTTAGGCTGGGTTCTCTATAGAAGCAAAATCAATAAAGTGTATAAATATATACAGAGATATTTATATCAAGGAAATGGTTCATGGGGTTGTAGAGCCTACAATGCCCCAAGTCCATGGGTCAGGATAGAGGTCCTCCTGATGCACGTAGCCACAGAGGGTGGCAAACCCAAGATCGGGAGGTCAGAGAGCATGGCTCTTGTTCACAGGCTGTGAAGATCGGTGAATCCCAAAGATCTGCAGGTAAGGCCACAAGTAAGCTGCAAGCTCAAGTCCCAAGAACCGGAGATCAGGTGAACAAGAGCTAGCTGCAGGATCCAGAATGAGCAAAAGCCCACAAGCCTTGCCAGAATATCCACTTATATTCAAAGCAGGTCATATACCCAAGAACTCTCTTTCAACTGATTCATTATTCACAGCAGATCCCATCATGGAGGTGATCACATAATATTAAATCTCATCGTGGAAGTCATCACACCATTATACGACTTATCGCTTCACTGAGAATCATGGCCCAGCCAAGCTGACATACAACCTTAACCATTACAATGCTATGCAACTACAGTAATCAAAATAACCTGGTATTAGTATAACAATACACACATAGATCAAGGCAATAGAATTGTGAGCCCAGATATAAACCCACTTATCTATGGTCAACTGATTTTTGACAAGGGTTCTAAGTCCATCTGATGAGGAAAAAAGAGTCCCTTCAATAAATGGTTCTGGAAAAATTGGATTCCCACACGCAGAAAAATGAAATAGGACCCATGCCTCACATCATACACAAAAATGAATTCAAACAAATTAAGGACCTAAATGTGAAAACCAAAACCATAAAATACTTAGAAGAAAAAGCAGGGGCAACGCTGTCAGGTCTAGCTTTTAACAATAGATTATCCAACACAACAAAAGCAGAAGAGCAAAAGACAAAAAAAATAAACAGGACCTCATAAAAATTAAAAACTTTTGTTCATCTAAAGACTTTACCAAAAAAGTGAAAAGACAAGCTATGGACTAGGAAAACACCTTCAGAAACCATATATCTGACAAGAATCTAATAATCAAAATATATATAAAACTTCAACAAATTAACAACAAAAAGACATATAACCCAATCATAAGATGGGCAATGGATCTGAACAGATATTTCACCAAAGAGGACATTCAAATGGCTATGAGCACATGAAACGATACTCAGCATCATTAGCCTTCAAAGTGATACAAATCAAAACTACAGTGAGATACCATTTCACTCCCACTAAGATGATTCATTCAATCTGTGTGCTGAGCAAATAATCCCCAGAAGCTGGACTATATGAAGAAGAATGAAGCATCAGGATTGGAGGAAGACTCATTAACAACCTGCGATATGCAAATGATACAACCTTGCTTGCTGAAGTGAAGAGGACTTGAAGCACATATTGATGAAGATCAAAGATCAAACCCTTCAGTATGGATTACACCTCAACAAAAAGAAAACAAAAAATGCTCACAACTGGACCAGTAAACCACATCATGATAAATGGAGAAAAGATTGAAGTTGTCAAGGATTTCATTCTATTCAAACCCACAATCAACACCCATGGACACAGCAGTTAAGAAATCAAGATGCACAGCATTGGGCAAATCTGCAAAACACCTCTTTAGTTAAAAAGCAAACATGTCCCTTTAAGAACTAAGGTGAGCCTGGCCCAAGCCAGTGTTTTCAATTGCCTCATATGCATGTGAAAGCTGGACAATCAATAAGGAAGACCTAAGAAGACTGACCCTTTGAACTGTGGTGTTCTTGAAGGATACTGAATGTACCATGGACTACCAAATGAACGAACAAATCTATCTTGTAAGAATTACAACCAGAATGCTCCTTAGAAGCTAGAATGGTGAGACGACTTCTCACATACTTTGGACATGTTATCAGGAGGGATCAGTCCCTGGAGAGACATCATGCTTGGTAAAGCAGAGGATCAGCAAAAAAGAGGAAAAGCCTCAAGGAGATGGACTGACATAGTGGCTACAACAATGGGCTCAAGCACAACAATTTTGAGGATGGTGCAGGACTAGGCAGTGTTTCATTCTGATATACACAGAGTTGCTGTGAGTCAGAACTGACTCGATGGCAGTTAACAAAAAAAAGGATGATTAAGGAGCCCTGGTGGCTCAGTGTTGATGGAAGAGCTCAGGCTGCTAACCACCAGCTGCTCCCTGGAAACCCTATGAGGCAGTTCTACTCGGTTCTATAGTATCCCTATGAGCTGGAATGGACTCGACGGCACTGGGTTTGGATGACTAAGATTAAAAATATAACAACATATGTTGGCAAGGATATGGGGAAACTGAAACGCTTACCCACTGCTGGTGGGAAAGAAAAATGTTGACAACCGTTGTGGAAAACATTGTGGTAGTTCCTTAAAAAACTAAGAATAGAACTATCATAGGACCCAGCAATTCTACTCCCGGATGTACACCTAAAAGACCTGAAAGCAGAGATTCAAACAGAGACTTGTTCACCAATGTTCACTGCAACACTATTCACAATAGCCCAAAGGTTGAAACAACCTAAATGTCCATCAGTACATGAATGGATAAACAAAATGTGATACATATATACAATAGAATACTACTTAGCCAGTAGGAGAAATGAAGTCTTGATACATGCTACAATATGGAAGTAACTTGAAGACATTATGCCGAGTGAAATAAGTCAATCACAAAAAGACAAATATTGTATGGCCTCACCCACATAAAAAGACAAAAAAGCCAAAGGTTATTAGGGGTTGCCAGGGAGGAGAGAGGAGGGAAAATGGGTGAGACTCATTGTTTATGGAGTACTGAGTTTTGGTGTACAATGATAGAAAAATCTCACTGATTAGGGGTAGGGTTACACAGCCAATTACTGCAAGTCCTGTCGTTAAATTGTACATCCGTAAAAAGTTGTATTGGCAAAAGTGAGACAGACTTAATTACAATAACAAAAGACTGGGTGCTGAGGCTGCATAAATACAAACACCTCATGGGATTTAGTTCCCTCATTTGGAGGTTTAGGGTCACAGTTTCATCGGACATCCCAGTTATTGGCCTAATAATGTGCTTAGTGCTTCTTTCTACTCTGTAGTTCATTGTGTAGTGCCTGGGATCTTAAAAGCTTGCAAGCAGCTACCCAAGGCACAAGAATAGGTCTCTATTTGCCTGGAGCAACAGAGTAATAAAGGAGAGTCAGGAATAGGAGGAAGATATGGAATGCATGGCTAATTGCCTCCTTGAACAACGGCCTCCTTTGCCATGAGACCAAAAGAACTGGATGGTGCCTGGCCTGTACATTTTGATCAAAGATTCCATAGAAGAATCCTGATCCAAAGGGGGAACAGCAGAACAGAATTTAAAATTCTCCTGGACTCCAGCCTTTTCTGGAGCCACTGAGGGTTGATGAACCCCTGAAACTAAAGCCCTGAGATCATCTTTAAACTTTAAACCAAAAATATCCCCTGAAGTTTTCTTAAAACCAAGCAATAGTTTAGCTTAACTGGTTGCCTTCAGCATTATGTTCTTTTAAGAATCATCTATATTAAGTCAAATTAATAACAGCAACTCAAAAGATTAGATAGGAATCTCAGGTGGCAGTGAGTTTATGTTAATGGAGGAGGAACAACTCAGAAAAGGAGGGTGAGAATGGTTGCACAGCTCAAATAATGTAATCAGTGTCACTGAAGTCTGCATGTAGATGCTGCTGAATTGGTGTACGTTTTGCTGTGGGTACTCTCAACAACAAAAACAAAATATTTTTTCAAATGGCACAGATTATCAGTATAGATTATTTTTTAAATAGCCCAAATACAGATTGTTTACAAGAAACATACTTTAATACAACAAGACAGGTTAAGGTAAAAGGGCATAAAATGATAAATCAGGCAAGAACTAAGCAGAAGACACCAGGTGTAATTAATTAATATTATACAAAATAAATATCAAAACAAAGAGCAGTATCTAGATATACAGAAGGAGCTTTTATAATGACAAAAGCATCAACCTGTCAAGAAAACATGACAATCCTAAATACATATGCACCTAATGACAGAGTCCCCCACATGTCTGTCAGTTTGTCGTGCTGTGGGGGCTTGTGTGTTGCTGTGATGCTGGAAGCTATGCCACCCGTATTCAGATACCAGCAGGGTCACCCATGGAGGACAGGTTTCAGCTAAGCTTCCAGACTAAGACAGACTAGGAAGAAGGACCCGGCAGTCTACTTCTGAAAAGCATTAGCCAGTGAAAATCTTATGAATAACAGCAGAACATTGTCTGATATAGTGCTGGATGATGAGCCCCCCCAGGTTGGAAGGCATTCAAAAAATGACTGAGGAAGAGCTGCCTCCTAAAAGTAGAGTCGATCTTAATGACATGGATGAAGTAAAGGTTTTGGGACCTTCATCTGCTGATGTGGCATGACTCAAAATGAGAAGAAATAACTGCAAATATCCATTAATAATTGCAACTTGGAATGTACGAAGTATGAATCTAGGAAAAATGGAAATCGTCAAAAATGAAATGGAACGCATAAACTTCGATATCCTAGGCTTTGGTGAGCTGAAATGGACTGGTATTGGCCATTTTAAATTGGACAATCATATACTTTGCTATGCTGGGAATGACAACTTGAAGAGGAATGGTGTTGCATTCATCGTCATAAAGAACATTTCAAGATCTATCCTGAAGTACAATGTTGTCAGCGATAGAATAATATCCATATGCCTACAAGGAAGACCAGTTAATACGACTATTATTCAAATTTACGCACCAACCACTAAGACCAAAGATGATGAAAAAGAAGTTTATCAGCTGCTGCAGTCTGACATTGATTGAACATGCAATCAGGATGTATTGATGATTACTGGTGATGGGAAAGCAAAAGTTGGAAACAAAGAAGAGGGATCGGTAGTTGGAAAATATGGCATTGGTGACAGAAACAATGCCTGAGATCAAATGATAGAATTTTGTAAGACCAACAACTTCTTCATGCAAATACCTTCCTTCACCAACATAAAAGGCGACTATACACATGGATCTCACCAGATGGAACACACAGAAATCAAATTGACTACAACTGTGGAAAGAGATGATGGAAAAGCTCAATATCATCAGTCAGAGCAAGGCCAGGGGCCACTGTGGAACAGACTCTCAGCTGATCCTACGCAAATTCAAGTTGAAACTGAAGAAAATCAGAGCAAGTCCACGAAACCCAAAATACGACCTTGAGTATATCCCATCTGAATTTAGAGGCCATCTCAAGAATAGATTTGACGCATTGAACACTAGCGACCGAAGACCAGACGGGTTGTGGAATGACATCAAGGACATCATACATGAAGAAAGTAAGAGGTCACTGAAAAGACAGAAAAGAAAGAAAAGACCAAGATGGATGTCAGAGGAAACTCTGAAACTTGCTCACGAATGTTGAGCAGCTAAAGCAAAAGGAAGAAATGATGAAGTAAAGGAACTGAAGAGAAAACTTCAAAGGGTGGCTCGAGAAGACAAAGTAAAATATTATAATGACATGTGCAAAGAGCTGGAGATAGAAAACAAAAGTGAAGAACACACTCGGCATTTCTCAAGCTGAAAGAACTGAGGAAAAATTCAAGCCTCGAGTTGCAATAGTGAAGGATTCTATCGGGAAAAATTAAACGATGCAGGACGCATCAAAAGAAGATGGAATACACAGAGTAATTACACCAAAAAGAATTAGTCAATGTTCAACCATTTCAAGAGGTGGCATATGATCAGGAACCGATCGTACTAAAAGAAGAAGTCCAAGCTGCTCTGAAGGCATTGGTGAAAAACAAAGCTCCAGGAACTGACAGCAAATCAACTGAGATGTTTTAACAAACAGATGCAGCACTGAAGGTGCTCACTCATCTATGTCAATAAATTTGGAAGACAGCTTCCTGGCCAACTGAATGGAAGAGATCCGTATTTATCCCTGTTCCCAAGAAAGGTGATCCAACCGAATGTGGAAATTATAGAACAATATCATTAATATCACACAAAAGCAAAATTTTGCTGAAGATCATTCAAAAGCAGCTGCAGCGGTATATCGACAGGGAACTGCCAGAAATTCAAGCTGGTTTCAGAAGGACGTGGAACCAGGGATATCATTGCTGATGTCAGATGGATCCTGGCTGAAAGCAGAGAATACCAGAAGGAGGTTTACCTGTGGTTTATTGACTATGCAAAGGCATTCGACTGGGTGGGTCATAACAAATTATGGATAACACTGCGAAGAATGGGAATTCCAGAACACTTAATTGTCCTCATGAGGAACCTTTACATAGACCGAGAGGCAGTTGTTTAGACAGAACAAGGGGATACTGATTGGTTTAAAGTCAGGAGAGGTATGCGTCAGGGTTGTATCCTTTCACCATACCTATTCAATCTGTATGCTGACCAAATAATACGAGAAGCTGGACTACATGAAGAAGCCCGGGCAGCAGGATTGGAGGAAGACTCATCAGCAACCTGTGTTATGCACATGACACAACCTTGCTTGCTGAAAGTGAACAGGACTTGAAGCACTTACTAAGGAAGATCAGAGACCACAGCCTTCAGTATGGATTGCACCTCAACATAAAGAAAACAGAAATCCTCACAACTGGACCAATGAGCAACATCATGATAAACAGAGAAAAGACTGAAGTTGTCAAGGATTTCATTTTACTTGGATCCATAATCAACAGCCATGGAAGCAGCAGTCAAGAAATCAAACGATGCACTGCATTGGGTAAATCTGCTGCAAAGGACCTCTTTAAAGTGTTGAAGAGCAAATATGTCACCTTGAAGACTAAGGTGCGCCTGACCCAAAACATGGTATTTTCAGTCACATGATATGTATGTGAAAGCCAGACAATGAACAAGGAGAACTGATGCCTTTGAATTGTGGTGTTGGTGAAGAATATTGAATATACCATGGACTGCCAAAAGAATGAACAAATCTGTTTTGGAAGAAGCTCAACCAGAATGCTCCTTAGAAGCAAGGATGGCGAGACTGCATCTTACATATTTTGGACTTGTTGTCAGGAGCGATTGGTCGCTCGAGGATATCATGCTTGGCAAAGTACAAGGTCAGCGGAAAAGAGGAAGACCCTCAAGGAGATGGATTGACACGGTGGCTGCAACAATGAGCTCAAGCATAACAATGATTGTAAGGATGGCGCAGGACAGGGCAGTGTTTCGTTCATAGGGTCACTATGAATCGGAACCAACTTGACGGCACCTAACAACAACAACAACAATAACAGCGTTTCTAAATGCAATGGAAGAAACAAATAACTGGATTGAAATATAACAAATACATAAAAATCCATTAATTCACAATTTCACACATAAGTAAAGGCAGATAAAAAATATATAGATTAATATAAAATAAAACAAAATTTCATTGATCATATTAGGATTGCCAGGGCAACAACTCATCATTTTGAAAACTGATAAATAAATAAAGACTTGAGCATCCTTTCTGCCTCTTCTGTATAAACTGTACCTCTGAGTATACAAATAGATGGTGAGGGAAAGGTTTTTTTTTTTTTTTTTTAAGAAGAATTACAGTGAATAAATGCAGGAAAAACAGAATTCTGGGGTAGAGCCACATAATGGATTACTACACAATATCTGAAATAAATGCAGTAGACATACAGAGCAACTATATGGACATGTATTATAGAAATATTTCGCGAAGGAAGCATGTCACACAGGGTTACACACTATATTGTATCATGCTCCTATAGCTCAATAAAAAACCATGAGACAAAACAATATGTTATTTAGGAATGCATACATATGTGATTAAACTTTTTTATGTGATTAAACTTTTTTTGGAAGCAAGATAATGCTATACAAATTTCAGGATAGTGGCTACCTCGGGAGGAGAGGCAGGGGTTTGGGACAGAATAGGAGCAGATACAAGAGTATTGCTAACATTCATGTTATGTTCATGGCATGGTAAAGGGGTTTGGTTACTTTTATGCTTCGTAGCTTACGTGTATATATGTGTGTGTGTGTGTACATACTTTTTTAATAGTCAATAATACAATTTAAAAATACTTAGCTTCTAGCCAAAAAAAAGCAGGGGGTTGGGGGGGAGATATAACATCTACCAAAATCCTTAAAAAAAAGTCCATTCCTTCTCAGTCAGAAATCACATTTGCAGGAATTCATGTCAAGGAATCAGACAAGTACTTAAAAGCCACATACAAGAAAATCACAGCAAAAAACAGAAAATAACCCATTGGTCACTCTAGGGGTCTACAACAACCATACAATAGAAATTTATGCAGATATTTTAACAGAGTTAAGTTACTATTTAAGTTTCTATAATTTTATAAGGCATATAAGTGGTGCCTAAGCTGAATAATTATGACTACGAATCCCTTTAAATTTTACTAAAATTGTATATACACCTATGCAGGTAATTGTGTTTACTTGTGTGTTTCTAGGCAGAAAATCCACAGCTTTTAAACTGTCAAGGGAGAATGGATAATTCAAAAATCTGGCTAAACTCCAAAGATGGCCCCCAATGAACCAAGCTGCCCAGTGTTCACACCCTTATGTGATCCCCTCCTACAATGAACCTGGGTTTAACAATCAGAATGCCAGTCCCAACCCTAAGCCTTAAGACGACCTGACAGCTTCCACTTTTGCACTTTTGAGAGCCCTGAAAATCTGGGCCCCTTGCTGGAGAGGTCACATGAAGAGAGCACATGAAGCCGCTATACAGAGGGAGAATACCTAACACTACATGGACACGGAGCAAGGCCAAAGCATCTAAGCAGCTGGGCCCAATCTTCCTGTTGTCATGTCAAGGTGCCAGCAGTGTGAATGAAGCCATCATTCATGTCTACTCAAGCTGCCATCACACTGTAGCCACATAAGAATCTCCAATTTAGTCCAGCAAAAAAACTGTCCATTTCCCGGCCAACAAAGAAAAGAAAAAATGCTCACAATCATTAGCCATTAGTGAGATACAAATTAAAATTACAACGAGGTGCCATCGCACCTCAGCAGAAATTGCACCGAAAACAAAACAAAAAAACCTTGAACTACGAATACCTTAATGACCCAGTTAAGACACAAACACTATGAGAAAGAAAAAAACGGTTGTGTTAAGCCACAGAGTTTGGGGGTTATTTGTTACACAGCAATAGGTAACCATACAGTTACAGAACACTGGTTTAGACTAAAATAACCCCATCTAATTAAGAACCTAGTATTTTCCAACACAATGGATGAAATGAAAATCAGGGCATATACCATTAGTCCTCAGTTCCCTGTGTTATCCTTCTCCATGCTTGCTTGCATCTGTACACATGCATGTACACACACACGCATGCACAGAAGATAAGGCTATTTATGTAACAGTTTCACTGAGCAAAAACTTCAGTGACTTTGATTCCATGAAATGTATTTACATCGGTCCCTTTATTGAACAGAAATGAAAATATAGACCAAACATCTAAGCTCGCCCTTATATTAAAAGAGATGAAAAGAAGTGGGGCCCAATCAATACTACAAATGCACAAATAGCAGAAGAAAAATTAGATAACTGGAAACTCCCGAAAATTAAATATTTATGTTCATCAAAAGACTTTATCAAAAAAATAAAATGAAAACCTAGAGATTGGGAAAATCTTCAGAAATGACATACCCAATAAGGGTCTAATCTCTAAAACATATAGAAAACTTCGACAAAAAGACAACCCAAATAAAAAATGGGCAGAAGTCCCAGACAGAGCTGGAGAAAAATGCAGAAGAAAAGTCTAACTCTCTCTCTCTCTCTCTCACACAAACACACACACACACATACACACACACACAAACCGGACCTACTGGACTGACAGAGACTGGAGAAACCCCAAAAGTATAGCCCTCAGATACCCTTTTAACTCAGTACTGAAGTTTCACTCCTGTGGTTCACCTTTCAGCCAAAGATTAGACTGGCCCATAAAACAAAACAAGACTAAATGGGCACAACACCCCAGGGTCAAGAATAAGAAGGCAGGAAGGGACAAGAAAGTTGGTAATGGGGAACCCAAGGTCGAGAAGGTGAGGATGTTCACACATCATGGGGTTGGCAACCAATGTCACAAAACAATATGTATATTAGTTGTTTAATGAGAAACTAATCTGCTCTGTAAATCTTTATCTAAACCACAATAAAAAAAAAATAACTACTAGTCATAAAAAAAAAGAAAAAATGGGCAGAGAACATGAAAAGATACTTCACCAAAGGGAACATTCAAATGGCTAACAAACACATGAAAAAATGCTCGTGATCCTTAGCCATTAGCTAGATGCAAATTAAAATTACAATGAGATGCTATCTCACCTTAGCAAAAGTGGTACTGATAGAAAAAAAAAAAAAAACAGAAAATAATAAATGCTGGTGAGGATGTGAGGAAACTGGAACCATTATCCACTGCTGGTGGGAATGCAAAATGGTACAACCACTTTGGAAAATGGTATGGCACTTCCTAAAAAAACTTGCAGCAGAAATACCTTAAGATCCACCAATTCCACTGCTAAGTATATGCCCCAGGCATCTAACAAAAGGGACACAAACAGACATATGCATGCCTATGTTCACTGTGGCATTATTCACAATAGCAAAAAGATGGAAACAACCTAAGCACCTATCAACATATGAATGGATAAACAAAATGTGGTACATACATACAGTGGAATATTACGCAGCCATAAAGAATAATGAGCTCTCAAAAAACATAACATGGATGGTTCTGGAGGGCATTATGCTGAGTGAAATAAGTCAATCATAAGAGAACAAATATTTTATGATCACGCTTTTATAAGATGACAAGAGTAGCTATATATACAGAAATCCATGTTCATTGGTGGTTACCACGGTTGGTGGGGGGAGAGGGAGGATTACTCTTTAGATAGTAGACGCTTACTATTTTTGGTAATGGGAAAGGTAGCACCAAATGTAAGTGAAGTGCACATAGCATGACCAAGGTAGATGATGCCACTAAGAAGTATACAACAGAAAAGGTCATTTTTGATCAAGGATAAGACATATATAATTTTCCAACAACACTAACAATGACTAAAAAAAAATGTATGTAGTTATCTATGTATGTACAGGCATACCTCAGAGATATTGCAGGTTTGGTTCCAGACCACAGCAATAAAGCAAACACTGCAATAAAATGAGTCACACACATTTTCTGGTTTCCCAGTATCATGGATTGAATTGTGTCCCCCCAAATACTTGTCAACATGGCTGGGTCATGATTCCCAGTATTATACAATTGTCTACCATTTTATCGTCTGATGTGATTTCCCTATGTGTTCTAAATCCTATCACTATGATGTAATAAGATGGATTAGCGGCAGTTATACTGATGAGCTCTGTAAGATCAGATAGCGTCTTAAGCCAATCTCTTTAGAGATATAAAAGACAGAAGCAAGCAGAGAGACATGAGGACCTCATACCACCAAGAAAGCAATGCCAGAAGCAGAGTGCATCCTTTGGACCTGAGGTTCCTGGGCTGAGATGCTCCCAGACCAAGGGAAGACTGATGCATCACAAGGACCTTCCTTCAGAGCCAACAGAGAGAAAAAGCTGTCCCCTGGAACTGGCACCCTGAATTCAGACTTCTAGCCTACTGGACTGTGAGAGAATAAATTTCTCTTTGTTAAAGCCATCCACTTGTGGTATTTCTGTTACAGCAGCATTAGATGACTAAGACACCCAGTGCATATAAAAGTTATGTTTACACTAGAGCATAGACTATTTAGTGTGTAACAGCATTATGTCTAAGAAAACAAAGTACCTACCTTAATTAAAAAACACTTTATCTCTAAAAAATGCTAACCATCATCTGAGCCTTGAGGAGTCATAATCTTTCTGCTAGTGGAGAGGGTCTTGCTTCCATGTTGATGGCTGCTGACTGATTGGGGTGGTGGCTGAAGGTTGGGGTGGCTGTGACAATTTCTAAAAATAAGACAACAATGAAGTTTGCTACATGGACTCACTCTTCCTTTCACAAAATATTTCTCTGTAGCATGGTGCTGTTTGATAGTATTTTACCCATAGCAGAACTTCTTTCAAAATTGAAGTCAATTCTCTCAAACCCTGCTGCTACTTTATCAACTAAGTTTATGTAATATTCTAAATCCTTTGTTATCATTTCAACAATGTTCATGGTATCTTCACTAGGAGAAGATTCCATCTCAAGAAACCGCTTTCTTTCCTCATCCATAAGAAACAATTTCTCATCTGTTAAAATTTTATCATGAAACTCAAGCAATTCAGTCACATCTTCAGGCTCCACTTCTGCTCTAGTTCTCTTGCTATTTCCATCACATCTGCAGTTATTTCCTTCACTGAAGTCTTGAACCCCTCAAAGTCGTCCATGAGGGTTGGAATCAACTTCTTCCAGACTCCTGTTAACGTTGATATTTTGACCTCCTCCCATGAATCACGAATGTTCTTAATGGCATCTAGAAGGATGAATCCTTTCCAGAACGTTTTCAATTTACTTTTCCCAGATCCATCAGAGGAATCCTATCTATGGTAGCTAAAACTTTATGAAACGTATTTCTTAAATAATAAGTCTTGAAAGTTGAAATTACTCCTAGATCCACGGGCTGCAGAATGGAGGTTGTGTTGGCAGGCATGAAAACAACATTAATCTCCTTGCACATCTCCATCAGAGCTCTTGGGTGACCAGGTGCATTGCCAATAAGCAGCAATATTTTGAAAGGAATCTTTTTTTCTGACCAGCAGGTCTCAACAGTGGGCTTAAAATACTCAGTAAACCACACTGTGAACAGGTGTGCTGCCATCCGGGCTTTGCTGGTTCATTTAGAGCACAGGCAGAGTCGACTCAGCATAATTGTTAAGGGCCCCAGGATTTTCAGGATGGTAAATGAGCACTGGCTTCAACTTAGAGTCACCAGCTGCATTAGCCCCTATAAGAGAGTCAGCCTGTCCTTTGAAGCTTTGAAGCCGGGCACTGACTTCTCCTCTCTAGCTGTGAAGGTCCTAGGTGGCATCTTCCTCCAACATAAGGCTGTTTCGTCCACACTGAAAACCTGTGGTTTAGCGTAGCCGCCTTCATCAGCTGCCTCAGCTGGATCTTCTGGAGAACTTGCTGTAGCTTCTACAGCGGCACCTGGTGCTTAACCTTGCAATTTTACATTATGTTATGGAGACAGCTTCTTCCTTAAACCTCATGAATCAACCTTGGCTGCCTTCAATCTGTTCCTCTGCAGCTTCCTCACCTCTCTCAGTCTTCACAGAATTGAACAGAGTTAGGGCCTTGCTCTGGATTAGGCTTTGGCTTAAAGCAATATTGTGGTTGGCTTGATCTTCTATCCAGATCACTAAAACTTTCTCCATATTAGCAATAAGGCTGTTTCTCTTTCTTACCATTTGTGTATTCACTGGAATAAGAATAGCACTTCTAATTTCCTTCAGGAACTTTTCATTTGCATTCATAACTTGGCTAACTGTTTGGTGCAAGACGCCTAGTTTTCAGCCTGTCTCAGCTTTTGACATGCCTTCCTTACTAAGCTTAATCATTTCTAGCTTTTGCTTTAAAGTGAGGGAGGCCCAAGGAGAAGGAAAGAGATGAGGGATCCACTGGTCAGTGGAGCAGTTGGAACACACACAACATTTATCAATCAAGTTTGCCGTCTTATAAGACAAGGCTCGTGGAGCCCCAAAACAACTACAATAGTAACATCAAAGATCAGTGATCAACAGGTCACTATTAAAAAAACAAAAACAAAACCTGTTGCTATCTAGCTGATTCCTACTCATACCAATCCTACAGGACAGAGTAGAACTGCCTCATGGGGTTTCCAAGGAGCAGCTGGTAGATTCAAACTGCCAACTTTTTGTTAGCAGTCTCAGCTCTTAACCACCGTGCCACTAGGGCCCCCAGATCACCATAACAGATACAATAATAATGAAAAGTTTGAAATATTGCGAGAATTACCAAAATGTAACAGAGACATCAAGTGAGCACATGCTGTTGGAAAAATAGCACTGATAGAATTGCTCGATGCAGGGTTGCTACAAACCTTCAATTTGTAAAACAATGAAATATCTGCAAAACACAATAAAGTGAAGTGCAATAAAATGAGATATGCCTGTATATATGCATGTATGTGTAGCGGTATAAATATATCTATATGTATATACAGGTATGTGTGTGCATGCATACATACTCATAATAAACCACAGTTACAGGTATTTCTTAGACATAACCAAATACCTTGAGAGTTTGAACACTTAGTACCATAGTTTCAGGGGACAGCTTGGTCAATTGGCATAATATAGTTCATAAAGTTTATGTTCTACATCCCAGTTTGGTGAGTAGTGTCTGGGTTCTTAAAAGCTTGCAAGCAGCTATCTAAGACACAACTATCAGTCTCTACTCACTCAGAGCGAAAGAGAAAGAAGGAAGCCAAAGAGTCAGAGAAGAAACTAGTCTATAAGACTAACAGTCTACATGAACCACGGCTTCATCTACTCTGAGACCAGACGAACTAGATCGTACCTGGCTATCAAGACCAATCATTCTGAGCAGGGCCACAATAGATGAATCCTGAAAAAGCGTGAGAAAAATGTGGAACAGAGAACTCAAATTCATAAGAAGTCCAGACTTACTGGAATGGTTGTGACTGGAGGACTCCCCAAGACTATAGCCCTGAGATATTCTTTAAACCTTGAACTGAAACTAGCCCCTGAGATTATCATTTAGCTAAAGAACAAAGTGGCCCATAAAATAAAGAATGTAAACCATGAGTAGTGTACTCCTTTAAAATATTATCTATATGAGACCAGATGGTCAACAGTTACCCTACAGCAAACATGAGAAGATAAGGGATAGGGAAACTAGATTGCTAGAAATGGAACAACCAGATGGAATTAATGAGAATGTTGACACACAGTGAAAAATGTAACCAATGTCACTGAATAATTTCTGTAGAAACTGTTAAATGGGAACCTAATCTGCTGTGTAAACTCTCACCAAAAACACAATAAAATGTTATTTAAAAGAAAGAAAAGGAGTGGGACCCTCAATCAACCCTTCACTGTAAACATTACAATGGTTAGTTATGTAAAGCACCATTCTTCTTTCTGTACGAAAAACAAAACCAAAGTAGATTGAGGCTAAGGGAACATTTGTTTGAAAGATATTTACAATTCTAATAAAATTACATTCTCTTATAACATATTCCAACTCCTATAGGGTCGCTATGAGTCGGAATCGACTCGATGGCACTGGGTTGTTTTTTTTTTTAATAACATATTAGGACATTTACAATGATTACAATATTTTCTCTTTATTAATTTCCATAATACCCTTGCAAATGATACTCGAAACAAATTCAAACAGAACCAGGAATCCTGCCCCAGAACCAAGAGGCAAAGCAGAACATAAACAATATGAAAAAGGCCAGATCCCATTTCATCTATTCAATTTAAGTGAAATGAAGATATAAACAAACTTTGTGGTATTTTTTTTTTTTTTTAAATCTACTGCATTTGACTTTTCAAAACAAAAACATCCATTTTCCACAGCCAGCTCTCTGTTAGCCAAAAATAATGGCAAGAAGGCACAGCTTTGGTAAGCACAGTTATAAAGGACAACCACACGTTTTTAACTCTCTAAATACCTAGCCAATAACATTTCTGGTATGTAAATAGCTGACTAAATTTAAATTTAGCTCCTCCTCTTCTTTTTGTCCTTTCTCCACTGTCATGGAGTTAAGCCTCCTTCAAGAAATTTTCCTTTGCATTCATAACTCTTTTTATGAATTTGGATTCTTCAGGCACTCAGAAGTTATGTGTGACTTCTATGAACCTCAGATTTCTCATTGGAAAATCAAAATCATTATGTAAACTGTAAAAACTACTTCTCACAGTGGCTAACTATAGGAGATGCTCAACAAACGGTACCTGCTGTTATCGTCCTTACTATTGGTCACAGACGGTGCCTGCTATTATCATCCTTACTATTGGTCACAGACGGTGCCTGCTGTTATCGTCCTTACTACTGGTCACAAACGGTGCCTGCTGTTATCGTCCTTACTACTGGTCACAAACGGTACCTGCTGTTATCGTCCTTACTATTGGTCACAAACGGTGCCTGCTGTTATCGTCCTTACTATTGGTCACAGACGGTGCCTGCTGTTATCGTCCTTACTATTGGTCACAGACGGTGCCTGCTGTTATCGTCCTTACTATTGGTCACAAAATGATGGCAAGTGTCAAGCTGATCTGGATATTGGTGGTTATCTACACAGCATCTACTCCCTTCTCCTTTTCTAACAGAATCGTGATTTTTTTTCTGCATTCTACTCCCTCCACCCAAAGCCAGTCAGGTACCTATGATTTGTTCATGGGTAATCCCATTCCTCTTTGTCAGCAATTGGCCCGGGAATAGGCATTGACCAACATTAACCAAACCATGAAATGTGAGAAATCTTCTGGAGTGACTGAGGAAAGAGTTCCTCACTTGTAAAAACGAACAATCAACTATACGAGACTCAACGGGCAACATTTGCCCAAAAACAAAGGTGAGAAGGCAGGAAGGGGCAGGGAAACTGGACGAATGGAATTGGGAAACACAGGGTGGAAACCGGGAGAGTGCCGACACATTGCAGGGATGGCAACCACTGTCACAGAACAATCTGTGTATGACTTTTTGAATGGGAATCTAAATTACTATGTAAACTTTCACCTAAAGCACAATAAAATGTTCAAAAAAAAAAAAACAACAGAAAGAGATTGATTTTTTCTTCCTCTAGAGGTGTTTGTGTAATGATGAGATTTTCTGGTGATACATTAGCCATTGTGCTACCAGCTTGAGGAAAAGGCCAACAAAAAGGGCAGTAGAGCAAGCAAGGGGGGTAAGGAAGTGGGTCCTGAATGTCATCAGTGGAGCTTCTGAACTGACCAACTGAGTTGGTTGTATCCACCTATCTCTAGACTTCCTCTTATGTGAAATCATGTATCTCCTTATTGTTGGAGCCGGTCTGAGTTGCAATTTTTGTTACCTGCAGCCCAAAGCACTCTAATTACTACAATAATGTTAAAGTACGAAAAGAGAAATGGATTTTCTGAAAACTAAACTAAATTTAAATTAAACCTCCCTCTTGTCAATAAAACAGATCCTCTGGCATGATTTTCTAAAGTTCTTAAACAAGCAAGAGCACTAGCTCTGGTTTAGCAACGTGGAACAAGTAAGTTATTTGGCCAATCAGAACCCGTGCTTTGAAATATGCAAAGGGCTAACCTGTTAACCCGTTGCCGTCGAGTCGATTCTGCAGCAAAAGGCTATTACGTTAAATTCAACAGATATTATCTGAATACCTACATCTTTAAGCCATCAGCCTCTCCCTCAAGGAGTGCCCTGGCTTTGTGGAGAGGAGCAAAAATGACCACCATACAAGTGGTGTAAATACTGCTGCATGGTATCACTGCCCATGAAGGGATTAAGTCTATGGGGCTGGGCATGGGAGGTACGGAGGAAGAGAACACTGTGAAAATAGAAGACATTTGAGCTCAATCCTGAAGCATGAACTGGGTTTCAACAGATAGACGAGGGAAGGAATTCTAAAAAGGAGCAAAAAGAGAAACTGCACTACTTCCTCAAGAAATTGTGCTAAATTGTTTGTATTGCAATGACAACAATAAAGAAATGAAGTAAATGGTGATAGCTGGGACTTTCTAATAAGAGCGGCCCAGACTTGCAGATAAAAAAAAAAAAAAAAACTCAGCTGTGCAATTTACATAATGAGTTGCTGACGACTGTCCATGAACTTGATAACAAGGGCAGAGAGTTTAACCTGCAAAGGTTCTTCTGAAGAGAGTCTCAGACTGTACTGCCTATGCCTATTCCTGATCCAAACAGGCTAAAATTCTGATGTGAAAAGTAACAAAGAAGGAGCTGCTACTATGACACAGGATGAAATCAAAACTAGAAAGATAAATCAGACAAGTGAGAATGTGAAAAACAAATATACAAAAAATACTTTAGTTGAGAGTATTACATTTCTACATCCCCCTAAATTTATTTTGGCATAAGAAGGAAAGTTTAACAGGTAAAGCAGAGGCAAATCTACAGTTTAAGGACAAGGATGAACCCAGGTGAAACAAACGCTCACTAAATCTTCAAATCCTTTTTGTCCTCTGACCTGAATTTTACTAGGTATCTTAATGATACTGGTCAGATATCTCTTATATTTATGAGAACACGACACCACATCATTATAACAGAATTCAATCAAGAATTTATTATTCCATTATCAATGTTAGTAAATAGTGACTAAATATGATAAATTACAACCCACACAATTTATCAGGGAAATTGTGAAGAACCAGGAAAACATTTTCACTTAGGGATAGCGTGGAGAAAGATGGAGAAAACTCCTTGGCATTACTAAACATACCCATGACACTGAGTAGCAGCAAACTGGAGATGCGCCCGTGCAAGGTAAGAACATCAGTGATAATTACCATACCTGCATCTTTCTCCTCCCTAAGGGAATGTCCTGATCCTAGGGCAGGTGGACATATCCTTCCTACCTACTCCCTCTATTAGGATTCAAACCCAAGTCTGATTTCAAAGCCCATGACTATCCCTAACCCAATACGTCTCCTGAGCACACTTGCTCTTCTATTTGATGTGGGTACACAGACTTAAAATACATACAGACACACACACACACACACACACACACACACACAAACCCCTAGGTGCCATCAAGTCTATCCCTATTCAGGGCAACTCCATGTATATTAGAGAGCTGTGTTCTGTAGAGTTTTCAATGGCTAATTTTCAAGAAGTAGATCACCTGGCTGTTCTTCCAAGAAGTCTCAGGGTGGACTCAAAATTCTAGCCTTTTGGTTAGAGGCTGAACACGTTAACCGTTTGTACCACACATGGACTTTAGATCTAAAATTCCATTGTAGAATTTTAGCTGGAGGCTCTAACTCTTCAATATTCAAATCAGACTTAACAAAATGGACACTCATACTTTCTGTTTGCCCGTACTTAAAGTTTTAATTTTCATCAAAGCTTAAAAAAAAAAAAAAATACATCTGTAAATAAACACACATTTTCACGACATGAACAAAACACTCTGAAAAGAAATAAAAATGTCAGGTTCTTTGGTCACAGTATATTATACTGTGGGCTGGACCATGCTATAATTCATTAATGAGAACTATGACACATATTCAATAAGAAGTTAATAAAAATGCCAAATGACCGTTTCTACATTTTACATTTATGTGTCCCCAATTTTTCTCCATGATTCACCACCAAATCTTCTGGCCCAAATTAGCAATTGACCATGGACAGAGCCAGTAAAAATAAAACACCTTCCATGTAGCAATATGTCTTCCTAAGCCCTGCTGCAGCACCTTTTAGAGTTAGCAGTTTGTTGTACCCACCTCTGTTTGCAGCAAGAACCTAGGTTAATGTATCAGTGTTAGGTGTATCCCATTAAGAGTCTGGACACATAAATACCACTTCTGCCAGCATGATAATCATGACTTAGTAGTCCCTATCCATGCTAGTCCATATGACCGTTTGTTAAACTATCTGTTAATGCTATCGGGGATACCCTAGCATCAGCGGTACACACCAGATCTCTTTAACTTCAGATTCACCAAAAGCCAATTAGGGAAGATGCTGGGAAGTTGTACATCATTGGTATTATAGGTGAGGCACCGCTGGGGGGCAGCACCACTTTGCCCAGCTGTCCTATTGCCTGTGGCCATCAAAATGTTGTCTTTCCATTTCTACCCAAAGCAATTTACAAATGCAATGCAATTCCAATCCAAATACCAACAACATTCTTTAAAGAGATGGAAAAACTAATCATTAACTTTATATGGAAAGGGAAGAGGCCACAGATAAGTAAAGCACTACTGAAGAATAAAGTAGGAGAACTTGCGCTACCCGACCTCAGAATCTACTATACAGCTATGGTAGTCAAAACAGCCTGGTATTGGTGCAATGACAGATACATTAACCAGTGGAAGAGAATGAGAACCCAGATGTAAATCCATCCACCTATGGTCACCTGACCTCCGACAAGGGCCCAAAGTCCATCAAATGGTGAAAAGACAGTCTTTTTAACAAGTGGTGCTAGCAAAAATGGATGTCCACCTGCAAAAAAATGAAACAGGATCCATACTTTGCATCATACACAAAAAATAATTCAAAATGGATCAAAGACCTAAATATACAGCCAAAAACTACAAAGACCATAGAAGAAAAAAACAGGATCGATGTTAGAGGCTCTAATAAATGGCATTAACAGAATACAAACCATAACTAACAACACACAAACTCCAGAAGATAAGCTAGATAACTGGGATCTTCTAAAAATTAAACACTTATGCTCATTAAAAGACTTTAACAAAAAAGTGAAAAAGAGAACCCAAAGACTGGGGAAAACTTTCTGGCTACTGCAAATCCAACAAAGGTGTAATCTCTAAAATCTACAAAAAAATCCAACACCTCTATACAAAAAGACAATCCAATTAAAAAACAGGCAAAGGAAATGAACAGACACTTCACCAAAGAAGGCTTCAAGCTGCTAACAGACACATAAGGAAGTGCTCTCAAGATCACTAGCATTAGAGAAACGCAAATCAAAACTACAGTGAGATACCACCTCACCCCAGCATTACTGGCAAGAATCAAAAAAATGGAAAATAACAAATGTTGGAGAGGCTATGGGGAAACTGGAACTCTTATGCAGTACAGATGGGAATGCAAAAGGATAAACCATTTTGGAAAACAATATGGGGCTTCCTCAAGGCTAAAAATAGAAATACTATACAATCCTGAAATCTTGTTCCTAGGAATATATCCTAGAGAAATAAGGGCCATCACATGAACAGACATATGCACACACATGTTCATTTCAGCATTGTTCACAATAGCAAAAAGATGGAAATAACCTAGATGCCCATCAACAGATGAATGGATAAACAAACTAACACAACGGAATACTACACAACGATAAAGAACAAGCATGAATCTGTGAAGCATCTCACAACATGGAAGAATCTGGAAGGCAATATGCTGAGTGAAATAAGTCAAACACAAAAGGGCAAATACTGTATGAAACCACTACTATAAAAACTCTTGAAAAAGGTTTACCACAAACAGAAACAATCTTTGATAGTTACGTGGGAGGGGAGGGGTGGAGATGGAAAAACACTAAATAGACATTAGATAAGTGGTAACTTTGGTGAAGGGTAAGAGAGTACAAAATACTGGGGAAGCCAGTATACAAGGCAAGGTCATGGAAGCTCCATAGGCTTATCCAATTCCCTGAGCGACCGATTTACTGGGCTAAAGGATGTAGGGACCATAGTCTTGGGGAACATCTAGCTTAACTGCCATAAGATAGTTCATAGAGAATATGTTCTACATTCTACTTTGGTTAGTAGCATCTGGGATCTTAAAAGCTTGTGAGTGACCATTTAAGATACTGCAATGGTCTCACCCCATCAGGAACAAGGGAGAATGAAGAAAACTAAAGACACAAGAGAAAGATTAGTCCAATGGACTAATGGACCACAACTACCATGGCCTCCTCCAGACTGAGTCCAGTACAACTAGATGGTGCCCAGCTACCACCACTGACTGCTCTGACAAGGATCACAAATGAAGGCTCTGAACACAGCTAGAGAAAAATGTAGAACAAAATTCTAACTCACAAAAAAGACCAGACTTACTGGCCTGAGAGAGACTGGAGAAACATCAAGAGTATGGCCCCCAGCTACCGTTTTAGCTCAGTAATGAAGTCACTTCTGAGGTTCACCCTTCAGCCAAAAATTAGACAGGCCCATAAAGCAAGATGAGACTATGGAAGCACGCCAGCCCAGGGGCAAGGACTAGGAGGCAGGAGGGAACAGGAAAGCTGGTAATGGGGAACCCAAGGTCGAGAAGGGAGACTGTTGACATGTTGTAGGGTTGTTATCCAAGGTCATAAAACAATATGTGTACTAACTTTTGAACGAGAAGCTAGTTTGTTCTGTAAACCTTCATCTAGAGTAAAATTGAAAAAAAAAAAAAAAAGACTTCAGCAAAAAAAAAAAGTTATCTTTCTACTCAATGCATGGTCTGTTCACCAGTAACACTGGCATCACCTGGGATCTTGTGAAAAATGCAGAATCCCAGGCCCCATTTCAGACCCACTGGATCATAATTTTAACAAGATCTCCCAGGTGATTCACAGGCACACTTAAGTTTGAGAACTGGTCTTAAAAAAACAGCTTGAGAAACTTTATGAAGATGTACAATTATTCTCCCAAATAACTCAGGAAGATTAAACCAAAGTTGCTGTTCAAAGAACCATGCACATTACGGTGAAAACGTCCAGGAGAAGCCTTAAGGTCCACGCTTCTATCATCTGAGAGCTAAAGCCCTGAATTCCCTGGGTGTCAATTTTTTCATAACAGCTTGCCAACATCAGATATACTCTGTACCTTCAAAAAGTGATGACTTACACCATGTACAACTTTTATAGCAACAAATTATCAATTTACAAAACTCAAAGTCAACATATTGTGCCTTATAGTCATTTAAGCTGGCAAGACTTTAAAGTACAGGCATATCTGAAGTAATGTGTTAGAAATATTTGATTTATGTTAAACAGCACTATGGAATTTAAACATTCATATGCTCAACCAAATCTTATTCCTGGCTGATCAACGCAATGATCAGCTTACATATACCCTTCCAACATATACTGCTCAGCTAAAATTTAACATTTAAAATTTTTAAAGGTCTTTCTGTGTATTTTTTAAAAGGAATCTTATTTCAAGTAAATTTCCTGAGCTGAAAAGAACCACCACCACCACAACAAAATAATACCAAAATGGCCCTGTGCTATAAAAGGCATTGAGTGAGCTCTCGCTAACAAGAACCTTCTACAGAGAGAACCAAGACAGCAAAACCACGAAGACCTTCAGTCCAGTAAGGGCCGCAAACAGTGTGTCAGAAAGAAATTGTTTTTCTGCTCCTTTTGATGGGTTACACTTTCAAGTCAGGAAATTAGAAACAGGTGTGCCAGAGGGCACACATATCCTCGCTCCACACTGAAAAACATGCGTTTTCAATTTTCAAACATGAAAGGGACTCCTGTTGAATGAAAGAAGAAATGAAAATCCAGCTCTGTTTCTGCGAACCATATGAACAGCGCTTAGAAAGCCCTTGACAAGTTGCTCGACTTACTCCCTCTCCCACTGACAGCAGGTAGTACTCGACAATAGGAAGGAAAAGGCATTCTTTTTAAGTGAGAACAATCAAAGGGAGAATTACATTAAAGACCATAGCTTTGGCATTTTTAACCCATCACTTGATCTCATGCTTCTGTTTTTATCATTTCTTTCACCTTGTGTTTTAAAATTAGAAGTCTATTCCTTCATAAAACAACAAAGCAATGAAAATAAGTAAGCGTCTGGTAAAAAAAAAAAAAAAAAAAAATCTGAGAAATTATAAACGTGAAAAGAGAATCTTACGTCTCACTTCATCCACTGTAACCCAGGTCCACAACCTCCTTCAGAGAAAGACCTGGTGTGCTGAGCTCTCCTGGAGGCCAGGCTGCTGGTGACATTTCAGTGAGTAGAGGAGTGTGAGCTGGGGTGCTAAGCTTAAAGGCAACTGATTTTGATGGAATTTGCAGTGGTGACACAGGAAGGGAGATGTACTAATGGCTGCAACAAAGGTCAAGACATCAGGTGCACACAGGTGACGGCAAGTGACTTTTCCAAGGCACTGTTGTGCACGTTCCTTAGATGAATGGATGCAATAGAACCTCATTGGGGGCTAGCAAGCTTTCTGATAAATCCCGTATTTCAACATATTTCTATACTGGCAAGAAAGTTCCCTATATTATCAAGTAAGGCCACAGACTTCATGTCCTTTCAGGACAGGGATTGTCCATACTTTGCTTTTAACACACCTTGACAGAAGAGCCTCAAGAATAGCCGTTGTTTCATTGCATGAGAACAATTACAAGTTATATTGCAAAAGAGCAAAATACCTGAACTCATTTATTCATAAAAAGACATCCTTCATATCCTTTAAAATTGTTTTAAAGATTACTTAATAATACATAAAATTTGTTCACTATACAATATTAAAATGAACAAAGCATAACACAAGCTAAACAGCATCCCCACTTTTGTTTTATGGCAAAAATCCACTAAAAATATTAATACTTATTATCAGAGAATGGCAAAATTATTGGTTTCAATTTTCCAAATTTTCTTCAATAAGCCTGGGCTATAAAAAAAAAAAAAAAATTTTTATTTCACAATCAGGAAAAAGTTGACTCACTTAAAATCTCTAAGATACACCACAAACAATGCTATCATATTGAACTGGTTTCTTAGGAATTGATCTGGTATATTTCAGAATTCTATTTTATTTTGAATCATCAGTGACTTTAGTTATGTAAAAAGCAAGAAATAATGTATTAATAGATCATCAGATATGAAGTGATCTAATGAGAGTGAGCAACAGTCTGGGAATAGAATTCCTGTCCCAGAAAATAACTATACTTCTTGGAAATGTGCTGGTAGTTTATATGCTCCATTATCTGTAAATGGATAGTATTTCTTCCCTAACCCTACTTTTTAATAGTCCAAAGAGTCAAGTGCTTTTTATAAACATTTTTATAAGATAATGTTTATAAATTTAGCATTTTATCTACACTCACTAGAAGCCATAATTCACAAAAAGATTTCCCATGGAATTATTCCCAACTCATCATTTTACATCTCAAATTATTTCAGCTGGAATGGCTACTCTTTACCCTGGACACTAAGAATCTTGTTAAGTGTGACAATACTATTAAGGTTTATTATTTCAGGAAGCCAGATAAAAGAACCAGAGTTGGCCGAAGAATCTGCATTCTGCCATAGTAAAACCAACAGCAATGCGTTTAACTCTCTGGCCAGTTTTGTAGCTCACTGCCTGAATCATTGCTCATCATTCCAGAACAACCTCAGAGACAGAAGGCCTACCTATCTTCATCTGTCTTTCAAAAGCATGAGCATTTCTTTACTCAAAAAGGTTCCTACTATATACAAAAGACATATACATATTTGCCATACAGACCATCACTGAAGGCCCCAAATCAAGCTTCCAAACACCTGCACTCACCCCTCTTCTTCAGGCATCCTCTGATCCTGTCAAATAGACTACTCTCAACCCCTTGCTTCCTTTCCTCTCAGCCTTCACCTAGGTTGGCTTACCTCACACCACTCAGGTATATTTATTAGTCTGTTCATGTTAATTCCACTCATTCATTCTCTCAACAAACACCAGAGGCTCTATATGGCAGGCAAATCAGTGAACAAAACTGGTCAAAATCTCAGCCCTCGTGGAGTTTCATAGTAGAGCAGTGGAGAAAAGAAAGATAAAGTAAGTAGTTAAAAGATACAAAATGGTAGAAGATGATAAATACTAAATAAAGTAAAACAGGGAAGGGGGATAGGAATGTTAGCTGAAGGAAGAGTTAAATGTTTAAATAGGGTGGTCAGGGCAGATCTCACTGAGACAGTGAGCATCTGAATACAGGCCTGATGAACTGGGAGGTGAGGGATTAGATTACTCAGAGTAGAGAACTAAATGAAAAGGAAGAAAGCTATACAAAGGTCCTAACACGGGAGTATACCCGGCATGTCCGAAAAACAGCAAGGTGGCCAGCGCAGCTGGAACTAAATGAGCAAGAAAAGAAAAGCAAGAGCTGAAGACCAAAGGGAAGTTGGGGAGCACCTTGTGTAAGAACCTGCAGGCTTTTCCTTTGAGTGAGACAGGAAGTGGTTGAACAATTCCAAACAGAGGAGTGACATGAGTTGATACAGGTTTGAACATCAACTCATATGTTGAAAGCTGACTGAAGGGGAAAAAGAGCAAAAGCAAGGGTCTAGCTAGGAGGCTACTACAATAATCTAGATTAGAGATGATGGAGCCTTGGATCTGGCAGCAGTGAAGGTCAGATTTGAAAAATAGGGTTTCTTGTTGGATAGATGTCAGTGAGATATGAAGGAAAAGAGGGTCAAGGGTGACTCTCAGATTTTGGTTTAATCCACTGAAGAATGGAGATGCCATTTGCTGCACGGAAAAGACTGTAAAAGCAGCAGGTTGGGGGAAGGGAGTGCAATATCCAGAGCTCATGTTTGGATATGTTAAATTTGATATGCCTATCGGAAATCTGAGCGGAGACTTTGAATAAGCATTTGAATATGTAACAGTTCTGAGGAGAGGCCCAGGCTGGAGATAAAAATGTAGGAGTCATCAGAATACAGATAGTACTTAGCCATTAGGCTGGACCAAGGGAATGGGTATACAAAGAAAGAAAGAAGGGTTCAAAGGACTAAGTCTTTTATTACTCCAACACTGAGAGATCAGGGAGATGAGAAACACCAACAAAGGAGGCTGAGAAAGAGCAGCCAGTGAGGTGGGAGGAAAATCAGGAGAGTGTGGTATCCTGGAAGTGTATCAAGGATGGTATTTCCAGGCGGAGAAACTCATCTGAGCTACATGTCAAATGCTGCTTATAAGACTAAAAGATGACCACTGGATTTTGGAGGTGACTGTTAAGCTGGACAAGAGCAGATTGGTGGAGAGGCAAAGAAGGCCTGAATGAAGCATTTGATAAAATTCAGCCCCCTTCCCTGAGGAAAAACCTAAAGAAGACTGGAATAGAAGGGGAATTTCTCAGTATGATTCAGGGCATATATGGAAAGCCAACAGCCAACATTACACCTAAAAGAGAAAGACTGAGAGCTTTCCCCTTGAAATTGGGAACAAGACAAGGGTACACACTCTCACCATGTCTATTCAATATTGTATTAGAAGTCCTAGTCAGAGTAATAAGACAAGAAAAAGAAATAAAAGGTATCCAGTTGGAAATAAAGAAAAAAATTATCTCTGTTCACAGATGGTATGTTCCTACATATGTATAATCCCAAAGAGTCTACAAAAAAAATTCTAGAGCTAATAGAGGAATTTAGAAAAGTTGCAGAGTACAAGGTCAAGAAACAAAAATCAGCTGGGTTTCTACACACCAGCAATGAGAAATCTAAAGGGAAATTAGGGAAACAATTCTACTTACGATAGCATCTAAGAGAATAAAATACCTAGGAATAAATCTAACCAGGGACGTAAAGGATTTGTACAATGAAAACTATAAAACACTGCTAAAAGAGATTAAAGAAGACTTAAATAAATGGAAAGAAGTTCCATGTATATGGGTTGGAACACTTAATATTGCTAAGATGTCAATACTACCCAAAGTGATCTGCAGATTCAATGCAATTATGATCAAAATTCCAATAGTCTTCTTTAGAGACAGAGAAAAATCAATCCTCAACTTCATATGGAATGGCAGGAGGCCCCAGATAGCTAAAGCAATGCTGAAAGAGAAGAACAAAGTAGGAGGGCTTATACTTCCTGGTTTTAGAACATACTATACAGCTGCTGTTTAGTGTTAGGTGCCATTGAGTCGGTTCTCACTCATAGCGACCCTATGCACAACAGAACCAAACACTGCCTGGTCCTGCACCATCCTTACAACCGTTGTTATGCCTGAGCACGTTGTCGCAGTTCTGTGTCAATAGATCATTGAGGGTCTTCTTCTTTTCCACTGACCCTGTACTTTATCAAGCATGATGTCCTTCTCCAGGGACTGATTCCTCCTGACAACATGTCCAAAGTATGTAAGATGCAGTCTCCCCAACCTTGCTTCTAAGGAGCATTCTGGTTGTACTTCTTCCAAGACAACTATACAGCTACGGTATCAAAATAGAAAATAGCCTGGTACTGGTATAACAATAGACACATAGACCAATGAAATAGAACTGAGATTCCAGAAATAAACCTACACATCTGTGGTAAATTGATTTTTTACAAGGGTGCTAAGTACATTTGATAGGGAAAGAAGAATCTCTTCAATAAATGGTGATGGAAAAATTGGATTTTCTTATGGGACAAAATGAAACGGGACCCAAGTCTCACAACATACACAGAAACAAATTCAAAATGTATTAAGGACCTAAATATGCAAACTAAAACATAAAATTCTGAGAAGAAGATACAGTGGCAATGTTGCCAGGCCTAGCTTTTAACTAACAATGAACTATCTAATATAATAACAAAAGCACAAACACAAAATAAATAAATGGGACCTCATAAAAAGTAAAAACTATTGTTCACCAAAAGACTTTACCAAAAAAGTGAAAAGACAAGCTATCGACTGGGATAATATATTCAGAAATCGCATATCTGACAAGAATCTAATAACTGAACTATGTATAAAACTTCAACAAATTAACAACAAAAAGACAAATAACCCAATCATAAAATGGGCAAAGGACTCCAATAGACATTTCACCAAAGAGGACATTCCAATGGCCACCCCACACATGAAAAGATGCTCAGCATTATTAGCCACCAGGGACGCACATCAAAAGCACAGTGAGATACCATTTCACTCCCACTATTTGGGTAGGGTGGCTAAGATTTAAAAAAAAAAAAAAAAACAGAAAATAACAAATGCTAGAGATGACTCGGGGAAATTGGGACCCTTATCTGTTGCCTGGAATGCAAAATGGTTCAGCCACTGTGGAAAACAGTGTGGCAGTTCCTCAAAAACTAAATGATCCAGTAATTCCACTCCTAGGTATACACCCCAAGGACTTGAACACAGAGACTCAAAGAGACTTGTACATGAATGTTCACTGCAGCACTATTCACAATGGCCGAAAGGTGGTAACAACATAAATGCCTATGAACAGGTAAATGGATAAACAAAATGTGGTGCATACATACAATGGAATACTACTCAGCCAGGAGGAGAAATGAAGTCTTGATACGTGCTACAGTATGGATGGAGCTTGAAGACACTATGCCGGGTGAAATAAGCCAATCACAAAAGGACAAATATTGTATGACCTCCCTTATACAAAAAGACAAGAAAAGTCAAATGTACAAAGTTTATCAGTGGTTACCGGGGGTGTGGGGGTAGAAGGGGAACTAAAAGTGATGGGAAAATCATATTGGTTAAAGGTAGGATTGCAGAGTCAATTATTGTAATTGCCGTCAATAAGTTGTATACCTGTAAAAAGTTGAATTGGCTAAAGTTGTATGATAGATACATTTACAACAACTAGAAAAAAAAAAAAAAGAGTAGCTGCTTAGGCTGCTGATGCACAACCAAACACATCATGGGATTTGGTTCCTTGGTTTGGAGGTAGGGTCACAGTTTCACGGGACACCCCAGCTAATTGGCCTGAGAACATGTTTAGTGCTTCCGTTCTTCCTCCCACAGTTGGTCTGTATTAGCCTGGAGCAACAGAGGAAGGAGAGTCAGGAACAGGAGGAGGATATGGAATGTGTGGCGAACTGCCTCCCTGAACTGCCTCCTTTGCCATGAGAGGAGAACTGGATGGTGTCTGGCTACCATTACTGAACATTTTGATCAAAGATTCCATAGAATTCTGATCAAAAGGGGAGAAATGAATAGAATTTAAAATTCTCAGGGACTCTAGACTTCCTGGATCCATGGAGGGTGAACGAGCCCCTGAAACTATTGCCCGGATATAATCTTTAAACCTTAAACCCTGAAGTCTTCTTAAAACTGAACAATAGTTTAGCTTAACTGGTAAAAAATGTTTGCCTTGAGCATTATGCTCTTTTAAAAACTATCTATATGGGATCAAATGGACAACAGCAACTCGAAAGATTAGATAGGAACTTTAGGGGGGCAGTGAGTTTATGTTAATAAGAGAGGAACAACTCAGAAAAGAAGGGTGAGAATGGTTGTACAACTCAAAGAATGTAATCAATGTCAGTAAATTGTAGATGTAACATAACAAAAAAGTGTAAATGAGTGGAGAACAGAAAGAAACATAATAATAAACAGCAAATACAGACAACTCCTTGAAGTTTTAACTCAAGGGTTGCTGAGAAAAGGAGAGAAAGCTGGAAAGAAGGCTTAACCCCTAGGTATTCAAGACATTAATCAAGAGACTACAGCACTGAAGAGTGCCTGTGGTGAAATGAGCCCTTTAAGTCGCCTTTGCCTTGGTTCTTTGGAAAAACAGCCTGAGAGATTTTTTTCCCCTACATCCTGAGGAATTACTTTTGCTGTAGTTTTCTACCCCAGAGGGTTTGTTACATTTCCAGAGTAAGCTGTAAACAACTCAGTTCAATACTTTTTTTTTTTTTAGGTCCTGGGTTGTAGCCTGCCCCACAGTTGGTATGCACCTTGCAAGGATTAGTCAATATTCTATGGAAATGAAGTGACTATGGTCTACTCAAACGAAGTTACGATAACCTACTATGTGAAAGGAGTGTTCATGGCCTACCAAGAGAGGATTGGTCAGTCTGTGTCCCTGATGGGAGGGCCTTGTCTTGAAATTGATGAGTTTATGTATATATGTAGCCAACCCCACAGAAGTTTCTGAGATAGGAGGCAGAAAGAGGCAGAAAGGAGAAAGAAGTAGCAGAGAGAGAGGAGGCAAGGAGCCTCCTACAAGAGCTGTAACATGGGTTAAGCGCTATAACACCGAAGACAGCAACAGGCCTGGAAAGGGCCCTGGGTCAGACCCAGCAGCAAAAGCTCCGGAAGGGGCCCTTCGGTAGAGCCGGTGGCAGGAAGGCAGAAAGCAGAAAGGACTGTGTTCAGGGGACCAAGAGAAGCCTGTGCTAGGGGACTAGGAGGAGCCCTGCACAAGCTGCGAGGGGGTGTACACAGCAGAGAGAAAGTGCTACTTGCTTGCACGGCCAACAGGAGCTAAGAGCTGTCCTGTGCTAAAGAAGAGAGGGAGGGATGCGCTCTCTTTTAGGGGGGAGCCTTCCAGACTTCGCCTGCATGCTTCCTGATTCTGATCCTGAGTTGATCCTGAACCTGAGTTGTGCGCTGTTACCGCTTAATAAACCACTTACCTGTAAAGTATGGTTTGAGTTATGCGTGGCCATTGCAGTGGACTATCAAACCAGAAAAGAAGCAGAGAGTGCCATGGGAGGGGAAACTGGTGTCAGAATTGGTAAAAACATTAGAGAGTGAAGGTATGTCTGACCTCCACCTCACATTCATGCTAATGGTGATTCTCATTATCCCCCATGAAGTTAGACAGGTTCTGATGCTGCTGCTGCCACCATCTTACAGTGCCTATGACATATAAAACTCACTGCCATCCAGTCAATTCAAACTCAAACAGACCCTACAGGACAACACAGAGCTGCCCCATAGGGTTTCCAAGGCTATAAAATTTACGGAAGCAGACGGCCACATCTTTCTCCCACAGAGCGGCAGGTGGGACCTTTCAGTTAGCCATCACTTAACCACTTGCACCATCAAGGCTACTTCCCGCGACATATAGAGACTACAAATGAGAAAGAACAGCTACCACTAAAAATGGATTCCTGCCTGCCTCCCCATTCTTGTTTCCCAGAAAGTGTTAACCACATAGCACACGCAGACTTCTCAGCAATGGTCTCTGCACTGGTTCTTGTTGTCAGGTGACTCCACTCTCTCAGGAAGGCTGCCTTTACCTCCTGGAAAAGGCCTGGGAAGGAGGTTTAAAGCACAGTCCCATTAAACAATCTTCCACAGAGGGACAGAGGAAGATCTTTAGCTGATTGTTGAGGGCCAAAGAAAGGATGACATACTCTCCCAGCCCTTGAAGAAGAGACTCTTAACTACTGGATCAGAAATATTAAGGTATAAACCTAATATCCATCTTTGCACTTTTTTATTCTAGCACCTCAGAAGCTGTAAGCCATGGCCACAACTTTCACCATCCTCAGGTTTCTAGAACTATCCAGAGCCAAGACCTGGAAAATCAAAGAACCTAAAAAACCAGAAACCAGGTAGCAGATCTTTCTAAATGCCAGAACACGTTAAGAAAAGGGGATTGAAGCCCACATCTTCTCATCTCCAGTCAGCTGCCAACATTATCCCTGGACTTTCTTTTCTCTTTAAGGAAAAAAAAAAAAAACCAGAATGACACAGACAAGTAACAGACCAACAGTAAGGCCACCCAAAGCATAAAATTAATCTGGTTTTTTCCTTCTTCTGGTCTTCTAATCCTTGATCTGCTCTTCCTTTCCAGAGCCAGAGAGATGTCACAGATGTATCTTACATTACACACCGGATGTACTGCTGAAAAATTATATGTGAATCTGATTGGGGCAAACTGAATCATATTTTTAAATCTAATTAAAGAAATCCCATGGTGAATATCTTTTTGAAAAGGCAACCATCCCTCTAGAAGAGACAGGAACTACACATGCATTTCTTTATTTTTATTTGTTTATTAAGCACTTACCATGTGCAAGGTCCTGTGCCAAGCACTCAGGAAACACAAATATACCCACAGCCCCCCTTTCCTCAAAGAGCTTATCTCTCTGCTTCAAGAAAACTTGAAATGGATTATTTTCATAAAACTGGTGAGAATAAGAAAAGAATTTACCGTATTTTGTCAATTCTAAGGTGTACCTTTTCTCACAATTTAAATTCTCTGAAATTATACAATGTATTATTAATTGATGGTGTCTGACTGTCACTGTCCTCCAGGCAGCTATGGTGACTTAGCACCACTGCCTGTATACACAAGTTGTTCCTATTTGTTGACCCTTCTGTTGAGTTATGCGCCATGTTGGAACTACATATGTTGAGTTTTTAATTGCCATTTAAAATGTGTTCAAAATGATTACACTATGATACAGAATTGAAAAGTGATTGTATACGCAGAACAGCACAGAAATTAACAATGCATCGTGACTTTGTTATCAATGAAACAAATATTTCTCACCGGAGGAACACCCCCAATTCTATATTTTCTTGTAAAGCAACAACCATGTAGTAAGCGATAAGAAACCAGTGTGTCACACTTTAAATAAAACCAAAAACTAAACCCATTGCCGTCAAGCCGACTCCAGCTCATAGCAACCCTGCAGGACAGACTAGAACTGTCCCTGGTGGAGGAGTGGCTGGTAGATTCGAACTGCTGACATTTTGGTTAGCAGCTGCAGCTCTTAACCACTGCACCACCGGGGCTCCATACTTTAAACGGTAGTGTTTTTTTTTTCTTTCTTAGTGGTATAATAATAGTGGTGTATCTTATAAAAGATGGTGACTTAGATTCAACGAAACACAGTAGGTATTGAGCCGCTACTCTGCACCAAGTTGTGCACTAAGTGTCTTCCATATGTTAACTCATCAATCCTCACAGCAATGGTAGATATTATTATCCCTGTTTTATATATAACCTCTTGCCCAGGTCCTACAACTAATGAGTGGTATCTAGACAAGAATCTGGACAAGTACCCAAGTGTTTGACAGTTCTTAACACTCTGCTCTACTACCTCCCTAGCTAGCCAGATTCCCATGATGCCAGACCATTCATCAGAGTTTGTATCACCAGCTCCCACCACCTTCCTGACCCCTGCTCATTCCTCCCCACACAGAGATGAGAACAAGATGCTTGAGTTTATCCCTCAGGCTAATGACCAAATCGCCTGTCTGGCCTTGGAAGAGCCTTACCCTGACCATAACTAACTGTCTTCTCTCTGCCTTTCAGTTATCACCTTCCAAGAAATATAAACCTAAAATGCAAGCCAGCTCTCTGGATTTTCTGTAACAGCCTAAAGCACACGTATTTTTTATTTTGTTCAAACAATTACAAAATTCCGTGCTTCCCCTTTCATCCAACTTGGTCACCCAACTCTGCCATGTATTTCTATGCTCAACCTCATAGCAACAGCCCCAGGAGAAACAAGGATGAGGTAATCACACAAAGTCCCACAGATGGGAGGAGCAGAGACCTGTTCTATTCTCCTCAGGTTCTACGGGCTGATGATGGTTAGTCTTTTAACTTGAGAAGGGTATAACACAACAACTGAGCATCTGTTTTGAAAGATTACACTACAGTCATGAACTGAAAGTCTAAGGGTATCTTTAATCATACAAAATATCTTCAACTGGTACAGAATGGGTAAAGAAGGAAATATCCAAGAGAAATGGAGAAAGACATCAATTGCAAAAATTTAGCTTTACCCGTCCATTGCACTCTACTTAATAGAATCAAATCCATGAAGCAAATACATTCTTATCCCAACTTCCACATCACCAATAAAGAAATAAAGATGGGAGAGTGGGATATCTCCCCCCTCCACCAAAGAAAAAAATGAGATCTCTTTTCCAAAATGACACAGGCAGGCAGGCGCTCAGAATTTTTGGTTTAAAAAAGAATCCAACAATAGCAAAAACATGGAAGCAACCAAGGTGCCCATCAACAGATGAATGGATAAATAAATTATGGTATATTCACACAATAGAATACTATGCATCGATAAAGAACAGTGAGGAATCTGTGAAACATTTCATAACATGGAGGAACCTGGAAGGCATTATGCTGAGTAAAATTAGTTGCAAAAGGACAAATATTGTATAAGACCGCTATTATAAGAACTTGAGAAATAGTTTAAACTGACAAGAAAATATTCTTTTGTGATTATGAGGCGGGGAGGGGAGAGGCGGAGAGGAGTATTCACCAATTAGATAGTAGATAAGTACTTTAGGTGAAGGGAAAGACAGCACACAGTACAGGGGAGGTCAGCACAATTGGACTAAACCAAAAGCAAAGAAGTTTCCTGAATAAACTGAATGCTTCGAAGGCCAGCGTAGCAGGGGCAGGGGTCTGGGGACCATGGTTTCAGGGAACATCTAAGTTAATTGGCATGATAAAATCTATTAACAAAACATTCTGCATCCCACTTTGAAGAGTGGTGTCTGGGGTCTTAAACGCTAGCAAGCAGCCATCTAAGATGTGTCAATTGGTCTCAACCCACCTGGATCAAAGAAGAATAAGGAACACCAAGGACACAAGGCGATTACAAGCCCAAGAGACAGAAAGGGCCACATGAACCAGTGACTACATCATCCTGAGACCAGAAGAACTAGATGGTGCCCAGCTACAATCGATGACTGCCCTGGCAGGGAACACAACAGAGAAAGGAGCAGGAGAGCAGTGGGATGCAGATCCCAAATTCTCGTAAGACCAGACTTAATGGTCTGGCTGAGATTGGAAGGACCCCAGTGGTCATGGCCCCCAGACTTTCTATTGCCCCAGGACAGGAACCATTCCCGAAGCCAACTCTTCAGACATGGATTGGACTGGACAATGGGTTGGAGAGGGATGCTGGTGAGGAGTGAGCTTCTTGGATCAGGTGGACACTTGAGACTATGTTGGCATCTCCTGCCTGGAGGGCAGATGAGAGGGTGGAGGAGGTTAGAAGCTGGCGAAAAGGACACAAAAAGAGAGAGTGGAGGGAGACAGCAGGCTGTCTCATTAGGGGGAGAGTAATTGGGAGTGTGTAGCAAGGCGTATATGGGTTTTTGTGTGAGAGACTGACTTGATTTGTAAACTTTCACTTTAAGCACAATAAAAATTATTAAAAAAAAAAGAAGAATCCAGGTCTCCTAGCATCTAGACATGAGAGAAATGTTAAATGACAACAGACCAAGTCACTGTACAACATATTATCCAAAAAAAAAAAACCCCAACACAACAAATGATAGTAACTGAGGTTTCTTTGGAAAAATAAAAATGAAACAATAAAGTAAGTATTTTAGACTTAGGTTTGCTCAAGTACCACAATTTTCCATACACATACTTAATTATGTATACAAGCTAATTCCTATACATTATGTGTCAAGCTTTTCATGGGCTGTCAATATTAAATTAAAAATAAACTCGTATTATTACATTATGTTCGGCTCTTCAAAAATGGGAGACTGTATTTGGCAATTATATTACTATGGTTTATATTCAACATAAGTCCATGTTTGAACTTTATCTGATAGGCCAGTGGCTTACAATAAAATTTTTCCACTGATGCAAGGAATGGAACTAGGTTGGTAGGCTGCCCATAGGCAAGCAGCAGAGTTCCAGTCTGAAATAACAGGGTCCAATCAGTAGGAACGTAAAGAAGCAGCAAACACAGAGATGGTGCCAAGATTTCAAGTCTGAGCAAAGAAGAGGATAGTGATGACAATAAAAAGAGAAGGGGAACACAGTAGAAAAGGGGCCAAGGGGTGGGAACAAAAAATAAGATGTTCCATTGACCCCACTGAGTCAGATTTAAATACATGACACACATGGGGACATGTCCAACAGGAAGCCAGAAAGTACTCAAGTAGACCTCAAGAGAAAAGTCCTGAGTAGAGACAGATGTGGAAACCAATACTCAGAGAGATGACTATTAAAATCACGAGACTACCCCCACCACCACCAAATCAAGAGACAGCGTTACCATGAGATAACGAGAAACTAGCAGAGGCCCCAACCTAGTATCGCTAGCAATTAGAAGGCAGAGAGACAAGAGTCTATGAAGAAGGCTAAGAAGGAACAGGCCAAAGAGGCAGCAACCCAGAGTTTCAGTGTATATGCTACCAGCGTCAGCGATCACAAAAAGAGTAAGCAGTAAGCAGAAGAGGGCTATTGGACTGGGCAATTCTGTTAGTATGACAGAAACCAATGTGGAAAGACATTGAAGAGAGAAAAGAAGAGAAGGCAGCCAACATCCACCTGCGTAAAATCTGAGGAGACTGGGCAGAAAGACACAGGACCACTTGAGAGATACGAGGGCAAAGAGATGAACCAATATTCATGAGAGATTTTTTTCCTATATCATTGTCAAACAGAGGTATAACCAAATTAAGAAAAAAGGCTTCGGGTAAATCTAGTGCAAGCATTATGAAAACCTGAATCTGGACAAAAACCATTCTGCCCATTAAAATTCTCCTCCCTTCCTTCTTTCATACACACACGCACATACACTCATGTTCATTTCTATATGATAATTACTTTTCTAACACGGCTACAAAAAGAGAACCTGTATTTTATTAACAGTGTAGTTCTAGATGTAGATGTCGTAAACTATACATTTTGAAATACATCTTATAAATTTCATAAGAACATTTTACTCATGAGATCATCTGTTAGTTTTAGAAACGTCTTGCTACTTTTATATCTTTTGTGGCCCAAATTGGGCACCATCACAGGTTATTAGAGAAAGAATCCATAAAAAATATGATTAAGCTGTAGTTAATTCCAGAGCTATACTGAAAATACTACCAAAGCTTTTACACTGTGGTACTAAATGACCTTTAAAAGCTCCCAAAGATCTTTCATGCATCGATGGTCTTGTCCATTCAATGTCTAAGCACATATGTTATGTTTGTGTAAAAATACATATCAGTTTTAATCATTAAATAACCTACAAGGTTGAAGTTATGAAAAATGGTCATGAAAGCAGCAAATACCTGAGGTACTCACAGCTGTGGAGTAGGGATTATGAGCTCCAGTATTTTCAGCCCAGCAGCCACATCCATAAAGAGCAGCCTGGGAAAAAGAAAACAGATGCAGTATTTCTGAAATATTTTATGTAATTACCAGCTTTCGACAGAGGACAATATCATAACAAAGCCTGGTTTAGTAATGATGTGCGTCGGCCGGCGATAACACCAAAAGTTGTGTAAGATCCACCCAAACGATGGTCCTGACACTATCCAAACTGTTTTCAGCTATTATACTAATTTAAAACTTTTCATAAAACAGCATAAGAAAGTTTCTTAATCTCAGCAGCAACAATTTTTCCACACTGAAAAACCTTCCTCCCCTTTGTAGTTTGTCAGCCAGTTGCTCTTCGGAGCCCTCGAGATCACTGTGGTTGTCTTAAAATAGTGAGTCTCAAACTGGGTGTGTGTCAAATGCCTTGGAGAGCTTGCCGATAGGAACCCTGACTCTGGAGATACTGACTCAGTAGGTCCCCAGGAAACGGGGACACAGGGACTCCTCCTGGCATGCTCTAGGAACCCCTGCTTTTCCAAGCCTTCCTTGGGGTGCCACAACAGCAAGTGCGGAGAGTTATCTGTCAAAGCGCCCCGTTTATGCGCAGCCCTGTACTAGATCCTGCCAGATGGGAACACGGGAGGCAGACAAAACCCCAAAAAACCTGGTTAAGCTAATGGTTTTGTTAGGTGGTGGAAGTCAAAGCGCCCCGTTTATGCGCAGCCCTGTACTAGATCCTGCCAGATGGGAACACGGGAGGCAAACAAAACCCCAAAAAACCTGGTTAAGCTAATGGTTTTGTTAGGTGGTGGAAGTCAAAGCGCCCCGTTTATGCGCAGCCCTGTACTAGATCCTGCCAGATGAGAACACGGGAGGCAAACAAAACCCCAAAAAACCTGGTTAAGCTAATGGTTTTGTTAGGTGGTGGAATGGATTTATATATTTGAGCCATCAGGAACACAATAAGCTACTATGGTTTTATAAAAGAATATGACAACCATTCTTATTTTGTTTCCAATAATGCCACCAAAAAATGTCTGAATTCAGCTCTTCACTATCCACGATGACTTCTCTGCCTTTGGGAGGGAAATCACAACTCATAACTTTTCCACTCCTTAAGACAAACAGTTGGCTTTAGAAAAGTCCTCAGCGAGCTCTCACCAAGAAACACAAGGAGGCCCACTCAAGAATGCTCATTACCGCATGGTTGATAAGAATGAAAAACTGAAATCAACCAAATTGGCAACCAGTAAAGAAATGGCTAAGTAGACTTTTGCATAGCAATACATAGAATTTATTGAAAAAGTTTTTAAAAACAATAATAATGAAACAGATCTTTAGGAACTAATATAAAAGATCTACATGACATACTGTTGAGTGGGAAAAAAAGCAAGCTGTACCAAAACATTGTATTCACTACCATTGATGGAGGAAAAAGATATCTCCATAAAGCAGGGTTATTATTCTCTAGGGGCTCTTTTCTGAGGACTTAGGGAATGAGCTAAGACTGGAAATGGTGACCAGACACACTTCACCTTTACTGTGCTATTTTCTTTTTATGAAAATCTTAGAATTCATTTCCTCCAATATCCTACCAGAACAAGAATCTCAATGAAAAATCCCAGGCACTTCCAGTATGGAGAATCTCACTACCTCAGGTGAGAAACTATTCCCCTTTTGGACACTTCCACTGGTGGAAAATTCTTCCTTAGATTAAGCAAATATCTGCTTTATCATAATTTCCACCCACGCGTCCTGGTCCTACTCTTTGGAAATACTGTAACCTCCCCCACAGTCGTACAGTTTTTTTTTAAAAGAGCTATTCTAGTCCCCTAATTTTTCTTTGAAGGAGCCCTGGTGGTGCAGTGGATAAGCGCTCAGCTGCTAACCGAAAGGTCGGTGGTTCAAGTCCACCAGGCACTTTGTGGGAGAAAGATGTGGCAGTCTCCTTCTCCAAAGACTACAGGACTTGGAAACACCAGGGGGAAGTTCTACTCTGTCCTATAGGGTTTCTGTGAGTCGGAATCGACTTGACAGCAATGGGCTAATTTCTCTATTAAAGAATCCCAGACTTGGGAACTATTCCCCATGCGACTTCCCTAATTACCTTCCCTGAGAAATAATCCAGAGTCCAGAATGATACATAAGCTTAAATTCTTCTGCCTGATTGACTAGCTGTAACTGCCCAGGGCTCTGTCTCGTGGAAGTTTCTGGAACCTTATCCAGGGCCAAGTGAGAAAGAGTGCTGGGATCCGTTGGAAATGAAGTCTCTCATGTTTATGTGACCACAACTGCCATTCTCAATTGTCTCTGAAAACATCCCTCTTAAAAGTAGTACCAGCACTGAACACAACACTTTCAGTACAGCAGACAGTAGAAAATCTATTGTTGCCTTTGAGAATACCATGTTTCTAAAACATGCAACACTGCTAGGTAATGTGGCAACTGAAAGCTTTACAGAAGTAATTCAACACATGGATTTTAGAGTACAACTGGCCTTTTAATGGGTTCTCCCTAAGACACGTGGTGTGTCAGCCAAAGCATCAGAGAACACCACAATCCAGTGGGAGGTCCTGTTCTTCCTCTATCCAAAGTCCTGGAAATTTCTCCTTCCCACTCCCTGCAATTAGCTTGGCCAGGAGCCTACACAATACCAAAGATATTAAAAAACAGAAAATAGGGCCACCTCTTAGATATCTAGTGGAGATCATCTCTTTCTAGAAAGGTAAGAAGATTTATTCTCACCCTTTGTTTCTTCTAATTAAATTTCCTTTATAACATCTTCCACCCCCAATTTCACAACCTAAAGTCATCTCTCTTCTGAGCTTTCTGAAATTGGTTAGGCTGTGTTAGTTATAACCCAAACCAAACCAAGCCTATTGCCATCAAATCGACTCTGATTCACAACGACCCTATAGGACAGAGTATAACTGTCCCATAGGGTTTCCAAGGAGTGGCTAGTGGATTCGAATTGTCGACCTTCTGGTTAGCAGCCGAGCTTTTATGATACAAGATCAGTGGTTTCTTATCCACGTCTTTGGGCAAAACACAGCACACTTAAGCAGGTCTAAAAAACAAACAAATCAAACGAAGATTTATTTATTTATTTTTTTGGTAGTAAAATTAAAATGTATCATGCAGTAAAGTCAGTCATATAAATATTATTTAATATAAACATTTTTTAATTATTAGTAGTATCATCAAATCTCTGGGCCTTAGTTTCCTCTAAAAAATGAAGATAATAAAAACATCCGCCTTACAGTTTTGTCACAGAATCACATGAATTGACATATATGTTGACCACCATGCCTAACACATAAGAATTTAGTAAATGGAAGGTACAGCTGTTCTTACTAAGAACTATGATAAATAGTTTAAGGGCATTATTTCATTTAATCTTCTAGAACTTTGTAAGGTAGCTATTTACCCTCATTTTACAGTTTTGAGAGCTGAGAGCTGAAGCTTAAAGATGTTGAGTAACTTGCCCTAAGTAAGAGACCTAGTAACTGGGGAGCTGGGGTTAGAATAAAGGTTTACCTGAATCCAAAGCCCACAGTCTTAACTACTAAACTCAACTGACTATTTGGTGTCTGTGTACAGTGTGTGCATATTTTGGGACAGAGGGTTGGAATATAAGTACTTTCTCATGTCTAAGTTGTAAGTTCTAATTACTAGTGTAAAGTAAAGAAGCAACTAAGTTCTAGCTCACACTGACATTCCAACATCTGAACTGTTATCATATATCTAGAATAGGGTAATGTGTTAAAAATTTTAAATAGCTCATTTGTGCATTACATAAAAATTTTTTTATGTAATAACGTATTTAAAAAGTACTAGTTCTATTTATCACATTAAAAAAAAATGACTGTTTGATACAACTTAGCTGCTGTATTTGTTCCCTTCTGCAACTGAGTTCTCCTGCATCAGCTTAAATACAACAGCATCCCAACTGTCTAAAACAGCTCTTTACTTTCCATCTGATGGTTACATATTTCCAAACTTCTTATAGCTCTTCTTCTTTTTTTTTTTCATAGCTCTTCTAAGCAATACAGCCCCATTAAACAACTATCTTTTCCTTTAAGCACCATTACTTCCCTCCTCCACATTCCTTCTTAAATTTTCACCTCTCACAAACTGTGTTTTCATAAGCTAGCCGACTGGGGCAAATAAACATCTAAATTTTACAGAAGTACTTCTTTTTCCAGGACAATCCCATGTGCAGTGGCAGAATGGCTTCAAAACTGTTACATGAAACATCCTGCTAACATAGTCCAGGACCATCCTTGCCCCTGTTGTTGCTATTATGTTAACCAAAACAAACAGAAACCATTGAGAAAGTACCGGGAATTATTATGTAACAAATGCGGTTCTGAGGGCTTCTCTCTCTCCACCAGGACATCCAAATCCGATACACCAAACTTGGTTTTCTTTTCCAAACTTGACAAATACACAGTGTTTTTATAATGTGAAAAGCACCATGACTGGACAAAAGCTTTTTATAATGAGTTCAAAGCATTGTGAACATGTTGAGTAATCATTCTCCATAAATCCCCTTGGTATGGTAGGCAAAGAGTAACACGAAGTTAATTATTCTCTCCTCTCTCCACCCACTACAGGATTGTGAGTGGCTTATCCACAATAAAGAGCAGATCAGGGACCACCACTTACGGCTTTACAAGGATGCCCTCCATGAATCAGATCCTTCTGCTCCAAGCATTCGCTAACCACCATGACCAAACCAACTGAGACACTGACTCTTCTTCAAATGTGAGGAACAAGGGAAACACAGCACACCAGACAGTGCTCCACATGTAACCCAAGATCCAAAGACCCAGGGGAAACACACCCCCTGCAACTGCTTTCACAGGCTCCATAAGAATGTCCAATTCACTTGTTCACTCCACAAATATTTATTAAGCACCTAGTGAGTAGTATGCCAAATTGGTTTATACTCAGAAAACTTACTAAAGCAAATAGACTGTTGGTTCTCAATATAGGACTAAAGCCTATAGACTGGGGAGGAGGTAAGAGAATGTGCAAGTAAACTGGGAATAGGCAAGTTTCACAGCAATCAGACCTTTTTTATTTCTAGAATTCATGAGTGGGATCGTGTGTCAGTGATGTGAAATACCGGTCAGTCTATAAAATGGCTGAAATGCCTGACCGGGGAGGAATGTAAAGAGTCAACACATTACTGTTCTTTGAGGAGCACACAAAATGTGTAACTTTAAAATCATTTTCCCTCCTAAAGAGCAATCAACAATATAGTCAGATACTGCTTGCTCCTAAATAGAGTGACATTTACAAGTAAATGCAAATCAACACATATTTGTTAAATGTCTACTAGATATCTAGGTCAGTGCCCACCCTACTGAAAATGCTAAAACATAGGATTATTCCTGTTAGTTGCCTTCCAGTCTGCTCCAACTCATAGCAACCCCATGTACAACACAACAAAACACTGCCTGGTCCTGTGTGATCCTCACAATGGCTGTTATGTTTGAGCCCATTGTTGCAGCCACTGTGTCAATCCATCTAATTGAGGGTCTCCCTCTTTTTCACTGACCCTCTACTTTACCCAGCATGATGCTCTTCTTAAGTGATTGGTCCTTGCGGATGACACGTCCAAAGTAAGCGAGACAAGTCTCGCCACCCTCGATTCTAAGAAGCATTCTAGTTTATTACCAATTGTAAATATCACAATCTTGAAAAGGTATTTGGTTGATGATTTATATTAAATAAATGTTAAACACCAGTGACATCATTTATTTTTTCTTAAAGAAAAGGTTTAAAAAAATTGTGAGCTAAAAAATTCCATGCTTTAATTTGAAAAGCTGGCTTTAAAAACCCATAATTAATTACCTGCCCCACTCTCCCTGGATGTTTCAAGGCCAAGCCTCCACTGGAGACAGCAGCAGCAACGTTACCTTCTTGATCCACAACCACAGCACCCACTGTGTCCAAAGTGCCTGAGTCATTTTCCTGTGAAGCAAAAGTGGCATGAGTATCTGCAAAGCATGGTGTGTGACAAGTTGATAGGACGACACAGCATTTCTCAGAACAGTCACGACATAACATAAAATCGGAGCTAATCCTCAATAAGTAGAACTGAGCAATCTCCTAAAACTATCCATTACCAAGTCACCATTTAAATCCTGTTCAAGTCAAAATGTATTTTCTACTGAAAAATCCTGAACAAAGGGTATAGTGTTGCTAAGACTAACGTGGCTTTTTAATGGAAAACAATCAGTAATTTAATATCAATTACAGTATGTAACAGTGCCTCCTTAATCTCAAGAAATAAGTTCCTGATGGAAAATCTGTAAAAGAAAAGATCTGTGGTGTAATACATGGCATTTTTAGTATTTAAAAAAAAAAAATACTCTATACAAACTTCTAAAAGTAATTGACTCAGCACAATAAATGAAGAGAATGGCATTTACGATCTTGAAGTATGCTGCTCTGTCATTTTCTCTGACAGTCACTTGCTGGTGAAACTTCATAGCCAGCTCCCTTCTCTGCTGTTATCAATAACATACTTGCCAACTGTGTCAGAGAAAGCTGTGTGTTCCTGGGAGGCAGCTTTGTGTTTCTGCGTCTTGTCCCAGGCTCCACATGCTTGAGGAGTTTTACACTTAGTGACTAGAAGCAGCTGCCTCCTGCCTCTGAGGCTTCTGTATCCCACTAAGAATTGGGAGAAAATGTGCAATAAAGGACAGTACTGGAACATTTTGGAAAACATGAATTATAGATAGCAAATACTTTATCAACATTAAATTTCCTGTTTTGATAACCATATTGTGGTCATAAAAGAATGTCCTTGTTCTTAAGAAATATTTTACTAAAGTATTTCGAGGTAAAAGGATCTCATGCCTGTAACTTACTCTCTCTCAAAAGATTGAGAAAAATAATGTGTATATATATACCTAGGAGTGGAATTTCTAGGCCATATGGTAGTTCTATTTTTAGTTCCATGAGGAACCACCACACTGTTTTCTACAGGGCAGAACGACTTTGCCTTCCTACTATCAGTGGATAAGGGTTCCATTTGCCCCACACCCTTGCCAACATTTTTTTTTTTTTTTTTAACTTTAGCCAATCTTTAAAAAAAAAAAAAAGCCAAATGACTGCCCTCGAGTCGATGCCAACTCATAGCGGCCCCACAGAACACAGCAGAAGTGCCCCATAGGGTTTCCAAGGCTGAAATCTTTATGACAGCACATTGCTACCTCTGTCTCCCGTGGAGTGGCTGGTGGGTTCAAACAGCCAACCTTTCCATTAGGAGCCCAGCACTTAACCACGGCGCCACCAGGGCTCCTTTTTTAGCCATCCTAGTGGGCGTGAAATGGTATCTCATTGTGGTTTTGATTTGTAACTGTCTGATGGCTAGTGATGTTGTGCATCTTTTTGTGTTTCGTGGTCATTTGAACGTTGTACACCAATGTTCATTGCAGCTCTAAATGTCCATTAACGGATGAATGGATAAACAAAATGTGATACATTCATACAATGGTATACTATTCAGCCAGTAGGTTAAATGAAGTCTTGATACATGCTGCAATATGGATGGAGTTTGAAGACGTTATGCTGAGTGAAATCAATCAATCACAAAAGGAGAAATACTGTAAGAACTCACTTATATAAAAAGACAGTAACAGGCAAATGTATAGAGACCAAAGTTTATTAGTGCTTACCAAGGACGGAATGCAGGGGAGGAGTGGGGGTTATTGCTTATGGAGTACTGAGTTTTGGTCCGGTGATAGAAAAAGCTCATTGATTAAGGGTTGGGCTGCATGGTTAATTAATGCTGTCAATAAGTTGTACACTTGTAAAAAGTTGAATTCGCAGAAGTTGTGTGATAGTTATACTTATATTGATGACAAAAAAAAAAGAGTAGCTGCTGACACTACTTCTCACAGGATTTGGTTCCTTGGTTTGGAGGTTTAAGGTCATGGTTTCATGGGACAAGCCAGTTACTTGGCCTAATAACACATTTAGTGCTTCTGGTTTGCCTCCTAGTTGTTACATAATGCCTGAGATCTTAAAAGCTTGCAAGCAGCCATCCAAGGCACAACAATTGGTGTCTATTCACCTGGAGCAACAGAGGAAGGAGGAGAGTAAGGAATAGAAGAAGGAAATGGAATGTGTGGCAAACTGCCTCTTTGAACAACTGCTTCTTTTGCCATGAGACAGAAGAACTGGATGGTGCTTGCCTATCATTACTAAACATTTTGGTCAAAGATCTTATAGAAGAATTCTGATCAAAAGGGGGAAACTGCAGAGCAGAATTTAAAATTCTCATGGACTCTAGACTTTCTGGAGCCATGAAGGATGGCTGAACCCCTGAAACTACTGCTCTGAGATAATCCTTAAACCTTAAACCAAAAATATCCCCTGAAGTCTTCTTAAAGCCATAGTTCAGCTTAACCAGTAAAGAATGTCTACTTTGAGCATTATGCTTTTTTAAGAACTATCTGTATGGGATCTAACTGACAACAGCAACTCAAAAGATTAGATAGGAACCTTAGGGAGCAGTGAGTTTATGTTAACAGAGGAGGATCAACTCAGAAAAGGAGGCTGAGAATGCCTGCACATCTCAAAGAACATAATCAATGTCAGTAATTGTACATGTCGACACCTGACTGGTATATGTGTTTGCTTTGTATATTCTCAGTAACAACAAAAATAAAACAAAATATTGAAAAATAATCATAACATACACACAGAGAGAGAGAAAAGAAAGGACAAAGCAAATGTGGCAAAATGTTAAAAACTGTGAATCAGGGTGAAGGGCATATAAGAGTTCTTCGTATTCTTGAAAATCTCCTATAAGATAGAAATTACCTAAGGAAAGCATTAAAAATAAATGGGGAGTGTTTCCTTTAGTCTGTGGAAGGGCAGAGGCAGAAATGAAAAGACTCCTTTCCTCAGGGGAACAGGATCAACTCAGGGTTGAATACTGACCAAGGAATGTAGACAGCTGCCTCATAACATTAGCCTACACTCTCCTGTGCTGATCTGTGCAGGACAGACAGGCTTTACACCCCTGGATAAAAATCAGAATTAGAGGAGGGTGGAAAAAAGTTTCATGAAGACAAACAAATAAATATTTCTTACAGAATAAAAAAGAAGTGTTACTGTAGGTCTTCAGGTTAGCACAGTAGCCATGGTAGTGTTCTCATCCTAGGGCACTGGTTTTCCAGCTGACTTCCGGAACCCCAAATACCCATCCTTACCCCCCAAGCATACATCAAAGAGAGAGCCAGGCATGGCCTCAGGTTCAGAAGCAACTCCATCTCCCATGTGATTTACTGCTCACACTACTCAGCAACACTTTATCTACAGGGAGCCCTGGTTAAGGACTTCTTAAAATGCCAGACTAAGGCAATCATCAGAAAAGTCAGCGAGCTCCTGGGGTCACCTCAGAAGGTGTATTTAAATACTAAAAGCAGAAGGAAAAAAAAAAAGATTTTTCATTAAAGCAAATTTACAAATCCAGAGGTACAGTAGACCACAAAAAGGAAAAGGTACTTACATGCAATCACCTATGTTTCTATGGTTCTTGCTCTAAATTCTATCTTGTTCACCATGAACATACTACATATTAGTTAAAGACTTCGTCTTCAATGGAACATAATTAAGAATTCAGACATAAACTCATCCACCTATGAGCAGCTAAAATTAGGCAAAGGTCCAAAGTCCGTTAAATGGGGAAAAGACAGTCTCTTTAACAAATGGTGCTGGCATAACTAGATATCCATCTGCAAAAAAACGAAACAAGACCCATAGCTCACACCACACAAAAAAACTAACTCAAAATGGATCAAAGACCTAAATATAACCTAAAATGATAAAGACCATGGAAGAAAAAAAAAACAGGGACAACACTAGGAGCCCTAATACATGGCATAAACAGTATAAAAAACATTACTAACAATGCACAAACACCAGAAGAGAAACTAGATAACCGGGAGCTCCTAAAAATCAAACACACTCATCCGAAGACTTCACAAAAAAAGTCAAAAGACAAGCTACAGACTGGAAAAAGTTTTTGGCTACAACAAATCCAATCAGCGTTTAATCTCTAAAATCTACAAGATACTGCAAAACCTCAACAACGAAAAGACAACCCAATTAAAAATGGGCAAAGGATATGCACAGACACCTCACCAAAGAAGACATTTAGGTGGCTAACAGATGTATGAGGAAATGCTCACAATCATTAGCCATTAGAGAAATGCAAATCAAAACTACAATGAGATACTATCTCACCCCAAAAAGGCTAGCATTAATCCAAAAAACACAGAATAATAAACGTTGGAGAGGTTGTGGAGAGACGGGGACACTTACACACCACTGGTGGGAATGTAAAATGGTACCACCACTTTGGAAATTGATCTGGCACTTCCTTAGAAAGCTAGAAATAGAACTACCATACAATCCAGCAATCCCACTCCTTGGAATATACCCTAGAGAAATAAGAGCCCTCACACAAATAGATATATGCACACCCATGTTCACTGCAGCACTGTTTACAATAGCAAACAATGGAAAGAACCCAGGTGTCCATCAATGGATGAATGGATAAACAAATTATGGTATATTCATACAATGGAATACTACACAACGATAAAGAACAACAACGAATCCGTGAAAACATCTCATACCACGGAGGAATCTGGAAGGCATTATGCTGAGTGAAACTAGTCAGTCACAAAAGGACAAATATTGTATGAGGCCACTACTGTAAGAACTTAAGAAAAGGTTTAAACACAGAAGAAAATATTCTTCAGTGATTATGGGGGTGGGAGGGAGGGAGTGTGTATTCACTAATTAGACAGTAGACAAGAATTATTTTAGGTGAAGGGAAGCACAACACACGATACAGGGGAAGTCACACAACTAAACTAAAAGCTAAGAAGTTTCCTGCATACAACCAAAGACTTCAAGGGACAGAGTAGCCGGGGTGGGGTCTGGGGACCACGGTTTCAGGGGACATCTAGGTCATCTAGCATAACGAAATTTATTAAGAAAACGTTCTGTATCCCACTTTGGTGAGTGGCTTATGGGGTCTTAAAAGCTAGCAAGTGGCCATCTAAGCTGCATTGATTGGTCTCAACCCACCTGGAGCAAAGCAAAATGAAGAACACCAAAGATACAAGGAAAACATGAGCCCAAGGGACAGAAAAGGCAACGTAAAACACAGACTCCATCAGCTTGAGACCAAAAGAACTAGATGGTGCCCAGCTGCCACCAATGACCACCCTGACAGGGAACACAACAGAGAATCCCTGATGTAGCAGAAAAAAAGTGGGATGCAGACCTCAAATTCTAGTAACAGCACCAGACTTAATGGTCTGACTGAGACTGGAGGGACCCCAGAGGTCATGGCCCCTGGATTCTCTGTCAGCCCAAAACTAAAACTAAAACTAAGCCAACTCTTCAGACAAAGATTAGACTGGACTAAAAGACATAAAATGATACTGATGAGGAGTGTGCTTCTTAGCTCAAGTGGGCACATGAGACTACGTGGGCAGCTCCCGTCTGGAGGCGAGACTGGAAGGCAGAGGAGGACAGCAGCTGGTTGAACATACACAAGATACACAAGGTGGAAAGAAGGAGTGTGCTGTCACATCGTAGGGAGAGCAACTAGGGTCACATAACAACGTGTGTATAAACTTTTGTATGAGAAATTGACTTGAATTGTAAACTTTCATTTAAAGCACAATAAAATTAAAAAAAAAAAAAAGAATTGGTCTTAAATACTGTTTGTTTTTAGAAACAGACAACACTCAAACAAAAAAACCTAAAACCCACTGCCATGGAGTTGATTCTGACTTATAGCGACCCTACAGGGCAGAGTAGAACTGCCCCACAGGGTTTCCAAGGCTGTAAATCTTTACAGAAGCTGACTGCCATATCTTTCTCCCGTGTCTCAAACAAATAGACACTGTAAAATAACTTTCCTTAACAACGACAACAAAACTCAAGAGAAGGGATTCTTTATTGGTTCTTTTTTATTAACTACAATTGCTGATCCTACCCAAGCATTCTATAAAATAGAATTTTACTGAGAGAATATATAATATATATGCAGTGATATATATTGTTTGTAAATCAACTATTCTAGCATTTCAATCAGGATATTGTGAAAGATGAAAATCTTATGCCTAACTGAACTACTACTGAGACACAAAAACCGATGTCAGGATTACACACAGATGGATGTACTGTAATCTGGTTTTGAAAAATGAAAAATCAAGCAAAACATGGAGAATCCTGTTCTAAATTAACCTAAATATTCCTAAGGGCCTGCAACACCTGGAAAAATCAGAATTACTTCATAAATATTCAAGAATTAGTTCATAGACTTCACATACTGAAAAGCAAATTTAAGGATGATGAAGTAATATTTAAGCATTTTTATGAAGTGCAGATAAACTAGGTGGAAGGCAAACATTGGTATTTTAGTCATAATAATTTTCATAGAGTTCATGTACAGGAATGAAATCTTAGAAAGGTTACAAAACACACAATGACTGTTACTGTAAAGAACTGCTATTAAACTCTTACACTCCATAAATAGTTTTTGAAAAATACATGCACCACACAAATACACATGCACCTACTGTCCTTGAGTGAAAGCTGCTTTTCACATTACTTGTTTGATAAAACTGTGACTAAAAAACAACTATGTGAACTATAAGCCCCTTCAGAATAAACATGGGTATACAGTTAGCATAGATGCTGTCTTAGGGAAAACGCTGAAATAAAACTTACTGAAGTAACCAATAAACTAGTAATCACTCTCTAAATTCCAGGACCTCGGGCTTAATGTCAAAAGTTTTCATTTTTCCCTGCTGCAAAATAGAGATGGCTGTTACTCAGTTATTGTAAGAATTAAATTAAGTAACACGTGTAAACTACTTTAAAAGGAGCAAATTCCTTAAAGTTAGGATACTTTCCATCAGAAAAGTAAACCTCTAACTAGTACTCTAACTCTGAAATCTGCCAGGAGATGCTATTTATCAGTTATATATCTCATTAACCCTGTCCTTCTTTTGTACAGAAATATTCAAATATAAAATGGCTAAAATATAAGAATAATATCTCAGATGTATAGGTGCATCCTGAAATTGCTGTATCATGGAGGTATCCTAACACAATATAAAAGACAGAAATACATTTTTTCCAAAAATATACCAAACCCTCTTAGTATACCTTTGTTAGGTTTGAGAACAGTATTATAACTGGTATGACTTGAAAAAAGCAGATGACTTAGGCCCTAAATTACAGTACAACAATGCCAGCTATCATTCCTAACATCTTTGAACGTACTAAACATGGAAAGATGGCACTGGCTACAGGAGACCTAGACTTGGGTCTAACTCCCACAAACCCTGCAATGGGGCCACTGCAGGCTCAGAATATATGCAGTGTACATAAATAATGTATGGTTTATCTAGAGTTTCCTACTCTCATGCACCTGGATTGGCTGAAACCAGATAAAATCTCAATGTCAGAATACCTAATTACTTTTCTCTTCCCCTTTTAGAAAATCACCTTTCTGGTGGGCAGTACTATAAACATTGTTTCTTGTAAACAACAGTCAAGGTATCTATTCCTAAATAATCTTTTATTTTCTTTATTTAATAAACACGCATTAAGTATCTCTGCAGCACTATAGAAATTAGTGCCAAACGTATCTAAGACACAGAATACAATTTTATATTAAATAAAAACCTTAGATTTTATTTACACCCTAAATCACTCGACAAAGTCAGAAAGACTTTTAGCTTGAAACAAAAATAAAGTGGATAAAAGATGCTTTTAAGAGGCTTTAATACATCTGGATTACATCATTAATTATAAATTCATACTGTAACAAAGTTCCAGAGGGCTTCCTAAAAATTCCAAACCCTTGAAGATTGTAAAGAAGTGTTTTCCAAGTGGCAGATTTCCTATACATGTTCTACGGTTTGCAATATTAAAGGTAGAAAGGCAGTGGTTTTAATTTTGTCTTATAAATAATCTATCAAGTAACAAATTGTGAGTTTCTTCTCTTTAAAATGGAACTGTTTGAAAGCCTCAGTGAGTACGTCAAGTGAGTACGTGTTGCTGTTGTCAGGTGCCGTCTAGTCAGTTCCGACTCACAGCAACCCCATTACAACACAATGAACCGCTGCCCAGTCCTGCACATCCTCACAATGGTTGCTGTGTTTGAGCCCACTACTGCAGCCACTGTGTCAACCCATCTTGTTGAGGGTCTTCCTGTCTTTCACTGACCCTCTACTTTACCAAGCACAATGCCCTTCTCCAGGGCCACCCCCCACTCCTCATAACATGTCCAAATTGAGACGAAGCCCTCGCCATCCTCGCTGTGTGAGAGGTGGTATACCTAACTGTACATATGACTGCAATGGTACTTACACACAGCTTCAGATCACTTTTATTCTTATTCACGTATTCTTCAATTTATATCCGTGATGAACCACCAGTTAAAGACAGCAAACATAAGGTGACATTAACTAGGTCATTAAATTGTATTCATCCAATCAAAATACTTACAGAACACATCTCAAGGGCTTCAAAAATCAGGTTAAAAATAAAAAGGTAAATATACCCAATTTGACCTCTTCTTTATCAGGAAGAAATACTAATCACAATTTTAAAATTCTAAATCAAAATTTTAAAATTCTAAATTAGATATAAACCTAGTTATAACCCATAACCCATCCATCAAACTCCTAAGTATTTACCCTAGAGAAGTAAAAATATCTGTCACAAAAAGACTTGTCAAGAACATTCATAACACCTTTATTCGCAGTAGCCGAAACCCAGAAACAATTCAGATGTCTATCAACAGGGGATAGGTAAACAAATTGTGATGCAGTCAACAAGCGAGGACTTCTCAGCAATAAAAAGAAACTATCGATATATACAACAATATGGATAATCTTTCAGACATATACTGAATAAAGTAAGCTGGCCACAAAATAACACATACTGTATGATTTGACTTAGATGAAGTTTCATAACAGGTAAACTATGATGAAGAGTCATTGTCTTCTATGGGCACTAATAGGAAAGGGCATGAGAAAACTTTCTCTAGTAATGATAATGTTTTATATCTTGACCGGGATGAGTTATATGATTTTACCCACTTGTCAAAATTCATTGAATTGTAATCTTAAGAAGTATATGGGGTTTTTTTTATTTCAATGTATGTAAATTTTACAAATCAATGACTGATACATTTTAAAGTACATAACCAAGAATTCAAAACAATCAGGTCATGAACAATTTTTCCTGAAGGTATAATGCACATTTAACATACATTTGAATTGCAATTGTAATTAGAGAGGAAAAAGGATGGAAAATATGAGCTAGTAAGAGATACGGTTGAAAGTCTAATATATATCAAACTAGAAGAAACAGAATAAGGGAGGGAAAATACTTAAAGAAATAATGGCTCAATTTTCCCAGAACTGATGAAAAACAAGAATCCAGCTCTCCAGAAAGTCAGAGACAAAGGAAAGGTCCCAGAGAGAGGAAAGAGCACCTACGATAGAATGACAGCAGAATTCCCAGCAGCCTAGAGAGAGCCAGCAGACACCGGTACAGTATCTTCAAGGTACAAAGAGAAAAAGTAACAGTAACTATAAATCCAGAAAAGGGTGCTTAAAAAAAACTACCTTTTGGTGACAAAAATAAAGACATTTACTAATAAATGAGTTTACCACCAAGAATCCTGTACTTAATGAAGTTATGAAGGACCACTCTATTTAATATTGCAATCTGATCTCCTTCTACACCCTCCCTATCACCCATTCATAAACACACCTGATCCCCCTTTCTCTGTTCTACTTACTCTTTGCTCCATAACACTTCAGCATGTTCTCAAATACCATACAATTTATTCTATTATTTATATTGCCTATCTCCCCCAAAGATTGTAAGCCCCATGAAGGAAGGAATCTGTATATTTTAATCACTAACATATGTTAAGCATCCAGAAAAGCCCTTGATACAACACAGGCACTCAATAAATATTTGTAGAAGGTTGAATGGACAATGAAATAAATTATATACTTCAAGATGCAATGAACAATGAGTAAGTAAATAAAAAGTCAAAACCTGTATGTAACTCAAAACTTATATTGTCTTTAAAAATAATCATGATTTCCCATCAGAGTGTCAGGATAGATTTTAAAATCTTGTTGTATGTCATTTATAAGAGACACATCTAAAGCATAAGGACATGGAAAAGTTGAAAGCAAAAGGAAAGAAAAAAATATATATATGCCAGACAAGTAGTGATCCAAACAATGTAGCTGGACAACATGATAAACATAATGTCAGCAGACTGTCCGTGTGTAGAATGTTGAAATGGCAAGTGTTTTGTTACATATATACTTACCACAATTTAAAAAATCTTTAAAAATAAGTCTTAAGACAAAAAGTATTAATAAACATAGATGAAATGACAATAAATGATGGCAGCTGAAATTCACTAAATAGATTATAATAATTCTAAACTTACATGTACTTAAAAAAAAAAGCCTCAAATTTACATAAAGCAAAAACAGAGCAACAGGAAAAATCAACAAACAATCCCTCATAATGAGAGATTTCAAGACATCTTTCTCAATTATGAAAAGGTCAAGCAGACCAAAAACATCAGTAAGATACCGAAGATCTGAACAGCAAAATTAGCAAGTTTGTTCCAACAGAAATTCCTAGAACTCTGTACCCAACAATTAGAGGGGACACATTCTTTTCAAGCACACATGAATATTTACAAAAACTCATTACACATTAAACCGTAGGCTAAATCACAGCAAATGTCAAGAAACAATATTACACAGAACACACTCTGACGATAATACAAGTAAGATGTTGTTCCTCAGCCAGAGAGAGAAACGAAGTCTTCATACATGCTACGATATGGATAGAGCTTGAAGACATTAGGCTGAGCGAAATAAGCCAATCACAAAAAGGCAATTATATAACATGACAGGAACAGGCAAGTGTACAGAGACAAAGAGCCCTGGTGTTGCAGTGCTTAAGAGCTCAGCTGCTAACCAAAAAGGGCAGCAGTTCAAATCTACCAGCTGTTCCTTGGAAACCCTATGGAGCAGTTCTACTCTGTCCTATAGGGTAGCTATGAGTTGGAATTGACTCGATGGCAACAGATTTGTTTTTGTTTTTGTTTTTTTAACCAGTGGTGGGAAAAAGGAGGAAAGAGGGGAGCTATTGCTTACGGAGTGTTGCATTTTGGTTTACTGTGATGAAAAAATCACATTGATTAAGAGTAGGGTTGTACAACTGATTAATGTAATTGCTGTCAGTAAGTTGCACATTTGTTAAAAGTTGAATTGGCAAAACTGTTATAGACATATTTACAACAACAACAAAAAAGAAAAAAAAAAAAGAGTAGCTCCTGAGGCTGCTTATGTACAACCAACCACGTCATAGTATTTCGTTCCTAGGTTTGGAGGTTTAGGGTCATGGTTTCATGGGTCATACCAGTTAATTGGCCTAATTTCATGTTTGGTGCTTGTGTTCTACCTCCTAGCTCACTGCATAGTACCTGGGGTCTTAAAAGCTTGCAAGCAGCCATCTGAGGCACAAAAATTGGTCTCCATTCGCCTGGGGCAACAGAAGGAGAGTCAGGAATAGGAGGAGGAAATGGAATGTGCAGCTAATTGCCTCCATGAACAACTTGTTTTACCATGAGACCAGAAGAACTGATGGTGTCCAGCTACCATTATCGAAAATTTTGATCAAAGATGCTATAGAAGAATCTTGATCAAAAGGGGGAAAGTATAGTACAGAATTTCATGGACTCCAAGCTTTCTGGAGCCATGGAGGCTTCATGAACCCCCAAAACTACTGCCCTGAGATAATCTTTAAAATTAAACCAAAAATATCCCCTGAAGTCTTCTTAAAATCAAACAATAGTTTTGCTTAACTAGCAAAGAATGTCTGCCTTGAGCACAGTGCTCTTAAGAACCATCTATATGTGATCAAATTGACAACAGCAACTAGAATGATTAGATAGGAAACTTAGGGAGCAGGGAGTTTATGTTCATGGGGAGCAACAAATCAGAAAAGCAGGGTGAGAACGGTTACACAGCTCGAAGAATGTAATTAGTGTCACTGAATTGTACATGTAGAACCTGCTTAATTGGTTTATGTTCTCTCAACAACAATAATTAAAAAAAAAAAAAGAAGATGTTATTGTGTGCCCTCAAATCAATTTTGACTCAGAGCAACCCTACCAGACAGAGTAGAACTGCCCCATATGGTTTCTAAGGCTAAATTCTTAACAAGAGCAGATCCCCAGGTCTTTCCTCCCACAGAGTGGCTGGTGGGTGTTAATCACCAACCTTTCAGTTAGCAGCCAAACACTTAACCACTGAACCACTAGGAGCACTAAGATCAATGCAGGAGTAGATAAAACAAAATAATAAGAAATGATAATAAAATATATTTCAAAACATGTAGGATATAGAAAAAGTGATACTTAGAAGAAAATTTATAGTTTTACATATTCATATTAGACAAGAACGAATAATAGCAACCTAGGTGTTCAACTAAAGAAGTTGGAGAACAAGATAAACATACAGAAAAAGAAAACAGAGATAAGATCAAAAACCAGTGAAAGAGAAATAAACATTAAATAAAGAAATCAAAAAAGGTAAACTCAGTTTTGCGGAAAAACTACTTGTTCAGTGAATGAACTGAGTGATCTAAACGTGCTGGGCAATCATGTTCTCTGTGTTCCACCTAAATCTATGCACAGGTGCATCTCTCCCCTCCCTCTTCTCCAACACTGGCCTCTCTCAGCTCTCTGGAGTACTAACCGACACTACAATTCCAGTTGTTCCAAGTCAGCCGCACTCGCACTTCCTGCAGTACAAATGTCTACCTGCACCCCCATCAAAATACTGCCCTTCTTCATGTCCTGTGGCCTCAAAGGTCTACAGAAAAGGTTTCCTGAATTATTTCCCAACCCCACAGGAGCTTCTTGCACCCTGAAACCCCTAAAGTGCACAGTTCTGCAGCGCTCTTCGTTCACTGGCTTGTTCAAGGGTCTTTTCCAAGTTATCTCGCCCTTCATTCACCTGTGACATAGTATCATGAAATATTTTTTTATTGAACCTCACCAATAACTCAAACTCTGTGCCCTCTAGAAGCTGCATCTTCTTTTTAATTGTACTTTAGATGAAGTTTTACAGAAAAAAACTAGTTTCTCATTAAAAAGTTAGTAAACATTTTGCTTTATGACATTGGTTAACAACCCCCACAACATGACAACACTCTCCTTTCTAGACTTTCAGTTCCCTATTACCAGCTTTCCTGTCTCCTCCTGCCTTCTAGTCCTTGCACCTGGGCTGCTGTGCCCCTTTACTCTCATTTTGTTTTATGGGCCTGCCTAATCTTTGGCTGAAGGGTGAACCTTGGGAGTGATTTCATTACTGAGCTAAAAGGGTGCCCAGGGGCAATATTCTAGGGGTTTCTCCAGTCTCTGTCAGGCCAGTAAGTCTGGTTTCTCTTTTTTTGTGAGTTAGAGTTTTGTTCTACATTATTCTCCAGCTCTGTCCAAGATCCTCTATTGTGATCCCTGTCAGAGCAGTCAGTGGTGGTACCTGGGCACCATCTAGTTGTACTGAACTCAGTCTAGTGGATGCCATGGTAGTTGTGGTCCATTAGTCCTTTGGACTAATCTTTGCCTTGTGTCTTCTAAAACTGCATCTTGTTCAATTTGTATGCAAGGTCCAAACTGTGCTAAAGCAGCTTACCTATTAACTTGCAGATTTACATTTCTCTCTCATTATTTCATATTTAGATCTTCCCTAAATTTAATACTTTTGCATATTGCTTCTAAATAAGTTCTTTCCTAATGGCACGTCCATAACCAACTGCTATGAAGTCTTTGGCTCGTCCCCATAACAACCAAAGATCCTTATTTCAGGAGGTTTTGCAAACCCTTTGGTCTACTGGGCAAAACGAACTTCTAAGGCTCTAACCATCAAACACTAAGCCTCTCACTCTATCTATAAAGAAATTATATGCCTTGATATTGGTCACACATTCCTCCATTCAAGGTTTTCTTTTGGAAACATTTCTTTACTGCCCTCCTACCCTTTTAGGTCATTTGGCACTCGGATCACACTCTCTCGTTTCTGACTAACCAATTCAGCGTTCTTCAACTCCAAATTTCCCTGCTTTCCTAAAAGTTCTCAATAAATAATACCCATACTGTACTTTAACTTTGTTGTTTCCACTGGAAAGTTGGTCATTCTTCACTATCTTATATTCAGGTATTACTGCCCGGGAAATGTCTTTAAAGGAAAAAGAAGGAGTAAGATTATTTTTGTAGCTTTATTTCAGGAAGGCATGTATATATCACAGTCCTTGAGTGACAGAAAGAGGACAACATGCTATAAACATATTCCCTATTAAGATATGAACTTTCTTACCTGGGTAGGATTTTAAAAATACATAAATAAATGAGCTAAAACCTCATTAATTAAATTAAGAGCAACAAAGTATCTCTCAAAGAACAGGCAATCTTTTTCAATTTAGTTGCCCAATTTGGATCTTTCCAGGAACATCTGGCCCTGGTCTGGACCTCTGGTCTTTCTTTTATTTCAGGGCATACATGTGCCTTCTCTGGATAAAATTACCCTTTTTCTTTTAAAAACCAGAGCTCTACTGCCCTTTGAACTGAGTCTTAAAGCAGTGGGAAATAACAGATAAAGGACAAGAAGGTAACACGGACAATCTGGAGTCTATTCCTACTGAGAAAACATCATGGCAATTGGGACAGATCATTTCACCTGGGTTCAAATTCAACCCTCTCTAGACTGAAGAACACTATTTGACACTGACGTAACACAATAATAATTTATTTGATTATAAGTTTTTTGTTGTGATACATATATATCCACACACTTACATACGTAACAAAACAGTTGCCATTTCAACATTCTTTGCAGGCACAATTCAGTGACGTTAATGTTTATCACGCTGTTCAACCATCACAATTACTTGTTCCCAAGTTTCCCATCACCCTTAATAGCAGCTGTGTCCCCTAGTCAACGAGTCTCCCCTTCCCCTGCCCTCTGGCCCACAACTGCTAACCACTGATAAACTCTGGTCTCTATACACTTACCTAATCTAGATATTTCATGATATGAGATTTTTTTTTTTAATACAGCAATATATACTCGGCCATATAATTATAAGTATACCTACAAAAATATATTCAAAATAATAAATACATAACAACTAAATATAAACATATAAGAATGCAAAAGGGAAAGAAAAAATACCCATATATTGTCTCCTTTGTGCCACAATAGGCTGAAATCTCATTAGAAAGTAGAGATGAATCAAAGAATTACAAAGAGTAGGAAAGAAGCCAAGTACATGCTAGGACGTAAAACACAATTTAAATTAACTATATGATAGTACTATATCCTAGAAATTCTAATACCATTCAAATTAATTTCAATGTTTTTAGAAAACCCCAATAGTCAAAAGCTGTGTTTAATGCAAACAGCCATCCGAATGACCCCACTCATAAAAAAACATATATCAAAATATTCTTATTTGCTTCTAAGTACAGTTAGTGGAAATAAAAGGTAGTCCTGGGGGTCTCTGGCTGCGGATAATCCATCTATGGATTATGTGTTAATTCTGTGGACAGTTAAACCTTATCCACTGACATCCTTCACACCCAAGATCACAAGCTGCCAAGACCAGAGTTTGGTTTGAGCAGCAAGGCATATTTTTGGTATTCCACATTTTGTTTTTAATACCTTAAAATGGAGTATTTACCACCAATGGACACTACTCTCTTACACTTCTCTAGATTTGCCTCTTAAACGTCTCTAGATTTGTCTCGCACATCTAGGTTACCTGCATTTGAGTTTGGAATCCTTGTCTTGTAGAAATTCTGCAATGCAATCAAGCTCCTCCGTTGCTCCAAACCTAGAAGGGCTTTCTGAAAATTATCACCAACAAACATCTCCCCAACCAGACATCGAAGTTCTATTCCTTATCCAATACACTGCTTAAAATCCACCTCTTGCACAAAAGGCTTCCATGAGAAATTCTGCAGAGCTTAAGTCATTTTCCATCCAGTTACTTCCTGTACCTCTTATTGCTGGTTCCATTCTTCAAGTATCCACTAAAACATGATTTCCCTTTATTATTTAATTCCCCGGACCAAACACACAAAGAACACTCAATAGGTGTTTGCTGGTAAAATAGGCAACAGGATAAGAAAAACTGAAGATCGTAAGAGGCCATCACCTAGAAAAATCACTGAGAGCCTCTGCACTCCTCCAGGTGACCTGGTGATGAGTTGTTCATAACCTCAGGCTACACAGGCCAATGGAGCAATCAAAATAGAGCACTGTCTATCCCTTGGGTCAATGATCCAAAGAGGATGTTTTGCAAACCTTAATACTTCTTTAAGTGTTTGTAACGTGAAAATGCTCACAACACAGCAAAAAAATCAATCGCAAACTTCCTAAGCGTGCCTGAGCTTACAAGGTAATTTACATTTCCATCTGAGACACCCTTGGCTCCTCTTGGAAAATCACACATCCAAAATACACAGGTGCTTGGAAATGTGTAGGAATTTTTGTTGTGGTGAGGTTTGATCCTTTTTCCTAGAAAAAGACATAGTCTAGAAGAGCACTTCTAAGCAGGCCTTTTTACCTGTATCACAGGACAGGCTCTTGTTCAAGTTTCTCTAGATGAGCACGCCCCCTTGTGGGTACTTCCTGACTCACTTCTTTAGCTTGTGGAGCTGCTTCAAAGAGATATTTCCTGACAATCGTTACCTATTACCTTTAAGATCGCTAACCTAATCCTCTTCTCTCATCATATCCCTATATACAAGCTTATTTTTAAAAGTGAAGCATGGTTTTTGGTCTAAGATGTCTGAGGCACTTTAAACAACAGATTCAAACCTATCTTGAAAGGTTATAAGACTATTAATGAATATATATGTTTTTCACCCTCAAAATTAATATTAGAATCATTGACGGTAGATGTTTAAATTAATAATGTTAACTGAATAAAGGCACAATTTCAAGGGTAAAAACACAAAATGCTAATGCCTCCATGAGCTTAAACAAACACACAATAACCACACACCAATCTAAAACAGTGAGATAGGATATTAAGTATCAAATGTGTAGACAATTCAACAACCATTTATTAAGTGCCTATTACGTGTGCTAAAGTAGAAGGAAGACATTTGTTCTGATCTGGACGGCATTTAGACTGACCTGTAAAGGGGGTCCTGGATCAGAAGTTCAACAGGCAGTACGGCTGGCATTCTATTACTATTTACCCCATGAAAGGAAAAGAATATGAGCAAAAATTTAGAAGCGAGAGCCTTCAACAAGTTTATGGAAAACTGAATAAAATTGTTTGGCTAGAAAAAAAAATATCATTCTAGAAGGGAAAAAATGGAAAGTAGTTTGGGGCCAGATTTCAAGAGGCTTCCTAAAGTTACCTTAAAAATTTTTGGTTTTAATCCACAGACAGTAAAGAATCTATTAAAGTTACTGCAATTAGTGCAAATAAAAGTAGCATAGTATGTTGGCGGAACTCTGGCTATGGATATCATCTCTCTATGGATTATGCAATAAATTTTGTGGACAGTTTAACCTAATCCAACTGGCATCCTGCACACACAGGATCACAAGCCGCCAAAACCAGAGGGCAAAAAGACCAAGGCAGGTGTTTTTAGGAAAATACATCTAGGGATAGCAGATGGAATTAAAGGGGATGAAGCAAGGCTAGAAGCAGGGCAGCCTGTTGTGAAGATACTGCAAGAGTCCAGGCATTAAGGGTGAGATATAGGCTTGGATGGTGGTGAATCTACCAAGAACAAATAATAAGAAAAAAATTAACAGAACATGTATTCATTAAACAAATGTTTATCAGGTACTTATTATATGGCAAGCTAAGAAACCATGGCAAGTAAGACAGATACAGTCCCTGTCCTCCTGAAACCTATAATCTAGTGTAAGAGGAAGACATTAAAGAATCTCACTAATAATGCTATAAAGATAGTTGAGGCAGTATGATAGCTTAAAGTAAAAAAGGTGGGAGGGGATGAGGCAGTATCACCAGGATCTGAAATCAAAGAAGCAAAGGCCTTGACACAGGATCTTGGCAAACAACATGACCCAGAGTAAGAGTGACAGGACAAACGGCTAGAAAGAAAGACAGGCACCCGCCCTTGTAGAGCCCTATGGGCTCTGCTGAGGAGCCTGTACTTTATTCTTAAGAACACCTAAAAGTCACTGAAAGTTTTAAACCAGAAGCATAACAAATTCAAATTGTACTTTTAAATGACTCCCCAGATACTGTGCAGAAAACTGTCTGGAAGGGGGCAACAGCAGCAGTTGTGGGCAGACAGGTGAGAACACAACTGCAGTCATTGAGGAGAGAATGAAGGAGTTCAATTTTAGATGTGCTGGTTTAGGATACGATGGGGCAAACAAGTGAAAATGCACGACAGGCACAAGCAATTGGGTAACCAGACAGTTTGGGACATGAGAAGGGAACAGAAATATAAATTTCGGTTCATTCATTCAAAAAAGTAGTATTAAATAGTTGATGTGTCAGGTTCTCTGCTAGGCAGGGGGAACACACAGAGCAAGGAGCCTTGACTTCAGGGAGTTGGCTGCCTGGTGAAGTCCTGACTCGTGGAGAATAAAAATGACCTGGAGACAAATGCTGGGCAAAGAGAAAGAGCTGCAGCTCAAAGAAAGGAGTTCTAGTCGATCTGGAGGGGAGATAAATGAGCGAGACGACATGAAGTTATTAACTGAATTTCATCAGATAACTCGCAACCCCTCTAGGGTTTTCTGTGTTCATTTAAATGATGATTACTAAAGTGGTGCTTTCCTAGGCCCACTGTTGTGTGTTTGGAAGAACAAAGCAATGATTCTCAAACGCTGGCTTGACAAGTTTACCCCTCCTTACAGATTCTGACTGGGTATGTCTAGAATAGAGCCCCAGAATCTGTAGTTTAAAACTCTCCAAGCAAATTTCATGATTAGCCAGGTTTAGGATCCACTAGAATAAGGAATCCTTTAATGAGATAATCAAAGTGGTCTGGACAAATTCCACATTGCCAATGAAAATGTATTAGAGAATTACTGAGCTAGAAAGGACCATGGTATTATCTGGTCCAAAATATGATTTTATTGCGAAGGAATAAAGTCTAGAGAGGCTTCACATCTTCCCGAGGTCTCTGAGGTAATGGCAGAGCCTAGATTAGACATCCTGGCTCACTGCATCCTACCTCTCAATACCACCCACTCTGCAGAACAGCCTGCCCTCTATCTTCAAGAAATCTCAGTCTCACATCTTGAACTGTAAATAGTCCTTGGCATCCAACTATTTATTCACAATCTTCTAGGCTGATTAGAGTAGAGGGGGGCCAAATGAGCCTTTAAAAGCCCATAGATTGCCTTCTTCCAACTTAATTAAGCACTGATTCTTGTCTTCTAATCTTAAAACATCTTTGTTATTGATCTGTATGCATGTATGTGCATATACACACACACACACACACATTTGTCTTTTTCTGTACTGGTTTATTCTGCTGGTCTTACTAGTTATGCATGTCTCAGGCATTGCTATGTCTATGACAGGCCAACTCAGGTCATTAGCATGGTGATGTTATATGAAGACATACTTAAAAGTTTTGGTTTAGAATCCAGTGTTCTTAACACCATGGTCTGAGCCAGTTCCCAGATATGACGGCTTCTATTTGTAATCCCAGTGAGATTCCAATCTCTGGAGATACTTCCTGTTAAAAAAAGCTATAATATGGTGATTCCATGTAAGAACAGCTAGGACTATTCCAATGATAATGAAGGAATGATCTTTTTTCCTCCATTAATTCTGTTAAACACTAAAAAAATACAGAAGGCTTTACAGGGCTTTTAAATATCAAAAATTGAGGGAAGATTCACAAGACTGACAATAATAATAAAAAAAAAAAAAACCATTGCTGTTGAGTAGATTTCAACTCATAGCAATATCTAATGTTAACTAACAAGTATCATGCAAAACCGCAGGTCACTTCCATTGAAAAATAAAAACAGTGGTTTAGATTTGTTATCACTGACTTCTTGCCTCAATCTTACCTCACTTGTGACTTTAAGACAATTACAGCCTTAAAGTACAGACTGCTATGGATTTAAGGAAGACGGGGAAGGAAACCCAGCCTATTAGCTATTAAATCTTTATATGAGTACTTAGAAGCCTTTTCTGAGACAGGAAAAAGAGGTACTGCAATTGTCCAGCCATTAAGGGTTGAAAGTTCTGGACATAGATAGTGGTGAATTGAGATAGTCACCACAGACATTTAAAGAACCTTCATCAAGTTATACTGCAAAGGAATGGTGATCATCAGGCTCCGTAACTTACGTCAGTGCACAAGGTGGTGGTAATATAGTAATCCACTTAGCTAAGCTATTGACTACCTACTGATTTACGTGTAAAGTCTATAGGCTCACCCAGTAATAAGATAGTCTTAGGTACAACAAATGCGATTTTTAATATATTACAGCCAGCCCTCCGCAAGTGTAGGTTCCACATTCACAGATTCAACCAGCTGCAGATGGAAAATATTTGAGGGAAAACAAAAAAGTTCCAAACAGCAAAACTTCAACTTGTGCATGCTCAGCACTACGTTGAATCCACGGGAATGAAATGTGTCAGCATACCCTGCCGTAGCCTCCCACCATCTCAAAGATCCTCAGTCTCCTCCAGCACTCACTGTTTGAGCGTTGTTCGCCTCGTGTCTTGCTCATTCACTGCTTGTTGTGTGTACCCTCATTCCCTGAACAATACAGTATAACAACTATTTACATAGTATTTACATTGTATTAGATACTGTAAGTAATCTAGAGATGATTTAAAGTATACAGGGGGAGATGCATAGGTTATATGCAAATACCATACAATTTTAAATAAATGACTTGAGCATCTGAGGATTTTGGTATCTGCAGGGGATCCTGGAACCAATCCCCTTCAGATACCAGTGATGATTGTACTTACAATTCTAAGAAATAACTTCAAACAGAAGATAATCACTTAACAGGACAAATTTTCAGTTTGATGAAAACACTTGAATATGTACAGTCAGGTAAAAGAGAAGTCAAAGAAGTTTTTTACTTCTTTTTACTTGTATATCCATGTGCTAATCATGTTCTTGAGAAACATCACAAAACTCCAAAACAAGCAAAGTAGATTTCTAGACGAGGCTAATTACTCCTTTCCCTGTACACATAATGCGCAGACATGTACACAAGTACAAATAGAACAATCTGAGGAAAACATGTTTTTTGTGTAATTTGTTTTCTTTGATCTTAACCTACCTCTCACCCAAAAAATACAGTGATTTTGTATGATACGGTTAAACATTTACATAATAATTTCAAGATGGCGAATAAAAAGGAAAAATGTTACGTACGATATACTTCAAAAGAAGCACACAAAGTAAGACCTAACATTTTCTTTCTAAAACATGTGGCCAATTTGATGTCCCTATGTGGTAGCTAAAAAACACACACTTAAAAGTCATAGCATCTCTTTAGAGTGGTTTTGAGCACACAACATTGTATAAGACCTCCAGAGGTGCACAGTATCTAAATTTGCTCAATTAGAAATTGAAAAAAGGAAAGCTATTCACAGTGGAAAAGGCCTGATTATCTTTCATTCACTACCCTATACCAGTACTGTTTTACCTGAAAACTACTGAAATTAATTGAAAATTTAAATTACTTCATAAAAGTGGTGGGAGGTGGTGGAGAATTACTAAGCACATTAAACTGTAAAATCTGTTATTAAAAAAAGAGAGAGATGGAAACTATTTGATTTCCTGCTTGTGAAAAATGAAGAGGGGAGAAAAAGGCTTGAAACATCAAAATATATTAAGATCAAAAAACACCCCCAACCTCTTTCAATACTCTAAGAATAAAATAGTCCCTTCCAGACATAACCAAGGCTAGCTGTTTGAAAACTGATATTTATGAAATCTAGATTATGGTATGCACTGAGTCTCTTTGTTGTCCCAATGTGAGTATCTCCTCTTTGCAGCAATTGTTTTCTAAAAACACCGTAATCAGTCCTGTACCATACCCAAGAACAGCAATTGGTCAACGAGTTACGTTCATTCCAAAGGGAAGGTATCATATTTCAAATATGAAGATTAGTACCAATACACTAACCTTTTTCTTTTTTTGTATACAAACAAAACAAAATTAAAACCTGTAATCACTTTATGACATATGGCATGAGGAATTATTGATAATTATGCTAACAACATTGATATTCCATGGCAATACTGTCAAGGGAGATGGAGCTGTCAATTTGCAGAAATTATAAAGGACACAGGAATGTGCTAAACTCCCCTATGAATATGTGATCCACAAAACTCAGCATGAAGGAAACTTCACAGAATAAATAGTCCAAGTTCCTTTATACAACAGGTAGTCTTGTAATTTCAGTTACCCAAATTTAGTTAAATAGAACCAGTCACCCAACAACACAGTTCAAATTTCAGTTACCACAGTACATTAAGTAGAAGTACATAAAGTACAAACATCACTGCTAGCTTCTTAGTCCACAAATCACTGCATAAACACCAGCTGCACAACATGACTGGTGCCCAATCACGTCATTTCTTTCAAAGTCTATCAGTGATAGGTTACCATACACAGGCAGCAAACCATGTAGGTGTGTTGTCTCCTTATTTCCCAGTGACGAACTCACATGACATTTTACAAGAATGGAAAATCAAAAAGAGGGAACTCCCCCTTAGGGTTTCCACATCTTTCTCCTATGGAGTGGTTGGTGGGTCCAAACCTCTGACCTTTCGACCTTTCAGTTAGCAGCTGTGCACACTTAACCGTTACGCCAGCAGGGCTCCTTATTTTATTAATGGCTATTTAAATTTGTTAGAACAGTATATGTTACTCTAAGTTCAGCTAGTTCTTTATACAAAACTAGTTTTAACTTCCCTCCCCTCTTTTTTGTTTGTCTCCAGATCAGAAGCTTGGTTGACAGAACTAGCAACCTGTCTCACACAGGCTGCCATTTGCTCTCTCTCCTTCAGCTCTAGTAACTCATAAACACAGTAAATGAGTTCTTAATGTTTTGACCGAAATGTCTAAAGGTCACTAAACACTGTGATTTTTTACCTTTAAGACTACTTTGCACAGTTTCAGCTTGCACTGTCATTTTTTTTTTTTAACTTTTATTAAGCTTCAAGTGAACGTTTACAAATTCAATCAGTCTGTCACATATAAGTTTACATACATCTCACTCCCTACTCCCACTTGCTCTCCCCCTCTTGAGTCAGCCCTTTCAGTCTCTCCTTTCTTGACAATTTTGCCGGCTTCTCTCTCTCTCTATCCTCCCATCCCCCATCCAGACAAGAGTTGCCAACACACTCTCAAGTGTCCACCTGATATAATTAGCTCACTCTTCATCAGCGTCTCTCTCCCACCCGCTGACCAGTCCCTTTCATGTCTGATAAGTTGTCTTCGGGGATGGTTCCTGTCCTGTGCCAACAGAAGGTCTGGGGACCATGGCCGCCGGGATTCCTCTAGTCTCAGTCAGACCATTAAGTTTGGTCTTTTTATGAGAATTTGGGGTCTGTATCCCACTGATCTCCTGCTCCCTCAGGGGTCCTCTGCTGTGCTCCCTGTCAGGGCAGTCATCGATTGTGGACGGGCACCAACTAGTTCTTCTGGTCTCAGGATGATGTAGGTCTCTGGTTCATGTGGCCCTTTCTGTCTCTTGGGCTCTTAGTTGTCGTGTGGCCTTGGTGTTCTTCATTTTCCTTTGCTCCAGGTGGGTTGAGACCAATTGCTGCATCTTAGATGGCCGCTTGTTAGCATTTAAGACCCCAGACGCCACATTTCAAAGTGGGATGCAGAATGATTTCATAATAGAATTATTTTGCCAATTGACTTAGAAGTCCCCGCAAACCATGTTCCCCAGACCCCCGCCCTTGCTCCGCTGACCTTTGAAGCATTCATTTTATCCCGGAAACTTCTTTGCTTTTGGTCCAGTCCAATTGAGCTGACCTTCCATGTATTGAGTGTTGTCTTTCCCTTCACCTAAAGTATTTCTTATCTACTGAATAATCAATAAAAAACCCTCTCCCTCCCTCCCTCCCTCCCCGCCTCGTAACCACAAAAGTATGTATTCTTCTCAGGTTTACTATTACTCAAGATCTTATAATAGTGGTCTTATACAATATTTGTTCTTTTGCCTCTGACTAATTTCACTCAGCATAATGCCTTCCAGGTTCCTCCATGTTATGAAATGTTTCACAGATTCGTCACTGTTCTTTATCGATGCGTAGTATTCCATTGTGTGAATACACCACAATTTATTTACCCATTCATCCGTTGATGGACACCTTGGTTGCTTCCAACTTTTTGCTATTGTAAACAGAGCTGCAATAAACATGGGTGTGCACATATCTGTTTGTATGAAAGCTCTTGTATCCCTAGGGTATATTCCCAGGAGTGGGATTTCTGGGTTGTATGGTAGTTCTATTTCTAACTGTTTAAGATAACGCCAGATAGATTTCCAAAGTGGTTGTACCATTTTACATTCCCACCAGCAGTGTATAAGAGTTCCAATCTCTCCGCAGCCTCTCCAACATTTATTATTTTGTGTTTTTTGGATGCATGCCAGCCTTGCTGGTGTGAGATGGAATCTCATCGTAGTTTTAATTTGCATTTCTCTAATGGCTAATGATCGGGAGCATTTTCTCATGTATCTCTTGGCTGCCTGAATATCTTCTTTAGTGAAATGTGTGTTCATATCCTTTGCCCACTTCTTGACTGGGGTATTTGTCTTTTTGTGGTTAAGTTTTGACAGAATCATGTAGATTTTAGAGATCAGGCGCTGGTCGGAGATGTCATAGCTGAAAATTCTTTCCCAGTCTGTAGGTGGTCTTTTTACTCTTTTGGTGAAGTCTTTAGATGAGCATAGGTGTTTGATTTTTAGGAGCTCCCAGTTATCGGGTTTCTCTTCATCATTTTTGGTAATGTTTTGTATTCTGTTTATGCCTTGTATTAGGGCTCCTAGGGTTGTCCCAATTTTTTCTTCCATGATCTTTATCGTTTTAGTCTTTATGTTTAGGTCTTTGATGCACTTGGAGTTAGTTTTTGTGCATGGTGTAAGGTATGGGTCCTGTTTCATTTTTTTGCAAATGAATATCCAGTTATGCCAGCACCATTTGTTAAAAGGCTTTCTTTTCCCCAATTAATTGACACTGGTCCTTTGTCAAATATCAGCTGCTCATACGTGGATGGATCTATGTCTGGGTTCTCAATTCTGTTCCATTGGTCTATGTGCCTGTTGTTGTACCAGTACCAGGCTGTTTTGACTACTGTGGCTGTATAATAGGTTCTGAAATCAGGTAAAGTGAGGCCTCCCACTTTCTTCTTCTTTTTCAGTAGTGCTTTTCTTATCCGGGGCTTCTTTCCCTTCCATATGAAATTGGTGATTTGTTTCTCTATCCCCTTAAAATATGACATTGGAATTTGGATCGGAAGTGCGTTAAATGTATAGATGGCTTTTGGTAGAATAGACATTTTTACTGTGTTAAGTCTTCCTATCCATGAGCAAGGTATGTTTTTCCACTTAAGTATGTCCTTTTGAATTTCTTGTAGTAGAGCTTTGTAGTTTTCTTTGTATAGGTCTTTTACATCCTTGGTAAGATTTATTCCTAAGTATCTTATCTTCTTGGGGGCTACTGTGAATGGTATTGATTTGGTTATTTCCTCTTCGGTGTTCTTTTTGTTGATGTAGAGGAATCCAAGTGATTTTTGTATGTTTATTTTATAACCTGAGACTCTGCCAAACTCTATTAGTTTCAGTAGTTTTCTGCAGGATTCCTTAGGGTTTTCTGTGTATAAAGTCATGTCATCTGCAAATAGTGATAACTTTACTTCTTCCTTGCCAATCCGGATACCTTTTATTTCTTTGTCTAGCCTAATTGCCCTGGCTAGGACTTCCAGCACGATGTTGAATAAGAGCGGTGATAAAGGGCATCCTTGTCTGGTTCCCGTTCTCAAGGGAAATGCTTTCAGGTTCTCTCCATTTAGAGTGATATTGGCTGTTGGCTTTGCATAGATGCCCTTTATTATGTTGAGGAATTTTCCTTCAATTCCTATTTTGGTAAGAGTTTTTATCATAAATGGGTGTTGGACTTTGTCAAATGCCTTTTCTGCATCAATTGATAAGATCATGTGGTTTTTGTCTTTTGTTTTATTTATGTGATGGATTACATTAATGGTTTTTCTGATATTAAACCAGCCTTGCATACCTGGTATAAATCCCACTTGATCAGGGTGAATTATTTTTTTGATGTGTTGTTGGATTCTATTGGCTAGAATTTTGTTGAGGATTTTTGCATCTATGGTCATGAGGGATATAGGTCTATAGTTTTCTTTTTTTGTAATGTCTTTACCTGGTTTTGGTATCAGGGAGATGGTGGCTTCATAGAATGAGTTGGGTAGTATTCCGTCTTTTTCTATGCTTTGGAATACCTTCAGAAGTAGTGGTGTTAACTCTTCTCTGAAAGTTTGGGAGAACTCTGCAGTGAAGCCGTCCGGGCCAGGGCTTTTTTTTGTTGGGAGTTTTTTGATTACCGTTTCAATCTCTTTTTTTGTTATGGGTCTATTTAGTTGTTCTACTTCTGAATGTGTTAGTTTAGGTAGGTAGTGTTTTTCCAGGAATTCATCCATTTCTTCTAGGTTTGCAAATTTGTTAGAGTACAATTTTTCATAATAATCTGAAATGATTCTTTTAATTTCATTTGGTTCTGTTGTGATGTGGTCCTTCTCGTTTCTTATTTGGGTTGTTTCCTTTCCTGTATTTCTTTAGTCAGTCTAGCCAATGGTTTATCAATTTTGTTAATTTTTTCAAAGAACCAGCTTTTGGCTTTGTTAATTCTTTCAATTGTTTTTCTGTTCTCTAATCCATTTAGTTCAGCTCTAATTTTTATTATTTGTTTTCTTCTGGTGCCTGATGGATTCTTTTGTTGCTCAGTTTCTATTTGTTCAAGTTGTAGGGACAGTTCTCTGATTTTGGCTCTTTCTTCTTTTTGTATGTGTGCATTTATTGATATAAATTGGCCTCTGAGCACTGCTTTTGCTGTGTCCCAGAGGTTTTGATAGGAAGTATTTTCATTCTCCTTGCTTTCTAAGAATTTCCTTATTCCCTCCTTGATGTCTTCTATAACCCAGTCTTTTTTCATCAGGGTATTGTTCATTTTCCAAGCATTTGATTTCTTTTCCCTAATTTTTCTATTATTGATCTCTAGTTTTATTGCCTTGTGGTCTGAGAAGATGCTTTGTAATATTTCGATGTTTTGGACTCTGCAAAGGTTTGTTTTATGACCTAATATGTGGTCTATTCTAGAGAATGTTCCATGTGCGCTAGAAAAAAAAGTATATTTTGCAGCAGTTGGGTGGAGAGTTCTGTATAAGTCAATGAGGTCAAGTTGGTTGATTGTGGTAATTAGATCTTCCGTGTCTCTATTGAGCTTCTTACTGGATGTCTATCCTTCTCCGAAAGTGGTGTGTTGAAGTCTCCTACTATAATTGTGGAGGTATCTATCTCACTTTTCAATTCTGTTAAAATTTGATTTATGTATCTTGCAGCCCTGTCATTGGGTGCATAAATATATAATATGGTTATGTCTTCCTGATCAATTGTCCCTTTTATCATTATATAGTGTCCTTTTTTATCCTTTGTGGTGGATTTAAGTCTAAAGTCTATTTTGTCAGAAATTAATATTGCTACTCCTCTTTTTTTTGCTTATTGTTTGCTTGATATATTTTTTTCCATCCTTTGAGTTTTAGTTTGTTTGTGTCTCTAAGTCTAAGGTGTGTCTCTTGTAGGCAGCATATAGATGGATCGTGTTTCTTTATCCAGTCTGTGACTCTCTGTCTCTTTATTGGTGCATTTAGTCCATTTATATTCAGCGTAATTATAGATAAATAAGTTTTTAGTGCTGTCATTTTGATGCCTTTTCATGTGTGTTGTTGACAATTTCATTTTTCCACATACTTTTTTGTGCTGAGGCGTTTTTCTTAGTAAATTGTGAAATCCTCATTTTCATAGTGTTTGACTTTATGTTAGTTGAGTCGTTACGTTTTTCTTGGCTTTTATCTTGAGTTATGGAGTTGTTATACCTTTTTGTGGTTACCTTATTATCTACCCCTATTTTTCTAAGTAAAAACCTAACTTGTATCGTTCTATATCGCCTTGTATCACTCTCCATCTGGCAGTTCAATGCCTCCTATATTTAGTCCCTCTTTTTGATTATTGTGATCTTTTACCTATTGACTTCCATGATTCCCTGTTATGTGTATTTTTTTTTCAATTAATCTTAATTTGTTTGTTTTTGTGATTTCCCTATTTGAGTTGATATCAGGACGTTCTGTTTTGTGACCTTGTGTTGTGCTGATATCTGATATTATTGGTTCTCTGACCAAACAATATCCTTTAGTATTTCTTGCAGCTTTGGTTTGGTTTTTGCAAATTCTCTAAACTTGTGTTTATCTGTAAATATCTTAATTTCGCCTTCATATTTCAGAGAGAGTTTTGCTGGATATATGATCCTTGGCTGGCAGTTTTTCTCCTTCAGTGCTCTGTACATGTCGTCCCATTCCCTTCTTGCCTGCATGGTTTCTGCTGAGTAGTCTGAACTTATTCTTATTGATTCTCCCTTGAAGGAAACCTTTCTTTTCTCCCTGGCTGCTTTTAAAATTTTCTCTTTATCTTTGGTTTTGGCGAGTTTGATGATAATATGTCTTGATGTTTTTCTTTTTGGATCAATCTTACATGGGGTTCGATGAGCATCTTGGATAGATATCCTTTCATCTTTCATGATGTCAGGGAAGTTTTGTGTCAGAAGTTCTTCAACTATTTTCTCTGTGTTTTCTGTCCCCCCTCCCTGTTCTGGGACTCCAAGCACCCGCAGGTTATCCTTCTTGATAGAGTCCCACATGATTCTTAGGGTTTCTTCATTTTTTTTAATTCTTTTATCTGATTTTTTTTCAGCTATGTTGGTGTTGATTCCCTGGTCCTCCAGATGTCCTAGTCTGCATTCTAATTGCTCGAGTCTGCTCCTCTGACTTCCTATCGCGTTGTCTAATTCTGTAATTTTATTGTTAATCTTTCGGGTTTCTCCATGCCGTCTCTCTATGGATTCTTGCAACTTATTAATTTTTCCACTATGTTCTTGAATAATCTTTTTGAGTTCTTCAACAGTTTTATCGATGTGTTCCTTGGCTTTTTCTGCAGTTTGCCTTATTTCATTTGTGATGTCTTGAAGCATTCTGTAAATTAGCTTTTTATATTCTGTATCTGATAATTCCAGGATTGTATCTTCATTTGGGAAAGATTTTGATTCTTTTGTTTGGGGGGTTGGAGAAGCTGTCATGGTCTGCTTCTTTAAGTGGTTTGATATGGATTGTTGTCTCCGAGCCATCACTGGGAAACTAGTTTTTCCAGAAAATCCGCTAAAAAAAAAATGCAGTCAGATCCCTATCAGAGTTCTCCCTCTGGCTCAGGCTATTTGGATGTTAATGAAGCCGCCTGGGGAGGGTGGGGGAGGGAACAGAGAGATAGGAGAGTAGCACCTCAGAATATAGCCAGAGTTGCTTGGCTTGCTTGGAATGACTATTATATCTGAGATTCCCGTGGGGCGCGTCACCTATGTGTGCTGGCTGTGTGGAGATTGCCCCCGGGAGGTCTGGCCCGCTGGAGTCAAGGTCAGATCCTCCGCTTCCAGCCCCACGCCCAGCGTCAAGGCTCCCCTACTGGGACGGTGCACTCTTGACTCCAAAATCAGTTGCTGCCTCCCGGGGACTTCTCGTCCCTCCAGCCGCGTGGCCGTGCCGCCCCCGCGAACCAGTTGGGCCGCCTCCCGGGGTTAGTTCAGGTGGGTGGAGCAGCTCCCCGTGCTTGTGCCGTGACCGAGTGTCCCGGCTGGGACGCTGTTCTCCCCGCTCCAATACCAGTCGCTGCCTCCCAGGGACTTCTCCTATCAGCTGCGTCCCACGCCGCCCACGCGACCCAATTGGGCCCCCTCCCAGGGTTAGTTCAGGGAGGTGGAGCAGCTCTCCATGTTTATGCCGTACCTGCGTCCAGTCCAAATCCCGGCGGGATGGTTCCCTGGCTGGGACGCTGCTCTCCCCATTCCAAGACCAGTCACTGCCTCCCGGGGACTTCTCCTACCGGCTGTGTCCCACGCCGCCGCGGAACCGGCTGGTCCCCCTCCTGGGGTTAGTTCAGGGGGGTGGAGCAGCTCTCCGTGCTTGTGCCGTACCTGACTGGTACGCTGGCTCCAGGCTCTGAAAACAATCGCTGTTTCCCCGTATTAGTTCGTTCTCCGTCTCTAAATCTGTGTTTGTTGTTCAGGGTTCGTAGATTGTTATGTATGTGATCGATTCACTTGTTTTTCCGTGTCTTTGTTGTAAGAGGGATCCGAGGTAGCGTCTGCCTAGTCCGCCATCTTGGCTCTGCCTCCGCACTGTCATTTTTATAGTTTGGCACTGCAGTACAAATTATGGACTATCTGTACACCATAAAGGAAAGAAAGGGCTAAAAGAAAACCCCAGGTTAGTTGGTTCCACCCAAAGAGGAGGGTAGGACAGGGATCTTCACGTTACAATACAATACTACAGCCAGATACTAATGTTGTCCTCCTCCATGATCTTCTAAGTTATAAAATAAATAAGCAAGGCATAAATAGAGGTATAAATTTCTAAGAATGGACAATTACTAAGAATTCTTTCTCCTCATTTTTTAATATTATACCTTAAAATCCATATATCTGAATGAAGAGATGAAAAGTGCTTATTTGATTTTTGTGTACATTAGCTACTTAACCTAACATTAATTTGTAGTAACAAGGGAACATGTTAATTAAGGGGAGGAGGGTGACATGAAAAAGTTCTGTTTATTTTACATATTATAAATTGCCTACCTAATAACCACTCCATTACCCCTCCTTTGATTATAAAATTGTAATTTTGTTTGGGAAGACAATGTGTCTATGAGATTGTAATTATGAATATCCACTAAATTTCCCAGTCTCTCTTTCAGCTGGGAATGTGTGTGACCAAATTGTGCCCCTTTCACCCTACCCCCAAAATAACTAAGGAGAAGTCTGTTGAAGGGAGATTCTGGAAAAACTTCTGCATTCCAGATTAAAAAAGGGACAGATACATGTGGCACTAACCGTCTCCTCCACTCTGCCTTCCTTTCACCTTGAATGCAGATGAGACACCTAAGATTGCAGGAGCCACATTACAGTCATGAGGTAAAAGGCATGAGAGAAAGACCAAAGAGAGTCCCCGCTATGCTGGTCCCAGCATCATGAGAAAACCAAACTAATGTCAGCAACCAAATACTTCTTACTATGTGGCCAAAGGCCAGGGAGCAGGGGGACATATATAGATTTCCTAAGCTCCAGTCAGGCTTTCTACTGTTTACAGCCAAAAGTATTTCATGGACTAACCACTCTTATTTTAAACTAAATCAAATATAAATGCATCTCAACGACTAAAGAAAACAAAAACACTAATTTATTGAGGTAACAAGCTAGTTAAATATTTTTCTTGCTTTAATTTTGATTTCCACTGGTACTATGATAATGTTTGGGTGATCAATTACTTGTTTAAACATACACACAGAGACACAAAAATACCAACGCAACAAAAATTTCTAAATTTGTCTACTTTGTTTTCAAGTTTTAAAATACTGATTTATTCAGCTATATACTTCTTTCAAGGCACTGGCTGCTTCCTTTGGTACTGAGTAACAAAAATGTGAACATTCAGAAAAGTTATCAAATGTTCTACTCTTTTTATTATACTCACACACTCAACTGACAGCTTCTTTTCTGTAGCCACAACAAACAGTAGGACTGGGCCTTCATCAAGGCTCACTAACCAAAACTATGCTGGAACTACACAGACAGGACACGGGAAGCAAACTAAATACAGGTCGATTTAGAAAGCAGCTATGTGCCCTTTCCTGTCACATTGCTGAAAAAAAATTACTACGTTTCCTCTTAAAAATTATAATTTTCTGCCCCATCAGCTCATTACCTGGTGGTCTTTTCTTTGTGGGTACATGTTTTATTATTTTCAGTACTGCAGGCAAGACCTCCCAAAGTTATGCAGCAAACTGCTGTAACACAATGCCTCTGGCCCACATCACCCCTAAAGGCTGGGGCTGGGTCTCAGTCATTTTTGTAGGTTAATATTGAACGCAGTGCCTTATAAATATGAAAGTTTATTCTGAATATTAAGATATTTTCCTATCGCTTAACATGTCTAGAATATTCTGTTTGAATCATGCCTGAAGTCAATTTCTTCACTCACCACTATCTCCCTTACCATCCTCCCCTCCTCCACTGCAAGATTCTATCCAGGGTAACTAACTTGGGTGCTGCTGTTGCTGTGTACCGTTCAATCAATTCCAACTCATAGCGACCCTGAAAGGACAGAGTTGAACTGCCCCATAGGGTTTCCTAGGCAGAAATCTTTACACTAGGTCTTTTATCCCATGCAGTAGCCAGTGGGTTTGAACTGCCAACCTTTCGGTTAGCAGCTGAGCTCTTAACCATGAAGCCATCAGGGTAGTTTTCTGTTTCTTAGACTGACTAAAGTAAAGGTCACATGGCAAAGACTATGGTGTTTATGACTGTCAGTGGTAGCCACAAAGCACTTGACCACCCATTTTCACTTTTGTTCCCTGTAACAACCCTGTTAGGGAGTAAAATACCACTATTCTCATTTTGGAGCCCTGGTGGCTCAGTGGTTAAGAGCTCGGCGGCTAATCAAAAGGTCAGCAGTTCGAATCCACCAGTTGCTCCCTGGAAACCCCATGGGGCAGTTCTATTCCGTCCTATAGGGTCACTACGAGTTGGAATCAACTCAAAGACAACAGTTTTTTGTTTTTTGGTTTATTCTCATTTTAAAATAAGGAAACTGAGGCTTTGCATGTTAAACAATTCGTTAAGTTCACAGAACATAACTGACTATGGTATCTCTCTCTTTCCACTGCATGGCAAATCTTCTCAAACTTCACCTTTATTCTCCCTAATCAATCCATTCCTCTTTGGTGTTTGACTTCACTACATCACAGAAACCATCCTTGCCCAGGTAAAAGTCTCCAGGAGCCAAATTTAACACCCAGGTTTCTTAGCTGTCTTCTCAGCGGTATTTGACTCAGATGATTGCTTTCTTTTAAACTCTTCTGCTGGCTCCCTAGACACTCTCCTGGTTGTACCTCTCTGCCAGGCTGACTACTACTTTTCAGTCTTTTTTGCTAGCTCTTCCTCCTCCCAACTTCTATGTGTTGAACTGTCCCAGGGTTCAGTTTTCAGATCTCTATCTACTCTCATTACATAAGTAAGCTCAACTACTCACATAGATTGATATTCCATCTGATATCAATAATTTCCAAATGGGTATCTCCTGCCTGACCTGCCCATGAGCTTCAGGCTCACATAACCAACTCCACAGTTATTATTTCCACCTGCAGTATCAAGTTTTTCACTGGAAACCTTCTTGTCCAAGATGATGAGTGGTTGGTTAAAATTTTGAAAAGTTGAAAATTCGTAGGCAAAGGAGTAATCATTAAGAAAAAAAAAAAAAAAAGACACGTACCTTAAACACTTTTTTTTTATAACACAAATTTTATTCATTAGCAAATCTTTTCATGTGGGACCATGGTCTTTTCTTTGACTACGGGTCCATGGATAAGTGTTCCATATCATCCCTCTTGTATGACTATAACACACTGAATTATCCCATGATTTTCAGTTTCATTTTATCTAAAATAGAACAGGAATATAAAGACACTAGCAAAGCATTCTGAATTCTTCTAGATGTTTTACTATTTTTCCCAATCTTTTACAGTTGGCTTGCCCATATTCAATTCTACATCAGTTTTTTTATAACTAAACTCTGCTTTTTCAAGTCTTTTCACTTAATTTTCAAATAGACAACTCTCTTTTTAAACTCAAAATTCATCAGTTTACACAAGATTTAAAAGATTACGTAATTACAATGATAAAACCGACCACCATAAGACAGTAGCATATATATCATCCACCCGCAAGGAACAGAGAGCGTGGCACATAAAAGGTGCCAACTGGCTTTGAGTGTCTGGGTGCTACTGGCATCAGATAGTTCGTTTATAATAAAAATGAAAATCAATGATTAAGACCAGTCCATTAACTGGAGGCGGGTTAAGAAAAGTCTTGATTTCCACTTCCCAACAGGAAGCAATACATTCTCCAGCTGCCCTCACCTTTGTTAGTGTCAATACTCAAATGCTCAAGATAAAACCTTCAATCTGTCCAGCTAAAACGTTCTTCTCTTCCTCACCAGGATATAAGGCATCGATAATTCTTGTCCCTCTAGGAACGCTCCAAATATATCCTGGAAGTATCTCCATCTCCATCCCTATCACCACAGTCCAAACCGCCATCATCTTTCAACTGTGATACCTTCCTGAACAGTCTTCTCACTTCTACTCTTGCCTCCCACTTTGATCTTTTCTCTATGTAGGAAACCCAGGAAAACTTTGTAAAATATGAATGATACAGCATTGCTTCCCTGCTTTAAACTCATCAGTGGCTACCCGTTATTCTTGAAATAAGATCCAAGCTCCTTGCCACAATCTGCCATTGTGTGTCGTCAAGTCGATTTCAACTCATAGCGACACCATGTGACAGAGAAGAACTGTTCCAGAGGGTGTTCTTGGCTGTAATCTTTAAGAAAGCAGATCACCAGGTCTTTTTCCTGAGGAGCTGCTGGGTGGGTTTAAACCACCAACCTTTCAGTTATCGGCTGAACACTTAACTGTTGTGCTCAACTGCCATGATCTACCAGATTCTAAAGGAGCGAGCCCCTCTCTCTAACTTTGTCCCATACCAGTCTCCCCTTATTCACTCTGCTTTAGGCATACTGACTCCCCTTCTCCATTCCTCCAGTATGCCAAGTCTCCTCTCCCTCACCCCATCAGGGCCTCTGCACATGCAGTTCATTCTTCCTGGAACACTCTTTCACTGACTTTTCATAAAACTTACTTCTTCTTTTTCAGGTATTTCCTCAAATGTTATTCCCTCATAGGGGTCTCTGTTGGGCATCTTAACTAAAGGAGTCTTCCTTCCAATACTCATATCCAAGTTATTCTTTTTCATATCATCTTAATTTTTTTTCCTTCATAGCAGTTATCGAACATAGTAACTATCTTAACTATAGGATTATATGTTTCAGTATCTAGACACTAAAATGTAAGCTCTCATTTTAGTATAAACTTCACCATCTTGCTCATCATTGTTTTCGTACCATCCACCTCTGTACCAAGATTAGTGGCTCAATAAATCTTTTCTGAAACAATGAATTAACTAAATAAGACCAGCTGAAGACATTCCCCATAATATCAATTGATATTCCCATGCATAAAATCCTAATCTGATGTCCACAAAAAAAGACCTGTACAAAAATGTTCTTGGAGCTTTATTCATAATAGTAAAAGACTGGAAACAAACAAAACGTCCATCAAGAGGAGCATAAATAAATTACAGTATGAATACACAGGGGATATTATTCAGCAATAAAAAAAAGAACCAGTGATATAATGTCTCAAAAACATTTTTTGAAAGAAGCAAAACAGAAAGGAGTACATTTTGTATGAACCCATTTATATAAAATTCAAGAAGCAGGTGAAATTCATTTATAAAGATAAAAATCAGAATAGTGGCCTCTAAAGGGTAGGGATTAACTAGAAGGGAACTAGAAATATTCTATATCTTCACAGGTTGATAGGTTACAAAGGCGTATACGTTAATAAAAACTGATTAAATGGTTCACTGTACACAAATTTTATCACATTTTTTTTAAACATAACAAAAATCCCTGCTCATCCAGGTATCACACAGAATGCAGAAACCCAAGAAACAGAGCCATACAACTATCTACTGTCACTGAGATTTACTTATCAATTTATTCATTTGGCTCTAAAATCCTACTTGTCTCTGGAAGAAAAATAAAAAAGTGTGGACCAAACTCATCAATTGTCTCACGTGGCAACAGCCTAAGAACATATCTAATATTATCAAAGATGATTTATTATGCATTTACGTACGGGTAAACCATATAAAACTACAAAAGAAAGCATACACCTTTATATAAGCAACTGTACAAGGACTAATCGTCAAAGAATATTAATGAGGTACTGAGGTGCATCAAACGGCCATGTGATGTGAGCTGTTCATCATGAACTGTGTGCTCACTACCTCCAAGTTACAAGGCTGAGCATGAATGCTGGGGTTTTCAACTTCTTTTTACATCCCAAAACACCTAAGGAATGCTACACATGAACTCATGATGGCAAACTAATGTGTGAAAGCAAAAACAGAATGGCAGAACAGGGAACAGACACATGTAATTAGAGTGTATTAATAAACCTATAAATCCAATATACACATTTCCTTACCCACATGCCCAAAACCCCTGAATAGCCACATAAAAAATCAGCACCTAGACTTGCAGTCGGAACAGCAGTCTGAGCCACATCTAGCTACTGAGCACTGAAAACGTGGCTACTGCAAGTGAAAAGCTGATTTTTCAACTTTATTAAATTTTAATTTTGAAACAGATACTCAATTCAATTAATGAAAAATTTTAAGTATGTCTGGAATAATTGAGTATGTAAATCTACGTTTTCAACTGTTTTAAGAAATTGAAATAGAGAGGACATATTTGCTGTAAGTGTAAAAGACACACGGTTCTTAAAGACTTAATACAAAAAAGGAATGTAAAATAGCTCAATAGTAATTTTTTTGTACATTACATGTGGAAATATTTTGGATTCAGTGGGTTACGTAAAATATTTTAAAATTAATTTCACTGGTTTCTTTTTATTTTCAATGCAGCTGCTGGAAACTTAGAAGTATATATGTGGCAAGCACTTATTTCTACTGGATAACAATGGTCTAGAAGCTTATGTATCTAAATACAGATAAAAGATAAAAGATACCATTATGATGTATTAATTATTAATATTTCAAATACTTCCTGACCTTTTCACTTGATTGTCTTCTTTTCTTTAGTTGAATGAAATCTGTTTCCACCCTTTCTGCCAGCTCTAGTTTCCTCTTGTTTCTTTTAAATGCAGCTAAACTGAATCCTATAAAAGAAACATTAAAAATAACATTTAAGAAGAATTAGGGCAACAGGGTAGACTAGGTACCCTGAAGAGCCTTCCCAGAACAAAATCCTTAAGAATGTTGGATAAAGAGTTAATTTTTTTTTTTTTTTCCCAATATACACTGAGGTTGTAAATGAAGAAGAGAAATAACCTAAGGCTAAAGAATTGTTAAAAAGGTAAAATCCAGACAGACAAGTAAGTAAGCCCTGAGGTAGACGCTACCCAGAGGTTTCTGCTAATTCATGTCACTTCCCCCTTTGCCTTTGAAGGACTCTGCATAGAGGACAGAAGATGAAGCCTGGTGACAGTGCAGCATGAGAAAACATATTGGAGATTATGCATACTAAAAGGAGGGAACCCCAAAGAGTGATATGCCCAGTGAAACAGAGAACTAGAAAAAATTTTTCACATACCACCCAAAAATTGTAACCTTGCAAGTCTCAGCTTTGGCTCTAAATGTTAAGGGAGAAAGCCTTCTTAGAAAATTTATGGTCAAGAAGGTCAGTCAGAAAGTTTAGAGAATTCATATTAACTGTGTGGCCTAAAAAATAAATAAATAAAAGCCAGAAGTGATCTCAGTGTGGTAGCCCTTCAGAAAGCCTCCGGGCACAAATGCAATACTCATACTCCCTGGAAAAAGATACCTCAACTTACCCAGACTTTAAAGAATTCCAAGGCTTCAACTAACATGAGCTCATAGCTTTAAAGAAAAAGTTGCAAAACCACATGAGAAATAAACCACCAAGAATAAAATTCAGCCACATATCAGAAAGCAGAATCTGACCTGCAAGGACCTCAGTTACTGGAATAATCAGACACAGAATATAAAACAAATTAAAATAAGAAATAAAAGACATTGAAAATACAATTAAGGAGCAAAAGACAATAAAATGACCAAGCCAACTTAAGAATGAAAAGAACTTCTAAAAATAAAAATGTATATAATTGAAATTTAAAACCCTGATATTTAGATTTTAATAACCAGTCAGATCTAGCTGCTAACAGAACTCACAAACTGGAATATAACACTGAAAAGGTTATTGAAGTTTTCTGATAATGACAGACTAAGTTATTCAGAGTAATAGTTCCACTGAGAAAAAAAATACTAAAAATTATGGATAAAATATGAAAAACACCACCTTAAAAACACTGAAAACTTCACAAGATATACCAAGCTAAATCCTGGGAGTAAACTGAGGACTAAAGCCAATGTTGCAGTGTTAAACGGTGTCAAGGGCAGCAGAAGTCAAGGCTCACATCCTGTCTAAGGTGGGGAGACCGACAGAAGACATTCCTCATAGCAAACTGGGAATGGAAAGGGCTACTACCCTCACACTAAGGATGACGCAGAACTCAGCAAGTCCATCCCTATCCCCTATCCCAATACGAAGCACATGCAGAAACGATTATCCTAGATCATAGCATAGAGTGAGGGGGAAAGAGAGGGGAGTGTATTCAGAGAACAAAAAACCTATCCCTGAGAGGTTGTATACTAATTTGAACTGGAAATCGATAACAGAAAGATAAGAGTAAAATCTCCAAACTCCTGGAAAAACATACTTCTACATAATCCATGGATCAAACAGGAACTCATAAGGTAAATTTTAAAATCCATTAAACGGAAAAAAATTAAAATACGACATACCAAAACGTGAGACACTTAAAGCTGCGCTGAGAAACTGACAGCACCGAACCTGTATGTTAGACAAGAAGTCAAGTCTCAAACCAATAATCTCACTTCCCACCTCAGGAACCTAGAAAGGAACCGCAGACTAAACCCAAAGCAAGCAGAAGTCAGAGCAAGTAAGGGCCGACGTCAACACAACCAAAAACAGAAACTACGGAGAAAAAGCAAAGAAGGGCTGATTCTTTGAAACTATCAATTGACAAACTTCACGCAAGGCTGAAAAGAAAAAACAACAATGTCCCACGTGAAAACAGACAGAAATTGCCCATATGAGGAATGAAACAGGACTCTTACAGAACCTGTAGACATCTAAAGGACAATAAAGAAATAATATAAAAAACTATACGTACATAAATTTGGCAATTTGAATGAAATGGACCAATTTCTCAAAGAATACAGACCACCACGACTCACCCAATATGAAATAATTTGAGTAGCCCCATAAATATTAAAGAAAATAAATTTGTAATTAAAAACCTGCCCCCCAAAACAAACAAAACAATCTGCCCAAAAATACTTCAGTCACAGATGGTTTCATTGGAGAATTCTATGAAACACTTAAAAAAATACCACAATTTTACATAAATAATGCACGCCCTCTATGTTTGCCGGCCACATTCTCCCCCACTCCCTATAGGCGGCACCCTCTTAAGTGTCCCTTGCCAATCCTCTTCCAGGGTTGCTGTAAAAAAATTAGCATAGCGTGTTTACAAAAATACCTGGGGGAGAGGAGGCATGGCTGGTAAACAAAAGCAGAAGACACAACTGCACCTTATTTTCATAAAATACAGTAATTAATACCAATTCTGAAGAATCTTCTCCAAGAAACACAAGAGGAGAGAATACCAATCTTTTTTTTTTTTTAAATGAAGCTAGTATTTGCTTAACGAATGTGAAGAGGATTGAAAGCACTTACTGGTAAAGATCAAAGACTACAGCCTTCAGTATGGACTGTACCTCCCCATAAAGAAAACAAAAACTCTGACAACTGGACCAATAAGCAATTTATCATGATAAATGGAAAAAATATTGAAGTTGTCAAGGATTTCATTTTCCTCAGATCCATCATCAACACACACAGAAACAGTAGTCAAGAAATCAAATGACTTATTATATTGGGCAAATCTGCTGTAAAAGACCTCTTTTAAGTGTTTAAAAGCAAAGATGTCATTTTGAGGACTAAGGCTCACCTTACCCAAGCCATGATATTTCCAATCACTTCATATGCATGTGAAAGCAGGACAATGAATAAGGAAGACCAAAGAATTAACACATTTGAATTATGGTGCTGAGGAAGAATACCAGTCCCTGGAGAAGGACACCATGCTCGGTAAAGGATGAAGACCCTCAATGAGACGGATTGACACAGTGGCTGCAACAGTAGGCTCAAAGACAGCAACCATTGTGAGAATGGTACAAGACTGGGCAACATTTCATTTTGTTATGATAGGGTGGCTATGAGTTGGAACCAACTACATTGCACCTAACAACAGTATTTTCCTGATACCAAAACCAGACAAAAATAGTACAAGAAAATAAAAGCACAGAACAATGTCCCACATGAAAACAGGCACAAAAATGCTTACCAAGTATTAGCAGAGAAAATTAAGCAATATATAAAATGAATATACACCATGACCAAGTGGGGTTTATTGTAGGAATGCAAGGTTGGTTCAATATTTGAAAGTTAATCAATAAAATCCATCATATAAACAGGCTGAAGAAGACAAATCACATGATCATATCAATCAATGCAGCAGAAAAGGCATGATAAATTTTAACACCTGCTCATGTTTTTTTTTAAAACTCTCATAAAAATAGGAATAGAGAAAAACTTCCTCAACTTGATAAAGAGCATGTACCAAAACAACAATAAATCAAACAAGGCAAAAAACACTATAAATAACATCATACGTAACGTTCAATACTGAATGCTTCCCCCAAACTCAGGCAAGGATGTCTACTCTCATCACTCTTATTCGGCGCAGTGCTAGAAGTTCTAGCAGTTATAGCTAGCCAGAAAAAGAAATAAAAGGCATACAGATAGGAAAGGAAAAAAATAGCCGTCTCTATTTGCAGATGACTTGACTGTCTACATAGAAAAAAATCCCCAACGGAATCTATAAAAAAAAACTCCTCGAACTAATTTTACTATGAGTTTAGTATGGTTATAGGACACAAGAAAAACTTTAAAAAATCAATTACATTTCTACATATTAGCAATGAACACAGACACCAATATTTAAAATACAATACCGTTACAATTGTTTTTTTAAAAATGAAACACTTAGGTATGAATCTAAAAAAGCAAACACAGGGCTTCCACGCTAAAACCTACAAAATCTAAAGTAAGAAATCAAAGAAGACCTAAATAAATGGGAAGATATATAATGTCCATCCTTCCATCAACTCAATTAAGATTTGTATTGTCTCTAATTTGGTATACAGGTTAAAGCAACTCCCACCAAAACATAAACTAGATTTTTATATATCTATCTATCTATACAGATAGATAGATAGATAGATAGACAGACAGACAGACAGACAGACAGATAGATATAGACAAGAAGATTCTAAAATTTGTAAAGCTGGGCAAAGGAACTACGATAGATCAATTTGAAAAAGAAGAATAAAGTGAGTAAGTCAATGTTAGGACTTATAGTTATATTAATGTGTGGTGTTGAGGAATAGACACATGGATCAACGGACAGAATAAAAGATCAAGAAACAGACATGCACAAATATGTCCAACTTTTTTTTTAACAGTGTCAAAGCAATTCAATGGCAAAAGTATCTTTTTCAACAAATGGTGATGGAACAATTGAACATATAAAGGCAAAAAAAATGAACCTCATCCTAATTCACACTTACACTGCATACAAAATTAACTCAAAATGAATCACAGATTTAAACATTAAACACAAAACTGTAAAAGTTTTGTTGTTATTGTTAGGTGCCAACGAGCTGGTTGTGAATCATAGCAACCCTATATCCAACAGAACAAAACACTGCCCAATCCTGCACCGTCTTCACAGTCATTGTTATGCTTGAGCCTACTGTTGCAGCCACTGCGGGAATCCATCTCATTGAGGGTTTTCCTCCTCTGCACTGACCCTCTACTTTTCCAAGCATAATGTCCTTCTCCAGGGACTGGTCTTTCCCGATAACATATTCAAAGTACGTGATAAGAAGTTTCGCCATCCTCGCTTCAAAGAGGACTCTGGCTTTATTTCTTCTAAGACAGACTTATTCATTCTTCTGGCAGTCCATGGCATATTTAATATTCTTTGCCAATGCCATAATTCAAAGACATCAATTTTTCTTTCATCTTCCTTATTCATTGTCCAGCTTTCACATGCATATGAGGAGACTGAAAATATCTTGAACTGGGTCAGGTGCACCTTAGTCCTCAAAGCAACATCTTTGCTTTTGAACACTTTAAATAGGTCTTTTGCAGCCGATTTGCCCGACGCAGTACATCATTTGGTTTCCTGACTGCTGCTTCCATGGGCGTTGATTGTGGATCCAAGTAAAATGAAATCTTTGGCAACCTCAATCTTTTCTCCATTTATCATGATGTTGCTTATTTGTCCAGTTGTGAAGATTTTTGTTTTCTTTATTTTGAGGAGTAATCCATACTGAAAGCTGTAGTCTTTGATCTTCATCAGTAAATAAAAATTTTAGAAAAAAAAAATTCTCATTTCCTAAGAAATTCTTCAGGATCTAGAGCTAGGCAAAGAGTTCTTAGGCTCGACATTAAAAACAAAACTCATAAAAGAAAAACAGATTTAATTGGATTTCATCATAATTAAAACATTTCTTCTGCAAAAGACTCTGTTAAGAGATGAAAAGACAAGCTACAGACTGAGAGAAAATATTTCTAAACCACATAAATAGAATATACATATATGTTTGTGTGTGTATATATATATATATGTATATATATGTGTGTGTGGTATGTGTATATGTGTATGTGTCTGTATATATATGTATGTGCATGTATATATATGTATACATACACACACGTATGTATATATATAAAATGCTCTGGTTGTTTGGTGCCATCGAGTTGGTTCCGACTCATAGTAACCCTATGTACAACAGAACGAAACACTGCCCAGTCCTGTGCCATCCTCACAATCGTTACGCTTAAGCCCATTGTTGCAGCCACTGTGTCAATCCATCTCATTGAGGGTCTTCCTCGTTTTTGCTAACCCCTCTAATTTATCAAGCATGATATCCTTCTCCAGAGACTGATCCCTCCTTACAACATGTCTAAAGTCTGTTGAGACATAGTCTCACCATCTTTGCTTCCAAGGAGCATTCTGGTTGTACTTATTCCAAAACAGAGTTTTTCGTTCTTTTGGCAGTCCATGGTATATTCAATACACTTCTCCATCATATATACATATATACGATTCATATCCAGAAACTATAAAAACCTCACAACTCAATGACAAAAAGAAAAATAATCCAATGAGAAAGCCGGCAAAAGACATAAACAGACTTTTCACTGAAAAAAATACACAGATGGAAAATAAGCATGCAAAAAAGATGTTCAACACCATTATCCAGAGTAGAACTGCCCCATAGGGTTTCCAAGGCTATAATCTTTACAGAAACAGACTGTTACATCTTTCTTCCACAGGGCAGCTAGAGGATTCGAACCACTGACCTTTCAGTTAGCAGCCGGCACTTAACCACTGTGCAGATTAAAACTACAAGGAGATACAACAACACACTCATCAGAATGTGTGAAATAAAAAGCAGTGACAACACCAAATACTGGCATGGATATTCAAAACCTGGATCACTCATAAACTGCTGGTAGGAATGTAAAATGGTCCAGCTACTCTAGAGAACACTCTGGCAGTTTTCCAGCTAAACATGTAGCTGCCATATGACCCAGCAACTGTCCTCCTGGGCATTTATCTCAGAGGACAAAAACCTATACACAAATGTAAGGAAGAAGTAAAACTATCCCTATATTTGCAGAGAACTACAAAAAGGAATTCAGGAAAGCAATGTCATTTAAAAAAAAAAAATTATATATAATAGCCCCTAAAAAATAAAATACTTAAGAATGAATCTAACCAGGGACGTAAAAGACCTATACAAAGAAAACTACAAAACACTATTGCAAGAAACCAAAAGAGACCTACATAAACGGAAAAATATATCCATTTCATGGATAAGTAGACTCAACATTGTGAAAAGGTCAGTTCTATCCAAAGCAATCTACAACACAATCCCAATCCAAATACCAAAACAGCATTCTTTAACAAGATGTAAAAACTAATCATTAACTTCATATGAAAAGGAAAGAGACCTCGGATAAGTAAAGCACTATTAAAGAAGAATAAAGTCAGAGGCCTTGCATTGCCTGACCTCAGAACCTTCTATAAAGCTATGGTAGTCTGAACAGCCTGGCACTGTTACAAAGACAGGCACATTGACCAACGGAACAGAACTGGGAACCCAGATATACTTATGGTCACGTGATCTTTGACAAAGGCCCAAAGTCTATTAAATGGGGAAAAAACAGTCTTTTTAACAAATGGAGCTGGCAAAACTGGATGTTCACCTGTAAAAAGAAAAAAAAAAAAAATGAAACAGGACACATACCTCACGCCATACACAAAAACTAATTCAAAATGGATCAAAGACCTAAACATAAAATAAAAAATTACAAAGATCATAGAAGAAAAAATAGGGCCAATTCTGGAGGACCTAATACACAACATAAATAGGACATAAACCATTAATTAATAATACACAAACAGCAGAAGATAGATAACTACGATCTTCTAAATATTAAACACTTACACTCATCAAAAGACTTCACCGCAAGAGTAAAAAGAGAATCTACACCCTGGAAAATTTTGGCGATAACAAATCCAACAAAGGTCTGATCTCTAAAATCTATAGGAAAGTCCAACACCTCTACAACAAAAAAGCAAACGATCCAATTAAAAAACAGCCAAAGGATATGAACAGACACCTCACCAAAGGAGACATTCAAGTGGCTAACAGACACATGAGGAAATGCTCACGATCATTAGCCATTAGAGAAATGCAAACCAAAACTACTATGAGATACCATCTCACTCCAACAAGGTTGGCATTAATCCAAAAAACACAAATTAATAAATGTTGGAGATGTTGTGGAGAGACTGGAACACTTATACACAGCTTGTGGGAATGCAAAATGGTACAACTACTTAGGAAATAGGTTTGGCCCTTCCCTAAAAGCTAGAAATAGAACTACCATATGATCCAGCCATCCCACTCCTTGCAATATATCCTGGAGAAATAAAAGCTTTCACACGAATAGATATATGCATACGCATGTTCATTGGAGCACTGTTTACAAGAGCAAAAAGATGGAAACAACCAAGGTGCCCATCAATGGATGAATGGATAAACAAAATATTGTACATTCACACAACGGAATATTACACAACAATAAAGAACAATGATGAATCCATGAAATATCTCATAACACGGGAAGATCTGGAAGGCATTATGCTGAGTGAAATTAGTCAGTCAGTTACAAAAGAACAAAGATTGTATGAGACCACTATTATAAGAACTCAAGAAAAGGTTTAAACACAGAAGAAAACATTCTTTGATGGTTACAGGGTGCGGAGGAAGAGAGGGGTATTCACTAATTAGACAGTAGACAAGAATGATTTTAGGTGAAGGGAGGGACAATACACAATACAGGGGAAGTCAGCGCAACTGGACTAAACCAAAAGCTAAGAAGTTTCCTGAACACAACCAAATACTTCAAGGGACAGAGTAGCAGGGGCAGGAGTCTGGGGACCATGGTTTCAGGAGACATCTATGTCAACTGGCCTAACAAAGTTTATTAAGAAAACATTCTGCATCCCACTTTGGTGACAGGTGTCTGGGATCTTAAAAGCTAGGAAGCAGCCATCTAAGATGCATCAATTGGTCTCAACCCACCTGGAGCAAAGGAGAATGAAGAACACTAAAGACACAAAGGAAAATAAAAGCCTAAGAGAAAGAAAGGGCCACATAAACCAGAGACTCCATCAGTCTGAGACCAGAACTAGATGTTGCCTGGCTACCACCAAGGACTGTCCTGACAGGGAACACAACAGAGAATCCCTGATAGAGCAGGAGAAAAGTGGAATGCAGACTTCAAATTCTAATAAAAAGACCAGACTTAATGGTCTCAGAGACTGGAGGGACCACAGAGGTCATGGCCCCCAGAGTCTCTGTTAGCCCAAAACTAAAACCATTCTCAAAGCTAACTCTTCAGTCAAAAGATGAGACTGGACTCTAAGACATAAAATGATACTGGTGAGGAGTGCGCTTCTTAGCTCGAGTAGACACATGATACTATGTGGGCAGCCCCTGTCTGGAGGCGAGATGAGAAGGCAGAGAGGGACAGGAGCTGGTTGAATTTAAACAGGAAATACAGGGCAGAGAGAAGGAGTGTGCTGTCGCATTGTAGAGGGAGTAACTAGGGTCACACAGCAATGTGTGCAGGAACATTCATGGAATCATCAATACTAATGGCAAAGCCGAGGAAGAAACTGAATGTCCATCTATAAAAAAACAGTGTATGGTAAAGTGCCACTCAGCGGTTGAAAAAAAAATCAATTGACCTACATGTATCAACATGGGCATATTTCAAAATATATTTTGCTGATTGACAAAAAATACTATTATACTATTTAATAACTTACAAAAAGAATAATACCACATGTAGCATTAGGGTGGGTACACAGCGCATGTATATAAAAACACAAAAACAGAGAGGTGCAAATCAAACTCAGAACCATGGTTACCAGAGTGGACAGGGGAAGCTGGGAATGGCAAAGGAAGTAAAGAAAATGTTTAGGTTTACCTGGAATATTTCAATTTCTAAAAAGATAACATATTTCTGTACCACACAATTAAAAAGTAATAAATATTATCCTTAAATAATGAACTCTCCTTTATAACGTAAAATTTGTTACCTAAAGGTGTAAATTCACGAATCATAGATTCCAGCTCCCAGATACGAAGAATTAGCTTATGTCAAATTAATCCACAGACCAATAACAATTACAAACTATGGACAGAACTAAAAAAGTAAAATAAAAACTATTTGAAGGAGAGTGACCAAAACCTGGCAGAAATAAGAGGAGATTTGATCACTGAAAGAAGGGAAATACACTGGGTGAGAAACACATTTCTACAGTTTTTCCCATGAGGCACTTCCCAGTCTATGAGATATACAGAAAACTGAGCTTAAGCAGAAACCACAGTCTTATTAGCCTGAGATGAAGGACCCTGGGGCTACTATATCAAACCAAAAAGACCAAATCCTTTGCTGTCGAGCCAGTTAAGAGTCATAGCTACCCTACTGGACACAGCAGAACTGCCCCATAGGGTTTCCAAGGAGCAGCTGGTAGATCTGAGCTGCCAACCTGTTGGTTAATAGCTAAGCTCTTAACCATGCTTAATCCCAGGCTCTGAGGCTCCTATAAACCAGCTGGAAATTGAAGGAAGAATCCTGGAAATCAGAAAGCTACAGAAAGGGGAGCCCCAATATCCCCTCAAATCCTTTGATGTGTCCTTAACTACCCTTGCAGGATGTATGATTCCATGAAGTCTAGTAAGAAAACAACAGCTGAAAAGCTAATGGAGATTTTGGAAATTGCCCACTGTAGCAAAGAGAGAGTTTAAAGTTTGAGGCTTTCCACTAAAACTCCAGAAAGGCCTTATCTTAGGACTAAAGATCACATGGTAGTACTAAAGAAATAACTATAGAACAAAGAGCAAAGCTGAAATAGACTGACTTTAAGAAAACCTAAGACCAAGTTGTAATAAAATAAGGTGATTCACAAATAACTGAATTACATACTAGAACAAAACTCAATATTCTTCAAAAGAAAATAACAGAATCCATAAGTCTCTAAAATTTATCAACCATGATGTATAGTTAATAATTTAAAAAATGTATTAGACATGCAACAAAATAGGAAAATGGGATCCAGGGTCAAGGGAGAAAAATCTATTAATAGAAACTGACGCACACAAGACCTAAATTTCAAAATTAACAGTAATGTTTTTAAAATAACAATGATAAATATGTTAATGTGGAGCTAACAGGTGAAGATGTGGAGAATTTCAAGAGATATGAAAACTAAAAAAAGAAAAAAGAAGAACCAAATGGAAATCTTAGAACTGAAAACACTGTATTGTAACTTTAAAAAAAAATCATTGCATATGATAAGCATCAAATTGGACAATGCTGAAAAGGTCAGTGAATTTCAAGGATAGGTCAAAAGAAATTATACAAGCTAAAGCACAGAGAGAAAAAAAAGATTTACAAAATGAAAGCCTCAATAACATGTGAGACACTATATTTTAACACAAGTGTAACCGAAGTTCAAGAAGCTTAATTCTATGGGCATGAAAAAAAAAAAATCCAAAGAAAGAGTGTTCAAAATTTTTCCAGATTTCATAAGAATTTTAACCCACAGATTCAGAAAGCACAGCAAAAACTGGACACAAGGAAAATCGCACCTAGTAATATCATGGTCAAACTGCTGAAAACCAAAGATAAAGAACAAATCTTAAAGGCACTTAGAGAAAATAAGACACAACATTCAGAAAAACAACGTAAGAAAGATGGCTGACTTCCCATCAGGAACAATGGCATCTTTACCGTGCTGAACAAAAAGTCCATCAGCCTAGAAGTCTACATCAAAAAAAAAAACTTTTTTTTTTTTTATATTGATGGCAAAATAAAAATTTTTCAGATACTGAAAACTGGGAGAATTTTTCACCAGCACAACCAAACTACCAGAAATGTTAAAGGAATTTCCAGGCTGAAAGAAATGATACCAGATAGAAATTCCTATCTACATGCAGGGAAGACATATTAAATATGTGTAAAAACACTGGAAATTTAAGAAACTATTTTAGGATGAGACATTTTAGAATATGCCTCAGAAGCGGATTCTAAAATCTTCTGGGACACTCTTGGGTGGCAGAGGGGTGGGGGGACCCTACAAAGTATGCCTCCCAAAAAGGTAATCTAATATAAAGCATATCATTAACCCACATTAACATGTAATATAATTTTTTACTGAAGATTAGGCAATAAGCATAATGTAAGATGGAACTTTCTTTTCATTTCTTTTTAATTTAACTGTGCTTTAAGTGAAAGTTTACAGTGTAAATGTGTTTCTCATTCAAAAATTTATACACAGACTATTTTGTTACACTGGTTGCAATCCCTGCAATGTGTCAGCACTCTCCCACTTTCCCATTACACCATAGGTTCCCTGTGGCCATTCATCCAGTTTTCCTGTCTCCTCCTGCCTTCTCATCATTGCTTTTGGGCAGGTGTTGCCCATTTGGTCTCCTATACTTGACTGAACTAAGAATCATGTTCCTCACATGTGTTATTGTTTGTTTTGTAGCCCTCTCTAATCTTTGGCTGAAAGGTAAACTTCAGGAGTGGCTTCATTTCTGAATTAGAAGAGTGTTTGGGGGCCATAGTCCTGGGGCTTCCTCCAGTCTCTGTCAGACCAGTAAGTCTGGTCTTTTTTTGTGAATTTGAATTTTGTTCTACATTTTTCTCCCACTCTGTCTGGCACCCTCTACTGTGATTCCTGGCAGAGCCTTTGGTGGTAATAGTCAGGCATCATCTAGTGCTTCTGGGCTCAGGTTGGTGGAGACTGGTTCATGTGGTCCATTAGTACTTTGGACTGATATTTTCCTTGTATATTTGATTTTCTTCATTTACCTTTGCTCAGAATGTTATGGGACCAACAGATATATTTTAGATGGCTGCTCACAAGCTTTTAAGCTACTAGACACTACTCACCACACAGGCTGTACAACATTTTCTTTATGAACTATGTTATGCCAATTGACCTAGATGTTCTCTGAGACCGTGGTCCCCAGCCCACAGCCCCAGTAACTCAGTCCCTCAAGGTGTCTGGTTGTGTCTAGAGGCAGCTGTTTGAACAGAACAAGGGGAAACTGCACGGTTTAAAGCCGGAAAAGGTGTGCGTCAGGGTTGTACCCTTTCACCATACTTATTCGGTCTGTCTGCTGAGCAAATAATCCTGAACTATGTGAAGAACTCAGCATCAGTATCAGAGGAAGACTCATTTACAACCTGAGATATGCAGATGACACGACTTTGCTTGCTGAATGTGAGGAGGACTTGAAGCTACTGATGAAGATCAAAGACTACAGCCTTCAGTATGGATTACACCTCAACATAAAGAAAACAAAAATTCTCCCAGCTGGACCAATAAGCAACATCATAATAAATAGAGAAAATATTGAAATTGTCAAGGATTTCATTTTATTTGGATCTACAATCAATGCCCATGGAAGCAGCAGTCAAGAAATCAAAGGACGCATTGCCTTGGGCAAATCTGCTGCAAAAAGACCTCTTTCAAGTGTTAAGAAACCAAGATGTCACTTTAAGGACTAAGGTGTGTCAGACCCAAGCCATGGTATTTTCAAGCGCCTCATATGCATGTGAAAGCTCGACAATGAGTAAGGAAGACTAAAGAAGAACTGACACCTCACAATTATGGTGTTGGCGAAGAATACTGAATATACCATGGACTGCCAAAAGAACAAACAAATTTATCTTGGAAGAAGTACAGCCAGAATGTTCCTTAGAAGCAAGGATGGTGAGAGTTCATCTCACATATTCTGGACATGTTATCAGGAGGGACCAGTCCTTGGAGGAAGACATCATGCTTGGTAAGAGGTCAAGGAAAAAGAGGAAGACTCTCAACAAGATGGATTAACACAGTGACTGCAGCAATGGGCTTAAGCGTAACAACGATCATGAGAATGACAAAGGGCTGGACAGTGTTTCATTCTATTGTACGTCGGGTCACTATAAGTCAGAACCAACTCGACAGCACCTAACAACAACAATAGGAAGATTCTATGGCTTTGCCTTGGTCAAATTTTGCTCTGCCTCTAATATCATGTGTTGTCTTTTCCTTCACCAAAGTTAACACCTGTCTACTACTATCTAGTTAGAGATTTCCTCTTCCCAACCCTCCTCTCTCTGGTAACCATCAAAGATTTTTTTTTTCCTGTGTGCAAATCTTTTCATGGGTTTTTATAATTATGGTCTCATACAATATGTCCTTTTGTGTTGACTTATTTCACACAGCATAATGTCCTCTAGCCCACGTTGTGAGATGTTTCACAGATTCAGCATTGTTCTTCACAGCATTGTTCTTTATCGTTAAGTAGTATTCCATTCTGTGTATGTACCATAATCTGTTTATCCATTCATCTGTTTAAGGGTATTTACGTTGTTTCCATTTTTTTGTTATTGTGAATAATGCTGCAATGAACACGGGTGTGCATATGTTTATTTGTGTGACAGCTCTTATTTCTCTAGCATATATTCCTAGGAGTGGAATTGCTGGATCATGCGGTATTTCTATTTTTACATTTTTAAGGAGGCACCATATCATTTTCCACAGTGCTTGTACCATTTTACATTCTCACCAGCACTGCATAAGAGCTCCAATCTCCCCTCAACCTCTCCAACATCTGTTATTTCTTCTTTTTTTTTTGATTCATGCCAGTAACCTCGAGGTAAGATTTTACCTCACCGTAGTTCTGATTTGCATTTCTCCAATGCCTAAGGGTCACAAGTATTTCCTCATGTGTCTGTTAGCTGCTTGAATGTCTTCTTTGGTGAGGGTCTGTTCATATCCTTTGCCCGTTTTTTAATTGGACCATCGGTCTTTTTGTTGTTGATGTGTTGAAGTATTCCACAGATTTTAAGAGATTAGATTCTTGTCAGATATGTTGTAGCCAAAAAAAAATTTCTTCCCCAGTCTGTAGGTTCTCTTTTTACTCTTTTGGTGAAGTCTTTTGATGAGCTTAAGTGTTTAAATTTTAGGAGATCCCAGTAATGTAGTTTATCTTCTGGTATTTGTGCATTGTTATTTCAGTTTATATTCTCTTATGCCTTGTATTAGGGCCCCTAGCACTGTCCTTGGCGTAGTGGTTAAAGAGATACAGCTGCTAACCAAAAGGTCAGCAGTTTGAATCCACCAGGCACTCCTTGGAAACCCTGTGGGACAGTTCCACTCTGTGCTATATGGTTGCTATGAGTCAAAATTGACTCAATGGCAATGGGTTTTTTTGTTTTTTTTTGGTTTAGCATTGTCCTTATTTTTTCTTCCATGATCTTGATCATTTTTGGTTTTATATTCAGGTTTTGATCCATTTTGAGTTAGTTTTTGTCTATGGTGTGAGATATGGGTCCTGTTTCATTTTTTTACAGATAGACACCAGTTTCGCCAGTACCATTTGTTAAAAAGACTGTCTTTCCCCCCATTTAATGGATTTTGGTCTTCTGTCAAAGATCAGCTGACCATAAATGGGTGCACTTAAGTGTAGGCTCTCAATTCTGTTCCATTGGCCTATGTGTCTGTTGTTGTGCTTGTACTATGCTGTTATGACTACCATAGCTGTATGGCAGGCTCTGAGATCAGGCAGTGTGAGGCTTCAATAATGCTTTGTTATCCAGGGCCTCTTCCCTTTCCATATAAAGTTGATGATTAGTTTTTCTATCTCATTAAAGAATCCTGTTGGTATTTGGATTGGGATGGCATTATATCTGTAGATCGCTTTGCATAGCACTGACATTTCCACAATGTTCAGTGTTCCTATCCATGAGCATGGTATGTTTTTACATATATGTAAAGTTTCTTTTGGTTTCTTGCAGTAGTGTTTTGTAGTCTTCTTTGTATATGTCTTTTAATCCTTGGTTAGATTTATTTCTAAATATTTTATCTTTTTAGGGGCTATTATAAATGGTATTATTTTCCTGATTTCCTTTTTTGTAGTTCTCTTTGTTAGTGTATAGGAATTCAACTGATTTTTGTATGTTTATCTTGTATCCTGCTGTTCTGCTGAATCTATTGGTTCTAGTAGTTTTCTAGTGGAATCTATGGGGTTCTCTATGGATAGGATCATATCATCTGTGAATAGGGATAGTTTTACTTCCTCCTTTCCAATTTGGATGCCCTTTATTTCTTTTTTTCTTTTGCCTTATTACCCTAGCTAGGTTTTCTAGCACAATGTTAAATAGGACTGGTGATAAAGGGCATCCTTGTCTTGTTCCCATTCTCAAGTGGAATGCTTTTAGCTTCTATCCATTGAGAATGATGTTAGCTGTTCATTTTGTATAGGTGCCCTTTCTAATGTTGAGGAATTTCCTTTCTATTCCTGTTTTATTGAGAGTTTTTATCAGAAATAGTTTTGAACTTTATCAAAGGCCTTTTCTGTGTCAATTAAGAGGACTATATGATTCTTTTATTTTATTTATGTGGCGGATTAAATTGATTGATTTTCTACTGTTGAGCCATCCTTGCATACCTAGTATGAATCCTACTTGGTTGTGGTGTATTATTTTTTTGATATGATGCTGAACTATATTGGCTAGAATTTTGTTGAAAATTTTTGCCTCTATATTCATGGGAGATACTGGTCTGCAATTTTCTTTTTCTCCTATGGTGTCTTTTTCTGGCTTTGGTATCAGGGTTATGCTGGCTTTTTTTTTTTTTTTAATCAAAATAATAAATCTAATTTCTCAGTTTAAGTTCACCACAGTTCACTATCTTTTTACAGAAAGCAGATATATATATATCTCGCTTAACTTTCACATACCTTATTAATACACAACACATTTCTTGCTGGTTGGTTATATAAGTCGTGAAATCTACGGCAAATTATGCTTTTCTATCACAAACAAAAAACCTAATGCATAGTCAAAAATACCTTTTTCAGCCTGCAAAACCCAGTAATAGCCATTTTATGACATATATATACATTCCAAAGTGAAAGTGGCAGACTCAACATCTGAGTTTATCTCCACACCCTAATAAAAACCTACTTCAAGAAATTTAAGGAGAAACAAAGATTTAAATATACAAAGGATGCAAAGAAGGGATAAAGATGATGAAGAGAATAATATCAATAATACCTTAGAAAATATAAAGTAGGTGGACAAACAGTAACTGACTGAGCAGAAGAAGATTAACTCCAATGTCTAGAGCAGCCAAGGCCACACAGGGCTAACTAATTTCTACCAAAGTAATTTCTGCTGAAAAGTTCAGGTTTACTATTTGGACAGGTTGAACCAGATGGGCCCCAAATTAGTAGACATCAAGCACACCTGAGACAGGTAACAGGAGATCTACTAAAGGTGGGTTACATACCTCTGAAAAAGAAAAGTGAGACCGCCAGACCTTTCCTTGTTATGGAACCAGAATACTGCCAAAAGTTGAGATTTCTCTCTCAGAAAACCTACAGACATTTGGTTTTGTTGGAGAATGCCTGGGTGTTTCCCCAACAAAAAAAAATCTGATCTCACCGCCCACCATGAAGCCAACCAGATCTGCCCTCCCACAAAAAGCTTACAATTGTTTTTTAAATTCCACTTACTTTTTCATAAATACAAAAACAGCAGAGGGCCACAAGATAGTTGAGGAAATATGCTAACAAATAAAAATTCACTGCCATAGAGTGAATTCTGACTCATAATTATCCTATAAACAGAGTAGAACTATCCCATATGGGTTTCCATGGAGCAGCTGGTGGATTTGAGCTACCAAACTTTTGGTTAGCAGCCAAGCTCTTCTTAACCACTCCACCACCAGGGCATTAGGGTCCAAAACAAACAGAAAAAAAGAAAAGAAGGAAGCAGAAAAAGTAGGTAAGAACAAATTTTTAAACCATAATATCCTAAAAGAGGTAAGTAAAAATATTCCACTCATGAAACAAGAATAGGACACCATAAAAAAACATACTGATCAGAGATTAAGCTCTATAAATTAAAAATATGACAACACAAATTAAAAATTCAGCAAAGTAAAGAGTTTGGGACGTAAAAATAAGGAAATTTCCCAGAAAGTAACGCAAAATAAAGAGGAAAAAGGAGAAAACATTATATTTTATAAAAACATATATTAGATCAGAGCAAAAGGTCCTATACCTAGCTAATAGAAATTAGAAAAATAGGATAGAGAAAACACAGGGAAAAAAATTATTACATAACTTTTTTTTTTAATTGCTCAAAAACTGAAGCACAAGAAATTCCAGATTGAAAGTGCCCAATGAACAGACAGGACAATAAATGAAAAAGTACCCATTCCAGCCACGGTGCTTCAAATTGTGATAATCAAAACATGGGCAATAAGAATTTTCTTCCAGGGACAACTCAGCCAACTGGCCGAACATAGTGCACAAAAATCATGATCTGCATCCTAGCAAAGAGCAGCATCTGCGATCTTAAAAACTTGCAAGCGGACACCTAAGACACAACTATGCATCTCTACCCATAAGAAAATATCCAAAAGTGCAGAACACAAACAAGTTAAGGAGGCAGAGCCAACACAGCTCTATAGACAAAAGCACCTCGCCACCCCTCCACAGCAAAAGACCCAAAAAACTAAGTAAAACAGAGAAAAACATCAATCCTGGAACCCTAAGCATCAAATGAAGAGATAAAGAACTCAACCAAGCACCAAATGGAATAAGAAACTGACAGAGAACAGAAAGTGAGGAGAGATATATGCGGAGGTCCCCTATCAGCGAATACAGCATGGATTCACCATCTCGGACTCCGGTCAGAGATCACCGGACAGGAGTACAGAAAAGCAGATTCACAGAGTTCCCAGCAGGAGACGGAGCACCCGGTAACCAGAGATACACGTTTTCCCACCACTTACCCTTCCCCCCGCCCCCACTCGGCCTCCTCTGCTTCCCGCTGGCTGTAGTCTCTTGGCTGGAAGGCACAGGCTTCGGCCCTATGCCACATGAATTCACCCTGCCCATCCTGGCCGGCTTCCTGAGCGCCATTTGTTTCTTGCTGATGTTGCTTTTCTCCACTTCTTTTGGTTTCTTCCATGCCTCTCACCACCTCGCCCTCCTTTCTATTGAACCAGAGGTGGCTCTGTGTGCCACCTTTACTTCTTCTTGAAAGGCTGTGAAGCCCTGCTCAACTGGGGAACTGCTTCCCTGGCCCACGCTGCCATGCTGGTGGGATCCAGAAAGCATTTTTTTATTTGGGCTGTTTTGTTTTGTCTGTTTTCTTTTTCTTTTCCAGGCTTTGGAGCCCCTTCTAGCTGGACTGTACCATGCAGTTTGGGAGCCACTGCCCTGGTCTGTACAGCTGTGCTGGTGAGATCCCTAGGGGCATTTCTTTTTCCCTTTTTTTTTCTTTGTTTTTTTTCCTTTTTGTCTTTTTTCATTTCTCGGTTTCTTATCTCTCTCTACTTACATTCTTTTCCTGTCTGCTGAATACCTAGCTCTGGGTGACATCTCTAACCCTTCTAGCCAGGCTGTACACCACGGCCTGGGAGCCACTTCCCGGTCTTCGCAGCTGCACTGGCGGAATTCCTGGAGGGTTTTCTTTTCCTAATATTTATTTATTTATTTATTTTTCCCCCTTTTTCTTTATTTTTTGTTTCCTTTTGTTATTCTCCATTTCTCAGTTTCTCGTCTCTCCATTCCAACAGCAAACTCTCTTGGCACTCTTTTTTTTTGTTTGTCTTTGGCTCCTGTTTCTCTCTACTCTCTCTCCTCTTTTCCATACCCACCATAGCGCCACACATCACAACCTCCTTCCTCCTTCCTGCCTACCTGCACCGTGCACTGAACACCACACCCCCGAGGAGCACAAGCATGGCATACTGGAATCTGCCCTGCAAAATGATTCCCAGCCCACCCTGTTGGCTCTAGTACGTGACAAAACCCATCCCAGCCTCTCCCCTTCAGTTGGTCTTGCCCTGCTGCACCATAGCTAAGCAACTGGCTCTGCCCACTGCACATGAGGTGAAAAGTATCGTGCCCACAGACAAGCAAACAACGAAGAACGCACAGCCCGCCTGCTCAGACATAAGCAAATAAGATAAAAAAGCAGTACAAAACAAACAAATCTACAATCAATAAATGAAGAAAATAACCACTGAACAGGACAGGATAGTTCCAGTTCGTGTCCCCCCAAAAAAGAAGACTTTCCAATAGAAAAAAGACACTAGAACCACCTGATAGGGAATTCAAATCTTTAATATTCAGAGCTGTCCAACAGTTGAAGCAAAAAGCAGGCAAAAATGAGGAAAGACTAAGACAAATTCACAGAAAATACAAAAAGATGCAAGAATTAAGGAAAAAAATAATAGGAACAAAATGCCAAATAAATTCACAACTAGAAATCACACACACACACACACAAAAACAACAATTAGAAATCCAAAAGATAAACAAGATTTCAGAAATGAACAGTGTCACAGAAGGGCTGAGGAGCAGGTTTGAAATGATAGAAGACAGGATCAGTGAAATTAAAGAAGAGCACCTGTATACAACTCTGAGGAAAAATCAGAAAAAAGAATGAAGAAAAATGAAGAAACCCTGAGAATTATGTGGGATAAAATCAAAAGCAAAAATTTGCAAGTGATTGAAATTCCAGAACAGGGGGAGAAAATGGAAAACACAGAGAGGATCACTAAAGAACTGCTGACAGGAAACTTCCCTAATATCATGAAAGATGAAAAGCCGACCATCCAAGAACCTCAACAAACCCCATATAGGACAGACCCCAAAAGAAAAACACCAAGGCATATCATAATCACACTCACTAAAACCAAAAACAAAGAAATTCTGAGAGCAACTCGAGAAAAATGAAAAGTCACATACAGAGGAGAAACAGTAAGATTAAGCTCTGATTATTCAGATTTGATGGTAAAATTAGGACATTTCCAGATAAAGAGAAATTAAGAGAATATGTAAAAACCAAACCAAACTTCAAGAATTATTAGTCTTTTGGTCTGAGAATAAACATCAGACCACAGCCTGAATCTAGGATGCAAGATTGTACCAGCCAGATACCAACCTAGGAAATGAACCTTCAAGGACTATCCAAAACCAAAATAATTATGAGAGGGAATAGAGAGGTTAATCTGTAAATGACAACAATACCAGAACAATAAAAGAGAGAATAAACGGTACAGGTATAGAACTTTCTAATGGAGAGGAAGGGCGATACCAAGTAATAACAGACTGGTTCAAACCCAGGAAGATAGGGTAAATTTCAAGGTAACTACAAAGAAAGTTAACAAACCTAGTCATCAAAATAAAGAAGAAAAACATAAAGCCTCAGTAAAAACAAAATCTACAAAAACAAAAGAAATGAAATGAAAAAAAATCCACAAACAAAAAGAATTCAGCACAGGAGAGTAAAAGGAACAAAAAAAAACATCAGCACCACAAGAAAAAAGCACTACAAATGACAGCAATAAACTCATACCTATCAATAATTACATTAAATGTACATGGCCTAAATGCACCCTTAAAGAGATAGAGACAGAATGGATAAAAAAAAAAAAAAAAAAGATCCATCAATATGCTGTCTACAACAGATACACCTTAGAAACAAAGATACAATTTTAGTAACAGTCAAAAGATGGAAAAAAATATATCAAGCAAACAGCTACCAAAAAAAAAAAAAAAAAACAGGCAAGGCAATAGCAAGATAAAACAGACTTTAAAACAGAATCCACCATAAAAGGCAGAGAAGGGCACTATATTATGATTAAAGGGACAATCCATCATGAAGACATAACCATGATAAACATCTATCCTCCCAATGACAGGGCTCTAAAATACATAAAAGAAACTCTTAACAGCACTGAAAAGAGAAATTAACAGTTCCATAATAATAGTAGGAGACTTCAACACAACACTCTCGATAAAGGACAGAACACCTAGAAAGAAACTCAACAAAGATGCAGAAGAGCTAAAGGGCACAATCAGCCAACCTCACCTCATAGACATATATAAAACACTCCACCTAACAGCTGCAAAGTACACATTCTTTTCCAGTGCACATGGAACTTTCTCCAAAATAGACCACATTTTAGGCGACAGAGCAACACTCAACAAAATCGAAAACACTGAGATGATACAAAGTATCTTTGCTGATCACAATGCCATCAAGGTAGAAACAAAGAACAGGAAGAGCACAGAAAAAAATCAGTTACGTGGAAACTAAATAACACCCTCCTTAAAAACCACTGGGTTTTAGAAGAAATCAAACATGGACTCAAATAATTCCTAGAATCAAACAAGGATCAAAACACATCATGCCAAAACCTTTGGGACACAGCAAAGGCAGTCCTCAGAGGTCAATTTATAGCAGTTGATGCACACATCAAAAAAGAAGGGACAAGATCAAAACATTGGCTACATAATTCAAATAGAAAGAAAACAGCAAAAAAAAAAAAAAAAGCCCACAGCTGCCAGGAGGAAGGAAATAATAAAGATCAGACCAAAAGTAAATGAACTAGAGAACAGAAAAACAATAGAACAAATCAACAAACCAAAAGTTGATTCTTTGAAAGGATCAACAAAATCGACAAACCACTGGCCAAACCGACAAAATAAAAACAGGAGAGAATGAAAATAACCCAAATAAGAAATGAAATGGGGGACACTACAACAGGCCCAACTGAAATAAAAAGGGTCATAACAGAGTATTATGAAAAACTATACTCCAATAAATTTGAAAACCTAGAAGAAATGGACAAATTTCTAGAAACACAGTACATCCCAAAACTAACACAAAATGCTGTTGAAAATCTCAACAGACCAGAAACAAGAGATTGAAAGGTAAAAAAAAAAAAAAACTTCCAAAAACAACAACAAAAAAAGCCCTGGCCCAAATGCCTTCACTGGAGAATTCTACCAAACCTTCAGAGAAGAGATTACACCAGTACTACCCAAACTACTTCAGAACATAGAAAAGGAAGAAATACTTCCGAATTCATTCTATGAACCTAGCATAACCCTGATACCAAAACCTGTCAAAGACACCACAAAAAAAGAAAATTACAGACCAATATCCTTCTTGAACATAGATGCACAAATTCTCAACAAAATTCTAGCCAACAGAATTCAGCATCATATCAAAAAAATAATACACCACAACCAAGTAGGATTCATACCAGGTATGCAAAGATAAAAAAAAAAATTTTTTTTTATGCAAAGACGGTTCAACATCAGAAAGTCAATCAACGTAATGCACCACACAAATAAAAGGAAAGAGAAGAATGACATCTCAATCGACACAGAAAAGGCATTAGACAAAGTCCAACACCCGTTCCTGATAAAAACTTTCAAAATAGGTACAGAAGGGAAATTTCTCGTCATAATGAAGGGCATGTATGCAAAACCAATGGCCAACATCATTCTTAATGGAGAGAAGCTGAAAACATTCCCCTTGACAACAGGCACAAGACAAGGATGCCCTTTATCATTACTCCTACTTAACATCGTGCTAGAAGTCCTAGCTAGAGCAATAAGGCAAGAAAAAGAAATAAAGGGCATCCAAAAGGGAACAAACTGAACACACTTGAAGAGAATGTTGACACACTGAGATAAATGTAACTAATGCCACTGAACAATCTGTGTGGAAATTGTCAAATGGAAACCTAACTTGCTGTTTAAACTTTCACCAACAACTCAATAAAATACTATTTAAAAAAAAAAAAAAAAGTTCTTCCAGAGAAAAAAAATACACCACAAAGAACTGGGAAGCAAAATGAAAATGAATTGCATAAAAGTTAAGACTGGTAACCAGAAGATAAGAGACCATTTTCTTCAAAAGCCTAAGAGTTTTTGATTTGTAGCTTCACGTGTACCATACAGCTAGAATGAAGAGCACATGAGGCTCCAAACACAGGAGAGAGGCAAAGGAAATTCCAAGATGATGGTGACGTAAAGTCCAGGGATGACAGCTATGCAGCAGGCCTAGTGAGTACTCACTCTAGGCTGGACGAGGACACAAGGTTCCAGGTGGCATGTCTCCAAGAAAAAAAAAAACTGGCAGAACTCTAAAATAAGGTCCACAAAGGCTGTAAGGCATAATTAGTGATGCGGACTTTGAAAACTTAGTACTGTCATACTCCATTCTTCCCTGCCAAACACAGATTTCTCTTCCCTCTAACCATCCTACAGTATAACTTTCAGTTACATTAGTATTCACTGTTTACATTATTTTGAATATATTATTATTATTAAGAGCTGTGCCATATTATACTTGTTATAAAATGTAATCATTTCTTTTCTCATACAACTTGATTTCCTGGAAATCAATGATTCTCCATTTTTTCATTTGACTATTTAAATTATATTCATAGACTACTTTGACAGCAATAAAATAAAAACTTAATTTAAAAACCATGTTTTTAATAAATACTTATCTTTTATGCATAAATATATAACTATATTTTTAAATATATATTTAATATACACACATGCTTTTTTTTACTTTTTTCAAAATCATTATTAGATATAATCATTAACAGGCATTAGTCTTCATAAGAAGTTCTAGTCGACGTAAAAAGTTGCATTGAAAGAATATACAATAATTTATTCACCCACTTCTATGCTGGACATACTGGCTTTTTTTTTTTTTCAAAACTGTTTATATTCTTAATAATGTTCACTGAGCACCCATCTACAAAAATTTTTGATGACTGTCAACTTACTTTTGTGCCTTCAATGTATTATGCCCTTTCACCATATACTTAACAGCAGTAGTATAATATTTTAGCTCTTTTACAAATTGAGAAAGCAAAAATTTAACATGTTCTCGTTTTAGCTTAAAATTCTCTATTAGTTATGTTATATGCTCCATTTATGATTTTATGATTTTTGCACATTTTTCTATTAAGGCATTACTTGTATCTTTTTTTTTTTTTTTTTAATTTGTTGAACCTCTTCACAGATTAAGGATAGATTTGCCTTGGTCATATTGTGACAGCTGTTTCTCAGTTTTAACTCTTTTGTAGTCATACCTTTGCTTTTTCTTCCTTTACACTTGGACTTTGAAAAGCCTTTCCTCACCGTGAGGAGTTAAATATTAACCTGTTTCCTCTCTCTCTTTGAGAAGTCGTGTTATGGTTCTACCAGGAATTATTTTAAATAACCTAAAAGGGAATTCTTTGTAACGCTTTTATAAAAACATGAGAAAGCAATGGAGGCAAGAAAGCAATAAAGGTAGCTAAAATCAAATAGCTTTTCATGTATCTTTTAACTGTACACATTTCAACATATATACTTTCTTCCTTAAACTTCTGTACAACTTAGATCATAACAGAAGCAATGTAACACTTTCAGGTATATATACTCACACAGTTTAATTTTTTTTTGAAGTTTTTACTCACTTGTAGTCATGATGTTAGGAGGGCAAGAGGGTATTCCATGATCTACAGCCCATCTGTAGGCTCCTTCTCCAACTAAAAAGCTAACAACAGAAAATATGTTCTTTTAAAAAGTCATACTGTCATCTTCTACATATATAAGTAATATGTTAAGACGACTGAAAAGTCTTGCACGTAAACATAAATCTAGATTTAGCTCAAGATAACAAAATGATTACATGCCCAAAAATTCTATTAATTTTTTTTCCAAATTAGAAATATTACAATTGAAAATTTTACCAGTGGAAATGTTACAATATCATCTGCAATAACTAATAAATAAAAATTGACAAAACTCAAGAAGAAATAAAAACAGTTGGCTTACAAGTGAAAAATATTAAGATTTATCCTGGACCAACACAGTATTCAAGTCATGTCACAACAGGACCTACTTAATCGGGTTAAGAGTCTAAAGTTAAGCAAATATCTTCAGATCTGGTATCTTGCCTGGTATCACACCTGGATTCACCCAACATGAGCAGGGACATTGATAAAAAAATTAAACTAGTAGATGGCCTAATGTATTTGCCCAAACGCAATAAAAAATGCTTACAGTTCTAGGTTTTGATGCAACAAAAATATATACATAACCATCAGATTTATTTCTACTGTGTATATCTCCCAAGTAATTTTTTAAACTCTAAACTGCAAGTTTTAATATAACAAAGTGAATAAATGGGTACAGTTAGCTAATCGCAAAAGACTTATTTTCAAGGATTTCAAATAGCATGCAAGATAATTAACTACCCCACTCCCTATGTAATTTGACTAAGCAAGTAGTGATGGAACAAGCCGCGGCCGTAATAGTCAATCACTTCATCTACTTCCATAGTCAACGTCTTAAAGATTTTAGCCCACTAGTAATGACTTCCTTGAATTTGCACCTACTTGTTAGTTTCCCACTCTTAATTTCTATTTCTGTTCTTCTAGTCATTCCAATACGAAAAACTCAAAGTAACACATATTGAAGTCTTAAGAAAACCAAAACCAAACCCGGTGCTGTCGAGTCAATTCCGACCCACAGGGACGGTATAGGACAGACTAGAACTGCCTCATAGAGTTTCCAAGGAGCGCCCGGCGGATTCAAACTGCCGACCCTTTGGTTAGCAGCCGTAGCACCTAAGCACTACGCCACCAGGGTTTCCAAAGTCTTAAGATCTGACCATTATTAAAACAACCAGTGATAGAATGGCAAAATAAAACCTAAGTAGACACGTAGAAACATATACAAATGATTCCAAAGAGCAACTGAACGGTTACAACTAATATCTGTTTTCCAATATATACAAAGATGGAGGCAGGGACATATTCAAAGAAGGGCCAAGGAGAATGAACAACTTCAACTGTTCAAACCTCTATTTTTGAAAAATTCTACAGGGCTCTGAGAGTACAAAACCGTTTCTCCTATTCTTGTGCCAGATGACGACCACTGCAAAGGAACTAAAGTGCCACATACAGTTCAAATGGAAGAGTAATTGAAGTAGAAACTTGGGTTTTGATTTTGGCACTTTCTCCTTCTAGAAAAAGAATTTGATATAATAACTTCTCTTCATGTGAAGATGTAAAAGAGATGACCTAAATTAAATGGTCAAGACAGAATTTGGAGCTGAATCTAGTATTTTCAGCACCCCCATTGGGCATTTTGGGTTCAATCCCCGTATCTGGAATCTGGTGTTTTAAAAATGTTCCTAGTTTTTTCATTTCTTAATATATAGACTTGATACTTAGTAAAATCAATTTGCTATTGTCACCTATGCATGTTTTCAAATAGTTCAGGCATTTTAAAATAGTCACAGGAAGGTGAATATTTGGATGCCATCTTATGGATAAGTCTATTGAAGATATGACCTTTCCTGACTATAAAAAATTAAGCTTACAGTAGTCCATCATCACACGAAATGTTATAACTGATTTTGAAATAATTTTAAATCTATGCAAGCTTTTGCCAAAACTATACTAACATGTCAAAAAAATTAAATGCAATACCAATTCAAAAGCTTTTAGAGTAGGTTCACCCCAATCCATTAGGAAATTCCACTGACTCTAACTTAAAAGTATATCATGAATCTGACCACTTCTCACCACTACTACCCCCTTGGTATGAGCCACAATCATCTGTCACCAGGATTGTTCCAATGGCCTCTAACTGGTTTCATCACTTCTTTGCTTGCCTTGCCTTGCCCTCTCCCCCATCTAGCCTCTACACACCAGCCACTGAGATCCTTGTAAAACACAAGTCAAAAAACGATAATCCCTATCTCAAGCCCTGGGAAACTTCTTGTGCGGATGCTAGTGTAAAAACTAGTCTTCACGAAAATCTACATGCCTCCACATGACATGATCCTATCCGCCCCCTTCCCCATCATATCTCTTATTCCTCTGGCCCTTGCACATTCTACCCCAACCTCCTGTAACCCACCACTGCCGTCGAGTCGATTCCGACTCATAGCAACCCTATAGGACAGAGAAGAACTGCCCAGTAGAGTTTCCAAGGAGCGCCTGGAGGATTTGAACTGCCAGCCTCCTGCAGTACCACAAAAATGTCAAGCGGGCATCACAAACATGACTTCATCCTGACTGTTCCCTCTGCCTGGAAGCTCTGTTTCTCAAATGGCTAATTTCCTCATCTGTTCAAACATCCCTCCTTAATGTGGTCTATTTAACACAGCACCTAGACACACTGCACTTCTACTCCCAATATTCTCAATCCTCCTTATTCTGCTCTTTTTTCATTTTTTTACCATCGAATACACTATATAATTTACTGGTTATATCTGTTTACTTCTGCCTCCCTCAAATAAACTGAAAGCTTCGTGAGGGCTGCAATCTTGGTTTTTTTTATTGTTATATCACAAGCATTTAGAATAGTGCCTGAAGCATGTTGTTGTTGTTAGGTGCCCATGAGTCACCAACAGAACAAAACACTGCTTGGTCAGGCACCATTCTCATAATCATTGTTATGCCCATTGTTGTATCCATGTGTCAACCCATCTCATTGAGGATCTTCCTCTTTTCTGCTGACCCTCTACTTTACCAAGCATGATGTCCTTCTCCTCCAGGGACTGATCCCTCCTGATAACATGTCCAAAGGATGTGAGATAAAGTTTCGCTATCCTTGCGAGAGGAGTATTCTAGATGTACTTCTTTTGAGGCAGATTTGCTCATTCTTTTGGTAGTCCATGGTATATTCAATATTCTTCAACAACACCACAATTCGTATGTATCAATTCTTCTTCAATCTTCCTTATGCGCTGTCCAGCTTTCACGTATATATGAGGTGACTGAAAATGCCACGGTTTGGGTCAAACACACTTTAGTCCTTAAAGTGACATCTTTGTTTTTAACACTTTAAAGAGGTCTTTGCAGCAGATTAACCCAATCCAATGCGTCCTTTGATTTCTTGACTGCCGCTTCCATGGGCATTGATTATGGACCCAAGTAAAATGAAATCCTTGACAACTTCAATCTTTTCTCTGTTTATCATGATGTTGCTCATTGATTCAGCTGTGAGGATTTTTGTGTTATGTTGAGGTTTAATCCATACTGAAGGCTGTATTTTTTTTTTTTTTGAAGGCTGTAGTCTTTGATCTTCATCAGTAAATGCTTCAAGTCCTCTTACTTTCAACAAGCAAGGTTGTGTCATCTGCAAAATGCAGGCTGTTAATGAATCTTCCTCCAATCCTAATGCCCTGTTCTTCTTCATATAGTTCAGTTTCTTGGATTATTTGCTCAGCATACAGACTTGAATAAGTATGGTAAAAGGATACAACCCTGACACACATCTTTTCTGACCTTAAATCACACCACAGTATACCCTTATTCTGTTCTAATGACTGCCTCTTGGTCTATGTACAGGTTCCTCACGAGCACAATTAAGTGCTCTGGAATTTCCATTCTTCACAGTGTTATCCACAATTTGTTATGATTTATACACTCGAATACATTTGCACAGTCAATACAACACAGGTACACATCTTTCTGGTGTTCTCTGTTTTCAGCCAGGATCCATCTGACAACAGCAATGATATCCCTCTTTCCATGTCCTCTTCTGAATCCAGCTTGTATTTTTGGCAGTTCCATGACGAGGTACTGCTGTAACCGCTTTTGAATGGTCTTCAGAAAAATTTTACTTGTGTTTGATATTAATGATATTGTTCGATTATTTCCACATTCCGATGGCTCACCTTTCTAGGGAATAGGCATAAGTATGGATCTCTTTCAGTTGGTTGGCCACGTGGCTGCCTTCTAAATTTCTTGGCATAGATGAGTGAGCGCTTCTAACAATGCATCCGTTTGTTGAAACATCTCAGTTGGTATTCAGTTAATTCCTGGAGCCCTGTTTTTCACCAATGTTTTCAGTGCAGCCTGGCCTTCTTCCTTCAATAGCATGGGTTCTTGATCATATGCTACTTCCTGAAATGACTGAATGTCAGCCAATTCTTTTTGTTACAGTGACTTTGTGTATTCCTTCCGTCTTCTTTTGATGTTTCCTGCGTCGTTCAGTATTTTGCCCATAGAATCTCTCACTATTGCAACTTGAGGCTTGAATTTTTTTCTTCAGTTCTTTCAGCTTGAGAAATGCCAAGCATGTTCTTCCCTTTTGGTTTTCTATCTCAAGGTCTTTGCACATGTCATTATAATCCTTCACTTTGTCTTCTCAAGCTGCCCTTTTAAGTCTTCTGTTCAGCTCTTCTGCTTCTTCATTTCTTCCTTTCACTTTAGCTGCTTGATGTCTGAGAGCAAGTTTCAGAGTCTCTCTGACATCCATCTTGGTCTTTTCTTTCTTTCCTGTCTTTTCAATGACCTCTTGCTTTCTTCATGTACGATGTTCTTGATGTTATTCCACAACTCCTCTGGTCTTCGGTCATTAGCATTCAATGCACTCAATCTATTCTTTAGATGGTCTCTAAACTCCGATGGGATATGTAAGTCCAAGGTAGTACTTTGGCTCCGGTGGACTTGTTCTGATTTTCTTCAACTTCAACTTGAACTTGCATAAGACCAATTGATGGTCTCTGTTCCACAGTTGGCCCCTGGCCTTGTTCTGACTAATGATATTGAGCTTTTCCATTGTCTCTTTCTATAGGTGTAGTCGATTTCATTTCTCTGTATTCCATATGGTGAGGCCCATGTATATAGTCACTGTTTATATTGTTGATAAAAAGGTATTTGCAATGAAGATGTCATTGGTCTTGCAAAATTCTATCATGTGATCTCCAGTGTCATTTCTATCACCAAGGCCGTATCTTCCAACTACAGATCCTTCTTCATTTTCAACTTTCTCATTCCAGTCATCAGTAATTATCGATGCATCCTTATTGCATGTTCAATCAATTTCAGACTGCAGAAACTGGTAAAAATCTTCAATTACTTCATCTGTGGCCTTAGTGGTTGGTGCATAAATTTGAATAATAGTTGTATTAACTGGTCTACCATGTAGGTGTATGGATATTGCCCTACCACTGGCAGCGCTGTACTTCAGGATAGATCTTTAAATGTCCTTTTTGACAACGCAATGCCATTCCTCTTCGTCATTCCAGGCATAGTAGATCATATGATTGTCCAATTCAAAAAGGCCAATACCATTCCATTTCAGCTCACTAATGCCTAGGATATAGATCTTTATAACTTCCATTTCATTTTTGACAATTTCCAATTTTCCCTGGAAACCCCATGGGGCAGTTCTACTCTGTCCTATAGGATCATTATGAGTCAGGATCAACTCAATGGCAACAGGTTTCTCCAATTTTCCTAAATTCATACTTCATACATTCCATGTTCTGATTATTAATGGATGTTTGCAGCTGTTTCTTCTCATTTTGAGTCATGCAAATGAAAGTTTTGAAAGCTTGATTCCGCCCACGTCATTAAGGTCGACTCTACTTTGAGAAGGCAGTTCTTCCCCAGTCATATTTTGAATGCCTTCCAACCTGAGGGGCTCACCTTCTGGAGCTATATCAAACAACATCCCCGTGCTATTCATAAGGTTTTCACTCACTAATTTTTTTTTTTTTTTTCAGAAGTAGAGCACCAGATCCTTCTTCCTAATCTGTCTTAGCATGGAAGGTCAGCTGAAACCTGTCTACCAAGGATGACTCCCTTGGTATTTAAATACCAGTGGCATAGCTTTCAGCATCACAAAAACACGTAAGTTACCACAGTATGACAAACTGACAGATGCTTGTGGGCCTGAACCATAACAAACATTAAATAAATATTGGCAAGATATTAAACAAAGTGAACTGGGGATTAAACTTCCCTGGATTAAAAAAACAGTATTTTCCATAAAAAAAAAAAAAAAAAATGTTATACCTACCCTTAATTTACATTAAAGTAGATCTACAGTGTTATAAAACAAACAGCAACAACACTTTAGGAAGATCAGCACTGAGGTAGGGTGATTAAAACCTTCAATAAGGTGAGCTGCAAATGTTGTAAGGAATACTAGCAGAGCACAGAGGCCCAAAATGGGCTACCCAGGAAAATAGTGATGTGAATAACAATCTTATGAATGGAAGCCACTCATTTTTCAGAGAATTATGACTCTAAAATCAGTCTAAAAATGGTGTAATTCAGTGATTCAGAAAGCTCTCAAAGATTCTCAGGGACCCCAGTAATCAAAATACATTATTGAGGATGAGAAACATACAGGAGGATATAATTTTACGACCATCCTGACAGCTGCTTCATTGGACTTAAAAACTGATTTCTACATATTTCATCTATCACTTCTTTGTTCATCATAAAATATACAAAACTGGGTAGATACGAATTAGTAGCTGCTGATTATGTAAAGCTTACAGACACATAAAGTGCAAATAAAGGAGAACTTGCTGTATTTGGAATTAACAAATAACAACTAAATATAAATAGTAAGAACTTGATTCTTTTTTAAAATTTAGATTAAAAAATTTTTTCAAGCATATACAACAGTATCATCATGTATAAAATGTATCAATGCCCTGCTTCAACAATTACTAGCACATTGCCAGCCTCACTCATTTATGCCCCTAACCCAGATTAGTTGGAAACAAATCTCAGGCACCACATAAGTTCAAATACATTTTAGTGTGCATCTCAAAAAATGAATCTTTGAAAAACATAACCACAATTGATATCTAAAGAAAATTAACATAAATCCTTGAACCAAAAAGTACCCAATATTCACACTTTCCTGCTTGTCTCCTAAATTTTTTTCCTATTATTTTGGTTTTTTAATTGTTTGGTTGAATCTGAATACAACTGAGGTCTATACATTCTGATTAACTAATAGGTCTCTTAAGTTTCTTTTAATCTTTAGGTTTTTAATTTTTCTTTTCATATACATACAACAAAAGCACTATAAATTTTAGTAAATTTATGAAACATAATAGATCAAATAGGATTTTAAAATAAACACTGTAAAAAAATTAATTTGCCTCTCAAAAAATCCTAGCGTCTAGGGAGCACCTTAACTTTCATTCATGTGAAACATAAAACAGCAATGCTTATCTAGTTTTCCCTTTTTCATCAAAGGAAACAAAATTTCTAAGAATTATAACTTTTAGATTTTGGGTCAGAAAATTATTTCTGTAAAGATCCACACAGTAAATATTTTAGACTCTGCAAGTCAGACTTTCCTCTGTTCCAACAACTCAATTTGGCTTTTGCAGTGCACAAGCAGCCATAGAATATATGTAAACAAATGGGCATCAGTATGTTCCAATAAAGCTTTACTTACGAAATCATACAGCAGGCTAGATTTGGCTGACAGGTTGTAGTTTGCCAACCCCTGTTCTAGATGCTAGTGGTTATCAAAGTTGCACCCTATCATAATGAAGGAAAAAAGAGAAGATGGAGTGGTACTTTTATAGTAAAAATAAAGAAACTTCTGGAGTATGAAACAATTGACAATAATAGTTGCACCAAGCTTATGAAATTATCAAATATTTTATGCAAATAACGTGCACCTTCTATGTTTGTTTGCCAACAGCTCCCTCCCACCCCCACGAGGTATTTTCATAAGCACTGCTACGCCAAATTTTTTCACGTTGCTGTAAAAAAAAATTAGCATAGTGTACTTATAAAAATACCTTGCAGGGGGAGGGTGTGGTTGGCAAGCAAAGGTAGAAGGTGCGCATTATTTGCGTAAAAACAGGGTAGTCTAACTAAATACAATATTTAAACAGTGCAATATCATGGTGGCTATAACCAGAAAGTTAAAATATTGAAAATTTTTGGCTAATACAAGCACCAAGGGAATGAACCACTCTACCTAGATGACACAGTTCAGGGGAGTTGAGGCTCTTCTCAGCAAAACAACAAAAGTTTATAAATTCTAACCATTTTAGATAGAGCTCAAACAGGTATACCCCTTGCCTTTCACCTACAGATAAATGAACCTTCTGTTTAAAGGCTTCTCAGAAAACACCCATTATATGTAATGCCTTATTAACCCCATAGATCTGCCTACCTCTTCAACAGATGACACCAGAGAGCCATGGTTTTTAAGTTCTTCCATCTGCCTTTGATACTCTATCTGCCTCAATGCATTGCACACAAGAAATAAGCCATAAATAGTTGCTGAATGAATCAATGAATGGATAAGTAAGTGAATAACTGAATGGGTATAAACAGTTACTTATCACTATTTTAAAAGAATCTTTCCCTCCACCACCCGTCTGGCAGTTTGTCATACTGTGGTAGCTCATATGCTGCTACAATCCTGGAAGCTATGCTACCAGTATTTCAAAATACCAGCATGATCGCCAGTGGTGGACAGGTTTCAGGGGACCTTCCAAACTAAGACAGACTAGGAAGAAAGGCCTAGCAATCTACTTCTGGAAAGTCAGTCACTGAAAACCTTATGGATCACAAGAGCATATTGCCCAATATGGTGCTGGAAGATGAAACCCCTACGTTAGAAGACACTACACAATAGTCGCAATATGGACTCAAACATGCCAACGATCATGAAGATGGCACAGGACAAAGCAACATTTTGTTCTGTTGTACACAGGGCTGCCATGAGTTACAGCTGACTCAATGGCAACTAACAACAACCACCCTCCTCTTACTTCTAATCTGCTAATTCTAATGTGTTATGGAAGGCTCCCTACATTTCTAACAGCATGACCTTGGGCAAGTCCAGTACTCAGTTTATTTATCTTCAAAATGCATGTCATCATCCTAAGACACTGCATAATTTTTATAAGAAAATGCACGCAAACCGTTTTAAAGCAGTGCCTATCATAGTATACAGCCACAATAAATGTTAGTTATTATCATTATCGGAGCCCTGGTGGCACAGTGGTTAAAAGTTCAGCTGCTAACCAAAAGGTTTTAAGTCTGAATCCACCAACCGCTCCTTGCAAACCCTTTGTCCTGTAGGGTCACTATGAGTCAGAACTGACTCAATGGCAACAAAGTTTTGTTATTATCATTATTAGAAATTAGTTAACTGGACATATTAAGAATATGTGTACCTAAAGCAACGCAACGGCAGTGGGTTTTTGTACCTAAGTTCTAAGTAAAAACACAATAAATTCAGTTATGTTGATTTAGAGTAATCAGGAATTTTTTCTTAATTACTTCAGATATATGATGAATTTCTAGGCATATGAAAGATTTCCATATCCAGACAAGATGGGGTAACAGGGTACAAATTTACCCTCTCACCTGAACCAAAGAAAATAAGGAAGCAAAATATAAAAAACAAGAGTTTCAGACATTAGACATCAGGCAACATAAAACAGGAACCCTTGTGAAAAAGGAAACAAAGTAAATTTTTACTGTCCCAGCTTACTGCCTAGAGAGTTTCCAGGCCACAACACTGAAAAGCGGAATACAGGCAGAGCAGAGCAGTCTCTCTGAGTTAAAAAAGACAGATCTGGGCATCAGGAGAGGCCAAAATAGCCACAGTTCACAGGGCAGAGTGCCACAGAGCCTCAGAGAGGACTCCTAGACCTGCACGGGAGTCCCCTGCAGTCTTCAGCAGAGTAGTAATTAGGCTCACAGGAGAGAGGAAATTACCTAAAGCCTGGGAAAGAAAACGCAAAAGTTTTAGAAGGAACAATCCCCGAACTGACAAATGGCCAGGAACAATTCCTACTGCCACCAATCAAAGTGAAAAACCTCATTCTAAGTGCATATGTTACTGTACTCAGGAGGGGTTTGCTTCAACAGTAAGGCAAAATAAGGCCAAGGCTAAATGCCTCTCAAGTGCAATGTAACAAAGTTTAAAGCAAGGCCTGAAAGGATAAAACTGTTTCTTTAACTTAACCACATCCTGGAAGAAAGCTCACAAATGTTTATAAAAACATAAAAAGATGCAGCATCCACTATGGTAAAATTTACAATGTCTGCAATCTAACAGAAAGTTATCGGGCATGCAAAGAAGAAGAAAAATATAACCTATAACCTATAGTAAAGAGAAAATCATTCAATCAAAAAATAACTCACTGATCATAACAGAGTTAAGCTAGAAATGAATAGAAAAAAAAAATTGGAAACACCTGAACATATGGAAATTAAACAACACACTATTAAACCACCACTGGGCCAAGGAAGAAATCAAAAGAGAAATCACAAATTTCCTAGTGTTAAATGAAAATAAAAGCACAACATAGCAAAACTTACGGGATGAACTGAAGGCAGTACTCAGAGGGAAACTTGTAACAATAAATGCTTACATGAAGAAAGAAGAAAGACCTCAAATCAACAGCCTAACTCAACAACTTCAGAAACTAGAATGAGAATAGCAAACTAAGACTAAAACGACCAGAAAAAAGAAATAACGAAGATCACAGCAGAAATAAATAAAATTGAAAATAGAATCGATAAAATAAGAACTTGGTTTTATGAAAAGATCAATAAAAGTAGAAAAACTTTTAGCTAGACTGACAAAAGAAGAGATGCATATAACCAAAATAAAAAATGAAAGAGGGGACGTTACAACTGGCCCAACAGAAATAAGAGAATTAAGACGGAATATTATGAAAAACTGTCCAGCAACCAACTGGATAACCTAGATGAAATGGACAAATTTTTAGAAGCACACAACCTATAAAAACTAACTCAAGTAGAAATAGGGAGTCTCAAAAGATGAATAAAAAGTGAAGAGATCGAATCAGTGATCAAAAACCTCCCAAAAATAACAACAAAAAAAGTCCTGAACCAGATGGCTTCATTGGGGAATTCTACCAAACATTTAGAGAAGAACTGACAACGATATCGTTTAAACTCTTCCAAAAGATAGAGGAGGAAGAAATATACACTAATTCATTCGATGAAGCAAACATAACCCTGACACCCAAACCAAAGACACCACGAGAAAACTACAGACCAATATCTCTTAAGAATATAGATGTAAAAATCCTCAATAAAATACTAAAGAACAGAATCCAGCAGCATATCAAAAGAGTCATACACCATGACTAAGTGGAATTTACTCCAGGAATGTAAGGATAGTTCAACATTAGAAAATCAATCAACACAATACACCACATATATAGAACAACAACAACAAAAAGAACCACATGATCATCTCTATGGATGCAGAAAAAGTATTTGATAAAATCCAACAGCCTTTCTTGATGAAAACCCTAAAGAAGACTGAAATAGAAAAGAAATTCCCCAATATGATTCAGGGCATATATGAAAAGCCAACAACCAATATTATACTTAATGGAGAAAGACTGATAGCTTTTGCCTTGAAATAAAGAACAAGACAAGTGTGCCCACTCTCACCACTTCTATTCAATATTGTGTTCAATATATCTAGAGCAATACGACAAGAAAAAGAAAAGGTACCCATATTGGAAAAGAAGACGGAAAATTATTATTAAGATGTCAGTACTACCCAAAGCAATCTATAGATTCAACACAATCCTTATCAAAATTCCAATAGCCATCTTTACAGATATAGAAAAACCAATTCTCAACTTCTACATGGAATGGCGACAGGCCCTGAATAGCCAGAGCATTGTTGAAAGAGAATAACAAAGTAGGAGAACTCACATTTCCTGATTTTAAAACATACTCTACAGATACAGTAATCAAAACAGCCTGGTACTGGTCTAACAATAGATATGTAGAGCAATGAAAAAGACTTGAGAATCCAGAACTTAACGCATGCATCTATGGTCAACTGATTTTTGACAAGGGTGCTAAGCCCACTCAATGGGGAAAGAAGAGCCTCTTCAATTACATAGTGCTGAGAAAACTGGATTTCCACATGCAGAAAAATGAAGCAGGATCCATGCCTCACACCATACACAAAACAAATTCAAAATGGATTAAGGACCTAAGTGTACAAATTAAAACCATAAAATTCTTAGAAAAAAAGACAGGGACAATGCTGTCAGGCATAGCTTTCAACAGTGGATTATCTAAATAATAACAAAAGCACAAACAGTAAAAGACAAAATAAATAAATAGAACCTCATAAAAATTAAAATGTTTTGTTCATCAAAAAAAAAAGGCTTTATCAAAAAAGTTAAAAGACATCTTCAGAAACCATGTATACGACAAAAATCTAATAACCAAAATACATTAAAAAAAAAAACTTCTATAACAAAAAGACAAATACAGGCAGTCCCCAGGTTACAAACATCTGCCCTACAGAAAACCTATACTTAAGAACAGACTGCCATAAAGTCTATCATATTAAAAATTTGAGTTAAATTAATGGTTCATATAACAAATGTACACACTACGTTGTGACACGCATGAAAACACTGCGTGGTTTCAAAGTGTTTAAGAGTTTTATATTCATAGCCCCAAAACCCAGTGCTGTCGAGTCAATTCTGACTCATAGAGACCCTAAAGGACAGAGTAGAACTGCCCCATATAGTTTCCAAGGAGCACCTGGCAGATTCAAACTGACAACCTTTTGGTTAGCAGCTGTAGCACTTAACCACTATGCCACCAGGGTTTCCACTTTATATTCATAAAATAATAGAGAGGTAAAATAAACGCTATACACTAAGACAAATATTTGACTGACTGACACTAAATGAGAATCGTATGTACCTGTTCCAATTTATCTACAAATTCAACTTAAAGATAAACTTAGGAATGCATCTCGTTTGTAACCCAGGGATTGCCTGCAACCAAATTATAAATTAAGCGAATGACTTGAATAGACATCTCACCAAAGGGGACATTCAAATGGCCACCAAACACATGAAAGATGCTCACCATCATTAGCCATCAAAGAGATGCAAATCAAGATTCCATTTCACTTCTACTAGAATGGTTAAGATTTAAAAAAAATAATAATAATAACAAATGTTGGTAATGAGGTGAGGAAATTGGAACACTGGAACCCTTATCTATTGCTGGAAGGAGCCCTGATGGTGCAGTGGTTAGAGCACTAGGCTGCTAATGGAAAGGTCAGCAGTTCAAACGCACCAGCTGCTCCGTGGGTGAAAGATGTGACAGTCTGCGTCTATAAATATTTACAACCTTGGAAATCCTATGGGGCAGCTCTACTCTGTCCTATAGGGTCGCTATGAGTCAGAATCAACTCAGTGGCAGTGGGTTTGGTTTTGGTTACCCACTGCTGGTAGGAATGCAAAATGATACAGCCATTGTGGAAAACAGTGTGGCGGTTCCTCGAAAAACTAAGAAGAGAACTACCATATGATTCAGCAATTCTACTCCGAGGTATATTACCCAAAAAATTTGAAAAGAGAGACTTGAACGCCAGTGTTCACTGCAGCATTATTCACAGCAGCCAAAAGGTTGAAAACAGCCTAAATGCCTATCAACAAATGAATGAATAAAAAATATGCAGTACATACATACAACAGACCACCACCACTCAGCTGGTAAGAACTATCAAGTCTTGAAACATGATATAATATTAATGGAGCTTGAAGACATTACGCTGAGTGAAATATACCAACCATGAAAGGACAAATATTATATGAAAAGGCACTTACATAAAAAGACAAGAAAAGGTAAATGTATAGAAATTAAAGTTTATTAGTGGTTATCAGAGGTGGAGTGGGGAGGGGAGGGCTAATGGTAGTAAAAATTTCCCACTGATTAAGGGTAGGGTTGAATAGCCGATTACTGTAATTGCCGTCAAAAAGTTGTACACCTGTAAAAAGCTGAATTGGCAAAAGTCGTGTGATGGGCATATATACAGTAAAAAAAAAAAAAGGTAACTACCAAGGCTGCTTGTGTACAACCAAAAATCTCGTGGGATTTGGTTTCTTGGTTTAGATGTTTAGGGTCATGGTTTCATGGGACATTGCAGTTAATTGGCTGAATAACATGCTATTTGCTTCTGTTCTACCTCCTAGTTCATTGTGTAGTGCCTGGAGTCTCAAAAGGTTGCAACTGGCCATCCAAGGCACAACAATTGGTCTCTATTCACCTGGAGTAACAGAAAACAAGGAAAGTCAGGAACAGGAGGAGGATGCAGAATGCTTGGCTAATTGCCTCCATGAAGAACTGCTCCTTTTGACATAAGACCAGGAGAACTAGATGATGCCAGGCTACTACTACGGAACAATCTGATCACAGATTCTAAAGATGAATCCTGATTAAAGGTGGGAAAATGTAGAACAGAATTCCAAATTCTAATGGAATACAGATTTCCTGGAGCCATGCGGGTGGATAAACCCCTGGAACTATTGCCCTGTTATAATCGTTAAACCTTAAACCAAAAATAAACCCTGAAGCCTTTTCAAAACCAAACAACAGTTTAGCTTAACTAATAATGTCTGTTTGCTGGGCCTTGAGCATTGTGCTCTTAAAATCTATCTATGTGGGATCAAACTGACAACAGCAACTGGAAAGCTTAGAAAGGAAACTCAGGCAGCAGTGAGTTTATGTTAATGAGGGAGGAATAACTTAGAAAAGGGGAAAAGAATGGTTGCACAACTCAAAGAATGTAATCAATGTCACTGAATTGTACATGTAGAAATTGTTGAATTGGTTTATGTTCTGCTGTGTATATTCTCAGCAACCACAACAAAAATAAATTATTAAAAAAAATCAGTGAGCTATAGGACTACCACAAGAAGTTAAATATACATATAATTATAGTCCCCAAAGTAAGAAGGGTCATGAAAAATATTTGAAAAAATAATGGTCAATATTTTTCCAAATTTGAGGAAATATATATTCCTAAGTATCCAAGAAGCAAAATTAGCCCAAATGAAAAGATGTTTCAAGAAAACTGCAGACCAATATCATTCACAAATATAAATATAAAAATTTTTAATAAAATATTAGCAGGTTGAATTCAACAAGTATAAAAAGGAGAATACATCACGACCAAGTAGAATTTATTCCAGGAAAGTAATTACTGGTTTAACAGTCAAAAATCAATCAACGTTACAATATAAATTTTTTTAAAAACCCATTGCCGTCAAGTTGACCTCGACTCAAAATTATAAGATCATGTGAACAGATGCAGAAAAATATTTTACGAAGTATATAGCTATTTTTATTAAAAATTCTCAGCATCAGAGAGTCCTTGACGGTGCAGGAGGAAAGTGTGGCACAGAACTCAAATTCACGTAAAACGACCAGAATTAATGGTCTGACTGAGACCAAAGGAAACCTCAAAGCCATGGCCCCCGGATACTGTTAACCCAGACCTAAAACGATTCCCAAAGCCCACTCTTCAGACAAAGATTAGACTGGACTATAAAACATAAAATAATACTCGTGGAGAGTGTGCTTCTTAGTTCAAGCAGATACATGAGACTAAAAGGGCAGCTCCTGTCTGGAGGCAGGATGAGAAGGCAGAAAGGGACAGGAGCTGGTTGAATGGACACGGGAAACCCAGGGTGGAAAGGGGGAGTATGCTGTCACATTTTTATAGGGAATGCAACCAGGGTCACATATGTATTTAAATTTTTGTATGAGAAATTAGCTTCAGCTGTAAACTTTTACCTAAAGAAAAATTATAAAAAAAAAAAAAAAACTCTCAGCGCACTAGGAATAGAAGTCAATTTCCATAATGTGATAAAGGGCATCTATGATAAACCTTTTGTTTTTATGATAAACCTACATCAACCATCATACTTAATGGTGAAAGACTAAACACTTCCCCCTAAAGATCACAAACAAGGCAAAAATGTCCACCTTCACCACTTCTATTCAACATTGTAGTGGACGTTCTAGCCACTGCAATAAAGCAAGAAAAAGAAATTAAAAGAATGCAGATTGAAAAGGAAGAAGTAAAACTCTCTTTATTTGCAAAAAACATGATCATCCATGCAGAAAATTTTACAGAATCTGTAAAACAGTACTACACCCAACCCACCCAGCGCCGTGTGTACTAGAACAAATGAATTGAACAAGTTTTTAGGATAAAAGATCAGTAATAATTGATCATATTTCCATATACTGGCAATGAACAACTGGAAATTACCATTTTTAAATTAAAATTTTAAACATAACTGGTAAATTAACATTTACCATAGCATCAAAAAGTATCAAATACTTAGATATGAATAAGATGAAAGCTTTGTAAAACATGTATGCTAAAAATGCTAAAACATTAGTCAGAGAAGTTTAAAAAAGACATAAATGGATATATACATATGCTGTATTCATGGATCAGAAGACTCAATATTTTTAGATGTCAAATATGTAATACAACGTAATCCTTATCAAAATTCCAGAAGAGTGTTCATAAAAACTAACAAGCTGATTCCAAAATTCACATGGAAATGCGAAATATCTAAAACAGCCAAAACAACTGAAAATAAAGAATAAAACTGACGAATTATGTGTGTAAGAATATCAAAATAGCCAGTCCCAGCTAGGTATAGCATTAGTAATTGACATTATTTTACTGATGCACTGGCCATCACTTTTCCCATATATTTTTCCTTGTAAAACAATAAAATAATGCACATGTCCCCATTAATAATCACTTCATCTTGGTCCCCCCTGCCGCCTCTCCAGAGGTAACAAAGATGAGTTGGGTAACCAATTTTTTACATATATATATTCATGGAACATCAGAGTACTATATATTTGTAATAGTAAGACGGAATACATGGGAATGAGAAATGCTTAAGTTAAGGACACTTGTTATCTAGGGGCAGGGGCACAAATGAGGTCAGGGAGAAGGTGTGAGATAGTGGGAAAGCGGATGATGCAATTTGAAAGAGCTCAGGTAAAAGAACTTCAAATCTTTTGGTGATGTTTTATTTCCAAGCCTGGGTAGTAGAAACCAAGTGTTCACATATTATCTTGTAATTTTTTTCAAGACAATATAAACTGAACACATCATTCAGCAACCTGACTTTTTTTTTTTTAACTCTATATGTAGAAGACAACTGGGGAAGGGCTGCCTCCTCAAAGCAGAGTCAACCTTAATAACGTGGATGGAGTCAAGCTATCGGGACCTTCATTTGCTGATGTGGCATGACTCAGAATGAGAAGAAACAGCTGCAAACATCCATTAATAATCGGAACCTGGAATGTATGAAGGTATGAAACTAGGAAAATTGGAAGTCGTCAAAAATGAAATGGAACGCATAAACATCGATATCCTAGGCATTAGTGAGCTGAAATGAACTGGTATCGGCCATTTTGAATCATACAATCATATAGTCTACTATGCTGGGAATGACAACTTGAAGTGGAATGGTGCTGCATTCATCGTCAAAAAAGAATGTTTCAAAATCTATCCTGAAGTACAACGCTGTCAGTGATAGGATAATATCCATACGCCTACCAGGAAGACCAGTTAATATGACTGTTATTCAAATTTACGCACCAATCACTAGGGCCAAAGATGAAGAAATAGAAGATTTTTATCAGCTGCTACAGTCTGAAATTGATCGAACATGCAATCAAGATGCACTGATAATTACTGGCGATTGGAATGCAAAAGTTGGAAATGAAGAAGGATCAGTAGTTGGAAAATACAGCCTTGGTGACAGAAGCAATGCCGGAAATCGAATGATAGAATTTTGCAAGACCAACGACTTCTTCATTGCAAATACCTTCTTTGACCAACATAAAGAGTAACTATACACATGGACCCCGCCAGATGGAACACAAAGAAATCAAATTGACTGTATCTGTGGAAAGAGATGATGGAAAAGCTCAATATCATCAGGCAGAACAAGGCCAGGGGCCGACTGTGGAACAGACCATCAATTGCTCATATGCAAGTTCAAGGTGAAATCGAAGAAAATCAGAGCAAGTCCACGAGAGCCAAAATATGACCTTGAGTATATCCCACCTGAATTTAGAGACCATCTCAAGAATAGATTTTACACATTGAACACTAGTGACCGAAGACCAGACGAGTTGTGGAATGACATAGAGGACATCATCCATGAAGCAAGAGGTCACTGAAAAGACAGGAAAGAAAGACCTAGATGGATGTCAGAGGAGACTCTGAAACTTGCTCTTGAGTGTCATGCAGCTAAAGCTAAAAGAAGAATTGATGAAAAGAACTAAACAGAAGATTTCAAAGGGCCTCTCGAGAAGACAAAGTATTATAATGACATGTGCAAAGAGCTGAAGATGGAAAACCAAAAGGGAAGAACACGTTCAGCGTTTCTCAAGCTGAAAGAACTGGAGAAAAAATTCAAGCCTCAAGTTGCAATAGTGAAGGATTCCATGGGGAAAATATTAAATGACGCAGGAAGCATCAAAAGAAGACGGAAGGAATACACAGAGTCATTATACCAAAAAGAATTAGTAGATATTCAACCATTTCAAGAGGTGGCATATGATCAAGAACCAATGGTACTCAAGGAAGAAGTCCAAGCTGCTCTGAAGACACTGGCAAAAAACAAGGCTCCAGAAATTGATGGAATATCAACTGAGATGTTTCAACAAACAGATGCAGCGCTGGAGGTGCTCACTCGTCTATGCCAAGAAATATGGAAGACAGCTTCCTGGCCAACTGACTGGAAGAGATCCATATTTATGCCTATTCCCAAGAAAGGTGATCCAACCGAATGTGGAAATTATAGAACAATATCGTTAATATCACAAGCAAGCAAAATTTTGCTGAAGATCATTCAAAAACGGCTGCAGCCATATATCGACAGGGAACTGCCAGAAATTCAGGCTGGTTTCAGAAGAGGACGTGGAACCAGGGATATCATTGCTGATATCAGATGGATCCTGGCTGAAAGCAGAGAATACCAGAAGGATGTTTACATGTGTTTTATTGACTATGCAGAAGCATTTGACTGTGTGGATCATAACAAATTATGGATAACACTGCAAAGAATGGGAATTCCAGAACACTTAATTGTGCTCATGAGGAACCTTTACATGGATCAAGAGGCAGTTGTTCGGACAGAACAAGGGGATACTGACTGGTTTGAAGTTAGGAAAGGTGTGCATCAGGGTTGCATTCTTTCACCATACCTATTTAATCTGCATGCTGAACAAATAATCCGAGAAGGTGGACTATATGAAGAAGAACGGGCCATCAGGATTGGAGGAAGACTCATTAACAACCTGCTTTATGCAGATGACACAACCTTGCTTCCTGAAAGTGAAGAGGACTTGAAGCACTTACTAATGAAGATCAAAGACCACAGCCTTCAGTACAGATTACACCTCAACATAAAGAAAACAAAAATCCTCACAACTAGACCAATGAGCAACATCATGGTAAATGGAGAAAAGATTGAAGTTGTCAAGGATTTCATTTTACTTGGATCCACAATCAACATCCATGGAAACAGCAGTCAAGAAATCAAAAGACGCATTGCATTGTGCAAACCTGCTGCAAAGGACCTCTTCAAAGTGTTGAAGAGCAAAGATGTCACCCTGAAGACTAAGGTGCGCCTGACCCAAGCCATGGTATTTTCAATCGCATCATATGCATGTGAAAGCTAGACAATGAATAAGGAAGACTGAAGAAGAACTGACGCCTCTGAATTGTGGTGTTGGCGAAGAATATCAAATATACCATGGACTGCCAAAAGAACGAACAAATCTGTCTCGGAAGAAGTACAACCAGAATGCTCCTTAGAAGCAAAGACGACAATACTACATCTTACACACTTTGGACATTTTGTCAGGAGGGACCAGTCCCTGGAGAAGGACATCGTGCTTGGTAAAGTACAGGGTCAGCGAAGAAGAGGAAGATCCTCAATGAGATGGATTGACACAGTGACTACAACCATGGGCTCAAGCATAATAATGACTGTGGCCATGGCACTGGACCGGGCAGTGTTTTGTTCTGTAGTACACAGGGTTGCTATGAGTCGGAACCAACTCGACGGCACCTAACAACAAAAATATGGAAAAATCTACCCATGTTACTGGGGTGACACTGGTTCAATTCCTGGCCAATGCACCTCATGCGCAGCCACAACCCATCTGTTACGGTGATTTGTGTGTTGCTGGGATGCTGAACAGATTTCAGAAGAGCTTCCAGACTAAGACAGGCTAGGGAAAAAGGCTTGGCAACCTACTTCCAAAATTAGTCACTGAAAACCCAATGGATAACAATGATCCAACCCACAACTGATCATGAGGATGGCAGAGGACCAGGCAGCATTTTGTTCCTTTGTGCACGGGGTCACCATGCGTTGGGAACAACTCAATGGCAGCTAACAACAATATCTAATTAAATGGTGAAAGAGTCCCCCTAAGATCAGAAACAAGATAAGAATGCCTGTTTTCACCATTGCTATTCAATATTATGCTGCAAGTTCTACCCAGAGCAATTAGGAAAGAAAAGGTATCTAAATCAGAAAGGAAGAAATAAAACCATCAGTATTTTCAGATATAGATCCTACATAGAGAAAATCCTAAAGAATCCATACAAAAGCTACTAGAGCTAATAAATGAATTCAACAAAGTTGCAGGGTTCAAAGTTAGCACACACAAATCTTGTGTTTCTATACACCAGCAATGAACAAGCTGAAAAGGAAATTAAAAAAAAAAAAAATTCCATTTACAATAACATCTAAAAGAATAAGGTATGTAGGAATAAACTGAACCAGGGAGATGAAAACTTGTAGACTGAAAACTACAAAACATTGCAGAAACTAAAGAAAACCTAAATAAACAGAAAAGCAACCCAAGCTCATGTTTTGGAAATTTTAAGAACCTGAAGATGTCAATATTACCCAAAGTGATCTACATATTCAACATAATTCCTATCAAAACTCCAACAGCCTTTTTTGTAGAAATGGAAAAGTCAATCCTCAATTTTATATAGAATTGCAAGGGGTCCAAAACAGCCAATGAAATCTCAAAAAAGAAGACCAATGTAGGAGGACCCTCACATTTCTCAATATCAAAAATGGACTATAAAGCTATAATAATAAAACAGTCTAGTAATGGTATAAGAATCGACATACAGACCAAAATAACAGAATTGAGAGTTCAAAAGTAATCCAATCCGTCTATGGTCAATTGATTTTGAACACGGGTGCCAAGTCCATTCAATAGGAAAAGAACTGTCTCCTCAATAACTGGTGCTGGCACAACAGGCCCTTCTGCAAAAGAAGACCATCGGACTCATACCTCACACCATATAGTAAAACGAATTCAAAATCAGTCAACAACCAAATATAAGAACGAAAACCACAAAACTCTTATAAGAAAACATAGGGGTAAAGCTTCAGAACCTAGTTTTCAACAATGGCTTCCTAGATATGACACAAAACCATGAACAACAAATTAAAAAACAGACAAGTAGGGCTTCATCAAAATAAAAAACTTTTGTGAATCAAAGAGCTTTATCAAGAAAGTAAAGAGACAGCCTGCAGAATACAAGGAAATATATAGGAACCATATACTGTATCTGATAAGGGCTTAATACCCAGAACATGTAAAGAACACTAAAAGTCAACAATAAAAAGACAATCCAATTTTAAAAAGAGCAAAGGACTTGAACCAACATTTCTCGAAAGAAGATATATGAATGCCCTCCCCCAAAACAAAGTACATGAAAAGACGCTCAACATCATTAGCCTCATTAGTCATCAGGGAAATGCAAACCAAAACCACAATGAGATACCATTTCACTTTGACTAAGATAGCTATCCACCACCCATCTGTCAGCCGGTCATACTTTGGTGGCTTGTGTGTTGCTATAATGCCACCGGTATTGCAAATACCAGCAGGGTCACCCATGGTGGACAAGTTTCAGCAGAGCTTCCAGACTAAGACAGACTAGGAGGAAAGGCCTAAAACTCTACTTTTGAAAATCAGCCAATGAAGACCCTATGGATCACCACATAATATTATCCAACATAAGTGCTAAAAGATGAGCCCCATAAATTGGAAGGCACTCAAAGCGCAGAGTGGCCACAACAATGGACTCAGGTACACCAACAACTGTGAAGATGGCACAAGAGTTTATTCAGTTGTACATAGAGTTGCCATGAGTCGATGCCAACTCCACTGCAACTAACAATAACAACAGTGAAATTAAGATGGTTATTATCAAAAAAAAAAACTATAAACAACAGGTGTTAGCAAGTATCTGCAGTAACTGGAACCCTCATTCATTGTTAATGAGAATGCAAAAGGGTGCAGCTACTGTAGAAAGCAGTTTGGCGGTTCCTCAAAGTTAAACACAGAGTCATCCTAAAACCCACCAAAACTCTGGCGGTTCCTCAAAGTTAAACACAGAATTATCATATGACCCAGCAATTCCACTCCTATGTATATACCCAAAATAACCCAAAGCAGGGACTCGGTCAGATACTTGTACACTAATATTCATTGCAGGATTATTCGCAATAGCCAAAAAGTGTATCAACCCATTAACAGATGAATGGATAAACAAAATGTGATACATATATACAAATGGAGTGTTATTTGGTAATTAAGAGAAATAAATTTCTGATACATACTATCACATAGAATAACTTCGAAAACATTATGTTGAGTGAAATAAGTCAGAAACCAAAGGACAAATATTGTATGATCCCATTCATATGAAATGTCTAGAATAGGTAAATGCATAGAGACAAAAGCTTATTAACGGTTACCAAGGGCTTAGGGAGAGGGAAGAGAAGTCATTGATTAAAGGCAGTGCGTTTGTTTTGGGGTAATGAAAAACTTCTGGAGATGGATGGTGGTGATGGTTATACAATATGCTGAATGTTATTAATGTCACTTAATTGTAGACTTAAAAAGATTAAAAAGGCAAACGTTTTGTTATATATATTTTAACCACAATAAAATTAAAAAGGAAAAAAGCAAGTAACAGAAAACATATAATATTAAAAATTAATTTCTTCTGGAATTTTTTATAATTGACCCTTCTAGTACCACAATTAAACTGAGAGATACATGATTAAAAAGAGATCTTAAATTTATTTGCATAAACAGTTTTATGATTTTTCAAAACTATAAAAATTTACTATGACTTCAAAATATAACAGAACCAAACAATGTGATGCCTATAGTACTGCTCTCACCACTTTCAGCACAGAATATTAACCCACCTTTCATGGCCAGGAATGCTGAACGCAGACTGAGTATGAGGTGGTGTTAAGGCATATTTGCCAATACTGTTAGCATACTAATGGTATGGTGGTTATGTTTCGAAAAAATTAAGATATTTATAAAACTATTTAGGGATATACAGTGCCTAAAATTTGCTTTAAAATACTGTAGGAAAAAAATTGGGACATATGAGATAGATGAAGGGCAAAAACGTTGTTAATAACTGGATCTGGATGGCAGGTCCATAAGGGCTTTCTACAATGTTCTCTCTACTTTTATATATATTTAAAAAGTTCAAAGTATTCTTTTAAGAGAAAATTGTATGTTAATGCTGGAGGAAAAAATGTAATCTTAACTTCACAATGTGTTTCTCCAAAAGAGAAAAATTACTTTTATTCTACAAACTTGTCAAAATTAAAAATGAGTTTAGGCTCTGGACTCCAACGTATAAGATACTTCTAAAGTTCCGTAATCAAAACATCACAACTGAGCATTTAGGAAAAGCAAAAACATCTCTATAATTAATGACAAAAATAAAAATTAACCCTGATCTCCTTTCTACTTTAACCCGTAATATCCTATTCCATTCAGAGTTTCATCAAGCGTACAAAATATTCCACGTTCAGAGAACAAAGTGCGTCTTCCCCTCAGAGGCATGCTACTGCTGGGTGTGTAACCAACAGCATCAGCCTTCTGTAGATGAGAACAGGCTTCAGACATCGCATGCACTAAGGACCAAGGATCCAGGGAAAGTCGGGCAGGACAAAGTAGTTACCAGGGAGGAATTCTGCCAGCTGAGAGTTTGCCCTTCTGCCCCTCACACAGAAGTCTGTTCGCAACTGAGACTGGATTCTTGATGCCTATAAAATAAGCGGAAAATAAAGTCAGAAAAATACCTTTATGTGTCCCACTTCGTTTTGTTGTTGTTTCAGCAAATTAAATTTAAAATATCTTGGAAAATTCTTTTTCAAAACATTTAATATATTAATGATAATCCTTTATTACCGTGAACAGTGAGATTCAAATGAACGAATTTACAAATACCTAATAGACGCAAGAGAACAAACACAAAATATACTCTTTTCTTGCGTGCTACAGCAGCAAAAACTGAATTTGAAATGCTACATATTTAACGTGGAGTCCCTAGATGGTAGAAATGGTTAACAAGCCCAGCTGCTAACCAAAAGGTCAGAACTTTGAGTCCACCCAGAGATGCCTCAGAAGGAAGTCTGGCAATCTACTTTTAAAAAATCAGCCATTGAAAGCCCCATGGAGAACAGTCCTATTCTGACACACGTGGAGTTGCCATGAGTCACGTCAGTCAGAGTCAACTCGACTGCACTGGTTTACATACATAATTAATGTAGGTACCTTTTTTAATAGATTTCAAAATGGAAGAGAAAAAATAAACTGAAAATATGGCACTCTTCTACTATTAAAACTAAATAAATGCCCAGGCATTTCCTTGACCACAAAACCATGAATCTCCCCTAAAAAACAAACATGTTGAAGAGAAAAATCAAGGGGGAAAAAGAGGACAAAAATGGTGCTTCAAATTGGAGCATGGGTAGAGAGACGACATCAAGTATGTACAAGATTATAACCTAAAACATGGTTCCTGTGCACATCCTCTGATTGCTGCCGACAGACAAACAGTAAGAAGTGAGACAAGGGTCTATTCGGGAAAAAAGGAACGATAAGACAGAAAATATTAGTGTGAGAAACATCATAAGGATGACAGTCAACAACAATAAGGATGATGATAATGACAGAAGACAGTGACAGTGACTTAGTACCTAATATGTGCAGGGCTCTGCGCCAAACCCTTAAATGTATCATATTATTTCATTGTTCCCTCAACTCTATCATATGCTCTATGGACTCTGTTTGATTAATGAGGAAACAGATGCACAGAGAAGTTACCTCCTCAAAATAACAGAACTGAGATTTTAACAGACACAGCTAATATCAAAGATGATACCCTTAACCACCAACTTATGGATACCTCTCAGGAAACTATTAATACAAAGAAATATCAACAATGGTATAAAAAAAAAAATAATAATAATAATGGTATAAAAAGAGACTACAAAAACTCAAACTAAAGCCAACAGATTGATTTAAATTGGAGAAATGTAAATACCAAAAACTATGACACACACACACACAAAAATTATGAAATACCCAAAGAAGGGGAAAGCACACACGTGGTAGTTCTTAGAAGATAATTTATTTCTGGATATGATGATTCCACATTGGAAAGACATTTATAATTGCCAAATTAACTTATCAATTCAAATCTATAAATTGTCAATCAAAAGTTCAAAGGGATTTCTATGAAATATGATAAGCTGATTCTGAAATCCACCCAGAAGAGAAAGCATTGAAAATGGGATTTACTGTACAATTTGTATTAAAGCTACTGTTATTCAAAGAATGTTGTTTAGGTACAAAATAGACAAAGATACCAATGCAAAAGAATCAAGCTAACATTCAGAAACAGACACGTGAATTTAAGTATTTAATAATATGATAAATAAAAAATAGCACATCAAATAAGTGGGAAAAGGCTAGATTATTTATGAAAGGCAGGAAGAACTCAGAGTAAAAGGCATGGGACTTGGACTATTCCATAGCTGTACCGATGATCACCTTACTGCTTCTCAGTTAAAATTCATCCCTCACTGCCTGATCTGTGGACATGGAGACGGGTCCTTGAATAACGTTCCCTCCCAAGCTGGCACCGTGTTCAGTTATGTCAGTAGAGGGCACTGGAGACACACTGCAGGAGGAAGGGGTAGCTTGTTCACCATTCTCCTGGAAAGCATGGTTTTCTTTCCACTGTTTAGCCCACATGGTACTCTCCAGTGCTAAGCGTCTCCAGTGTGATGCTCTCTCTAGTTCTCAACTCAAACAGCAGCAGCGTTAACTGAGGGCCTCCAACAGCATGGGACTGTGCGCCAACCCAGTCCACTGCTCTCCATACCCCTTCCTCAGTGCTACAGGCACACATAGCAAGTGTACCGTGAGGCTGGCCATCTTGCGAGCCAAAAACCCAACCTTTATGCTGCACTCTGAAGGTTTAATCCCCACAGTCCTCCTGACTGCTGTGTGCCTGTCTGGCCAGCTGTGCCTGCCTGTGCCCCAGAGGATTGCTCCTGCTTATACAACGACTATGGACCAGCCCTGGCCTGGATAACCCAGCAACTTCTCGACCATACAGTGGGCAGCAGCCTCACCTTCTTCAAACAAGTTTTAACCTCCTCCAAGTTTATCCCTCCTTGGGTATTCTCCCTTTGCCCTTTAGAGTTCTCTTTCCATCTTTATAGAGTTACTCTCCTATCATTGCTTAACAATTCTTTATGTTAAACTTTCCTTGTTTAAAGTACTGCATGCTTTCTGTTTTCTAGTTGGGCCCAAACCAATACAGTAACCTTGGACAAATCAGTGCATCTCTCCTGTGTCTCAGTTTCCTCAGTTGTAACACAGGGATAAAAGTACTAACCTCATAAGATCATCGTGAGAACTAAATGATATAACCTGTAAACCACAAGATACTAATGCCTAGCATGTGTTCATAACTTAACAGATGGTAGTTATTTTTGTTATTATTGTTGTTATTCAACAAATTGTGTAGGGAGAATTGGTTAGTCATTTCAGAAAAAAGCAAATAATGGATTTAAGAGGTAAATGTTAAATAAAGTTTACAAGTATTAGAAGAAAATACTGGTCCATTCAATAAGGAAAGACTTCCATCTTCAAAAATGGCGCAGGGACAAATCAATCTCCAAATGCAAAAGAATGAAGGTGGACTTACCTCACACCATATGCAAACCTTAACTCAAAATGGATCAATGAACTAAATATAAGAACTAAAACCATAAAATTCTTAGGAAAAAAAAGAAAGCAAACATCCGGGATCTCATTTCTACCAACGAACTCTTAGATAGGACACCAAAAGCACAAGCAACAAATAAATAAATTGGACTTCATCAGAAAGGGCTGTGCATCAAAGGACTTCATAAAGGAAGTGAAAAGACAGCACAGAGAATGGGAGAAAATAGTTGTAATTATATATCTGATAAAAGTTTAATATCCAGAATATACAAAGAATTCCTATAATTTAACAGCAAAAAGACAAGCAACCCAATTTAAAAATGGATAAAGGACTCGAACAGAAATTTCTCCAAAGAAGATCTACCAATGGCCAATTAGTACATCAAAAGATGCACAACATTATTAGTCATTAAGGAAATGCAAATCAAAATCACACTGAGATTACTACTTCACACTCACTAGGACAGCCAGTATCAGAAAAACAGAAAACAAAGAGTGTTGGCAAGAATGTGGAGAGCCTGGAATCTTCATTGCTGATGGGAATGTAAAATGGTGTAACCATTGTGTAAAGCACTTGGCAATTCCTCAAAGTGTTAAACAAAGAATTACTATACGACCCAGCAATTTCCAAGTATATATATCCAAGAGAATTGAAAGCAGGGATTCAAACACTTGTATTAAAATGTTTATAGCAGCATTATTCACAATAACCAAGAGGTGAAAACAACCCAAGTGTCCATCAACAGATGAACGGATAAATAAAATGTGTTACATACATGCGATGGACTATTACTCTGCAATAATAAGAACCGAAGTTCTAAAAAAATGCTATGCAACATAGAGAAACTTTGAAAACATCATGCTAGTTGAAATCAGCCAGATACAAAAGGACAAATATTGTATGAAATATTTAGAGTAAACAAATGCATAGTCACAGAAAATAGTGATTATCAGGGGCTGAGGGAAGAGGAGAATAGGGAGTTATCACTGAATGGGTAAAGAGTTTTTCTTTGGGGTGATAAAAACATTTTGGAAACACATAGTGGTGATGGTGGCACAACAACTTGAGTGTGATTAATGTCACTGGATTATACATCTGAAAATGGTTAAAATGGCAAATTTTATACTGTATATATCTTACCACAATAAAAAAAAATGTGCAAAAGAAAACTGTTTTTATTACATGAATACACACTAGAAATGCACTAGATTTTAGTAGTTAAGGAGCCCTGGTGGTACACTGGTTAAGAGTTCAGCTGCTAACCAAAAGGTCCGCGTCCACCAGCTGCTCCTTGGAATCCCTATGGGCCAGTTCTACTCTGTCTTATAGGGTCGCTATGAGTCAGAATCGATTCAATGGCAATGAGTGTGTTAGTAGTTACACCTGCCAGGGGAAAGAAGGATGGGAAGGGAGGATTAGGAGAATCAATGGTAAATTTCACTTGCATCTTTTTTTTTTTTAACAATAAAAATATATTACTTGTGTACTTCAGATCATTTTAAAATAGAACATGTTAAATCGACCTTTAAATGTGTTTAACTTCTTAAGGGAATGGAGAGAACGATCAAATTCTAACCAAAGACTTGGCCACGGGCTGCCTCATTTTTAAAATTATTCATAGCTACAGTTCCATGTTTTAAATGCAGTAAAAGGAGAAAAACTTTGTTTTCAGCACTAGTCCATACAAGAACAGTGAAAAAGACTGATTGAATCTTTAAGAAACATGAAATGGTAATACTCATCACTTTTAACAGACTATAGAGTGTGTTATAATGCCCACATACCACTCAGCGCTCCAACTGCTCCAAAATTTAAGGATTTTCCATCCATTATGCTGGCATCACACTCAATTTCACCCAAAAGATTGAGATTAGATCCCATTCCTGCATTTGTAAAAGGAGAATCCTAAAAGACAAAAACAAAAATTAAAATACCATTAGTCTTGAGAAAATGCAAATATATAGAGACCAAAGTTTATTAGTGGTTACCAGGGGCTAGAGGGAGGGGAAAAGGGAGGGATGGTTAACGGTAATGGAAAAATCCATTGATTAAGGGTAGGGCTGCAGAGTCAATTATTAAAATTAATGTCAATAAGTTGTACACCTGTAAAAAGTTGAACCGGCAAAGCCTGTATGATAGATATATTTACGACCAAAAAAACATAAAAAAAGAGTAAGCTGCTAAGGCTTCTTAAGTACAACCAAAAACCTCATAGGATTTGGTGCCTTGATTTGGAGGTTTAGGGTCACAGTTTCACAGGACATCCCAGTTAACTGGTCTAATAACATATTTACTATTTCTGTTCTACCTCCTAGTTTGTTGAACAGTGCCAGGGGTCTTAAAAACTTGCAAACAGCCATCTGAGGCACGATAATTGGTCCCTGTTCACCTGGAGCAATAGAGGAAGACAGAGAATCAGGAACAGGAGGAGGGAATGGATGTGTGGATAACTGTCTCCATGAACAGCTGCCTCCTTTGCCATGAGACCAGAAGAGCTGGATGGTTCCTGGCTACCATTACTGAACATTTTGATCAAAGATTCTATAGCAGAATCCTAAAGGGGGAAAATGCAGAAAAGAATTTCAAATTCTCATGGGCTCCAGACTTTCTGTACCCCTGAAACTACTGCCCTGAGATAACCTTTAAAACGTAAACCAAAAATATCCCCTGAAGTCTTCTTAAAACCAAACAATAGCTTAACTAAGTAAAAAATGTCTGCATTGAACATTATGCTCTTTTAAGAACTATCTGTATAGGATCAAAATGACAACAGCAACTTGAGAGATTAGATAGGAATCTTAGGGGGCAGTGAGTTTATGTTAATGAGGTAGGAACAACTCAGAAAAGGAGGGTGAGAATGGTCACACAACTAGAAGAATGTAATCAATGTCACTAAATTGTACACGTAGAAAACAGATGAACTGGTGTATGTTTTGCCGTGTATATTTTCAACAACGAAAAAAAATTAGTCTTAAAGGAGAACTAGTATCAATGCTTCATAAATTCTTCCAAAAATTAGAAGGGGAGAGACCCTTCGCATCTCAACGTAAGGTGCCATCACTACCCTGATAAAAAAAAAAAATAGACATCACAAGGAAAGAAAACTACCAACAAATAAAACTAAAAAACTAAACCAACTGCTGTTGAGTCAGTCCTGACTCACGGCCACCTCATGTGTCACAGAGTAGATCTGAGCTCCGTGATTTTTTTTGGCTATAATATTTATGGAAGCAGGTCATCAGGCCTTTCTTCCGTGGTGCTACTGGGTGAGTTCAAACCACCAAACGTTCAGTTAGCAGCTAAGGGCAAACCATCAGTGCCACCCAGGGACCTATAAAACAATACAACTTGTACATGCTGTTGTTGTTGTTGTTAGGTGCTGTCAATAGTAGTCAAGGGCTTAACTATTTACCCTAACCAAGCCCCCCCAAAAAACCCGTAGTAGAATCCATTCCAACTCACAGCAACCGTATAGGACAGAACAGAACCACCCCATAGGGTTTCCAAGGAGTGGCTGGTGGAATCAACATGTTGACCTTTTGGTTAGCAGCCAAGCTTTTAACCACTGCACCTCCAAGGATCCTTACCCCACCCAGGGACCCCAAATACCAAGCATTGTTGTTATATGCTGTCCAGTCAATTTCAACTCACAATGACCCACGGGACAGAGTAGAACTTTCCCACAGGGCTTTTTAGGCTGTGATCTTTACAGGAAGAGATCACTAGGTCTTTCTCCTGTGGACCCATGCGGTGGGTTCGAACCACCAACCTTTGGGCTAGCAGCTTAGCATTTACCCATTGCATCACTAGGGCTCTTTTCCTTGTGTACACTGACACAGAAATCCTCAGTGAAATACTAGCAAACCGAATACAGCAAAATATAAAAAGATTATACATATGCCATTAATGAGAAGCATTCTGTCCCAGGAAAGTACGGTTGATTTAACCCTTTGGTGGCCCAATGATGTTCTGCTTTGAGTTTTTCTTGATGCCACGTATTTTCATTGATGGAAGCACACTGAATCATTGAGTGTTCCTGAATTTTGGTAGGTAGTATGAATTTTTTTTTCTTGCCCCCTCCCACAAGTCTACCCCAAGTGTTTAGTGGTACATATGAAGTGTTTATAACTTAACTACAAAGCTACCATAATCAAGACACTATGTTATAAACATATAAACAAGTACAAATGTATCAACTCAATAGAACTGAGGCTCCAGAAATAAACTCTTACATTTATGGCCAATTCAACAAGAGTGCCAAGAAAATTCACTGGTGAAAGAAAAGTGTTTTTAACAAATGGTGCTGAGACAACTAGATATTCACATGCACAGAAAATGAGGTTGGATCCAAACCTTACACCACACACAAAATTTAACTTAAAATGGATCAAAGACCTAAATCTAAAAGCTGAAACTCTTAGAAGAAAACACAGGGGTAAATGTTCATGACCTTGGATTAGGCAATGGTTTCTTTGAAATACAGCACAAGAAACCAAAAATAAAGAAATTAGTTGGGCTTCATCAAAACTAAAAATGTTTGTGCTTCTAAGAACATCATCAAGAAGGTGGAAAGACAATCCACAGAAAGGAAGAAACTATTTGCACATCATATATCTGAGAAGGGACTTGTATCCAGAATATATAAAGAAGTCTTATAACACTAAAATTTAAATAAAATTGAGCCAATTAAACAATGGGCAAAAACACGAACGCACATGTCTCCAAAAAATATATACGTAAATGGCCAACGAGCACCTGATAAGATGCTCAACATCATTAGAACCATCGCCAGGGAAATTCAAATCAAAACCAAATTGATAAAAACAATCAATATGCACATGAAAAGATGCTCAACATCATTAGCCATCAAAACTACAGTGAGATAACACTTCACACCCACAAGAATGGCTATAAACAAAAAGACACAAATAACAAGTGCTGGTAAGCATGAAGAAATCGCAACCCTCGCACACTGCTCGTGTGAGTGTAAAATGGTGCAGCCACTTGGAAGAATAATCTAGCAGTTCTTCAAAAAGTTAAATAGTTACCAGTTAACCCAGTAATTCCACTTGTTGTTATACATCCAAGAGAAATGAAAATATATTTTCACAAAAACTTGTACATGAATGTTCACAGCAGTATCATTAATAGCCAAAAAGTGGAAATAACCCATATGTTCAGAACCCATATGTCCATCAGCGTGAACTATACGACGGAATATTATACACGAGGAAAAGGACTGAAGTACTGGTACGCGGTAAAATAAGAACGGACCCTGAAAACACGCTAAGTCAGTCACAAAAGATACATATTGTGTGATTCAGTGTATATTAAATGTTCAAAATAGGCGAATCCATAAAGACAGAGAGAAGATCATTGGTGGCCAGAGGCTGAGAGGACGAAGGAATGGGTAACGACTGCTAGTAGATATGGCATTTCTTTGGGGGGTGATGAAAATGAATTAAAGTAGTACATAGTGGCGATTGTTACAGAACTGTGAATACACTTAAAACCACTGAAACGTAATTATAAAAGGTAAATTTTATGGTATGTTAAATTATATCTCAATACAGGTATCATAAACAAAAATACTTATGTCAACAAGGCAAACATAACATATAGGGCTGAAATCAGAGGCCAGCCATGTACTTGAAATAAAAAAAAAAAAATGCCTTCTTTTGCTAATGCTGTGAAAAAAGTATTAAAATATATATACCTTAGTCTTTCATGTTAAGGCCATACCATCCTTGATCTCCAACCAAGAAATATGGAAAAGGGCTAATAATATAAAACTTTACAATAAAAATAAATGTTGTGGGGAGAAAGTCCCGCAGTCTTCCTCCAAAAGAGGGAGAGGGAAAGGAAGAGGAAATGGAAGGGAGAGAGGGAGGGAGAGAGAGAGAGAGGAGAAGAGATAGAGACAGAGAGGGAGAGGCAGAAAGAGAGAGATTAGATTGAACACTCCACAGGGTCATCACATAAATGAAGGGTCCATCCCTAAATACCGAGGACCATAAAATATAAACAACTCTACCTTGCACTCTAGAAGTCTGAGTGAATCCATAAGATAATATCTGTTCTAAAGTGAGTCCAATATTACTTAGAAAACCAGAGTCATTCTGGATCTACCCAAAATCATCTATAAACTTTTCCAGTTTCCTGGGTTTCTGCAAGATTCAAGAAAAAGTGGCAGAATTTTCACCTACAACTTGAGGAAAGGGGGCAGGATTTTGAGACTTGAGGTTTTATTCTAATGCAAATAGGCAATCTATATGCCATACAATTTTAAAAATAAAATCAAAGAGTGGAATACAACAAAAGAGTTACATAATTAAATACAAAATGAACAATTCAGACATTAATACCGTGAACATTCAAAAGAGAGTGGCCAACTATGAGATGGAGAAGTTAACAGAAGGCTGCTTGTAGGCCGCAGAATAAGAATAAAGACACTCAGACGGCTAGAAAACTACAGGTGGGTATAATGGGAGCAACGTGCAGGTGGGGGAAAGTGTCAGAGCCACGCAACAGGCATTCAGCTAAAAGGGTTTTCTGAAGCCAAAGTGGATATTGCCCAATATCAATCATCAAAATCTAGAACTGATGGAAAGATAAGGAAAAGTCAGTCAAGATTTTTGCATAGGAGAAAGTCAAAGATGACTACATTGGCCAAAGAAGCATAACCTGACATTCACATATTTTATGAAAAGGAAGGGAAATGAACTGAAGTCAGAGAGACCAAACAGAAGGCTATTTTCAAAAGAAGTTTGAAATGTTAACCATTTGGTGTGGAGCCTCCGGGGGGTGCAAACAGTTAATACACTCAGCTACTAAGTGAAAGGTTGGGGGATCAAGTCAACCCAGAGGCACCTTAGAAAAAAGACCTGGCAATCTACCCTGAAAAATCAGCCACTGAAAACCTCATGGAGCGCAGTTCTACTCTGACGCTCATTAGACTGCCGTGAGTCAGAACTGACTTGACAAGCATCTGGTTTGGTTTTATGGAATGACAGTAACGGAAGAGAAAAATCTTAAGAGCAGCAAAACCAAAAATATACATGAGACATAAACAAAGAATAATAACGGCAAACTTCTTGTCGGAAACTACACAAAACATAAGAAAATGGAGTAATATGTTTAAAGAACTGAGAGAGAAAAGTGTCAACTGAGAAAACTACAAAATATATTTAAAGAATGAAGGCAAAATAAAGCCTTTTTCAGACAAACAAAAGAAGCTGAGATAATTCATCACCAGCAAATCCACACTATAAGGAATCTTAAAGAATGTTCTTCAGGCAGAACAAAAATGATGCCAGATAGAACTCTAGGCTGACACAAAGAATGAAAAGTGATTAATATTCCAAAGTTTGGAGATATTAAGAATGCCTCTTTCATTTTCTAACCTCTTTAAAAGATAACTGTTTAAAGCAAAAGTAATAACAGTACATTGTTGGGTTTATAACATATACAGAAGCAAACTGTATGAAAGAACAGCACAAAGATTGAGAGGGAGAATCAAGGTACACTACCGTAAGGTTCTTACATCATATATGAAAGCCTGTACTATGATTTGAAAGTAGACTGTGTTAACTGAAAGATGGATATTGCAAACAGTAGAGCAGCTAATAGAAAACAGAACAAAGCACAGCTAATGGACAACAGTGGATATAAAATGTAATCATTTTTAAAAAGACAGAAAAAGAGGAAATGAAAACAAACTAGAGAAGCGACTAAAAGAAAACAAATAGCAAAAGGGTAGTTTTAAATGCAGCAATATTGATAATTACATTAAATTCAAACGTTCTAAACTCTTTGATTAGAAGGTAGAGCCTGTCAGAAACTGACTACATGAAATTCATATATAAAAACATAGGTAGCTAAAAATAAAAGCACATTAAAACATATTACAAAAAAGATATCAAAAAGTCTTCTCTCATTCCTGATATTGGTTAATTTGTAACTGATCCTTTATTTTCCTAATCAGTCTGGCTTGATGTTTATAAGTTATACTGATCTTCTCCAGGAACCAACTTTCACTTAATTGACTTTCTTATTTCATTATTTCTGTTTTTTTATTTATGATTCTTTCTTTTTACTGACTTTGCATATAATAAATATGTTTATCTTTTTCTAGTTTCTTAAGGTGATAGATTAAATCACTAATTTAGGATCTTTATTCTTTTCTAATATAAGCATTGGATGCAATAAATTTCTTCAGAATAAAGAAGATTATCAGAGATAAAGCTGAATATTGTTACATAATGACAAAGGGATCATTCCTCCAGGAAGACACAGTAATCTTAAATATGTGTACATCTAATAACAAAAATTCAAAATACATGAATGTCGGCAAAATTAACAGAAAAAAGGAGAAATAGACAAATCCATGCTAATTGTTGGAAAACTCAACAGTCTTCTCTCAGTAACTGACAGAACAAGTAGGCAGAAAATCAGTGTGGGTATAGATGACCTGAACAGCACTATCGAGCAACTTGACCTAGCTCAGAGTAGTAAAACACTACACACAACAACGGAAGAATACACATTCTTATCAAGTACAGATGAAACTTTCACTGAGATAGAACATGTCCTAGGCCATAAAACAAATTTTAACAACTTTAAAGAATAGAAATCAAACAAAGTATACTCTCAGGCCATAAGTGAATTAAACAAAAATCAACAACAGAAATATATCTGGAAAATCCCTCAAATATTTGGAAATGAACACATTTCTAAAAATCCATTAGTCAAGTGGAAGTCAATAAAACATTTTTAATTAAATGAAAATAAAAACACAACATATCAAAATCTGTGTGACGCTCTAAAGCAGTTCTCACAGCAGTTGTTGTCAAATAAATTCATAGTATTAAATGCATGTGTTATAAAAATAAAAATCTAAAATAATCTAAGCTTACACTAATAAATTAGAAAAACAGCAATTAAACCTAAACAAAGCAACAAGAAGGAAACAATACAGTTTGCAAACAGAAACAATGAGAGAGAAAACAGAAAAATAATAAAGAAAAATCTATAAAACCAAAAGTTACTTCTCGGGAAAAAAAAATCCATAAACTTGATAAACATCTAACCAGGCTAACCCAGAGAAAACAAGACACAATTCTCAATATTAGGAACTAAAGGGGGGCACCACTACTAATCTCAGAGATATTAAATATATAATAGGGGACTACTAGGAACAAATTAATAATTACATGAAATGAAATGAGCCATTTCTTGAAAGACACGAACTACCAAAACTCACTCAAGAAGAAACAGATAACTTGATTAGCCCTACATCAATTAAAGAAATTGAATTTACTGTTAAAAAGCCTTCCAAAAAAGGAAAGTACAGGCCCAGATTACTTCACTTGCAAATTCGAACAAACATTTAAGGAAAAATAATATCAATTCTACACAATCTTCCAGAAATAGGAGTAAGGAACACTTCCTAACTCATTTTATGAGGCCAACATTACCCTAATACCGAAACCAGACAAAACATTACAGAAAACTACAGACCAGTATTTCTCTTTAATATACATGTAAAACTCCTCAACAAAACAATAGCAACTCTAATCAAGCAATACAGAAAGACGATACATTATGACCAACATTAGAAAATCAATGTAATTCACCGTTTTAACTGACTAAGAAAAAACAGTCATCTCAGATGTAGAAAAAGCATTCTAAAAGATTCGATATTCATTCACAATAAAAACTCTCAGTAACTAAAGAATCGAAGGGAACTTCTTTAACTAAGATACATCATGACCAACCAGTGTTTACCCCAGGAAAGCAGTTAGTTTAACAGTTGACTATCAATCAATGTAATTAACAGTACTAAGAGACAGAAGTGAAAAAGTATAGGATCACTACAACACAGATAAAGCAGCCGACAAAACTCAATACCTATTCATGATTAAAAAAAAAAAAAAACCCGAAACTGCTGTACAGGAGGGAACTCCTTCAACCAGACAGTTTATCTGTGAAATCCATAGAGCTAACATCATAATTAATGGTAAAAGACTAAATACTTCCCCCTAGCATCAAGACTACGGCAAGAACATTTTCTCTCAACCACTCCCATTCATCATTCTATTGATGTCCTGGTCAGTATGCAAGGAAAAAAAAAAAATTTTAAGGCATATACATTGTAAAGGAAGAAGTAAATCTGTCTATATTTGTAGACCACATGATTATCTATACAGAAAATTCTAAGAAATTTAAAGACAAGCCGATAAAAAATAGAACGGATGAATTAGTAAGATTACAGTATACTAGATCAAAATAAGTCATTTCACTATTACAGCAATAAACTACTGAAAATTCTTTTTTTAAAGCCATAAACAACAGCAATTGAAAAAATAAAACATATGAAAAATATGTATAAGATCTGCACCCTGAAAGCCACAAAACATTCCTCAGAAAAATTAAAGAAAATCTAAATAAATGGAGAGAAATACCATGCTCATGGACTAAAAGATTTGCTATTACTAAACTGATTAACAGATTTAAGACAATCCCAATCAAAATTCCGGCAGACTTTCTTGTAAAAATTGACAAACTAGTTCTAAAAGGTGCATTTAAATACAACGAAACCAGAATAGCCAAAACATTTCTGGAAAAGAACAAACTTAAAGGACTTATATTACCTGATTCCAAGATTAATAGAGTGTAATATCGGCAAAAATTTAGAAATACAGATCAATAAAATGGAATAGAGTCCCAGGGAGACTCATTCATATATGATCAATTGATTTTGCCAAAGGTGGTAGGGCAACTCAACGAGAAAGGATAATCTTAACAGCAAATGGTGCTGGAAAAATTGAATAACCACATGTAAAAAAAAAAAAAGAACTTTTAATTTTCAGTACTGACAAAAATTAATTTTTTTAATAGATCATAAATCTACATGCAAGACTAAAACTAAAAATTCCAGAAGAAAAACTAGGATAAAATCTTGTTACTTTTGGTTAGGCAAAGTTTTCTTCGGACACAAAAAGTACAAATTATAAAAAAAAAAAAAAAATGATAAATTGTAAAATGTTCTTATATATTTTGCTCTTCTAACAACACTGTTAAGAAAATTTAAAAAGCAAAACACTCATATACACAGCTTTGTATACACACATATATATTCTTGCTTTGTCAGCTGAGAGAGACCAGAAGCAATCATACCCCAATAATAACGAGTACACCTAGCATCCAGATCTTAGTTTTGAGCACCATTTTCCAACAAAAGGAACTAGTGCTCCTTGGAAAAATGGCTAATTCTAGGACTGGAGCAGAAAACACGTAACAGAAGCCTGTGGCATCTTGGAATGCCAGAAAGAAAGAAAGTGTTAAAAATAAATAAATAAACAACAATGCAAAATGATGGGGATATGCCAAAGAGGGAAACTCTGGTGGCATAGTGGTTAAGTGCTACACCTGCTAACCAAAGGGTCAGCTGTTCGAATCCACCAGGCGCTCCTTGGAAACTCTATGGGGCAGTTCTACTCTGTCCTATAGGGTCGCTATGAGTCGGAATCAACTCGATGGCACTGGGTTTTTTTTTATGCCAAAGAGACACAGGAGCCAATTGAAAGAGCTCCCAATGGCCAAAGCTGGAACAATGTGAGCAGGAAAATAAATAACCCAAAGCATAAAATACCCATGATTCCATACAAATTAATTACTAAAATAAATAAATAAATAAATAAATGGAAGAGAAGAGATGAATCGCCCGTGTGGAATTCCAAATAATCTTAGATATCCCTCCTTTAGAAAGTGGAGCATAACTCCCTACTCTTTAAATGTGGGCTGTATATAGGTACTTCCTTCCAAAGCAGAGTTTGTACAGGGAAAAAGGAGGAGTAATCTGACAGCAAAGAAACCTGACAAACACCACCTATGCCAGGTGAAAAAGGTCAACATTAACAGTGATAATTCAGACTGATAGTATGTACCCTTGATATGGCGTGATGAGAACGGCACCTTACCTCTCTGGTCTTCCTCCCAAAACTCATAAACCCACCCTAATTATGAGAAAAATGGACAAATTGTAACTGAGGGACATTCTACAAAATACCTTATACACCTCAAAAGTGTCAAAGTCATCAAAAACTAGGAAAGTGTGAGAAATTGCCATAGTCAAGAGGAGCCTGAAGAGATATGATTAAATGTAATGTGGTATCATGAATGGAAACACGGAACCGAGGAAATCTGAATACAGTGTAACGCCAAAACTCATTACTGTATTGTACTACAAGGTGGTACTGACAGCCGTCAACTTCTCCTGGCTGTAATCTTTACAGAAGCAGATGTCAGGCCTTTCTTCTGCTGTGCCACTGGGTGGGTTCAAATCACCAACCTTTTGGTTAGCAGACAAGCGCAAAGAGTTTGCACCACCCAGGGACCTCAAATACAGACTTCAATTAATAATAATGTATTAACATTAATGTAACAAATGTATCATATGCTAATGTGTCAGTAATAAAAAATTTTTTGAAAAAGGACATCAGTAATAAGAGAAACTGGTGCACATTTTATGGGAATTCTCTGCAGTGTCTTTCTAACTGTTCTGTAAATCTAAGACTACCTTAAAATAAAAGGTTTAGTTTAAAAAAAAAAATCAAGCCACTGACTGGGTGAAAAATTTTGCAAAACATGTATCTGTTAAAAGACTTGTATCAAGAATATATAAAGAATCCATACAATTCAGTCAGATGATCCAATTTTTTAATGGGATAATGATTTTATACAGATTGAAAATAACACATGTAAAGATGTTCAATGTCATTGGTCAATAGGGAAATGACTAAATTAGACACTAGGCAAATGAAAACAACAAGATACCACTACATACTCACTGTTGTTGCCGGGTGCTGTCAAGTTGATACCAACTCAACAACCCCATGTGACAAAGTAGAACTGCCCCATAGGGGTTTCTTGGCTGCAATCTTTATGGAAGTATATTGCCAGCTCTTTCTCCCATGGAGCCAGAGAGTGGGCTTGAGCTGCCAGCTTTTATATTAGGAGCCAAGCACTTAGCCACTGTACCACCAGGGCTCCTTACATACCCACTAGAATAATTAAAATGTAAAGACAATGACAATACCAAGAATTGGTAATATTATGGAACAACTACAACTCTCATACATTGGTAGTGAGAATATAAATGGTAATAAATTTGGCAGTTTTCTCTATAGTTAACCATACGCTTACCATACCTGTTGCCATCAAGTCAATTCCAACTCATAGCGACCCTATTAAGAAAGAGTAGAACTACACCATAGGGTTTCCAAGGCTGTAATCTTTACCGAAGTGGACTTCCACATCTTTCTCCCATGAAGTGACTGCTGAATTCAACTCTCAACTTTTCGGTTAGCAGAAGAGCACTTAACCACTGTGCCACAAGGGATCCTTACACTTAGCAAAGACCGAGTAATTCTACTCCTAAAGCAATTATTCAAGAGAAATAAAGGTATTAGGGCACATGCTGAGGGTGGCAGGGCAAGACGGCAGGGTAAACAGTTGCTCCCATTTATCCCCCTGCAACTAACTGACTGAACAACAAATAAAAACAAGCACAGAGTGAGATCTCAGAGCTTCGGATGGCTGGGGATGGCTGGGGAGCTGAGGTGAGTCATGAAATGGGGGAGAAGAGGAGTGTGGTCGGCAAAGAAGCTAGGAGTTGTGGCTGCAGGCATCCAGAGGACTTGGCTCGCTGCAGCCATCTTGGGAACAGGACAGCAACACCCTGAACAAAGAATGCAGGATAAGAGCTAAACAGAGGAAAGTATAGTCTAATTAAGGTGGCACAGATTGGCCAGAGAAATTCACAAGCCACACATTTGGCAAGGGGCACAGGGAAGCTGAGATGCTGTGAGTGCTATTGAATCTCACCGAGACCTGAGGCCAACAGTATTTGAGACTCAGGGCAGCAGAAGAGCCATGGGTTCCATTCAACATCCATGGCAAGAAAAACACATCAAACAGGCAACACAGTGGGAAACAATTGGCCCTCTACCCACAACTAGGCACTGCGGAAGACCCTATTCAGGATCACCCATAAGAGAAGGGCATAAAGCACTCCCCTCCTTCACCTCAGGAAAGACAAGTACCACCACCTCTACCTACCGCCAGCAGAAAAGTCCTGTGCATGTGCAATTAGTCACAGAGGAAAAGCCATGCCCCAATCCTACAGAGGAAAGTGAAGGAACCCAGCCTGAGGAGTATCTGGGGACGGCTTCACCAAACCTACAGAAGACAGAGGGACCCTAACACTAATAAAGTCAGCCACCTTAGGGAAAACCAGCCAGAGTAAGCACCCAGAGACTTAAAACTTTCCAAAACACCTACAACTTGTAGAGACAAACTAGACCCCAAAAGAAATAGAGGGAAATCCTCAGAAAACTGCTGACTCAGTGCTGAAAGAACTAAAGGGCCAGAATGCCCTCTAGTGGAATTCAAGAGAAGATAAAAAACCTGAAAATCCAAACCTATGCCATCGAGTTGACAGGATCACAGGAGAAGAAGGACTAATCAAAAGAAAAATATGAGGGAGCAAAAATTTCTCCTACGGAAACCAGAATAACGGAAAAAAAATTGAACATTCCCCAGACGATAGAGTTAAATATGTTTAAAGAAAACAAAAATCACACAAAAACCAAACTAATGGAGATTCAAGAAATAAAATGAAATACAAAATGAGAAACTCAATGAGATTGAAAAAATTAAAAAAAGAGAGACAGAATTAATGGAATTGAAGACTAAAATAATTGAATTAGAAGATGTAAGAAAAACATTCAACAATAAATTCGAGCAATCAAGATAAAATAAGTGAACGAGAAGACAGAGTAACTGAACTTACTAAGTCTCGAGAGAAACAAGAAAAAAAAACAAAGAAAAGCAAACAAAATCAAATGGAAATGTGGGATTCAATTACAAAATTTAACATTGGAATTTTTTGGAATTCTAGAGCATCATGATAATAATAAAAGCATAGAAAGAATTTTCCAAGAGATAATCATAGAGAATTTCCTAGACATGAATAAGGAATCAAGCCTGCAAAACAGGAAGTTTCACAAACTACAAACAGAAGAAATTCAACAAAGTCCACTCCAAAACACATAATAAAAACCCACCAGTAGAATTCTTGAAAACCAAAGACGATAGAATTCTGAAAGCAGTAAGACAAAAGCATAGCATAACATATCAAGGGTTCATATCACAATTAGTGTAGATTTCTCCCCAGAAACCCCGGAGGCCAGAAGACAATAGAGCACCATATACAAAATACTGAGGGAAAACAATTGCCAACCAAGAATTCTTTACCCAGCAAAGCTTTCATTCAAAAATGAGAGGGAAATCAAGACGTTCCCAAATACACAGAAACACTGGACATTTTCCACTACCAGACCAGCTCTGCAAGAATTACTTAAGGGAGTTCTTCAAATGGAAAGAAAAGAGCATTAAATAAATGCTCGAGTCTACACATGGGAAATTAAAATGAAGAAAGAGAAATATCCAACAAAAAGTTACAGCATGAGCAAATATAAGAACAAAGTATATGATATTTTGGAGGAATAAATTGAATAGTTAAGTTCCACAAGCACTACAACATCAAGTGCATAAAAAATAACTACAAATTAAACCTATCAGATATAGGAAATATAACGATATTGGTGGAGACTCACCAACAGAAAAGGGGGAAGAGCAAAAGAGGAATAGCTGTAGTATGTTAATGTTGTATGTTACTTGTTAAATGTTGCTGCAATTGCAAGTTGTGTATGTAATATTTGTGGTAACAACCACTAAGAAAACACCTAGAAAAAAATACACAGAAGAAAAAATAAATTAAAAAAAAAACTCATCACAAAAGACAGCTAAACACAGAAAATAATGAAAATAAGAAGTCAAAAAAGATGACATTTAAAAAACAATAAGCAAAATGAATCAAGTAGACACACCTACTCTTCACTTATCAACTATCTCATCATCTGACATTTTGCATTTACGACAGTAATAAAAAATCTATTGTCCAACTATTTTGTACATTAACGAGGAGCCAAGGGGAGAAGGAGGAGAAGGGCAAGGTTTGGGAAAGGGTGTGAAGCTATGCAGCCACCAGCAGTTGGTACTCAGAGGGGCGGGGCTGGGCCTGCAGTAAGGGTGGGGCAGATGGGGTGCGTATAAGGGGCAGGGGCAGCTGGTCCACAAGGAAGCAATGGAAGCCGGGGTACAGGAGTCTGGGAGGGGACTCACAAGTCACTTCTTCCAAAGAGTCCTCTCTGTCACCTCCACAGTTTCTGCTGGTTCTCACCTGTCCACTGGCTCAGAAGCCACCCACCACCAAGGCTTGTCTCATGGGCATGCAGAATAGAAAGGTGGAGAAGCAAGGCAGGGGGTCCGTGCAGAGGCCTGGAGTGCAGAAAGGTGATGGCGGGCCCCTGCTGCTCTAGAGGCAGCGGGCAACAACCGCGACCACCACAACCACCACCCCGACCCCCACAGGCTCTGTGGTAACGGGGAAGGCATGATGCGGAAAGGCAGCCTGCTGCAATACTGTATCCTGAGATGTGCAGGGGGCACCCAACAGGCAGTGAGTGACGGCGGGAGGGACACTGCGGTCGAAGATGGGGCAGGGCCCCAACTATCACGTAACACCAATTTTTGCGGAACGACCTGGTCTTTGGAACCTAAACATGCCAATAAGTGAGGAGTCGGTGTACTTCATTTTCAGTAATAACCTTAGAAGTAAATGATCTGAACACCCCATGGCAAAAGGCAGAGAGTACAGAATGGATAAAAATACATGATTCATCCTTTTGCGGCTTACAAGAAACACACTTTGGACAGAAGGACACACACAGACTAAAAACAAAAGGATAGAAAAAAAATATTCCATGCAACCAGTAACCAAAAAAGAGCAGGGATGGTCACACTGATAGAAGATAAAATAGACTTTAAATCAAAACCTATTATAAGAGATAAAGAAGGACAATACATAATAAAAAAAAAAAGGCTCAGTCCAGCAAGAAGACACAACAATTATATATGCACCTAATTTTAGTACTTCAAAATATATGAAACAAATACTAATATAAAAGAAGAAATAGAAAACTCCACAATAATATTTGGGACTTAAATAGACCACTTTCAATTCTAGATAGAACATCTAAAAAGGAGGTCAGTAGGACAATGAGGACTTAAATAAAACCATAAAGCAATCTGACCTAATGGACATATATAGAACTTTCCACCCATCATCAAAATACACATTTTTCTCCAATACACATGGATCATTTGCCAGAACAGACCATATGCTAGGCCCCCAAAAAAAACTCAACAAATTGAAAAAATTAATGAAACCATACAAAGCATCTTCTCTTCCCTTTACAGTATAAACCTAGAAATCAACAACAGGAAGAAAAAAGGGGAAAAAATTACATGAGACATAAGTAACACACTGTTAAAAATCTACTGGATCAAAGAAGAAATCAAAAGTGAAATTAAAAAAATACTTAGAATCAACAAAATGAAAACAACATATCGAAACCTTTGGGACACAGCAAATGAAGTGCTCAGAAGGAAATTTACAGCAATAAATGCCTCCATTAAAAAAGACCAAAAATCAATAACTTAAACTGACAACTTGAACAAACAGAAAAGAAGAGCATAATAAGCTCAAAGCTACCAGAAGGAAATAATAAAGACCAGAGCAGATATAAATGAAAAATAAAACAGAAAAGCAATTGGATCAACAAAGCCAGAAGTTGGTTCTTTGAAAGGATCAGTAAAATAGACAAACCACTGGTTAGACCTACCAAAAAAAAACAAGAGCCAAATAACCAAAATAAGAAATGAAGGTGGAGACATTACAACAGACCCAAGAGAGATTAAGACAGAAGACTACAAAAACCTGCACTGCAGCAAATCTGAAAGCCTAGATGAAATGGACAAATTCCTAGAAACATACTACTTACCAAAACTAACCAAAGTAAAGGTGGAAAAAATCTAAACAGACTCATAACAAAATATATATATATATTGAACATGTGGGAGAAGTCTTTAACAATAAAAGGAACAAACTCCTAATACTCCCAACAATATGGATGAATATCAAAAGTACATGGGGCAAGTGAAAGAAGCAAGTCACAAAAGACTACATATTGTATGATTCTATTTATACCAAATTCTAGAAAAGGCAGTGATAGAATGCAGAAAATTGGTTGCAAGGGGCCACTGAGCGAGAGGAGGAAATTGACTACAAACAAACAAGGGAACTTTGGGGGTAATGGAAATAATACATATCATGATTATGTTTGTGGTTACATGACTATATCAAAACTCATCAAATTGTACACTTAAAATCAGTAAATGTTGTTGCATATAAATTCTAATTCAATAAAGCTGACCAAAAGAAGTGTACCTATTACTTGATCTTAACTAGTCACCCTATATATTAACTTTCCCTTATAAATAATATACATAAGCTTTTTAAATGGTCATTTTGTTGTTGATTTTCTGATGTAACTCATTATGTACAATTAATAATCATTATGTCCAATCAGTAGATAGTGATCCTTTAAAAATCTGTCAGACCCTGATAATTTACGGATTAAACTGTATCCCTCAAAAATGTGTCAACTTGGCTAGGCTATGATTCCCAGTATTATGTGATTGCCCACCATTATGTCATCTGATATGATTTTCCTATGTGTTGTAAATCCTATCTCTAGGATGTTAATGAGACAGGATTAGAGGCAGTTATGTTAATGAGCGAGGACTCAATCTACAAGATAGAACTGGGTCTTGCATCAATCTGTTTTGAGATATGAAACAGAGAGTCAAACAGAGAGACAGAGGACCTCACATCACCAAGAAAGTAGAGCCAGAAGCAGAGTTCATTCCTTGGCCCTGGAGTCCCTGCACTGAAAAGCTCCTAGACCAGGGCAAGATTGATGACTGGGACCTTCCTCCAGAGCTGACAGAAAGAGTAAGCCTTTCCCTGTAGCTGGCACCCTGAATTCAGACTTCTAGCCTCCTAGGCTGTGAGACAAAAAAATTTCTGTTTGTTAAAGCCATCCACTTGTGGTATTTCTTTTATAGCAGCACTAGATAACTGAGACACCGTCTACTCCCCTGTTCAAAAACTTACAATGGTTTAACCATTACGCCTAGAGTAAAATCCAAAGTCCTAACTTCCAAGGTTTACATGGCCCTACATGATCTGGCCTCTCCTTCCCTCTCCCAACTTTCATTATAAACCACAACCTATATTACCTAGTTAATATCCCTTGCTGAACGTATAAAATAAGACTGTTTGCAAGGCTAAGAGGTATACTGTACCTCTGTGGATCTATTCTGAGACCTCTACTATAGCAACACTTACTCTCCCCCTAGCTTACTGCAGTTGGCCTCCTCACAATTCCCCGAGCACGTCAAGCATGCCTCCCCATCCCCCAGGCCTTTGTATTTGTTGTTCACTCATTCCTTCAACAAATACTTACAGAGTGGCTACTGCATGCTAGGCACTTTGGCACTAGAGACACAACAGTGAATAACAGGCAAAATCCCTCATCTCGTAGATATTTGATTCTAGTAAGGGGACAGAGCATGTATACATACCCGTATGTGTGTGTGTGTGGATGTAAACTCACACATATGGGTATGTATACATGCTGATCCATGCTGATAAGTATTATGATGCAGAATGAAGCGGGATAAGAAGGGACGGTGGAGTGCTTTTCTCTCTGAACTAGAACTTCCTTCTCCAACATCTTGTCACAGCTTTTTCCCCATTTCCTTCATGTCTCTATTCAAATGACATCTTAACATAAGGACCTCTCCTTACTACCTTATCTAAAACAGCATTTTCCCCACCTTTGCCCAACTAGTCTCTATTTTATTTTTCTCTATGGGATTTTTCACGTCCTGACATCATTTTTATTTATCTAGCTCTCCCCATAGAATGTAAGGCCCCAGGAGTGTAAGAATTTACTAGATGTTATATCCCAGCGTCTAAAGGAATGCTTAGTACATAGTAGCTACTCATTAAGTATCTGCTGAATGAATGCAGTTAATTACAACTGGATATAAACAGAATAATTGATCACTGTGAACTATAACCTCCGAAGCAAGCCAATGCTAATTCTTGCAGGTTACTCCTGTAGAGAATGCCAGGAAAATTTGTAATGGAGTGTTAAAGATTCAATATCTTCGCAATTAAAACAAATGAAATAAATTCTGGTAATAGCATTTTTAGTTTCTAAAAGATGGGATTTTAAAAGCAAAAAAATGTTTTAAGCTTACTCATAACTTTAAGAGGAGACAAAAGTAATATCCCCTCGACTGCATGACCCAGCAAAGAGAACAGGAAGATCAAGAGTCAAGTCAAGAGCTACTCCCCTACAATGACATGAAAACCCTTTCCTATTAATGACATTGAAACACCAAGCCAAGGCAAAGATCTGTAAAGCATTACTCTTTCACCATGAACCACAACCTCTATTACCCATTTAATGCCCTTTGCTGAAAGCGTAAAATAAAAATAAGAACTGTTTGCAAGGCTACAGGGTAAACTGTACCTCTAGGGATCTATTATGAGACCTCTATTAACAGCTCTTACAGATGCAAACAATTTAGTTTTCAACTACTGTACAAAAACTAGACTGGCACGTTGTAAAATTATTTTTATATAAAATGATTTATGTTTATACAATTTCCAATCTTCCTTTACAGGAGAAGTTAGACTTTACATGAAATTACTAATATGCTGGTATTCATACCCAGGCACTTGTTGCCATCGAGTCGACTCTGACTCATAGTTACCCAACAGAATAGGGTAGAACTGCCTCACAGTGTTCCCAAGGCTGTAATGTTTACAGAAGCAGACTGCCACATCTTCTTCCCACGGAGCAGCTGGTGGGTTCAGACCACCGACCTTTCAGTTAACAACCAAGCACTTAACTACTGTACCACCAGAGCTCCTTAACTCATCATTTGATTAATGAAGTGTAGTAGAATGCAATACATAATTGTAAGATTTCTTATTCAAAAATAAGTATGCTAAAATAAAAATTATTTTAATTACTGTCATCATTAATAAGCAGGTAGCCAATTAATCTAAGGCTGATGAGAAAGGAAAAAAAAGGCTTTTGAAGTGAACTACTTCCTTGAACCCATTTTAAATACAGTAATAAAAACAGATGTGTATTCCATATTTTTGTAGATTTTTTCAAGCTAATATTAATATCTTAATACTATCCTAAGAATTACAAATTCCCTGGTATTTCATCATTAATTCTCATTGCTGAAGGGATGAATGAGGATCAACAAAACTACATTACAGACTAAATTGTGGGATTTTTTTGTTTGTTTGTTTAGCAGCCAATTACGCTCAAATTTTCAAGAACTGGACTATTGAAAGGTTTCCTATTTAGTTTCCTCTATAGGATAGTTATGAGTCGGAATCAACTCGATGGCAAAGGGTTTGGTTTTTTTATGGTGGGCCTTGAGTATGACCTTCAGACTATCCCATCTGAATTTAGAGGCTATATCAAGAAGAGATTTGATACAGTGAACACTAATGACTTGAAGACCAGATGAGATGTGGGATCATATCAAAGGCATCATACCTGAAGAAAGCAAAAGGTCATTAAAAACACAAGAAAGAAAGAAAAGACCAAAATGGATGGCAGAAGGGATTCTGAAACTTGCTCTTGGATGTAGAGTAGCTATAGCAAATGGAAGAAATGATGAAGTAAAAGAGTTCAAAAGAAGATTTCAAAGGGCAGCTTGAGAAGATTAAGTGAAGTATTATAATGAAACATGCAAAGAACTAGAGTTACAAAACCAAAAGGAAAGAACTTGTCTGGCATTTCTTAAACTGAAAGAACTGGAAAATAAATCCAAGCCTTGAGTTACAATATTGGGCAAAAAAGTGAATGATGCAGGATCATCAAAAGAAGATGGGAAGAATACATAGAATCTCTGTACCAAAAAGAATTGGTTGACGTTCAACCATTTCAGGAGGTAGCATATGATCAAGAAATGGTAGTACTGAAGGAAGAAGTCCAAGTTGTACTGAAGGCAATGGAAAAAAACAAGGCTCCAGAAGTTGATGGAACACCAATCAAGATGTTTCAACAAATGTTGCAATGCTAGAAGTGCCCACTTGTTTATGCCAAGAAATTTGGGAAACACCTACCTGGCCAACTGACTGGAAGAGATCTCTATACATTCCCATTCCAAAGAAAGGTGATCCAACAGAATATGGAAATTATCGAACAATATCATTAATATCACATGCAAGTAAAATTCTGCTGAAGATCATTCAAAAACACTTACAGCAGTACATCATCAGGGAACTGCTAGAAATGCAAGCCAGATTCTGAAGAGTAGACGTAACGAGGGATATCACTGCTGATGTCAGCTGAATCGTAACTGACAATAGAGAATACCTGAAGGATGCTTACCTGTGTTTTATTGACCATGTTAAGGCATTCAACTGTGTAGATCCTAACAAATTGTGCATAACATTGCAAAGAATGGGAATCCCAGAACACTTTATTGTGTTCATAAGGAACCTGAACATAGGCCAAAAGGTGGTCATTTGCACAGAACAAGGGGATACTGCATGGTTTAAAATTAGGAAAGGTGTGGGACAGGGTTGCATCCTTTCACCATACTTATTCAATCTAATGCCGAGCAAATAATCCAAGAAAATGGACTATATGAAGATGAACACGGCATCAGGACTGGAGGAAGAGTCATTAACAACCTGCAATATGAAGGTGACAACAACGTTGCTTGCTGAAAGTGAAGAAGACTTGAAGCACCTAATGATGAAAATCAAAGACTACAGCCATCAGTATGGATTACACCTCAACATAAAGAAAACAAAAATCCTCACAACTGGACCAATAAGCAATAACATCATCAAAAATGGAGAAAATACTGAAGTTGTTAAGGATTTCATTTTACTTGGATCCATAATCAATACTCATGGAAATGGCAGTCAAGAAATCATAGTGCATTGGGCAAATCTACCATAAAAGACCTCTTTAAAGTGTTAAAAAGCAGTCACTTTGAGTACTATGTTGCACCTGACCCAAGCCATGGTATTCTGAATCAGCACATATGCATGCGAAAGCTGGACAATGAATAAGGAAGACCAAACGATACAAACAATACGTTTGAATTTCCGGGTTGGCAAAGAATATTGACTATACCGTGAACTGCCAAAAGAATGAGTACATCTGTCTTGGAGAAAGTACAGCCAGCGCCTTAGAAGCAAAGATGGTGAGACTTCATTTCACTTACTTTGGACATGTTATTAGGAGGGACCAGTCCCTGAAGAAGGATATCATGCTTGATAATGCAGAGGGTAAGCGAAAAAGAGGAAGACTCTCAACAAACTGGATTGACACAGTGGCTGCAACAACGGGCTCAAAGATAGCAACGATTTTGAGGATGGAGTAGGACCAGGAAGCACTATGATTTGGAACCCACTCGATGGCACCTAACAACAACATGGTAGTAAATGTTGTGATTTACTCATTCAACAAATATTTATCAGGCACCTGTATATCAGCCAAACTTTTTCTAAAAAAAGGCAGACGGTAAATAGTTCAAACTTGATGGGCCACACGGATAATGTTATAACAAAACTCTGCTACTGTAATGTGAAAGTGGCCAAAAAATATATATATATATACACAAATGAGTGGACATGACAGAACTTCATTTATGAACACTGAAATTTGAATTGCATATAATTATCAGCTGTCATGAACTATTATGCTTTTTATTTTTTTCAACTATTTAAGAATGTAAAAAAAAATTCTTAGCTTGCGGGCTGTTCAAAAACAGCTAGCAGGCCGAATTTAGCCTGCAGGCTATAGTTTTGTCAACCCTTGGGGATACAGCAGTGATCCAGACAGAAAAATAACCTTGCCCACATGGTGCTTCAATTCTAGCTAGGGGATATTCACTAAGAACTTAAATAAACTAGATGGCATATTACAATACAATACAAAAAGTATAAAGTTTAGAAAAAAAATCACTAAGAATATTCTTTGTACAAATGAGGAAACTTTATATATGCATTGGATATCAAATGATTTTACAGAATCATTCTTTTTTTAGAATGATGATATGATTTTATAGGAGGATGTTGTTTTTATAACATGCATAATAATGTTCAAAAACCCAGTGCCGTATATATATATAGAGAGAGAGAGAGAGAGCATAGTAATGTTACTGGGTATATAATAGAAAACAAATAGATGTTGTTTTTATAACATGCATAATAATGTACTTACGTATATAACAGAAAACAAGTATGTTATTGAATCTGAACAGATGATATGTGGGTGTTCAATGTTCAATTCTTTCCATTTTTTTATGTGTTTAAAGTTTTTTGTAATAAAAAAATTTGAGGAAAAAGTCTAAGCAAGAAATAGCAGAGGCTAAGAGCGGGGTAGTACCATGAAGGTGGTGAGAAGAAGTGAGATTTTAGATATATTTTAAAAGATAGAGCCAACAAGGCTCTCTGATGGATTGGAAGGGCAGTCTGATTAAAAAGAGAGAGAGAGAGAGAGAGGAGTCAAGCATAACTCACAGGCTTTTGTCTGAGCAATAAGAGTAGAGTTGATACTAACCGAGATGGGAAAAGTTAAGAGAAGCCAAGTTTGACAAGAAATATCAGAAGTTTAGTTTCGCACATGGTAAATTCAAGGTGTCTATTTTTTTTTTTTTTTATTAGTCAGCCTAGCGGGTATCTCTACTTGACAGTTGGGCATATAAATCTGAATTTCAGAAGATATCTGGAATGGAGATACAGTTACAGTCATCAGCATATAGGTGCTATTTAAAGCCATGAAACGGGATGACATCACCAAGGGAGTAAACAAAGTATACCCTGTTCAAGGGAAGATCTGCCTGCCACCATCTGAACCAAGTAATCGAGTAATCAGGGACAACCTGAAACTACGTGCCTCCTATGAAAGAGTCTTGCAAAGTGTTTAACTTGAATTTAGTCCAGCCTCCGAACCTGATGTTTGATTTACAGGATCTAAAGGGAATTTAAAAAAAAAAAAAAAAAAAAATTTTTTTTTTTTTTTAAAGGGAATAGAGGAACAACTTAAATGTTCCCCAACAAAACAGAGTTGAGGGAGATTCTATACGACAAATTACCAAGCTTTTTAAAACATCAATGTCACCAAAAAGAAGATGGAGGGAGTAAAGTAAAAGACATTAGAGACAAAACTCAAAGGCAATGTGTGAAACTTTAACTGGATCCAGGTTTTAAAAAAATAAGATTTACATGGGGTAAAGAATTTAACTGTACCCAAAGAATCTGGTCTCTGTGGTTAGTTCCTGAGAAATAACCTCTATAACCTGGAATTTCCCCAGTGACTGACGTGACTCTGGTAAGGCCTCCATACCATGCCTGAGGGTTTATGCTAATGAGCTATCTCTTGAGCAGGGGCTGTCCAGGCCAGAGAGACATGACATCATGTAAATACCAACCCAACAATGGGTCACATAATGTATCAATGTCAATAACCATATCAATGTCGATATCCTGGTTGCAATGATGTGCTAGCATTTTGAAAATATATCTGTGGTGGAGTAGAGGACTCAGGGGATCTCTCTGTATTACTTCTTACAACTGCGTGTCAATTCACAATCATGTCAAAATAAGATGATTTAAGGAATTAGAGTTTCCAGATCCTCATCCAGAAAGAATGATCAAGACCCTACAAGGTGAAGATAGTGCTTTTTTTTTTCTAAAGGCTACCTCAATTGATTCTAATCCAGCGGGGCCATGGCCCTCCCTTTGTGAAAATGCAACCTAAATGAATTTCATTCGCTGCATAACTTCACTTTCTCCTCGAACTCCATCTTGAGGAGGCTAATTAAAGGCATCAATTTTCTTTTTTTATCAGCAACGGCATGGAGGAGGTGGGGAGGAAGACAACTACAACCACAAGTGAGCCATGAGACACTGCAAAAGGTAACCACTCAGCAGGCTAGGACTCAACTTTAATTGGAGAAAAATTGGATGGGGTGGAAAAAAATTAATAAAATGGGAGCCAGTGGTAAAAGGATACAGGAAGCTTTCTCAGCAATCATCACAGATGCAACCATGAATCTTATGTGCGCATCAACGATTTTGCTTAGTATGTTTTCTATTAAGACATGGTGAATCAAGGTAAGATAAACGACACTGGAAGCTAAACATCCTTTAGGAGCTTAGCAAGAAGAAGTTTGGAAATCAGTGCAGTATGTTTGTACTTACGGTCATTAATAGCATGTTCTTCACCACGAACACTGAAGAGAGTATTTTACTCCCGGTACGAGAAGTTAATAAAGAACAATTTGGTTTAAGCTTGGCTGGGTCACAGACTGCTTGGATCTGCTTTAGCTCCAGTTCAAAAGTCTCTGGGGTGATACTTTGGTTCTGATTCAAATTGCTTCAATAGGAAAAATTTTTTTAAGTCTTTGGTTTGACTTGGGTTTTTTTTTTTTTTTTCCCAAAATAAGTTAATACCTAAGTTCAATTCTGATTTAAAAAAAATAAATCAAAGCTCATTCTAGCTTTGCTTTTATTTTTTGGTAGAAATCCCCATTTCCACCATACTATCAATTAAACCATCCATTCATTATCTCTGCCCTTTCCAAAAACACAAAAGTTGGCATCTCTGTCCAAACCTTATCTTCAAGTATACCTTAAACTGAAATATAGTCTTAGTTACATAGCCTCCTACACTCAAAAAGGACAGGTGTCCTCAGCCAGAGCAAACTGAAAACCTGAGAGATGCAGGCTCTATGCAGATCCCATTTATTTCAAGAGAAGCTGGAAATCCAGAATTTTACATATGTGTCCTGATTTCTAGATGTTGGCAACAACTTCTAGTCTTTAAAAACTAATCTCAGAAATAACCAATACACATCTATGAACTGTCTCTTTTGCAACACTAGCCAAATTCACTTCATAAAGGGTAAGACGGTTTCACTCTTCTCCAGATATAAAATCTGAGCTTTGGTAAGTTTTCAGTTTTCCAACAATACAGATTTCAGGCAAAGTAGCTCTTTGACACAAATGCCAATGCTAACTACGAATCATGATTTCATTATCATGCTTACTTGAATATTCAAAATATTGAATAACCACTCGATATTTAAAGAAACAAGATAATAAATACAGAAATAAGCCACTTAAAATAAGACTACAATAAATGTGTTGTAGTCTAAATACTGTATGTCAATTCACCTTTACTATGGAGAGCCAGGTAGTGGCCAGAAATGCCACGTATCTTCTGATTATGACAAATAGAATTTCTAAAATTTTGCTTCTCCAAAATGAGTCAGATGAATTTTCTATCCAGAATCCAAAGGAAGCAGAATAATGAAACACTACCTTGAACACCATCAGCATGGACAACTTCACCTACAACCTACCCAATGGTGAATTGCCTTTATCAAAAAAAGAGAAAGGACGGTGTTCTTTGGAATGAGCAGTTTGTAGCCAAAAAAACCACAAAGCTTACATAGGGGTGCGTGGGAGGAAGGGACATCAACAGTGAAGGTAACAGCAAAAAATGGCAGAGGAAATCAGATAAATGATTAAAGGCTAACAAGAATTTATGCGTAAATTAGATAATCAGCTCCGACACAGGTAAAAGTTAGCTTTTACGCTCTCCGTATGGTATGAACCCAGTGAGTTCAAGATCAAGGGAATAGGCACATAAAATGAAGCAAGATTAAATTTTAAAGAAATTATGGTATTCAATGATAAGATTTACAAGAAGAAAAACAATTGGGTAAACAAAGAAATAATAACAAGGTAACCAAGTCAAATCTGCTCAAGTACCCTGCCTGTAAGTATCACAAATAGCTAACCCAGGCTTTGCCTTCCGTCTTCTCCCCAACTTGCTCGTTTGACATTTCTTTGCACCTCTTTTAGGATATAAGGGATAGCTTGAAGGGTGCGTATCTATCAAATATGCACCCTTTACCCAGTTCTGGCAAAAATTTTTTATTACATTAGAAAATTTTATTTAACTGTGTTTGCCTTGTTTTCCATGACTTTAAATAATTGGAGAATATGGGCAACAACAGAGATCTGCAACATGAAAATGACAAAAGGATTATGGGTTCTTCCTAATGTTGTTACAGCATTGACCCAAAAAACAGAACTTTTACAACCGGAGTTAATTAGTGGTCATAAAACAAAAGCACGGCATCTGTTACAGGAATAAAGAAAACAAGGTCAGACCATATCTACCACAGCCTCCACCAGACTGAGTCCAGTACAAATAGATGGTGCCCGGCTACCACCACTGACTGCTCTGACAGGTACAATAGAGGGTCCCAGGCAGAGCCGGAAGAAAATGTAGAACAAAGTTCTAACTCACAAAAAAAGACCAGACTTACTCATCTGACAGAGATTGGAGAAACCCCAAGAGTATGGCCACCAGATGCCCTTTTAGCTCAGTAATGAAGTCACTCCTGAGGTTCACCCTTCAGCCAAAGATTAGACAGGCCCATAAAACAAAATAAGACTAAAAGGGCACACTAGCCCAGGGACAAGGACTACAAGATAGGAGAGGATAGGAAAGCTGGTAAAAAGAGAACACAAGTTCAAGAAGGGAGAGTATTGACATGTCATGGGGCTGTTAACCAATGTCATAAAACAATATGTGTACTAACTGTTTAATGAGAAACTAGTTTGTTCTGTAAACCTTCATCTAAAGTAAAAAAAAAAAAAAAAGAAAGAAAGAAAACAAGGCCAGAAAGCAGCTGACAGGTCATCCAATTTAGTATCCAGTTTGCAAGTACCTGTTAATGACACCTTAAAAGACCTGCGTGTGATATAAGAACAGTGTATCCAGCAATACAGGAGGCATGCAGCTCCCACATACCAAAGGGTGATTTACCGTTGTAATATTCTTAAGCTAATGCTTACGTATAGAAACCAGCAGATATTCACAAATTCATTTTCAGGCCAATGAAAATAATAACCAGAAAAGCTGTCTTCATCCATGTGTTGAAATTAAAAGCATATGAGATTACTTTTCCAGTGGCGCTGCCCTGTTCTTACAGTTATTCCTGAAAACACAGTCATGAAAGAAGGACTATCTTTACCCAAATACTGGCCGATTATAAACAAGTAAGACATGTTTACTGAGATATACACTGTTAATTATGCTTGGGTTTTTAAGCAATTGAAATGACATTAATAAAGAGGGGAAAGTTCAAGAGTGAATGAACTTCGACTTATAAGTTTCAGCAGAGCTGGCCAGAAAACCATTTTTACTCAGCCCACATGGAGTATCTTTCATTCATTAATACAGAGCCACAGGGCATACTTAGACATCAGAGGCTCAGTTATCTAAAGTGGACTCCTAGGGAAACAAACTTTCCATTTTCATCCTGTAACCGCTTCTTGAGGTCAGAAAGCAGTCTTTCTTTTTCTGGCATCCCCTCTTTTCTCTCAACCTTAGGACATATTCAGAGACGCACTGGCTCCTTTACAGACATGCTAAAAGTTCTCGCTGTGCTTGATCAAGGTTGGAATGGCTGAGGAAATTACTCAACTTAGACAGCCCAGAATTATACCTAGCCAAACAGTCACCACGCGCTGCTTTTAACATGTGTTAAGGTGGTATTTCCGCTATCTCGGATCTAAGTGGACCAGTCACCACGCGCTGCTTTTAACATGTGTTAAGGTGGTATTTCCGCTACCTTGGATCTAAGTGGAGAGGATATTTGTCTGCATCACACTCTGTGAACCCCTGAGTCAAATACAGTATATACTGAATACCCGGTTTTAGTAAGTGACAGTTCATTTTTTAACTGTACAATTACACAAAAGACAAACACTTTATGTAAAAAGAAAAGAAAGAAAAACAAACTCGTACTAGGAACTAATAAGCTTTTTTATAGATCTTCAAGTACCCAAGCTCTTCTGGAGAAGTTAGAGAAACTGAACAAATGTTGATATTTGCTCATTACAGCCTTTGTGAGCAGGCACAGAATATTCTGTCAAAAAATGGAATCATATTTTTCTGTATTAATACATTTTACTAAAAAGCACTGCACGTTTGCGCTCATGACCTTTCTATTATTAATGTGCCTAATTTACAGATCAATATACAGGCAGCCCCTGGGTTACGAATATCCAACTTACTTATAACCCATAGTTCCAAACCAACCCCCGTGAGGCCTATTATATTAAAATATTGAACTACATACAATGGTTCATAATAACAAATGGGCACTACTTTGAGACGTGAATCAAGACATCATTACTGTATTATTTTGTTAAATTTTTTTTAGTGTATCTGAAAGTGTTTCCTTAATGTTTTTATGCACAGAAAGGTACACTGTATACTAAGACAAACATTTGACTAACTGACGTCAGATACAAACCATACTTAACTGTTCCGACTTAACGTACAAATTCGATTTACAGACAGATTTAGGAACAGAACTTGTTCGTAATCCAGGGACCGCCTGTATAACACAATTAACCAGAAAAATAACATCACAACAGTTTATTTTCATGGTTTTTCGTTTTGTTTTGTTTGTTTTAAAGCCACAGAACTGCAGAACAAAGAGTTACTTGTCAAACGTAACACAAATTCTAAAATATTGGCATCAATAGACTTGCACATCTGAAATAGTTTTACAGTTTGTTTTATTTGGATTCTTACAACATCCAGGAAGAGTTTAGCATACACTGCACCTAAAATTGTCCTCTCCACATGAGCTACAATAGAAGACAAATGTAGCCATTTCTCTAGTACTGCCAAATTTGGCATCCACTCATACTTCCCCCTTCAACCTACATAATTTTCCCTTTTAACCATGTTAACAATAAGATGGACCTATCACTCAAAAAGAACCTAACAAACCATAGAAATACGGTAACTTAAACCACCCTTCTATCAAATGTGAGGAAATGGTTAGAACTGGGGGAGAGAGAGGAGTATTACCAATTTTTAAGTTCTCTATTAACTATGCTTCTTTTTATTAAAAAGACTTCGAACCCACTAGAAAATGTTAACATCTGTATAAATTCCAGGAGAGAAAGACATAAATAAGTTAGCAACCCTGAATTTTCTGGCAACTCTAATATCTTATAGTATTGATGCCCTGCATTACAGTACCTGCATGTCATGAGCCAGCCAGGAAATGTGCGCACCATGCAGGAGGCTGGACCCTGAGTAAGAATTACTGCCCATGAAAACTCCCTGGCAGGGGGAATGTCCAATGAAATTTTGTCAATCAGGATGTCTAGATTCAACTTTAAATTGTTTGCTATGCTGCAGTAAGATGTAATCCTTCGTTGTTCTAAGCCTTAGGCAAAGTCTGCTACACATACAAAAATTAAACAGATGGACGGATGGACAAACCAAATACACCAAACCCACTGCCATCGAGTCGATTCCGACTCATAGCAACCCTATAGGACAGAGGAGAACTACCCTACAGGGTTTCCAAGGAGCTCCTGGTGGATTGGAACTGCCAATCTTTTGATTAGCAGCCGTAGCTCTTAACCACTGCGCCACCAGGGTTTCTGGAGGTACAGATAATGAAAAAAAGTTTGAAAACACCATTTTGCTCTGCTTTGAAGCAGGATTTAGGATATGATCTTGATGGGGATTCTTAAAAATCATATAATTTAAAGTTTCCTCCTCATTTCCTTTGCACACACTGAATAAGGCTTTCTTGGGTTCAAGAAACAAATGAAAACTTAAAATCAAAAAGCAGTCTTTCAAATCAACCATCGTGATATCACCCTGTGATTCTGCTGAACACACACAAAAAAATCTTCTTGGTCTAGCTCATTTGTTATCAAAGGCAAAAAGAAAGTAGATGTTAAATTATAAAATTGATGTCCCAAGTGATATAGTTCCAAACACACAAACAAAAGTTGATTCAAAAACCACAATACTATATAAATCCAAGGGCCAATAAATCTAATTAAATTCCTTTTGTCTCATGTTCCCTATTTGTATAGGACTAGAGTACATTTTATACTCAAGAGTTCGAAAGTCTGAAATGCTCCCAAATAACGAAAATACAGGACTACCACCTGTGTAGACTCTACCACACTGCGACACACAGCTTCAAGTAGCTCGAAAGTGAATTCCACAATGCAGTGTATTCTTGGAGAGTAACAACTCCCAGGGTAAAATAAGGGCTCACACATAAAAGCACACACTCCTCAGGAACTGCTAAGGCAGGTCTCTGACCATATCTCCTGCCGGATTCAGCCAAAACGAATACATCTGATGAGGTCCACACAGCTCTTCAAGAAATGGCTGGAAAAGGCTGAAATATCGCATACTCCCATCAGTACAAAGTAAAGCATCCCAAACTCTGTACTTAAGTATCTGGACTTGGTCAAAAGCTAATATAGGGTTTAATGCACTGTAAATTGGAATGCAATAACTTATTCAGTTTTTATTATTATTATTATTAGCATTCAAAAAATAAAGGAGAAAAATCACTGCTTCTCCATTAAGCACGCTCTCTGTGCTACAGAGCACATTCAATTTCTAAGGTCTTTGAAAAAGAACAGATGTACCTAGTGTGCAAACACAAACAGTAAGTTACAAGCTGCCCCTTAAGTACTTAAGGCAAGAATCAGCGTCAGTACTCAAAAAGTGTTTTAAAAAGAGCGTAACTTACTTTGACTGTCCCAGGCTAACTGGGCTCTGTCTCGTGCTTCTGTGTCTCTCACATGTCCACCCACAGCCTCTCTTCTAATTAAATCAAAGCTCTAGCAGCAGAACAAGCAAACAAGTTGCCTCCCATCTGCATACAGCTCTTCAGGACACATTTCCCTTGGTCAGAAGGTGGAAATTCTTGGGAGAGGTGATTTTCTCTGCCTCTTCACAAGAAGAACATGGATACTTGGCGGGATGCAACTCCATGAAGTGTAACTGTGTGTGTACACCTCAAAAAATAAAACAAACAAAAAAAAAAATGCAGAGAAACATAAAGACTCCATAAACAGCTGGAATACACAGAAATACTGAAGCACCACTGGAAATACTGCTAAACAGACAAGCAAAATAGGATCTCTGACTAAAATAATCAATGATAAGTTAAAAACAAAAAAGGAAAAAAAGGACCTAAAGTCAAATTTCATGCAATGAAAAGTATTTTAAGTAGTACAAAGGAAAAACGGTAATCTTCCTTCATATACATAAAAACAGGCGTCCCCTCCCCTCCCCCCATTACAGAGAACAAAAGATCTCATCAATGGAAAAGAAAAAGAAGACTTTCAAGCAAGGTAGGCCTACTATTAGACTTACCAGCCACATTATGGTTAACGGGCACTTGTGTATTGCGAGTTAAAGGCATCAAGCCCTCTTTCCAATGTGTCTGTCACCATGGGGGGAAAGGAGGAGGGGAAAAAGGAGTAAGGGGCCACTGATACACTCAGCCACCCTCTGTTTATGAAAAGATGTTTCTGCAAAACAAGAATGTGCAAAAGAGCAGAGATGCTCATTTATTTAAATAAAATGTTTAACCACCTAAACAAACAGAGAAGTTTAAGAAAATTCCCATTTTGCAATGAAAATGACTGAAGGGTGTGGTTAAGCATCTCCTCACAGAGAAATTCCACAGGCAAACTTGCTTTAAGTTTGCTGACGGAAAGGGGAATCTGTCCAATAAAACATAACCAAACTCAGTGCTGTGGAGTCGATTCTGACTCATAGCAACCCTATAGGACAGAGTAGAACTGCCCCCTAGGGTTTCCAAAAAAAAAATGGTTTCCAAGGCTGTGTAAATCTTTATGGATGCAGACTGCCACATCTTTCTCCCACGGAGCAGCTGATGGGTTCGAACCACCAACCCTCAGTTAGCAGCCAAGTGCTTTAACCATTATGCCACCAGGACTCCTGGGAATATATCAGTTCTTCCCAACATTCCCTTACATCCTAGACATGCCCATCTGCTCGCAGAAAGCCACAACTCCATGACCACTGAGAATTTAAGGACTGGCAGGCCTTAGGTGTTCTGTATCCCCAAAGGCACACAGATAATTCCAGCCAGAAGTAAAGTCCCTGAGAAGGGGGTGTGGCCTCACGAAGCAGCTGCACAGAGGCCTGGGCTGGGGTCCACAAACAACTGACTACCTCCTGGAGATCCCTACTTTACAGAAACGCACAAAGCAGTGGCTCTGAGTATAAGAGCACACAGAGACACAGGTAAATGCATTTTGTATAATAATATGTCTACTTTGTTCCTCTTACACCCCATAATATCAGCCAGCTGGATAAGATATTTCTTAAAGGACTTTCCTAGAGTTTATAAGCAAGCATTATAATGGATTATATAGAGAACCAAAGACAGCGGGCTGTTTTTATCAGACAGATACAAAACGTGTGCCCAACACAACCTGCTCTTTAAACACGAAGGCATTTGAATACTAAATCAGTTTCACCATGAATCACCATCTCCCCTAATCAGAGGAGTCTTAAAGGATGAATCTCGTCAATCAAAGAACGAACAACAAGGTCCACTTAGAACAATATAACTTCAGCAAAATATTTTTAACGAAGGAGCCTGTGTAATCCGCCTTTCAGAAAATAAGATTTAAAAACTATCCCTACTACTGCTCTTAATGCATGGTACTCTACCTACCAAAATAAACAGTTTTCAAAACGGACTAAAATGGCTAGACCGAGATCTTTAAGATCTCAGCCAGATGCATCAGTTTTCTCACACAAGACTACAAACAACATCTCAGAGTTTGTCATTCATACTTCACCTATAATAATATCAATGTACAAAAAAACTTTAGTATTTTATGAGTAGTTAGTTCATTTTCATTCAGAACCCATGAAATGCTTTCTATGTTAGGAGCATTTAAGAAAATAGTGACATCATGATTCACCTAGATCTATATTCAATTTTCTCAAAGAAGAAATAAATATACATCGGAAGCTAAATCATGTTAAACGTGCAAAGCCAAGGTCTAGTACTTAAAATTCACTTTCACTACCTGAACCCACACTACTTCCAAAGCAGCTAAGAAAGCAACTGTCTTTTTTCCAAATGCACACCCCATATATGAAGAGCAAACCATTTCACAATATTTACGCTCTGCACTGAGTGAAATCAGAGTTGTGCTACCCAAGGAATGGAAGTCACTTTCCCATCAGTTACAAAGGTAACTTCAAAAAAAAGTATCAAAAGCTAAATGAAACAAGAAGGTCAATTTAAAAATAAATCATTAAGATATGATCTATAAACTGGTATTTTCCATTTCCTTCCCCACATTTTGAAGATACAATGCACGTCGGAGTCATATCTTTCTCATTTCCACACTGTAGGACACTTCTCATACTGTAGTGGCCACTTCCCTCTCAAAATCCTGAAGGGAGAAGAGCTCCTTAGCTTAATAGGCAGGAATTATGCCCCTCCCTTATTTAAATGAAGGAAACACTCCCTCTGGTGACCAGAAGTGACAGCCCCAGGAAGTGACACCACTTATCTGTCTGTAGTGGTGAACAAGAAAAACGAAACCACTACTTGGTCATCTGTTTCCATGAAAAGCTCAAAACTGATGTGCCTAGGTGGCCTGCATAAATCCCTTTGTTGTAGTTCCCAGTTCTGAAAACATCCCTGCCTTTCATCACCTTGTCTCTTCATCCTGCATCACATCATGTAGGCGTTAATATACTTTCCACTATCTGGATAAGTGCAAATTATCATGTTTTTCTTAAACACAAAGATAGATGCCCCTTTTAGCCAATACGAACTATTAAGTCATTTTAGTCATCTCGATCCACTGTTACTCAGGGTTCGATAAATTCAAACTGATTTTAACATCTGCCTCAACAATAATATAACTGGCAAGTTTAAAAGCTACACTTTTTTAATTAAAAAATACATCCAAAAGACAAAAAGAAAAGGTATGATGACTGTCCATATCTATTCAAGTAAATTAGTAGACAAGACTTAGCTCTAGTGAACAGTGATTAAAACTAAAAAGTGGCTACTCTCAAATTAAACATAAAACAGTATAAATCAGGCTCTCCTGGCTTTTTCTTAGCACTTTTCAGCATAGTGAAGACTCAAATTTGTTACTTATATTTTTTTAAGTACAGAATCTGGTTTTAAGCCTTTCAACAGACCCAAACTATTACTATACTTCTTCAAGTGACCTCTTCTTCATTTGAAAACCTTACCCTGTATAAAGATGATGAATCGCAATTACACAAGATGACAGAAACTGCAGGGTCAGTGTAAGCATGACTCCCACCGTAATTCTTAAGGTTCAGGAAAACTCTTCCAGTCAGTGTAACCTTAGCCTACAGATTACTGAATATGTATTTCAATCAAAGATTCCATAGACAAAGGCATTTTTAAAGATAATTAATTGAAATTATTTCCGAAATTTAATAGTTAAAGCAGGGGGTGGGGGAGTGAAATACGCTAATCTCACTCAGGCCAGAATCCTCTGTTCCCATTATCTAGATGACATACTGAAATCAAAAATAATAGGACAAGTTAAAAAAAAAATCATATCCACAAGGTCATCATTCAAAACTATAAAGCTCATTTACTCATGAGTAACTCATTACTCCAAACTGTATGTTTTTAAATACGAATCAGTAAACTCTTCAAAAGTAAGATTTGTCACTGACGAAAAATGCAATGAAATATGTAACATACTGTAAGTATGACTCGAGAAAATTACAGATGAAGAGAAAAGCTTAGTTTTACCCGATTTTGTATTCATAGGTGCCACTATAGTATATCTCTTGGCTACTCATTAACCTTCTTTTTTTAGACCCACACGGACTCTACGCACCGGTAATCTCAGGACATCGCCTACTGTACAAATGAGAATAATTTTCAATTAACAACTGGGTTAAGTTGGAAGAAGCCTTCCTTGTGTACGTGTTTTAAGTAAAGGTATGATTTGGTGGTATACATATCAATCTTCTTTCTGGCACTACTTTTCTTCTTTTCCTCTCAACATATAACTAGCCTTTTGTTGACATTAAAAAACTTGTCATTAATAGTTACCATAAACATTTACTTCATACAAATCATTTCCAAAGTACCTCATAATCGCAGTAATTTCTAACACTACGGACACTTACTGTGTGCCACACAATTTTGTAGGTGATTAACATATACTGACCCAGTTCATCTCACAACACCCCCATGAAGTACAAAGTAGTATATCCCCATATTGTAAATGGGGAAACTGAAGCAACGAGAGGCTGTCACACACCCAGGGACACAAGGCTAATGCCTGGTAGAGGTGTAATGAGATATATCAGCCAGGATAGGGGGGGCCCACACATCCCCAAGTCAGATGTCTCAGGGACCAAGCTACAATAGAACTGACGCCCACCACAGGTGTTCACCTTCCTTGACAACATTAGGACCGAGCTCGTGGCATTAACAAAAGAGATTAAAATCTACAAAACATGATCAAAAGTACAGCTCCACAATTAGGCACTCCAATATATAAACACAATAGCTAGGACTTGTGGTAATCTCCTGGGCAATTTTCACAGGGAAAGGTGATGACAGGGTGGGTGCCCTGATATGAGCACCTAAACACAAAGACCACAATCCAGTCAGCTTGGCAAGGTCTACTCTAGCTCTTACATTCTCTCCCAAACTCATCACTGTTTTATCTTCATGCCTCATCTAATTTGATTCCCAAGTAGTCTTCTCAATCAGAAAGCTATTTCTTCGCTATAATCCTCTAAACTGCCTGACATGAATCTAGCTTCTTTAAATTTGGGGAGCAAAAGTCGGTCTTAAGTCCTCAATAGCCCTTGGACAAATTCATCATCAAGGTTCTAGATTAAGAGAACTGAGAGACCCTCACTGTGCAGTGCAAAGGATTACACCAAATTTGAGAGCCTCCCCACTCAATTCTTCAATGTCTGCAGTTAAATGGGGACCAACATAACATCTCACTGTACACGGTACACTTCATAGCACATAGCTTCAGGATATCTGTTTGTTAGGTTTTTGAGGAAGCTTGCAGTACAGACATTTATAAACAGTTGTGCTCAAACGGAATCTGTACATGAACAGAATAAGAGGATACTACATGGTTTAAAATCAGGAAAGGGTGTGCTTCAGGGCTGTATCCTTTCACCATACTTATTCAATCTGTATGCTGAGCAAATAATTCAAGAAGCGGGACTATATGAAGAAGTATGTGGCATCACAACTGAAGAATACTCATTAAGAACCTGTGATATGCAGATAACACAACTTCACTTGCTGAAAGTGAAGAGGACTTGAAGCACTTACTGATGAAAACCAAGACTACAGCCTTCAGCATGGATTACACCTTAACATAAAGAAAACTAAAATCCTTATAACTGGACCAATAAACAAAACCATGATAAATGGAGACAATATTGAACTGATCAAGGATTTCATTTTACTTGGATCCACAATCAACACTCATGGAAACAGCAGTCAAGAAATCAAACAACGTATTACATTGGGAAAATATCCTGCAAAAGGCCCTCTCTAAAGTGTTAAAAAGCAAAAATGTCACCTCAACGACTAAGGTATGCCTGACCCAAGCTATGGTATCTTCAATTGCCTCATTTCCACGTGAAAGCTAGACAATAAATAAGGAAGACTGAAGAAGAATTAATGCATTTGAATTACGATGTTGGCAAAGAATACCAAATATACCATTGTGATGGTTAAGGCTGTGTGTCAACTTGCTGGGCCATGATTCTCAGTGGTTTGGGTCATATGATGCAGTTTGGCAGCTATGTAATGATGTAATCACTTCCATAATAAGATCCAATATAATGTAGTCACCTCCATGAAAAGAATTGTTATGAGAAACCAGTCACTTGACAGGGAGTTTACTTAGGGGTGTGGCCTGCATCCAATATAGGTGAACCTTCCAGAAAGTCTCGCTGGCTTTTGCTCGCTCTAGATCCTGCAGCTGGCTCCTGTTCATGCGAACCCTGGTTCGTGGGACTTGAGCTAGCAGCTTACCTGCTGATCTCAGGATTGGTCGGCCTCCGCAGCCTGTGAGCCAGAGGTCTGGTGTCTGACTCAGAGTCATAAAGTTGGACGTTCACAGCAGCACTCCATCGTTAAATGGAAGTGGTATATACGAGATCAGGCCCGAGCAGGATCTGAAGGCACAAGCAAGTTGCCTGAGGAAGTGACCCAAATGTCCATGGTCTCCATTCCTGTTACATTATCTGTCCTCTCCCAGTCTGCATATACAGCCTGTTGGGGAGTTCCTTATGATCTGGTGACTGAGGAAGAGAAAACTCATGCCTGGTTTACAGATGGTTCTGTGCAATACACAGGCACCACTGGAAAGTAGACAGTGGCAGCACTACAGCCCCTTTCTGGGACCTCCCTGAAGGACAGTGGTGAAGGGAAATCCTCCCGATGGGCAGAACTTCAAGCAGCGCAAATGGGTGTTCAATTTGCTTGGAAAAAGAAACGTCCAGATATGCAACTGTATGGTGATTCATGGGCTCTGGCCAATGGTTTGGGTGGATGGACACAGATTTGGAAGGACCATGATTGGAAAACTGAAGACAAGGAGGTATGGGGAAGAGGTATGTGGACAAACCTCTCTGAATGGGCCAAAGAAGTGAAGATATTTGTGTCTCATATGAATGCTCACCAAAGGGTGAACTTGGCAGAGGAAGATTTTAAACAATCAAGTGAATAGGATAACGTGTTCTGTAGAAATCAGTCATCCTCTTTCCCCACCACTACCATCATTGCTCAATAGGCTCATGAACAAAGTGGCCATGGAGACAGGGGTGGAGGTTATGCATGGGCTCAGCAACATGGACTTCCACTCGCTAAGGCCGATTTGGCTACAGCCACTGCTGAGTGCCCAATCTGCCAGCAGCAGAGACCAATACTGAGTCCCTGATATGACACTATTCCTCTAGGTGATCAGCCAGCAACCTGGCGGCAGGTTGATTACACTGGACCACTTCCATCATGGAAAGGGCAATGTTTTGTTCTTACTAGAATAGCTATTTACTCTGGATACAGATTTGCTTTCCTTCCATGCAATGCTTCTGCCAAAACTACCATCTGTGGACTTACAGAATCCCTTAGCCACTGTCATGGTATCCCACACAGCATCACCTCGGATCGAGGGACTCACTTCATAGGAAACGAAGTGTCATAGTGGGACCGTGCTCATGGAATTCACTGGTCTTACCATGTACCCCATCATCCTGAAGCAGCTGGCTTGACAGAATGATGGAACGGCCTTCTAAAGACACAACTGCAGTGTTAGCAAGGTGGCAATACCTTGCAGAGTTAGGGCAATGTTCTTCAGGAGGCTGTATATGCTCTAAACCAGCATTCAATATATGATGCTATGTCTCCCATAGCCAGGATTCACGGGTTCAGGAACCAAACGGTGGGAATGGGAGTGGCACCACTCACTATAACCACTAGTGACTCGTAAAATTTTTGCTTCCTGTCCCTGCCACTCTATACTCTGCAGGTTTAGAAGTCTTAGTTCCAAAGAGATGAATGCTCCCACCAGGAGACACAACACTGATTCCACTGAGCTGGAAGTTAAGAATGCCACCCAGCCACTTTGGGCTCCTCATGCCTCTGGATCAACAGGCAAAGAAGGGAGTTACTGTATTAGCTCACATGATTGATCCTGATTACCAAGAGGAAATCAGACTGATATTACATAATGAAAGTAAAGAACAGTATGTCTGGAATACAGGACATCTCTTAGGATGTGTCTTAGTACTATCCTGCCCTATGATTAAGGTCAATGGAAAACTACAGCACCCCAATTCCGACGTAACTACTAACGGTACAGTCCCCTCAGGAATAAAGTTTTGGGTCACCCCACCGGGCAAAGAACCACAACCAGCTGGGGTGCTTGCTGAGCATAAAGGGCATACGGAATGGGTAGTGGAAGAAGGTAGTTCTAAAAACCCACTATTACCACGTAACCAGTTGCAGAAACAAGGACGATACTGTTGCAAGTATTTCTTCCTTGCATACATGTATCAAATATTTTCATTTTCTTCACTTATAAAATATATGATGTAAACAAGGCTAGGGCATTTTAGGTGTGTGTTAGTTGTATCATCATAGGCTCAAGTATGACTTTATAATTGTCTTTATTTAAGGATGTATACAGGTACCAAGCTGACAAGGGGTGGACTCTGATGGTTAAGACTGTGTCAACTTGGCTAGGCTATGATTCTCATGGTTTGGCAGTTAGGGTATAGTTTGGCAGCTGGATAATGATGTAATCACCTCCATGATGAGATCTGTTATGAACAGCCAATGAGTTGAAAGGGAGTTTACTTGGGGTGTGGCCTGCATCCAATATAGACGGACTTTCTGGCAAAGCTTGCTGGCTCTTGCTCGCTCTGGATCCTGCAGCTGGCACCTGTTCATCTGAACTCTGGTTCTTGGGACTCAAACTAACAGCTTACCTGCCAATCTTGGGATTTGTCCCCCTCCACAGCCTGTGATCCATAGGCTTGCTGTCTGACCTACCAATCTTGGGTCTGCCAGCCCCTGCAGCTACATGAGTCAAGAGAAGCCTGTAGCCTAACCCAGAGACTTGGGATTTTCCTGCCTTTACAATCACCTGAGTCATTTGCTTGATATAAATCTCTCTCTATATATATAAATTTATATGCTGCACTGGTTTTGCTTCTCTAGAGAACACAGCCTAAGACAACCATGCACTGCCAGAAGAACAAACAAATCTGTCTTAGAAGCAGCACAGCCAGAATGTTCCTTCGAGCAAGGATGGCAAGACTTCATCTCACATACTTTGGACATGTTATCAGGAGGGACCAATCCCTGGAGAAAGACATCGTGCTTGGTAAAGTAGAGGGTTGGTGAAAAGAGGAAGACCCTCAACAAGATGGATTGACACAGTGGCTGTGGTAACAGGATCAAACATACAATGGTTGTGAGGATGGCGCAGGATCGGGCAGTGTTTCGTTGTGCTGTACACAGGGTCACTATGAGTCAAAACCTATTTGACGGCACCTAACAAGAGTTGAAATCTCTTTTTCTTTCTTTTCTTTTTTTTTTTTTTAACAACATAACATATATTACTTTTAGAGAAGTTAACTTCAGGAATTTTCCACCTGAAAATACTAAAGAAATTTAAGAATCCAATCACTATTAACTTTTGAATTCATGAATCTCAAAAAAAGGTGGGGGGAGAAAAGAATCTGACTGACTTTTACATTAATCGTAAAAGTCCCCAGTGAAAACAACCTTACACACTGGCTTCTTTATAACTCTGTTAACAGTGTTGGGTAACACTGGTCATATAATTTACGGTTGTCTAATTCAACTTTCATGTCACTTAAGAACAAGGAGTTCTAACTCACAAATATTTTAAATAAAACATAGACAGAGAAAAGAAATACCTCAAGTTCCACAAGAGCTGCAGTCACTGCATCTGTGGCAAGAGCACCGGCCTGTAGCTTTTCAATTGCCTATGAAACCAAGGGGAGAGATTATCCACTGTAAAACCACAGCTCACAAACATACCCCTAAACTTTCCAAAGGCTCAAAGGGGTGCAGGAGACATTTATAGTTAATAAAAAATGATCACTAGTTCCATTCCATACTTCAAGACATAAACTACTTAGATTTAAAACCATCAAGTGTTTATATTCAGGTTAATTTATGATATAGCTTACTTAATGCTATTCAAATCAAGACAATGAATAAAATCTGGCCACTCAGTGCAAGATGCAAGAAATATGGTAAGTCAAAGGGCTTCATTCATCACAGAAGAATTCAAAATAGCCACAGAATTTATATGAATTCAGTTTGGTTTAAAAATCCCGACAAGTCTTATGTTATATAGATGACTAACTATCTAAGCTAATAATATCTCTCGCCACTGTTACTGTTCTTCCTACGCCTACCTATAAAAACCATATCAGAATCCTGAGATGGAAGCATATGCTATGCTATGTTTCATATTGAGAAAAACAAATCATTTTCTTTTCCAATATAAACTACAAAGAGTAAAGGTCTAAAGCTTGGCAAAAATTAAGATGAAAGGGAAACTCATTTCTAAATAAATTACTAAAACTCCAATTTAGTAAACAAAGAGAAACTTCAAATACTAAGAATTGTATTCCTCATTAAACATTTAAAAAAAAAAAAAAAAACTCATTCATTGTATAAACTGAGGAGGCAGATTACACAGCCCAAATATATGTTTCTAGGACTAAACTACTATAAAATTAAAATTTGTTTCTGAAAAGATTTCACATCTTTAAAAATATAAAAATTGGGAGCAGGGCCAAGATGGCAGAGTAGTCAAATGCTTCCTGTGGTCCCTCTGACAATACAGACCTGAAAAAACAAGTGAATCGATTATATATGACAATCTAGGAGCCCTGAACATCAAAGACAAAGTAGAGGAATCAGACTGAGTGGCAGGAGGAGAGAGAGATGGTTCAGAAGCAGCAAGGAGTTGCCAGAACTGACCTGGCTGGCACCAGCACCCCACAGGCTGGATTGGCACATGCAGGGTGAGGCAAGCAGCGGGACTCAGGACACGTTTTCCACATCGAGAGAGGCCAAACAGCAGAGACCCTGCTCAAGAGTCCAGAACCAGCGAGAAGCAGCGCTCAATCAGCAAAATATAAGTAAAAGCATCTAACCTACCACATGGATCAACCCCTCTCCCCTTTGGGAAGTACCTCTTTCCCATTTATATGTTCCCTCCCTGCTCTGCTTCAGGTCTGGTCCAGCTCAGTGACTCCTGCACCCCCTGGGCGAGAAGTAGGACCCATCGCACGCTTTGAGCCATTCTCCAGGCTTTGGAGAGGGAACAAATTAACAAACAGGAAAAAATAATCTGCCAGCTCTCCTAAGACAGGAGCTCAGGGCAGGCACAGCCTCTTTGCCTAGGTACAGGCATAATGGGTCCATGGACTCTGAATGACTTTCACCCCTGCACAGATCTGTGTGGAACCATTTTAGCAGCATTAACATAGCACAATAGGCTATATACGAGAAGTCTATTTTCAATTGCATCACCTATAAGGAGGAGTAGCACATTCGTGACATTTGAGACTGCCCTGCCCATTAAGCAGGGTCTTCAGCTACCCTCATAAGGGGCCTGAAGCATGACGGCTCCATCCACTTCACCAAGTCGTCCACAACAGGGGTCCAAGAATAAGTGGTGACTCCCAGCCCTTACAGCAAACAGCACTGGGTACCCATAACCCGGCTGCAAAACCCACCCACCTATGCATTCGAGAGAACAGGGACACACCTTCTACCCAGACACACAGGGGTGGCCATTAAATCCTGCCTTGCTCACCACATGACTCCCTACTGCAGCCACATACCTGTGCCTACTCCAACCACCCCTGCCCAACTAGAACTGTAGGTGAGAGCCCATACCACACACTCAGTGACTGATGACCTGGACACCTGAGCTGAATTCACACAAGAAAAGTAAACGGACTCATATACCTAGTAACACCTCTAACCACCTGGTGACAGGACATGAGAGCTTCAAAGGCACCAATAATCAAACTAGCTCACATGATCAGCCTATATGGGCACATCAATACAAAACAAGAAGCTAGGACACAGTAAGGGAACATAAAATAGTAACTTATAAGTGGCTAGGAGATAACAGTCAATATCAAACCAAATAAAGAGGTAGACCATGATGGTTTCAGCACATATGCACAACAAAGAATCAAGAAACCTTCTGAAGGAAGATAACTTCTTGGAGTTACCAGTGATAGAACTGAAAAGATTAATACACAGAGCTCTTCAAGAGATCCAGAAGGAGATTGGGCAAAACGCAGAACAAGCCAAGGAACACACAGACAAAGCAACAGAGGAACATAAGAAAGTTATACAAGAGCATAAAGACAAATTTACCAGACTGCAAGAATCCACAGAGAGACAGCAAACAGATATTCAGAAGATTAACAATAAAATTTCAGAATTAGATAACCCAATAGAAAGTCAAAGGAGCAGAACTGAGGCAATGGAAGTCTGAATTAGTGAGACTGAAGATAAAGCACTTGATGCCAACTTATTTGAGAAAAAATCAGATAAAAAATTTTAAAAAATTAATAAACCCTAAGAATTACATGGGGCTCTATCAAGAGAAATAACCTACAAGGGATTGGAGTACCAGAACAGGAGGGGATAACAGAAAACACAGACAGAATTGTTGAAGATTTGTTGGCAGAAAACTTCCCTCATATCGTGAAAGATGTGACGATATCTAGCCAAGAAGCTCACTGAACCCCACGTAAGATAGATCCCAAAAGAAAGGCACCAAGACATAATATAATTGAACTTGCCAAAACCAAAGATAGAGAATTTTAAGAGGGGCTAGGGATAAACGAAAAGCCATCTACAAAGGACAGTCAGTAAGACTAAGCTCTGACTACTCAGCAGAAACCGTGCAGGCAAGAAGGCATTCGGATGACATATATAAAGCCTTGAAGGAAAAACAACTGCCAGCCAAGAATTACATATCCAGCAAAACTGTCTCTCAAATATGATGGCAAAATTAGGGCATTTCCAGATAAACAGACATTTGGGGAATTCGTAAAAACCAAACCATAATTACAAGAAATACTAAAGGGAGCCCTCCAGTTAGAAAATCAGTAGCATCAGACAAAACAAAAAATGGACTAAATAATGCAGTCACAGATCTTTCATATGGAGAGGAAATCAAGGCAATATAAAGAAACGAAGACTGGTTTAAACTTAGAAAAATAGGGGTAAATATTAAGGTAACCGCAAAGAAAACTAACAATCCTACACATCAAAATAAAAAACAAGAAAAACACAGACTCAGCAAATACACACTCAACAACAATGAAAAAGAAAAATACATAAAAACGACTCAGCACAGAAAATTAAGTAGAACAAAGAAACTGTCAACGACACACAAAAAAAAGGACATCAAAATGACACCACTAAACTCACACCTATCAATAATTACGCTGAATATAAATGGACTAAATGCACCCATACAAAAAGCGTGGCAGAATGGATAAAAAAACGCAATCCGTCTATATACTGCCTACAAGAGATATACCTTAGATTTAAAGACACAAACAAATTAAAACTCAAAGGATGGAAAAAAAATATACCAAGCAAACAACAATCAAAAAAGAGCAGGAGTGGCAATACTAATTGCTGACGACATAGACTTTAAAACAAAATCTACCTCAAAGAATAAGGAAGAACACTATATAATGATTAAAGGGTCAATACACCAGGAGGACATATCCATGATAAATATTTACACACCCAATGACAGGGCTTCAAAATACATAAAACAAACTCTAACACAATGAACAGAGACATAGACACCTCCACAATAATAAGAGGAGACTTCAATACACCAGTTTCGGTGAAGGACGGAACATTCAGAAAGAAGCTCAATAAAGATGGAAGATCTGAATGGCACAATCAACCACCTTGATCTCATATACAGAACACTCCACCCAACAGCAGCCAAGTACACATTCTTTTCCAATGGACATGGACCATTCTCCAGAATAGACCACTTATCAGACCACAAAGAAAATCTTAACAGAATCCAAAACATCGAAGTATTACAAAGCATCTTTTCTGACCATAGAGCCATAAAAGTAGGAATCAGCAGCAGAAAAAGCAAGGGAAAAAAATCAAGGATGTGAAAACTGAACAACACCTTGCTCAAAAGCTACTGAGATACAGAAGAAATTAAGGACAGAACAAATAAATTCACAGAATCAAATAAGAATGAAAACACATCCTAGCAGAGCCTTTGTGACACAGCAAAAGCAGTGCTCAGAGGTCAACTTATAGCAATAAATGTACACATCCAAAAAGAAGAAGGGGCCAAGATCAAAACAGATAGATAGGCCAAAGGAACAGAATTGAGAATCCAGACGTAAATTCATCCACCTACGAGCAGCTGATGTTCAACAAAGGCCCAAAGTCCTTTAAATGGGGAAAAGACAGTCTCCTTAACAAATGGTGCTGGCATAACTGGATATCCATGTGCAAAAAAATGAAACAAGACCCATACCTCACACCATGCACAAAAAGTAACTCAAAGTGAATCAAAAACCTAAATATAAAATTTAAAACGATAAAGATCAAGGAAGATAAAATAGGGACAACACTAGGACCCCTAATACATAAATAGCATAAACAGAATATAAAACATAACTAACAATGCACAAACACCAGAAAAGAAACTACATAACTGGGAGCTCTTGAGAATCTGACACTTATGCTCATCAGAAGACTTCACCAAACATGTAAAAAGACATGGGAAAAAATTCTGGGCTATGACATATCCAATCAGGGTCTAATCTCTAAAATCTATAAGATACAGCAACACCTCAACAACATAAAGATAAATAACCCAATTAAAAAACGGGAAAAGGATATGAACAGGCACTTCACTGAAGAAGATATTCAGGCAGCTAACAGATACATGAGGAAATAATCATAATTATTATCCATTTAAAAAAAAAAACAGAAAACCAAACCTGTTGCCATGGAGTCAATTCCAACACAAGGCAACCGTATAGAACAGAGTAGGGTTTCCGAGGAGCGCCTGGTAGATTCAAGCTGCCGGCCTTTTGGTTAGCAGCTGCAGCTCTTAACCACTACACCACTAGGGTAAATGTAAATCAAAACTACAATGAGACACCATCTCACTCCAACAAGGCTGGCATTAATCCAAAAAAACACAAAATAACAAATGTTGGAGAAGTTGCGGAGAGACTGAACACTTATACACTGCTGGTGGGAATGTAAAATGGTACAACCACTCTGGAAATCGATTTGGTGCTTCCTTAAAAAGATAGAAATAGAAGCACCATAGGATCCAGCAATCCCACTCCCTGGAATATATCCTAGAGAAATAAGAGCTGTCACAAGAATAGATATATGCACACCCACATTCACTGTAACACTGTTCACAATAGCAAAAAGATGGAAACAACCTAGCTGCCCATCAACGGATGAACAGGTAAACAAATTATGGTATATTCACACAATGGAGTACTACACAACAATAAAGAACAATGATGAATCCATGAAATATCTCTTAACATGAATCAATCTGGAAGGCATTATGCTGAGTAAAATTAGTCAGTCACAGAAGGACAAATATTGTATGAAACCACTATTATAAGAACTCAAGAAAAGGTTTAAACACAGAAGAAAACATTCTTTGATGGTTACAAGGTGGGGAGGAAGAGAGAGAATTCACTAACTAGATAGTACACGAGAATTATCCTAGGTGAAGGGAAGGAAGACACACAATACAGAGGAAGTCATACAACTGGACTAAACTAAAAGCTAAGAACTTTTCTAAACACAACCGAACACTTTGAGGGACACAATAGCAGGGGCAGTGGTCTGGGGACCATGGTTTCAGGGGTCATCTAGGTCAAATGACATAACAAAGTTTATTAAGAAAATGTTCTGCAACCCACTTTCGGAAGTCGTGGCTGGGGTTTTAAAAGCTAGCAAGCGGCCATCTAAGACACCTCAATTGGTCCCAACCCACTTGGAGCAAAAGAAAATGAAGAACACCAAAGACACAACGAAAATATGAGCCCAAGTGACAGACAAGGCCACATAAGCCAGAGACTCCATCAGCCTGAGACCAGCAAGAACTAGATGGTGCCTGGCTACCATCAATGACTGCCCTGACAGGGAACACAACAGACAGTTCCTGACGGAGCAGGAGAAAAGCAGGGTGCAGAACTCAAATTCACATAAGAAGACCAGCCTTAATAGTCTGAGACTGGAGTAGCCCCAGAAGACACGGCTCCCAGACTCTCTGTTAACCCAGAACTAAAAGCATTCTCAAAGCCAACTCTTCAGACAAAGGTTAGACTGGACTATAAGACAGAAAATGATACTGGTGAGCAGCATGCTTCTGAGCTCGAGTAGACACAAGAGGCTATGTGGGCAGCTCCTGTCTGGAGGTGAGGTGAGAAGGCAGAGGAGGGCAGAGGGGGACAGGAGCTGGTTGAATGGACACAGGAAATAGAAGGTGGCAAGAAGGAGTGTGCTGCCACATTGTAGGGATAGCAATTAGGGTCACATAACAATGTGAGTATAAATTTCTGTATGAGAAACTCACTTGAGCTGTAAACTTTCATCTAAAGCACAATTTTAAAAAAAAAATGTAAAAATTATAAAATAGTTTAGTGAACATCTCACATTTAGCTTTATTATTTTTAATAAAAAATGTATATAAATTCCTAAAGTATTTTATATATATATATATTTATGGGATTTCATTCATAAGAAAGAGCTTGGCTCTCAAAGCATAATCTTTCTTTTAAATGGTACGTAAAGATAAACAAAAAGAGCAGAGAGAAAGCTATATTTACCTGATTTACAATATTGAATTAACATTCTATTTGCATAAAAAGTAATGGAAAGTTTGCCTACAAGAATACATAGCCAGGACCAAAATAAACACAACAATATTTCTTCTAATTCCCTTCCTGCCCCACATTAATATCCAACGATTTTGTAAAACCTCAAAAACCAAAGGGGAAAAAAGCACAACTGAGAACAAGGGCAAAGCTAAACCCAGGAATGATGATGAATCTGCTATGATATAAACCACGTGATGAAAAACAGAAGGAAAAAGTACAGGATAATCTAAGAAAAGTACCTATTTTAATTTTTCATTATTTTTTCTCCTCTTCATGGAAAGATACGTTGACTGCCTTTGAGCTGTTTTCTCTACCCCTTCTATGAAGGCAATGCCTTGGCAAAGATTTTTAAAAGAAATAGGATTATGTGCCCACAATCCCAAAAATACAGACTTTAATCTGTAGAAGGAGGGGAGAGATCTAAGCATGATTTGGAGAATGAAAAATGCAAAACAAACCCAAAAAAGACCCCTCAAATATGAGCAACATAATTTCGTGATCCAAACCAAAGATTTTCTTCTAAACGAAATATTAAAATTTTTCATTTCTAGGTAAAGTTGCTTTATGCTCAAAAACTAAAATGTTTAGAGCATACATTTTGTTCATACCTTCTGACAAACTGAAAGGTTTAGATTATACATTTTGTCCATACCTTTTGACAAGCTCTTTTGCATACATGTTTATATTCCTTGGCTTTGGATTCAGAATGATAACCTGCACCTGTAGAAGAATCATCCAATTTTTAGTTATCATTAAAATTATCAGACCTTGCTCTGTCTTGAACATTATGCTCTTTTAAGAACTATCTATATGGGATCAAAGTGACAACAGCAACTTGAAAGATTAGATAGGAACCTTAGGGGGCAGTGAGTTTATGTTAATGAGGGAGGAACAACTCAGAAAAGGGGTGAGAATGGTTGCACAACTAGAAGAATGTAATCAATGCCATTCAACTGTACATGTAGAAACCATTGAATTGGTGTGTTTTCCTATGTATATTCTCAACAACAACAAAATAAATAAAATTTAGAGAAAAAAAATCAGACTGTGATTATAGTATCTGAATAGTCCATATAAACTGGTTCTGTCCTAAAACAAAAAAACCATTGCTCTAGTTGTGTGGAATTTTAAAAATCTAATTGCATCTTTCTCCAACCATAAGTCTTTTTAATATCATTTCTTATCTCCTTTGTCAAGAATTATGTTCCTGCTAAACCAAACCGAACCAAACTCCTTGTCGTTGAGTAAGTTCCAATTCGACCCTACAGGGTAGAGTAGAACTGCCCCATAGGGTTTCCAAGGAGCACCTGGTGGATTCGAACTGCCGACCTTTTGGTTAGCAGCCAAACTCTTAACCACTATACCACCAGGGTTTCCAATGTTCCTGCTAGAGGCCCTATAAATAACTCATGTTACCAAGGAGACTTCACCAAGATCAGCCCCTATCCTCCTTCTGAGAACCCCTCTCCAAAGTCAGGAGTTCTTACTAGGTGTCAGGAATAAGGTCCCTTCAAGTTTCCCCGCCGTTGACCTGTAGAAAGTCCTGCGTTTGGGAAATTACTGTTTGGAATCCAGAATTCTTAACGGTAACTTCGGGAAACTATGTAACTTCAGAGCAATATTTGAAGTTAAGGGGTGCTACTTACATCCCACCACTGCTACAGCTACCATCCTCCCACCTAAATGCTTCAAATCCTCTTGACCACCAAAGTACCTTAGGATGTCTCTGAAACCTCAGTGATATCATATTCATGACTGCCTATTAGAAATTCCGGTGGTTCCTGCCTCTTGTCAAGAAGCCCTAGTGATGCACTGGTTAAGCACTAGGCTTCTAACCAAAAGGTTGGCGGTTCCAGTAAAGATTTACAGCTTTGGAAACCCTATGGGGCAGTTCTACTCTGTCCTACAGGGTTGCTATGAGTCAGAATGCGTTTTTGGTTTTTTCCTGCCTCTTAACCACAGAAACTTTGACAAAAGAATGACTCTGAGTAGATTTGTTTCCCTAAGGGGATTAATACTTGCTTGGTTAAAGATCTGAGTACGGTCCAAACAAGAAAGAAAGACGAGCCTTTAAACACTCTTGATGATCAAGTCCTCTAGTTAATGCTCTTTACAGCGCACTAAGTCTTCCCCCATTCCCCTACAGCCCCTAAGGAAGGTTAAGAACTACTTCTTGAGGTCTCTGGACTCCTCTTGTGAGTCTGCAGACTCTCTAACATTAGCCTAACCCACCTTTTCTCGAGGCAGAGGAAGAATGGCCCATGGTTCAGGGAGCCAAAATAACGGAAGAGATACATCAACAACTAGAGCCCATAATACAGCCAAATGCTAATCCTGTTTCTCAAGAGAATGCTGAACCTTCACAGAGCCTGAGCCAATATTCAACCGGCCTCTCTTCATGGCTCCCTAGAAACAGGTGATCCCAGGTCAGTCTTATATTTCAGAGGCCCCAATTTTTCAACAACTGTTTCCCAAAGCATAGGACACTATTGCCAAAAAGATGACTTTATTGTATAGAAAAAAAAAAAAATCAAAAAGCTGTCATGGACCATCAATGCCAGCTCATGACAATCCCATGTGCGTCAGTTTTCAATGGCTGATTTTTCAAGAAATAGGTTGCCAGGCCTTTCTTCCAAGGTACCTCTAGGTGGACTCAAACCTCCAACGTTTTGGTTAGCAGCCAAGATATTAACAGTTTGCACCACCCAGGGGCTCCTTAGCATATGGAGGAAAGTATTAAATAGCATTAACATATAATCTCTCTGATTAGAATATGGAAAAAGTCTGTTTGGCTCCAGTATATCTTGAGTATCTGCTTAACACTTGCTAACTTCCCTATTTAACAAAGGAAAGGCAGGTGGACAAGCAGAAGGATCTAATTCAAATTTAATTACACTGTTTTCTTTGAATATGCTTACTCTTTTTATGGCAAATGATACTGATATTCCATTTGAGTGACAAATTGCACCTTTAAATCTTTAAGTTAAAAAAATGCTTAGTTTTTTTGTTTGTTTTAATATTAAGTAAACAGCACAAGTAGTATACAGATTAGGGAAAAATCAAGCATCTATAACTCAAATGACTGACGTTTGGGCAAGTCCATCCTAGTGCTAACAAGACAGGTTTAAAATCCATATGTTGGATGAGGAATGAATTCATTCCCTTAAACATGCCATGATACATATTTCTACATAATCAACCACTCTATCTGAACCTCTACTAACTTAGGAGGGGGTCAACCTTTAATCTACACATTCTACTACCATAACCCAGATCTTTTCCTACTACTGATGGCACCCAGCAGCAACTTTACCTGAGAGCCATTCGTTTAACAGCTCAGCGGCTATCCAAAAGGTCGGCAGTTCAAGTCCACCAGCTATTCCCTGGAAACCCTATGGGGCAGTCCTACTCTGTCCTGTAGGGTGGCTACAAGTCAGAATTGACTCAACGGCAACAGGTTTGGTTTTTTAGTATGTTTCCGAGAGAGGAGGGATAGAGTCGTGTACCACCATGGTAGTCATAGAAAGCAATGTTTTCCAACAAACTAAAACCTCTATGTTGTTGCTTATTACAAATTGCAGACATTTTTTGTGCATTTTCCAAATGGTCACTTGCATAAGATAACTCACTAGGTACTATGGGAGATGCACCAACAACATGGTGTAGCAGAAAGAACTCTGGACTAGGAGTGTGAAGGCGGGAGTTCTAGTCCTAAATCTACTTCTAAATGGGTTATTCCATAAATTTACCTCCTTCTCTATAAAATCACCTGTAAGAAAAAAGAATTGAATCCTTTTTTTTTTTTTTTAGATCTTTCTAAATTAGATTCTACGAGACTTCCCAGGACATCATGTCTAGATAGAGCCAAAGGTTAATGGCCAGGCAGGATATCAGTTTTATAAAAAGGAACAATTCTAATCCTCACCAAATATCAAAACTAATCCTGCTCCCATCCTGTATAATAGTCTGAAGAAAGTTAAAAGGAGACCCAGCCATTCCTTCTCCCTTCACAGAAGTGAAGTAATGGACTGCAGACTCTGAACCCAGGCAATAAAAATGGCCAAACAAAAGAGCCTTGTGTGTAGAGACCTGAGCAGAACTGCACTGCTCTAAAATCCAAAAACACTCAAATGATGGGGAATACAGGGGTTGAACCTCCCTGTCCTGTGGCCCTCTGAAGTAGAGAGATGACAGGCTGATGGGCACTAGACTGGAACTCATGGTCCTGGGTTTCTCAGTCTGGAGGCTCTACCACCAACTAGCTCTGTGGTTAAAATCACTTAATCTCTCTGCTCCTAAGGTCCTTGTTTATAATATTAAGAGGATTAACCAGCTCTAAGATTACGTAATTATACCCTTCTGTGGCCATTTTTATTTTTAAAAACATAAACTAGACTTTAAAATGTTACTTTGTCAGGTTTTAACACAAACTAAATATGTCTATTTTTTTATAGGGGTAAAAGCAAATAATGGATGAGGAAAATGAAGAAGACACAGGAAGAGTGGCCATTATAAGATCTTCCAGCTGGGCACCAGGAAGAGGATCTCACCAATCTCTTTGGTTCCAACTCTGCTTTGACAGTTTGCATCTCTAGATGTGAAAATCAATTCTCAGTATACATCAAGACCAAAAAAAGAAATCAACATTATTTTCATCTTCCCACTCACCCACCTAGGGCTTACCTGCATGCACCAGCACAAAGCCCCCTCGTTTCTCTTTATGGGACTGCTTTGTTTCCAACTCTTTGGCTGTTACTTTAACAGCCGAAACCTGAGATGATCTGGAAGGCATCCCTTCCCCTGAACTCATCCCCTTCTCCATGGTCATTCTCCAAGGTTACCATCTTCTAATGGGGAAAGAGCATACTTCCATCCAAAAGTAATTTCAGAAGAAGAATTACCCTAGAGGAAAACCAACAAAAATGGTATGCATCTCTTTCCACCAAGACACACATTACTTATAAAAATTCATGCAGAAATAATTTCCAAAAAACTTATTTTTGAAGTTATTTATTTGGGTGATACAAAGGACTTTTTAAAATTAGAGTTGATCTTCAACATAATAAAGGGCATTTATACAAAGCCAATAGCCAACATCATCCTAAATGGAGAGAGCCTGAAAGCATTTCCCTTGAGAACGGGAACCAGACAAGGATGCCCTTTAACACCACTCTTATTCAACATTGTGCTGGAGGTCCTAGCCAGAGCAATTAGGCTAGACAAAGAAATAAAGGTTATCCGGATTGGCAAGGAAGAAGTAAAATTATCTCTATTTGCAGATGACATGATCTTATACACAGAAAACCCTAAGGAATCCTCAAGAAAACTACTGAAACTAATATAAGAGTTTGGCAGAGTTTCAGGTTACAAGATAAACATACCAAAATTACTTGGATTCCTCTATATCACCAAAAACAACATCGAAGAGGAAATCACCAAATCAATACCGTTCACAGTAGCCCCCAAAAAGATAAAATACTTAGGAACAAATCTTACCAAAGATGTAAAAGACCTATACAAAGAAAATTACAAAGTACTACTGCAAGAAACTGAAACAGATCTACGTAACTGGAAAAACATACCTTGCTCATGGATAGGAAGACTTAACATAGTAAAAATGTCTATTCTGCCAAAAGCCATCTATATATACAATGCACTTCCAATCCAAAATCCAACGACATTTTTTAACGTGATGGAGAAACAAATCACCAACTTCACATGGAAGGGAAAGAAGCCCCGGATAAGTAAAGCATTACTGAAAAAGAAGAGCAAAGTGGGAGGCCTCACTCTACCTGATTTTAGCACATATTATACAGCCACAGTAGTCAAAACAGCCTGGTACTGGTACAACAATAGGCACACAGACCAATGGAACAGAATTGAGAACCCAGATATAAATTCACCCACATATGAGCAGCTGATATTTGACAAAGGCCCAGTGTCAAATAACTGGGGGAAAGATAGTCTTTTTAACAAATGGTGTTGGCATAACTGGATATCCATCTGCAAAAAAATGAAACAGGACCCATACCTCACACCACGCACAAAAACTAACTCCAAATGGATCAAAGACCTAAACATAAAGGCTAAAACGATAAAGATCATGGAAGAAAAAATAGGGACAACGTTAGGAGCCCTAATACAAGGCATAAACAGAATACAAAACATTACTAAAAACGACGAAGAGAAACCAGGTAGCTGGGAGCTCCTAAAAATCAAACACCTATGCTCATCTAAAGACTTCACCAAAGGAGTAAAAAGACCACCTACAGACTGGGAAAAAAATTTCAGCTATGACATCTCCGACCAGCGCCTGATCTCTAAAATCTATATGATTCTGTTAAAACTCAACCACAAAAAGACAAACAACCCAATTAAAACAAAGGATATGAACACGCACTTCACTAAAGAAGATATTCAGGCAGCTAACAGATACATGAGGAAATGCTCTTGATCATTAGCCATTAGAGAAATGTGAATTAAAACTATGATGAGATTCCATCTCACTCCAACAAAGCTGTCATTAATCCAAAAAACACAAAATAATAAATGTTGCAGAGACTGTGGAGAGATTGGAACACTTCTACACTGCTGGTGGGAATGTAGAATGGTACAACCACTTTGGAAATCAATCTGGTGTTTCCTTAAAAAGCTAGAAATAGAACTACCATATTTTTTTTTTATGATCCAGAAATCCCACTCCTGGAATATATCCTAGAGAAATAAGAGCCTTTACACGAACAGATACATGCACACCCATATTTATTGAAGCTCTGTTTACAATACGAAAAAGATGGAAGCAACCAAGGTGTCCATCAATGGATGAATGGATAAACTATGGTATATTCACATAATGGAATACTACACATCGATAAAGAACAATGATGAATCCGTGAAACATTTCATAACATGGAGGAAGCTGGAAGGCATGCTGAGTGAAATTAGTCAGATGCAAAAGGACAAATATTGTGTAAGACCACTATTCTAAGATCTTGAGAAATAGTTTAGACTGAGAAGAACACATTCATTTGTGGTTACAAGGAGGGGGGAGGGAGGGTGGGAAGCGGTTATTTACTGATTAGATAGTAGGTAAGAAGTACTTCAGGTGAAGGGAAGGACAACACGCAATACAGGGGAGGTCAGCACAACTGGACTGGGCCAAAAGCAAAGAAGTTTCTTGAATAAAATGAATGCTTCCAAGGTCAGCGGAACACGGGCAGGGGCTTGGGGACTATGGCTTCAGGGGACATCTAAGTCAACTGGCAAAATAAGTTCTATTAAGAAAACATTCTGCATCCCACTTTGAAGTATGGCGCCTGGGGTCTTAAACGCTAACAAGCGGCCATCTGAGATGCATCAATTGGTCTCAACCCACCTGGATCAAAGGAGAATGAAGAACACCAAGGTCACAAGGTAATTATGAGCCCAAGAGACAGAAAGGGCCACATGAACCAGAGACCTACATCATCCTGAGACCAGAAGAACTAGTTGGTGCCCGGCTACAACCGATGACTGCCCTGACAGGGAGCACAGCAGAGAACCCCTGAGGGAGCAGGAGAGCA